>NC_064599.1:1707500-3116250 GCF_943734845.2 Anopheles funestus
GGATTTTCGCCAAAAATATCATCTTTGCCTAATCAGAGAAAGTTACGGGGTGAAAAGAGAGAAACAAATAGTTGCAATTATTATTTGCAATTCAACGAATTTCTAAACGTTTCTCAATTACCTAGAATCGCCATTACAACATCGTCTTTGAGAATTTCAATTGACCCTCTGGCTATGAAATAAAGATACGTTAGAACGTCGCCTTTGTGCACCAAAATATCACCCGGTGGAGCATGTGTGGTTTTAAATTTAAGTGAAAGTGCTCTGAAAGGTAAAAGAAAAAGATTTTCATTTACTCTTCACTTAAGGTCGTGGTTCTAAGCGTGAGATACGTTACCTTAAGCATCCTGGACTAGCCGCTTCGAAAGCTGAACAATTGTTTAACAAGTTTCTATTTAAGTGTAAGCATATATCGGCCTGTAAACACTCGGGAAACCCTTTCAGTACCGAATTCATGTCGATACCATTAGTATACGTCCAGGCGTGCTGAAAATATTCTTCTAAGCGTTGTCTCAGCGGGTTCGGTATCTGGATGTACAAAGATGGATGCAATAGTTAGTCAAACTGACATTCGCAAAAAAAACACACAATGTGCACAATAATTGCTTCATCACACGCGTATCTTACCTGATGGAAGCGAATGAATTCGCGCACCCGCAGCATCTGAGTGTGATATCTTGCAGTTCCTGAGTATAGCCGCTGTATGATGGCGGAAACGTTTCCAAAGATACTAGCGTACATAAGCGCTGGAAGTAACAATTAAACCGTACAACATTTCATTGCCATTATCACGTTCGGTCGACACCTTGGGGGAAAGACTGGCCTTCGAACACTTACAGCCAACAAGCATGACACATATGGTGAATATCTTTTCTGCATCCGTGTTTGGCGCAACATTACCGAAGCCGACAGATGTAAGCGATGTAAAGGTAAAGTACAGGGCAGTGACATATCGAGACTGGGAAGGAAAGGAAAAAAAAATTAACCGTGCTTTCCTATGTTCGAATTCTTAGCCAGCATACCTTCACAGAAGGACCTCCACCGGTGTTGTTCGGGAAGTAATACTCCTGAGTGTCTTGGGCTAATGCATCAAGCCACCCTATCTTTGCCTTCAGTAGAGGTCGTTCCGCATTTCCGATAGCGTACCTTATAGAGGCGAAACAACAGAATGCATCCATGTGATTATTAATTTCATACGACTGTTGCCAACTACAATGCGGGCAGCTGGCGACTTACCAAATGCAGGCTAACCAATGTGCAATCAGTGCGAACGTTGCCATCAACAGTACGAGGACGGCTGCACCATACTCGGAGTATCTGTCGATCTTTCGCGCTACGCGCACCAAGCGCAGTAATCGTGCCGTTTTCAACAGCCCAATTAAGGTGGTCGTCTGCAAAAAGGAAAATTAACTGCTTGTTCAGCAAATGGAACTGCGAACATTCTGCTTGATTTTGAGCGCAACACAAAAAGTGGGCACGAAATGATTGGAAGCCAATAATTCAAACTGTCGATCAAACTGATCGCGTAAACGTTTATCACAGATGCAACTAGTTTAATCATACTAAAAAGAGCAACAAGCTAATTATGTGTAATATATGGAACAAAAATTGTTCCAAAGTAATAGAAAACAACAAAACTGTTTTAATGTTTGTCGTAAAGCGTTGTGGCTGCAAAAATTGCTTTATAAAACGGGTTTCTTGCGTTTATGCAAATTATGTTTGTAAAAAATGCTCAAAAAACTCAAAATAGGCATGGTGAGTTAAAGAAAAACACACAACGAAGCATTGAAATGGGGAATAAAAGTTATTTTAAAACAACAACCATAGCTCCCTATCAGATAATACTACTTGAGCAAGGTAAACCCCATTAGAACGCTCAGGGTTATTGGATATTGAAGTTATGTCTTCCTTTAAGATATTTATGTTATTATACGATTATTTTTTTGTGTGAAATTCTCTATAAACAATATTTCAATAGGATGTACAAACAAATGTAGACATTCAATTTGGCGCCACGTATTGGGAGTTGTAAGACGAAAACCCAAGATTTTCCTTTGTTGTTATTATCTACAAAATCTAAATGATTTCGCTTACTTTTACTTTATTTCTGTTTACGACGTTGCCAAAGTATTTGGTTTAAAGTTCATCTATTAAATCATTTTTAATCTAAATTAATTATAATGTATTCTTAATGCTCGTTTGATGCAAAATGTTCACTTCAAATGTGATTATTAGTGGTAAATATATGACTTACATAACGTTACTCAGTGTTTTGAGGTAAAATAATCAGTTACACCCTTTGACACACTTGGGCAGTAAACAAAAATGTATAAAAACTCTTTCATTCTACTATGAGCATTTGTTTACTTTCGATACAGGTGAAAACAGAACAAAAAACATAGAGCTATATTTAAATTGATATCTAATTGATGTTGTTTAACACATTACCATGCCATTAGGAAAATGATTGATAGTAAAACACATTACACTATACACGAACAATACTAGTGTCGATATGCGACACGTCTTAGAAAATGGCGACGTGTTGTAGGGAAATAAATGGACATAGAAGGAAACAAGATAATACAAATGCTATATTTCGAGCTGAATCGAAGACATGCGCAGGTAGAAAGGAGTAAATGTAAATCTTTCTAAATGTTGGGCATAAAAAACTATTAGAAGTGATGTTTGTGTATAAACAATACAAGAAATAAAAGAAAATACAATTAGAAACACATCAGAAGCATTAGTTTTTTGCCAAAGCGAATGATGATTTCTGTTTTCTTATGGATAGTTTTACTATAATAAACATTGTAAGTGTGTTTAGTCGTTATGCAAAAGAAAAAAAATGTGGGAACAATGGTTTGTAACCAGCATACATTTGGTGCTTTTAGAGTTTCCCCAAACGTGAGTGTTTATATATGTGAGTGTTGTAAATATTTTGAATAGTGATTGAACAAGGGATAAAGTCATAAAATCATACAAATGAGTAACGGAACAACAGGTGACCATTCAGTTTTATAAAAGGATTAAGAAATGTTTCACTTATAGAGTTAATTGTCATTTGTAAACAAAAGACATAGGTATACTTCCAAAATCTCGAGTGCAATACCTCATCTTTGTCCAAGCCAAGCTGTAAAATACAAAAACTGGCGTCATTTAGTAAAATAACAATACATGGGTTATAGATATTATTCAATTTAGTCTACTGTTAATGTTTTTTTTTGGTGTAGGGATGAATGGTAGCTCGTATCGGTTTGGGTTGCATTTATGTTTGTGTTACTCTTTCCTGTTTGATGTTTTCAACTGTTCTTTTTTGTATCTGTTGAAATCTAACTTGCAATCAACTTCAAGATCACAATAATTTTCAGTTCAATGTAGAACTGCGTGTCAATAATTTGGAATATTAGCCCTTACAAATTCTTCAGACTGTAACGAATTGATGATCATACTATTTGCATAAATTCGTAAATTTATCATCCACATGCCAAGATTACACTAGTTTAATAGGACGGATAGTAGAAGAGAAGAGTGGAAGAAGAGATCCAAAAAAAAAAGTTGTAATATCCATGGTTAGAATTTGCAAAAGTAAACTTGAACTATAAAAGGCAAGAATTACAGTTTAAATTCAGTTTGTGTAAATCACTAGCAGTAGGAAAAAGTGCCGAAGTGAAATAGAATAATCGTTCATTTGCTTCCTATTTTAAAGAACTTAGTATAGTGCCTGCGAGTTTTGTTTTGCTAATTTGCTAACCAGGTACGATGCAGATGTGAGCAGACGATAGACGATATTAGAAAGGTACATAACAGCACGGTTCAACACGAAACAAGAAAACTTAAAGGATGGATACCTAGCAAATGATGAAAGGAAACTAAAAACATTACGCAAATGGAAACGTTGATGTATGAAATGAACGTTGCTCATGAGTGAGACGTATTGTACGGAATGGGTAAAGGAATGATGTAGTATAGCTTAACACAAAGATAACTTGTATGACGTAAAACATTATACCATGGCTTGATATATTTCACCTCAAAATGACTGATTTTTCTGCTGTACTCTTGAAATGTAGAAAAGGCAAATAAATTAAAAGTAAAACAAGTATTGTTCGACGACTTTCAGATTGTAATAAGCAATTTACAAAAGTATGGAAAGTAGTACCCTATCGTTGTAGCCTTTGTTTTCTCTTCTAATCTAGACAATCATTCGGCAAAGCTAGGAAAGAATAGACGCTTTTAACTTGGTCTAGCTTTTGGGATGTGTAACTAAATTATCAGAGAATTACTACTGCAACTCGCGCTTCATTGTTGAAAGAACCTGTTGAAAGGGAGTATTGGTGAGCGTATCACTCACTTCATACTGGCTTCAAATCATGTCTGATAAGAATTTTCCTATTATTTTTATATTACTGCATCAACGACACTTCGGCCGAACTGACCCTGGTATTGAGGTATTGTATAAATTATAATAGTGTTTATTCCAGCTTACAAAACGAGACTAACCTACGCGTCTAGTGCTGTAGCCAGACGGGACGCGTGGCAGTTTTACTTACTACTACCTATACATTTAATAGTTTCGTGAGATACGTTGTATCTCACGAATATTATAATAATTTCTCTTAAGTCTAATCTTACGTATACTAACTTAACTTACATCGATCGTTTCGTATTGCTACCTAACTCCTCCCCGGGGTAGAAAAAGGACGTCCTCGGCCTGTAATTTATGAATCCAATGCAATTTATCGGTCTTTGATGCAATTCGTATCACGCTTAGCATCTTTTCGGTTCTCGTTTCCGTTAATTTTAAGTTATTTTCTTTGTTATTCAGCTCTTAATTCTTTTCTTGTGTATTTTTATATTGTAATTATCTTTAAATGTTAATTCATTATCCTTTTTTACTCTAGATAGTTTAAACGGATCACGATCCTTTGTGAGTCTTTGCGATGATTTTATGAATACGGATTCATTTTGAATGAGTTTCTTGGGTTTTTCTAAATGCTGGTATTTATGCTCGTATTTCTCTTTGTTCTTATTTAGCCTATGTTGTACCACGCTTCGTAATTTTTCAAAATTTTCTTCAATCTCCTCGGTATTCGTTATATTACGCGTATTAAATATTATTGAACGAGGTTTACATTTAGTTACCGAATGGAAAGTATTGTTGTAAATATCTGTTATTATATTGATTTGTTGTTCTAGAGTAAAAGTCCTGTATTTATCTTTTAAAGTACGGTATAGTTCGATTAATGTTGAGTGGAACCTTTCCACTGTTCCGTTAGAACTTGAACAGCTCGCGTAGTGAATTTCTATGCCTAAGTCATTTAGAAATCCGACAAAATCAATTGATGTAAATGACGGCTCTTGATCGCATACGATTGTCGATGGACGTCCGAATTGGCGAATATGCTCTGTAACAGCTGTTTTTAAATCTACTATTGTTCTTGTCTGTATTGGGATTGTATTTGCAAATTTCGAAAATGAGTCGACAATCGTTAGCCATTTTGTTTTCTTCAGAAAGAAAATATCTATGTGAATCCTATCAAATGGTGCCGCGCCAAAAAAACTTTTCCGAATGAGTTTAGGTGGATTTCGGTCGTATTTGCTTAGTTTGCATTTGTTGCAGGATTGGATAAAAGTCTTGAGCTTGGTTTCTAGGCGAGGGAAAAAATAATGTTGATAAATTTGTAATTTGTTTTCGTTAACTCCCCTATGTGCTTCCTCGTGTGTCGCGCGTATGATTCTATCTTGCTCTGCCTCGTCTTGAATATCTTCCAATAATGTGTTAGAAATAACTATTTTGAATGATTTATCAATGTCTAACTTTTTATATGTTTCCTGAACTAATTGTATTATAGAGACAGGTAATTTGATACAATTGATCACTTTAGGATTTAGTTGGTTCTTAAATATGTTAATTATATCCTGTTCTTCATAATGTGGTTTGCAATAAGTGAACCTGTAATACTTAGGAAACATTTGCTCGGAGGTGAAGCTGACTGAATCATCTATTTTAATAATTATTTGCGTTTTAAATGAATTGATTGGTTTCTCTGTACAAGGAATGAAAAAGTCATCACTAGTATCTGCGGAATGTACAGTTTCACAATCGCTTGTCGTATAAGAGTTCGGGATTTGCACTAAAACTGAGCTTGTACTATTACTATTTGAACTTGGTGCTTGATTGTTGAAATTCGCTTCATTCGGCCTTATTCTCGATAATGCGTCTGCGATGACGTTGTTTCTTCCTGGTTTATATACCAAATCGTAATCGTATTCCTCTAATACTAACTTTCCCCTAACTATTCTCTGGTTTGAATTCGTAAGTGAGTAGGTTAATGGTTGGTGATCGGTCACAAGTTTGAAATGCCTTCCATAAAGGTACGGCCGAAAATGCTTTACAGCCCAAACCATCGCAAGCAATTCTTTCTCGGTGGTAGAATATTTCTCCTCTGTCTTATTTAGTGTGCGAGATGCGTATGCGACGGGCCTATCACTTTGCAAAGTACCTTGCGATAGGACAGCTCCTATTGCGAAATCGCTTGCGTCGGTTGTAAGTATGAAATCCTTAGAAAAATCGGGATAAATAAGTATTGGTTCCATTGTTAACAATCGTTTACATTTGTCGAAACATGCAGTTATCTCTGGTGTTATTTCGAATTCAACGTCTTTTCGTAATAATGCTGTTAACGGCTTAACTAATTTTGCAAAGTCCTTAATGAATTTCCTGTAATATCCTATAGTACCGAGGAACTGACGTAATTCTTTTTCTGTTTTAGGGGTTGGCCAGTTTTTTATAACATCAATTTTACTACTATTAGGTTTAACACCGTCTTCTGTAACTGTATGACCCAAAAAATCTACTTCCTTGCGAAAGAAGTTGCATTTACTTAATTGGATTTTCAAGTTCGCATCGCTGAGTTTTTTAAATATTTTCATTAAATCCCTTTTGTGATCTTGCAATGAACTTGAAAATATAATAATGTCATCCATGTAGACAAAACAGCAATTTCCTATTTCCTCCCTAAGAATACAGTCCATTACGCGTTGGAAAGTTGCTGGCGCGTTTTTTAAACCGAACGGCATGCGTGTGAATTCATATTTCCCTGATGTTACTGAAAACGCGGTTTTCTCGATATCTTCCTCCGCTAACTGGATCTGGTGAAATCCCGAAACTAAATCGATGGTCGAAAAGTAACAAGTTCTTCCTAGTTTATCTAGTATTTCAGATATTTCGGGGATTGGATATCTATCATTAATGGTTTTTTCGTTCAATTTTCGGTAATCTACTACCAACCGAAATTGTTTGTTTCCTAATGAATCGTCCTTTTTCGGAACTATCCACACGGGGGAAGTGTACGGCGATATAGATTCTCTGATTATTTCATCTTCTAACATCTTTTTAACCTGTCGCTGTACTTCAAGCTCGTAAACTTGTGGATATTTATACGATTTCGTATGAATGGGTATATTATCTGTAGTTCTTATTTTGTGCTTAATTTTGTGTGTAAACGTAAGCGGGTTGTTTTCAAAATATAAAACTTCCTTGTTTAACCTGATCACCTCGTGTATGGCTTGCTTTTCTTCTTCATTCAAATGATCTGTTGGTAGGGAATATTGGTCGCAACACTCCACTTCGGGTAGTTTACTTAAAGTTTGATAATCCGATCCTATTTCTACTTCATTGAAATTTATATCAGCTGAAAACGGATTACTCGTTCTTTCGATAGCTACGATCGCTTTTCCAGCTACGGCTGAATATAGGCCAGGTAATATTGTGTAATTTTTACATGCTATTTCGTCTTCGATCAAAAACGAACCGGTAGAATTCCTGGGTATCTCAATATATTGATATTTTTGTTCGCTTAAATTTAATTTGTAATTCTCTGAAAAATACTTTTTCAATTTAATTGTTTTTCTACCTACCGCCAAGGTGTTTTCTTTAATGTTTAGTCGAGCTCTCAAATCTCTTAGGCTTTCGTAACCGATAATGCCATTGAAAAATTTATGGAATTTAAATACGTAAAAAGTTAAAGGTTTCTTAATTTGAAATATATCAATTGAAGTGGATTTGTTTAGATTATGTTCGCCATTAACGTTGTTCACGCGTAATCCCTCTTCGTCTCTACACTCATCTAAACAAACGTTTTCGGGTGCAATGTAATTCTTATTTGCTCCGGTGTCAATTAAGAATTTTAGTTCGCCGTCTGTAGTGTGAATTGATACGTATGGTATGAAATTATTGCTATTCACTGCCCGCTTTAACTTGTTTCTTGAAATAGTAGATACGTTTACCTCATGCACAGCATCCGCATTTTCGCAGTCTTGTTCATCGTCGCTGCTGTCACGCTGATGGCACCTTTCAGCGTGTTGGTTCTTGTAGTACCTTTCATGCGTTCCGTTGTGTGCGTTTATCTGCATCCTAGAAAGTTGCGTCTTCATCGAAACATCCCTATCGGATGATGGCTTTGATTTTGTTGAGGCTGTATGCGTGTTATCTGTATTTTTCCATCTTTCGGCGGCGTGCTTTGATGATTTATAGCGTCCAGAAGCTTGATCATAATTTTTATATTTACCGAAATTTGAACTGCTGTTTGTATTATTTCCGTTACTGCTTTTAGCTGTTTCTAGCTTTGTTCGATAAGCAGCATTAGAGTATTGCTCGGTTATCTCCAACGCATCCTCCAGCGTTTTGGGTTTGAAGCTTCGCACATACATGGATAAATTACAGTCCAACCCATCGATAAACCTCGTTAATGTCAGCAGGTCAAGCAAGTTACCTATGGCTGGCAACGAATCTTTGTATTCGTCCATCATAGCGGCCGATGTCCTCATGGATGTTTGAATAGATTTTACGTTCTTATAGAACTCTGATATAGACTTTTTTCCTTGTCTAGCATAGAATAAGGAATACATGTGCGTCGCTAGATCGCGCTTGTTTCCATATGTGGTCGTGATTGCCTCTTTGATTTCGGGCCATGTGTTCGGGTTGCCCGCTGCTACGAGCACTTCTTTTGCTTCGCCTTTTATTTTACTCTTCACCGTTCGGATGATTTGTGCGTAGATGGGCTGACCGACGAAGCTTTCGTAGAGGTTAAGTGTCTCTTCTGTATCTACGAGCCATGCGTTTGCCAATGATTTATTCCCATCGAAAACAGCAATGTGTTTAACCGGATCAGGGATAGACAACTTCAGCAATGGATCGTTGTAATTAGTATTTAATGTCGTTATGCTGTTCATCAACACTTGCTGGTTTAATGTAAGCAACTTCACTTGCTCCATTAATTGTCCTACGTCGGGCTCCATATTTCTCCTCCTGTCGAATTCTTTAGCACGTTTATCCGACACTTTGAACGTTAGTAAGGTTCTTTTTCTCACTCGATCCTGCTATTGCCGCAAATCGGCTGATATACACTCAGCGACCGAAAACTCGGGACAACAGATGCCTCGTGCGTGGGCTCGGATTACACTTGTGAGAACCGTCGACTGCGCCAATTATAATAGTGTTTATTCCAGCTTACAAAACGAGACTAACCTACGCGTCTAGTGCTGTAGCCAGACGGGACGCGTGGCAGTTTTACTTACTACTACCTATACATTTAATAGTTTCGTGAGATACGTTGTATCTCACGAATATTATAATAATTTCTCTTAAGTCTAATCTTACGTATACTAACTTAACTTACATCGATCGTTTCGTATTGCTACCTAACTTATATATGATACCGTACTTTGTTCATGTCTATACATACGAGACATCTATTTGTGAAAAACAAAAGTGACACTAATAATTTACCTCGTCCGTGTCACTTCCCACCAGAAGCAGGTCGAATGGTATGGCCGCTACCAGATCTATCAAAAACCATCCGCTCAAATAATGAACGGCGATTCTGCCCGGATGCGATACTACTTCGTCCTGCCCGTTAACGAACGTAGTGCGAAAGTTTATCAGTATATCAACAACGAAGGTTACATCAACTGTAAATTGGAAAGAAAGATCGGTTTTTATAACGTTTATATAAAAATCCACTCACTCATCAGAACTCAGTAACATTACCTATTAAATCAATTATCACAATTGGATCATCTGCATATTTTCGATTCTTTCGCTGATTATAGTCCGGCTCGCTGAGCAGAAATGCGGCCACATATGGTGTAAATATTGCTGTGTACATAACTAACAACAGGATTATCCAATCCCAGACCGCTTTGAATGGTGAGTAGTGCAGTATTGTCCATTTGTGAACACGAGGACTCTGCAGTTTGTACTCCGGCAGGACATCAGCTCCCAGCGAGAGAACCTGCAAGTAAGCAGCCATCGAAACCGGAAAGAGAAAAAAACACGTGCAGGAAGTAATTAGTGGCATTGCTAAAGCTCCTCTCCGCCTTTCCGGCCATTATCCGGTGTTGACACGCTGCCGGTGCGTGGTGGTACTTTGATATGCGTCAAACAATTAAAATATCGATTCACTAAGCTCTTCGATCATCATGCTAGACTAGCAGCGGCACCAACACGTACAGAGACGCTTACTATTAATCCTGTGCTTTACACTAGCTGCGAAAATGGCTGCCAAGAGGAGGGTGGAAGTATCGGTGAAATTACAGAAACATTATCAAACGTGTCTACCAAAAAACGTTAGAATGCTAAAAAGTGCAGCACAACAACAAGCACTGCAACGGTTCGATCGACACAAGCGCTAATGTTCATGCCTAGCGAAGTCGTTGGTCAGTCATGCCATAGCTGTTGCGTGCTCAGTAGATAAGCAGAAAGGGCGGGGGGGCGGATTAAAAGCAAAAGGTACTTAAAAGGAAAATGGGCATGACATGTTTTCTTTTTTTTTCAGTGTATTAGTAGGTAGAGTGGCGGTTTGGATAATGTGAGGGCGAACATGTTGCTAAACGATTAGGCGCGCGAGAGCGAAAGGAAAGCAGCGAGGGGGTGATCACATCGAGATCAAGATCATGAATGAGCAGCATAATATAATTACCTCCTTTCCCAAATTGGCTTTGTCGCCACTGAGCCCATTGAGGTTCAAATTGGAGTGGGTGGATATATGGTTTTCAATTTTAATTTGATTTTTCTTCGAATCCGTACTGAGCCGTACGCTGGACCACTTTTCTTGTGCCTGTGTTTTACGATGCAGTGCAAAGGAATAGATAGTATGTCAAGAAAGTCGTGTTAGGGCAGTTAAGATTTCCGTGGTTGGTGGGAGATCCCAACGTCGGTGCGCTTTGGCTTGACACAGACCTGCAAATTTTGGGGCACAGATTTGTTACGGTGCTCATGGTTTAGCTTCGATTGGCGCACGAAGCTACGGCAGGATTTAGTTTTGAACGCGGAGTCTAGACTGGTCGCGGTCGAGGAGCTTGGTTTCGCACCGATTTCGTTCGTCGTCACTATCAGCGGTATATTGGTCTGATCCTGACTATGTGCTCTGTTCATCTTCATGACACACGATGATAGCGATCGTTTGATTTTACTCTCTTCGGTATAAACTTTATTCATATATGCTTCCTTTGTGTGCTGACGGTTTTTTTCGCGACAGAGGAGAACCGGGCCAAAAGGGCACGCACACACACACGCACACGCACTACACACTACAAGCACGGGTGTGCGGTGATGTCTAATCTCTTTGTTTTTTTCCGATTGTTCCCTACCCTTTACCTATGTCATGCATGAACCAGTGTGTAGCCAACGGACGGGTTGACTCTTCCACCAAAGGTTGTCAAGTGGTGTAATGTTGGGCCATTAAAGCTCAAGGTGGGAATGTTGTGTCTGCTAAGATCGATTAAAATGAACCTAGCAAATGGTAGAAGATTGCCAGTATGTACTAGCATCGCACAAATACGGAAATCGTGAAAAAACACTCCACTACAATAATCACCGATCTCGGTGCTTTTTCGTTCTTTTCAGGCGCGTAGTAGTACCTGATGCATGTGCTCATGCTGCGAGAGCGAGCTATTAACACGCTATAGCTAGCGTACTATGGACATAATGTGACTCTCCCGTACTCTATAATCTTCCCACACAATACACACACACACAATTGTACACTGGAAAAGCGCCTTCGCACCGATTTTTATTGGTGCTAGTTGTAAAGCTTCGTCTAGTATTCGTCGGCAATATCGTGAAAATTTCTCTGCGTGCGTTGGTGTGTATGCTAGAGATATGAAGCTCGCCCTATTGAGAAAGGGCGCTATGCCGTCGTTTTTTCGTTCCACCCCAATATGGAATAGTACGACCGGGACTGGTCGATATAAAAATATGTCCCTGTGTGTACTTTCCCAATAAGCAACACTTGAGAGCATTTGAATGAATGATTATCGATTTCTCAATGACACACGCGATTCGGTACGATCGAGGGTTATGAATTCCATGCTGTTATCGTCATTCGTCTTTGTCAACGTCTTCGTCGTCGTCCTTGCCGTTCTCATCACTTATTGTGCCTAGGGTTGTGCAAATGCTGGAGCTAACAAGACGACGCCACCGCACTATTTCTCCAAATCGTGAACCAGCAACGCAACACTTTTGTTTTGTCAGAATGTACAACAAAACATTCACACGATACTAAGCTATATTGCTTGAATATTTGAGGGCTTTTGCCCGGGGTTTCTTAAGTAAGCTTGTTTAATATCGCCGCAAATGTCTAGCACTACGGGACGGCACAGAAATTGTAAATTCGCGTCCTCACGGTAACAATTCTCGCTCTCCACTAAACATCCTCGCGAGCCTGGGAGAAGAAACATCCCTATTTTAGGTTTGCGCGAGATTCGCCGCGGCCTTTCGATGTGTGTGCACCAGCGACAGTGTATATCCCTTTCGAGGGCGCTCAGTCTCCAGAACTAGGATACATCCTCTCACGTGACGGAATTGTGCTGCACACGTGCGTGTATGTATTTGTTTACCGTTGCACAAACGGGGGCCACCACACACAACATAAGTAGAGTGGCTAGAGATGAGAGTGTATATCGGTACGAATACGAATGCGAATGTTATTCTCTATTTGGAAACGTGATAGGGAAAAAAAGAAAACGTCGGAATATTGGGAGGAAAATTCTCTTGGCAAACTGGTGCTGGGTTGATGGCAGTGGAAGCAGCAGTAGTTTAAGAAACGGGAAACGAGAACTCCGAGGCGCACGTAAAGGACACACGTTCAAAATTATTCATTTTTCAATTGGCAAATGCGAATTCCCTAGAATTGCAACCTAGAAGTGTCGTATGCAATGGAAGGAGTGCCACGAGGCAAATGAATTGAACAGGCTGTCAAAAACAGTGAGCACATCATGTGTCACCTGCCGTTGTTCACGAGCAGATGGTGTGTATTAATCAAAGCGACCAAGTTACGATACAGCTGGGGATTATTGGCCATAAAAATAATTATGCCACACTGATGGGCCACACCACGTCGAATCGAATCACAGTCAGCTGCCTTGGAATTATTTATGACCTTTCCTGGACGTGCTGTGGGTGGGGACATGGTTTGTTTCAATATTTACGGGCTCTACGCGAATGAATTAGTAGTTGTAACCTGTTCCATAGAAATTCCATAATTACTCCTAATTCTTATTCCAACTCTAACACACTGTTCGACACCGAATAGCTATGGGTTCACCTGGATTCCATCCTTATGGTTTGAAGTACACTTCCTCAGACTTGGTAACGCTAACGTTTACCAAACTTCAAACTTCTGTGTGCAATGTATTTCTACATCCGCCTTTGAGTAACTCCGGCAATCCGGACACGAATATTTACTTAGCATTAACGACTGACAGGTGATGTACGATACCTACTAAATTTATACATCTAGACGGTTCTACTGAGCTTTAATGCAGTGGTCGGAAAACCAGTGCTAGTAACTTACTGTTTCCACCGGTTCGGGAAGTATTTTCTCAAACTTATGGCCGAGCAGCGATTCTTTCGCTCCCTCGGCCGGTTCCGTGTCGAAGCTGTTGGTTTTATGGGAAACCTTGCGCGATAATGGTGAAAACTTGGACCGCGACTTAACGCTGTTGGCTTGGGATAGCAACGATTTGTCCGACTTGTTGTCGAAGGATTTTTGCGCCTTGGTCGTGTAGCACAACCGATCGGATAGCGCACTGTTGAGACTCTTCATCGAAATCGGCACAATGTTGGGCGTTTCGATTATGTTCACTATCCGATTATCCTCATCCGGCGCAAGATAGGGATTCTTGCGGTGTACCATTTTTGCACCGTCTCCACAGGGTTCCTCCACTGCCGGAATGTTTGTTGGAAGTTGCAGCGTATTCGGTGGGTGTTTGTTCGGGTTGCCACTACCACATCGGCACGTTTCACGATTGCTCGGTTTCATATGCACGGCATGGGCAGCCTTACGTATGTTGGAAAGGATAGTCTCGGAAAGGCTGTGCAAGTTGTCCACCTGCTGATGCTGGAGCGGTTTGCCGACCGACTCGGAACCGCCCGATGGCGGAAAGCACAGTCCCTTAGGCAGATTTGAACAGCTTTTGGTGGTGAAAGACTTTTGCGACAGTAACCAACAGTCGTCGGGATGGTCTATGACCGTGCCCGCTTTCATTCCTCCCGGTCTATTCATTGCGCCCATTATTTTACGCGCGCCGTTCAGAAAGTTTAGGCTCGACAGCATCGATAACGTGGACTTGCTGATCGGTGGCGTGAAGATGCAGTTCCCAGAGGAGTTACGGCGTCTTCGGATGTGCTTGCGCTGCTCCATATAGTCCTCTAACTCCCGCTCACCATTGCTGCCTGAGGACAGATCATCGTAACTGAGCGTTTCGCACTGTCTCAGCAAACTGTCCAGTTTGCGAATTTCGGACAGCTCCACGCACGAATTGGCCCGCAAACTTGCCTCGGACATGGTGTTGCGAACATAATTTATCGTGCACTCCGTCGATGGTGCTCTACTCACTCGTGCGTCGCGCGCCCTTGGTGCCAGTTCTGTGCCACTAGTTGGTTTGCTATTTTCAGCAGGACATGAGCCACCCTGCAATGCAACAACCGCAGTTCGTAGTACACATCACCACGGGAACTACTTTCATGATGAATTAGACAAGCTTCTACACCACAGGCAGGGTCAGCGACAGTAACGTACAATTCTCACACCTCGTATAATGGCACAAGGCGTATGCTGGTGCTGTACACCCAACCACATATAATCACTTCACCACGTATGATAATCCCTGGGACGAGAACCAATAAGCTACCATTTCACTATTACTACTACTACAAACTCGCAAACGAAGGGGATCATTGAGCATAATAATTGGAGCACAACGTCAGCAGATACGGCAGTATTGCTTCCTAGAACAGAAACTAGATACCGATAGGCCACAACATTATATAATTATGTTTTTCGATATGAGAACTCGCATCCAGCCTGGCCGCCACACGGGAATGCGTACCGAGGAAACCGATGCCCTTCTGCTCAGGGCCGAAAACTACCCACTACTTGCACATGCTCTGCCGCTCTGATGCCAAATACAGCAGGCGGGTTTGCCGAAGGTACACGGTACACGGACTGCGACACACCGAGCGATACCAAACGTTTCGAACGCTTAACTTCCACTAGTGGCTGGTGCTGTCGGGAATAGTCCTTTTTACACTTGGCTTTCAAGAGGGAGTCAAAGATATTCGTATCCTTTCCACCTATACACCTCTGGACGTGAACGTGAAGGTGTGGGCAAGGGAAGGATGGGAAAAGGGTTGGAATGTGGGGGTGGTGTACCGTGAGATAGTATGATGGAGGAGGTATGGATTCGTTCAAAGAAACACGACCGTGTTCATTCTCTCACGGGGTCACGCGCTCAGAACAGAGATGCAGCGTCTTCTCGCGACGCGTGACGTGGTTGGGGAGTTCCATCTGGATCCTGGTGAGCACACCAACACAACCGTACACGGGACTCACACATCCAGACCTTTTTGGCGGGATTGGTCGGGTGAGAGGGGGGGTGGGTTGGCGTGGAATGACCACCTACACTGTAGCATGTATTAAGACGGGGCACGCAGACATGCAAAGCAACGTCTACCTACCGTTTGGCGTTTTGTGGAGTGCGTAGAGTGAAAAGGACATCCGGCTAGCGAATCCGGCAAGTGTCGCGCGTGGTAGTACAGATACACAAATGCGAGTAGAGAGCATAACAGGTGTGATGTGGATAGAAATGAGTGTAGTATGCTTTTCTATTTCCGTCATCTTCTTTGCTTTAGCTACTAGCTTAGCTTTGGGGGAGTTGTTATGGGGGTGTTGCTCCGTGTTATTTCGTTGTGGTTCGTTTTTGAATGTGTTTTTCGTTTCTTCTTTGTTGTTGTTGTTGTTGAAATACGATTGCTCTTTGCTCCTCGTGCTATTCATCCTTCACTGTGCTCATGGTAAATTATGGTACGCGATGGTTGACTTCTTAGTAACGATTTTACATAATAACCACAAGCCGTGCAGCAAGCAAGCATAAACAGCGAAATGGTACACAAAGGCATAAAGAAGCATAGAAGCTGTGCTAGCTTTCTGAACAGATGGTGTGTCCCATATATATATATATTCAATCAATGCAATGCAATCTAATAAACCTAGAAGTGTGCAGAACATGCATAGAGCGAAACCAAATTCTATGTTCGACACACCGACACAATGCTGGGCTGGGTGTCCCCGTCTTACCTGTGCCACTTTCTCTCCCATGTTAATGGTCTGCCTTGTACCTTGGAAATATTTGCCAGAGCCATTATCCTGCGTTTTATAAATAATTTCAGTAGTGAATAAAGAAAAAAACATAGAAAGCGACAAATGTCCGGCAAAAGGCCCCAAACTGTTCGATAAGTTTCACAGCGAACTGCAGTGGCCTACCTTAGCTTTGAGCGAGTCTGAAGGCACGTTTGAAAGTGATGAACTGGTCCTCGCATCCTGAGCCGCAGCCTGTTTCACAGGGACCGCTTTGTACCGCTGCAGGTCGCTTTCTGATGAGACGTAAGGGAAGTACAATCTTGCATTATGATTTACCGGACCTGTGTTGCGGAAAAGGGGGAACACAGAACACAGAACAGAACGCACACAAGAACGGAAGTCGATTAGTTGTCATTGCTTCAACATAGCCGATTGTTTATTGTGTTAAACAGTGGAGACAGTTAATGCTATCGAAGAAAGATTTAATGAGCTTTGTATTACATCCATTTGTACACTACACCGGTGTTTGGTAACGACAATGCAGCATAACCACATAGCTAAAATTGAACGAACAAACGGGCACGTTTCTGCAATGAAACAATGTCAATTCTACCAAAAACAGTATAACATTCATCGTCAAATTAAACGCTAAATAGCATGATATTCTTCTTCATAACACATGCATCGGTGGGTGTTGCAATGGGTGCGAATAAGGGTGCGAATAATGAGTTTTGTTTTTCTTCTTCTCCTGTTAGTAATAATGCTTACTGTTTTAGTAATGAGTTTTATGGATACGACTGGTACGAGCCAAGACAACAGGTGGCTAAGCCTAGGTAGGTATTGCGAGAGCATTCTTCCGGGCAAGCAAAGCAATTATTGGTGCAAAACAGCGATACAACACAGAAGTTACATTTTCACAATTTACAGTTTTACATTACATTTGTACAGTTTTAACATTAGCCAATGGTTGTAGAACTAGTTCGATCGATCAAGTACGATTGTTTCAAAATGCGAAATGTTTTGTTTGTTTTCTCTCTCTCTTTCTTTCGACCATATAAAGAAAATCTAACACGTTAAGCACCGTACAGCATCGCGACAGGATGCTACATACACGATCGAACAAAACAGGCAAAACACAATTTATTGCGGATTGCTAGGAAAGTCGCACTTACATCTCATAAGTAATCACACAAAGCAAAGGAAAAAGAGAGAGAGAGAGGGAGAGAAAGAGACAGAAAGAGAGAGAGAAAATAGTAAGGAAAGAACAAAAAGAAAAGAACACTTAAAGCCTGACGACTGAAACGGCAAAGACAAATAAACAGAAACGTAGGCGCACTTGGGTAGGAAAAGAACATGGGGCGGGGGAGGAATTATGTTTTACGCGGGGGAGGGGGTGGGGGGGGGGGAAACTCGTGTTGTTTTAGACACAGGCATAACAAATATGTTGATCAGAACTGTTACTCACCTCGCAGGGATGGCGAATGTTTCGGCAACAATAAAAAAAGGTTGATTCTTGTGATTGAATATTATACAGTTTTCAGCCAGCAAACTAAAATAATGAAAATTTTCAACAATAGCAAATATACCCTCCATATGAAGCATTTTACAAATAGTATGTGTGTGTTTGTGTGTGTGTATTTTTTTTCTTATTTTCAATCGGTTTTTTTAGAGCTGAAAATGGCAGAGTTTTGTTTCAGCTATAAGAATGTTTTACCAGTTGTTCGTAGCTCTAAAGGGTGCTTGTTAGGGACGCGTGTGGTTTCAATGATTGCTCTACTCGGACTCATTTATTCTCTCTAAATTTTGTTCTTATTCTAGTTCTTCTTTGTTATTCGTTAATTCAAAGTTCATTATAGCATCTCCCATAACTTAGTATAAATGTAAACATCCAACATTCCGACCACCTAAAATCCGTTATTTTACTTAAGTGGTAATTTTACTTAATCTTGAGTTCAATTCATTATTTCGTAACGGCGTTATAACAACTAGTATTCCGAGTTGTAACTTAAAGTAAGTAATCAATTTCATATTTTACTGCAACCTAATTCCCTTTCCGATATTTTAAATTCACTCAGATTCCTCTTACGAGACGCTCTAGTTCCTGCTATCTGCCCTTTACCCCCTAATTTTCCGTTGGTAATATGCTTAATTTAACCACAGGACGCTTTACGTTCGACGCTTGTGCAGTGCGCAACGTGACCACTCTGACGACTCCATCCTTGCCTGGATGTACTTCAGTTATGCGTGCTAGCGGCCACTTCATCGGAGGCATGTTGTCTTCATGGAGTATTACAAGCATTCCAGGCTTGATCGGAACAGCGGGGTTGTGCCATTTTGTCCTTGCTCTTAGCTGTTGCAAGTACTCGCGCTGCCACCGCGACCAGAAGTGCTGAAGCCTTTGTTGCATCACACGCCAATGATTCAATCGATTTTCTGGTATGTCCTTCAAGTCAATTTCTGAAATATATTTCAAATGAGAACCGGTTAGAAAATGACCTGGAGTAAGGGCTTCTAAATCAGTCGAATCCGCAGATAACTCAGTGAGTGGGCGTGAATTGAGGCACGCCTCAATTTCCGTCAGCAGTGTTGTCAGGTCTTCGTAGCTTGCCGCAGCTGTACCCAGGACTCTGATTAGATGATATTTCATGGAACGTACAGCTGCTTCCCACAAGCCTCCAAAGTGCGGGGCTCGTGGAGGGATGAACTTCCATTTTATTCCTCTTTCCGCCGTCCAGTTGGTGATTGCCTCCTTATGGTTTGACGACTGGAGTAACTCATGCAGCCGCTGAAGTTCATTCGCGGCACCCTTGAAGTTTGTTCCGTTGTCAGAGTTGATCTCTGATACTGCTCCTCGCCGTGAAACAAATCTTCTAAGAGCCGCTAAAAACGCTGCAGTACTTAAGTCAGAAACTAACTCTAGATGCACGGCACGTGTAACAAAGCATACGAACACTGCTATGAACGCCTTGGTTGGTGCTGCTCGTCGGTGATGTGCCTTTATCATTACCGGTCCGCAATAATCAACTCCTGATATCGCGAAAGGTCGCGCCTTATTCACACGTGTAGTCGGAAGAGGAGCCATGGGTTGTATAATTAACTTCGGTTTGGACTTGAAGCACCTTATACATTGATGGTAAGCTCGCCTCACTACTGATCTTGCTCCCATGATCCAAAATCGCTGTCTGATGGTCGTTATCATTAATTGTGGTCCAGCGTGCAATAATTCGGCATGATAATGTTCGGCTAACAGTTTCGCTAACGCATGACGTTTGGCGATTACTATTGGATACTTAACGTCTTCTGAAAGCTTTGCATTTCCAATACGGGTCTGCACTCTCAGGATACCCTTGTCGTCTACTGTAACATTGCATCCTTTCAGCAACGATGTTGTAGCTATGTTCTTTCCCGTACCTAGTGTCTTCAGTTCTTCGGCGAAACTATCTCGTTGAGCGATACGACAAATTGCGTCTTCTGCATGCCTTAGCTCTTCAGACGTCAGCGCTGTTGATTCCCCTTGATGATTTTGTTTCCGCAAAGCAGCAATGTAACGCAAGCAATATGCAATCACTCTTCTCAATTTCGCGTATGTTGAATATCGCGAAAATATTCGATCTGAGAAACTCTCTTCTTTCTCGGACATTACTAACAGCGTGGTTGCACGCTGTTCCTCTACAATTGTCAGTTTACCCACAGGAGGTTCTGGCCACTGATCTTCAGATTGGGAAAGCCAACCAGGCCCCGACCACCATAGTGCACTCTGCTGCAAGAATTCTTCCGGATCACATCCTCTCGATGCCAAATCGCTTGGATTTTCCTTACCAGGAACATGTCTCCACTCTACCCCTCTGGTTAACGCCTGAATCTTTGCAGTCCTGTTGGCAACAAAAGTTTTCCAACGAGAGTGTGGCGATTGAATCCAATGCCATGTCGTGAGAGAATCAGTCCACATGTAGCAAGACACATCGGTTACCAACGCCTCCTTCACCACACTATACAATCTACTTCCAAGTAATGCTCCACACAATTCAAGTCTAGCAATGGTCATTCTCTGCGATAAAGGTGCTACTTTAGACTTCGAAATTAATAGATGAACCACAACTGTTCCTGTCGCTGCCAGACTACGAACATAACAGCACGCACCGTATCCCTTTTCGGATGCATCGCAGAATATGTGCAACTGATATTGCTCGGCGGAATTGGATACTGCTAATCGTGGTATTTTCACATCTTCTAACAGCTTCAGTTGGGTAACAAATGATGACCATTCTTGACTTATTGGTTTTGGCAGCTCCTTATCCCAACTCCAAGGTTTTCCTTCCGCATCTTTCAATGCCCATATCGTCTGCATAATGAGCTTCGCTCTCATCTTGACCGGGTCCAAGAATCCCAACGGATCATACAATCGAGCGATACATGATAAAACATGTGTTTTTGTTTTGACTTCTACTTCGCTTGGTACCCGTACCTGGACCTTTAAAGTATCTTTGCTTGGAGTCCAAACCAATCCTAGTGTTGAAATTGAGTCTTGTTCAGTGGCAAGTTCTAACTGACTGCCGGTTGCATGCTGCTCACTGGGAATACCGATTAACGCTCCATGATGATTTGATGCCCATTTCCGTAAGCAGAACTGACCTTCGTTCATTAACTTATTTAACTGATCCGCCATTTCTCGAGCCTCTTGAACGGAATCTGCACCTGACAACAAATCATCAACGTAAAAATCCCTTTTGCATGCTAACGCCTTTGGGTACTTGCTTCCGTGGTCTTCAAAAATACGCTGTAGCGTACGTACAGCTAGGAAAGGTGCACATGCTGTGCCATACGTCACGGTTTTAAGCTCGTACACTCTTAGCTGTTCTCCAGAATGATCTCTCCACAGGATTCTCTGCAATGCCTTATCGTTGTCATCTACTAGCACCTGCCGGTACATTTTCGCCACATCCGCCACCACAGCAATCTTCTTCATCCGGAACCTCAACTGTATGCATATGATGTTTTCTTGTATCTGACGTCCGGTGATCAGGACATCGTTCAGCGATCGCCCTGAGCTCGTCTTGCAAGATGCATCGAAGACTACCCTGCATCTCGTCGTTGAACTTCCAGCCTTCCACACAGCGTGATGTGGAAGATAATATGCCACCTCCGAACTCTTCCCCTCGAACTCCGAGTATGTGCCTATACAGGACATATGGCCCAAGCTTATATATTCCTGCATGAACTCCTTATAAGCATCGTTAAGTTCCTTTTCTCTTCTCATTCTTCGCTCTATTGCCAAAAACCGTCTCAAGGCAATCTCCCGTGACTCACCAAGCAATGTTGAAAACTGTGGTAATTTAGGAAGAGTTACAATGTACCTGCCATCTCTACTACGCCGAGTTGTCTCCTCATAATGTTTCATACATGCGATGTCATCTTCTGACGGAATCCTTTCTTCTGGCAAATTTTCGAGCGATACGAGACGATCCATCGAGTTGTTAAAGCGTTCTTCCATCACGCTACAGCAGGCAAGATCATATTGGTTCGTGTCTTCGGGGTTCGTAATCATTTTTCCACTTACAATCCACCCAAGCTTGGTTTTCAATAACCTTGGAAGGTTCGGCGCTAAACTTAGTTGTCCTTGCTCCAACAGCTCAGCAAATATCTCTGCACCAAGGAGTAGATCAATCTTCTCACGTTTATTAAAACCTGGATCAGCCAATACAAACCCTGATGGTATGTTCCATTGCTGTACATCTATTGACCTTGGAGGAAAGTCTGCGGTGACACTTGTTAGCACGAGGAACTCTAATGTGGCCGCATGTGAGGAGTTTACTGATTTGACCGTAGTTGTAACTGTACTGCTTGAGGTCAAAGCCACCGTTCCTACTCCAAACAGAGGTTTCTGTACTCGCGTCTTCCGCAACTTTAACTGTTGAGCTAAACGTTCGGTTATGAAGTTAGATTGAGCGCCCATATCCAATAACGCTCGCGCCGGCACAGGTTCACCATTCCAGTTCGACACCAACACTTGTGCCGTAGATAACCAAATCATTTTCCTTTCCTGCTTACTGCCGTCCTGTAATGTTGCACTAATGGGGACGACTTGCGTTTCACTGACAGCAGATGCATTCTTATCACACAGTAACGAATGGTGTCTTCTTTTACAATGTTCACACCTCGAATGCGATCGACAAAACCTAATACTGTGACCACTCCTCAGACAGTTAAAACACAGCCTATGTTCCTTAACCTGTTCTTGTCGCTGCGAACGGTCCATAGTTGAAAAGGAACTACACTTTGATAACACATGATCAGCCTTGCACACCGGGCACACAATTACTGATGGGTTCGTCGTTTGAACGGAACACGCTAACGATGTTGCATTGTCTTTCTTCGACCGAGGAATTTGATTTCGCACACCACTGACTGTTTTTGCTGGTTTAGTATCAATTGACGTTTTGTTTCGCATAGTACAACTATTAAGGATCTTGATTTGCTTCTCACAAAAAATCATTAATTCCTTATACGAATCAGCTTCTTGGTCAGCCGAGTGTTGCTCCCATGCTAGAAGCGTTTTAGGATCAAACTTATAAATCACGAGCGACGTTAACGGTGTGTCCCAATGCTTTACCGGTTCACTTGTTCGTTCCATGCCTCTCACTAATCTCTTTGTCTCGTTCACTAAACGCGATAATTCTTCGACCGACGATCCATTCATTGGTTCCAACTGATATAATGCCTTAAAATGTTCCCTTTTTATACGCTTGGAATCATCATAGCGTTCGTGTAATGATTTCCACGTAATATCGTAATTCTCAGCTATGAGTTGAGTGTGATCGTATAAAGTAGCTGCGTCTCCCTTCAAGGCTGTTAACAAATATTGCAGCTTGGTTACGTCTGAAAGTTCAACCACCTCATGAACCATGGATGTGAAACGGTCCTTAAAGGTTAGCCATTTTGTGACGTCACCATCGAACGAAGGCAAATTTATTTCCGGAAACCGTACTTTAGGGCGATACGTAGATGTTTGCAATATTGTGCTACTAGCTGCTGGCATCATTATAGCTTCCGGATGCAAGTTACTCTTAAGAAATCCCTTTACTTCGATAAAGGTTTTATTAAATTGTTTATATTCCTCCACTAAGGCATCTTCATCACAATCGTCTTCATGCAGTAATTGTCTTCGCGCACTAATGAACTCGCTTCTCACGTCCTCCAGCTGCTCCAATTGCACTTGTACTTGCACGCTGTGCCTTTCTGCATTGTAATCATCCACAAATTCTTTAAATTGATCGATACTACGCAAACAGTCACTGTAAATTCTCTTCAACCTGCGAAACTGTCGATCCGTTATGGGGGCAGGTTGAACCACTACCTTATCCCCAGTGGACGCTGTGGAACCAGTCGGCTGGTCCGTGGTAGGCATATTGGTGAATTAAATTATTCCGGTCCGACACTATCGTTCCTTTAATCACCAGAACTTATAATGAGCTTAAAGCCACTAGTTTGTCTCCGATAAACGATGGATTTAATTCGGGTATTGAAAGTACGCATAAACTTATTACCCACACTGTAACCATGTGACGCGCTTCTACGATACCGAAATGGCTGCACTGATATGGCAGTATCGTTTCTATACAGTCTCAACACGCACTACGCGTAAACGTTACACACACATTGCACCTGACGCGCACAGTCTGAGCCAATCAACCACGATGCCGTTGACCTCACAAATCGCCAAAAGTGTCTGCGAATCAATTCACTTCGCTTCACACTAATACGTCCAATCACTTATCAGTGATCATCGGGTTAGAGATCGCTCGCTCTCGTATTAATGTTTCACACGCAGCACAACCACTTTAAGAAATGAACCTTTTACACGTTCAAAGTTCCTTTGCTGCACACGAATGCGTATACCGACGCATCACTAGTACTCTTACAAGTGCGCAGAAAGTATGGTTAATAAGAATTCACTTATTATCCCACAGTGTAATCACTTCTAACTGTTGGCAATGATATATTTTCAACTGTAAGCCCTGTCCCTAATCCAGCGATCCGGTTCGAAGGACCAATGTTCGTAGCTCTAAAGGGTGCTTGTTAGGGACGCGTGTGGTTTCAATGATTGCTCTACTCGGACCCATTTATTCTCTCTAAATTTTGTTCTTATTCTAGTTCTTCTTTGTTATTCGTTAATTCAAAGTTCATTATAGCATCTCCCATAACTTAGTATAAATGTAAACATCCAACACCAGTAAAAACCGAAAACGAAAGTGTTGATGATCAAGTGTTAAGAAAATTTCGGTGATAACGGTGGGTGTTGGTGTGTGATAAGGGATACTTTCTACCATGATAGCAAAACATGACACATGCAGTCGGTAAATGTGTAACATTAAGGCGTAGGCTGTATGAAAAAAGAACGTTAATATACACAGCATTGATGCGTTGGTTTCGGATAATGGATGTATAGTAATTGAATAAATTGGGTTTTTGGAGCTCATATTAAGGTTATCTACAAAACACGTGAACAATGCGATAAGAATGCAAAATTGATAGCGATTAGCTAATCGGCAGCTTGTAATGATGTAACATTCGTAACTAGATAGCAGCAGGTGGGAGGACGACATGATCGTTTGAGAAAAAAAAGCATAAATAGAGGCAAGAGGTAAGGCGACAAAGAGAAGGAAACAGTGTGTGAGGTAGACAGAGGTGGAGAAAGAGAGAACGAGAGCGATAAAGAGAGGAATTATGAAAATCTAGGTTTTAGCCCATTATGGAATCTAATTAGGTGCTGTACATCGCAACAGTCTTTAGAAAGACCATTGTTTTTGGTAGTGTAAGATTCAAACGATGCTCTTTGCTGCTTTGTATTTATTTGCTGCTTTTGAGCGTAAAGCAATTCCCGTCACCAAAGGCCCCTTGCGCGATCTTCGCGATTACAATACGGTGGATTAGTAGTTCCAAAAACAGAAGGTGCATTGACCTATGGTAAGCATAAGCGGAGATAATCATGAGACTGATAGGCCCCAGCAGCTTAGCAGCTCACTGTAACGAATCGTATTTGATAATGCCTACAAGCAACTGCTGAGGAAAGTACGTAAGAAATGCGGCTGAAGAGTGTTTTGCATTTGCAGTTGTTTTAACTTTATCATCTTCTAATGCAAGATGCTTGGCTTAAAAACGGTTTTCGAGCATGGTATGGGTGTGCCAGCGCTGCAGAAGAACAGTTGTTAAAGTGTCGTAATGATGGTTTTTTTTTGTTTCGTTACTATGTTCTTTACCGAAGTAATGTTGCAGAGTGTTCGTACAGGGGAAAAAGAAAACGGAAGTTTACCTCTCATGAAATCATCTACCGTATGGGCACGTTTTTCTACGAATCCACGGCTTGTTTGGGAATGTGTGTTTTCGTAACAACGAATTAGTTTCGCGCTTTCCACATCTATAAAGTAACCAAAACGTTAAGTTATATGAAAAAACAGCATCCACGAGCAGATGGGACGTCCGTTACCAAACGGGCAGTACCCGCACCTCAATTTGGTCACTATAAGCGAGGCGTTTAGGTGCAAATAAAGTGAACGAAAAGAATAAAATTATATCTAATGTCCTAAATTGGACACGTTCTTCGCTCGCATACTCTTGTTGTGAATGAGATACGACATGGAATGATTGTAGAAGAAGCGATAAAAGCGTACATTTCAAGTGTACACAATTAATGAACAAAAGAGAAGATAATAATACGATTTTACACATATATCGATGCCAAGAATCGTAACAAGTTCAGCCAGTAGAAAGTTTTTAAGGGTAATTGTGATTTAAAAAAAACTATTAGCAAGTATGCCATTTAAAACAGTACGAATTGGCCATGAAGTTACGATTTCATTGTTCAAAAACAATGGTTATTAAATGCATCATACTAAGCAATAGCGAAACTAACAAAAGTTGATAAAACAAAAACAAACAATCTTCAAAGACTTTAGGAATTCAGTTGAATGTCCATTGATAAATCCTTCTGCGTAGAAGAGGATGTATTTTGAAAAGGAAAACAGGAACTAGGTAAAGAAAAAGAGCGCACGAGAGGGGACAGCAAGAAAGAGAGTAAGCGAGTAAAGGACCAAACGGAAACAAAAAATGAAGGGCCATCTCTATCGAAGGGAAACGCACTTACGTTTTAATTGCGATTCAAAATCTAAGCTCTTTGTTTGCACGAATTCTGGTTTCATGTCTTTCGAACTTTGTTCCTTGCTTTCCACTCTCATGTTCTGCGTTGTCTGTAAAGAAGGGAAATGGAATTAGTTATTGAAACGTTATCCACAAACACTTGTAACCTACATCGGGTGCCGTGATTACGATCTCGCCTGGTCCACTGAGTGTATCGATATCGTGCGGAAGACAATCCAGTTCCTTCGTTCTTGTCAGGGCAGGTGTTGACATCGGTGCCCAAATGTTGGCTTCCACCTTGAGGACTGTATTCTTGTTGGCGGGACTGTTATAACATGTAGAAGTAAACAGTGTTAGTTCCTTATACACACACGCACTAATCTTGAGCATCTTAATCCACATACCTCTCGATTGGGTGCTTCGGTGCAATGATTTCGTCTTCATCTTGGGTCGCATCGGAGGGAGGCGTTAAATAGCCTGCCAAGCGTAAACCTCGATCACGAAGTGCTATATGTCCGATTCTAAATGATTGTCGAAAACTAGCTCGCGCCTTATCAACTGCAACAATAATACGATCCGTTAGCAAATCTGTTGACGAAAAGTTATTAACCAAATATACTCACATTTACTTAACTTTACTTGCTCAATCGGTTCGGGATTCGTGGGATTAGATAGATCCTCAAAGTTGATTATGAACAGCGAGATGTCATCAACTTCCGAGCGGATTGGAGCGATTACTTCCGAGCATAGAAATTTGGAACCTGTGGCCGGGGAAAAGAAATAGGATGTGTAAGAATTGTTCAGAAATCTTGTTACTCGTACATTTTTGTCATGCCATTAGATTGTTTTACGGAGCGAAAGAATCGGTGTAATTTTGCAATGAGAAAATGTATAGGTTTTTAGGGTTTCAGTTTATTATCCTACGTTATTAGTTAGTAAAATTCAACATTCCAATCACATATAAGACCATTTACCAAGAAAGAACTATTAGAACGGAAAAATGTGTGGAATACATAGCAACACTCATGCGGAAAGGAAATTATTATTTTCAAGAGTTTAGCTGTCTCGTTCAAACATGCTTAACCGTGGCGTGGTATTCTTTGATTGTGTGATTTTTAAATTACAGTTCAGTTCCGTGCTTCATTCAGTTTTCTTTCATTAGATGTGATTACAAACCGAAGCATTTATTTGTACAATTCTTTTGGTTTTGTAAAATTTATTTCAAAGCTCATAACAAATTAATCGGTAACGAGATACTGAGAAGAAGTGGAATTGGCTAATTGTTTACGTAGCTAGATGAAGCCTTTGGTAGCAACGATGTGTATCCAGTCGGACCGAGGTTTCTGGTAGAAAAACAGAATAAACGTTTTACCACGTCGAAGAACGACATGCTTTCTAGGTCGAATTCTTCGTGCTCTCGAAATACACCGCTGGAGAAATCGTTGGGGCTGATTGGTCCTACGAACAGCCGCAGGTCGGACTGTGGGAATCCATCCTTGTAATACTTCTTGATCGTATCGTACGCGTCCATGATGACGGAAATAAACAGCGACAGTACCACGTAGATGTACAGGCTGGTAAACGAGTACAGATAGATGCGGCAAAACCACCACAGCATCAATGATTTCTCCGACATGATCGAGAAGGTAGCGAACATATCATCGCCATTGATGAGCGCGAACAGACACTCGGAGGTGGTGGAAAGGGAGCGGAATTTAATGTGGTACGGTCCTAGTACCAACCAGCCGCAGAAGGTGAAGCCGGCATAAATCAATAGTGCGCAGAGAAGAAAGCGGCTAATTTTAGGTGCTGCTTTCTTTAGCGTCAGTATGACCACGTTGTACGTTTTGAAGAAACCAAGGTACCGCAGAACGCCGAACCAGACGAGTGAGTTTCCTACGCCAAGCAGCAGCGAACACACGTTCCAATCGTCTGCAATGAAGTGTTTTCGCTCAATCTGTTCCTTCAGGGCCGATCCGATGATGAGGAGTATGTCGTTGAATACGATCATAATGTACCACATGTTTACAAATTCCCATTTGCCTTCGCAGCTAAGATCCTTCCCGTAGGCTTCTTTAAAGAAGTCGCACGTTATCAGTCGTAGAATCTGTGCCCGGAAAATGGCCCGTGCACAGAGGCCAAACGAAAGAAGACAGATCAGGATCACCAGAATGTTTAACAAGCTACGCAGTGCGTCATCAATCTGGGAGTTTTTTATAAACTCTACATCACCGTGACATACGAGCCGTGTTGGTTCTGCTTCGAGCCGCAGTACCATTTGGCCATCGTGGTCCTGGTTGTTGAACAGGATCAGTAAATCGAACCGATAACAATCCGGTGCCGTTATCGGTCCAGCCGCCTTAAAGTTGACCGTTTTGATAGCAAATTTAAGTTCCGCCTTGACCAATGCGGAAAAGTTTATATGAATATCTTTATCGTGCAGATATGCTTGGCTGCCGTTGACGGTGACGTTCTGGTACAGGTCCACACATAGCGAGTCAATTTCCGGGTTGAACACGTAGCTTTCGTTAAATCCAAAGATCGTACCGTCCTTGTATCGGTACAGACACAGTCGCATGGGTGCCATTGTGTTGTCCTCGGTTGGATAGGAATAGGGCCCAATCGCCTGCGGAAGATTCGCATATCCCGACGCAGCGTAGTCGATCGTTTTGAAGAACTCATCAATCATATACACCGAGAGCGGACCCGTCTCGGGCGGATAGTTGTTGACCTCCATTGTAATGTCCCAGCCGCGCAGGAAGAGATGGGAGAATGTGACCGTATTATCCCACGTATAGTTCACGTGTGTGTATCGGGAATGTGCAAAGAGACAGAGTTGTAATGTGACGAGCACAATTTTAATAACTTGTACCACAAACTTGTACGGGAAGCGTCTCTTTGCTTCCCATTTCTCGATCGGATTCATGAAGAAAAACTGCAACTTTCGCCTTAACTTTTCCTCCATCTCGTTCATGCGGGCGTCTTGTAATATGGGCGACTCAACGATACCTTCGTCGTCCGTTGGTTCCTTTGTTTCCACCGCCATCTCACTGTTGGTGCTAGTTCTCTGACGCGAAACGTAAGGCCGTATGGGCCTCATCGTATCATCGATTTGTACGACGTTTTGCACTTGGTTAATCCCGCTATCTCTGGATACACCACTTTCTTCTTGGTCACAGTTCGAGATAGTGGAAGATGAGTAAACACTACTCATTGCAGCGATCTAGATCACGCGTTGTGTGCTTTTTTTGTTCTCGCTTATCAGTGTTGTGCTGTTGAAAAATAAACAACTGTGACGGCACTGTCATATGTGCAGGTGTTTCCTTGCTTGACATGTATGTACTCCAGCGCAGATGAAAGTTTCAAAATTCAGATTATTCAGAACCTCGACGCAAGAGGATGGTGAGCTTTATGTTTCACTAATCAATATAAATTTTCTTCAAAACAATGATTTTTTCTTCTGCAGCCATTACTGTGTTGACGCACACTGGTCGTTTAAAGGGCCACTGGCAAAGAAGTATTCAATGACATTTCGTCGTAGCTTATAGCGCGTTTACACTAAAACAAAGGGCAAAGGGCAGGCTCGAACACAGGCCGAATTTTTTGAAAAAGTATTTCAGATAATTAATAATGAATGTTACCGAAATTATGTATAATTATTGAATAGGTGGTTTACCACTTCAATGATGCTCTAGCGGTTATAAAAAAATACATCCAGCGGTCTATCAGACACGCAACAAAAGCAAAAATTAAATTGTTCGGAGAATTACATCGTGACTGTAGTTTTATTTATACAACTTTTTACTACATTTGTCGCTCAATTATTTAGAATTTAATTTAAATTGTTTCATTTTGTCTTATATGTCTGATTCCCAAAATGCACTTCACCAAGTGCAAGTGCAACACGCACACAGTGATGCTTATCATACGGACCCCAATCCAAGATCTTAGCATATTGCGCTTAGCATATCGTGTACGGAAAAATGCACCTTAAGAAAGTGCATTGTAATCTTTAAACAATATTCAATAATAATAAGTATTATTGTCTATAAGTAATAGTCTAAAAAAGAATCACTATGATCATATTAAAATATGATCTTAAGCCAAGTAGCACAACAGAGTTTGTATTGTCAGGTATTGGCAATATACAATTGATTCCACGAAGTAATTTCATATAGGTTGTGAGTAGCCCTTTAAAAATGCCTGGCATACCAGGTGTGTTCATGATATCAACGCTTTTGCTATCATGGAAATGCTTTACAAGAGTTAATATGGGTTTATTTAAGGCGATCGTCGAAAAACAGATTACCGATACGTAACGAATAAATTATACGTAATATGGATTGAACTTACCATCCTTTCTGTAGTAAAGTATTTCAAAATGTTTTTCTTCGCCTTTTCTTAGCGCCTCCCTTATAGATTCCATGACACCGACCGAGGTCATTTGTCCTTGCAGAAAGTCGGTGCAGGCCGATCGTTGCATTACTTCCGCCCTGGTAAATCCCGTCATTTTGCAAAATCCATCCGAACAGAAGATGATGTGACATGATTCTGGTTGTGCGTTTGCTACTAAAAAACTTCGATCTGTAAAGAAAAAGGAAGGTAACAGTGCTAGTCAACTCCGTACTTTGAATGCAGCAGTAAGCATGAAACTCCATTTGCATATGATACGCAAACTTGACTTCTAACTTGACTAGGGCTAGTTTGTTAGCTGGCAATGGCCAACAACATACTTACTGTGTGTATCAAATTTTCGAATAATTGTCTCGATAAGCGTTGTTTTGGGAGCAACATGTCCTCTGCGTACAGGCATTGTGCATTAATAATACGGGTTGTTTGCTATGCTTAGTAAAACAATTCTATCAATACGATGATTATTATACTGATCACATTTATTAAATTTACTACGATTTTCATTCACTTATACTGTACACTGCTGTCATTTCACATGCCGGACTGCAAAGACGAAGATTTTTTATTGATCTCATCATTACACATTAGCTTTTCATTTTAAAACAACAACAGAGTTCAAAACTAACACCTTCCTAAAGCAGTTTTGGAAAGTAGTCCCTTCCAAGCGCAGAAGGTTGTCTTATAATCGAGTATGCAAATAACACTATCCTTCAAGTGGGATTCATGTTTTTATTTTTATTTTATTGATTTTAATAATCCGCACCTCGCGTACCCTACAGTAGTACCTAAGGTTAGTTTAACGCATCCTTCTCAAAAAAAAAAAATAAGGGCCGGATGGTAGGGTGGATGCAAACAAACAACAACAAAGGAAAACTTAAACTTTTCCATCGTTGCACACTAGCAAATTGCATGACAATAATGAAATGGAAGCGGATAAATAGAATCAATGAATGGCAAAATGCAACAAAATAGCACATCAATGTATAAACAAATAGCAAACAAACGCTTTCCAACTGCCCTGTGGTTCGGCAATCATTATGGGCATGGGCAAACGCGGAGGAAAAAGAAAAATAGGACAACCATTTGCACAACACCGTCAATAAACGCTACTTCCCTTACGAATGCCGTACAAAGTATCCTTTTCTAGAAATGTTCTCCCTCCCTGCGGCGTGCAGAAGAAAGAAAAAAGGAAAAGCAAAGCGAAGCAATGGAGCCGCATGGCACGCTGTATACACGGTAACGTAGCCAACTTTGCTCTAGTCTCTATGCCCAGGTATCATTTTCATGGCTGCGTTTTACGTTCATTCACGCTCTCACGAACGGAATACATAATTTCTTATATACTCATGTAGTAAGCACTGCAGATGTCCATAACACGCTTTGTGTTGATAACTATTCCGATGCCTTACTTCATTTTTAGGGAATGGTGACACTATACGCTTTTGCGCACTTCTGTGATAGCAGTTTTCCAGCTTTGCCATAGCAAAACAAAAAAGGGCTAAAACGGTCCCCCTTCCTGGAGTATGGCTTGCGACACTTTTCACTCATTGCTTTTCCATTTGGCATGCCAAACCTTGCACTAAATAGAATGTTAGAATCGTTTTGTAGTATCTGCTAGCCGCTGTACTAACACGTCCGATGCGATATTTTACAATGGCTCACTATATTTGTGACGTCATCGATATTCCTGGCCTGGGTCAGACGTGCCATTAATCTGCACTGCACGTCCTCACTGCTATGCAGAGTGTGTCCGTAACGTAGCATAAGATTTTACAGCTGCAAATCACGAAATGCTCGCGAAACACGGATTGCGATTTCCAATGAGTACTGGAACCGCAAGGGATTTCTTTTGTTACCACCGCCCTAAGAAAATGCACGGACATTTACTTGCCGGCAGTTTGCGCTTATTTGCTTGGAGGTGAAGAGTTTCGTGTAAAGTTTATATGTTGTAGCATAACTTTTGCATGATGATGCTTTGTGTTAATGTAATGTACCACTATGAACATCGGAAATCGGGCAGGACACCGCACACGTCGTTCTCTACCCTACGATAAAGCGATCACTAAGCCTTTAAAGAAGTGTAAAAATACAACACGAAATCGAGCGTATTCCTCTGTAAGGAGGTAAGGCTCTGGTCGGGAAGGACACGCTGGAACTACTATCACACTACACGGACGCGTGCAACTTCACCGAAATGTCTGCATAAACTAACTGAAAATAAAATATTTAAATGCGGCTTCGGAAACGTCACCCTATTGCAGGGGTTTTCTCGGACGCATTGGTGCCTTTGTGAAAGAATTTTCCAAGCCAAAGCTTTTTCTTGTGAAACATTTATATGTTTTTCGGATAAGTCGTTTTAGCTTTGAATTTGAGATTGATAATTGATACTTGTATGATCGTTTGATTATCAATCAATTTGTCGAAATTGATAATTGAAAAATGTTTTTAGCTCGTTGCGCACCTCCTTATATCTTCTCCTTTCTGTATTCAGGTTTTACCAACATTAAATATCTTTCAAATATTTTACTACTATATTGGAGGAAATTGGGTTTTTGGGAAAAACTGTGGAAAACCCCTATAAAAGCTCCGGGTGAGAGTAGGTACATTTGTTTTGATTCTAGAAACCAAGAGAGCAAAAGCAGCAAAGTGAGAAAGGACTCACACCATGGAGCAGCAAAATGATACCGAGAGTTCTGTTCTGCGTTTGATATAAGCGTTTTATTTACTCAGATTTTCCATTTGTCCGCTTATACATTTTTACTACCATGTGGGTTAGGGATGGGTGGTCCGTGATTTCTCTTGGTGTAGGTGAAAAATTAACCATTTGACAACCGTGCCCGTGCCCGTAACTTTGTTGGATAAATTGGTGTGAATTTGACAGTGTCCCTCCGGGTCGCTAGTAATGCCCACATTTGCCTCATTTGCCCTCAGTTAAATGCAATCTGTGAAACATGTAATATGTAAGAATTAGGATAGGAAATGGTTTCGATCTTTTCCGGTGTTCAACTATTGCTGTTGGCATGAACTCAAGGCTCACCTTAAACATAATGAATCCCATGTAGCTCAAATCCAGCATGAGAAACACGAGACCGAACGGTATGTTCGAGGACCACCAAAGTGTTGTTAGCAGCGAAACTGTTTGAAGCGCAATGTACACGATGCAGGTGTACGTTAGAATTGTTTGAACCAAAGTTTTGTACTGCGAAATGAAATTTGGTACAATTGGCGTTTGCGATTGTGAAGCATCGTTGCGATCGTTGTGTTCGTAGCGTCGTGAGTTGAAAGGTGATGATCTTGCTGATTCCAAAACATCGCGTGCAGTTACGTACTTTCCCTAAGAATAAGGGCAACATGTTGGAATTGTTATATAAGTTGGAATTCAAAATAATTTTCATACTACCTTCAGTTGGTTACACAGCTTAAAGAAGAATTCGTTGAGCAGGATGGTGGTTATAAATTTGAAATAAACCGAAATGACATACACCCGAGTTGCAATCTTCAGGAGCTTTATCACCGTTTTGATGTGTTCTTTATACGATTGAATTGCTGATTGGCGGACGGAAATAAAATACATTAAATTTTTTATCAGTTCTCGTACTTGAACGGGTGTACTATGAATTTACCTTCTATTTTGAAGCTGTACGGTATAGAACATAGCTTTTGGAAAGAAGTACTACGTAGCAGCACTTTCGCTTCACGGTGACCTTTTTTTGTGACGTTCACAGAAGACATGTTTATTGGCTTTTACTAGAAATCAGTATCACAGAAAATACAACACACTCGCAGAGTTTGATCGGGGGATATTTAAACTTTTGAAAACATTTTGCAATCGTTGGTGCAAAGAAAGCGTGTCCAACACACCGGATTTACAGTTGATGGGATACGATCAACCCAGCCCAACGTTCTTACTTCGACTGTGTGGCCCGTGCAGGTAGCAATTTTGCACGAGAGGATCATTTACCAAAGCTGTGTTCAATAAAGTCATAGCGGACAATCGCGAAGTAGCGTCACAGATTAAATTACTGCTTGGGCAATGGAAGAGAAGGGAAATAATCCGGCAGTTCGGTATACTTGGGCGTACCGTTAAGGTGCTGATAACTCCTGACCTTTTGCTATTAAAAATTCAATAACATGCATCCGCTCGGTGTTGGCGGCGCACATGCTTTCCAAAAGTGTAGCAAATAAACAGGGAATAAATAATCATGTGTACATGAAACGAAGGATTTTATTTTTGGCATCGATTGAACTAAACTTTATTTTTCGATGTGATGCGATGAGCATTATGCAGAGTGTAAGTCGGCCAAAGATCATTTAATACATAGATGCCGAAAAAACGATCACGTGAATTAGTGGTAGCAAGGGTAATATTCACACGACAAGATCAGTTTCAAATTCCATTTGAATCGGTTGACCTTCTGATCCAATATGCTCTACTTGTATTGCGCTAGGAACAAGAGATTATCCCTAAACTTGTAAAATACAATGGCTGGCGATATTTATATGAACAAAACTCTTCGAACTACATTTATTCATATGCAAATTAGTTTAAATAATCTAAGAATAAACAAACAGGTTGGACGCATGCACAAAGCAGTTAGCGAAAATTCGCTAGTGTGCGATAGATGGCGTTCTTGTTACATATGAACATGAATCGGAATGCAGTGCTGCATGGAAAACGTTAAATGTGCCATTGACACCTGTCAGATGGGCCAATTGTGTAGTTTGGGTATTCGCCATTGATTTTTCCTGAAGAAAAAAGCAAAGAAGAAAAAGCAAAGAAAGACTATTAAGTTTATAAGTTAAGAAATCTAGCACAAAAATCGCTGCTAACACGTAATAAAAACGTATGTAAATGTTTATTTCCGTATGTTCTGTGTCGTAAAGTGTGCCTAGTTTCGTGACTTTGTGTTTGTTTGCATAGGTGCCTGTATTCTGATGAATGTTTCACCATTATATTGTACCGAGAGATTCTAATGGAATGAACGTGTGCAAAAAATGTATTTGCTCTTTTCGTCGATGTTGTTCTGCAAAAAGGGAAATGAGAAAGTTATCCAGCTGAATGCTTAGCATATGCAGCATATGTGACCAGGAGAAAGAAACAATAGACTATTGGAATGCCTCAAAATTGTGCTTTTTCTTGATGATACGGTCAAGCTATTTTGCATTGACTACATTGGTATTGTACTAGACGCTAAATATCGTAGGTTTACCCCCTTCCAGCTTACCCCTGTATCAAGTGCACGTTTGCAAGTACAAGATGGATGGTACAAATCATAATGTGCTATCTGAAGAACTTTTGTTGTTGTCATCAGGTAAATAGTTTTTCCGTCCTTCATGAAGTAAAGGCTATCGGACGTAAATAGAGGAAAACTAACCACATCGTAATTACAGGGCAAAATTCCAGTGAGGAATGTTAGGCATTATTTAACTGTTTAAAGCAACTACTTAATGGTGTGCTTTGGGATGGTGTGTAGTCTTTGAACGCTTTGGTAGTTTATGTTGTTTTATGGAATGTGTGCTAAATTTGGCTACCTAACAAAAGTGTACGTGTGAAGCGTAACTTAGCAACTTCTCACAAAATGTTCCACATTTTAGATGATGAAAACGATGCTGATCTGGTTATTGATTACCTGAGCGAAGATCAATCCATCACCCCGAAATGCACGGATGCCTCCGCTTGCTCTAATGAGATAGAAAACTGTTGCGTTCTGAAGCCTACAACAGGTGCAGCAGTAAACGTCATCGAGTTGGCGAGAACAAACGGTAGCAATAGTGACGCGACTACAAATAATCACAGCAACATGGTGCCAATAATTAGTGTGACTCCACACAGCCCTGGGGCCAAGTTTAACTTTCTAGGTAAGGTTGCGGGGTGTGATATGAAAGCATTCATTGGTGATAATGTATCTCAACATAATGTTGTGTCTGGGTGTGATATTTTGTTTACAGAGGACACACTTAATCAGCTACAATGTCTACGAGAAAGTGTAGCCCATATGAAAAATTCTACACTTCAAAACACGGCGTTGGGCGGCATTGGTTCGACGGTATGTTGCTGCTGCTGGTTAATAATTTAACGAAAAAAAAACTAACTTTGACAATTTCATTTCCTTAGATGTCCTCGACGAAATTGTTCTCCTCGTGTCCTTCGTTGCCGGATCTTACTATAGCAAACCCTATTAACGTTTGGCCGCATCATCATGTGCTGTACGGTTTGAATAATGATAGAAGAAAGTCATGGACCGCCATCGAGGATTTAACAGAATGCACAAAGTCATCACACAAAAGGTATGAAATGATTCCTCTGAACAAATGGTAAATACATGTTGGTAATGCTGTTATTGCAACTTTGCAGCGTCAGTTTGTCTAGTCTAGACAGCGAAGAGCAGGAATCGTTACGAGCTGCGGAACGACTACATAATCGAACGAGTAGAAACAGTACGGGTGGAATATCAACACATTCCTTAAACGAAGCTGAGTTAGCAGTAAGGAATAGAAAAAGCAAAAGATCCCTTCAAGTTTCTAATATCTTTTTGTACTTTACAGAGGGATTTCGAGAAAGTTGTTGCAAAACGCAATCTGGTGCCCGTGGTTCCACGAATTCCTTTACAAAAAAGCATATCCACTCCATCTATAGCGCCGGTTCGGAATCAGACTGTTAAGGAAGATAATCTAGCCTCGTAAGTAACGAACAGAGATGTTAATGCCCACGTACACATTACCCCAATGCTATAAGGACAACCAACGGTCACTGCATATTAGGCGTTGCAGTGCTTTGTCGCAGTGCACCCTAAACAGCTATGTAGTAGATTGTTTTCAATTTATACGATATTTCGTCCCCTATCTTGGGGATCAAACGAATCGGGTAAAGTAAATTTGACGACGAAGGCTGTAAGGCTGGCTTAATGGGTCATGATTTGCATATTGTACTTTTTTTCGGCGAACATATTTTACCAATACAGAGTGAAGTACCAGTATTAATAATTGCTTGTCCGAAGTTTGATGTCCTCAATTGGAAGATCAGCTAGTTAAGCTTTATAATATTGTATTTTCCTTTCTTTCCCTCTAAACCAAATCTTAACTGCTAGTTCGAGGCATCTTTCTGACAGTGAAGATGAAACTCATGATCGATCACTACTTTGTGTGAGAGATAAAAAGTAAGTGTGCCGTGTTAGAACGATTTTTGATTGATGTTGAATATTTCTAAGCGTTTTAATGAACGAAACATCTCTTCTACGCTAGTGGCGCGGTCCTATCCGATGTAATGTGATTGTAGTTGGTAGTTTTAATTGTTTTGCTGTCACACTATTGTTCGTACTCGTTGAAAAACATACACAGCTATCCATTTGACGAAGTACCAGTGATTAGGTTTATCCGATTGCTACTTTCTACTCTATATCTTTCTACTTCTTCTTGGGTTGAACTCTAATCTGATTCAGATACTGATCGTTTCTTGATAACATCTACATCTTACAGCTTTGTGTACATCATTTTTATGATACGGATACGACTGAATCTTAGTCTATTTTTGTTATTTTTCTAGCAATTTGTTTTCATTGTGCATATTTAACTACTACTGTAATCAATTTGTTTCAAGGGTTATTTGTTATGTTTTTATGTTCCTTCCTTTTAAAATGATGTCGTAAGATTGTGGCTTAAATCAATTTAACCAGATTGTTTTTTCGTATTTCACAATCGCTATACATTTTAGTGAGGAATATCCAGAACATCACGAAAAACGACGAAAGCGTGGTTCATTATTTTTCCGGAAGAAGAAAGATAAATCTAAAACAAAAGGACAATCCTCCGTTTGTGATGGTTTGTATGCTGACGTACAAACAAATAGGCATAAACATCAACTATTAACCTGTCTACTTCCTTGCAGCTTGTGGAGCAGTTATAAATCTGGCAACATACAAAGAGCACGCAGTAGAATGCAAAGCAAAGATAGCAAAGGTATGTGTAACTGGTTCGTGGTCGGGTGTTTAACTACCAACAAAATATAATTTATTGTATCATCCTATTTTTTCTTGTAGAAATATTTCCAGGCTCAACCAAAACCTAGCTCAAATAAGAAGAGCTCTGCCAACAGGTAATTAGATAGTGTTTTTCGATATTTCCCACTTCATGTACAATTTTTGAACATTGAAATTGGCTGTGATGCATCAGTTTCATTTAAACCGTATTGTAATGAATTTATCCATGTAATGAATTAACATACGATAATGGATTCTTCTTTGGCCTGCTAATAACAATTTGAGTTAATTTTCTTCTTTGGAAATGACAACAAATTTTACGTCAACAAAAAGCATTGAGTGTCGCAAGACCTCTTTAAATAAGGACAAGCTAAATTTGAACCAGTTTTATGCATCCTCAGTGAAATTGTTTAATTCTTACTTTTTTTATCATATACTAATTTTTTGCATATGAATGGACGTTAACATTAGTTACAAAGATATGTGTTAGGAATGTATTTCGCAATTCTGCTGGTAGTTTCTTCGTTTATAACTTCGGCAAATAAACCATTTTCAATAAACTTTAACTGGAAGTTTGAATTAGCTTGCTTTATATAAGCCTTTATCTACTATATTTCGCCGTACGTTTCAATATTAATTTCGACGTAATGTTTGGTTGCTTTTTACTTTATCAGTTTCGTTCATGATTTAAGCCTGACTTTTTGCGATAATTTTAATATGCTTTTCATAGCGACAAGGTAGATGTTAATTAACGGCATGAATTATAGAAATTGATGCAAGAGTATGTGCGCTTTTAACACACGGGCAGTCGATAGTGTTGTATGCTATCTCGCTTTGTACCATGATTTGAATTCGAACTATTGCATTTTAATCTGAATATAAGCTTATCGTTTCACGATCAAACATAAACAGTTTACATTGTAAAGTAGGTATTTGTATATTATTGAAGATCTGGCTTGGAACTAGTGCTAAAAACGGTTGTCAGTTATTAATGTTGTCTGACTGACCTAAAAATTGATCTAGTACCGAAGGTTAATGTTATTAATATATTGAGTTAGTAACCAGTTCCTGTCTTATATATTTCATCAGTCGGGCAAACCCTTTTATCCATCTGTGCAAATTTTGATCTGTAGGTAAACATCAATTAAATGATCACAAATGTCTTTATTCTTATGTATTACTAACGCTAACCACCGTTATGCATTATGCATTGATTTGACAAAAAAAATGATAAAGTGGCAAAAAAATGACTGGATGTTACTCTCCGTGGCGATTGGTTGCTAACAAATTAGGCGTGGTATCACAACACGCTAGGTAACGCTAGTAAAAATCTATTCATTCACTAACAACCCAATTATCTATCTATCTTCATAACCACAACTATCCTTTAATTCCATCGCCTTCTTGTGACGAAAACTATTGCTTTTATCCTGTTGAAAGATACACATGATCTATCTCTTCTCTATCAGCGGTAGACATCCTGAAAAGTGGTAGATTCGCATTTCTGACTGTTTCTGTTTTCTTAATCTCTCTACTCTTCTATTTGTCCGTATCTGTCTTTGAATGTGTAAATTGCTTAAACTATATTGTAGGTTTCATGCAATTCATACAAGTCAAACAGTACCGATCGAAGCCTTAAACCATACGTTTTAGCCGCAATCTAAAGACTAACAATGCATTTAATGTGTGCCTTTAATTTAAATGTTGGATCCTGATCCTATATGGGTCCCCAGTCAGTTAAGCACGACTCAGCAACGTGACCGAATTGGACCCGAATCTCCACGGTCGAGGTTCAACTTTCCATACGCAGTACTGACTACTGAGCTTTGGGTAATTCTTCTCATTAGGCAAGGCAGGTCATAACCGGTAATCTATTTTTAGTCAACAAGACGTTTTGAATGAACCATTGGTAGCAATGGTTACGTACTTGTGAAATTATACTTCACATATAGATTTTAGCTTTCGCAATTCTTCAGTTATAATTAATGTTTTTCAATGAACGTTTTGTGAACATAAAGTTAACGTATACTCCTTTTAATAATATCAGTTAGATAGCTTTATAGAATTCGCAAAATAGTGGATAAACCTTACTCCATGAGCAATGTAACATATTACTGCGGCAAGGCGAGATCGTTTTTCGAACAAGTCTGTTAGAAGACGTATTGAAACGACACATGTTCCATCACTATTACACACTGTCTGTTTTTTCTCTTTTATCTCCTTCGTATCTACAACTGCAATCTTAAAATTCACACTCCACCGCGCACTTTCTTCTCTCAGTATGTTTTGGAGCATAGCGGTAGCGTACGGTTGCCGATGTGTTCTATCTTCTTCAGAATTCTGCTATATTTTCTGTTTTATTTGCTGTTTGCAACGTTTTGTTTGTGTGTGACTTTCTTCGTTCGTTGCTTTGCAGTTTTCTGTTGCGGACCTGTTGTGGTCATTTTTTTATTTATACGTTTTCATGTGTTTTTTGTATTTACTTTCGCTTGCTATAGCCACAATTCCTCGCAACACGATGATCAGGGTAGAGACTATTATGATGGCAACGTGCATAATGATAACGCTAAGTGAGTATATATTAAATAGAAAAAAAATGTTTTTCTCATACGTGTCTGTAAAAGTTCTTTCTTCGTTTGCTCTCTTTTTGCAACTCTTTCTCTAAGTAATAAATGTATTTGCATTTCTTTTTCTTACGTGATAAAAGGGATCATTACTTTAATGCATTATGCAATAACAAACCAAAACACATTTAAAATGTTCAAATCGCATGTTAAAATTGTATATTTGTCGGTGCTTCAAAGTTACATCGAATTACTTTCAAAATCATTAACAACAACAGTGTCGTGTTGTCGCTGTGTCGACTAACGCGTACTGGCATCTGTGACATTGGGGAATACTTAAACTTAAACATTCTTTACTTGTATTGCAGTTACTCAGACGACGTTCCGTTGATAAGGGATGAATTTCTGCACGAAGCGCCTATCGGTCCACATGAACTGGGTGCCGAGCCAATCCTAGGCGTTGCAATTGATGAGCACGACTCATGGAGCCCCAGTGTCCCGAAGGAGGTTGTCAAGGGATTGAAAGACAAACAGGTGCGTGTATCCTGTTACCACTTACCTGAATGCAGAATTATAATGATCAACGCTTTTCTCTGCTCGTTTAGGTGAAACGTCAAGAACACATTTATGAATTTATCATGACAGAGAAGCATCATGTTCAAACTTTACTAGTCATGCAGAAGGTATTTGTAGAAAGTCTTCAGAAACACTTCAGCCATCTTAACTTAGAACGGATGTTTCCAAGGCTCGTTGAGCTAACCGAGCTACACACGGGATTCCTTCGCAAACTGAGATTAAAGCAAAGAGAACATCACATAGTTGATAGCATTGCCGATATCTTGCTCGACTTTTTCTCCTCAATGTCGGCCCAGAAACTGAAAAGTTCGTACGGCGAATTTTGTTCAAATCATCGATCAGCGCTGGATACGTTCAAGTGCTATATGACTGGTGACAACGTGTTCGCTGAATGGTACAAGCATTGTCAGCAAAATCCACTCCTAAAGAAGAAAGGCATCCCCGAATGTATTCTTTTCGTTACACAGCGTTTAACTAAATACCCATTACTTATCGATCCATTGCTGAAAAGCTCTCGTGAAGATAAGATTGAGCAGGAAAAACTGCAGAAGGCCATGTCGCTGGTAAAGGAGATACTAGTTGACGTAGATGCCCGGGTGGCTGATAAAGAGAAAGAGGATCGTCAATTAGAAATTTTTAAACGCATTGATGCTAAGTCCTGTGCTATCTTTAAAAAGGATAAATTTAAAAAATCGGACATAATATCATGCAATCGAAAGCTGAGGTAAATAGTTTCGGGATGATGTAGCAGCATTCTAGTGCTCAGTATTCTAAAAGCAATTCTTTTACAGATTCGAAGGGGTAGCCACTTTAATGCAAGGCCGATCTAAAATGCAGACTGTTCTGGTAGTGGTCCTGTCGGATTGCTTGTTTTTTCTGTTGGAAAATTCGCATAAATATTCCTTCTTCACACCGGAGAATAAGGTAAGCGATCGATTATTCATAGATAATCTCCAGTTTCAATCAGAAATAACCATGTTTGTTGTTAAATGTGTTCTATTGCATACATTACAGGCGGGCGTTGTTTCTTTGCAAAAGCTTTTAATTCGTGAAAAAGCTGGCACAGAATCCCGAGGTATTTATATCATATCTTCAAACCCGGCTTATCCGGAAATGTACGAACTAAAGGTACAAAATCCAAAAGATAAAAATGTGTGGATTCAATCAATACGGTATGTAGTACATTTTGTTGATGTAGTATCGCCACAGCTACCTCTATGCACATATTTTCTTACAGTGCTGCCGTCATTGACTGTCCCTCGGATGAGTCGGAAACAGAAGACTACATGAGCATTGAACAAAGGCAAAAAATAATAGATCTGAAACAAGCCAATATTCGGGAGATAATTTGTAAGTATAAAATAAAATGTAAAATTGATATTTTAGGACCTAAAGTATGTGTTTTATAACACTTCGCCACACATGTTCGTTGTGTAACGTGAAGTAAACTTTGTATACGTATCTCTACTATCTGTACATTAATGTGCATAAAGCCTTCTAATCTTTTCTCGCTAGAATGCACTTTACTAATTATGGTTGAAGAGGATTACATATATGTTATTTTTAAAATACAAGGCACATTTAATGGAACAGAATTGAATTCTGTCTCAATTAATCCATACAATTCATGGATATTTAACTAGTGCTTAGGTTGTGTTGGGAGAAGAGAATACAATGTCTTGCTGTATGGATTAAAGTATTCCAATGTTCATTGGGAACATGACTTTATATAAACACAAATGTTTTGTATCTGCTGCAATCCCTTCTAACTGAGAGGGATCGAGAAAGCTGCAAATGAATCTAAACTAGCATACGCACTAATTCATAATTGTGTCAAGTGGTAAATTCAGCGTAGATACTGAATGCATGAACCGAACATATCAAAGATATATTATTGAAAGTATGTCAATGTTGACAAGACTCTTTATAGCTAGGTATTGATGTACTAAATAGATTGCTTGTTCTGTTTCTAACATTTCATCGCTGAAGCCCTCGGAACTACCGAACTGGAAGGTAATAATCGAAATGTTCTCAATTGATCAATGTATTTTGATGTTGTTTAATGTTATCGTACTGGAAAATTGCATGAACAGTGGTAGTCGATTTAATATGATTTTTGATCAATATGTAATGTCTTGAACCCTGGTTTTAAACTCAACTTATTTTTTTGTTTAACACGAGCACTCAAAAATATATCAGACGTAATCAGACAACAAAAGTAAAGAGAAAAATCATCTTTTTATAACAGGTAAAATGCGACAGAAGGACTTCGAGCAGGCGATATTACTTGAAGAAAAGATAGCACTACAGTTGAGCTTGTTGCTGGATAACGAGCAAAATGCTGAGCAGCTGGGTCCCGCCGTTGAGTCATTTATCTCAAATTACGGATCGTATAGAGATCTTATCTCCGATGACTGTGATACTATAGAAATATGGAAACGGGTGTTGAACTCTATACAAGAAATTAGTTCTCTGGCTTCTTCCCTCTACACGGCTGCGACGGGATTACCGCTATCTAGGTCCACCAGCTCAGTTGGTGAGCGTCAGAGCGAATTGTTCATCTCCCCTACCTTACCAAAACGAGCAGAAACGTTTGGTGGATTTGATGAACGTCGATCAAAACAACTCGTCACCGGCGGAGTAATTGGAGGTACTAATTCAACAATGCATACTGCCAATTCACGAGACGCCGTTCTTTCAACATTATCCGCTGGATATTTTACCAACCGCGAAACGTACGAAAAACGAGAACAACAGACTCATTCTTCGTCTTCTGGGTTGGACGTCGAGCAGCTTTCTATGTTGGCTAATCCTCACGTTACTACTTCATACGGCCAGCAGAAGTTGTTGGGCACCGGCGGTGGTACAGAGGGTATTTCATCTGACTTAGCCAAAGATCAGAATTACGCAGCTTTACACGTATCGCACCATCTGCACACCCTGCTTTGCATAATCTCACAGCAAATGACAACCATTCAGAGCCTACAGCATCAGTTAAATAGTTATCGCGAAAATCCAAAGACGCTGTACCGACATAACGACCAGTTGGAAGAATTGCGTAACTTGCAGGATAAGCTGCAGGAGGAGAAAACGATGTGGCAGAAGCAGAAAGAACAGGAGGAGCGCGAACTTGAAGAAACGAAACACTCACAAAAAGCTTTGCAAGAGCAGATACGAGCAGAGCAGGAAGATATCAGACAGCAACGTGAACAACTGTATCGAAAGATGGAAATTTTATCTAGCCAAGGATTGCTACATTCCCCAAGTGTAAGAATTTGGAAACTAATGCAACTGTTACGTTATATCATTACAACACGTTATATCGTATATTTCTCCTTCACAGGTTGCTTTACCTATACCAACTGGAGTAGCATCATCTTTAGAGGAAACGCAAAGTGTCAGCGAAGAGCACCATGTGGATAGTGTTTTCGGAGGTAGCATTACACCCGGTTCGATGGTTGGATCTTCGGTTACAATCGATCGAAAGAAAGATAAATGGCGAACAGCGAGCAGTGCGTATTCCAACACCCAACAATATATGGTTTGGTCCAACTAATGAAAGGTTATTTGCATTTTATTATAGTCACCAAGACACCACCAGTGAACCTAGTAAGTGCAACTAATGCAGCGAAGATTAATGCAACTAGCATAAAGCAGCAGCTGCCGCTAAAACTATCATCATTGTCGAGGTAAGCATATGTTCAGGGTGATATAATATTTTTGTTAGGTTCGTGCTGTGTACAACGATAGCTAATATATTCTGTTTTTAGCACAAAGCAGGGTTCACCTGCCAGTAACTTGGTAATGTCACCTAACAGTAGTAATGCTGCCATGGCTTCGCATGCAGCTGCTACTGGTGTGACCCAAATGTTCCCCTTAAAGCTTGCTGACAAAAAGGTATATTAGTAATATTTGCCAAACGCTAACGATAGACCACAGCCTCACCTCACTACTCTTACTATTTAGATTTCTTCCACTGGGACTCCGAATCATTCTCGAACCGGTAGCAGTCCTGCTGTAATACAGCAACAAATTCAAGTACAATCAGGCAATCCTGCTACTAGGTATGTTGATTTAGATGAATAGAATCCGATTTATGTCGGTATCAGATCACTTAACGATTTGTTTTTGTTTTTTACAGAACAAACACCTATCCAAAAATACCAGAACGCTTTCGTTTGAGAAGTTCTGACAACTATCCCGGTCCACCAAGTACTGCTTGTTCAGCTGCATCACAAACGTATCAGTATTCATCACCGTCACATCCTATGGTGGCATTGTCTTCGACTCCTCCTCCACTCGTGCCCGCTAGAAACTCGATACAGCAGGAGTCGAGCGGAGCGCGTACATCCTCTCCGATTTCTACTCGCCATTCCAGCTTGCAGTCACCTCAGAAACCTTCGGATCCTTCACAATTAGGAGGCAGCAAAGGTGACAGCAGCAGCAAGGCCAAGGAGGAAGAAGTTATGTACTTTTGATATACACCAGTCGAAGTGGAGATCTAAGCTTCTGAAATCTTTCTTCGGTTTAGTAAGTAAGTAATGCCTTCTTATTATTCCTTGTCTTGATTTATTATTCTTAAGGCCACTGATCTCTGGTGAGCTAAGACAGTGTCATCGAGGACCGCGGCATATAGACACATTATGCAATCTATTTGAACATGATAGGAACTGCACTTGACTCTGCATTATGGCCTACAACAAGCATTTTTAGTAAAAGTTATATACGGTCGTAAGGTATGAATGTTAAATTAATGTCAAATATATGTGTTATTGAACTAAAAGTGCTAAATAATAAATTGGATGCATCCTCACGATGTAATATATTGATGGCAATGCAAAACGGTTGTAACGAGGCGCAGACACTTTAGTGACAGAAGCGTGCTCATACACGTTGGTCGTATTTTATGTGTTTAATGGACAAAAAATGTTTCAAATGGATTAGCAAACAATTAGATGTTCGAAACTGACACTGACTACATTTTCCAATAGTACAAGCACTATGTTGTTCCATTCTTTTAATGTTACGCCTGTGTTCGAACTAAACGATCCTTCCTACCTACTGCTGTAACTGTATATGTCTACCTAGAACAACTACTTATGAGTGATGAACTGTTGGAATAAAACTGATTTATTGATACTGTGATGACGTTTTTGTCGATATGAAGAAACGTAGACAAGTTATTATCCAATCTAGCGGAAACATGATAAATATTTGCATTATAATAATCTCCAACTTGTTCACTGAACGAACATCGATGGCAATATGTTTTCATGGCTACTCCTACGTAGAATGTACCATCGATGGTAGAATTATGTATTGCAAGCATGACTGTAAGACTGTACTGGAAAAAAATGCAAAACCAATAATGTAGTAGAGTTTGTTTAAAACAAATCTACAAACACACAACATCGTGCAGGAATAAGTAATACACAAAAACATCCAACCAATCGCGCACCTACACTTCAATCACTTAGGGACAATATATAGAAAACCGTATAACATAGTAAACCGACTGTAATTGATTTTACTGAACTATTACTGTAAGTGTTTTGTAGCAAAACGTGTTATTAAAGAAAACTATGTTAATTTTGAAGAAACAAAAAACAGTCTACCAATATATAAGACCGTCGAAACGTGTATGTGTATAGAACAAGTAAACCAAAATGAGATAAGGAAAACGCTACAAATGTCCTCAAACTTAAAATGCTCTGTTTAGCTAACTTCTTGACAATACAATTAATGAAATTTTTAAAAAGGTTGATAACAAAGAATGCTACAAAACAAATCTTGAAGTAAAAAAAAAACATTGAAATTTAAACGCGATATAACTCACACAGTATGCATAAGAATGTGTAATACGGGCTAAAAGAAAAAAAAACAGAAACGCATCTAAAGATTTATATTTGTGAACAAAACGGGATACAAAAACATAATAATAACAAAAAGAGGGGGGCTTAAAAGCTGAGGCCAACAAGATTACACACTATATTCGAATTGAACCGCAAATGGGGAAATTGTGTATAATTGAAAAAAAAAATTATGTGTTATATGAACAAGAACAAAATACTTAGACATACAGCTATGTAACACTCTTTTACAAATCAGTGCGTAAATGTACAATATAAGAGAGCTACTTTGAAGGAATAAAAAACAAGCTATATTTTATCGAAACAATATTTTTAAACATATGAATACATACGTGTTGACGCATCTGTTCGTGTGTATATGATGCTTATGTATAGCATATGTTGTTGTATCAAGTAATATGGAAAAGACTATAAACTGCTCAATCATTTTACACACTATTCATAACGAGAAACGTGTTAAACTGCAGCGCTCAGGCGTTTGGTACATGTTGTTAACATTCCTTCCTACCTAGTTATCTAACCGTGAGAAGCTCAATAATCATATCTACCAGTGATCGTTGAAATATTAGCGCGCTGTGTAGCTGGTGAAGCTATAAGATGATGAATAAAATCGCGTTATTTCGTATTACATTTGGCATGCAAAGAAAAGTATGAAGAAATCGTAGTGTGTATCAAATTACATGCATTATTCTCCGCCGTTCTGCGTCCGTGTATAGGTGTTCGCAATGCACCGCACCTTTTGTGTATAGGATCTTTTCAACCGACGTATCAATACTTTCTACTGTATAGTTGGTAAACAAAAAACCTCCTCAATTCATTATAATAGTTCTTACCGATCAGAGAATATTAAAGCTGTTCTATTTAGTTTGCTTCGGATATATTGTTTTACGTACATGAATTGAAAGCGCACATTGTTTCAACGAATATGTTGTTAATTAACATGTAACTAGTGGATGGGATAGTCACGAGAATGGAAATATTAAGTCACTCAATCCACCGAATTTCTCTGCTAAAAGGAAAAAAAACACTGCAAAACAATCATGAATTTAGACTGTCGAAAACATAAAAATGAAACACAGTGAATAAGAATGCTTATTCTAAGGCGTATAATGGATAAAACGATATTTAGTATTCAGACAAAATAAGGAAAATGTATTTAAAACAAAATCTTTAAATGGTTATGACTCTTTTTAATCGTGAAAGCAAATCTTGAAGGGAAGTAAGCAAACGTAGTGCATTGTGTTGATTGTACTCCATGGATTGGTTGTGTTCTTTCAGTCAAGCAGTTCGAAGTCTGGGTCACTAGTGACAATGCAGATAGATCATTGAGCAAAATTATGTATGTCTTCAATTACAACTATTCCTTCCCCTTTTACTACAAAACCTTTGAAAAGAAAGAACATGTATTGAACATTATATTGCATATTTCAACTGTTAGTAGTGTATTCACACGATCAGTATTTCCTGAATATGTATTAGAAGAAAATCCAACACACAATTCACCTAATGTATCAAGTAACATGTATGAATGAATGAGTTGAGTATTGAGCAGCATTTCAAAAAAATATATACTTATGTGTACCACTCTTGCGAAGCGGACTTAATATCATGAAATGTAACGCATACAATGTAACAGAGAAAACATACCAGCAGAACAAAATGAAATATGGTACATGAAAAGAAAAAAAAACAATGTAACTTATCACACTTAAATTTTTGACAACAGAAATGTTATTGAAATGTTATCATTCAGTCACTGTTGAAATGTTAGAATAAATATTAACGAACAGATGAGAAAATCATTCACCAATGTGTAGCTGATTGTGACCTTTTTTTATTCTGTCCTGTTCTGTCTTATCAATGGACCGAGCCAATTATCATTTTCAAAATGTTTTCTAGTGGTTGTAAAAGCAAGTTTCGTTGAAATTTTTTGGTGACCAAATAATCGTGTTCACTGATTAGGGAAACATTGAATTGATTGCATCATGAAGATCCTCGTCACTGTGGGCCGGACATGGCTTACCGCAACAGAAAAAATATTGCTTGGGCCCGCGATCGTCTGTGTAATAGATGGCCGTAAGGCATGTAATGAACTAGAACACAATAATGATGGACCGTCGAGTGTGAGACAATGCGCGTAGTAAAAAGAACTGAAAAGAACTCCGCTACATGCGCAGAATGTATATTGATAGTGCTTATCAAAAAATGGTCCATATTTTGTTGAAAGATTTCATCCTCATTCTCAGCAAATATCAGTCTACGTTACGAAGCTGATGTGTGTTTAGTGATTAATGCAGTTCTAGTTGATTGAGTTGGATCGGTGGTGACCATATCCGAAGAGACCAGTGTCATACAACTAGGGCAGAATGGATATTTGGCACAACGTTATATTATGGGTGTGTTCCTTTTGTGGTCTGTGTGTTTTGGTAAGTAAATGGATAGATGTTTTATTTTCTATTTGTTATTTAATTGTATTATTTTTTATCTTTCTAGCTGTACATTTGTACCGTAAGGGCTAATCTAAAACTGTGGAAAAGCCGGTTTGGTCAAACACTGACTTTGAAGCCAAATCCTGCAGGTGTGTATCCAAGTATGGATACCCATTTATACTTGTAAAGCACTAAGTTTATGTTCATATCTTTAGGAAACCTACCTATTTCCGTGTATATAATTCAACCGGACACAAAGTATGGCCCCAACATAGTACATTTGAACTACGACATTTTGTTGCAAGATACGAAGATTCGGGATCAGAAACTGAAAGTAGATAATAACTTCCTACACGGCAGTACAATTAATTTAGTTTGACTGTAATTAGTTACTTCTTTATGTGATATGAAAGTAATATTTTCTAAAATAAAAAAAAGCAATGTAAACCCCATTCTTGTAAAACCGAACACTTCTTAAACGCCCCATTCAAAATCAGCTGTCAGTGTAAACTGTCATGGAGAGAAATAACAACGCAGTCTGAAAAAAAAACAAAAAGGTTTGTTTTTTCTAGACGACCAGCTGCGGGGTGAGTTTGATGCTGTTTTTTTTGTATGTTTTAAAGAATTCCGTAAATACTAATCGCGAAGTTAGCAACTGATGATCGTTAACTGAATGATCCATTCTGCTATGTCTAACTTTAACGAACGAAATCCAAAAACTGTGCAACTAAAAGCGAGACATCTTGCATTCACTATCGGTTTGAAATGCACAACCGCAACATTAATGTGTGTTTGCTTCGTCGGAATTGTGTAGTGGCTTGGTAAGCAGATCGAAAACTATAATAAGTACATCTTGCCTCAAACAACCAGTGTACCCTTGCAGCTAACGGGAAAATGCGTCTTCTGTACGGTATTTACATTGATACAACTTGTGATGCAAATAACAGTATCATTTATACTGATTGCCTAGGTTTTATTCGGGTTCTCATTTGGGGAGGGTCTTCATTCTGCGGGAAGATGATATAGGCGAAGAGCATTAACGTTTGTTGTGTTGGCATTTCGCGGGGTAATCATTTTATAGTTTTATTGCTTGATCGCTGATACGTGCAGGATGTCGGGCATCAAACAGTAGGAAACAATCTTTATCAGCGAACGAGAGCAACGTGTCACTCATTATCGGACACAGCGTACGGGATGGTATACTGTGTACCTTTGTACGTAGTGATGGGTTCTGTTGGAATAACACACACCTTCGAGCATACAACATATCTAAGGAGGCTGGTTAGCATGTTGCCTCCCCTCCTTCGCTGTAACCTTCCTTGTGTATATAAGACTGGGGCATCTGTACGAGAATTCTCACCGGATTTTTCTGTTGGCTTGTGAGCTTTGTGGTGATCAGCAGCTGTTCGAACATTGCTGCACGTGGGTTTTGCTGAGATCATTATTTTTTATCTTCTATCCGTGCAATAGTTTAATGAACATGACTTGTTGATTTTCTTTCTAGGAACAATTGGTGATCCATCAAGCCGGCGCTCGTTTGTTTATCGGCGGCATTTCCTTCGAATATCCATTAAGTGTAGCTAAGCCGGGTTATTTTTCCACGATGATCCAGGGGTACGGATCGGTCACACAAGCCCTACTGGGCACGCTGCTAACATGGGGCCTAACAGCCCTTGGATCGGGATTGGTGGTGCTGCTCCGGGGCAATCAACGGAAATCATTGGACATTTCGCTTGGTTTCGCGGCCGGAGTCATGATCGCGGCATCTTTCTGGTCATTACTGGCTCCGGCAATAGAGCTAGCGGAAAGCTCACATATGTATGGAAGCAAAGGAGAGTTTGCCTTTATCCCCGTGGCTGTGGGATTTTTGTTGGGCGCTATTTTTGTGTATGGCACCGATAAAATCATCTCGTACTTGGGAATCAACAGTCCGACAATGATGATTGGTAAGTGGAGTTAAACATTCATTGTTTACATTTAAAAATGCGATGCTTTCGAACGTGGAACTTTCTGGTTTTTTTTAGCATTGACTCACGCAAACAAAGACAAGGCCGACATTGCTATGGACGATCAAGTCTCTGCTGAACATGGCAGAAGTTCGTACGCTGGAGTGGCCCCAAATTCGACAGATCATGCGTTGGCCATTGGGATGGACAGTTTTGCGGATTGTCTAAACGCACAGCATGGCAGCGTCTCTCGCAAGCGCAGGAAAGGAAGTTCTACGGTATCGGTCAAGGAACAGTCAGTGTATACAAACAATAGCCAAAGTCAGCTGGACGCACAATTATCCCAGTGGAAGCGAATCATGCTGCTTGTGGTGGCCATTACCGTGCACAACATACCGGAAGGTTTGGCCGTGGGCGTCAGTTTCGGAGCAATTGGTACGACAGAATCAGCCACATTCGAGGCAGCACGGTAAGTTACGTTCATTAAGTGTTTATTATTCTTATCATGCAGATCTAAAAGAGTTGTTTTTTTTTCGCAGGAACCTTGCCATCGGCATAGGTATACAGAATTTTCCCGAAGGCTTGGCGGTGAGTCTACCTTTACACGCCGCTGGATTTAGTTTGGGGAAAAGCTTTTGGTATGGGCAGTTGTCCGGTATGGTGGAACCTATATTTGGAGTGCTTGGTGCAGTAGCCGTTAGTCTTGCGACTATCATACTTCCATATGCGCTATCTTTTGCTGCCGGTGCCATGATCTACATTGTAGCGGATGATATTTTGCCAGAAGCACATGCAAGGTATGAACCGTGACAGTGACAAAAGTGTCGGTTTTGTCAGACTAGTTTTAATCAATTTTTTCACATTTTAGCGATAATGGACTTATAGCTACTTGGGGCACGATTGCCGGCTTTGTAGTGATGATGTGTTTAGATGTAGGACTCGGATAGAATGGACATTCGGATTATGAATCTGGAACCATCTGGATGGTTCCTTGCGAATGATCGTAGCGCCACGATTGATCGAGCCAGTGTCTATTAGATGATACTTGATTAAGTATTAAACCTTAACGTGAAAATTCTTTGTTATGATCACATAGTGTACTATGAATAAGTAGTAGGACTTTGCATAGGTTAATTTTTAAATTTCGACATAAAATACTGAAACATCAGACAGAAACACAGTGCTTAAACGGCCAATAAATGCCGAATGCCGCGGCATGACTATTTTAAACCGCGTATGTGTTGTTAATTTACGAATTTTACAGCAATCCAATGTAATGTTGAGCAAAACAAAATTTGCACATCCAAAATAACCATTTTAGCAAAGGGCTTTGCATAGCCCTTCACATATTCATTTGCTTCATTAATTTTACTTAAAATCCGATGAACGAAGCATGTACGCAGTGTGTGAGCGCAACCTTTTGCGTAATCTCCGTGAATCTGTCAAACGTAAACATCAGATAATTCGTGCTGTTCGATTATCCGTGCAGTACAATTGTTGCGAAACACGCGAATTGTTGATATTTTTCGTGAGACTACAATTAAAGAAGTGTTGAAATATTACGAAAATCGCAGTATAATGATACGCGCTACCAACAGGCTCGCTGGATCGGTATGTTTAGAGCATTGCTGTGAAATAATTTGATTTCCAACTGTTTTCTTTCTGTTGCAGCTCTACTGCGAGGTACGCGCGGGCTCCGTAGTAAACCACCTCTTTCATCCTGAATCCCAGACTCATACCGGCTTTGCGTACCTGCATGGAGGCGGAAACTCCCATTTAACGTGCCGCACCATGCAAATACGACAAAGTTCTACTGGAAACGGTGTTTCTACGATTTCGTCGAAATTTCACGATGTAGAATCCAATGATGGGTTTCTGAAGCGGTTCATAAAGAAGATGGGATGGATTGATAATTCGTCAGCAAGATTGCGTGTGTCCAGTTGTTTACTATACGAATCCGTCGTCGACAACATAAACTACGCGGAGTTTTTCAAACACTTCACCATGCCAGACACATTCAATACCTGGTTTTTGATCACTGAGCTTCACGTGTGGATGTTGCTTGTTCGTTCCATGGCAGAAGGCGCTGAGAAGGGAGCTGCTGGACGATTTTTGCGTAACTGTATCGTTGAAACAATGTGGAACGATGTGACCACACGCGCGAAACAACTGACGATGGATAATCCTTCGGTGGTGCGTCCACAAATACAGCAACTCTCCGAACAGTTTCAGGCCGCCCTCATATCGTACGACGAAGGTATTAGTTACGACGATAAAGCTTTAGCGGCAGCGCTGTGGCGTAGATTTTTGGGTGGACAGTGTGATGATTATGAAAAACTAGAGCTTCTGGTCGGATATGTACGCAAACAGGTATTTACTTCATTAAACAAACGATTCGGTAAATTGATTTTAAACAACAATGTATGATATTTTAGGTTTCAATGCTTGATCAGCTAAGTCGATACGATTTTGCCATCAAACCAGCAATCAAATGGATTCCGCTAATAGGAGAAAATCGACCAACGAAAGCTATACCACTGAATGTGTAGATAAATGTTCGAATCTGACTATCCCACTGCCTAGTGAAAATGCCGGTTACCAAGCTTCGGAAAAGTAGTTACATGCGAAAAGGTATGTGTATTATTTATTAATTAAACAATGTTTGATTTGGGTACACTGTTGATGGGCCCTGTATATTTGATGAAATTTATCTATTTTGTTGTGATACATTTGCATGAAATGAGGTAAACAAACATGAAATATGTACATGCACATTCACTTCGGCTTTACGCAAAGTTTTGAAAATTATTGAGAATCACAAAATTCAATACCAATTACAATAGTTGTTATAGTCAAAACTCAAATTATTTTAATTTGAAAATGGAAATAAAATCGATCGATTTTCTTGCTTTATACACATAGATAAACCCATTAGTTATATCCGAAAGTATCTGCTCAAGTAAATTTATTTAGAGCTGTACATAGTACGAATATTAGACAAAAAATAAAAGCAAAGATTACATTACATGAAAATATAAACAATTTCTAAAATCCTAATACCCCTTTGGGCTTGCATAATTTCTCAAATCCAGTATTTTTTGGTTTTCATATAAGTAGATAACAATTAAGGTTATACAAAGTGTTCCAATTTTTATTAATTTTGTTTTTATCCGTGGAAACCATCCTCATCATATCGATCATTTAGGATTAATTTTCAATATAGAAAAAGGATATAACATTCAAAATGGTATTAGAGAGTTAGTACAATGGTTTTGTATATTTATTCAAATATATTGTACATGAGTTTGTAACTGAAGTATGGCCTATATTAGCATAAACATAAAAAAAGGATATTTTCAATTGCTCGCAACATTTTACCTTAAATGATCTACTCAGGAATAAAACAGATTTCGTGAGTAAATTTCGATAGTAAAGTATCTTGTAGAAAGAGTATTTTGTGCGTTGTTATCATATATGCGGGAAGTTTCATCTAGAGCCGTTGCCACCCTTTAATTTGAGGGCCGTTGTATGCAGATCCCAATCGTACATTTGTAGTGCATCATTGCATTCCTGTAGCGAAAGGTTAAACGTTTCAAGAATGGATTGTAATTTGCATAGCTTGATTGCCTTATGTATATCCCAGTCAATGAACTCCAAAGTCAGCAAACATTGTGCGGGAGAAGGCTGAAAAAAAAATGTAAACAGAATATTATCCATCAGAACAATGTTCTTCTGAGCAGATCTGATGATAATTACCTTTTTACCAAGCACCTTCGACATAATTCTTACTTCATCGGATTCGAGTCCTCGGGCTCGCCCTTTTGGCTTCTCGGCAAACTCGAGCAAATCTTCACAGCTGACGAAGTTCATCGATTTTTGTAATTTACCATCGGTTTGTGACTGACTGCAATCGCTCTGGTCATTTTCAACACTTTTCATTGCCGGTTGTTGCTTTTCCGCCATACGAAGTGTATCGTTACTGTTAACACTGTCAAACAGACCCGTAGCTTTGAATCCATCAACCATATCGACTGTAACGGTACCAGTTCCGCGACCTATAGGGCAGGTATCTGCATCATTTTCCAGTATGGATTCACAGTGCAGCGATGCTGTATCGATGCAAAAATTGTTGTGCGTTTGGAAAATGTCCAAATTTTCGTAGGTTGGATCGCGCAGTTCCGCCTGCGCTGTTGCTAAAGAGAGTGAGACTGGTGGGAGTGACAACGGGGGCTGTCGTCGTTGTGACAATGTGGCCAGAACGCCAGCATCGCTCGTAGTTCGCCGGCGTGTTAGAATAGCACTGGCTGCCGGTATAGTGGCGGGTAGCGTTGTCGTGTTCGATAAAGAAGCTGAATGCTGACTTTGGGACGCTTTACTGTCAATCCCTTCGGCGCATCCTATCGTGAAGGAGTTGGAAACGGTGGGGAAATTATTTTCAAGAAATTCCTTGCTGTATCCTTTCTTGTGCGCGGATTGATCGGATGGATTCAAAGGCAAATCCGTGAGAGATTCTTCGATTTCGTTCAGCTTGATCGATTCTACTGATTTGTGTAATACTTTTGTGTCCAAATTGCAACAATCGTCGAAATCGTTTCGCTGGGCTTGGATTTCGTTTGTGTGCGTCGATTCAGCGGTATCCGTGATAGCGAATACATCAGTCTTCTCTTCAACGGGTGTTATTTGCGTGACTTTATTCAACGTACGTTGCACACCAGCTGCAGGTATGATAAGCGGATACTTTCTGACGTGCCGCTTCTGATTGACTGGGATAGTTTTGTTTCGGTCACGTGGAGGCAAAGGAATGGGATTATTGGATGATTCATCTGTCCCATCTGTGGCGCATTTCATTGCAACTTCCCCAGCACGATCGGTCGGTGTAATTGTCAACGCGTTGTTGTACGTATATTCCGGATTAATCAGGTAGCTGGGACTTTCTGCTTGATTTGACGATGCTGCCATATCTGACTGCTCGTCCCATGACAGCTGCTGGCTATTGGCCTTATGCTTGGATCGTGATACAATGGCAAAGTTTTTGTTCCTCATGATAGCGAGTGGATTTGTTTCACCATTAGTAACATTGCTTGACGATCCTTCAACGAGTAGAAGATCAGCCTTTTCCGGGGATTTCGGAGCGGGCTCTGACGGCGGAGAACAGCAATCGATGTCTTTAAACCGGAAACTCGCGGTTGCAAGCGTAAGAGAGTTGGTGAGTTTGGCCCGTGGCAAGGTGGAACATGTAAAGCCAACAGCTCCCAGACCGGTACCACTGGCCATGCTGCTACTGGCACCAGATGTACAAGGGTTTTCTACGAGACTGTTGTACGCTATTCGTGCCTCTTCAGTAATTGTGCTCTGCAAACAGGGTAACGAGGAAAAAGGGGGAAAGGATGCCAAAAGCAAACGGGTGAAAAGAAAACGAAGAAACAAAAAAGCAAAAGAAAACAAATTAAAGAAAAATGAACGAAATAATATACAAACGCAAACATAACAATCAATAACGAAAGTATCTGAATCAATCTCAAAATACTGAGCATTACACATGTTAGTATGTTCTTTTTTTTTAGTTAACCTGCTAGTTTAAACCAAATTTTCAAATTAAACACGTGTGAGTTAGTTGATTTCTTCATTGTGATACCTTACAACAGCGCTACGAATATTTCGAACGGGATAGAAATTTGTAACAAAAGCAAATTATTATCACTCGTAGAGGATAATGAAGACACTGATTTTCTCGTCCACGTTTTCCATTTCTATTGCATGATCCATGGTCGTCATGTGTGTAACGACACCGTCATAAATGTTAAGTATTTAAAGCGCGCATTAAGAAAAATTATCCATGCCATTACAAAGGGCGTGCGCCTCCATGTATAATTGGAAAGATAGTTGCATTGTCTCGTTTGGTATATTTTATTTGCCGTTAAACATACTGCAAGGGAGTTGATACGTTTATGTACAAAACTGAGTTACTTCATGATCAAGTGAGAAAGTTCCTTGCCAAATCCAAATATCAGTGCTACACATACACACACATGTTACCAGTTGATAAGTATTTAATTAAAGTACTTTACTACCATTAGATAGTGCTTCATTTTTGCACATAATTTCTTGAAGTTGCAGTATTCTTAACTATCAATTAGAGTACGTTGTAAGTCATTCGTGTGGCATTGTAATACATAATTGCACAATGTCATCTAGTACAATGTAAGTATTGGCATTTTCCATGAACATACTTTGGATGCCGAAATGATGGAACTGAATTACGGTCCACTGAGTTCTGAATTCTGATGCACTGTATAATAATCTTACTGTTTAATTATTATTTTTGATTGAGAGCAATTCTAAACGCAACTGAATTGTGCGAAAGTTTGAGAAAATCCACAACCCACAATTACCATTTCAGATGATCTCCGATCTTCATTATTTTATCCTCTCCCTAAGCTCATGGGGCTGGAGAGGGAGGCATGATGGGTATACACTCAACTGGACGATGGAAATCGATCGAGTCCGTTTCAGTAGACGACGTATCACTAGAGTAGTGCTTTTCGTTCTGTCCAACACCCTTGAAAATCGTTACCGGTTGCTGTTGTACGACGCTTTGCTGTCTCCAAAGCATATCGTTGTGTTTAACAACTGCACCATGAATTTTCTCTGGCCACTGAAAACCGGGCTGCGGTTGAGCTTGTAAATGTGCGGCAAGTGTGCCGGCGGTCTTGCCTGCATTTGGGGTTGATGGGGTTGTTTTTGCCGTCACCGGTATCACGGTCGGTTGGGGATCTTGTTGTTGTCCTGGCCCTACAGTAGTTCCCGTCGGAAAGTAACTTTGCGTAGTCGGGCTTTTACCGGTCAGTTTCGTTACGTCAAACTCTGAGTAGAGATATTCTCTTTCTAGAGCTTTGTTTGTATAGTTAGTTGGTTCGGGTACGACAAATTTACTGCCCCCAACTAGCGGCACTGGACCCGGCGGTGAAGTAGCCGGAATCATGCCAGACGAAGCTGTAGACGCAGTTGTCACTGTGCCCGTGCTCGTCGGTAGATTATGCGTGGATGTAGTTGCTTTACCGTCTGATTGTAAGCGAGCATGACGCAAACTGAAGTCATAAATGCTTTCGTCCTCTTCGTCATTGTCTCCTGCCCCAAAATCGTCTGCATAATTATAAGAAGGATGCTGAAAATGATTATAGTACTGACGACGATCGCTGTGGTAATTATACTGTGGAGCACTTTTGATGCTTGCATTTGAACCGTACAGCTTATCCTGGCTGCTTGCGCTATTGCTATTTGACTTTCGCGTCATGTACTGGTGTCTTCGTCGACGTGAAGCCGTTGTATGAAGCCGCGATCGTATGTCGCATTCGGAATGAACTAAATTGCGATCGAATTCGCTCTCACTGCTGGACGACGAGCTGTCGACCATGTTTATAGGATTGTAGCTAAGCCGTCGCAAATTCCTAGCGCGTATGCTTCTTGGTTTGTAAGTAATTACATTGCGCGATACAACCGCTGGCACCGTCGTTTGTTGAGATTCATTCTGTGGTTTTACGATGGTACCACTTTTGGATGTAACCGAGGGCTTAAATTCGTAGTTTTCCGTAAAAGATAAGGAACGCTGTCGCACCGAGGATGAGGGTGTCTTAGTAACTGGAGATAAATTATCTTCGTATTTTCGACCCTGCATTGGAGTGTTATATATTTGGTACAACTGACTGATCTTATGCTGTTGCTGTTGCTTGCTACCGGAAGCAGCTGTTTGCTGCAAAACCGAAGCCGAACCCAACACCTGACTCTGTTGCTTGCGCGTCAGCTCCGAGAGGTATTCGTTTTTGAAGTTATAGTAATCGGACCGTTCCTTGGGTCGAGCATCAAATGAACGAAATTTAAAATCACGAATGCCGTATTTGTTGTTGTGATCCTGTTGCATTGTCGGTTTTGGTGACGTTCCATTTAATTCGGAATAGCACCGGTTAACAGTGGCGCCGGTCGGAATGCTTCCACCATTTGCACCTAAATTAATAGCTGGCGGACTTTTGCTAGCGAGCGACGATGATCCGGATGAACCCTTTTCGTTCAAGGTGCAATTTGGGCGTGAATTCGACAGTTCAATCGAAGAATTTCTTATCAGTGAACCTGATGGTGGACTTTTCTGAAATGGTGATGATGAGGAGCACATCATGGAAGAATAACATTCGACGAAAAGCGTTTCGGCCGAATCTGCCTTTTCCAGTTCGTGATATGTCTGAAGAAAATCTAAGTTCAGCGCGTTAAGAGTTTTTTCGATGTCGAGCAAATTTTCACCGATCAAATCACGTGTCTTTTTGTCGAGCGTTTTACTACCGTTAAGCTTGGACGTGCACGAGGAAATGTCGTTCGTGATATGAAACGGTTGCTTGCTTAACAGTTCACGAGATTTTTTAAAACAAAAATCGGACGTTTCCTTATCGAACAGTGGTATTTTGATATCACTATACTGGCAACGTTCTATGCCCGTTAGAGAACGGTAGCGCTGTTTCAGACAACCCAACGAGTTTGATAATAATCCAAATTTTAGTAATCGGTTATATAGCAGATAAAACAAATCGTAACGAAATAACAAACCAATCCGTAGAGGAATAACACACCATTGCCGAAATTCAAATATTTTAGTAGTGTGTGTATATGTAGTAAGTTAGTACGTGTGTTTAAGAGTACGCGATAGGGATAACAAGAGAAAATTATGTTGAATATGAAAAACAAAAGCAAAAAATAAAAAATAATAGAAGGATTTGTTGTTATTTCTATTTGCGTATATGGTAACAGTTCACAAATCGATGGCGTCATCGAGCTCGTCTATGAACTGTGTAGTGTTACCGAGGTGAATATTGTTATAATTTGATCAAAATGTGTGAATAACGTGTTTCAACATAATATGGTTTGTTTGAGAAAATGGTGATGCAGATGTAGGTTGTAAAATTAGATGAATAATCACATATGGATATGAAAACATAAATACAGATAATATGCAATTAAAGGATAGAGGAGAAGAGTTGTTAAACCAGTACACAGTACAAGCCGGAAAGTAAAACATGTTCCAAATTGCAATGATGTAAATGGAAAGGCAACAGAGATAGTGATGAACATGCGAAAAAGAAAAGAAAATTAATTTTGAACAATAACACAATAACTTAATCGCATATATTTGGGGGACCAATCTTAAACCGATTGAGAAGAAGTCGAATTGGAAATGACAGACGACAGGATGGCTATGGACGTACATATTTGTATGGGGATGTTGATGAAATGATGCTAAATCATCGGGAATTCATCGGTGCATGCAAGAATGATATTTTATGAACATGTTAGGGTGATAGTATACCTGTAAATCTGGCACATTGTTCACTTCCTGGGAGAAGTTGCGTTTTTCTCGATATGAGTTCGCCAGCGTATTCGAGCTGTGTGGATGATGTTGTCCAGAGCCAGACAGTACGCCGTGTTCTTTATCCTGTATCAAACCACGTCCCGCATGAGAAGAGCTTCCAGTGTTCAAACCAGAAACGTTCGATTGATTGCCAGCAATATTACTATGCGAAGATCCACGTAAACCGTCACCTCCGACTACGTTGTGGATATGAGGGAACCGGAAGCTAAATTTTCTTTTCGGGCTCGACGTTTGATGGTTAGCATCTGTTACTAGGTCAGTCATGGATCTGGAAAAGTTAAGTTATGAATTAATAATGGTTTACAACAACGTGGGCATGCGTAGCTTAACTCACTTGGCACTTATTTCGTTGGCCATTTCTATCACTTGATTTAACAGTTTCTCATCTTTCATCGATATTGGTTTTACTGTGCTTGTTTTTTTGGCCTTTGATCTGCTTCCTATAAAAAGAACATAGAGAGAGAATAAACATCTCAACAACGCTTTGCGATGAACTGGTGCTGCATTGTTTTCTCCTCTATTTACCGCTTTTGTTGCCAATCGTTCCTGAGCTAGCAGAGGAACTGTTTTTACGGCTCATCTTTGAGGAAAGTTCTGCGAGCTCGTTGCGCATGTTTGTGTTTTCGGCATCAGGTGACAGCGGTACACCCTGTTCCGAGATCGTACTCATAGATTTGAACACGTGTTCCATTTCGTCCATCAAAGAAGGTCCTTGATCAAAAACTTTCTCCGTGACCATATCATCATCTGAGATTTCATGATACTCGTGCTGATTTTGTCCATCCCTTGATGCGGTGGTGACCTATAATGTAGAAAGATGTTCGAGGCTTACACCGAACAGAGCCATCAGTAACAATAACTTACAATCGCAGCGTGATCTCCATTGTCTTCTGCATTGATGAATGGATTTGAGTCCTTAAAACCACTGTTGCGAAAATCAAATGCACTAGTCGTCATGCTTTCCACGGTGTTACCACTGCCGTGGTCGATAATATGATGGCTATTTTCGCCTGCGTTTATAAATGATTGATGACCAGCAAGCTGGAGCGTTTCCGAAAAGTAGCCACTAGCAGTCTGTATAGAGTCTGGGCTGGTTGGTGTTGGGGGAAGGAGTAATGGAGTTTGTTCCAGATCCTCAGAAGGCTTGTACGGTGTCACAATTTGGCGTGGAAGCTGTACGAAAGACAAACAGTTGAATGTGTTTATTATGTGTGAACACTTTCCTCTAGGTATTCGTTCGTAGGATGGCTTACGTTTTGTGGGCTCGAGAGAAAGGCAACGTCTCCAAAAGAAACGCCGTCGATACCGACGTGTCCAGTGTGTTTCAGATCGTTTTGCGGCCGTGAGATCATATCGGTGCGTATTTTGCGCTTGCTAGATCTTTCCGCCGTTCTACACAAACTGTCCCGATTCACTGACGAAGGCAAGCTGTCCAGGTATGCGACGGTATTGGCAGGATTAAAGAGGCCCGTTTTGCCGGAATTCAAGACACCTTTCCAGTATGGCGCATTGTTATTCTTATCCAAAACGGTTATAATTTCTCCTTGCCGATACATGAGATAATCCTTTTTTGGTTCGCTGAATGCAACGATTGTCTTAAGCTGCTCCGGTTTAATGTCGGGAAGCATTGAAAAAATCTCATTAAACTTGGGCCGCTTCAAGGCATCATGTTGCCAGCATTTCAACATCAGAGCATAATATTCCTTTGGGCAGCATTCGGGTTTCTCCAACCGCTGGTAGTGAGGTTCGTCGATGGCTTCCAGAATCTGGTGCCCGGTTAATGCGGCCCATGGTTGAAAGCCGTAGGAGAATATTTCCCACAGACAGACCCCGTACGCCCATACGTCCGATGCGTGGGTGAAACGCAGAAAGTTAATACATTCCGGGGCACACCACGCAATCGGTAGCTTGAGATTAACGTTGAAGTTCGTCTGATAGTAGTCCTTTCCGACACCGAGCGCCCGAGACAAACCAAAGTCGGAAATTTTTACTTTGTTCTTACTGAACACAAGAATGTTCCTAGCTGCCAAATCACGGTGTATGAAGCGTTTGTTTTCCAAATACATCATTCCGTTACAAATTTGAGAAGAAAACTCACACAGCGTGGGTACGGTGAGAAAGCTCACCCGTAGACCCGGGTCTTTGAGGCACTCCAAAAGTGAGCGCAGATGCGCTAGTTCAGTCACAAGCATTAGTGATTCCGTATCGAGCACTACGCCGTACAGGCGTACTATATTTTCATGTTCGATAGAGTGCATCATTGCCGCCTCCTTTAGAAACTCCATCGGGTTGGACTGCATACGCTCACGGCAAAGGCATTTTATAGCTACCTGTATTCTTTCGGAACCGTTGGTCCACACGCCCTGTTGCACGATGCCGAACTCACCCGTGCCCAGCTGCTTGTTTACGCAAATCGCGTCGGGTGGAATGATATGTTTGTTGTTCGGTATCTTGCTCGGCGAGGGACACACTTTAATCGGTTCAACACCGGAGGTCGGACTGTTGGCACTGTTTTCATCTTTACGCGGAGTTTGCAGCAAACGGCGGATCTTGTTTAGATATCCATGCGGGTAATACTTTTCGTAAAACTTCCGCAGTCGTCTGATTTCCGGTCGGGATAATCCGCTTACTTGCCGCAAATCCTCATCAGTCGCATACTTCAGATGTGTAACGTTGGTTATCTTTAGTTCGTTTCTGGTAGTGTGGTGAAGCAGAAAGACAGATATATTAGTTGAATGCCTAAATGGTGCGATGATTTTCCGTGATGTAAACTTACTTCAAAGAGTTGTAATACTGCTGCAATTCGGCCTCTGCCAAAAACTCATACAAATCCGGAACTTTCGGCTCTGGAATGAATGAATGGAATGCATTAGAACGGAAGGGCAAATCGCTGGACACTTTTGCAAGCTGATATGGTATTTGTGTGCTTGCTTTTGGGAATAGAATTGTTTGTTTGTTTGTAAAAAAAGGTGTGATTCGCTGTGATTTGTTTTGCTATCAACTTTCTTATAGGTGTAGTTCGTAGATAAAGATGAGGAGTCAACCAAACCAAACAGTGCAATATCGATTACCACTCATACTAACAGTGTGTTCTAATATTACTGGTAATGAATAGAAAACGTTTGTGTAAACTATCATTTGATTACTGCACAATTAGTTACAACTATTAGAGTTGATATATTCGGCTATTTCCCATTACTTACCCATGGTTGCTGTCGGATTCCACATCATTTCTACGCCAATTACGTTCTTTTATATGCTACGGTGTTGTATTATGCTCCCAGTTGATCATGTATCGTGATATTAAGACGTCTCGCCCAAATCATTAAACTTTTTCTGCAGGTTCATTGAGTTTAAGGGAGGGTGGGTTGCAGTCAGTCGTACAACGATACCAGCGCTTGCATTCCAAAAGCGAATGCAAGCAACACATTCACCGATTTCTTTCAATAATTCCCGATTAATTCATCGTTTACACATCACTCTCCGTTGTACAATTTTCACGTTTTTATGCTTTCAAGAACTCCACTGCACAAGAACACGGGAGTTATATTTAGGACGACGGCTATTTTAAACACTCTAAAACGGCAGGTTGGAATAAGAACCTGGCAAGCCACCATAACGCAACAGTACATTTCACACTGTTTTGTGCAATTGCCCGAATGATAGATAATACAGATGTGAAACCTTTCCATGCATGGCTAGAGTTATTTGCATTGAATAATTCGATACATATTTAATAATTTCACAATTTAGAAGCAAACTGAATATTGGGAAAATGATTTTATCAACAATATGAAGGCAGCAAAACGTCAAAAGCAATGAGAAAAACGTCAAAACAATCGTTGCTGCATAACCTGCTCTTCCAGCGATGATGGACATTGTTGACATAACATTTGTAGGAGAAAAAAAAATAGTTGTGTTTGACGTACGCTTATTTCAACCGGGACGGGAAAGTGTTTAAATTGATTTGAAATGTTTAACTCCCAGAAGTTTTTCAACGTTTCTAATATAGTGCTACATTCAATAAAGCAGAGAATTCATTATTTTGATAAAAATAATAATAATACTATCTTGCAAGTGAAGTGCTATGCTATCAAAACCAATCTAGCTACTACCTAGTGTGCGCGTTCTGTTTTCCTGAAATGGCGAAAGAAACTGTAAATTGCCGTAAGTAGTAGCATGTTTTGTAACATTACGATCATGATTTTGCTCTTCTAAACATATCGCACTTACATATCGCATATACTTACTTATAATACTTGCTTATCAGGCCTAGTAGAAGGCTTGCGCGTTTGGATGATGCTGACGCTTGGTTGCATACAAAGACTTCCGTTTAGTAGTTGTTTGTATTTTATTTATTATTGAACCACTTCAATTAACAAACAGTTACGTGTCGTTAGAGCCTACCAAGTAAGGTACACTTTGAATAAATCGTGAATATCAAATGAAGAAAAATGGTTAAGTATCCGAATGTGGGTTCTGCGCTAATCAACCGTATTGTGTTATCGATAGTAATGGTGTGATGGGAGTGAAATTTTACACATCACACCAGCTGTTAGAGGTTAGTGATTGGATTGATCCTTGATGATCATGCAACATTCAGACATTACGAGACATTCAAAGAACCAGGTTCATGTAAAAATAACTAACCATTGTCAACTGTGTTAATGCACTGTAAAGAAGGGCGCAATATTGCTCATTTCTGTATCATTATCAGAGTCAGTGTACGTTTGGATCTAATATTTCCTACTTTCCATTGAAAAAGACAAACATGAAACGATACTTTCTATCAGTTCATGATGTTAGTAGTTGATAGTATTTTACGTTGGATTAACTTAATCGAAGGACAACGACAATCAAGGTACTTTTGTTGGTCGTTAAACAAATTTTCATTGGTGTAATCGAAATCTTTTGCTATGAAATTGAGTTCCTAAGGCCGTTCGAATTTTGCATTTTAGCTGTTTACTCCAATAGTTTGTTGTACACCAACAATAATGGGCTCGTAATTGCTTGCGTGAAGGCACTTGTGTTCTACTAAAATTTTTGACGATTGGTTTCGGGCTCGGTCAACGATCGTTCGAATGCGCTATTGTCATTTGAAGTAAGCAAATAATTCTAGAGTTGACCAAAAGCCTCCAAACCTCAAACGATGAATGTTTGTGCTGCTCTGTTTGCGCTTTACAGTAGGAAATATTTTGAACGCGCGATCGACAGCTTTTCGTTTGTTCTAAAAATAGTAGATACGACTATGACTAGCAAGACACTACCGTGATAAGATTAGTTGTTTTTGTTTGTTGTGTTTTTTTTGGTATTACTCTTTGTTGCATCACAAATGTACGTTAATTGTTGGCAAGGGTGCGTTTGCTTTCATTTGTTGTTGTTTTCATTTGGTGTGAGATGCCATGTTAACACATTACTAACACTTAAGTGGCCCAAGTATACGCCTTAATCTTCTGGGTTGTTTCGTTTGACGCGTAACTTTAAATCCGCAATGTCACCGTGTGCCGGATGCTGGCTGGGAAGTTTAAGCGCCTACAGGCTCCGTGGACTCATAGTTTGGTCACGTAATTGCCCGGGAACGTTCCGAAGCATCCCGAACGTGCTGATGTGCCCACGTACCAACCATCATCACATTTCTCTAACACATAAACGACATCCCCTTCGAGCAGCTCCAGTTCGTCGGTGTTTTGTGGTTTGTAGTTATACAGTGCTCGATAGCTGCGAGACGAATAATTATAATTGATGAAAAATCGCCCACACTTGATGGTCAAGTGTCTGCCGTACACTTACGATATTGGTTCGTTTGAGGTGTCCACGTGCAGTACTTCCGTTTTCTGTATCGTCTTCGTTTCTCGCACGATGCCGGGCGAAATACGGCCGTTAGTGTGCGAATTGTCGTAGTGCGTTGTGAGTGCTCGTGAAGATTCACTTGTTACTCCAAGGGCGGACTGAGGTCTGCTGGCAATAGGTTCGATGTCGTAGCTCTCCTCGCCATCAATGTCGGTCAGTATCTAGCGGTGAAGGAAGAATGGAACGAAAAGTTAGTGTACATATAGGGAGTAACATTACAGCTAGTGTTGGGTCAAGAGCGAAAGAGGTACCTCAATCAAAAAGAGGTAGCTCCGTACGGAGCGCTATTCACAGGAGCGATTGTGCAATGCGCTCCCATTTGAACATTTTCTAAGGCTATAGACTTAGCTTTTTTTGAGTAATTTTGCAAAATTTTAAAAAATGATTTATTTTAATGCCAATTGGTTGAAATAAGTTTCTTTACACTCAAATAATGCTTTAAAAGAAGAAAAGCATAAAAAATAACAAAAAAGTTAAAAAAATATTTTTAACTCGAAAATTTCATAAGGGGTACCCCTTGCCATTTTTTTTAGAAATTTAGCAAAATTTTAATTTTTTTTTATTTTAATGCGAAATTGTTGCATTAAGTTCCTTTTCACTTAAACAATGCTCTAAATTAAAAAAAGATAAAAAATAATGAAAAAAATCAAAAAAATCTATAAATTTACCAATCTCCAAGGCTCATTTTTGCACCAAGTTTTGCCTATAACTCGGTCGGTATCCAACGGATCGCCAATCTTTGCCTGTGGTCGCTAGATGGCATCAATGGCTACATTTTCTTCTTCGACGGCCATGCCCTCAGATGTCTGTGGCAGAAGTTATTCGAGGAACCAAGTTCCATACCCTGTTTGAGAAAATGTAAAATTTTCCTCATTTTTGTACCAAAGTTTGCCTATAACTCGGTTGGTATCCAACGGATCGCCAATCTTTGCCTGTGGTCGCTAGATGGCATCAATGGCTACATTTTCTTCTTGGACGGCCATGCTCTCAGCTGTCTGTGCCAGAAGTTATTCGAGGAAACAAATTCCATACCATTTTTTGAGTAATTTAGCAAAATGTAAAAAATTGATATATTTTAATGCGAATTAGTTGCAATAAGTTTCTTTTCATTCAAATAATGTTTTAAAAGAAGAAAAGAATAAAAAATAACAAAAAAAAAAAAATATTTTTAACTCGAAAATTTCATAAGGGGTACCCCTTGCCATTTTTTTGAGCAAATTAGCAAAATTTAAAAAATTGTTTTATTTTAATGCGAAATTGTTGCAATTAGTTCCTTTTCACTCAAACAATGCTTTAAATTAAAAAAAAGGTAAAAAATAATGAAAAAAATCAAAAAAATCTAAAAATTTGAAAATTTCAATCGCTCCGGTCATCTTATTGTGCGAGCTCCCGCACCCCACGCGAAAAAGAGGTAGCTGTATCGCAGGAATCGCTCCTGCGTGCAGCGTTCCTTGTGGTGCGAAACTTCGCTCCTGGGAGCGCATCGCACAATCGCTCCTGTGTGCAGCGCTCCGTGTGGAGCTACCTGAAGCGCACCGCACACTTTAGAGAGCGAGAGCGGTGCGCTCCGCTCTTGCAAAAGAGCTACTTGACCCAACACTAATTACAGCAACTCCTTTTTGTCACTTACCTCCACGTATGATACTGGAAAAATTCCTTTCTTGTTCCCTATTTTGCCTTCGAACCAATTGTCGTCCACCCGTCTGGTAAGCGTAACCAGTTCACCCTTTAGCAGTGAGAGCTCGACGGTAGTTTGGGCTGTAAAATTAAACTTTGCCCGGGCCTTTCCTTCCCGAGAGGGCTTTTTGGGTAACGGTCTAACATTTACGTTGTCTCTGGAAAGAATCTGAGATGATGGTTCCGCGTATTAGTAAAAGAGCACTAAAAATGCATCATATATTGTACAGTGGTTTCTAATACCTCGATGTAATTTGCCGGCAGCAGGCCAACAGTTGCGTTATGTTCTCCTTCGTACCAATTTTTATCGATTTGGCGTCTCAAGTAAATAATATCGCCCTTGCGAAAAGACAGTTCTCTGCAAAAGTATTCAAAAAAAAAAAAAAACTCATATAAATCCGAGCACAGAGCATGCGAGACTTTAGCGCGCAAAACGTACCGTACACTTTGACCCTGAAAGTTGTACAACGCTCGTGCAATGGTTTTCGGCTGCTGAACAATCTGCGGTTTGACCGACAAGTCCGCCGGAAAGTCATCGTACCGGTTCAACGGGATCGGAGATTTCTGTGATGGCAAAATGTTGTCCATGTGGCGCCTGGAGTGCATGTCTTCCAACTCATGCATGTACTTCCGACGGCGCTCTTCCTGGTAAACTCGGCGCATATGCTCCGCCTGACGGTACGCCAGTTCATCGTCTGGTATGGGATCCTTGTACTCGAACCGGACTGGCGTTTTGTAGTGGATGTTGACATCGCTCTCAATGTAGCGACGTGGAGACTCTGCGAGATACAAATTGTTTGTCCAGTGTTTGCTTAAGTGACTTAAAAACGTGAGTTAAATGTGGTACGCTCGGGTAAATAATAACCATGTGGGAAATAATAATAATAACAAACTAGTGTGGCGTCTTGTTTTTTTGTTTTCCTGCACGTAATATCGTCCGTCCGTGTTGGTTTAAGCATGCTGAAGCGTTTCTTATTTTTCGGCATATAACTTGGACGAAGGTCTTCTATTAGGCTACACTATTCTATTAAAACGTAACTTAAAAATACCGTTGCGTTCAACGTGTGTTAGACGAAGGTTAAGGTTGTTCGTCTCTCGATCAAAAGTTAAGGATTCCGTTTTGTTTCATACCACACTTTCACTATGTGGCCACACAGAGTAACGCATAAGCTCAATGCGTTGCTGTATGCGATGGTATGTTGTACGGGAAATATCCCATGTTTATAGTACCTTGACCGCTGTCGGTGTCGTTCGCTTGTTTGTCATTCCTGTTGCAGCTTTGCACTTTTCTTCGTTCGAGAGAAAGCTTGCAAAACCGAACAACAGAAGTAACCCCTGCAATATTAGTCAACGATCAAGTTTTGCACTGCCGTTGGTCTATGGTAAAACATTGTAGAAGATGCTTTGGAATGTCCATCGCTAGTTGTTATTAGATAATGACTTCAATTGCAAGGAAAACATGCTTAATGATATATTTTTTTCAAACATTCCAGCGCGCTGGCGGAGATGTGCACAATCTACGTTTAATTTACAAGGTAGGTAGTAAAACGATATGTCCATAATATATTGGAGATGATAAAGTCTCTCGCTCTCTTTATGGTTAAGTAATATTTCTACCTAATCCATCGCATTCAGTGCGAGATTGTTTTTCTTCTTCAATCATTTTATCTCACTACTGAGGGGGTGTTTTTGGGCAGAAAGGAAAAAAGTAAAATCTATAAAGAAGCTTTACAACAGTGCAATAGCAATTGAATGAACCATAACTGAAAGCTCTTCAGCAACTACATCGTGCTCCACAAGTAAGGGCGCCAAGTCATATTTGCGCCATTTCATAACTTACCACGACGATCTCGTTTTCTGTTTTGTTGAACACCTTTGATAACAAAACTAATACGCATTTGTTCGTCTTGGGGGAAAAAATGTTTGTTACAAAAAACTTTTAACTTTGGACGAATCACTCCGTTAAAATTTGCACAAGTTTCTGATAATCCCTCAGATAGCTACACTTTGTGAAGAATTGTTGATAAAGAAAAAGAACAATACAATTAACAGATAGTCGTATAACGGTTGCGCCCGACGTTATGACGCTGGGGTTACGGTTCGATAGAAAACCCTTGCTTCTTGCGATGGAAAACCTTCATGCGTGTGACGAACGATGATACCGTTTGTCTTGATATCGTCTTGAGAAACTAGCACAATATATGTATGTACACATTTTTTTTGTTTGTTGTCTGTTTAGTCGATGATTTTTACATCACCCGTGGCAACACGTTCGAGCATGACAACAGACTAGGTGTGGTGTAAAGTAAACAGCAAAACACCTAAAATACGAACAAAATTCGAACGTTGGCGAATGTTGTGAGTTACTTATTATGGATTGTGAAATATTCAGGTCTCTTTTGCGGTGTAGGCTTAGCCATTCGACGTCGTTGACACTTGAACGTTTGAAATGTTTGATACGACATACACCACCGAACACGTTAGCGCATAGTTTAGACATTCAAAAGTGTAAAATACCCAACATTCTTTTGTAATGTTTTCAAACATTATACACCACTAGCAGACACTTAAGCGGGCAAAAAACCCGGAAACAACACCGCCAACGAACGATAAGTACGAACACACGAACCTGCAAACATATCCGTTTTGTAATTGTAAGCGCGTCCGTCCGTGAAACCGTGAATCCGCACACTGGCGAAAGCAACTGAACGATTGACGCGACCCTTTACGCGCGTGAACAGCGGTTACTGAAGCAGCGAAATCGTTGCCAGCAACCTGTACAAAGGCACACCAGGGCGACGCATAATCGTCCCCACCCTTCATGCAATGCGATCTGGCCACTCTCGGCACTCTGCCCTAGCACGTACGTCGTACTACCGGCGCAGCTTCGGTTGCATGTGGCTCTCCGGCTTTTTTCAAAAAACTATTCTCTCTTTTTATGCCAACTTTTGATGTGTGTTTTATGTATTGCTCTGTCTCAGTCTGGTGGCTCAGTTCGTGGAACATATGTGTGGATAACGTGTATTAATTTAGGTTCAAGTTACTCACGCACTCATTCATGTTCATTTCCAACGTGTCTAAAAGAAATGTTGGGGTTAAGCTCAACATTACCCGGTTTGATGTTGCATCAGAAATGGATATCAAATTGCAGTAAACATTCTAATACTCTCCCCCTACATCACAGGGAGTCAAAGTTGCTTCAAACGATCACAATCTAAAATTGATGCGCTTGATAGATCCACCTCTTGAATCTTGATCGGCTTTCGTCAATCAAAATATCCCTGTTTTGATTCACTGTGTAAGATAAAACTGCTTCAGGAAGCGGACACTACGCGAATTGGACACAAAGGCATCGGCAATCAGCTGAACGAAGTTTACCTCGTGCATTACTTTCACCTTCAACAGCCCTTCTAACTTTCACCAATTACCCTTCGCAGTGGGGCGAAGTCGTAAGAGTCGTACAGTGGAGCCCATTAGACAATCGGGTTGCCGAGCACAAGACATCATTTCTCTGTTGCCGGGTGTCGCTGTATGGCGCTTGGTTGGCAAATGATCTTTTTGTTTTGGTTTTGTTTGTGTTAAGATGTAATTAAAATGTGTAATTCGTTGTTCGATTGGTGATCGTTGATCGTGGCTATGATTGGGAGGTTTGGAATGAGCTTAGATGATGCCAAGATTCCCCATAGAGCTCTTGAATGGTCTGAATGTATGCATCGATTTGTGTTGCTGCTGCACACTGCTGCTGCTGGCATTAACCCGGACATGACTCACCTGCACCGTTTACGGAGGTAGCGATCGGTGATGATGAAATTAGGGTTGGTAGTGGTGGTGGTGGTGGTGGTGGTTGTGCTCCTTTCAGGGGGGGCGAAGGGAACGTGATGTGCGGTTCTAAAGGGATGCGCAAAACGAATCGAAGACACAATGCAGTCGAGACGGGAAACAAAAAAATTGATTTGATTTTTGGGTAGATGGGCGGTGATAATGATTAAGAATGAGATATAGTTAGAGGTGTCCATCTGTACAATCAACAGCTCGTTAAAAGCATTTACAGAGAGCGATAAGAATGTGGAAAGTTTGTAAATGTGCCGCCGAACCTCGAGGGGCGACGGATTAGATAAAAGGGAAGAGAGCGAGCGAGGCCAAAGTTAAGGTAGCGTGATATTAATAGTACGCAGTATGTTGATCAGCAAAAATAATAGTCCAAACAGAGTGACATTTTGTCCAGAAATCTCAACCCAATTCCTCAACGGTATTCTAACATCTCAACGAAGGTGTATGGAGGTAGTGTAACGTTTAAGGCTAAAAAGGTAAAAATGAGCTCGAAACCTTCGAATGTAACGGACGGCTTGTCAGGTTGTACTCCCATTCCTGTGGTTCTGTTGCCGGTCATTGATTGTATTTTCCTCCAGAGTGCCTCTACTTGAAGACGCCGGTCTGACTTCGACCGTTCACAGGCACTTTTTTCATCGTTGAACGTATTGCCATCGGTGGTGAAAAATTGTTTGAGAAAATCTCCACCATCACTACCATGACTGTTGTTTTGCGTCGTTGGCTGTTTGATGGATCGTCGCGTTGGAGACGACGAGTGCAAACGAGGTGGCACTAGCTGACGCGAGTGGTAGGAATGGTGTTGGCGGTGAAACCGATCTGGACTTGGAGCCGATCCTTTACGAACAATCTGTCTGCCTGGAGGGGATTGATCCGGTGCAGCAAGCGAGCGTGCGTTGTCAGTGGGTCTGGGAAATTGGTGCGCAATCCATGCCCCGGACAAATAGCCAGAAATGTCCTTCAACTCACGAATATCCGGCACCGATGTGTACATCTTGCCGAGCAACGAAAGTTGTTCGCCTGATTCAAACTTACTTTTCAGCTTTTCGAACTCTTCACTACCGGAGGAAGCACTTCGACGCGCACAGCTGCCGGTGGATGCACTTCGTGTCGTCGCAGTTACGTTGGGTAGCTGTGTGGAGTGTAATACGGCCGGTTTCGTTGCGGCAGATTGGTGATGTGTGTTGGATACGCGGGTCGGTTTTATTTCACGTTTAAGTGAAGCTGTTTTGCTTATGACGTTTATGTGTGGCATGAAGCGATCGTCCTTACGAAAGGGATTTTTCGGAATAGGCGACGTAACGCGTTCCTTCCGCGACTTGCGGCTCCGGGCACGTTCAGATTGTACCTCATACTTATGAGTGATGCGGGATACGTCACCGGATTCGAGTTGGCGCACGATCGTTGATCCCGTTGCAAGCTTGCATTGTCGTTTTCCGAAGTTATCATGCGTCTTCGTATCGCCCTCTCCAGACGGTTGGCAACTTAGCTCCGAATCACTCTGATACTGACGCTCTGGGCTTGTCGATATGTCTGGCGGTTGACGCCATATGTTTACGTCCAAGCTTTCGAATTTGTCCTTAATTTTTTTTACCTCACCCGTCTGTATGCATGTAGCATAGTCCGGGGTGGAACTGCGAGAACGTAAGGTAAATCGTTTGGGCGACAGTTTTCGTGTAGAAGCACGCTTCGAATCTTGCGAAGAGGAGGCAGTGTAGGCGGAACACGACACCGATCGCTTCTCGCCAAATAGATCCTTCAGATCAGTGAACGACTGGGAAAGTGTTAGCATGGAACTACACGCTCCCTTAGCTGCAAGTACCTTGTTGCCATCATCTCTTTGCGTCCCTGATTCATTCTCCGAAAGTGAAGAATCTTCCCGTGCATGATAAACTGTTACCGTTGGAGTTTCATCTAATATTTGTTTCTCTTCAAAATATTTGATCTTGGTTTTGATGTCTTCAACCGGCACGTCGGCAGCATGCGTCAATGATTGACTCCGGAAAATGACCGTTTTATTTGAAGTTTCTGAAGAAATGCTTTCCGTATCGCAGTAGGATTGTGGACGTTCCTTGCGTATGATCACCTCGAACTCCTTGTCACTTTCTTTACGTGTTGTGGTTCTTGCCGATTGAACGGGCTTGTCTACGCTGACTTTCTTCAAATTACTCTCCAAAGATAGAAAGCGGGGCTCTTCTTTAGTCAGAATTGAAGGACGAGAGTTTTTCTTCTTTTTGCCGATCGATGGTAGCGTGTGATGCTTTTCCAAGATCTTATCCTTTAATTCTTGGCAAAGTGTTCGCGAGAGAGCGGCACGGTCAACTACATTTGATGAGCTACCTTCAAACATTGTAGAGATGTTGGTCGTTTTATTGACGGTTTTGTTGCTGAATTTGGTTGCTTGTGTTCGAAGTTGGCTTTCATTGATCTTGTCCTGTGTAAGCACCGAGTGACTACGTACTTTGAGTAAGCTTTCCAGTTTGCTAGCTCTTTCAGGCACGTTGATAATATATTCATCCTGCTGACGAACTTGTGAAGTAACTCGTGTGACCGATGTGGGATCTTTCTGCGCTCCGTTGCTATAAATTTCGCTTAGCTGATTTTTTAGTTTTTTCATCTGCTCAAAAGACAGCGTGCTGAGCAAGTTGCTGCTGATAATGTCAAGCGATTGAGGCTCGTCTCTTTTCTCGCCTGTGCTAGAATACTTTTCCTCCAGATGTGAAGCAACATCAATTACCGACGATCCGCGCCATAGAGGTTTGTAATAATCTTTCCGATTTTCGAGATCGCGCAGTTTTGCATCCTCAAAGCTTAGGGCCTGTTCATTCAATATGCACTTAAGATCCTCTACCGATTTTTCACGATTGCGAAGTCCCGTGTCCTGATCACTTCTCCAGCGTACGTCTTCCGGATCGCGTGGCAAAAAGAACAGATCCTTTTCGCGTTGATCTTGCTTGAGTTTATTTTTGATCTGATTCAGCTCACGCTCTGCTTTCTCTTGGTCGCGCACACGCTTCCAAAGATCGTAATCGATAATTTCTTCTTCTCGTGTGCGCCGGGTGGGTCGTAAGTCATTGGACGAAGATGATGTTACACGCTCCAACTGCCCGAGTCGCTCCAAACTATTGTAGAATGTGTTGAGTTCGCGAAAGCGGCTTCGAGAAACACTAGGTTCTTGGGTAAGATTTAGCGAACGGCTGCGAACTAGCTCATTTTTTGATTTTTCGGACCACACTCGCTGTCCGGTGTTACCGCTTAGACTGCGCGTTCGTATTATTTTCTTCACGTGCCCTTCTTTGCCTTTGAGATATTGAATGCGTCGACAGGAAGGAGACCGGGATGTACGTTGAGCAACCTGGCACCGGCGACCAACAATCGTTCTTGGCGAATCGGTGCCGATCAGTTCTTCCTGTATAGTCGTACTAGTCGTGGTAGTGGTTGTCGTTTCCGCCGGTGGTTCACTGCGACTACGCTCATGGAAACTGTAATCTATTTCCATTCGTCGTCCTCGCACGTAACCGAATTGGTTTTGATCCTCGGGTTGGGTTTCAGTAAGTTTGATCATCGATTCAAATCGGTGCACTTGTTCGATCACGTCACGGCCCACCTCACGGACGGTTTGGTAAGTTGTAGACAGTTCTGAATTATGTTGTCTCTCCTTAGCTTTAAATTTTGAAGATGATACAGGTTTCGCTTGCGAGAGATAATAGTTCGATTGTTTTAGCGAAGGCTCCGAACGGCAAGTAAGATTGTTCCACAGGCGGGCCTTCTCTAGTACACTTGCCGGCTTCTCGTCGATATCTAATTTAGTTGCAGGTTGTGATCTTCTAAGAAAAAGGCTCTGGAAAAATGCATCAGAACGCACATTATCCTTCTGTTGAACGATCCTCTGATCGTACGCATGATGTAAGACTGTTGGCGATTTGGTTCTCAAAGTTTTTAAACCCCGATCGAGACTACTGCCTGTAAGGAGCCTTTGTTGTGTTTGGAGATGGTTTCTGGTTGTTGCCACGGTATTGGACGGAACGCAGGAAATGCGCGATCGACGAGATTTTAAGTTGGTGGATTCGATTGAATACGTTGAAGAGGATCGGGCGAGACTTTGGCTTGAGGATGTCGCTTTGAGTCCAAAAGCTTTCGACGCCTTTTGGAAGCTAGTTTTAATAGTAATGCTTGGCGTTGAGGTACGACCGTTGTTGGATTTCCGATTCAGTGACCGCTTTTGTAGTTGTTGATGTGAAATATCCTTGCCTTTAGCAGATGTTGATGTAACCGAAATCTTGAAGGATTTATCTTCCTTTCTGTGGTTCGAGGCAGGGGACAAAACTCTGTTAAGGCTCTTGTTAGATGAGTAAATACTTGATGCACTTCGAAACGTTCCATTTGAAGAGAATCGTTTCAAAGACGATCGTTCCGTGCTTTCCACTCTTCCCACGATGGGTAGATAGGAACTGCGTAGCGCTTTTTTAACTTCATTCGGTGACTTGAGTTCGGGGTTGCGTAAAATGCTCGTTGACACGGACACAATCTTGGGCAGCTTCTCTTCGATCCGCTTTTTCTCTTCGGCAAACGTACGTTCTTTCGAGATGCCGCGACCGAAAGCTACTGGACTTTGGCTTGATTTTCGTTGCTGTCCAGTAGGGCTGCTGGAACTTGAACGATAAGTCGCCAGGGTGGAGCGTTTAGAAGCAACGCGAGTATTATTTTCTTGGTTTTTCTCCTCCTTCATCATCGACGCGGACGTTGCCATGAGTGCAGTGCTGGAGGTAGCACCGCCAAACGATAATGGTCCAGCAGATTTGGATCGGAACTTTCCCGCTTGCTGATTGCCTGCCGATGTTGTCGTTGTTGTCGTTCGCTCCAACATCGTACGTCTGTTAAATGTATTCGTCTTCACCTGGGACATGATTTTCAACGTGGAGTTGCTGCGCGACGATTTACGACTTGGTGGTACGGGTGGTACGAACGTACGAGATTCCTTGAGAAACGATCCGAACATGTCCAACGGTCGATGGATGTTAACGATAGGATAACAAGTGATATTTTCCAATGCATGGGAATTCTTGCCACTGTCGCCAGTGGATATGGTGGAATGTCCTGCGTAAGCGATGTTGGAGTTGCTGCTGGTATTATTTTCCTTGATTTCCACCAATAAGTCCGACTCGATTGCTTCTTCGTTACGATCTGTCAGAAACGGGATTGGATAGGCCGATCCACAGAAATTGCAATCCGAGAAAGATAGTTTAATGATAAATGGAATTTCTTGTACATAACTTTAGTGCAACATTAGCCAAGTGCTTCGGAACGACACTAGAATCGTTTGCAGTGCTATTTTCACACTCACACTTTTGCGATCCACACGATGCTGGTACAGGCGGTTGCGATATTCGATTTTTTTTACTGTGCGCACAACTCTGTCTGTCGAATATTTCACACTTTACCAAGCCACTCTTGAAGGTAGGAATATGTTAATGGTTGAGCCGGTGTTTAAAATACCTCGAGTTTAGGCGTTGTGTAGAAAGAATAGTAGAACCACAAAACAATGGTGCTACATCACCTTTAAATCCCGTTTCCATTTGTGTTGTACACATCTTGATTAGTTCTAGAGTACCGTATGAAATGTAAGCAAAGAATCTCATCCACCTCTTGTTATGTTATGTACCAAAAAGATGTAAAAGTTTACGAGTCCCAAGAAGAAGATGTTAATGAGTAGGTCAGGTATAGTGAACGAAAGTTGTAAACAGTGATGAAGAAGAATAGTGTATTGCTATCAGATATAAGACGTGGCATGCTCACCTTTTGGCCGCTCTGGTGCCGGTTTGCGAAAACCTTGCAGTGGTATCTCACCTCCCGCTTGCATGGTTTTGTAGTATTGCTTTTGTTCCACTGGACTTAGTGCTGCACTAACTGGAGGCTCTCGTTTTCGAAAAACTAAGGTTGAATCACTTTCGTATCCTTGTTCTTTAAGCGCTCTGCAGTGATGGTGCGTAAAATGTCGTTTATAAGTTTAATGTTTGTCAAATGTTTCACTTATTATTGTATTTACCTTGACAAATTGCCTTCGGTGTATGTTTTACCAGTTATTTTCTGATGTTCCAATTGCTGTGAAGAAATAAGAAACCAGGAATAATAATCTTCGCAAAGCATTTGAATGGCAAATTATTTGATAAAACACTTCAAGCTGAAGCTACTGCGGATTACATATTGTTTTCATACAATACGCACGTATCACTTTTGTCTCTGGGTGTCTTTTTCTTGTGCAATACTATCGAGTGAGTAGTTTAGATAAGCAAGAAAGGTACGTGTGAGTGAGTACATTCAATCTATGATGCGAGGTTAGTGTGCGTGTTTGACACATAAATCATGTTACTTGTAAATGAATTTGTTAATTGTACTTCCAAAATCCATTTAAATTTATCCAGCCTTTAGAGTTCTTTGTTAGAAGCGATAACACAATGCCTAATATTTACAGTTTTACCACTATTTGTAGGGTATGGACGATCTTTTTTCGTCTGAATTGCGAACATGTGTTAAAGAAATTAAGCAACATTAGCCTAGATGAAATTAAATGCACCGATCGTTGCATGAAACATCAGCTGTGCAGAAGTAGCAAGCGTAAAACGTGAGTTGCATTGTTAAAGTGTAAAGCAAAACACTCGTGAATCAGTCTAAAGGTGTGTAAGTAATTGAAAATGAGTAGCAAAACTTAGGATCGTACCCCGTTAAAAATGTCCATTACTTCATCCCACCACTGTGAATTTGGGTGCGCAAGTGTTTTGTTTGGTGCACGCATAGATTTAATGCACACGGGTCGCACGACAAGTGGTGTAAGATCGTTAATGGAGGACGTGCCGTTCGTGAAACGAGAAGAGGAAAAAATATTCTGACTGATTACTTCTGTGTTTTTTCTTCTTCTTCGAAAGAGCGATCAACTATACGAAAGTAATTCAATATTTTACAAGGCGATTATGGGAGCATCTTTTTGGTATTGGCTTTTGGCTTTTTACACGCGTTATTTCATCTGTTGCTGCAAATGATTGGCGCATAGCTTGTGGCCTATCGCCTAAGCCAGATAACGAATCGCTTTCTCTTTTTTTTGTCCGCCAACTGCGCCATACTTCACTAACATTACCTCTTTAGATTCTTTTTCCGAAATCGACGAACGTCCCGGTGTGTAATCTTCTATTCTGCCCGGTTGATTTTTGTACGATACTTGTCCTGATTTCACCGACTGCTGATGGTACTGTTGCGGTGTTGCAGGTTTGCTTTGCAACGTGTTGAATCTACAGGACAGGGTATCGATTGAACCAGTTGTTAAAAATAGGGGGAAAGAATGGAAAACTTTATTTACACTCACTTGTTGTAGCTGGTAGGACTTAAGCCGACAGGAGTTCGTCTGCGATCAAGGGTGCTGTATTTGATGCTGTAGTCCGAATCGTAGTTAGGCTCGGGCTCCGACTGATAGCCACTCGATTTGTAAGGATATCCTAAAACCATTATTAAACCAACGATCAATGAAATGATACAGGAAAACGAATTCTACTAAGCGTATTATGAAAAGCAAACGGGCACTCGTGCTCCCAACAAAATAGTGACTTAAAACAATTATGTGTATGTGTGAAAAAGTTATGATATGCCGATAACAGCTGCATGACAAAACAAAAGACGCAGCGTAGTTGAATGGTAACAGCGCATCTTTTTGATCTTATGGATAAGATTAGACAAGCAAAACGACTGATTCGTGTACGCGTGAGAATCATCTATAACTGAAGATAAGCGCGATTGATATCACCTCTGCGAGTTTTGTATCGTACGGTAACATAATCGTCTGAAAAGAAACGAACGTATACGATGAAATACATGTCCTGTGGTTGTATGCTCTTTGTTTTTAAGACAAAACAAAGTGAAGCTTTAACAAAAAAGAACTTACCATCTTCGTGTGTTTTGTGCAGCGTTTGGTACATTTGTTTATACCATTTATCCCGGTTCCTTTCGTCTATCTCCTGAAAGTGGTACACATTAAGCTCGTTAGGCGATTTCTCAAGATATCCTCAAGAATTTTCCCCCCATCAAGGTATTCGTTACTTACTGATCGTAATGTGAGTGGCATTCCTTCCCTAGAAATAGGACCGATTCCTTCCACTTTGTTTGCGGGCGACTGTTGCATTTGTCGGTCCTGCATGTCAGTTGTAGCTTGTAAAGAGGCGATGGATTGTTCTGCTTTATGTCCTGGAGTAGATTTTTGTAGAGAAGTTTTTAAACATTGTAAGTAACGGTCCACTTTCCCCCTTGCTTTCCAAGCACTTACTTAATGGTGGGTTTTGGTAGTTGGTTTGACTTGTATTAACCACGCTACCAAGCTGTGAGTTGTTCGTCATCAAGGACGATGAAGTACGTACTGTACTAGCAGTTACAGTTGAAACCTTTTTCAAACTTTCCGCAGCTTCAGAACCTTTGAGTGTAGCTGTTTTTCCATCTGGATTGAAATGGTTGGTTAAATGTCAATAAAGGTGCTGTGAAGTTGTGTAAAACCCGTGACTACCCCGTTAGAAAAGTGATGTCCGAAAGTAGATGTCACAATATTTTTGTTTGATCTTGAGTGTTTGATACTCCATATCAATAGTTGTCAGATGCATAACAGGTGAGATTGTATGTGCTTCAGTAGTGGTAACCGGTTAAAACGTAAATGGCAAACAACAGATCACAATTCGTGAAAAATGGTGCCCCCGGAAAACTGATCATTTCACTCATGGGAATATTAGGCTAGTGGCGCTTACCTTTAGACTTCAGAAGTGAATTTATCGTTGGTTCTTGTGTGTTGGCTGATCTTGGCAGTGGTGGAAATCGTACTTGTTGATATCCTTGCTCTGGTGGTGGTGGAGGTGGCGTAGTGACTTTTGCTGAACTGACTAAAGCTCCGCTGGAGGCAGAACTTTGTATTGGGATTGATTTCGAAGGTTCAGCAACCGCCAACGGAGGATTGTAGCCTGGCTGATTCCAAGGAGGCGTTACCACGGCAGACGGATCTGCCGGAGACGGAGTGATAGTTCTTCGTGTAGGTGTTGGTGATTCGAATCCTATCCGACGGAATTCCCGACGTTCCGATAGTGGCGATGGTGGTGCGCTTCGTGGTGTCCACACAGGCGGCTGTTGTGATGCGTTAGCTTCGTTTTGTGCCGGTGATCGTTCCGCAAGTTCGGCTTTGGTAAGGACTTCTGTAGAGCGATTAAAGGGAGACCACACTCCTGGGAAAGAACAGATAAAGGGATGATGTGTATGAATCTCAATTAGCTTAGTTGAATAAACACATATGCTCACAAAACATATGTTATGTAATGAATTGCAAAAAGAAAATATCTCAAAGCGGTTTTTACAGCATTTTTCCAAATTTTGCAACATGAAGAAAAACGAAAAACACATACAAAATTTAATAGCATTACGATTATTCTCTTAAATAAGTACTTTATGTTGTTTTAAAAACATTCAATTATTATACATATTTCCAAATATCGGTTTTGTATCAACACATTTCATATAATTACTGTTATAAAATTGTTTACCAACATGAAAGGCCGGTTAACAAGCTCCTGAGGGATCTTACAGAAGTCTTCCTCATAGTGTGCCGGTGGTTATTGTTCAATAAGCTACGATTGGCAACCAGTCAGATGCTATCTACCGACACAGTTTAACACAGTTCAAATAGCAAGGATACATTTTTATAAAATTTTGACAGCCACCAGACGAGATACCCCTTCCTACCTGAGGGTGTACTGCTCTATAGTCGCACGAGTTTTCCTTTTTGTTCTATCGTGTGCAACGTAACATACAATCATGTGGGTGTGAATCATCTCATTTCTACATCTGCTTTCTCACAGACATGTTTCAAGCTAGCGTCCCTGTATTGCGGTTTGCTTATGGTAAACCCGAGAGGCATTACAAAATTAGGACCGTGCGTTTGGATACAGATTTTATTTATAAATTCGTCATTTTTCGACAAACCAGATCTGAGATGGACCGCCAACGTTTTTTTTTCTTCTTTCAAAGACGAGCGACTCGGATAGGAAGAGTACGCACGTTTTAAGGGGTTACGTTATTTAACTAGTGACCTAATGGCAGTAAAGTATGGTTTTAAAAGTTTATGATTTAATATTATTTCTGACACATAAAAAAATGATGCTTCAGAGTTTACAAACATATTTTGTAACCGTTTGAAGTTGTAGAATGCATTGGTAAATGTTGCAATTTAAAACAAAATTAACTACATAATTAGTTTATTATTAATAATATAGGAGTTTAATATCAATAACATTCTGAAATTGTTCGGTAAACTGAACAGCAATTTCTTAGTACCCAAAACGTTTAGATGAGCAATGATAATTTTCCATTACTTTCAATACCCAACCGTTCACTAATCATTCACACTTATGAGCTAGTTCTAGTTTGCCTACATTAGCACAAAAAACGATCACAACAGAATTTTGATCTTGCTGTGAACATCTGGACCCAATTTCTGCCATTGACGCTCGCAACAAAACAGTTCTAGCTTTTGCGAGAACGCAGCAGTAATGGAGTTGAATGTTGTTTTGTTATTGCTCGTTCACTTTCGATTGTAAACATTTCGTGTGTAAATGCTCTGCACGACTTTAAATTACATCATTAGGTACAAGAAAAGACGATGAACTAATCATAGTCAGCATCATAAGAGTAATGGGCGATGATGGAGATCAAGTTATTTGATCCGGATACATCGTTTTTTTGGTAACGTTATCAAACTTATTGCTTATGAATGGAAAAGATTCAAAATTTTTAATTATTAAAAAACATATTTTTATTATTTCATCCCCAAGTTTGATAGTTTGACGTAGGAACCTTTTCAGTGTGCATTTATCGTATAAGATTAATCTTTGACAGACGAGCACTTACCTAAGCTAGAAGTTTTGGCCTTAAATTTAGGCGCAATTTTAACCGCTGTTCCGCTATCTGCAATCATATCGTTCACAAGCAATGGACATATTTTAAAGTGCTAAACTTCCAGCTACAATTCACAAAAGCAACATCGGCAACAACTTCACAAAAGTATAACTGTTGCATGTTGTTTCTTTATTTAGTACACACGATGGAAAAAGTGTTTCCTGTTGATTAATGTTGTTGCTCCCAGAAGAGCTAAACATATTTTGCTTTGTGATGATGATTTAGTGAGAGAAAGCCTTGGCAACACTGGACTACTAACCCTGACCCATATTCGTCGACTTTTCGATTTTAGAAAAATTTCGAACTTGCTCCGAATCGATGTATTCCGTACACTATTTTGCTCTTCGGGTTTTATTTTCTTCACGCCGTGTTTTTGTACAGCTAAGGCGGTTTAATTTTTCACTTAAAAAGTAAAGCACACTACTGCCACTAGAATTTGGTAGATGAAACAATAAAAGAAATAACTTGTGTGTAAAAACAAAACACAAAAAAAGGAAAAAGATAGAAGATTGGAAACACGTTTGCGTTGCACAGTTTTTGTATTAATTCACGCACGCAACTCCGATCAGCTACTTTATTGAGTGTCGATCAAACTGATCCATGTACTAAAGCACTCTGTTTTCATCGAAATTCCATCTCACTAAAACTGGTGTCGGAATGCAGCACTGAATGCATCACATTGAGCGATTTGATTTGAAAACTCTTTTAACAGTTTTTCGACTCATCAACAAGTGCGTGTGAAGCGCATCAAATCATTATCCATCGGTTCTCGGAATGAAAAAAAAAAACACACACACAGAATCACACCATTTTCACTGTCTGTTCTAAAGGCGTTTTCGGCGATATTGCCAGTTTCGTTAATGGAAATTTGTTGTAACTTTGTCACAACAACAAACGTTTTGTACCGACAAGCACCCTACGTCCTCTGTTAGGTAGAAACAAAAAAAAAGACGGTACGGAAATGTGAAAACTTGTGACTGTACGGTGAGACTCTATTGGTTCGACTACGCGCGAAGAACGAGCTATTGGTCGTCTCGATTCTTCGCCTTGAGTTTTCTCACGATGCTGCTGTCTGTCGTCCGGCATAACATTTTCTTTGCTCACGTTCAAACGTATCGGCGCGCGCGTCAGTGTGCGTTGACCATGCGCACTTGTAATTGCAGGGCGCGCACAACGGCCAAATCGCAAACGGCCACCCTTTTTGGATGGAGGCCAATACTGAATGAAAATATATATATTTCATTCGCATCTAATTGTAAAGATACAGATACAGATATTTTTTTTTCTCTCCTCGAAAAATGAACCTTTCCCTTAACGGGCAGACACAGAAAAGTTTTGCTTGTCGTAGTAGTAGCTACGGACTTGTTTACCATTTTTCACACCGACACCGAATCGTGCCGCTCGCGGAGCATATATTTGCGTTCAATGGCTAAAAATAATAATGTGTCCGTTACGTTTTACAACCCCCAAAATTTCCCATTTTCCTCCCTTACAGCGGATGCACCCACAGCTTTTGCGTTGGTGTAGGTATTCGCGTCGGGTGGCATCAAACTTGGACGTCAATGTTGTTTTTTTTTCTCTCTCGAAGACTTTTGATCTAGACGATCAGCGAAAAACGGTGGTTGTGCACCGATGATCATATACACAGAACATGTATGCGCCGGTTTTCATTCTCATAGTATAGCAATTACGCTACCGAACCGAACGTAAGATCAATGGTGGCGAAAAAAAAAGGGTTTCATAGTAAAGCGTGATGAATCATCAGGTAACGTTGGCAAATGTTGAGGTGTGTACGCACAAACGGTTAAGGATCGTGCACCAAAACACTTCAGAATAGAAATTCAACATTGCTGTTTATCTAAGCTTTTATCTGACAAATTGAATGATTTTTTGTAATAAATCCACCTTTTTTTGCTGAGGATAAAAGATTTTTTCGATCTCTTTAATTGACCTTGAATTCTACAGGTAAACAGGTAAACAGAAAGTAATGTAATATACAAGAACGTTTTATGATGTTAAATAAAACATTAAGGGATGTGTTCAATTTGAGATCCATCCAATGGAATTGTTACTGTTAGTCAAAGAACTCATTTACAACATAATACTTCAAATCGACAATAAAACTATGGCAATAATAAGCAAATTGATTAATTGATTTTATATGCACATAGTTAGCGAGCTCAGGGAATTGAAGCGCAATAAAAAGTTAATACTCGGGACAAGACATCGTGAGTGCAACAGGGACATAAACGGACGTATCGCGAGAAAGGATGCAATTCCTCACAGATACACGGAGGGGAAGGTAAAAAAGCAAAGTGGCAAGAGAAAAAAAACCAAGGTATCAAACGTACCGCGAGTAAACAAGAAATCTTTAGCAAGCACTAATGCGTGATCGATTTCATGCAGCAAGTCAATCTCGGTGAAGTTATTATTATCCACAGCATCACAACAAACATCTCCATTTCTACCGTAAGTCGTACCGGGTTTCTGCTGGTACGGTTGTCCATCTAATGCCGCCGAGTTGCTGCAAATCTTACGTACGTGCGGTGTCGCATCGCACGCACTATCGGTCGAGTTTTGTCGAATGCGCTGTTCGAACTGTTGACACTTATCACTGACGCTAACTACCGGTTCGTCGGAAGCTGGATCATGCTGTACCGGGTCATTGCTGTCACTGTCGATATGCTCGACGTGTGGAGTTTGTGGCGCTATTTTCGGGGCTTGCGCAACCGATGGTAGAGTGCTCAATTGTTGCTTTTCTTGGTGCGTTGCAATAAGTGCCGCAACATTGACTACTATTTGCTCCGAATTGTTTTCCTCAGTCGAAGCCTTATTTTCGTGATTGGGTTTCTTTGCGACCGGGGGACCCGTGCTTAGCGCATCGTTAAGTTTTCTATGAGACACGGTGGAAGTTTTGGACGTGGCGAGAGGAATTCGTGACGGTGAAAAGTTTCGCACTAATAAAACATATCAAACAGAAATATAAAAATAAAATCATATTGCTGGATCATGTGCGACAACATTTGATTCGTATGTTAAGAAAAGGAATGAAAACAACAGAACAAAGTCGGCATATTGGTGTGTAACATATTGAATCGATTCATACTAAACATTTTATTGTTATGTCTTATTAGGTCACAGTAAATGGGTTTTTAACAAATTTGGCTCATTTCATGGTTGAATTTGTGGATAAAATATAATTATACTATATGAACTACATAGCTCATATCGAACAAACAAATAATGTCATTAAAGGAGTATTTTTTTGTTGGAAACTGTTAGCGTAATAGTAATTAAACGATAAATATCTTTTTTAAAGAATGTGTTAAATGTGCATAAATGCTGCTCATGGAAACAGGACAAACATAACCAAGGACAAGACTAGACACACTTGTTGATCATTTGCGAAAAAACGGGTATATGAGTCGGACGACACTCCACATAATAATTCCAACGCCGGTAGAAATAAGAATGGACATCCAGCTGCTACTAGAGCTGTGTGTTTCATCCGGTCGTTCCGTAGACTCACCGGTATGCGCATGTGATTGCTTTGCTGGTCCGCTGCTGCTGGTTACGATGGGTTTGGTGGCTACCAGCTTCCTTTCGGCGACAGCCTCTCGTTGACGAATTTCTCTAAATTCTTTGAATTCTGCTTCGATATTTTTCCGGCTCGCCGTTGGTGTCGATGGTGCACTACGTATCTTCGTTGCGTTTTTCGCTGCCTCAGCCGCAGCCTGCGACGCCATTAAATCACGCACACGATCTTTGACTTTTTTCACAAAAAATTCTTCATTATCCGTCGACGCGTTGGTGGGAGCGATCGGTGGTAAGGGAGGCGGAGGTATGGGACCACGCTCACGAAGCTGGTCGGAGGAAGAATTTTTGATTACCATATCCTGGTTAACATGATTCGATCGTTGTTCACGCTGATCCCGTAATGCGAAACCTACATCTTGTTGGTGATTTTCGGAGGAGACTCCATGCATTGCACCAACCATATTCGAATTATTCACACTGGACATGCTAGATCGCTCAATTACAAAATCATTTTGTTTCGAAACATAGTATTTTTTGGTACATTCGGTCGATACATGCGATTGGGACGTTTGCGACTTGGGTAATGTGATTTGTTGCAATTCCCTTTCGAATCTTGCTGCTTCTATTTCCAGCTTGCGAAACTCATCTTCTAGCTCTGCATCTTTCAAACGACTAATTTCTGTACGCACATCGCTAGCCAATGGTTGCTTCTGGTTTGGTGGGAAAGAGTCTGCGGCAAGGTTTAATAATGGCACAGTATTGGAAGGAAGTTTTTGTTCCACTGTTCTGCTAGGATGTTTTTTTCGTGCTACGTTATTCATGCCAGCTTTAGTGCCGGAGACTAAGATTTCATGGTCAGTATTACGTAAAGTTGGGGACAACACGATTACTTCGGAACTAACACCACAGTTCTGTCCACCATGATCTTCGTGAGCCTGTTCTATTTTTGCTGCACCGTCGGCGTTGCCCTCGCCGGTACCAGCATCACCCTGAACGGGAACGGGATCGTCTAGCGGGTGCTGTTTCAGATCTCCTACCAAGCAATCGCCGTAGGCCGTTGGGTCTGGGGATACATCAGAAGCGTTCTGTGCGTTCCCTTGATAATGCTTTTCACTTGGATCCGCAGTACGACCGTTCACTTGTATGTACTTAAACAAAGCACTTTGGTCATCGACAGTGCTTTTCGAAGCTTCCGATGGTTGAACTGATGTTACTGCATCGAAACAATTTTGCGTACTATTTTGATTAGCATCTGCATGATCAGTTTTACTAGAATGATCGCCAGTAAGAGCTTGAGCATTTTTGCCCAAAGCGTTAACTCCGGCCGTACTCGATGAGAGCGCCTCTACGGTTAAGGGAACTAACTGCGCAGGTGGCGGTGTATCGGATTTGTCGACTTCTGCTGATTCGATCGTATTCTGACCCAGATTAGTCACTTTTGCATCCGCTTTGGTCGGTGGTGGAGGCAGAGGAATTGCCCCTTGTGGCACCACCTGCGACGGTGGTGATGGAGGAGAAAAAGTTTGATTTTCCTTTTTCACACCGATTGCCGCCCCCTGAGATTGATCTCGGCGGTGCATGATTTCCTCAATCAATGGGGGTGTTTTGCCGAACCGAACACAATGATTCACGGTGCAGTCGATGTCGAACTTTGGTACACAGTCACGAACGTTCACCGAGGACCACGGGTCCTTCAAAGCCTTGATGACATTTTCATCATTACCGACGACAACCGACGCGCGATCACGATCTTCAACTAGTAGCGAAGACGTGCTATGCTCGAGGGTAACCCGTACTACAGAGTCTGGTTTGCTGCTCTCAACCGTATTCTTATGCTCGCTCATTTTCTCAACGGTGGCGTGTAGGACACTATGGATGCTGCTCGTCGCAACATCGTGACGCTCACATTGATCTGCGCCAACGTCACCAGCTAACGCACACCCTGTCGCAATATCGTCAACATTCCCAGTGTCCGATATTTGGTTCCGTGGGAAGTTGGTAAGCTGCGCAAGCGCTGCAAAATTTTCACTAGGGTTGAGAATATTTTGCTTCAAATGTTGGTTTTCTGTGATGACATGAGTTTGCATACTGTTTCCATTGTCGTCGTTAGACACATCGGGCGATTCTTCGACATCTTCGTTTGTTTGATGCAGGTCGGGATGGTTAGATGGAGTCGCATCTGAAGGAGCGCTGTCATTAACAATTGTACAGTGTTTCTGGTTTGGTTTCCCCTCGCTCTGTATGCTGCCGTCGATTTGGTCGATTAATACTTTATGATCGGGAGTTGTGCTGCTTTCTTGGGCAAACATTTCCACAGGCTCTTCCCGATTCTCCGATTCCATGTCGCTAAGATCATCAAGACTGCTGGAGTTGGATCCAATGTTGATGACTTCGGCCTGCATTACCTCACTGTTGACTATCTCCGTGGTACAAATGCTTCTATACTCCGTCGGTGCTATATTGCTCTCCTTGGCGTCTAGTAGTAGGCATGTCGTCGGAACCTGTTGCTCGTTTTGCCGAAAGTGCGGTGCAGCGTTGTGAAGTGCTGTTCCACGTCGTCGTTTTCTCTGCCGTCGGTAGCGTAGAAAATCGTGCAATACACTGACAGAACCGAATTTTGTCGTAACGTGCGCGACACCGTTTTCCTTTCCGCTTGTTGTGTTGTTATCCACCTGGGCGATGTTACCTTCCTTCTGTGATGGTGGATGTTCTCTATCGGACGACGGCAAAATGTGTGAATTTTCACTGTCACTACAATCGGTCAGTTCTTCTTCTCGTATGATTTCAAGCGTTGCACGCGAAGGACGATGATAGTGGCTTACCAGGTCACCAGGAATCGTAATATCTTCATACATATCTCTCTTTGAAGATGATGTGTCTATTTCGTTTTCGTCGATCATTTCATCGTCGAGCTCTGTGATTGTTATCGATGGAGGGCGATAATCATCTGATTCGTTGAACGTAGTAGAATGGTTGTTTGCAGGCGATTCCACCCGATACACGATGCAGTCGTCCGGTGCGTTTAGATGCTGATCCATATTCTGGCCGGGTTTCCAATCAGCTGTTTTAGTTGGTTTCACTGATGATGTAGATTCATGGTCGTTGCGACGTCTATGACTGCGACGTTTGCCACCGATACACGAACTGCACCTCATGTTTTTCGATTCAGAAACTCTTTCGACCTACACCGTCGAACAGTGTGCATTCACATACAAGCACCCGTGTGTAAATGCTATCGTATCTGTGACTTATCGTATCCGGGACCGAACCAATACACAATTGCACAGAAATCTACGGCCGCGTACGTTTGGTGGTGTGTTATGCTGCTGACAGCCATTATCAATGTCACTGCCGCGAATAAAAAGGAACAGAAACGAAACGTGCGCAACGCGAACGGGCGATGATTTAGGTAGAGTACCGGATTAGTAAATAGAATTGTCGTTAGAAGCTACTGTGATTTGCGATAGCACAATGCGTTTCATCAACTATCACCGCATTGTCGCAGCGTCGTCTATTGCACCATCAACACACTAGAAGTAATACGGCCGTACAGGCAGCACTTGGTGTAGTACCTTTTGCTTAGTTGATTAAGCACACACGACCGAATGTGTCAAAGCAAACACAACGCACAACACATTGTTCAAACACAGCTTTCCGAAAATCTTCTTTTGGTAGTCGCGTCTGCTCTGACACGTGACTTGACTCGAAAGCAGATAATTTGCCACCACATCAACATAACACACTGAATGCCACTGCGTCTAGAATCATAACTGTGATGAACTATACTGTGAGGTCTGACGGTTATCGCCGAAGTTGCTATAAAACAGACATTGGTTAGACAACCAATCTAAGGCAAGTGCATCTGGTACGGTTCCGAGCACACTGGGCCTTAAACCAAACCGAATGTATCTAACGAATATACGCTTGTGATAAAATATGGTTCCAATCTGGCACTTCAACAATCTCCGTCCGAGCAACAAGCGACAGCAAATGTTGATTCACGTTTTGCGGTGTATCGCGCGCACTGGCGTCAACCAAGACTAATGCCAAATCTTCATACACGGCGAGAATGCCCCCTTAAGTGTTTCTATTCCACGCACCAAAAACCGGGCGGCCAGATCTTTCCACTAGAAGGTTTAGGAGTAAATGTGAAATGGAACGATAAAATGGCAAAAAGGGGTGTTTTTCCTTTTTGAATTCCACTTGTGTGGATCTCGTGTACCACGAGCTGCCCCCGTATCGTCACGATCAGGGGTTTTTCTTTTAGCGCTTGTTGTGTTCTTCCCATCCTATACTTGGCAGTCATTTTGTTGTGTCTGATTCAACAGCTTAAAACACGCATTTTGTTTTGTATTTCACAGAACGAGTACTACACTAGGTGCGAAGAACGAGACCGCTGCGAGGCAACGCACCAACTCGGAATGCTACACATTAAGCTGCCTGCAGCTCCACTTTTTTCATTAACATCTATGGCCCCGCTTCTGCACTTCTTGAAGTGTAGTCTGCTTTGCTTAGAACGTATAAGTTTGCCCATTTCAGGCTGTTATCAAATTTACTGATAAGGGGTTACACCGTTTTCCTGGCGTTCGTTGCCTCGTTAGGTGTACGAAAGATGTCTACGTTACTCGCACGCGTTAGAGTGTAGAACATGAAATTGTAAAGTTATTTCTTTCGTTTTTTTTTGTGCTGTTACAGTAGCGTTATCGAAGTAAGCAGCAGATGTGATTGCCTTCAATATCGGATATCTCCTTAATACTCGGTAGTGAAAGGTTGGAGTTGCGTAGATTGTTACACGCGGCAGCGTTACAAAGCGCACACGAAGGTTCCATGTTTCTAATATTAGCAAAATGTTTCAAGTTGTTGAAATGATAAACACTTGAACACTGATTTCAATAGCTTGAAACCCATTAAAGTTTTGGGCTGGTTTTCCACATTGGCTTTACATACGAAGCGAAGCATACGTAGCATAAATTGTAATCCAAATATTTGAATGTTTTTCGTAACCTTATCTATTCGCTTGTAATGTTATAATAGTTCAAGTACCTGTTCGTTTGTTTTCCGGGTTTTCCACCTGCTTAAAGCTGCCCTCAGAATTGTTTACTGGAATGTCTAAAAATAAATGGGAAATTAAGGGATTAGAAAGAATCGTAAAACCTGCATACGGGTAGTAGTAATATATTTATATACACGATATGATAGTAGTAGTAATATTTCGTTAGCAAGATATTAATTAATACTATTTAGATTCAGAATGGTGATCATATTTTCCAATGCACCATTGTCTTTATATTGTCTACATTTAGGCGTTCACAGCTGCATTGCGCTATGCGAAAGATGCGTATTATTACCAAAGTTGTGTTTGACACAAAATAAATTATTTGATACGTGTGAAAATATTCGTTTCAACTTGAGAGTTTTCTGTACTGACAAGATTTCCAAAACTTTGCAAAAAACTCCGTTGAGAAAATAAGGATTTTCGAGATTACATTTGTTTACATTATTGAAACACTCTTGTCGCGATCGCGTTGATCTTGTATCAACGTAGAACAAAGTTTGTATCTACTCAAAGAACTGTTTGTATCAATTTACTTTTCGTTTGATTCGACACTGGGTGTTTGACAACTGCGATAAGGCGCGATTGTGTACGTCACTCTACACCGTTCGCATTCGGTGCAAGTATCACCTTTTGGTGGTCTATGGATGTGTAAAAAAATATCACAAACGAGTTTTGTCGTTTAGAACAACTGCCAACAACGCACTCAGGCCTTCAGCCACCGAATTAGCAATGGTACAGAATCGTGTGCGTTTGTTTTGTACCGTCGGGAGAATGAGAGAACGTGTTAATCCAGTGGTGAGAGATCAGCAATAGCTCGCTAAATATGCATAAGTGATTTTACATGCCAGGCAAATTTGTACTTATGCTTTAAATCTGTTCGGTTCGGTCCCTGTGTCCAGCGGTCGCGGTGCTTTACCACAAATGACATCACTGCAGTTAACACTTAGTGAGAGATTTTCATCACAAACGTGAATGTCACAGCAAAATATCTAAATAGCATTCGTTTGGTGTTTTGGACGGTATTCCTCAAGCTCAGATTCTGCTGCCAGCATACATATGCCGTCGATTAAAACACAAAACACGCCACAGCACAAACACACACTTATGATTGGAAGAGCTATTGAAGCAGTGGTTTTACACGAGCTCCACTGAATTAATAATGTTCTTGCACTTGTTGTTGTTTGGTTTAATATTTGCCAATGGTCATTAAACGCTTCATAGCATTTGCGCGCTGTCTAATGGTATGCGTGCGCTTAATGCACATCTTCCGGTTGGATAACAAGTGTCAACGTGGTATACGCAGGTGAGTGGCGGTTTCACCCCTTGTATACTTATATTAACTCGCAGCATCACCCCTGATCTGAGCCATTTTGGATAAACATAGCGGTTTCACGTCACTCGATCTCTCATCGATTGGTTTGGTGGTAGCGCGTTCGGTCGACAGACCGCAATAAGATGCACGCATCACAGTATTACGTACCAAAAAACCGGCATTGGCAATCGCTTTCCTATGCTAATGAGTAACACAAATCTTGAAACACACTGCTGATCGCAGTAAGGATGTAGCTCAGTATGTATGATCACTATGCTTTTGGTTTATGCAAAACACGCAAATATATAGATTCGACATTCAAAGCATGTTTCTTCGCATTTGTTTTTTGCACTGTGGTATGGGTCATTTCGGTTTGGTATGCGACTATTATCCTCTTTAGTGAAAGTTTATGTGATGAAACTTGCAATAGTGAAATTTAGCAAACTAGAACATGAGAAACAACTACCTTCAAATGAAATCCGGTAAGAATACGAAGTTTGTTTAACAATGCTGCAAATAAGTTGTACATGAATGTAAACTCGCGATTGAAAAACCCCCAATAGAACGGAAGCGCCTGAGAGTGGAGTTGAGTGAGTCTGAATTATGGAATGCACTGTTCCGTTAATCACAGAAAAAACTGGTAACTGTTATACTATTCACAAATGCACACTGTTCGGATGTGGAGATCTAGTGGACACACTTAGTTGATGGTTAGCAAATCACTCTCAGCATAACTGGAAATTAGTGGATCGTATGCTCGCGTTTCGTGTACGGTGCGACACGTAACACACGTGGCTTTGCTGGACGGACGGTTTCGAACTTTATCGTTCAAGCGGTAACGCGATACTGTGCGCGACTGGTTTCATCGACGACATCATCGTCGTCCGTAGTCGTCGCGGTTTGTTGGTACAGCAGCGCAGCGTGCTGATCGCTGTGATGTGATGCTATATAAGCATGGTACGGCATGGTCTCTCCGGGTTTTTGAATGCTGCTGTTTGTTATTGTCTCTCCTCCACATGCGCTGTCTCTTTCACTGTGGCTCGTTTGTCTATTTCTCCCCCCAAATACAATGATCTGACCGATTTGGGTTTAGAGCTGGGTAGAGATGGAGATCCGCGTTGTGTACACAATATGCCGCGACCCGTGCTTTATCGCACCCAGGGTTATTGATGCAGTTATTGCTCGTGAACACTGGAGCCTTTTCCGATCTTTATAAACTAACGTGTAAGCGATACATTAAATCCTTCACTAAATTACTGTTTTACGTGAATATGATCATATGAGTCATACAGAATCTAAAACAAATGTCTAAAAACTGGAGAGAATATTGAGCTACCACGGCGAGATCTGATTTTGCACTTAGCATCACACAACTCTGGTACATCTCGGCGATCGATTCTCACATACTTTATAATCTTGCACCCTGTCATAAAGTGGTTAGAGGTTTTTGCTTGAGTGTATGCGAGTCCCCGAGTCACGGGTCTGTGGGTCTAATCGGCATGGATGGAGTTAAAGTTATGCTTCGACTACATTAATACTGTCATACTCATTTGTGTAAACGAAGGAGCATACACGAGAGAGAACTGCCGTAGAGATCAGCCTGCAGAAGCAGCGTTGTATGATTGTTGTGTTAATGGTAATTAAATGGGTGCACACACCAATGCAACATTATGGATTCTAAGCGCTGGAAATGCGCGAGCTGCAGCTTGCCTTCCACTGGGGGCTGTTCGATGGTGAATGAAACCCTTCTCTCAGGGGGTTGTGTGTATAACACACACGCGCGATCGCTTCTTTCAGCGGAAAATAACATGCGTCCGTTAGCGCATGTGTTGGAAACCGTTCGAGAGAGAGAGAGACGATTTCGTTTGGCCATTTCGTTGTGCGTTTTGTTTTCATTTCCATTTCGTTTGACCGATGACTTTGTTCGGGGTGCTGCGAAGGTTCTCCCCCATCCCCATTTGAAGGTGGGGTTCATCATTGGGTTCGATGGGGAATGCGCGACACAATAGAGTAGCAAAAAAGCCATACAGAGGATGAGAGGTTTTAGCTGGCACTTGATCATTCGTTCGACCGTGTGATCGATACTGGAAAATAAGTTGAATAAATAGGGACCGCAAAACGGCACGGCTGAAGAGCAGGGGTGTGTGTAGTATTGTATTAATCAAGAAGGGTGTGGTTTATTTTTTTTTCGTAATGCTATAACTGTACAAAGTCATTGTAATGGAAATTAATTTATTTAGAGCATTGATGATTTGTATTTGTAAAAATAGTTTTAGCTCAATTTACTCCAAAAACTAATCGAACTACTCCAAAAGCAAATAGTACCCTTCAATTGCTGTGGTACAGATATGTAGTACTTTTTAGGTAGAGATCGTCATATTAGATAGTAGATCGTCGTATCATGTGTAACAGGATTCCAACACAAAGCAAGCAAACCACCCCTAGCATGATGGCATTTTGTAGCAATCGCTGTGCCGCATACATGAATTGCACACGCAATCAAGCGCAAACGATTTACATTTGATTCGGATCACTGAGCAGCATCATTTGTTGTCGGTAGTGAAAAGTAATGATAAAAACGGTGGTCTAAGGTTAGTCAGCACCCTTGTTGTCGCTGAGTGTTGTGTAGCAAAGGCATCATTTAAAAGGATGCACAGTAGGTATAATATATGCCGCATTTGAAAATATTATTTAAATAATATTTATCTGATTTTAACACCAAAAAGTTGATGCTTGTTCCCTATAGATAGGTTCAATGATTAATGTTACTGTTTTCTTTTTTTTGTTGTTATTTTCGAAACATATCCACGATACTCCAGATTATCCACGTTGTTCGAGACGCGGCTAGCTTTCGATACGGAACTAGTCAAGTTATTTCGCTGTTTTTGTTTTGTTTTATTTTGTCGCCATCCGTTACGCATCATCGAATTTAGGTGCCCGGGCAAGCACGCAGCAGTGAAACAGAACGTTGCTGTACCCATTGAGCTCGAACTTGTGCATGGAATTTTGTGGAATTAGTGCTCACGAGAGTAGCATAGTCTATCGGTTTTTTTTTTTTCAATGTATAAACTCATAGTATGGATACAGCATGATTTGGAAAAAAAGGAAAAAAGACACACTTTGAAAATTGATTTCGTATTGTTGCATGTGTTTCATGTTGCGCTCCGGATATCGGGAGTGTATACTGTTCAACTGTTTTGAATGTGATTTTGTCAACCTTCAAAGGTCTGGGCGAGTAACAAACACATAATATCATCATCTACAATTCCACCTGTTGTTGCCTTTGTTATTTTAGTTTTAACTATAAGCAACACAACAACTGATGTACTGTATTTTAGTTATAGATGTAAGTTAATGATTTGTGAATTGAAATATTTTTAAATTAATCAAATTCTAACAAGAATTAAACGTTTCTCCATTTTGTTATTGGAAAACGAATACTTAGACGTTGTATTTTTCCCCATTCGTAAAGTTAGAAGGTCAGGTCTTACTACCGGAGACCAGTCGAGATGAGATTCGTTCCACAACCTTCCATGTATTAGACCAAACATCATGGCGCAAGGCCATTGGAATTCCTTAAGGCTTTATCGAATAAAATGTATAAAAATTAGAAGCTAAAATTTTTACAGTTCCAGATAAATACAGTTAGCCTCCAGTCGGACACCCAGCATCCGAAAATTGTACAATGTAAAACATGTTTCGATTAAAATGTCGCGAAGGGTAAACATTGAATAATTGGTATCGAATTAAAGGAAAGGGCTTGGCTATTTCCAGCTAGTACGTTATTCAGGTGTGCCCCATTTTCAGTGCTGTAGATATTCAATATTGTTTCGTTGTGACGAGGTTTTCCCTACTGAAACGAGCCCATTTGCCATTGTGTATTTTGTTGTTGTTGTTGCTTGCAGCACACTTGTAAACAGATACTCGTTCCTACTATACCATGGTGCGGTACTACTTCCGTAGCACCGCGTCAAATTATTCCATTGTGTTAAGTTTTCCGATATTCAAGGGGAACATATTGGTTGTATCGTTAAGGTTGGTTACATTGGCAAAAATACAAGAGATGATCGAGAGGATGAACGTACAATTTTTAATTTAAATGTTAAACAGTATAGCTTTTAACAGTACAAGAACGTACTTATATTATCAGGTCTAACTTATATTAAACCAGTTTTATTATTAACTCGATTGAACAAAGTTGAAGTGCCAAATCTTAGTGTCTTGCCTGTACTAGTTGAACAAATTTTCTCTAATTTATTGGAAAATTGCATTCCCCAAAAATTCATAGTGCATCGTAACGTTAGATGAGAAAAAATGTTTTTCCCCCCTTCATTGTATTTGTTCCTTACCCGCACGATTCCCATAATTCATGGCAAAATATTCACACGAACGTTTCATTCGTTTCTGCTGCTCTTGGCGAAATTCCTTATTGATTTGCTGTGATTCTGGCTGCTGCTGCTTTTGTAGAAGGTCACGTTTCTTCACTTTATGCTTTCGTTCGACAGCATACTTACCATTTCCTGGGTAAGACTGGGGACTGTATACGTAGTGATGAAATGATCGGTAATGGTATCGGTCGCGATCACCGAGCACATTAGCTGGTGTGTTTACGGCCATTGAAAAAGCCCGCAAATCACTTCGGTTCTTATTAACACTTTCATTCGTGGTGATGGTTTCTTTGATCACCGTAGAAATCTCCCCCACTGGCGGGTTTGAACTGTTCGCGTTGAACGTAATCGGATCCTCATCAAAAGCACGATAAACCTGACGGGGTGTGGTGGAGGCTGTTATTCTCGAACGCTGTCCTGGTCCGAGATTGTGCAGAATGTTACCGCCTATACGCTTTAGAAACGATACGGATCGTTTGCGGGCGGATTTTGTACACGTATCACCACTAGCAATAGTAGAGGAATAATTATGTGTAGCACTTGGAACTTCACTTTTATATTTCTTCAATCCACAATTGAGACAATCGCAACCATCCAACCGTTTTCGAAAGGTATTCTCCGACTGGGAAGTCAGGCACAACGGTGATGGACATTTTAGCTTCATGCTTATTAGTATATAACCGTTTTAGTTTAAAATAATGTTATCAAATATTGTGCACCTAATATACAGAATCTTTGAATTCGAAAGAGAAACACTACGACGTTAACAGCTGGTACAGCAACCACTGCACCGTACTACACGAAGGCCAAACTTTCAATGAAAATCTGGCACAGTATGCTCCACGACACACTACCGGTGTCACTATTTTTTCAAACCTTAGACAACCACTTATACAGGTTTGGTCTTCAGGGCGTGCTGAGGAAGAAGCCTTACGAAACAGAATGCTTTTGCTAATGCATTTGTATGTAGTTTAACCGTTGGATAAATCGTGGAAACATAAATTGAACCAGCATAAGCTGGTAAACAATGCTCGAGCCAACCATTGTGCCCAAGAACGGCAAAACAATCGACACGACAATCAGTTTTGAATCGTCGCTACAACTTTCTCTCTCTCTTTCTTTTCTTTATGCTTCTTATGTATTCTTATTCTTTCTGGTTTTATGCTCTAATGTACAATCTTAGAATAAAAAAAGGGGTTTTGCTGTGTGGAACACGTTGAATTGCCTCTGGGTTGTGCAAGATGTTACACATGATCGATTTGCAATCTTTGACTTGGAACGAAATTTATTGTAGAATGAAAACTGCAAGCAAAAGCAGTTAAAAACGCATTATTAACGAATATATTTGTAACAGCAGCAAAAATTTGAAGATAGTTTTCATACTCAACACAGAACATATTGCGCTTGAGACGATCATTAGATACCTTGTGAATATCACTAAGTTCCGGCATTGTTTGAAAATAAAACTTAAATATTTTACATCTACATGCTAATATTTACCTTTGCTTGATTCACTTTTAGTAATAGTATCTTGCAGATAGCTGTCAGATGCGCTGTCATGTAGGAAACGTGTTAAAATTGGGTAAAATTCGTCTATTATTGTTTTCTACGTACTTTGCCAATGCTAGTGACAGATTAGAACATCCTATGGGGTAAACAGGTCTAGCACACTTTCCAAAACGTTTTGAGTATCGTCGCACGAATGATACCAGTGCTTCTTTAGTCGAAGATTGAACACTTTCGTTATCACCAAGGTCACTTAGTTTAGGAGAACTTGCTTTAAATTTCGGCAATTTGCAAAACTTCAACATTTTGTGTGCAATTTGTCCACACATGAAAATATGAATCCGTCTTCAACCACTTACACTTTATTAATGCGTCTACTGATAGAAATGGGCGTAAAGTGTCTCTGATGGTTTTATTTTACATTACGATTTCTATTCGTATTCGTTCGTAACCCATACAGTCGTGTAAAGAACACATCTCAACGCATGAGTTATGACCAAAGCTAAAAAGAATTCAACCGTAGCTGAAATATCACAGCTTATACAACTCTATTTGATGGTAGTTAAAAAAAAATGATTAATAATAAATTGCAGTTTGATCAATTCTTCATTAGAGTCATTTGTATCACGCATCATCTATAAGTAATAGTTTTACATAAATAAATATTGCTTCCCATTTGTTAATCCATCAATTTGCACGAGGAAATTCAGCTACTCTAGACACTCTTTTCGATCCCTTCTTAAATCTATTTTCAATGTTAATCATAAATGACATCGTAAAGAAAATTGTTGACAGAATGTGCGACTATCGATAGTTAAACGCCAAAATGTATGCAACATGTTGAACACGGTGGTGGGTTAGACCTTGTGGTGGTAATCGATCTATTCGAAAGCTACACTTTTGTTTACATTCTGCTAGCTACTGCGAAGGTATGCTGTTATACAAACAACATTAATCAATTTGAATCCCACCCCAACGAAAAACAAAATAGGCTCTCTTATCCATAAAGATAGATAAACTTTGTTTAAAATCAATAGTATAAGGAAAACCATAGAGCTTACTCGAGCTTGTTTACTTACTTGTTATTGTTATTTACTGTTTGAGTAGCATTTGATGAGTATTTGCTTGAAATCCGATGGTCTCGAGTTATGAAACGATGAAAGTATTGTAATCCCACAATAACAAGGATTGTTTTTAATATATCCAATCCTTAAACTGGCTACATCAGCTGTTATTAACCCGGCACGTAAATGAAAGAAGGATAGAGTGAGAAAGAACGAAATCAGACATAATTGTTCACTAAAAAACGACTGGAAAGAAGATGTATAAATCACTTCCACAAGATACCTTCTATCACAGACTAAATAATGCTGAACAAATTATCGTTTCGTTTAGTCTGGGCAATTGGCACTACGGTTTAAATCACATGTTTTCCTGCAACCACAATAGCATATAAAGTTATTTAATCTGCTTTTGTATAATATATCTTCACAGTGGCAGCACAAACTTCAATCTAAATGGTGCTCAATGTCATTTCCAGCGTTTGCGCATTTAGACCCTTTTTTATTTCTTTCATACTGTCCGTCATTATTGCAGACAAGTTGGAGCTATGGAGCGTTAAATTCAAACAGCTGGGCGCAGGAAAATTTGTACGTTAATTGTACATATATTTTGTGTTATTATGTGGGACTACCATTCCATAAGCGAAAAACTTGTAGACTTCAAGGGCATTGTTGCCTGTGAAAAATTTCAAATCATAATCGATCGGTATCATTCGAAAGTTTAGAAGAGTAAAAAGTCAGCGAACTTGTGAAATGAATTTCATTTGGTTACTGTTAAGATGTAATTTGAAATGTTTGTGATGTTTATATATTCACGAAGGAATCAATGATACATCGTCATTTATCATCACCTATTCGGAAACAAACTGTAACAGCAATGAATTCTGATTAGCTGTGATTGTAATACTTTGTTGTGCAAATTTTTCAGCTTTAAAGCATGTTTGAATTGTGTTATTTTTGTCTCATGTTGACTATTTTAGCTTAGAGATGGCTTCATGGTAGGTACATGTTGATCTATTAATTTACGTTTATCACTTAAAACTAGTTAACAATTCATATAACTTGTATATGATAACAATGTGTTTGTTCTTCACATTTTTTTACGTATAGAAGGGTTATTTTACTTTAGGGTTATCCCTGTGTTGATACCGGCAAATGGATTTGATAAATGGCTTAGTTGAATTTAGTAATTTTGAGTTCAGTTTGACAGTTGATACTAATCTTGATCAGCTTACTGGCGTGGTTGAATCATTCACTGTATCTATCGCACTAATGCAGGGTAGGTGACTGTTCACAATTGAAAAAGTTTAAATTCAATTCAAATAATTTAAATATTTAGCAAGAATGAATTCTAATTTTGTAGCAGTAGCAGAGCAAAGAAACGAAAATCAGGTTTAGGCATCATCTATTGGAATTTTGAATGAGTAATAGGTTAATCCGTAAAACATATAACAAAACGGGAGCTTTGCATGCAACAACAATCAACTTTGACGATTATAACAGAAACAGCAACAAATGAAATAAAACAAAACACAAAACAGAATAACACAGTTACATCAACAAGAAACGAAACGAAACGAGTTTGAAAGTTGAAACTAGGGAATTGATACTTGTGAAGCGTTAAACAGAAAATTAAACAAAACAAAAGCGGTTGTAACTGAAGTAACGGTAACTAAGTTAATAACAAAGCAAAGAAGATCCAAACAACAGGATGAAACAGTAACAAACATCAGGATTAACAATAAAACAACAACAAAAAAAGGAATAACGGATAGTACAACAGATAAAAACGTTCAGCTTCGTGCGAAAGCCGGTAATTAAGGTACTTTGAAAAATAATTGATTTTTCATTTTTTTTGTGTGTGAAATTACTAAAAAACGAAAAAGCAATTAGTTCAATGAAGTTTAACGACGTTTCATACTATCATGCATGACAATGGTATGAAAATCAACAAACCATTCTGGCGCTAACGATTACAAACGTAATGATGCAACAATTACTAAATAGCCAACGATGAACAATGAAAACAACAATGGGTATGACAAACGAAACATGAAGGTCTAATGCAGACTAAACCCCTTGACTCTGCTACTTTGAGATAAATTTAGTTTGCTCTGTAAAAATTGAGAAAGGCACATAGTGTGTCCTGAAACATGGCAGGAATTTTAAGGATTGATCATAGTGCGATGCGATACAGATGAATGAGTTCTTTAGTAAATATAGAAGTTAATATCGTGATGTACGAAAACCATATCTGCCGGACATCCAGGTTCAGTTGTGGGTAGTATCCAACATCCAACTTTTGGAGTTAGCATCTTGAGTGTTCCTGTAGTAGCTGCAGTTTGACTCGATCGATCCATCCAGTTTAAGTCCATTTACATCAAATTTAGACGGAGTACTGATTTTTGAAGATAACATCACCCCTTTTTATGATGTGTCCAACATCTTCGTGTCTAGCATCGACACGCTCAGGCCATGTACTGTGTTCCAGATTACAATAGAGCTTATTTGTTGCAGTAGACATCTTAGAAAAGGTTTCACAAATGTTCGTCGTTTAAAGCGCATACTGTAGCAATCCTTTTCAAACTGATCACAGCTTCTTGGAGGTGTTTGATATCGTTTATCTCATGTTGATGATGTTGAAGAGGCGATTTTCGAAACATGTAATCCAATATATTGTTTACTGCTAGTTCCGGTACGATGAAACGGTAGAACTGAAGCTAAAATTAAAAATAAAAATAAAATTATTAGAAACAATTTTATTTATTCTGATAAATAGTTTCAATATTTAGTATCACGTCAAAATTGGAGCCAGTAGATGAAAAAATACATAAAATAACACATAACACAATAAATTTCAATTATATGTTTTTGACGTCACTTTTAATTGTTGCGAGCAACTTCAAAACTCCACTTACCTTGTTATCCTTCGCATGGACAGGCAGTCTAATTACTGCTGCAGGATTTCTATTAAATCCTCCTTCCAAATGTCGGCGATTTTACGATTTGCACCAACACTTCTGCCAGCACTTTCACTTAACTTTTCGTGTAAGGATTGGGTTCGTTACTCCCCATGGCATATCACATATTGCACTTTCAATTCCAATAGTTCACGTCCGCCAGCAAAGATTGTGTGATCAACTTTTTCACGCTCTTTCACAAGAGAACCATACCGCGAGATGGTTAGAACGATTCTGGACGATGGCAGCAGAATGCTCAGGGCTTAAATATGTTTTGCCGGAAGCACGACACCCCTGGGAACTTCAATGGTTTATCCCTTGTAGAAAGGTACCAGCATGGGCAAAGTGGCAACCACCACCATTGTTAAGCGACATACCTAAAGCACAACGACCCTTCTTTAATGATCAGATTTATGCTTCCCTGCATGACTATTTCTATTCAGCGCTGTGTATCGTAACGCCGGGTGCATGTTCATATTGCGTTGTACGCGTTTCAAGGAGACTATGTGCAAGAATAAGAATCCAGGTGAATTCCCTCCTTTTGTATTTGGTTACATTCAGTGAATAAAGCTACGATTCATATACGATAAAACGGAATCAGGAAAAGAATAAATGTCTTGAGAAGGTAGCTTAGAATGTATGGAAGGGATGGTATTAAGGGTTCCAGAGCGATTTAAAGTTCACCATAATCATGGGGTTGTAGTACGAAGGATTTCGAAATCCTGGGAAAATTTTCCCCCAAGGCATATTTGATTCAGGAATAACAGTTACGGTGGAATAATGAAATCCTGCTCTGACAGTTAGGTTTTCGGAATACGTAAATAATTTTCGCTTACTTATAAGATCCCTCATTTCCCAAGGTAGTTGAAAACACCACTCGTACATAATGTTGTTGTACATTTCTATAATATTTGTAAATAGGTGAGATAGCCGGAATGCGATCATTTATTGATAGTGCACCGTTAAAGTAATAAGAGAGAGAAATTTGTAGCTGAAGTTTCTTTGGTGTTAATTTTTGCATCACTATTCGAAGAACGCTAATTGAATTTGAACGAAAAAAAAATATTCGAACCACGTATCTTTGAATCATGTTCTTGAGAACAAAAAACACATACCTATCTTCGTTCATACAGTAAGAAGCGTCCAAGAACAGCAGATATAGCAGACTATATCCTTTACAACAGGGAATATGTTCCAAAGGTTAGGAGAAATCTTCCCTGCGAAGGATACCTGAGTATGACGCATCATCTGCGCATCGGTGACTTTACATCTTAGAAGGGAAAACGTACATATCAGCAATTGAAAATTTCTCACTAAACTTAAGGTTGATCATAAAAAAAACGGAAGACGGATGATGCAGAAAAGGGAAAGACCTTTTGTTTCCTTGCGTAACAAAATGAAAAGAATAGATTGCTGAAGAAAAATGTGCATCAACAGGAAGGATGACCTTCCCTTATGTACAATTCTTGACCGTGTCCAGCTGTCGGTGTACAGTTCTTTGAGATAAAAGGAAATGCATTCAAAAACCGTTACAACGTAGGGTAAAACAAAATCACGTTTATCCTCGTTAGACCTGCGCTCTTGTAATACCGTTCCAACCGATTGCCACGGGTCTCTTCTTCATAAAAGAAAAAAAAAACAACAGATTTTTGTCGGTGTGATAATTTAAAGAAGAATGTTATGTTTAAAATGTTTTGCTTATTTTATCTTAAATTGTTTTGCTTATTTTTGGCTTAGTTACAAAATTTTGGAAAGAAAAATGAGAGTGATTAAACAAGAAATATTTTGCAATGGTTTAAGTGCAAACAAGTCAACCGCAAAAAACGAAAAATCGATTTATGCTGCTGTTGAAAGGTTTCTTGCTTGTTAAGACCTGACCCATTGGTGTTGTCAGTATAGCCATTGACGATCTACGTGAAAGTTGAGAGAAGTGTGTAGGAACGTTCCCAGCAGTGGACAAATATTCTCCAATTCTTAATAGTAGTTTGTAATAATTATATGCAGTTCGTATTATCATCAACGATAATCAAATGTTTTCACCCTTCGTGATAGTTACATCACTAGCAGCGGTAATCTTTTTACTGCAATATGCAACTATTTCAGACATTCCTGGTTCTTACGCAGTACAATGTTATCAACATTATCCAGCTGTAGAACAAGCAACGTTGTACGATTTTGTGATATTGTCAGACGTGGCAAATAAGGTAAATTCAATTCATATTCTAAGTGACTATAAACAGCTACAGTTTATAATATTCCTTTGCATCTTCAAGTGGATGAAGTTCGTCACTTTTGTTACTACGGATCACAAGCCTATAGGAGTTGGAAAAATGTACAAAGTTGCAATAGGTTTGTTATGTTCCAGTGTAACATGAATCGTAATTCAAAAAAACATTTTTCTTTTATAGGTACACAAACATTTCTTTTCGTTACTGTCGAACATCAGCAAGGCCAATATCTTATTCTGCAAAATAGCCATAAAAACGACATACTAAACCTACGTGTTGAGATTCGTTTTACCACAGTGTTTTGTGTACCGATGCAGTTGGAAGCAAATGATGTAGTACAAAAACAATTGGATTCATTTTCAACGGTAAAAGCTAATGCGACTGGCGAAATGGACAGCATGATTAATAACACAATATCGAATGTGCAGAATGCAAAACAGCAACGTCGTGATGTCTTTTCATCTCGAAAATGCGGGAGTGAGTTAAGCTTCAAGCTATATTCTCTATACGACTCGTTGTTATTTCAGGTAATTATTACTATGCCCTGTTTTGGTGATAAATTCAGATTAGATTCCCAATCTGCAATCTGTTTTTCTTCTCAGAACACTATCGGAGTTATGATTCGATATTTGTTAAGTCTGCGCCTGGAACATTCCTTGACGAACCTGGCACACATTTTGCCGCATGTGGAAAGATAGCGTATTTTGTCATCATATGCAGCTTTGTAGATGTCCATTTAGCCACTTAGCTGTATGACTTTATATATTTCAATTTCATCGGTTTTGGTTAGATCCATTCTGCAAGCGGATTTTCGGTAGGACGTTCAAATCTTCGTAGTATCGGTACCGTGGTCGTGTTGAATATTCGTTGTAAATAATCACTAAGCAGCTGTGTTAAGGATAGTAAAAGAAATTATTAAAGTAATTTGTAGTGATGCTCATTGAAATAATTCTTACCTGCATGATACTAGCCACATCAAATCCATGGACATGTTTTACAAGAATCAGCATCAAAAGCAGCAACATAAGCATGATGCGCCGGTCACGATCGTTCATTTTAGACTGTGAAGTTTTCTACATTGCAACGCAAATATTGACATCCGTTATACACAGTTTCTAGCGTAGGTATATAAAATTAATGGTACGAAACGGATTCTGTTCATTTGACTAAATACACCAACACATACAAAGTCTTTGTAGTGTTTAATAAAAAAATGGAAAACAACGCGTGTCACCTATGCTGCTCTAGAATTATTTAGCGACTCTTTCGCTCTTGTGCGCACTCCTTTTTTTTCTTATCAATAAAAGATAAAGACCTCGCACCAGCACACAGGTGCCGCGATGTGAAATGATTTGGATCATTTGACGTTCAGTTGGATGACGCTCTCTGCAAATTAAGGTTAACAGTTGCACGCCGAAGGTAGTTGCGGATACAGTGGAAGTGAAAAAAACTGTACCAAACATGGCAAGAGAAATGGCATACAGTCCAATCAAATCTCGTTCTAAACCGGTGATTTTTGTGCACACATTGATATCAAACCGATTTATGAAAAAGTATGGTGTACTTGCTGTATTTTTGTTGTTCACGCTCGGTTTGCTTTACTACAGGAGAGTTTTATTTGTAAGTAAATGTAATGCGCGTTTGTTTTGCTTGATTTGCTAAACTTGCCGGCATACTAGTAAGACGATGGAATTTACAACTACAGAATTGTGACAACTTACAGCAAAAGTACATCCACCAAACACTTCCACTCTATCAACGATCGGTGTCGCTAGTGTTTGGGAAAGAAAGTAATATAGATGTGGAAGATACAGGACAACACGATCATTGGAGACCAGTTGGTGATGTGGAAAAAAAATTTAAACTATATTCAGCTTATTTTGATCCACGGCTAGAGGTTGTTGGTAAGTGCACTGGGAGTGTGTAGATTGAACGTCATTACTCTTGGGACCACTAATGATTGTTGCTTATTTTTTTAGAATCCTACATAGTGCCACATGGTTTCCTTCCGTTCGGTAGTATACGTATCTTTGCCATATTGCCGTTGAAAGTACGAAAAGAAGATATATTTTGCAACTTCAGGTAGGGCGATTGATCGATATTATTATTCTGTCATGCCATCGGCTCTGCAACCTATAAAGATTAGATTTAGCTTCGATTGAGGTGAGTGTAACGCATTTATCTTTAGATCAGATAACACCTATATCGCGCAACACCGAGCGGACGAAGTTGAAGCAGTGCACGAACATTGGAATATGGAATTTGCGGCCACATATGTGATATGCAAACTTGCTGGTAATATTACCAAACGGGAAGCACGCTTACCGGATGAAGTGGCACTTAGCTATCTCGGTGAACCCAGCATGCAGGAAGCGACCAACTTTGTTCGTATAAAGTAATCAAAATAGCAAACAGAACAAAAGTTAGAACAAACGTCATATAATCGATATAATGCCTCGAGCTAACAGGTACCCAAGCAAGGACAGGCTCTTCCGATCTGCTCCCACTCGATCGCTGGCTGTTTGCGTTGGCCCTTTGCATCACAACTTTCCGTACGCTCTGCGAATGGTGGAATTTTTCGAATATTACAAAATGAATGGAGCAGAACGGTTCTACGTGTATAACAAATCGGCCACTCCGGAAGTGGACACGGTATTACGATATTATCAAGCAACTGGATTGGTGCAGGTGTTGGATTGGCACTTGGACGGTATGTAGGTCGATCGTACAATGACCGAGCATGGGCATGGTGTAAAGCGTAGCGAAACAGTAATGTGAAATGTAACGTTTTCTGTTGGTTTGTAGGGTACAAATTCGAGAATGAGCTGCGGTACGAGGGCATATTTGTGGCACTGAACGAATGTTTCTATCGTGCTACCGTTACTGGAGGGTTCCGCTATACAGCGATTGTCGATTTCGACGAGTTATTATTTCCGGCCGGCGATAAGGAAACGCTGCTCGAGTATCTACAAGCAAAGGATCGATATGATGTGCATTCGTTTAACTTTCAAGGTGTGTTTTTCTACGATATCTATGCACCTGATTTCTCGCACGTTCCACCATGGGCAAACAATACGTACCTCTACACACAGGTCCGCAATGTGCGGACGAAAAATCCTCTTCTGCATCACAATCGCAGCAAGTATGTGATGAAAGGTCGGAATGTGTTTGAAGCCGGGAACCATTTCGTGTGGAAAGCGGCTAGAGGTAAGACGGTTAACGCAATTGCTTAATGGTTACAGCTGTAAAACATTTTCAAACTTCAAACAACCGTATGCTTTTCTACACTCACAGATACGTACGAATATTCTGTGCCGGAAAACGAGGGACTATTGATGCATTATCGCGATGGAAGCCTTGGTTATGATTTTGAAAACGTTGTAGTGGACACTCGTATTCAGGAGCGGTTTGGAAAACAGATTTGGCAAGTGGTGAATGAAAAGTGTACAGCTATTTTCCGCACGACAGGTATCTGTCCTCTTGGAGAAAATTATAACCGTACTGATACGCCTCAGTAATGTGCCACGCATCCGCACAAAGCATCTTTAAATGTTTATTTGCATTAAAACTAATGAATATGCTTACGTACTGAAGTAGCTAGTCTAGTCTCCAGTGATTATTGTTTCTTCAAAGATTAAACATGAACTTTCAAAGACATTCAATTTTCCATTTTATTGCCTCAGTATCGACGTACATGTTTTTATTAGGGAGGGACCTGATATTTTCGATGACGTTATTGTTGCCTGCTGTTTCGCACATGCCGTATCTTACGAGAGGTTGCTAAATGTAATTCCTTGGTTCATGGGTGGTTCATCATGTCGCTGCCGCAACCGAAACTTACGTATCGGGTGTGTTTTTTGGCGTCTGCGATTGGACACTTTGATCAATGCCATTTTTATCCATGGACTGTTCAGAGGTAAACGGTTCGATGTCTGATTTAGCACGCTTGTCGCTATCATCATTTGAAGGCCGTGCGGTATCTTGATCCGTGGCAACACGATTGTTGTGATTATCATCTCGATCCATCAAGTAACTGGTGTCGCCTAGTGATGCTGGCCGCGGACGTCCACCATAGGCAACGCTAGCAAAGGAGACAGTAATATTGCTCTGCTTTTAATGGTTAGGAAAGAGGGTAATTCCTAGTGAAAAGCGAAAATAACTACTAAAGCATAAAGCGAAATTCGTTCCTTGTTTTGATACGCATGTCCCAAGGCAAACGGGCAAGATATTTTGAGAAGAAAAAGGAAAACATAAAGGACTCAAAACATAACACATATCCTTTATGAAATTTTAATCTTTTGTTGGAATAATATATACGTTCTGGATCATAAGAAAAATGTTTGTACATATGTGTTCTTCTTACTGATCTATTATTAACCTGTCTTACATCAAAATCTATTCCACGTAACATAATGGTGTGAGCATACATCATGTTCAGAATGCTTTGTTGTTGTTGTTTTTTTTTACTTTCTTTATAAGTAGCTTTATATAGTAAACGCCTGTGTTCGGAGGAACGATGCGACTAGGTACCGATCTTGCCATATTTTTGAGCCTTTGACGGCTATCGCTAAATCGCAAAGCTAATTCAAACACACGCGACTCGTATGCGTCTTTTTCCTAAAGTTGTGGTATTTAATCGTTAGCAAAAACTCTTAGAAAGCTTGAATATTTAAATATACTACCCAAAAGTTTCAGCTTTGTTTTTATCTTATTTGTTTGTTGTAATGATGAAAAACGTTGTCTATACAAACATAACCGTAGAAAACATAAACTAATTGGCATTTGCGCTTTTATGCAAAAGTTAATTTACAAATGTAGCAACGATACGTGTGACTAATTGTAGAAAGTGTTCTGTTGTTTTTGTTATCCATACTTCGTAACCCAGTGCTATGTACGAGTGTTTTGCAGCTGCCGCATAAATCTATTGTTTGCTTTGTGAATGTGCGTAGATGTTCTATTAAAGTATCATTCTATTCCCAACATTAATAACGATCGAGAAAAATATTTTTTCCAGCTTTGTAAATAATGATTTTAAAATAAATAATAATAGTAAATATAGTTTATATAATTTAAAAGATTAGTAGAATTACTCAAAGTAATATTTTACTGGTTTTGCAAAAGTTAGTTTTTAGCAAGCCTATGTACATATGTGGCAACATAATATCAACTTCAATAACATACCTTTGCTGCCGATTATCTGACTCTCGGCGATGATCGCTTCCCCGATTTGCCCCGTATTCATGAGCATTTACACCACCTCCTCCTCCTCCTCCTGGATATTGTCCCGGGCCATTATGGTGTTCTCCGTAAGACCCGTGAGTATTGATGCTCACTCCGACATGCCCAGTGTTGACCCCATGGTTGGAATCGCTGCTGCCAGCCGTCGTTCCGCTGTTCACATAATTCCAGCTCCCGGAGGGTCTATGAGCACTTTCTCCTCCGCCGTAGCTTAATGCGCTGGGTCTTCCCGTGTTGTGAGCAGAATAGGATCCGCCTTGATTCGAGTAAGCGTTGGATGCCGCCTCTGGGTACCGATTTCTGCAACAGTTCGCTGTTGCCGAGTCCGATGGGTCATAATCGGGTCGATCCGATCCACCATGATGTGAAGGTTGTTTATGTGGATAGTGCTGCTGTGCACTCGGACGATAGCTAGCACTTAGATGACCGGACGAATGCTGATCGTGACCACTGGTTTGGCCACCGTAGCCTGCTTCCGGTGCCGGATGTGATTGAACATGGTATGATGCATGTGCGGACAAGGAAGATGAAGGTGATGATGGTAGTGATGAGGAGGATGATGTCAAGGGACGACTTGCAAAATAATAACCACGTCCAGAATTATCAAAACCAGATATTCCACTGGGGGTTGAAGGAGGGGGTTTATACAAATTTATTTGTTTTTTTTTTTTGACAATATCTACTCATTTCTGCAGGTGCAAAAGTTGTTAGTGTTCCGGATTTACATAAACAATCTACTTTTAAACACATATAATTGTTTCTAAACAAAATACAATACTATCATTCTATCAAACTGTTGGCACCAAAACCGATCGTCTAAGCAAGAGACAAAGGGAATGTCTCTTACCGAAAGTTTAGTACATTTTTCTCAATATTTCTTATATAGACAATGCATCTGTATGTTAATTTTACTATATCTTATATGGTGAAGATCTTACATATGCTCGTCATTGCAGTACTTAAAAGCATTAAAATTAGATGCACTTTTATTGTACACAGTGTTAAAATGCCTCTATTGTGTAACTGTAGTTGATTTGGCGTGTGTTTTAAGAAAACAAAAGTTATTTGATGCATTATTTAAAATGCAATTTTTAATCATTACAACAAAGCATTTGTTCTTTAGTAATAAGCGGCAGAGTGAAATGGTAGTGTTTGAGTAGCATAAGTAATCAGGCAGTGATATGTATATAGGTATATATTTTTGCAAAAATAGCACGTTAACAATCGCACGTCAAACATTAATAATAAAGTAGTAAGAAGCATTCGTTAAATGGAAATTGTAAATCGATTGCTTGAAAATAGCTTTTGCCTATGCTTGGAAATGCGTAACAGAACAAAAAAAAATATATTTACATAAACCTCGTAAAAACATGCAAAGCAAAGTACACGCTATAAATAATTAGTTTTGTTTTTCCTTTCTCTTTTCATTGTGCTACAAATAAGCAAGATATTTAATAAAGCATTTTAAAGTTTTAAGAGCTTGTGTTTGTAAGTTTTGTAAGTACTCCATCGCGTACAAGCGCTCAGAAATACGATTAATAATAATAGTAAGGATTATAGTTGTTGTAGTACCTGTACGTTTGATCCCACGGTCGGAAATTCTTCTGATCGTACTGTCCACCGTAGCTCATTCGATCATCATAGTAACCTTGACCCCCATATAAACGATCTAATTGAGAGAAGAAGGAAAACAAAACAATTCAAAGGTAGTATCTTAGTGTCAGAACATAAAAAAATGGTGATGATGGAGTCACATATTCTAAGCTATAAGTTTACCTCTGTTATTCATTCCGCTGGGATTTCCACGTTGCATCATATAGTAAGCGTACTGTGGGTCAAGATTATCATATCCATTACCACGGTACCCATAGCCGCGCATCATGTCTGTATAGTAAGGCATTCTACTGGCACCTCCGTCATAGTAGTTGGTCCTCATTGCTATACCGGGATAACCATATCCATATCCTCTATCGTCTGGACGTTGCATGTAACGATCATAATCATATCTACAAAATGATAATGTACGCATAAGAGATACTGTGGAACTAATTGCTGATTGTCTATTGCCTTACCCCATGTAAGCAGGCTGTCTGTACGTTCCCGAATAAGATGGCTGCATCATTCCACCTCGGTAGCGATCGTCGAAACCCTCCGGACGATAGTACCAGTTTCGATCGTCTTCGATCGGGCCCATACCACTGTAGTATCCCGTAACACCGGTTTGTCGTCCATAACTCCGCATATCTCTTTCATACCCTGGTCCACAATTGGCACAGTGTCTTCTCGAGTTGTAGTCATCTCTAGCACTACGGTAGAGACTTGCGAGCGATGCGGGTGATGGTGGTTGTGGATCATTAATAAGCTTTGCTGATGTGACAGTACTTTCAGCGGCAAGATTGGCAAGTGTCAGATGCACCGTCAGCAATAGGAATGCAACAGAAAACTGCAATATATTCCAACGCATCGTTGGAAGGTGAAGGAAAATGTTAAAACAAAATATTATAGTACCCATTTTAAGTGTGGCCTAATATGCGTGGTTGCAACAATCAACATGAAGATACACATAATTATTTTTAAATATTTTCTTACATTATCATGATGTGTGATACCATCAAAGCTATTTAAATGGGTACATTAAGGCTGTGTAAAATGTATCAGGTTGCAACATTTGTTTTCTCCTTGATATTCCAATGCCGAAAACACAAAAGCGGATGTGATGTGGCCATGATAGCATTAGAATGTAAAATTTGGCAATGAAAAACTATTATAATACGTGGATTTTTTTTGGTAAATGTAACGCGGCCACTGCAGTACTGCTTGGATTGTTTTGTCCACTAATGATGTCCAGTCATCCCCTAATGTAACACTCGACGGCTAATCCCGCTTCGTAGTACATGCGCCTCATGTGCAAATCCACACGAAGTGGATCTATGCATGGTTAATAAAGCGTATCAAGTGGGCACGAGCATGTTTGCGTAAGTTTGACCAAAAAAACACACCACAGCTAGTGGTTGTCTACTCACTATTTGGTACGATTACATTCTAGCCATCATTACACTGCTCTCTTTTTACATAGAACCTATGTAAGCTAATGTTGTGCTAGTGGTAAAATTAGTTCGTATTGTTAGTTGGGGTTGGGTTGGGAAAAGCGCGTGATTTGATGTAATACGTTCTGAATGGTGCCATTCAAATTGACCGAAAAAAACAGAACCCTAGGTGTTTGAAACCATTTTCCGAATAGCACGTTAATCGCGCACTATTGTTGTTTGGTTTAGCTCTTTGTATGAAATGGAAGTTTTTTCTCTCTCGAAGCTTTCATGTAATGTGTTACATAAACCTTTCCCAGTGTAACTGGTTCTAATCGTTTTTTCTATGTTTTAGCACGGTATGTTACAAGAAGCATAAGAAAAACTATATCGCTATTTAAAAACTATTTGTTCATCGCAGCTTATTTACACTACAATTGTCACGAGTCATTTAAAGAGATTAATTTTTATACTTTTCGCCATATTTCCCTAAACTTACACTTAATGCCACACGTGTCTTTAGTGGAAGAAAGAAGTGTTGATGCATTTTTTAAGTAATGTTCACGTACTTCACAAATTTTCCTTAGAAGTACCGGAAGTCTGGAGGTAATTATATTTATAGTAACTTACCTTCCACATGTTGCTTATGCTAATCACTAAATCACTAATCAAACACTAGAGCACTATAGTCCAAATCGTAGAGAGACTTTCCAATGCTCCTCGCGAAATCCTGTTTCATTGGTTCATCACAAATTTTACCACTTTTTTCCTAGCTTCCGAGTGTGATTCTGTATAGAAGCAGGTCGCTATGAAGCTTTGAAATGAAGTTTTGTATCCAATTACTTGATCATGTACATAACTCGCTGCAGTGTGTAAAAAACGCTCTTGCCGTACGCACTCTCACATTACAAGCACAAACTAATCCTGGTTTAACTGAATGTCCATCACAGTCGGCAGTCGCCAGTGGAATCGGGCAAGAACTTTCGTGGGTGAAGCATTTTATATAATACCCCTTCTAATTTCAATCCATCATCCAACTCACCGGACTCAGAACAACGCGAAGCTTTTTCTCGGCGTGGTATTTTTTTCCCATCTCTCTGTCCACCGCATGTGTCGCATGCTCTTGCCGCGAAAACTATCCACACCGGCAGTCAAGTGGTTATGTTTAGTTTCGTCTCAGTGCACAACACTATTTTGTGCTCAGAAAAGTGTTCCATGCTGGAGTGAGATAGGTCGCGTTGACTGGTGCCATCCTTTATAATTATACTCTCTACCACGCACGTCGCACACAGGTCGAAATCAAGAGCAGAGTGTTCTACAATTTCCATCTATTGGAGGAAAATGTAACACGTAAGCAAATGACCGGTGACAGCACGAAAGGGGAAGCGATGGATCATCATTGTGACAAGTTCACAGACCGCAACTAGTAAACCCTAATGGAGTTTGGACGCACGTTGCCCTCAAGCATGGAAAATTCAAACCAACGTTTATCATTCCCCGATGATCACAACCTCATCCAGCATAGTCCACCGGGACGGCGACGACCTCTCCGTTCTATCCGGTTGCGCAGAGGCGCGTGAAAATCAACACGCTGCAGCATATTTGGGCTTGCGGAGAGGCCATTAGCATTCTCACCTCATCATACATGCGTTTTGCATCGTTCTTTAGGGTGGATGTCTGGATATTTGCTGTGTTTTGCCTCTGAGGAAACAATTGAAGAGTTAAAACACTGATCAATTCTTCTGTACGATGCTCCCAAGCGCAGGGAACTTTAATATTCTGCCTCGAGGCGGAAATAAAATTTAGCGAGCGGTTGTTGAACTAAAACACAGAAAATGTATTTTCATGAACTATCTTGCACTAATGCCACGATTGTAGGTATATTTCGCACAATTGTTTCTTATGATAATAACCTGCACTTCTTTCGCTTGGAATTTGCTTAACACACCTGCTTTGAAGCAACATGTGTTTTCACTCAACTCAACGTAATGATATATTTTTTTTTATTGTAATACATAGCTTAGAAACGTAAGAGAATGATCGATTTTTCTTTCCTTCCCTTCATTGAAGTCATTCGTTAGGTGGGGTAAATCCTTCCGATTCTATACTAACGATATTATACACCTGGAAAAATATTCATCTCCAGTACTGTCCCTATAGACCTTATTTCCCAGAACCTTGAAATAAGGTTACCCTTGGAATGCCGAAAAACCTTCACATCGTGCTCTGGGCTTTTTTTTTGTGAAGAAACTACAGGCCACCCAAAATCCAAGTCCGGCTGTTATGAATTTAATTTGCTTACGGTAGCAGAACGGAAACAAAGAACTTTCCGTGTGTTGGAGCCACCGGATGGCTGGACTTGAATGCTGACACTGGCCGAAATACAATAAAACACGAAGTAGTGCGTATTAAACATTTTGCCATAAATTAGAACATACAATAAAACGTTGTGTAAATGTAAGATGTACTACTAACATTATAGTACGTACATTACACTTTCAGTACAAAAAGCGATAAACAACGTAAATGAACAAAATGAAGATCGGTTGGTTTGATGCTTGATTAAGTATATTGTTTATTGAAGTTGGTCATATTTTCTCGCAGATGGTATCGGTTTCCTGTCCAGCAATCCGCAGCGTTTAATTTTGTGGGAGTGCTGGCAATGATTTGCTGCATAGACAAAATTTTATGTGACGTTAATTTAGGAACTTTTTAAATATTTTTTTAAAAGAATACTTACACATTAACAGGAATATCTTTGCCATTTAATGCATCGACATCTAGCGCATAAACTGGAACAGAGAAAAGAAGGAAGATGGCAACGAGCACCAACAAGAAGAATGCTAGATTAGGCATGTTTGCGTTAGTCTTTTACTCAAAGTTTTCAAACTAAACTTAAGCTATTGTGCAAAATAGTGCCCGCTTTTATACAAAACGAACTGGTGGAGATAAGCATGGAAGCAACAATTATTAAGCAACAATTAAAAACAAAGATCGTGATTCATTCTAAAGCACGACAATATGTATGCACGATTCTACTTTGATGAACGTGTCGCAAGCTCATGAAGCGAATATAAAAAATTATTATTGCTTTTCTAAAATGTATCTTTACTTGTTCAAGAATAGAAAAGGTGCAACAAAGTCATTATATGTCATGACTTTGTTGCACCTTTTCAAAACAAAATACAACTATCACATTATGCGTGCTCGGTTAACCCAGCAAATATGAAGGGAGTGCGGGCTAGTGTATTGTAAAGTCGATTGATTTTAGTGATTCTTTGGGTACAATGGAAAGAAATAGAAAACATATAATGCAGTACTAAAGATCTTCCTAGTTTATTCTGATTTTATTCTTTAGCGCACTTATACAATTTAAATTAATAACATAATCTTATTGTGGTATTATGTTGTACGTTTCTGTCGACCAGCTTGCCTTAACGATATGGAGCCATGAAGTACGTATTGGGAGGGGGGACTTTATTGCTTTCAGTTAGGAAAAAATGAGAAATTTGAAAGATCATAAAACCTACTATTTCTGCGACTTCTTTCCGTTTGTCGTACTACTTTGTAACACTGCAAATATTGCAAAAATCTAATTCAATGGTTAGCCTGCAAAGTTACTAAGTAACTTACCTAAAATCTGTAGCATTGACTTTGATCATCGTTCGCTGCGTTATGTACAGTATTATTTACAAATCTTTGGTTAGCTGACGCTGACTATGTCCGTACTTGCTCTTTTAAAGAATTGATTTTCACCGAAACAAGTGGTCTTAAGTAATAAACTAAGTGGTGCATTTCATAAACATCAGGAATTATCGTTAAATTATAGAATGTCTTAGAAACATCATTTCTTTCGATGCACCGATGCTAGAACTCAATCCTCCATATGCTCTCCTGATGTTGTGTCATAAAAGATCATGTAACCTTCTTACCATTGATCCCCTTACTCAGCGTCCCACTCGAACCTGCGGATATCTTTATGCTATCTCTACTGAACATTGTGGTATTTTGCACCAAAGGATTCTCTGAGTGGATGAGGTTGCTTTTGGTCGCATTTGAATCGTGATTAATTTTGGCACCTTGCGCTAGCAAATATTCATTTGCCGCAATATCATCTCGAAACGCTAGAAAACCAAGCTGTGCATGGGAGGCTTCGTTCAGGGCGCGTGAACGTATGCAGGCCCGGTACTGGTCGGGAGTAAGCCGCTGATTCGAGGATAACGACATCACTGGGCCGGTGCACACTTTCGGATGCCAGATATGGAAAACTCCCGGATCGGTAGCCCGTATTACCTTGATATGGGATCGAACGTACTTGCGATAGAGCATTACATCTTCTCCGCCCCAGCCGATGATCTCTTCGTCAAAGCCACGCACTCGTAAAAAGTCGGAACGATACTGGCAGGTCATACCGTATCCAAAGTCTCTCCAAAACCCGGAATCCTTCGAGATGACCAACTGATCCGTCTCCGGAGGCACATCTTTGCCCTGCAGTGTATAGACGACGTGTGGATTGTAAAGACTGAAGACCACTGGATAATATACCTAAAGTTACAATGGAGTTAGTCTTCATTTCAAGGACATGCTTATAGCTGATTAATTACCTTTTTGTTTGGTTTGGTGTTCCATCTACATCTATCTAGGAATTTAGCACTAAATACGATATCGACATCACACATGAACAACAGTATGTCGCTGTTTCTACCTGCTTGGGAGTTCCATACATTTTCCGCACCAACTCTTAACGCTTTTGCTGTAAAGTGTAAATCGACATGTTGAATGAAATAATTAATTTGATAATAGGTTCCCTCACTGCCAACTTACCTCGGGAAAATGTTTCATTGAGTGCGAGAAGTTTCAAGTTGGAATTAGTAGCTCCACTGTTTTTCATTCCAATTACTCGAGTCATGATGGTTCGCGCCTCCGATAGACCTTCTTCGCCGAAATAAACGACGGTTAGATGCACGCGCCGATCATGCTTCAGAGCTATCTTTACATATTTCTCCATAAAGCTTTGAAACGTATTAATGCGCCCGGACAGCGGAAGGATAATATAAATTATTTCTTTTTCGTGTTGCTTCGGATACGCTTCCAACTGCACTGTTTGCAGCGATGCAAACGGTCGCATGACTATCAGCTTCGTGGTACCGTGCGTGTGCGATTCATGATGCGGCGTCACTTGCTGTTGCTGTTGAGTTCGATTCTGGAATTCCTTCGTACGGAAGTACAGCTCATACTGTGTACCAGTGGTGGGCTCGTTGCGATATATGCCCTCAATGAAATCATCTAACGTGTAGCGTTGAGCGGCTACTGAAATGTTCCGATTAAGCGTCTCCAATCCCTTGTTTAGAGCGTTTAAAAGATCCTTTCTTTTGTAGCCAATTGGTTTTTCGACGACCCGTTTTCCGAGTCCAAGTTCGATTGGATAGACCCGGCTGAAGGTGAAGTGATTGAAAGGGATCAGTTCGTACTCGTTGTTTAGCGGCAAACCGTGCAATATCTCGGCCGAACCCACTTGCCGTCTTATGAATGCAGTACAATCATGTAACATTTGTGGTGGTTGGGCAGCGTTTGCTAGTATCGAGCTACTGTCATTTGATAAAGAATTGTAAGAAGTTCCATCCGCTGCGCCTGTTTGCAGCATACCTATTCCAGCACTGTTTAATCTATTTTTTAACTGTAAGATCTGGAGTTTTAAAGCTTTAATTTCAGCCGTCAGTTTCGCTACCTCTTTGAGATTTTCTTCCTCACGCTGTTGCAGCATTTGCAAGTAACCGTTCTGCTGCTGTTCAGCATCTGATTGGTAGTGGTTTTCTTGCTGAGCATATTCGATTGCCAACGGAGGCTTTCGTTCACCAATGTAGTTGACTTCAGCATCAACTTCTGCCCCATTACCAGCATCACCAATGATTGATCCATTTTCTTTAACTATTAGTCCTCCCAAACCACAGCGGGTTAATACCATCAGTGATATAAGCGTGACGGACGATATCAGTAGTAATAGCCTGGCCAGCAGCTTTGATCCCACCAAGCGTACCATTCTTACAAGTCACGCGGGAAATCGGTTAAACATTGGAAGTAGATTCGCTGTAATGTTTTCATAATGTAATGCAGAAAATGATAATGTAATGCAAGGAATATGCTTACCTATAACATTATATTGCCGCTTGTAATTTTTAAGTCTGTTCTAGTTCTTGTTGGTCGGCTCGCTGAATCCAGTATCCCCTAATCTTAGCAAGGTGATTTTACATCGACAGCCAGAAAAAAAGAGTAAAGAATAAAACGATTATTCGTAATGCTTTGAGTTAATTTACATTTCAACGAATGCTGGCAAATATTTGAATTTTTCATTACAGTGAAATATTTCATTCCTCATAATGGCGGAGCCTTTACTGTCACTTTGAAACCAACATGGCACACGTCTGAGCAGGCTTAATGACGTAGCCTTTTTTTAACTCATTTTGATTGGGTGTGCGCGTGTGTGAGCTCATCATCTTGTTTTTCTGTGGTCCGTGAACTTGTGGATTAACTTTTATTTACTTAACACAAGGTAAAAAAACTAGGATTACGCTGTCTATTCGCTATTTATCTATAATGTGAGAGAAATACGAGTGTTTTCCAATTCGATCTATATTGCAATCTGGCTAAAATATCGCATCAATCATCGACATCGTACGAGGAAGTAGGTGTGTGTGTGTGTGGCGTGTGTGTTTTTTATTTGCTCGCAGCAGTGCAGCTCTTGTAATATTTCTTGCTTTCAGCTATGAATCACAGCCTACAAGGCTGATTACCTGATAATGTACAAAGCTGCACAGAAAAGTATAGAAGAAAATCAGTATTGATGGTCCTCACTGTAATTTTAATTCGTCTATCGAATTTGGGCGACCTGAACCTGTAGCTACATTCGTGTCTTTAAATTGCAATAGATAGAATGGAAATTCCTTTACATGATTTGTTCAACGACAAGAAGAAATAACATCAAACATAGATGGGACAAGCCCAGCTGCATTCCATAGAATTGCTAGAGTAGATTGTTGGTAAATGAGTGACGAAATACTTTCATCAGCATTCTTTAAATGTTTTATATTCCACAGACTCCCTTTCAGAAAATAAAACGATTCAATCATGTCGAATCCTGAAGCTGGAAACTCAAATGGGTAAGTGTACAAAAAGGTTCATACATTTGATGATGGTATAGTAGTTTTAGCATAGTGCTGAAATAGCACTATCTAACTGTAATATTATAATAGAGTTAGAAGTAGTTCTAAACTGGGAAGTTTAGAAAATAATGTAGAGGTAATTGTTTAACAAACTAATCGTTATTCTGTTGCTGGCTTTCGATCACCTTCGATTAATCAGTTTTCCTAAATTACCGCCTCCACCAACGGACAGTACGCAGCCGTCCGGCGCCAACGGATCCAACAATGCCACCAACAATCGATTGAAGCAAACACAGGCGCAGGTTGACGAAGTGGTCGGAATCATGCGCGTGAACGTGGAAAAAGTATTAGAACGGGACCAAAAACTTTCCGAATTGGATCAACGAGCCGATGCACTACAGCACGGTGCATCGCAATTTGAACAGCAGGCCGGCAAACTGAAGAGAAAACAATGGTGGGCCAACATGAAAATGATGATCATCATGGGCGTCATTGGCGTAGTGCTGCTAATAATTATCATTCGTAAGTAGTACCGCCCGAGAAAATATTCCCGGAACTAATATCCCTTATTTCCTTTGCTGCTCGAACGTACAAGAAAATCGCTGTAGGTGTAAGCGTTATGGTCCTTTGTTTTCAGATAATGTCCCATTTGTTTCATTGTTGTACAGTTCATATTTTTATGTTCATCAAACTGGGAACCATTACAGCATACATGTTGAGTAGCTACAGTAAAGCTAGTGAGATGCACATACGATTCGTAATGATGTCGATGACGACGATTTTTTAATGCTTAGCATAACGGCCTTTTGGACTGCTGTTATCATTTGTTCCTTTTCACAATCTCATTGTAAATGCCATTACGTGTTTAAAGTAAATGCAAATTATTGTTTGCGAGATATAAACTATTATCCGTTCAAAGCAGGAAGGACATATGTACATTTTTGTTTTTCGACGCTATGTTTCCTCTTCCTTGTTTTATTTCGAATGTTTTTCTTTTTTTTTCTTTTCAGTGTCCATCATTTATTAATAATGACATTTTACACTTGCATTATTATACATACTCAAATAATCGTTCTTAAATCACATTGTAAGCATTTGTTCCAATGAATATTTTCAAAACAGATTTGTGATATCTTCGTCACGTGCTATCATAGTTGCAATAGCAAATGAATAATTCCAGTACGTTCACACATATCTAGTACGGTTCTTAATTGCTTCCCCAATCGTCATTAGTTGGAACAGACGTAATTCAAATGGAAAAAAATATGTATATGGATAAATCCACTAACAGCATATATTCATCAAGAATGACGTTGGAAATATGGTACTGCTATCATGCTATTATGTTCACTTTTCAAATGTATAAGTAACGTTACATTTTATGTTGCAATTGTCTTCTTAAGGAACTTAAGGAACTTTCTATCCTAGATAAATATATCAAATTATATTATGTTTGTGTATTCGTTAATCACTAAAACATACATTCATGTTGTTTTTATTCTGGAGAAATGTTCAAAACGCATAAATTGGTCAAACTTATATTCTCAGATGACAATCACGGAACACATAAAAATGTAATACCGACTGCTTACATGCGGATTTAAACTTTTGGCTAAGCTTGGTGTTAATAGTGTTTGTTTTGTGTTGTCCATGCCCATGTTGTCCCAATGGAAAGTATTTAAAATGGAATTTATGTTATGTAAAGGCGCCTTTTTTTAAATATTATGTTACACTTGGTGGAAATTTGAAATTGGAAGTCTAGTTCTACGGATCGAAGTAAATAAAAATTTATCGGAGGTAAAATCAATTTCACCCATTCATCCATTGGTCATCTTCGACAAGTAAAGGGGTTGTGAATATGTAAATATATTGTACAATGGACTGTTTTTACGGACAAGGTATGCTTTACATTGCCGACTGTATATCATTTTGACGCAGTTCAACATTAAACTAATAGCAATCTTTTTGCTTCATACACAGTTTGGATTGTTCCGGGTGGTGGATCTTCCAGTTCTCCTTCGATTGAATCAACCACAACGGTTAAGCCAGAAATAACCGACACACCACAGCAATGATAGCCCCCAAACATGTTTTAAGTATAGATTTTGAGTTGAAACCCCAAACATGTTCGTTGAAAGCAATAACATTTATAAAAGGGAAACATATATTTTTATACGAGCTTATTATTGAATAATCATATCTATATTATTGTGGAAAGCAAGCTCATTATCTGCTGTAGAACAGCAACATTATTCTCCTGCAACGTTTTTCTATCCGTCTGAATGTTATTTTCTTTGTGTATGAATATTGTTATTTCATTGATAACTTAACACTAAATATGTATTGAATATGGAAAAGGTAAAACAAACCAAGGAAGGCAAATAACGGATAAACGAAGAATATCTGCAGAGGTTATGTAATTTACTTATATCAAATATCACATTAAATTACCATTTGTTTTCATTTGACAGCTTTGTCTTTTGTGTTCTTAAAGTTTAAATTATGTTACAATCTTTGTTATTTAACAAAACGTTTTCCGCGTCGATTGTCGCAAACGATCATCACGAAAAGGAACGGTTTTCTGAATTTTGGTACTAAGAGAATATACTGCGAAAGAGGTAACACTAATTCTGCTGCGCATTCCTTTGCATATTTTCGGCTGATAAAATGAAAACTTTTTGCGCCGCAAATTGAATACCATTCTAAGGCCGAAAAGAACTGCGCGAATTTGTTGCAATAAGTTTCTTTTCACTCAAATAATGCTTTAAAAGAAGAAAAGAATAAAAAATAACAAAAAAAATTTTAAAAAAATTTCTACTTGAAAATTTCATAAGGGGTACCCCTTGCCATTTTTTTGAGAAATTTAGCAAAATTTAAAAATTTGTTTTATTTTAATGCGAAATTGTTACAATAAGTTTCTTTTCACTCAAATAATGCTTTAAATTAAAAAAAAGCATACAAAAAATTAAAAAAATAAAAAAATCTACAAATTTACCAATCTCCAAGGCTCATTTTTGCACCAAGTTTGGTCTATAATTCGGTCAGTATCCAACGGATCGCCAATCTTTGCCTGTGGTCGATAGATGGCATCAATGGCTACATTTTCTTCTTGGACAGCCATGCCCTCAGATGTCTGTGCCAGGAGTTATTCGAGGAACCAAATTCCTTACCCTGTTTGAGAAAATGTAAAATTTTCCTCATTTTTGCACCAAATTTTGCCTATAACTCGGTTGGTATCCAACGGATCGCCAATCTTTGCCTGTGGTCGCTAGATGGCATCAATGGCTACATTTTCTTCTTGGAAGGCCATGCCCTCAGATGTCTGTGCCAGAAGTTATGCGAAGAACCAAGTTCCTTACCCTGTTTGAGAAAATGTAAAATGTTCCTCATTTTTCTGCAATTCAGCAAAATTTTTAAATGTGATATATTTTATTGCGAATTTGTTGCAATAAGTTTCTTTTCACTCAAATATTGCTTTAAATTAAAAAAAGAATAAAAAATCAGAAAAAAATTTCAAAAAAATTTTCCACTCGAAAATTTCATAAGGGGTACCCCTTGCCATTTTTTTGAGAAATTTAGCAAAATTTAAAAAATTGTTTTATTTTAATGCGAAATTGTTGCAATTAGTTCCTTTTCACTCAAACAATGCTTTAAATTAAAAAAAGGTAAAAAATAATGAAAAAAATTGAAAAAATCTATCAATTTGTCAATCCACTAAGGCCCATTTTCGCACCAAGTTTTGCCTATAACTCGGTCGGTATCTAACGGATCTCCAATCTTTGCCTGTGGTCGATAGATGGCATCAATGGCTACATTTTCTTCTTGGACGGCCATGCCCTCAGATGTCTGTGCCAGAAGTTATGCGAGGAACCAAGTTCCTTACCCTGTTTGAGAAAATGTAAAATTTTCCTCATTTTCGCACCAAATTTTGCCTATAACTCGGTCGGTTTCTAACGGATCTCCAATCTTTGCCTATGGTCGATAGATGGCATCAATGGCTACATTTTCTTCTTGGACGGCCATGCCCTCAGATGTCTGTGCCAGAAGTTATGCGAGGAACCAAGTTCCTTACCCTGTTTGAAAAAATGTAAAATGTTCCTCATTTTTCTACAATTCAGCAAAATTTTTAAATGTGATATATTTTATTGCGAATTTGTTGCAATAAGTTTCTTTTCACTCAAATATTGCTTTAAATTAAAAAAAGAATAAAAAATCAGAAAAAAATTTCAAAAAAATTTTCCACTCGAAAATTTCATAAGGGGTACCCCTTGCCATTTTTTTGAGAAATTTAGCAAAATTTAAAAAATTGTTTTATTTTAATGCGAAATTGTTGCAATTAGTTCCTTTTCACTCAAACAATGCTTTAAATTAAAAAAAGGTAAAAAATAATGAAAAAATTGAAAAAATCTATCAATTTGTCAATCCACTAAGGCCCATTTTCGCACCAAGTTTTGCCTATAACTCGGTCGGTATCTAACGGATCTCCAATCTTTGCCTATGGTCGATAGATGGCATCAATGGCTACATTTTCTTCTTGGACGGCCATGCCCTCAGATGTCTGTGCCAGAAGTTATGCGAGGAACCAAGTTCCTTACCCTGTTTGAGAAAATGTAAAATTTTCCTCATTTTTCTGCAATTCAGCAAAATTTTTAAATGTGATATATTTTATTGCGAATTTGTTGCAATAAGTTTCTTTTCACTCAAATATTGCTTTAAATTAAAAAAAGAATAAAAAATCAGAAAAAAATTTCAAAAAAATTTTCCACTCGAAAATTTCATAAGGGGTACCTTGCCATTTTTTTGAGAAATTTAGCAAAATTTAAAAAATTGTTTTATTTTAATGCGAAATTGTTGCAATTAGTTCCTTTTCACTCAAACAATGCTTTAAATTAAAAAAAGGTAAAAAATAATGAAAAAATTGAAAAAATCTATCAATTTGTCAATCCACTAAGGCCCATTTTCGCACCAAGTTTTGCCTATAACTCGGTCGGTATCTAACGGATCTCCAATCTTTGCCTATGGTCGATAGATGGCATCAATGGCTACATTTTCTTCTTGGACGGCCATGCCCTCAGATGTCTGTGCCAGAAGTTATGCGAGGAACCAAGTTCCTTACCCTGTTTGAGAAAATGTAAAATTTTCCTCATTTTCGCACCAAATTTTGCCTATAACTCGGTCGGTATCTAACGGATCTCCAATCTTTGCCTGTGGTCGATAGATGGCATCAATGGCTACATTTTCTTCTTGGACGGCCATGCCCTCAGATGTCTGTGCCAGAAGTTATGCGAGGAACCAAGTTCCTTACCCTGTTTGAGAAAATGTAAAATGTTCCTCATTTTTCTGCAATTCAGCAAAATTTTTAAATGTGATATATTTTATTGCGAATTTGTTGCAATAAGTTTCTTTTCACTCAAATATTGCTTTAAATTAAAAAAAGAATAAAAAATCAGAAAAAAATTTCAAAAAAATTTTCCACTCGAAAATTTCATAAGGGGTACCCCTTGCCATTTTTTTGAGAAATTTAGCAAAATTTAAAAATTTGTTTTATTTTAATGCGAAATTGTTGCAATTAGTTCCTTTTCACTCAAACAATGCTTTAAATTAAAAAAAGGTAAAAAATAATGAAAAAATTGAAAAAATCTATCAATTTGTCAATCCACTAAGGCCCATTTTCGCACCAAGTTTTGCCTATAACTCGGTCGGTATCTAACGGATCTCCAATCTTTGCCTATGGTCGATAGATGGCATCAATGGCTACATTTTCTTCTTGGACGGCCATGCCCTCAGATGTCTGTGCCAGAAGTTATGCGAGGAACCAAGTTCCTTACCCTGTTTGAGAAAATGTAAAATTTTCCTCATTTTCGCACCAAATTTTGCCTATAACTCGGTCGGTATCTAACGGATCTCCAATCTTTGCCTGTGGTCGATAGATGGCATCAATGGCTACATTTTCTTCTTGGACGGCCATGCCCTCAGATGTCTGTGCCAGAAGTTATGCGAGGAACCAAGTTCCTTACCCTGTTTGAAAAAATGTAAAATGTTCCTCATTTTTCTACAATTCAGCAAAATTTTTAAATGTGATATATTTTATTGCGAATTTGTTGCAATAAGTTTCTTTTCACTCAAATATTGCTTTAAATTAAAAAAAGAATAAAAAATCAGAAAAAAAATTTCAAAAAAATTTTCCACTCGAAAATTTCATAAGGGGTACCCCTTGCCATTTTTTTGAGAAATTTAGCAAAATTTAAAAATTTGTTTTATTTTAATGCGAAATTGTTGCAATTAGTTCCTTTTCACTCAAACAATGCTTTAAATTAAAAAAAGGTAAAAAATAATGAAAAAATTGAAAAAATCTATCAATTTGTCAATCCACTAAGGCCCATTTTCGCACCAAGTTTTGCCTATAACTCGGTCGGTATCTAACGGATCTCCAATCATTGCCTGTGGTCGATAGATGACATCAATGGCTACATTTTCTTCTTGGACGGCCATGCCCTCAGATGTCTCTGCCAGAAGTTATGCGAGGAACCAAGCTCCTTACCCTGTTTGAGAAAATGTAAAATTTTCCTCATTTTCGCACCAAATTTTGCCTATAACTCGGTCGGTATCTAACGGATCTCCAATCTTTGCCTATGGTCGATAGATGGCATCAATGGCTACATTTTCTTCTTGGACGGCCATGCCCTCAGATGTCTGTGCCAGAAGTTATGCGAGGAACCAAGTTCCTTACCCTGTTTGAGAAAATGTAAAATTTTCCTCATTTTCACACCAAATTTTGCCTATAACTCGGTCGGTATCTAACGGATCTCCAATCTTTGCCTGTGGTCGATAGATGGCATCAATGGCTACATTTTCTTCTTGGACGGCCATGCCCTCAGATGTCTGTGCCAGAAGTTATGCGAGGAACCAAGTTCCTTACCCTGTTTGAAAAAATGTAAAATGTTCCTCATTTTTCTACAATTCAGCAAAATTTTTAAATGTGATATATTTTATTGCGAATTTGTTGCAGTAAGTTTCTTTTCACTCAAATATTGCTTTAAATTAAAAAAAGAATAAAAAATCAGAAAAAAATTTCAAAAAAATTTTCCACTCGAAAATTTCATAAGGGGTACCCCTTGCCATTTTTTTGAGAAATTTAGCAAAATTTAAAAAATTGTTTTATTTTAATGCGAAATTGTTGCAATTAGTTCCTTTTCACTCAAACAATGCTTTAAATTAAAAAAAGGTAAAAAATAATGAAAAAATTGAAAAAATTTTTCAATTTGTCAATCCACTAAGGCCCATTTTCGCACCAAGTTTTGCCTATAACTCGGTCGGTATCTAACGGATCTCCAATCTTTGCCTGTGGTCGATAGATGACATCAATGGCTACATTTTCTTCTTGGACGGCCATGCCCTCAGATGTCTGTGCCAGAAGTTATGCGAGGAACCAAGTTCCTTACCCTGTTTGAGAAAATGTAAAATTTTCCTCATTTTCGCACCAAATTTTGCCTATAACTCGGTCGGTTTCTAACGGATCTCCAATCTTTGCCTATGGTCGATAGATGGCATCAATGGCTACATTTTCTTCTTGGACGGCCATGCCCTCAGATGTCTGTGCCAGAAGTTATGCGAGGAACCAAGTTCCTTACCCTGTTTGAAAAAATGTAAAATGTTCCTCATTTTTCTACAATTCAGCAAAATTTTTAAATGTGATATATTTTATTGCGAATTTGTTGCAATAAGTTTCTTTTCACTCAAATATTGCTTTAAATTAAAAAAAGAATAAAAAATCAGAAAAAAATTTCAAAAAAATTTTCCACTCGAAAATTTCATAAGGGGTACCCCTTGCCATTTTTTTGAGAAATTTAGCAAAATTTAAAAAATTGTTTTATTTTAATGCGAAATTGTTGCAATTAGTTCCTTTTCACTCAAACAATGCTTTAAATTAAAAAAAGGTAAAAAATAATGAAAAAATTGAAAAAATCTATCAATTTGTCAATCCACTAAGGCCCATTTTCGCACCAAGTTTTGCCTATAACTCGGTCGGTATCTAACGGATCTCCAATCTTTGCCTGTGGTCGATAGATGACATCAATGGCTACATTTTCTTCTTGGACGGCCATGCCCTCAGATGTCTGTGCCAGAAGTTATGCGAGGAACCAAGTTCCTTACCCTGTTTGAGAAAATGTAAAATTTTCCTCATTTTCGCACCAAATTTTGCCTATAACTCGGTCGGTTTCTAACGGATCTCCAATCTTTGCCTATGGTCGATAGATGACATCAATGGCTACATTTTCTTCTTGGACGGCCATGCCCTCAGATGTCTGTGCCAGAAGTTATGCGAGGAACCAAGTTCCTTACCCTGTTTGAGAAAATGTAAAATTTTCCTCATTTTCGCACCAAATTTTGCCTATAACTCGGTCGGTATCTAACGGATCTCCAATCTTTGCCTGTGGTCGATAGATGGCATCAATGGCTACATTTTCTTCTTGGACGGCCATGCCCTCAGATGTCTGTGCCAGAAGTTATGCGAGGAACCAAGTTCCTTACCCTGTTTGAGAAAATGTAAAATGTTCCTCATTTTCACACCAAATTTTGCCTATAACTCGGTCGGTATCTAACGGATCTCCAATCTTTGCCTGTGGTCGATAGATGGCATCAATGGCTACATTTTCTTCTTGGACGGCCATGCCCTCAGATGTCTGTGCCAGAAGTTATGCGAGGAACCAAGTTCCTTACCCTGTTTGAAAAAATGTAAAATGTTCCTCATTTTTCTACAATTCAGCAAAATTTTTAAATGTGATATATTTTATTGCGAATTTGTTGCAGTAAGTTTCTTTTCACTCAAATATTGCTTTAAATTAAAAAAAAGAATAAAAAATCAGAAAAAAATTTCAAAAAAATTTTCCACTCGAAAATTTCATAAGGGGTACCCCTTGCCATTTTTTTGAGAAATTTAGCAAAATTTAAAAAATTGTTTTATTTTAATGCGAAATTGTTGCAATTAGTTCCTTTTCACTCAAACAATGCTTTAAATTAAAAAAAGGTAAAAAATAATGAAAAAATTGAAAAAATTTTTCAATTTGTCAATCCACTAAGGCCCATTTTCGCACCAAGTTTTGCCTATAACTCGGTCGGTATCTAACGGATCTCCAATCTTTGCCTGTGGTCGATAGATGACATCAATGGCTACATTTTCTTCTTGGACGGCCATGCCCTCAGATGTCTGTGCCAGAAGTTATGCGAGGAACCAAGTTCCTTACCCTGTTTGAGAAAATGTAAAATTTTCCTCATTTTCGCACCAAATTTTGCCTATAACTCGGTCGGTTTCTAACGGATCTCCAATCTTTGCCTATGGTCGATAGATGGCATCAATGGCTACATTTTCTTCTTGGACGGCCATGCCCTCAGATGTCTGTGCCAGAAGTTATGCGAGGAACCAAGTTCCTTACCCTGTTTGAAAAAATGTAAAATGTTCCTCATTTTTCTACAATTCAGCAAAATTTTTAAATGTGATATATTTTATTGCGAATTTGTTGCAATAAGTTTCTTTTCACTCAAATATTGCTTTAAATTAAAAAAAGAATAAAAAATCAGAAAAAAATTTCAAAAAAATTTTCCACTCGAAAATTTCATAAGGGGTACCCCTTGCCATTTTTTTGAGAAATTTAGCAAAATTTAAAAAATTGTTTTATTTTAATGCGAAATTGTTGCAATTAGTTCCTTTTCACTCAAACAATGCTTTAAATTAAAAAAAGGTAAAAAATAATGAAAAAATTGAAAAAATCTATCAATTTGTCAATCCACTAAGGCCCATTTTCGCACCAAGTTTTGCCTATAACTCGGTCGGTATCTAACGGATCTCCAATCTTTGCCTGTGGTCGATAGATGACATCAATGGCTACATTTTCTTCTTGGACGGCCATGCCCTCAGATGTCTGTGCCAGAAGTTATGCGAGGAACCAAGTTCCTTACCCTGTTTGAGAAAATGTAAAATTTTCCTCATTTTCGCACCAAATTTTGCCTATAACTCGGTCGGTTTCTAACGGATCTCCAATCTTTGCCTATGGTCGATAGATGACATCAATGGCTACATTTTCTTCTTGGACGGCCATGCCCTCAGATGTCTGTGCCAGAAGTTATGCGAGGAACCAAGTTCCTTACCCTGTTTGAGAAAATGTAAAATTTTCCTCATTTTCGCACCAAATTTTGCCTATAACTCGGTCGGTATCTAACGGATCTCCAATCTTTGCCTGTGGTCGATAGATGGCATCAATGGCTACATTTTCTTCTTGGACGGCCATGCCCTCAGATGTCTGTGCCAGAAGTTATGCGAGGAACCAAGTTCCTTACCCTGTTTGAGAAAATGTAAAATGTTCCTCATTTTTCTGCAATTCAGCAAAATTTTTAAATGTGATATATTTTATTGCGAATTTGTTGCAATAAGTTTCTTTTCACTCAAATATTGCTTTAAATTAAAAAAAGAATAAAAAATCAGAAAAAAATTTCAAAAAAATTTTCCACTCGAAAATTTCATAAGGGGTACCCCTTGCCATTTTTTTGAGAAATTTAGCAAAATTTAAAAAATTGTTTTATTTTAATGCGAAATTGTTGCAATTAGTTCCTTTTCACTCAAACAATGCTTTAAATTAAAAAAAGGTAAAAAATAATGAAAAAATTGAAAAAATCTATCAATTTGTCAATCCACTAAGGCCCATTTTCGCACCAAGTTTTGCCTATAACTCGGTCGGTATCTAACGGATCTCCAATCTTTGCCTGTGGTCGATAGATGACATCAATGGCTACATTTTCTTCTTGGACGGCCATGCCCTCAGATGTCTGTGCCAGAAGTTATGCGAGGAACCAAGTTCCTTACCCTGTTTGAGAAAATGTAAAATTTTCCTCATTTTCGCACCAAATTTTGCCTATAACTCGGTCGGTATCTAACGGATCTCCAATCTTTGCCTGTGGTCGATAGATGGCATCAATGGCTACATTTTCTTCTTGGACGGCCATGCCCTCAGATGTCTGTGCCAGAAGTTATGCGAGGAACCAAGTTCCTTACCCTGTTTGAGAAAATGTAAAATTTTCCTCATTTTCGCACCAAATTTTGCCTATAACTCGGTCGGTATCTAACGGATCTCCAATCTTTGCCTGTGGTCGATAGATGGCATCAATGGCTACATTTTCTTCTTGGACGGCCATGCCCTCAGATGTCTGTGCCAGAAGTTATGCGAGGAACCAAGTTCCTTACCCTGTTTGAAAAAATGTAAAATGTTCCTCATTTTTCTACAATTCAGCAAAATTTTTAAATGTGATATATTTTATTGCGAATTTGTTGCAATAAGTTTCTTTTCACTCAAATATTGCTTTAAATTAAAAAAAGAATAAAAAATCAGAAAAAAATTTCAAAAAAATTTTCCACTCGAAAATTTCATAAGGGGTACCCCTTGCCATTTTTTTGAGAAATTTAGCAAAATTTAAAAAATTGTTTTATTTTAATGCGAAATTGTTGCAATTAGTTCCTTTTCACTCAAACAATGCTTTAAATTAAAAAAAGGTAAAAAATAATGAAAAAATTGAAAAAATCTATCAATTTGTCAATCCACTAAGGCCCATTTTCGCACCAAGTTTTGCCTATAACTCGGTCGGTATCTAACGGATCTCCAATCTTTGCCTATGGTCGATAGATGGCATCAATGGCTACATTTTCTTCTTGGACGGCCATGCCCTCAGATGTCTGTGCCAGAAGTTATGCGAGGAACCAAGTTCCTTACCCTGTTTGAGAAAATGTAAAATTTTCCTCATTTTTCTGCAATTCAGCAAAATTTTTAAATGTGATATATTTTATTGCGAATTTGTTGCAATAAGTTTCTTTTCACTCAAATATTGCTTTAAATTAAAAAAAGAATAAAAAATCAGAAAAAAATTTCAAAAAAATTTTCCACTCGAAAATTTCATAAGGGGTACCTTGCCATTTTTTTGAGAAATTTAGCAAAATTTAAAAAATTGTTTTATTTTAATGCGAAATTGTTGCAATTAGTTCCTTTTCACTCAAACAATGCTTTAAATTAAAAAAAGGTAAAAAATAATGAAAAAATTGAAAAAATCTATCAATTTGTCAATCCACTAAGGCCCATTTTCGCACCAAGTTTTGCCTATAACTCGGTCGGTATCTAACGGATCTCCAATCTTTGCCTATGGTCGATAGATGGCATCAATGGCTACATTTTCTTCTTGGACGGCCATGCCCTCAGATGTCTGTGCCAGAAGTTATGCGAGGAACCAAGTTCCTTACCCTGTTTGAGAAAATGTAAAATTTTCCTCATTTTCGCACCAAATTTTGCCTATAACTCGGTCGGTATCTAACGGATCTCCAATCTTTGCCTGTGGTCGATAGATGGCATCAATGGCTACATTTTCTTCTTGGACGGCCATGCCCTCAGATGTCTGTGCCAGAAGTTATGCGAGGAACCAAGTTCCTTACCCTGTTTGAGAAAATGTAAAATGTTCCTCATTTTTCTGCAATTCAGCAAAATTTTTAAATGTGATATATTTTATTGCGAATTTGTTGCAATAAGTTTCTTTTCACTCAAATATTGCTTTAAATTAAAAAAAGAATAAAAAATCAGAAAAAAATTTCAAAAAAATTTTCCACTCGAAAATTTCATAAGGGGTACCCCTTGCCATTTTTTTGAGAAATTTAGCAAAATTTAAAAATTTGTTTTATTTTAATGCGAAATTGTTGCAATTAGTTCCTTTTCACTCAAACAATGCTTTAAATTAAAAAAAGGTAAAAAATAATGAAAAAATTGAAAAAATCTATCAATTTGTCAATCCACTAAGGCCCATTTTCGCACCAAGTTTTGCCTATAACTCGGTCGGTATCTAACGGATCTCCAATCTTTGCCTATGGTCGATAGATGGCATCAATGGCTACATTTTCTTCTTGGACGGCCATGCCCTCAGATGTCTGTGCCAGAAGTTATGCGAGGAACCAAGTTCCTTACCCTGTTTGAGAAAATGTAAAATTTTCCTCATTTTCGCACCAAATTTTGCCTATAACTCGGTCGGTATCTAACGGATCTCCAATCTTTGCCTGTGGTCGATAGATGGCATCAATGGCTACATTTTCTTCTTGGACGGCCATGCCCTCAGATGTCTGTGCCAGAAGTTATGCGAGGAACCAAGTTCCTTACCCTGTTTGAAAAAATGTAAAATGTTCCTCATTTTTCTACAATTCAGCAAAATTTTTAAATGTGATATATTTTATTGCGAATTTGTTGCAATAAGTTTCTTTTCACTCAAATATTGCTTTAAATTAAAAAAAGAATAAAAAATCAGAAAAAAAATTTCAAAAAAATTTTCCACTCGAAAATTTCATAAGGGGTACCCCTTGCCATTTTTTTGAGAAATTTAGCAAAATTTAAAAATTTGTTTTATTTTAATGCGAAATTGTTGCAATTAGTTCCTTTTCACTCAAACAATGCTTTAAATTAAAAAAAGGTAAAAAATAATGAAAAAATTGAAAAAATCTATCAATTTGTCAATCCACTAAGGCCCATTTTCGCACCAAGTTTTGCCTATAACTCGGTCGGTATCTAACGGATCTCCAATCATTGCCTGTGGTCGATAGATGACATCAATGGCTACATTTTCTTCTTGGACGGCCATGCCCTCAGATGTCTCTGCCAGAAGTTATGCGAGGAACCAAGCTCCTTACCCTGTTTGAGAAAATGTAAAATTTTCCTCATTTTCGCACCAAATTTTGCCTATAACTCGGTCGGTATCTAACGGATCTCCAATCTTTGCCTATGGTCGATAGATGGCATCAATGGCTACATTTTCTTCTTGGACGGCCATGCCCTCAGATGTCTGTGCCAGAAGTTATGCGAGGAACCAAGTTCCTTACCCTGTTTGAGAAAATGTAAAATTTTCCTCATTTTCGCACCAAATTTTGCCTATAACTCGGTCGGTATCTAACGGATCTCCAATCTTTGCCTGTGGTCGATAGATGGCATCAATGGCTACATTTTCTTCTTGGACGGCCATGCCCTCAGATGTCTGTGCCAGAAGTTATGCGAGGAACCAAGTTCCTTACCCTGTTTGAAAAAATGTAAAATGTTCCTCATTTTTCTACAATTCAGCAAAATTTTTAAATGTGATATATTTTATTGCGAATTTGTTGCAGTAAGTTTCTTTTCACTCAAATATTGCTTTAAATTAAAAAAAGAATAAAAAATCAGAAAAAAATTTCAAAAAAATTTTCCACTCGAAAATTTCATAAGGGGTACCCCTTGCCATTTTTTTGAGAAATTTAGCAAAATTTAAAAAATTGTTTTATTTTAATGCGAAATTGTTGCAATTAGTTCCTTTTCACTCAAACAATGCTTTAAATTAAAAAAAGGTAAAAAATAATGAAAAAATTGAAAAAATTTTTCAATTTGTCAATCCACTAAGGCCCATTTTCGCACCAAGTTTTGCCTATAACTCGGTCGGTATCTAACGGATCTCCAATCTTTGCCTGTGGTCGATAGATGACATCAATGGCTACATTTTCTTCTTGGACGGCCATGCCCTCAGATGTCTGTGCCAGAAGTTATGCGAGGAACCAAGTTCCTTACCCTGTTTGAGAAAATGTAAAATTTTCCTCATTTTCGCACCAAATTTTGCCTATAACTCGGTCGGTTTCTAACGGATCTCCAATCTTTGCCTATGGTCGATAGATGGCATCAATGGCTACATTTTCTTCTTGGACGGCCATGCCCTCAGATGTCTGTGCCAGAAGTTATGCGAGGAACCAAGTTCCTTACCCTGTTTGAAAAAATGTAAAATGTTCCTCATTTTTCTACAATTCAGCAAAATTTTTAAATGTGATATATTTTATTGCGAATTTGTTGCAATAAGTTTCTTTTCACTCAAATATTGCTTTAAATTAAAAAAAGAATAAAAAATCAGAAAAAAATTTCAAAAAAATTTTCCACTCGAAAATTTCATAAGGGGTACCCCTTGCCATTTTTTTGAGAAATTTAGCAAAATTTAAAAAATTGTTTTATTTTAATGCGAAATTGTTGCAATTAGTTCCTTTTCACTCAAACAATGCTTTAAATTAAAAAAAGGTAAAAAATAATGAAAAAATTGAAAAAATCTATCAATTTGTCAATCCACTAAGGCCCATTTTCGCACCAAGTTTTGCCTATAACTCGGTCGGTATCTAACGGATCTCCAATCTTTGCCTGTGGTCGATAGATGACATCAATGGCTACATTTTCTTCTTGGACGGCCATGCCCTCAGATGTCTGTGCCAGAAGTTATGCGAGGAACCAAGTTCCTTACCCTGTTTGAGAAAATGTAAAATTTTCCTCATTTTCGCACCAAATTTTGCCTATAACTCGGTCGGTTTCTAACGGATCTCCAATCTTTGCCTATGGTCGATAGATGACATCAATGGCTACATTTTCTTCTTGGACGGCCATGCCCTCAGATGTCTGTGCCAGAAGTTATGCGAGGAACCAAGTTCCTTACCCTGTTTGAGAAAATGTAAAATTTTCCTCATTTTCGCACCAAATTTTGCCTATAACTCGGTCGGTATCTAACGGATCTCCAATCTTTGCCTGTGGTCGATAGATGGCATCAATGGCTACATTTTCTTCTTGGACGGCCATGCCCTCAGATGTCTGTGCCAGAAGTTATGCGAGGAACCAAGTTCCTTACCCTGTTTGAGAAAATGTAAAATGTTCCTCATTTTTCTGCAATTCAGCAAAATTTTTAAATGTGATATATTTTATTGCGAATTTGTTGCAATAAGTTTCTTTTCACTCAAATATTGCTTTAAATTAAAAAAAGAATAAAAAATCAGAAAAAAATTTCAAAAAAATTTTCCACTCGAAAATTTCATAAGGGGTACCCCTTGCCATTTTTTTGAGAAATTTAGCAAAATTTAAAAAATTGTTTTATTTTAATGCGAAATTGTTGCAATTAGTTCCTTTTCACTCAAACAATGCTTTAAATTAAAAAAAGGTAAAAAATAATGAAAAAATTGAAAAAATCTATCAATTTGTCAATCCACTAAGGCCCATTTTCGCACCAAGTTTTGCCTATAACTCGGTCGGTATCTAACGGATCTCCAATCTTTGCCTGTGGTCGATAGATGACATCAATGGCTACATTTTCTTCTTGGACGGCCATGCCCTCAGATGTCTGTGCCAGAAGTTATGCGAGGAACCAAGTTCCTTACCCTGTTTGAGAAAATGTAAAATTTTCCTCATTTTCGCACCAAATTTTGCCTATAACTCGGTCGGTTTCTAACGGATCTCCAATCTTTGCCTATGGTCGATAGATGGCATCAATGGCTACATTTTCTTCTTGGACGGCCATGCCCTCAGATGTCTGTGCCAGAAGTTATGCGAGGAACCAAGTTCCTTACCCTGTTTGAAAAAATGTAAAATGTTCCTCATTTTTCTACAATTCAGCAAAATTTTTAAATGTGATATATTTTATTGCGAATTTGTTGCAATAAGTTTCTTTTCACTCAAATATTGCTTTAAATTAAAAAAAGAATAAAAAATCAGAAAAAAATTTCAAAAAAATTTTCCACTCGAAAATTTCATAAGGGGTACCCCTTGCCATTTTTTTGAGAAATTTAGCAAAATTTAAAAAATTGTTTTATTTTAATGCGAAATTGTTGCAATTAGTTCCTTTTCACTCAAACAATGCTTTAAATTAAAAAAAGGTAAAAAATAATGAAAAAATTGAAAAAATCTATCAATTTGTCAATCCACTAAGGCCCATTTTCGCACCAAGTTTTGCCTATAACTCGGTCGGTATCTAACGGATCTCCAATCTTTGCCTGTGGTCGATAGATGACATCAATGGCTACATTTTCTTCTTGGACGGCCATGCCCTCAGATGTCTGTGCCAGAAGTTATGCGAGGAACCAAGTTCCTTACCCTGTTTGAGAAAATGTAAAATTTTCCTCATTTTCGCACCAAATTTTGCCTATAACTCGGTCGGTTTCTAACGGATCTCCAATCTTTGCCTATGGTCGATAGATGACATCAATGGCTACATTTTCTTCTTGGACGGCCATGCCCTCAGATGTCTGTGCCAGAAGTTATGCGAGGAACCAAGTTCCTTACCCTGTTTGAGAAAATGTAAAATTTTCCTCATTTTCGCACCAAATTTTGCCTATAACTCGGTCGGTATCTAACGGATCTCCAATCTTTGCCTGTGGTCGATAGATGGCATCAATGGCTACATTTTCTTCTTGGACGGCCATGCCCTCAGATGTCTGTGCCAGAAGTTATGCGAGGAACCAAGTTCCTTACCCTGTTTGAGAAAATGTAAAATGTTCCTCATTTTTCTGCAATTCAGCAAAATTTTTAAATGTGATATATTTTATTGCGAATTTGTTGCAATAAGTTTCTTTTCACTCAAATATTGCTTTAAATTAAAAAAAGAATAAAAAATCAGAAAAAAATTTCAAAAAAATTTTCCACTCGAAAATTTCATAAGGGGTACCCCTTGCCATTTTTTTGAGAAATTTAGCAAAATTTAAAAAATTGTTTTATTTTAATGCGAAATTGTTGCAATTAGTTCCTTTTCACTCAAACAATGCTTTAAATTAAAAAAAGGTAAAAAATAATGAAAAAATTGAAAAAATCTATCAATTTGTCAATCCACTAAGGCCCATTTTCGCACCAAGTTTTGCCTATAACTCGGTCGGTATCTAACGGATCTCCAATCTTTGCCTATGGTCGATAGATGGCATCAATGGCTACATTTTCTTCTTGGACGGCCATGCCCTCAGATGTCTGTGCCAGAAGTTATGCGAGGAACCAAGTTCCTTACCCTGTTTGAGAAAATGTAAAATTTTCCTCATTTTCGCACCAAATTTTGCCTATAACTCGGTCGGTATCTAACGGATCTCCAATCTTTGCCTGTGGTCGATAGATGGCATCAATGGCTACATTTTCTTCTTGGACGGCCATGCCCTCAGATGTCTGTGCCAGAAGTTATGCGAGGAACCAAGTTCCCTGTTACCCTGTTTGAAAAAATGTAAAATGTTCCTCATTTTTCTACAATTCAGCAAAATTTTTAAATGTGATATATTTTATTGCGAATTTGTTGCAATAAGTTTCTTTTCACTCAAATATTGCTTTAAATTAAAAAAAGAATAAAAAATCAGAAAAAAATTTCAAAAAAATTTTCCACTCGAAAATTTCATAAGGGGTACCCCTTGCCATTTTTTTGAGAAATTTAGCAAAATTTAAAAAATTGTTTTATTTTAATGCGAAATTGTTGCAATTAGTTCCTTTTCACTCAAACAATGCTTTAAATTAAAAAAAGGTAAAAAATAATGAAAAAATTGAAAAAATCTATCAATTTGTCAATCCACTAAGGCCCATTTTCGCACCAAGTTTTGCCTATAACTCGGTCGGTATCTAACGGATCTCCAATCTTTGCCTGTGGTCGATAGATGACATCAATGGCTACATTTTCTTCTTGGACGGCCATGCCCTCAGATGTCTGTGCCAGAAGTTATGCGAGGAACCAAGTTCCTTACCCTGTTTGAGAAAATGTAAAATTTTCCTCATTTTCGCACCAAATTTTGCCTATAACTCGGTCGGTTTCTAACGGATCTCCAATCTTTGCCTATGGTCGATAGATGGCATCAATGGCTACATTTTCTTCTTGGACGGCCATGCCCTCAGATGTCTGTGCCAGAAGTTATGCGAGGAACCAAGTTCCTTACCCTGTTTGAAAAAATGTAAAATGTTCCTCATTTTTCTACAATTCAGCAAAATTTTTAAATGTGATATATTTTATTGCGAATTTGTTGCAATAAGTTTCTTTTCACTCAAATATTGCTTTAAATTAAAAAAAGAATAAAAAATCAGAAAAAAATTTCAAAAAAATTTTCCACTCGAAAATTTCATAAGGGGTACCCCTTGCCATTTTTTTGAGAAATTTAGCAAAATTTAAAAAATTGTTTTATTTTAATGCGAAATTGTTGCAATTAGTTCCTTTTCACTCAAACAATGCTTTAAATTAAAAAAAGGTAAAAAATAATGAAAAAATTGAAAAAATCTATCAATTTGTCAATCCACTAAGGCCCATTTTCGCACCAAGTTTTGCCTATAACTCGGTCGGTATCTAACGGATCTCCAATCTTTGCCTGTGGTCGATAGATGACATCAATGGCTACATTTTCTTCTTGGACGGCCATGCCCTCAGATGTCTGTGCCAGAAGTTATGCGAGGAACCAAGTTCCTTACCCTGTTTGAGAAAATGTAAAATTTTCCTCATTTTCGCACCAAATTTTGCCTATAACTCGGTCGGTTTCTAACGGATCTCCAATCTTTGCCTATGGTCGATAGATGACATCAATGGCTACATTTTCTTCTTGGACGGCCATGCCCTCAGATGTCTGTGCCAGAAGTTATGCGAGGAACCAAGTTCCTTACCCTGTTTGAGAAAATGTAAAATTTTCCTCATTTTCGCACCAAATTTTGCCTATAACTCGGTCGGTATCTAACGGATCTCCAATCTTTGCCTGTGGTCGATAGATGGCATCAATGGCTACATTTTCTTCTTGGACGGCCATGCCCTCAGATGTCTGTGCCAGAAGTTATGCGAGGAACCAAGTTCCTTACCCTGTTTGAGAAAATGTAAAATGTTCCTCATTTTTCTGCAATTCAGCAAAATTTTTAAATGTGATATATTTTATTGCGAATTTGTTGCAATAAGTTTCTTTTCACTCAAATATTGCTTTAAATTAAAAAAAGAATAAAAAATCAGAAAAAAATTTCAAAAAAATTTTCCACTCGAAAATTTCATAAGGGGTACCCCTTGCCATTTTTTTGAGAAATTTAGCAAAATTTAAAAAATTGTTTTATTTTAATGCGAAATTGTTGCAATTAGTTCCTTTTCACTCAAACAATGCTTTAAATTAAAAAAAGGTAAAAAATAATGAAAAAATTGAAAAAATCTATCAATTTGTCAATCCACTAAGGCCCATTTTCGCACCAAGTTTTGCCTATAACTCGGTCGGTATCTAACGGATCTCCAATCTTTGCCTATGGTCGATAGATGGCATCAATGGCTACATTTTCTTCTTGGACGGCCATGCCCTCAGATGTCTGTGCCAGAAGTTATGCGAGGAACCAAGTTCCTTACCCTGTTTGAGAAAATGTAAAATTTTCCTCATTTTCGCACCAAATTTTGCCTATAACTCGGTCGGTATCTAACGGATCTCCAATCTTTGCCTGTGGTCGATAGATGGCATCAATGGCTACATTTTCTTCTTGGACGGCCATGCCCTCAGATGTCTGTGCCAGAAGTTATGCGAGGAACCAAGTTCCCTGTTACCCTGTTTGAAAAAATGTAAAATGTTCCTCATTTTTCTACAATTCAGCAAAATTTTTAAATGTGATATATTTTATTGCGAATTTGTTGCAATAAGTTTCTTTTCACTCAAATATTGCTTTAAATTAAAAAAAGAATAAAAAATCAGAAAAAAATTTCAAAAAAATTTTCCACTCGAAAATTTCATAAGGGGTACCCCTTGCCATTTTTTTGAGAAATTTAGCAAAATTTAAAAATTTGTTTTATTTTAATGCGAAATTGTTGCAATTAGTTCCTTTTCACTCAAACAATGCTTTAAATTAAAAAAAGGTAAAAAATAATGAAAAAATTGAAAAAATCTATCAATTTGTCAATCCACTAAGGCCCATTTTCGCACCAAGTTTTGCCTATAACTCGGTCGGTAACTAACGGATCTCCAATCTTTGCCTATGGTCGATAGATGGCATCAATGGCTACATTTTCTTCTTGGACGGCCATGCCCTCAGATGTCTGTGCCAGAAGTTATGCGAGGAACCAAGTTCCTTACCCTGTTTGAGAAAATGTAAAATTTTCCTCATTTTCGCACCAAGTTTTGCCTATAACTCGGTCGGTATCTAACGGATCTCCAATCTTTGCCTGTGGTCGATAGATGGCATCAATGGCTACATTTTCTTCTTGGACGGCCATGCCCTCAGATGTCTGTGCCAGAAGTTATGCGAGGAACCAAGTTCCTTACCCTGTTTGAAAAAATGTAAAATGTTCCTCATTTTTCTACAATTCAGCAAAATTTTTAAATGTGATATATTTTATTGCGAATTTGTTGCAATAAGTTTCTTTTCACTCAAATATTGCTTTAAATTAAAAAAAGAATAAAAAATCAGAAAAAAAATTTCAAAAAAATTTTCCACTCGAAAATTTCATAAGGGGTACCCCTTGCCATTTTTTTGAGAAATTTAGCAAAATTTAAAAATTTGTTTTATTTTAATGCGAAATTGTTGCAATTAGTTCCTTTTCACTCAAACAATGCTTTAAATTAAAAAAAGGTAAAAAATAATGAAAAAATTGAAAAAATCTATCAATTTGTCAATCCACTAAGGCCCATTTTCGCACCAAGTTTTGCCTATAACTCGGTCGGTATCTAACGGATCTCCAATCATTGCCTGTGGTCGATAGATGACATCAATGGCTACATTTTCTTCTTGGACGGCCATGCCCTCAGATGTCTCTGCCAGAAGTTATGCGAGGAACCAAGCTCCTTACCCTGTTTGAGAAAATGTAAAATTTTCCTCATTTTCGCACCAAATTTTGCTTATAACTCGGTCGGTATCTAACGGATCTCCAATCTTTGCCTATGGTCGATAGATGGCATCAATGGCTACATTTTCTTCTTGGACGGCCATGCCCTCAGATGTCTGTGCCAGAAGTTATGCGAGGAACCAAGTTCCTTACCCTGTTTGAGAAAATGTAAAATTTTCCTCATTTTCGCACCAAATTTTGCCTATAACTCGGTCGGTATCTAACGGATCTCCAATCTTTGCCTGTGGTCGATAGATGGCATCAATGGCTACATTTTCTTCTTGGACGGCCATGCCCTCAGATGTCTGTGCCAGAAGTTATGCGAGGAACCAAGTTCCTTACCCTGTTTGAAAAAATGTAAAATGTTCCTCATTTTTCTACAATTCAGCAAAATTTTTAAATGTGATATATTTTATTGCGAATTTGTTGCAATAAGTTTCTTTTCACTCAAATATTGCTTTAAATTAAAAAAAGAATAAAAAATCAGAAAAAAATTTCAAAAAAATTTTCCACTCGAAAATTTCATAAGGGGTACCCCTTGCCATTTTTTTGAGAAATTTAGCAAAATTTAAAAAATTGTTTTATTTTAATGCGAAATTGTTGCAATTAGTTCCTTTTCACTCAAACAATGCTTTAAATTAAAAAAAGGTAAAAAATAATGAAAAAATTGAAAAAATTTTTCAATTTGTCAATCCACTAAGGCCCATTTTCGCACCAAGTTTTGCCTATAACTCGGTCGGTATCTAACGGATCTCCAATCTTTGCCTGTGGTCGATAGATGACATCAATGGCTACATTTTCTTCTTGGACGGCCATGCCCTCAGATGTCTGTGCCAGAAGTTATGCGAGGAACCAAGTTCCTTACCCTGTTTGAGAAAATGTAAAATTTTCCTCATTTTCGCACCAAATTTTGCCTATAACTCGGTCGGTTTCTAACGGATCTCCAATCTTTGCCTATGGTCGATAGATGGCATCAATGGCTACATTTTCTTCTTGGACGGCCATGCCCTCAGATGTCTGTGCCAGAAGTTATGCGAGGAACCAAGTTCCTTACCCTGTTTGAAAAAATGTAAAATGTTCCTCATTTTTCTACAATTCAGCAAAATTTTTAAATGTGATATATTTTATTGCGAATTTGTTGCAATAAGTTTCTTTTCACTCAAATATTGCTTTAAATTAAAAAAAGAATAAAAAATCAGAAAAAAATTTCAAAAAAATTTTCCACTCGAAAATTTCATAAGGGGTACCCCTTGCCATTTTTTTGAGAAATTTAGCAAAATTTAAAAAATTGTTTTATTTTAATGCGAAATTGTTGCAATTAGTTCCTTTTCACTCAAACAATGCTTTAAATTAAAAAAAGGTAAAAAATAATGAAAAAATTGAAAAAATCTATCAATTTGTCAATCCACTAAGGCCCATTTTCGCACCAAGTTTTGCCTATAACTCGGTCGGTATCTAACGGATCTCCAATCTTTGCCTGTGGTCGATAGATGACATCAATGGCTACATTTTCTTCTTGGACGGCCATGCCCTCAGATGTCTGTGCCAGAAGTTATGCGAGGAACCAAGTTCCTTACCCTGTTTGAGAAAATGTAAAATTTTCCTCATTTTCGCACCAAATTTTGCCTATAACTCGGTCGGTTTCTAACGGATCTCCAATCTTTGCCTATGGTCGATAGATGACATCAATGGCTACATTTTCTTCTTGGACGGCCATGCCCTCAGATGTCTGTGCCAGAAGTTATGCGAGGAACCAAGTTCCTTACCCTGTTTGAGAAAATGTAAAATTTTCCTCATTTTCGCACCAAATTTTGCCTATAACTCGGTCGGTATCTAACGGATCTCCAATCTTTGCCTGTGGTCGATAGATGGCATCAATGGCTACATTTTCTTCTTGGACGGCCATGCCCTCAGATGTCTGTGCCGGAAGTTATGCGAGGAACCAAGTTCCTTACCCTGTTTGAGAAAATGTAAAATGTTCCTCATTTTTCTGCAATTCAGCAAAATTTTTAAATGCGATATATTTTATTGCGAATTTGTTGCAATAAGTTTCTTTTCACTCAAATATTGCTTTAAATTAAAAAAAGAATAAAAAATCAGAAAAAAAATTCAAAAAAATTTTCCACTCGAAAATTTCATAAGGGGTACCCCTTGCCATTTTTTTGAGAAATTTAGCAAAATTTAAAAATTTGTTTTATTTTAATGCGAAATTGTTGCAATTAGTTCCTTTTCACTCAAACAATGCTTTAAATTAAAAAAAGGTAAAAAATAATGAAAAAATTGAAAAAATCTATCAATTTGTCAATCCACTAAGGCCCATTTTCGCACCAAAATTTGCCTATAACTCGGTCGGTATCTAACGGATCTCCAATCATTGCCTGTGGTCGATAGATGACATCAATGGCTACATTTTCTTCTTGGACGGCCATGCCCTCAGATGTCTCTGCCAGAAGTTATGCGAGGAACCAAGCTCCTTACCCTGTTTGAGAAAATGTAAAATTTTCCTCATTTTCGCACCAAATTTTGCCTATAACTCGGTCGGTATCTAACGGATCTCCAATCTTTGCCTATGGTCGATAGATGGCATCAATGGCTACATTTTCTTCTTGGACGGCCATGCCCTCAGATGTCTGTGCCAGAAGTTATGCGAGGAACCAAGTTCCTTACCCTGTTTGAGAAAATGTAAAATTTTCCTCATTTTCGCACCAAATTTTGCCTATAACTCGGTCGGTATCTAACGGATCTCCAATCTTTGCCTGTGGTCGATAGATGGCATCAATGGCTACATTTTCTTCTTGGACGGCCATGCCCTCAGATGTCTGTGCCAGAAGTTATGCGAGGAACCAAGTTCCTTACCCTGTTTGAAAAAATGTAAAATGATCCTCATTTTTCTACAATTCAGCAAAATTTTTAAATGTGATATATTTTATTGCGAATTTGTTGCAATAAGTTTCTTTTCACTCAAATATTGCTTTAAATTAAAAAAAGAATAAAAAATCAGAAAAAAATTTCAAAAAAATTTTCCACTCAAAAATTTCATAAGGGGTACCCCTTGCCATTTTTTTGAGAAATTTAGCAAAATTTAAAAATTTGTTTTATTTTAATGCGAAATTGTTGCAATTAGTTCCTTTTCACTCAAACAATGCTTTAAATTAAAAAAAGGTAAAAAATAATGAAAAAATTGAAAAAAATTTTCAATTTGTCAATCCACTAAGGCCCATTTTCGCACCAAGTTTTGCCTATAACTCGGTCGGTATCTAACGGATCTCCAATCTTTGCCTGTGGTCGATAGATGACATCAATGGCTACATTTTCTTCTTGGACGGCCATGCCCTCAGATGTCTGTGCCAGAAGTTATGCGAGGAACCAAGTTCCTTACCCTGTTTGAGAAAATGTAAAATTTTCCTCATTTTCGCACCAAATTTTGCCTATAACTCGGTCGGTTTCTAACGGATCTCCAATCTTTGCCTGTGGTCGATAGATGACATCAATGGCTACATTTTCTTCTTGGACGGCCATGCCCTCAGATGTCTGTGCCAGAAGTTATGCGAGGAACCAAGTTCCTTACCCTGTTTGAGAAAATGTAAAATTTTCCTCATTTTCGCACCAAATTTTGCCTATAACTCGGTCGGTATCTAACGGATCTCCAATCTTTGCCTGTGGTCGATAGATGGCATCAATGGCTACATTTTCTTCTTGGACGGCCATGCCCTCAGATGTCTGTGCCGGAAGTTATGCGAGGAACCAAGTTCCTTACCCTGTTTGAGAAAATGTAAAATGTTCCTCATTTTTCTGCAATTCAGCAAAATTTTTAAATGCGATATATTTTATTGCGAATTTGTTGCAATAAGTTTCTTTTCACTCAAATATTGCTTTAAATTAAAAAAAGAATAAAAAATCAGAAAAAACATTCAAAAAAATTTTCCACTCGAAAATTTCATAAGGGGTACCCCTTGCCATTTTTTTGAGAAATTTAGCAAAATTTAAAAATTTGTTTTATTTTAATGCGAAATTGTTGCAATTAGTTCCTTTTCACTCAAATAAACACTGGCGGTTCCCTTCGTTCAACTAGTCGCAACACTTATTAGGCGGTATTCTTTCTTCGGTAGAATACCGATCGAAAGCTGACCAGACGCATTCGGTCGGCGAAAATGTGACGTTCAAATTAGTACTTTTTGAAATGTTTGTAACAAGAGAACATGACTGGTAGCAGGTAACACGTACCAAGCGCAGCTCTGTGGATTGCATACCTCTTCGGCGCATATCCCTTAGTGGTTATAAACGTTAATTTGACCATAACTGTCATGTGGGAGAACCATTGTGCAAGTAACGAATAGTAACGCTTTTGCGCCTAAAGGTATGCAATCCGCAGTGCTGCATAGTAACGGTTTAACCGGTAGTTGCTTCCTGCTACCATTCATGCTCTCTTGTTACAAAAATTTCAAAAAGTGTTAATTTTCCACTCGAAAATTTCATAAGGCCTCACCATGTTTTTGAGCAATTTAGCAAAGTTTATAAATTTGATATATTTTACTGCAAAATTGTTGCAATTAGTTTCTTTTCCCTCAAATAATGCTTTAAATTAAAAAAAGAATAAAAAATTACAAGAATGGAAAAATTTGTAAAATTTTATTTTGTAATGATTTCAGTCGTTTTAAACGTTTACTGTCCCTTAATTACGCTTCCAAAAGCAGGAACATTCTGTCCAGTTACCTGTATCAGTTATCCTATGTAATTTCATTAAATGCATGAATAAATCAATTTTATGAAGTTCATACATACATTGTTATTCTACGATCTTTGTCAGAGCCCTTAAATTAAAGGGTGTTAGCCCAACTCATACAATTTAGGCACAAATTACGTCCTGTGATCTTGAATAATTAGAAAACCCAAAACTTTTTTTGACATATGGATTGATTTTATAAATCGTTAAATCGCTCGATTTAGTTCATTGATCAGAAAAGGCTCGAAGATGAAATGCTAAAGATTTTTTCAACTCTCACCTATTTGCACTGAACCATGATGAAATCCGTGTTCCTTTGCACTACAATCTGTTTCACATGTTCTGGTAATAGCTTCTTGCGCATAACTAGAAAAAAACACACTTTAAATAATGATGTTTGTCTTTTTTACACATTCCTCACATGTTGACCATGTTAAACGTTGTAAGGAAATTCATAAAAAAATCACACACACTATTACTTTGCATCATTCATTGAATCTCTCTTGCTTTCTCTTCTTTCTCACAAAACACCGCGCATGGAAATATGTTGCTTTAGTAGAAAACAGGAAAACCAGAGAGCAGAAGCGGAGATATTCAATCAATATATTTTACAGCTTTCTAAAAACATGCTTCGAACACACACACAAGTACGAGTAGTTACTAATTTATGTGTCGATTGTATGAGAACGGACCTAGATTTTTATTATTTTTACAGATGGAAGAATTAAAACAATGCTTTTCGTCCTTCTATGTTCAAATCTTCACATTCAGCTGGATGTGTCTCGATTGACGACGAAAAGCAAAACAGTAGAAACGTAATCACAGGGGTGATACTAATCGGAATAGGGTACACTGCACTGCTGTTAAATTAACATTCCACGGTTTTAGAAGGACTAATTCACCTACATTTGCTCGATACACTTGATCCTTTACGCTATTACTCGAACACAGGGTATAGCACTAAAGCGTTTTGCCTTATCCTGGATACGCGAATAATCAAATAGCGCACTAGCTAGCACATCACTGCGGAAATAAATCGTCTCTTCATAACACACTGTAGGAAATGTACGCAGTGAGACTCGCATGAAATGGGAACAGGAACTGTTAGTGTAAAAGAGTCGTTTGTAACTTGGGTAAACCAATGGCACAACATTATGCTATCATTCTAGTCGGATTGTTCGTTTTTCAATCGTTCTCTCTCGGTCCAGCCACAATCGCGCAATGCTGCTAGCATTTTCATTCAAAAATCGCTTGCGCCGCAGAGAAGGAAGCGACTCTCCGGAGAGTTTGTGCGGCAAGACTCTGGACACGTTTTTGGGGGAGAAATGTTGCTGAAAGGATAGGATTGCTGGTGGTGAGTAGTGTTAGTAGAGTTTACTGCAGAATTTTTACATTGTTTAAGGACACGTGAAGCAACCAGCATGATTGCAGAGAGTGCAAGAGATGCAGAAGTAATGTGTTGCTGCTGCAGCAGAATTGACACACGTGTGTATTGGTACAAAGAATCAGCTGTTGGTTGACTCTAGGAGAGTGTAAACAAAAACAGAATCGAACAATTTATTGGTTGCACTAAAGGTTATGGTTATTAGTTTGATCTGTGGAAAAGTGTATACTCAGCTGTTTTTCAATTTAAGGAAAACCTACTCTCCTTATATCCTTACATTTTAACAGTATGTTTTGTGAAAAAGAAAAGAGAAGAAAGATGTTTATTCAACTAAACTAACATGTACATTGGATAAATTTCATCTCATTAGATACTCATTAGAATAAACACAAAATACAAGACACGTGGAGAAAATATGTGTGTGCCAACGGTTGAGACACGTGAAAAACACGTGCTGAATTAATTTGTTACTACAATGCACACGAAATCGAAACGAAAAGATAATTGCTATACTAATGTAGTATTTATCATACTCGTAACATTTCCAATGGATTGGTAAGTACCATTGAAGAATTGGAAAAAAGAAAATCCAATTGCAAATGCCAAATTGTCGAAAGCATGGAGATTTGATCATCTTGGTCACGTTGCTGAGAAAACAATCGTATGGTATAAACGGCATGACAGTCAGCGGTGTGGATAGGAAAACGTGCCAAACAAACATCGACACAACATAAAGGAAAGAGATGACCGTGAAAATTTAATATAAAAGACAGAGAAACGGTGATAAGCATAGATCATGCTAAAGAGTAAGAGGAAGAAAACATTCCTTCGCTAAATTGTGCGTGTGTGCGGATGCGGGGAATACTTGTGGCAAAATTATCGTGCTTTTGCCGTTGTACCTTCACTGAGCAAGCAAGGAATTGGAGCCTGTGGTGCTAATTTTATCAACGCTTTGAAAAGTATTACTCTGCTTATATTTATTTTCAACTTGCTTACATTTATTCATTGAACAATTCTCGCTGTACATACAGGTAGCTATCCCGGACTGTTGAAATGGCACCTAACGCAGCGGAACCACTGGCCAGGCCTGCAACCACATCAACTGGCATTAATGCCATTTTGCTAGGACCGCCCGGGTCCGGCAAAGGAACACAGGTAGATTTGTTTAACCTTGAACGTGTTGTATGCTGCCTTGAAATCGTGTCGCAAAATCCTCGTAACTCAACCGCGTACGTGTGCTAATTGGTTGATAAAGAAGTGTTCCAGAAGTAGTATCTCCGTTTGATTACATAATGCAAATCATGTTGCCGTGGGCGATTTAAATCAGTGATAATCAACAAGAAGAATTCTACGAACAAAAATCTGTCTGGTGTGCATCACATGTTGGAGGTGTGTAACATTGGTCGCTTTCTGACGGTGCGACATCTGATGATGGGGGGGTGGCTAGACGGGGCAACCTTTGCCTCGTCTCGGTTGATGAAGTGACGTCCTACGAATGAAAGCGAAAGTGCCGCGGAGATTATAGCGCAAGTGACCGATAGGGTAGGATTAAAGCGAAGCGCGCTACACCGGCCAAGCTCAACCGGCTTAAGTACGTTTCTGTTCACGTGTGGCACGGAAACGGTTTCGAGCGTTACGCAAACATTAACCTTTACACCTTACGGCTCATGCCTCGGATGAATTTTAATTCAACGCTTTTATTTTTGTTTCTGTTCTTCCGTGTATTTTTAGGCGCCGCTGCTAAAAGAGAAATATTGCGTATGTCACTTGTCTACGGGAGATATGCTGCGAGCGGAGATAGCCGCCGGGTCCAAGCTTGGTGCACAGCTGAAAAAGGTGATGGATGAGGGCAAGCTGGTTTCGGATGAGTTGGTGGTGGACATGATCGATTCCAACCTGGACAAACCGGAATGTCGCAATGGATTTTTGCTGGACGGTTTCCCCCGGACGGTAGTGCAGGCGGAGAAGTTAGACAGTCTGCTGGAAAAGCGTAAAACTGGCCTGGATGCGGTAATTGAGTTCGGCATCGACGATAGTCTGCTGGTGCGACGCATCACCGGTCGGTTGATCCACCAGGCAAGTGGTAGATCGTACCACGAAGAATTTGCACCACCAAAGGTCCCGATGTGCGACGACGTGACCGGCGAACCGTTGATGCGGCGTAGTGACGACAATGCGGACGCGTTAGTGAAGCGACTGGACGCATATCACAAGCAAACGAAACCATTAGCCGATTATTACGCACTGCGAGGGTTGCATTTCCGCGTGGACGCAGCCAAAAGTGCATCGGACGTGTTTGGTAATATCGACAGCATCTTTACCAAGCAGCGGGCACATCGATTGAGCTTGTAAAGGCAGCTGCATTCGGCACACGACAACGGATGACACTCGGAACATGCAACCAGCTAACTACCTGTGACTTCTTTTACATTACTTTTAAATTTAACACTAACGTCGCTGTTTGACGGGTGCTTCGCATTTCCCACCATTATGTCACGACCATATGTGTACACTGGTAGTAAGAGTTTAAAGTTCTTGTTGTTCAACAATAAAACGAGAAAAGCAATCAATGTCAACAAGTAGTAGCTAATCGTTTTTAAAACTACCAGACTACCAGCAAAGAAAGAAAATCTGTATCGATTGGAAATTTCGTCGTTGTACAATGAACAATTGCAGGATATGTGAGATCAACGCCATCTTAACCGATAGGCTGCTGATAGCCAACAGTGATAGATCGTCTATCATTATCTGTGATAATATGCGAAACCAGCGATAAAATAATAAGGGATAGTCGATAAGGATTTCAACGCACGGATAGAGAGCACAAAAGTTCACCTTTTTTGTTGTTATTTTAATTATATTTTACTTGCACTCGTTCCGTTCTATCTTTTACAAAGATGTCCAATTTTATAACTTAAACTGTTTGCTTGCACAAATAAATGTCTGCTATTGCCCTTTTGCTACACTACACAGATCGAAGCTAGATATAAGCCACATAAAACAGCAGTGTGTGTACTGTATTGCTTAGTTTATGCGTTTACCAAGATAAATATGTATGACATGATATTAATTCCAGCAAGCTAAGCAGATTTCCGGTACTCGGTTGTTGGATTAAGCCATGTGCACGTGTTCATTACATGATCGGTTATTGATTTCTTTTTTTGTATTTTCACATGCACTAGTAAAAAACGCGTTTTGATTAGGTTCGTATTGCGATTGCACAGGAGTGTTACAAGCTAAAGATAATTTACAACAACACTGAGCGTTTTAACATTCGGCGATGCTAGCATTTACTTCGCAAAATAGTATCGCTTTCAAAGTTTTTTTTTTGCGCAAATTCCAGTTACTAGTAAGCCAAGTAAACACTCTCGCATGTACTAACAAGCACGATGGATGGAAAAAATAAAAATAATAACGAAAAGATTCGAAACGATTTGGTACCTAAACCGTCGGACTGTTAAGCACCATTACTATACTTTAGTATTTTGTTTTAAATTATTTAACTTTTTCTTCCAAAAAAGCCTAGATCCTTAGGGCAAAAACTTCGAGGGGGGAGTATCATGATTGAATTAACGTTATTAAGAATCGACATATCAATTCGAGGTACGTAAATCAGACTTTTGCCAATGCCGGTGGGCAAATGCCGCGCCGGAACATGACAACGCGATAGGTATTGTCTAACTAAATACTTGACATTATATAAAGTGCCAGAAGCGCCGTCACGCAGTCAATTTCTCTTTACTTTGGCTCAATTTAATCATCCCTTGTAGATGATGCATACACTGCAGTAACGAACGATAGAAGTTTATACTTCTTTTGTTTTGGTTCCTAATGCTCGTTCAGCCGGTCCTGGCTACGAGCATTCCGAAGACGAGAATTTTTGCGGCTGACTGCCTCAAGGTATGCTGCCGGCGCCCATCCTTCAAGACCGGTAGCTGTGAAGTAAAGCGGACGGAGGACATATATAGATCATTTTGGTCGCTGATCGTGTGACGCCCATTAGCGTATACGTACAGATAACCTTCACGAACCACCACCCGGCACAACCGACCTTCAGCAGCTCTACTACCTCCGCTTCCTTCATGGATACTTCCGAATTACCCATAGCGCAGTAATCGGCCAGCGAAACAAACTTATGCCCCGGCACGACACTGTCCTCCACTGTTGTGAATTCATCCTCGCTGTTGGAGTAATCGGAGCTCCACGCATTGCTTTCCTGGTTGTCGTGCTCCGACGAAGACGACGAGATGCCGGTCGCGTTCAAGAGACCATCATCGTTCAAGTTCGATATGCGCGTAACGACATCCTGCGCCAGTCCGACCATTCCAGCGGCTGCTAAACCATTCGTTTGTAATTGCGCCTGTTGATCGCAGCTCACTATTCGATTCGGCGTACCGTGAACAGCTTGCGGAACGTCCCATGACGTCATGTGCCGTAGCGGTCTGGGAAGAAGACGAAAGGGCAAATGTTTAAATTGAAAACATACAAACGAAAGGCACGGTTTGAACCAAACACTTACTTGTGATTCAAGCCATACTGTTTGATCTTTTCACCCTTCAGCTCTTCCAGTTGATTGAGCAAAACTTTCTTTATTTCGGCAACCCATTTGTTTTTGATTTCAATCGTGCTAGCCTGTATTGTGTGGACCTCCTGGCGTCCCTGCAACCATACCTCGAACCGTTTAGAATCTCCACGAACCGATTCCGTCAAGCCTATTTGCGACATCTGCCAAAGAAAGCGTTGAGTGAATAAGGTTAGAACACGGCCGGAACACTTTCATCCGCAAACTGTATGATTATACCTGTAGCCAATGCTTAAATTGGTACGTGCTCTTATTGTGTCCTGTTTTGGATCCTTGCTTACAAAACAGCATCGCCTTCTGGTACAGGAAGATGTGTCTATTTTGTGTCTTCAATCGAAGCCGCAAATCCTTCTTGCTTTCCGTCCACACTTGGAATGAATCCTGCATCAGTAGCTCTCCCTGCTGCGACAAATCAGCCTAAAAAGAGTTACCAAAAATATTGAGGAGTGTTAAGGAAATTAAAAAGAACCTTCTAACCAGATATGCTCTCACTTACCGGAAAGCCTGTAATTGCTATTTGATGCATGGAATCGTTGACACACTTCAACACAACCAGCATGCAATCTAAAGCTTTTTGCAGCTCTCGCGAACATGTTCCCGTATCGCTGAATCTAAACGAGGGAAAAAAGCGAAACGGTTCAATACATTGAACACCATTATACGCCTCTACTTCGATTTGTACAACTTACTTTAGCAAATCTTTTAACAGCAGCTGATACTTCGTAATCCTTTGCACCGGTTTCAGCAAATAGGCGGCCAGCGGAAGTTTGTGGCCGAGCTTCTTTTGGCATTCCTGCAGGAATAGATGCGTATCGACGAGGGTTTCCCGCAGCCGTTCCGAGCGTGGTATGTTCTGACAGTAGTACGAATATAGCCGGAAAAAGGTGTCTCGCTGTAAGAAAACGTAATAAGAGAATTATATATTTATACATTAAAAAGAAACCTTCCATTGCGCGATCGTCACTTACCCGTTGAACGAAGCATAGTGCGACTAGTTCCGTGGTGGAAATGCAATTTTCCAAATCCTTTAAGAAAATATCATTGTGGAAGGTGTACAGCTCGTGCAGGTTTCCAAACAGTATGTCCGATTTGCCTTGCAATCCTGGCGGCACTAGTGAGCTCATTTCCTCGGACAGCATTTCATCCTTGTAGCCCTACAACGGTACAAAGAAATGTGAGGGAAGAAAAAGCAAACAAAGAAGAGTATTAATTTTCACTTCTAATGGTCCTATTATTCCAAAGATTCTTCAACATTTTGGGAGATTCAAACCAAAGTTAACCATCAGTTGTGAATAGCCCTTGAACGTCCCTCTTCAAATTCGTCAATGAACCGGTACATAACCCATAATTCTAAACGACCATACCGATCGCAGCCACTTTTTTTTTAATTCACAGCTTACGATCGAATCATCCGCTGGCCGACCAGCGCTTGATTTTGAACTCCAAAAGCGGTCAACTTTCTCTTGCCTACAACATGCATTTCAGCATATAATTACACCCGAACACGCCAGCCTGAGTAGCGGAGTTGCCCTCAGGGGCCCGAAACCCCAAAATATAAGCCCTCTCTTCAATGCGGTACACATCGACATATGCATCGGTAACATAGCGGCTCAGCAGCTTCTGTGCGCCATCACAACTGGAGTGACTTGAACCATTTTTTTATGTATCACGGCAAAGGGAGAAAGCAACTCTACAACACCCGATCACATTGAATGCAACTCGCGGGCGCCAATGAAGAATTAGGTTTCCAAAGTTTGATCATATCTTCGATCATTCCCTATTTTGTGGTCCCTTTTCCCTGTCCAAATAGTGCATAGATTGAAAAGAAGTGTAAGAGATCAATCAAATGAAATTAAAAGAGTAGACGACTTAATAAAGCTTAGATTTTTAGGAACAATTCTTCAACTATTTCATCAAACCTCAATGTTTCGTTAATGTACATATTATCGATTGCTTAAGAACTTAGTAAACTTACTAGTTTAACATCACACCCATAAACGTTTGAAGTGTTTTCAGCCGGATTTCGTGCCCTAGGTCCAATTTTGCTACAAAAATCATAACTGTCACAGGTCGTTTTACTAAAAAAATCTTTTCTACCCTTCCAGTCCGCACGAAACAGTTCCTTTTTGTTACCGGACCGAATAGTTTCATACACACCGATGTCGTCAAATATGTACGGCCGATTGGTTTGATCACTCGTTGCCACTACATCGCCCAACAGTAGCTCTCTGCCGAAGGGTAGAAATGGACTAGCAGCCCGATGATGCTGTGGATCTTCCTCTCCGTCACTGTTGACCGGTAGGAAGATTTGTCTCCGATCGTTCAATCGACAGGCGGTCGAGCTAATCGATGGAGTGTTTTTACGACAGTGCTGCAAAGTCTTGGAGCGATTGACATAGTCGAAGTTTTTGAACGTGTCCGCACCGATGAGATCGCTCACGTTGGGCATCGATGTGGCAACCGCTGGAAGTAGCTGATCGCGATCCGTTTCAAACAACAAATTCGTCGACAGATTGCGAGCTATCGGTGGAGTGGTCTTTGACTCGCAGGAAATTGGCGTTGGAGGCGCATGATAGTAGTCCCCGCTCGAGTATGGAGGCGGAGGTAAAGAATTGTACTGAAAGTGGTGCTGCTGGGTATGAGACGGTTCTTTGAGCGATTTTTTCACCTTTCGCAAACGCTTGTTGCGCTTGTTGGAACAATATATTTTTTGACGTAAAAAATCTCCGTAATGATAGCGCGTATACTCATCCACGCTAGAGAAACCACGCTGACGCACAAAATCATCGATCACCCGGCGGTATTTCTTTTCCGAAAAATCCTTGTTCGATTTACAGCTCTTGAGGGTCATCGTGGCGTTATTTATCGAACGGTTTAGGGAGTATTTCATGAGTGATTTTTCGCAAAACGCCCGAATCTGACGGTACGTTCTTTGACAACGGGAAGGTGTTTTCATTTTTCGGTCTTTCAGTAAAGTTGCGTAAGGCGGAACTGATGTATGCTCATCGTTTGGACGATCGCCGATCGGAAAAGGACGATCGCCTGGGGTATATTTATCAAATGGATCGGCAAAGTAGGGATGGGTTTGGCTTTCAGTTTGATAATACTGCTCGAAACTACTATTCCGACGACAAAACACTTGCGAGTTGGTATTGGAGGAATAGAACCGATGTAACGGCGGAAGAGGAGGTACAGTAGATGGTGATACGGACTCTGCCATAAGCTTCTCTTTTTTCACCGAGTCGCAATCATTGTTCGAGACGGGCAATGAGGCCGGACCCACGGTTGAAGCTGCACGAGAAAATTGACCACTTTCCGAAGCTCCACTACTGTTGTAGATGTACTCCATAATATCGAGGTATCGCTTCTTCATAAGATAGTTTCTAAAGTCTCGATCCTTCACAATTTCCGTGTAGGACATAGTGTCGAAGTACTCCTGCAGGATGGCCATTTCCGTGTTTTCGTCATTTTCTTCATTTTCGTTTCGTTCCAGCAGCTGCACAATTTTACTCTTGCCCATCAGAGATGCGCCATTCCCGTGGCTTGCATTAGACGATCGTTGTGATTTGTGGCTCTTTTGGGATCGCATCGTGTCCGATGCGGCATGTATCTCCGGACAACTCCCACCAAACATGTGTGCAGTTCTTCGAAGCGTTGAAGAACTCTTCAACGAATGATAAGCGTGCGGGAAAAGTTGAGCGCCTTCAACGTGTGAAAACGGCAACACGCCATGCTTTCCCGTGATTGATTTATTTTTGTGAAACAGATGCGCCCGGCTACCAAACGGCTGACGGGCCGATTCTTCGAAGCGTGTGCCCAATATACCCTGCGATAGCTTTCCCTGCAAACCGAACGGCGTACCATCGTTCTTGCCGATCCAGCTGGTTGGGAAATCGCGCGGCGAAAACCGTGGCAGGGTAAATTCTCGCTCCACGCCCAACGATACCATTTCGTCCTGCTCACCAAACAATGATGCCCGGTAAGACAGTGTGGACGAAGATTCGGACCTCGCGTCAGATGTGACCAGATTCACAGCACAACGATTGGGCGTGAGATTGTTTGCGGCAGGAATTGGGCGTTCGACTTTAGCACTTTCACCATTCACACACTTGGCCCCTAGAACGGTGGGTGATGACATCCTGGTGCTTGCAACACTCCCGAAGCGTCTGTGCACCTTCCCGACAATGTAGTTTGCAGTGCTCTTTACCTTTCCGGCCCGAAAAAGAGAGAGATGCCTTCGTTTTTTATCACATGCTTCCGTTGCGATGGTGCTAAGGTTGTAGTTGCCAAATTTCATCCTTATAAACGTTGGAACTTTGATTGGGAAAAAATGGGTATGGTAGAGATTGTAAATATTTATGCCTTCCACACCGATGCCAAAAACCCGTTAAACTGTTTATGGCTGAACTTTATTTCACTGTACACACTTTATATCATTGCTGTCTGGATTAATGTCCACATAAAGTGCTTTTCATTTTTTGCCGAGAAGCCAACGATGTGTTGTCTGTTTTTGAAATATTAATGTTACATCTTTCTGTTCAAATTATACTTCCTACAAATTACACCTTGTACTGTTTACAAGTGAACATATCATCGATTGTTTATAATGCGAATAAAACAATACTAGCTCACTAACAATAGAAATCACACATAAAAACGCATGCCGATTGATTTATGTCTGGGCGGGGTTTGCTTTTCTTTTCACCATATATTGTGGCTTCCTATTCCGTTCATCATCTAAAAATGCACCCGAAATAAAATATAAAACATGATATGTTAAAATGTTGTACATTTTTAACACGCTCAATAAACCAAGTTGCGCCCGCTCTCGGCACAACTTAAACGTTTTTATATTCCACTTTTAGCAATTATTTAACGTGCAAATAATCACGATAAAGCCACGAAACCACTGTAAAACTTTCTTCTTTTACCATTTGTGTGTGTATTAGTGCGCTAAAAGATTGCAAACTTTTGCGAGCGAAGCTGCACATATCTGCTAAACACGAACGCGCACAGAGTTTTCTTTGCGAAACTTCAGCCGACAGGCTTAAATGCTCTACTAATGATACGTGGTGAATTGAATGCCAGTACGAGCGCCAAACTTACGCTGGGATACGGGAACACAAAATATTTCTTATTCATGAAGCCTAACAGCATCTTCAAGCGATGTGACGGACGTAAACATATCGGAAATTTAAAGTTTTTCCAGTCTCGATTAGAGTGTCCAGCCGATCGCTTAAATTAAATACCAATTAAATACAGTTTTAATTAAACTATAAACAATTGTTTAATAGACTGCTAGTATGAAACGATTACTCAATTTAAATTAAAACATTTAAATCCAACAATAACAACAGTTTTGACCCACAAACGTACTGACGGCACAGATCGAACTTTCTACTAGATAACGTACGCGCACAGCACCGAGTGAGCACGATGATTTTACACGAGAGATAATGTTTTTCACCTCAAAACACAGTTGTTGCGCTGGCCACGCCAGTACCAGCCAAAGGTAGCGTCATCGGTTTTCAAAACCATTTTCCAGACACAACTTTCGACGGTTTTTTTTGGTACACATTAGTAGTAACGGGCGAGTACCTTTTCCACAATATGTAATGTGATTTTTGTTTTTGTATTCAATAGAAAAGTATACATATTTCATTACTTTACTTTCTAATGTTTGATAAAAGTGTCACGCATGGTGGAGTTTTTTTTGTTATCAAAATTCGGTTTTTTTCAAGTAATGTTAAACGGATGCTTTTATACAATATTAACACCAAAATTTGCACGTAAAAACACAAACACTTTTTAAAGTTCAAATATTTAAACTTTGATGAACAATAAGAACGAGAATGATAAAAAAAGTTACTGATATAAACATAATAGCAACAAGGATACATTTGCAATAAATAAGTAATTGCACTATGTTTTCAATGAACGGTTTTCCTCTCAACTTGCTTTATAGCTCACAATAAATTGCACTAAATTCACGCACACACACACACACCCATGTAAAAGCTCCCGCAAAAACCATTGATGATTATGAAGAGCTGTGAAGAGTTTAAACACAGACCCCCAATCACGGTGAGCTATCGATACAAACTGAAAACAATAGATATGGCGGATGATTTTTGAGCCTCGCAGCAGCAGCAATAGCACCAGCAGGGTAGTTTCTTGTAGTGTGCACTGGCTGCACACTGCGCTCGTTTTGGAGACGATTCATCCAAACTGTTCAAACACACGCAAGCGTAATACAGAGCAAGCGGCTGCCTCATGGGATGTGCTCATCCCGTTTATGATTATGCCAATAGATGGATGGTAGTTTTATTTCAGCATGTTTTAGTAATGGAGAAACTGCTGAGACGCTCCGAATAGCGCCAGCGAGTGTTTTTTGTTGTGATTTTCCGTTTCGTTGTAAGCCTGATAGGTCTTATCATAGACACAATCCTACACAACAACTACATATCGTTCCACGAGACCGAGTAAATCTTCAACACACTGTATCGATACAGAAGAATCGGGGGTTTTTTGTTTTGTTTTTCTTTAGCGAGCGATGTAATATCTTTACTTTAAGCACCTTAATCGTATATTTCTTTACGCTTTGCTACCTTTGGCTTCACGAGGAAACTTCAAAGATGCATTTATGCGCATGAAATGCGCCCTGCATTACCCACGGGCGCACATAATGCAACGGGAGAAAAGGCACACACACAAGCCATTTTTCTTCCGGTTTATGTTGGAAAATGTTTTAAAATAATTATCACTTTTTCCATGCCGCTTCTAATGGTTGCAACAAATTTGTTTCTGTATGTTTTGCAGTCCATTTTTTTTACAACTTGTAATAGTTTAACGAGTGATTGATCGTTGTAGATCATAGTTTGATGCTTTGAGCCACAAACAATCCATTGCCAAATATTTATTTTTATTTTCGCGGTCTGTATATCGGTTTTTTGTAATTGCCAGTAGTAATCAAAACCTCAAAAAAGTATAAAGGTTTTTTTTACTGATATAAAACTAACAGAACAAAAATGAAAAGGGATAATTTTGTATGTATAGTACAAAGCTTCCGCCTTTGAACAAATAAAACAAATTGCACTAGCGTTACTGTGTAACTGTAGTTTATTTATCTGGTCCTTCTAGTTCTTACTGTCCTTCTCCATGTTGGAAAAATCTTACCCGAAGACCCGAAAAGTTTCATGTGATTAGCTATGCGAAATGGTCAGTACGAATGAGTGAAACCTTCGCACTATCTGCAGCACAAAACAAGTAACGGAAATTTGTTACCCACTGCTTGATACACGTGATGAGGTCCGTTGAGCAACACCGAAAAAAACCCCCGTTGAATAGAACAACAACTAGCCAAGCTGCAGCAGACCACAACCAATGTATTGCGGTACGGTCTCCAGTATTACCTGGATACGTCTATATCTACTCAATCTTTTGATCCTACTAATCACTCACGTTCTATTCCCTGTTACCTTTTCTGTTACAGATTTAAAACTTATATCTTCTGACTTTTATAGGCTAAAAGTACAAACTGTTTGTTGATTAATTATATGTTTGCATTTCGTATACCTTAATTTTATATTTCTCATATAATTGCCATTTGAAGAGTAATCGATTTGTTTGAACTAAAAGGCATCAAAATCACATTTCCAAAAGAAAGAGAATAACTTCACACAGCACGAATCCGACCTGGTAAATCACCTTAACTATATATAGTGCATAAAGTTGTATAAAATTAAAATCCAAATGTAAACGCTTGGAGTATGGTTCCACATATACACCAAAGGGAAAAGAAATGGATGAAAAAGAAAAACGTTGTACCGTTGACCACTTCCAAGGCAGAAAGCCATTTTTGAGCCTATTATGCTCTCCAACAACGTGTTGTATATATATACCAAGCACCTCAGACAGGTAATTTGAGGAAAATCAACGAAGAACGAAGAAGAAAAATCAGCGAAAGAGAGAAGAAAAAAGGGAGAAAGGAGAATAAAATGAAGATGCTCTGGTTTCTTGCAAACGACTAAAGTTGAAAAGTTAATTTCTCTTGGCGATTCGTTTCCACGCAATTCAGCGTACACATGCGCCTTGCCTGACCACTACACCGCGTACGCCACACCACACCAAACGTACACTGACACCATTTAGCTGTTGATCGCTTCTTGATTTCCGCATTATGCGCTTCCACCCGACGCGCATGTGCATGAACATCGTCCGTCGCCGTATCTTATGTTGATCAACATGATCAACGACCTACCGACCAAATTAAGGTTATTTTCCATAATGTGTATAAAAAAAAAAGAAAAAGTTTTCCACTTTTTCGTAAGTGCTTTCATTTTACATATATGATCGCCGATATGATCATATACGTGAAATAGCCCAACTTGTAGGTTTTTTTTAAACTCTCCCGACAGATGATCATTTAAATGCAATACTTTGGAAACCCCAAGCGAAACTTTTGAAAGGAAGTTTAAAACAAATTTAAACTGTGACTTACCTTCAAAATCGATCCCATTTCAGCGACGTAGATGCGTTCCGTTTCCAGCAGTTCGGCTAACACATGTCCTCTTTTCAATTTTCTTTCGTCCGAGTCCTACAACAAAGTGGAATGATATTGGCATATGCTGTTACTTCATTTCTTCTTGGCGGAAACGAATGTGCTGGTAATTTACCGTTTGACTCTGTATATTCAGATCACTGTCCGAACTGGTTATCGCCGTATCGCTGCTAATCGAGATGCCCGAATCAAGTGGACCTTCGATCGATCGTGGCCTTGGTGAAAAATTTTCAATCTGTAAGCGAATGGAATAAAGAAGATGGTTTTTGTTATTTTACAGTTTGGTGAATCACAACGGTGAATAAATTAAACAATTTCAACAAATTTGTCTTTCTATCTTTGCAACAAATTATTCACGACATAGTTGAATATGTCCGATCGATCTAAACCCATACCGGACGTGTTGAGAGAACTCGTTTATTTGCCTTTAGCTCTTCGATTTGAATGGACTCAACAAACACACAACACTTCAAGACATACTGACGGAAAGCTTCAATTGTTTCTTTACAATCAATTGTCTTAATGGACCTATCAACGGTGAGAAAAGTAATTATCGCCAGCTAACAACAGATTTCTCATTTTTAACAATTATTTTACGTTGATTCATTAAAGGTGTTTAATGTGAAAGTAGGCTAATATGTTTCAGTGCCGCTAAATATTGGCGTTCAGTGCATTTTTACTGGAAAACATTTTAATCTAATTACCATCCGACAGTCACTTGCTTTAAGCTTACCTTATTTTGAGCATTTATTTGTTTGATGCATGAACAATGTTCACTTTTATGCTTGTGTGCATGTCCAGCATCGTTTGTTTTTACAGCGGACATTGCAAAACCCTCGCAATCCTTGGGATTCTCCGAGTTGCTGTTGGTCGTAATGTCTATTGAGCTGACTAGACACGGTTGTGTCCGATGGGCAAACTTCTGGTGCCGTTTCCGGCAGCAACAGCAGGCACTGCTCGTACCGATGGATTGTTGTACGTCACATACACTAATTTCGTTGTCATCACCTTCCAGATCACTGGTGACGGTGCCATGAAGTGCTTCCCCTTCATCAAGATAGCTTTTGTTTAAGAACAGAGATCCATCACAACCGAGTCTAATGCTTGTCTTGGACGTGTATCGATTTCTGCCATTGTGCGTAACGGTCGTAGCGCTGCTAGCTGGAAGACTTTTAGTACATGTCACGTTTGAAACATTGGTAGACTCGCTACAGATGGTACTACTGCTGCTGCTGTCGGTACTGGTTGTCGACACAATCGAGGATGGTTGCTGCTTTTCGGGACTTATAGACCGCTCGCTCTGATCATAATAACCATCGTCCTTGTCGGATTCGCTGCCAGTTGAAGCCCACGAAGAGTTGGACGAGTAGGAACGTGAGGAAGACCTATTGCTATTGGTTGTCGCCGTGGAGATAAGCGAGACTGGTTCGGATAAACTGGCACACTTCGTACCATTACTGCCATTGCCGCTACTGATGAAGATTTTAATGCTATTGTTTTCCTCGTTCTTGATTTTGTTATTAATCTTTATCTTATCGTCGTACGCCTTCGTTTGGGGATTGTTCTTCAATTTAATGTTGCGCTGATTTTGCTGGTTCCAAAACTTTTGTCGCGATACTATGCCGATATTCGGTGGAGCATGTGCAATACATTTTTCTATGATCATTCTATTGCTTTCCAAATCGATTTCCTTTATCGTTGACGATGTTATAATTTCCGTATCATCAATTAGATCTTTGCTGGTGCTGTGAGTATTGTTCACCTTTCCACTCAACATGCCATTGTTTAGCAGATTGTTGATGACAAACTTCTCGTTTTTATATTCCGGCAGTTCCTTGCCGGTTGACATGATATCCTCACTATCGTTAATCACAATCGATGTTCGCTTGCCGCATAAAATGATGTCCAACTGATCTGAGGTGCTGCTATCAATAGTTGTTGGCTTCAGTGAAGAAACAGTTTTTCTGCTGCATTCTTTTACGTTACTGCAAGAGCTTGTTGATGTAGTTGAGGAAGCGGAAGAAGATGATGACGACGAAGACATTGGACAGTTGGAAAACTTGCAGTTCTTGTAACCACAAGTACTGCCGTTTTTCTCCTTCTTCACAAGCATCTCAGCCATGTGCTTACTGTCGACGATAAGCTTGTCTGCGGACTTCGATTTAGACAGGCGTCGATATTTTTTCGAACATCCATTTTCGGCACTTGACTGATGAGTGGGATGATTTTGTGACAATTGTTTCTGCTTATCCAAATCATGCGTCTGTATTTCATCTGGTTGCAGATCAAGGGTCTCCGTCGATACAATACGATCCTGATCGTCAATGATCTTACGAATGCGTTTGCTGATTGTGTCATCACCCGATAAGGTACAGGAGGTTACAGTATCCGGCGCAACCGGCGCACTAACGTCCACCGATTTGGGTAGATTACTTTCAGTTTTATAGCGCGCACTTAATCGCTTGTGCACCAGATATTTACTCTGTTCCGATTTTCTGTGCTTCTCGAAACGATGCACCGGGGTTATATCACGGACTGCAACTCCATTGTTTGGTGAGGTTGGATCGCAGCTATTGCCAGCGTGTTTAGAATTCTGACGACTCGATACAGAAACATTGGCGAGAGGATCAGGATCTTCCCTGGAATCTAGGAACAGTTGATTGATGCGGTGAATATCGTTCATCGATTTATGGCGCGTAAGTAGATTGGTGCTGGTATGGCTTTTTTGCAGTTTGAACATGCGACAGTTTTCCTGTTTTAAACCGCCACCCCCGAGCGTCTCCGGTGCTTCGGCAGACATTGGTTTGGACGCTACTTGCTGGTTCATCATCAGCACATTGGCACACTTTTTGGCCGCCGGTGACTGATTAATGACGCGCATCATGCTCGGTCGATTGTGCTGCCGAACATCCCAGCTAAGCCTTTTATGTTGAACATCGGTTGACTTCGCCTGGGTGGCGGTAGGAGGACCGGACTGAGCGGACTGTACATCCTGCAGATTCTTTTTCTCATTGATAACTCCGTACAGCTTGTTGTCTACGTAACGCTCGTAACCGCGACTATCGAAGTAGTATTGCACTGTTTCTAGTTTGCTTTTCTTCTTGTTTTCAAAAAGTAAACCATACTTTTTCTTGGCCAACGCTTTAATTTTAATATCGGAATCGTTAATGTACTGAAGTTTACCCCCGGCAGTACTACTTTCCGTTGAATGGGGTGAGTTTGCTCCAAACCCATTATGTTTCTTATACACCAGATACTTAGAATTGCCCGTTTTAGCAGGATCTCCATTTTTCGCTTCCGGTTCCCTGCTGGTTGTGGTTGTTTTGCACTCCTTTTTCTCTTTTTTGCCAACGAAAGTACTTGCTGAAGCATCTACTACATGGTTATTAGTGGTGCTAGTTACCACTTTACCACCATTAGTGCTCTTTTCGCTACAGCCAACCACAGCAGCGGTAGAAATTGTTTTCTTTCTTTCAACATCTTCCTTCAATATCTTCCCATGTTTCGCTGGGTTGACGGTAAATGATGCAACAGCTTCTTTTTTATCGACCTCCGGAGCAGACTTCTTATCCGCTTCTTCGTTCTTCAAATTCACGTAGTTCACTTTCAGCAACTTCATCTTGGGAATGCGATCAGTCGCGAAGGATTCAACCTCCATTCCATTTTTGCACGTTCGAGCTTCATGTTTCCGTAAGCAGTCCGCCTTGGATTCTGCCTTAATCTGTGCTTGAAGTCCTCCTACTATGCGGCTGCTGCTTGCGCTGCGATTATTTCGAAACTTGGTGTATTGCTGCGGTCCTTTGCTCGGGTGAGGATCGGCAGCTTGGTTACTCGCCGTAGATACTCCCGTAGTACCACTTCTAGCATGATGGCCATTTGGCTGTGACACCGATCTTAGCGCAACCGAAGATTGATGTAAAACGCGCGATGGTTGGTGCATCATTATTTTAATCACATTTCTTCCGGATTAATCACTATCATGCACTTCACTTTTATGTAACAATTTACGGCAGATGATGTACTTTCACAACGGTAATGCTACATATTTTGGAGTTCACTTGTCGGTAACAGTACCACATTCACGGTGGCGATGCACTTTCTGAATAGTAACGCTTCATACTTGGTACATTGATCACTTCACTCAGGAGATTAATATTTGTAACGTCTGCAAAACATTACAAGAAAATACATCAAATACCCTTTTTTTCTAATCCATTGTTTAAATAAATCTTAACGTGATGAACCAGTGGCGACGAAATTAATAAAAAAAATAATAATACCGACCAAAAAAAACATAAAATTGCTGAACAAAATTAAGGAAGAAATCATTTTTAAAAAGTTACCAAGATTGAACAAAATTAAAGTTTTCTTGTACCTCTAGTCCAGTAAACGGTATAACGCTTTTATATTCGATGACCAAACGAAAAAAGAGAAACAAATTATTTCTGTTCATTACCATTTCTTTACTCGCCAAGCAAGAGTAGAGAGCAACGAAAGCCAAAATAAAGCATACGAAATGTATAAGTATTTGAGTTGTTTTTTCCTTCTTCTTCTCTCTTTTCGACCAGGAAACACCGAACATTTTCGAAAGCCAATTTTCTACCTGGTGAAGATGAGCTCCATTTTCCGTATTCACATCTCTTGCTTTTTCATCCATCAATCGATTACTCGCCGTGTATATGAGAAACAAGCGCGGTGGTAGTGGGTACCGCATAACAAATTGCTGGACCAGGAAAACCACAATTAACCACTTCTTGTCTTGAAGCTGTGATTTTCTTTCATTTCAATGCAGAAAGTACCTCTGCGCAAATTGCACGGAGAAAAGATGAGCCAATGCAAGGCGGCATACAGTACGATACTCGGATTATGCATAGCCGACCGTACACAAATTTCGTGAAAACTTTGTCTGCGTTTGGCGCTGAACAGTCGCTTCGGGGGGGTTGGTTACGTAAGTAAAAAACAATCATCTTTCCATTAGCGAAACAACAGTCAAAAATCTTGCCATCCGCGTTGATCGCTGGTGTGATTGAAGATTGAAACTCTTTCTATTCGAGGACAATTTACATATGATGCAGAAGTGTTTTTTTTTGTTTTGGTTTTGAAGCCACAATTTGTACGCCTTCGCTTACGTCTTTGTGCTTTAATTTTTTGCTCATCCAGATCAGGCAACTCTCTACCGAACATTACTGATGCAATACGCAATTTGCGTTTATTGCAAACATTAATTTTTTTTGGCAATTGCCCCGGAAATCATTTAACAGATAAGCGAGTGCGAATCTCACAAATTCGAACAGAGGAATGGATTTTATAAAAGCTAATTAGCGTATGGTTGCATATTTGAATGCATATTGGAATACTTTCTGTTGCTTAAAGCTATGCTATACAACATAGAACAATCATAATGAATTATCTGAGCTATTTTGAACTGTTCATGAAATTGTCAGATGCAACTGAAATGGATTGAAATGGAAAATGTTGCTGTTGCGTTTGCTGAAAAGTGAAAATCTGCAAATATGAAAGCAGCCGTAACCATCCTACCCTAAGCTTCCCTTCAACAATGAAAGCGAACAGCAAAAAAGCATTGTGGGGATGGTAGCATCAACGTAACAATATAATAAACGTCATCTGAAATACTCCCACGCCGTAATGCTTTCCTCTTTCTTTATAAAATAGCATTCCTTCAGCGTAATTCTGGGAGAAACGAAGAAAACAAACACTTGAAAACAAATGGCATGCGCTTATTCATAACCATTATCCCAAGCAAAAGTAAAAGAAAGAAAAAAATAAATAAACACTAACAACCCTTTTCCACTACTTTGTCTTTCTTTATTGAACAGCTTCCCTGGGCAATATTCGAACCTCGAAAATAAAAACATTGTCTAGCCGAGCGCAACGCGAAAGCCTTTCAACTTCAACTGCTTAAATGTTGATCGTTGCCACCTCGTGAAGGGTAATGATTTTTGGGGGTAGGAGATACTTCGTCATTTCACCAGCCCGAATGACCTTTGAGTCAGGAGACTACAGATCATCCATCAATGGACAATGCCATGTTATACAACATTTTCCAAAAAAATTTGAATTATTATCAGCGCCCTGACATCACAAATGTTTCCCGTCCCATTGGGAAAGGGTTTTCAGTTGATCAATGAGTTCCCTTAACGATGTGTACGTTTGTGTCTGTATTGCTACATTTGCTTTTAAATTAACATAATTTTTCAAAGCCACTGGTTCAACAAATCAAGCAAGGAAATATCGTCACATTTATAGAGTTCAACATAAATATTATTTTTTGTATGGATTTTTGGTTGTTATTTTTGTCTAATTATGTAACTAATAACGCTAAATACACGCACTAAAAAGCACATAATTTTTTATCACAATTTCTATTCACATCAACCAACAAAAAATTGCATTATCGAAACAATTTTCATATTTAATTTCAGCAAATATTTTTACACTTATTCACACACATTTTACACAATACGTTTTTTGGTTTTTCTTTGTGTTTCATATTTAAACTGTTGTTAAACTTTTTAAACAGTTTCGTTTACTTCCGTTACTCCGTTATTTGCGGTTTTCAGCTACTGCACAACTGCTTCAATAGCACAACTGTAACTCGCATTTATTTCACACATACTGCATTTTTGGGCAGTAAATGATTGTTAAAGTAAACTTGAGGAATTTAAATAATTTGTATTGTTTAAGTTGCGATTACATATTTAAAACTGCACACACTTCACAATATTTGTTACCAAAAATTCAAAACAACAGAGCTTAATCGTAAAGCTTTTTTGTATTCCTTTTTATGTCTGCTTTTATTATCATATTTCATTTTTATCACTGCACACGTTGGCTGTAGAAACACACGAACCCAAGCCCGATCTTCTTTGGTCACATATTCTCACATAATAATCAACAGCAGTACACACGCACATGAAACCCCACTGATTAGTAGTTTAGTAACTTCTTCATGAAAAATTTCAGTTATCGCAACAAAATAATTTACATTACACTCCCGGTCACGGTGAGTACTTTGTCACAAATTTGGAAACTATTTTTAATGTTTTAACTAACTTCTACCGAAAGCTGAAACATTCGATCGAGACAGTACCACATTCACGTCCGAAAATCACAACGGTATGCTTCAGCAGATGTATGAACTGCGACTGAAGAAAGCAACATACCACGGAATGCGAACTTCCAAGCGTACGATCGCAAAGAGAAACCCCTGGCACAACCTTTAATGTTGTCTCACGCTTCTGCATAGCGAGCACAGCAACAAGCTTTCTCTTTCTCTCATGCTGCAAGCGATCGCGCTGCAGTTCACGCACTCGCGATCGCTCGATCAGTCGCTCTCAGTTTTGGAACGCACTGTGGAGAGCGGAACATAGAAGAGGCATTTTCCGTGGCGTTCAGTTCGCGGGACTCGAGATTTTGACCTCGCATAACGGACAGAAAAGTTTTGTTTTCATTCATTACTTATACAGTTCTGAGGAAAATTAGTTAAGTTACATTTTTTATGATATTTCCTATCGTAGTTCGTACTTAATCAAAAGTAGATAATTTATCATAAAATTATTTCATTTTTTACCAATGAAATGTATTGCTTCATTGCTGGCAAATTGCAGTATCACGTTAGTATAGAAAAAAAAGAAAAATCTTACTATTTTCGATAGACATAATTTCGTCAATCAAAAGGGCTTCTTAGTATATTTATTTCTACGTAGAATTCCAACATCTTACTGACAACAAGGCTGAATGCGTGTTTTAAACGCTTCATAGGTTATACTGTACTAAATTTCAGATTTTCCACATGTTTTTCCACCCTCTGTTGACAAGGATAACACACAAGAATGCAATTGATTTGTTCGCCCTGATTGTTGTTTTCCAGCTGAAGTATTGTCCAAAATCGGGCTAAAGTCGCTACCGTTGAAAACTACTCTTGACCTACACTGTCCAGTAAAGTACCGCTACTGCAGCAAACACACAACCAACCGTAGAGTAGCCGAAGCAAAACATACTTCCTCAATTAACCCGCATTTCTCTGCACACCTCATAGTTGGTGTGTTTTTTCCCCCCCGACTTTGGTCAAGCTCCAGCATTAAGCACTTTGCAATAAGCTAGGTGAGACAAAAATGCTTAGTTTCGGCACCATTACATTACTTCTGTTCGTACGTTAATCTCCGGAAGCGAGAAAACATAAATGCAAATCAACCGATCGGGCTAGTTTTGTTTTATATAAACATTAAATTATTTACTTTATGTAATTAATATGTAACCGAATCAATCGCAATAAAAACGAATTTGAAGGATAATGAGAGTTTATTATTATGCTCAATGTTATGTTAAAATCGATAATGAGAGTGAGAAATTTGTAATAAAATGGCATCTTTTTAAACATGTTGTGTGTTGGCATTTGTATGGCCAATTTATTGTGCCAAGGGGAATGGCAAACGGAATTTATCGGCGAAACAAAGGGAAACCCGTTTCAAATAAAGGAATTAGTCAAACTTCTATAAACTAGGTAGCTATTATTTCTACGCTTGACGCCTTGCGCCATCGTACACGTCATTTTCACTTCATTTGTTACGTCTCGCGTTGTCGGTTTGTTTCGAACTGATGACATTGTTTCCCAACATACCACAACGAAAGGTCGATGTGCTTTTCACCAGCCCCGCCACAGATAACGTACAAATCATAGCAAAAAGACAACAGATCCGATCCCGTATTTTTCCCTGGGCAGGTGGTGTACGGCGGCAACCAACCGCCAACACGGAGGAGAAAGAGTGTAATAATGCATTATGTTTTCGATTTTTCCTACCAACCATAAGCCATTGTCTTATGCCCGAGGTACAATAAATGGTGTCACTCAAAAGCTGTTGGTATTTCAGCTCGATCACTGCGTGATCATCCGTGTACGATCTACTTCATTCGGTATTGAAGATAGCATCGCAAGCAACAAGAATGAAAAACTCGAGTAATTAATATTTATGACTTGTTTTTTTTTTCGTATACAGTTATTGGTGGATTTTAGTTTCCCTCTTTTCGGGGTTTTCAACAAAAAAAAGTAAACACGTGAGGACACTCGCTCACTTTGAAAAATTTTCATCATTTGCAAAGGAAGTAAAGCAATTAATTGAATAAATCAAATGATTGGTTTGTTCAGCGGAATTCCGTTTACTTGAGTTTAGTGTGGCAATGGCCTATCAGACGATGTTCGAACCCCAATTACGTTAATAAATAAATATCGTATAGTAAAGGAGAAAAAGGTGATGTATACAATATGTCACCATACAATGGCAGATAAAAGAACGCATAAAAACCTTATGGGAATTAATAACTAAAGCATTGAACTGAGCAAATGAAGCTCATGTGAGCGAAGTATTGCAGTGTGTAATTATGACGGCATAGTTTTGTGTGCAATCGCTTTAAACAATGAACACGGGTACTGCCGTGATCGCAAAACTTGCTCACAACACAAGCGACGAACCTCACAATCAATTTCTCAGCCCACCATCACGCACGTTGCTTATGATGTGTTTATAGTTTACAGCATCTTCTATTCTTTTTCGATTTATGTTTTTTTTAACCATAATCTTTCGTCTAATAATATTGAATAAGTAATTTTTAATATCATTTTTATAATACATAATTGTTAATTTTTTAAATAGAATTAGCCAAATATAAAAATAAATACTTTGCCCAGGTTGTTTATTGCCAATCTCATGCGAATTGATGGATTGCCACAATAACGCACAATGTTGGCATCATTTTGTTGTGAAAATGTCTTACAGTTCGGGCCTAAAACAATGTTACGTGATCTACTATTTCAAACTCACAAATCCACAACATCTGCAAGACCTACATGTGTTTTATTCTCGTTATTGTTTCTATTTAATCAATCTTGTTGTTGAACCATATGCGAAGTGTTTGTGCACAGTATAATGCTTATTGGTTGAGTAGAGATGAATGATCTCCCACACCGCTCAAAGACTCTATTAACCAATCGCACTAACCAACCAACCAAACAAGGCTTGGTGTTGGATAATAAAAATGCATTCATCGATAGATTTATGTGAACTGCCCTCAATTATTTTTTTGGACGGAATAGATCGGTCATAACATTACAATCAACATAAAAGCATAATGTTTAACTCTTATTTACGGAAGAAAATAAATAACAAGCTTGAAATAACTGAACAATTAAATAATTGATTGAAACATGTTGCATGTCGCTTCCTTTTTGTGTACGGCTTCATCATTAATTTGCCATGAAATTTCTTCCTACCAAATGTTTAACGATAAAACAGTGTTATTACAGGTCATCGATCTTTTGGATTTTTCAATCATTCAGCTTGTAATGTACATTGCAAACAACGCGCGTACAACGAATCGTCAAACCGATTGCATGTAACGTAATCTGCTCGGTTGGAGTTTATTGAACGCACGAAGCATGCGAATTGAAATTGAACGAAATGTTTTGGATTTTTTTTTTGCACCTGGATTTTTATGTTTTGCTATTGTGTAAAGCAAGGTGTGTGATGACCCATCAGCAACACAATTTATTCTAATCCAAAACGAGACACAGCTTAATACATTTAAAAAATGCAGCAGAAAAGAAGGAAATAGAAACCTTTTTTTTTGCTTTTTCGATTAACGGCTATTTCTCGGTCCAGTTTATATTTTTTATAGATATGTGTTTGCATAAATCGGTCGTATAAGTTTTGGGTGAAAGTTTCGTTTGTAAGGAAAGTCTTATACCATCAATTTAGAACAAACCGCAAACTAAGAACAGGTTTCTTTAGGAAAACTATATAGGTCGTTAGGATACTGGATTTTTACTGAGCATCTTTATGATAGCCTGTCCATATTTAGGTCAGCAGGCAGTTATACGATTGCACTAGCCATTGAGCCACAAGTCAACCGGATTCCGGTTTGCTGCATAGTATGTAGTAACAGTATGAAGCTCCGTCATCTTTGTTGCCGGGACCGTCTGGATGCAGCATTGCATTGCAACGCCTTCTCCTTTCTAGTACAACAGTTTCTTCCCCGTCAACTTTTCTCTTCCTCTGCTTCGTTGGATTCTTACCATTACTGAATGATTCTACTTCCCCAGGGCAGAGATGGAAAATGGGGTATAAAAAAAATTACGCAACCAGAAAGTGCAGATGCATCGTAACATAAAGGCCTCGACCTCATTCGAGTGAACTTGGATTGCCATCCACTCGCCAAGCCTTGCTCGCCTGCTTACGGGTACGAACCGATCTTATGCTGCATTTTACCGGCCACGAGCGCAATCAGTAGCGCAGCAAACAGGTTTAAGATATTATGATGCAATTTCCTAGGAGAGCAATGTAATAGCATTTCTCCTAAAGTCCTGAACCGGAATATCAAATCGTGTCATGAGACCATGGGAAATTAGAACACTCGTTTCACTGCTAGTAGCATAACATAAGTGACCTAATAAGCCTCAATTTTAAAATAGGTCGTACTTATGTGACTCTACCATACAATTTGGCTGCCGTATCCGTTTGTAAAATGTACGAATGTAACAATCACATGCGATAGTTAGTGTGACAAATCTGTCTTTAAAACACATTTCATTGGTATCAATATCTACTTCAATCTGCATTACATGCACTGTTCAAGTATAGTTTTATGAAGAAGGAAATTGAAATATTGTACTCACCTTGCTATACGATCGCCGTGTACGGAATAAAGGATGAGGTGCACCACCGGGAGGCTGTAGCGGTACTGCTGGCTCTGGCGTAACAGTTTGCACTGGACGCGGTGGCTTCAATGTCAGCTTCTTCAGTGTAATCATGCGTTTATCACACATTAATTGGACGTCGTCTATGCGTTGTAGCACCTGTTATATAAGACACACACACAACAATACCATTGAATACAGTTTCAGCAGTACAACAATAGCTTTCCATTGGAAAACAAATTTTAGAGCGAATAAGATAGATTATTTGAATAATCATTTAACTATTGATTTTTTATCATTATTTGTATCTCAGATTATTTAACAAATACTTTATATTCTAAACTCGATTCACTCGATAAAACTTACCTGTGACACTAATGCCTTCGTTTCGAGTGTTGTGTTTTCTTGAATTTCAAGTTTTATTTCGTTCGGACTAGACAATTTAAATTCTGCCGCGGATGCAAGAAAGTCCTGTATCTCCTGCAAGCTCTGCTCCGCAATTTCAACCGACACTGAACATTTTTCTATCCGTTGCGTCGCTAATAACTCAATCCCTCGGGTGCACCATTTATTTGCCTAGAAACGAATTTAAATTATACATCAAATTGTAAATTTAATCTATTCTTTCGCATACCTTTTCAACACGTTCCATCAATTCGCGAGCTTTGGCAAGGGTTTCGATCCGTTTCGAAATACGATTGTGAATAAGCCCACAAACGCGGCTTAACTCATCACACTTTGGTTGAACCATCTCCTTCGGGCAAGAGCTTATACAACCCTTAGTTCCTATTATCCGCTGACCGGTACTGATGACATGCTGTGCACGCTCCACATCTATATTAGAAATTAATTGGAACTCTTTGGTCTCCTGTAGCAGTTGATCCATTCTTGTTACGGTTTCTCCGATTTCGGTCATGTCCGATACCGTTTTTAAATGACGATCAAAGTTATTCTTTACATCATGCAATGAAAAAGCAATTATAATAATATTAAGGATACAGTTTTCATTCTTGCTTTGGGAGAGCGATCGAATATCTTACCTGTAGTTCGCGAAAATCTTGCTCAAAGCGACGAAGTTCGAGACATTTTTTCAACCTTGACAAGTGCACCGTCCAGAAGTCTTCAAATTGACGCTCGGTTTCCTCCAGTTGTACCAAAAGTCTGTGACAATCGCGACTGTCATCAAAATGATGCATATTGATATTTAAATAATTCCTTGCACTGGATGTTTTATTTTAATGTTTTGTTTTCGTTACACGTTCCAAAAGTAAATATTCAACATGCCACAGCATTCACGAAAAGCAATGGTCTCATTATGTTTCATGTTATATGTGGCCGTAAGTAACCGAAGATCATATGAACACGGAAGTGTATAAGCGTAAGCGTATGAGATATGAATATAGATTATGAGAGATGTGTATGTAGTATGGATCTGGTCAAAAATTATACAGTGTAGATTATGAACGAATGTGCATTTTCTATCAATACTCTATGATAAGACGTTTAGAAGGAAACTGTGCATTGAATTCTTTATATTAAAACCAACAGAATAGACAAAAGAATGAACTCTCAAAATTATTATCTTCAATAATGAAAAGGATGATAATGAATGGCTAAGCGCTCGAACATATGAACTACAGCTGGTCGTCGGAATCGGAAACGTATATCAATACCAACGTAGCAAAAGCTTAAAATTCCAGCTACACAATTGAAAGCAGCTGTAATGGTATTTTTACATCAATGATTTTATTATACTACTTCATTCGTCTCATCAAAGAAGACAAACATGATCCACAAGGTCGTTACATTAAATTATTAAACAATCAGCGAAACACGACCACAAATAGCATAATATAAAACAACGAAATATAATTCCGTATGCTTTGCAAAATTGTGAGATAAAATGAGAAATAAAAATAATAATTGTAACAAAAAAGTGCGGCATTAATTCTCACATTATGATTTTTGCAATATGCAAGTACAAAATGTATGATCTACAGTTGCCTCATGCAACACCCTAACCCATTCACGTTATATTTATAAAATAACCAGTGCAAGGTAAATTTGTATCTTACTTTTATCTTAAATGCTACAAGTACTATTAAAACCGCTTGGAAAACCACTAATAGAAATGCCATTTTTGATTGACATATTTTTTAAAACTTCAACTAATATGTTTTTGATAAAACTAAACAAAATACGGAAACTTTAAAGTGAGGACACTAGGTTAAAATATTTAGCAAAAATCTGCTATACAAACTTGGCGCTGGTAAGCCATTATTATATAAGCGAAATATGAAATTAACATTGAAAAATTCACTAAAAACCATCGTTAACTATCGAACAAACAAACAAAGAGCAGTCTTAACACAGTTCAACAAGTTTTTAATATATTTACGTCGAAGCCAACATCACTTACCTCTCTATAGAACTTATATTTCCAAAGCGTTCTACCGCTTCCCGGTCATACTCCTTTTTGCTCTTCATTTCCTCCAATAGAACTTCTCCGTGTTGTCCAGCGGAAAGTATGTCTTCCTACAAAACAAATCGATTTATTTTGATACATTCAATCAATAATATTCGTTTTAATTTACCTTCAACTTTTCATACTGCTCTCCCTGGTCATTAATCAATTGCTCTGTTGCTTCTACAGAGTTTGGGAACTCCATGTCATGAATTGATTTCATGAACGCATCCAAATTGCCTGAGATAATGTTTGTCAAGCCGGAAAACTTTTCCAACGATATGCGTTGCTGGATCCACTCATGATGCGAATATGCCAGCTCGCCACCAAGCTCTATCGTGAGCTGACCGCGGCAAATATATTCATACAATTCCTCCAGTGTCGCACAGACTATCACGCGGAACCGAAACTCATCCTTGAAGAACTTATTGCTGACTTCGGAAATGGCTTTCTGCAAGAAGCCTGCCGGACGAATCACGAACACGAAGTGCACTATCGCCGGGAAATAGATCGATATTTTCAACAGTATTGCCTTCACGGCAGCCCATCTATCTTTGCGTCGATCTATGATCAGGTTGAAGCCCATATCTGCCTCGGACAGGGAAGGTACGGAAGTTAGGTAGAGCATCAACTTTTGATACTCCAGATCGGTGAGATTTTGAAAGTTGTTATAATCCGGAAACGTTATCAACGGGCAACCGTCTTTCGAGCGTCCACCTTAAATTGAAACAATACGTTACAAGATCGGGTCCGATCTACAGCCGAAACGGGCATTCTTACCAGTAATGATGGCGTATTGGGGATGGAGAAGATCTGCCACGTCCCCTACGCTCAGCGGTTCCTCCGCCGAGCTGACACTTACAGCCGAATTCATGTTATCTCTTATGATTGATCCATTCGAAGATGCGTGCCCATTCGTCGTGATCAACGAGCTGCAGCTGCCAAATGTGTTAAAATTAAAGTGATTCCCATTTTGGCACACATTTTCGATTAACTTATTAATGTTGCTAGAATTCTGCAAGCTTTGGTTCAGCACAGTCTGTACGGATGTGTTTGATGTCACCGATGATTGATGTTGAATAACATTCTGATAATTGTTATACTGATGGTTTTGATGGGCCGAATGGTATGAAGATGCGTTGCTGCTGGCACTTCCATTGTTTGGAAAGTTGCTGTTTTCTAAAAAATAAAACCAGTTTAAACATAAAGTGTAATTATCATCCCACGTTAGTATTAAGTGAAAATAATTAATGTCTATTATGCCATTAAGTTTCATTATCATCTTTCGTGTAAAAATAATCCTAAAATAACCAGATTCCGTATTTCCAATACCAAGATATATCAGCTTAGAGATCGAGCAGGAAACGTTAATTATCATCCACTGATCTCCAATGAATCTAATTGATCTAATGAATCGAAACATAAAAAGATTTTCATTCGGCATGCATCCGTTTGCGATCACTCTTCTCTATTTGATAATGATGTCATACTGATAGCCAATAACACGAAATTTCCTATCCTGATCTTTGATAACGTGTGGCAAAGAAACAACTGTATGGCGCATGGGGATACGTACTAATTCGTGTTACCTCCTCTCTCTGTGTTCTGATATATTGGTATCTGAAATGATGACTCTTGTCGTGTCTGGCACCAGCCTAACAGTAACATTCGGCATTACATATCTTCCAGTAGTATCAAGCAAATAAACCTTATCAAGCGGTTTCTTTTGGGACGATATGAAAATGAATCTTTTTTTTTTTGTTTTGCTGTATAGTTTATCTTATCAAGTTATTACATCTTATTTGGACAACACGATAGAGCCGGGATTTATGTTATATGCAGCAGACCATTGCTTTCAAGCGGAAGTGTTCACGTACCAATCTGCGGAATTATGTTTTAAGCTCTTCGAACCGTAGAACTTACAATGCGTTCAATGCGTTACGTGCAATAATTACAGCCATTAATCTTTATCTAGAATGGAGTACGTGCAAATAATTATATTTCTTGTTTGGCTCTACAATCACTGGCTCAAGGTCCAGACAGGATTTGAAACTTTTTCGGGAGATTTGATAACTAATACTTCACGGAGTGGATTATTAGACCGGTTAAAAACAGATACATTTCCTCGATATTTGTTTCATTCTGGTTAGAATAATAATATTCGGAAAAGTCTGCTCACCTTCGTGCGTAAGCTGCTCTCCGGAAATAGTTTTCAGCTTTGATCCGGAAGAACAGGCTGATTGCGGTGTCGTGACCGCAGAAGATGATGACCAGTCACCATCCATTGCTTTCGAGGCGCTTCGTTTAAATTGCTCTAGAAAATTATCGATTTGAACTTCGATAGAATTAGGTGTACCTGCCGCCATAGTCAATCTCGTTTGCTATCACTTTTATCCACTGTATCGTACTGTGTATCATTCACAGAACAAATGGCTGGCAATTCCCTTTAATGCCTTTTAAATCACATACATAAACTCTTAAGAAATAGGATTTACGAATACTATTTACGGAAACACACGAGTTCCACAAGCATTTCACTGTAACCGCACAATCTTATTTTGTTTACAAATTGTTTCACTAGGCATTAGACAATTTTCACTACTTTTTCCTATTTGCATAACACACAAGTCATGGGGCGTTCATCTGCTAAGCACTTGCTTGCTTTCTTTAGTATTCTTTACATAATCACATGGAGAATTTTTGGACCACTTTTTAATGCGATTCTACTGACACTTTTTTCCATCATCATGATGCACTATTAGCTTTTCCTATAACTGCATTTTACCATTAAGAACACATAATAGGACTACGGAATATGTGCTAGAACACGCAATCTCACACCGCATCCGCAACCTGCTCACTTTTAGTTCAGCTGCTTACACCATCACACCCATTTGTTATTGATTTAGAAGCGAACTGTTTAAAGTTCTCGACAGTAATGACACACTTTTAAATGCTTTTTACACTTGATATTATTCAAGTTCAGTTGAGTTAAAGGCCCCGCTTATAATTTTATACACCTGCCGAAACAAACAATAACTCCATTTGTGTTTTTCTTCTCTTTTGCTATGCTGCTCTCTCTCTCACAAGAGAGCAGTGAAGAAAAACTGATACTTCACGGTGAGTTTGTATCGGTCATACTGGCTGACGCTATTATCCGGTTCTATGTTTCTTGATGTCTGATGATTTTAAAAACATTTCTTTTAGGTACAATTTCTTCTGCAATGCTGCTCCTTTTAGTTGAAGTTGAAAAAGGATAATTTAAGAAAACTCATTTCTATCTTTCATTTGTTCCAATCGTTCTGCTGACTCGGTACGCCCTTCTCTACTAACCTTGGCTCACAATGCATATGTCAACAAAGCAAAGTGCGGATTTTCCGTGATGCCCTGTAGTCCGGGTATTCCTTGAGTTGACTGTATTTATAGAACTATATGAAACAACTGCTCATAAAATACCGGCAGAGTTTCGTGAATCGTATCATCATCACCATCATTTCGAACTGTACGCGGCACCACGGAGTTTCGTGCGTGATGCTTGAGTGTTTTTAGGTGCGCAACTTCAACTACGAAACGTGCTGTGCGATATACCATTGCTAACGATCTCTGTTTTCGTTTAAAGCTGTTGTTTTCGTCCTTCGTCGTTCGGTATCGATAGTCCATCGATATCGTCTCTACCTGCATCTTCTTTGGCACCATCAGTGCAGCATCATTTCTGTGCCGACACATCAAATTCTACGCACGTTTCATAAGAACATAACTGCAAACTAAACAACAAAATGAGCAGTAAGTATACGGAAGCTAGCACAAGTAGTGTCCATTAATGAAACGCAGTGTTTCGTAATAATGTAAAGATTCCTACTAATCGCTACGACGAAAACAGTGTAAAGCAACAACAGCAGCATTCTATCCACATGTGAGATTTAGATGTCAAAGTAGGTGACCTAGAATGACCTTGAACATACTTTTTAAAAACAAACACATGTTTTTAAATAAAAAAGAAAGTGCGGTGTTGTTACGAATAGTGATACTTTAAGAAAATGCTACAATAGCTAAATATCCACTTGAATCGTGGGCCATTGCTATATTGATATGTTTGTAAATATCTGGCATTTATAGCAAACATACTTAGTCTAATGTTAGTTTAAACAAATAAAAGAATTTATAAAGTAATTCTTTCTAATGAATATTACAGCTTGCCTCGTTCCAAGCGTAGAACGTAAAAAACTTATATGCGAATCGAGCTGAATGAAAAATCGACTGGTGTTTCTCCCGCATGGCACCAAAATTCTAAATTTAATCTTGCGTAGGTTTTTGCATCGTTGGCAACTACGTTGGAGTTTGCGTTTGCCTTACCGAAAATAATCTTCGGCTATTTGAATTTACATCTTGACGCGGTTAACTGGTGTTCATCTTTAATACCAAATATCCCTAACTGATTGATTGAACGCACCATAATTATAGTTAGCGGAGGGAAACGGTCACGGTCGTTGCATTCAATGTTATCAGTTGCAATTTAAATGTTCTATGTTAATCATTTAGTGTTTATGCTTTTCCACCGCCCAAGACTGTGAGTTGGCGCCAGGAAAAACAGGCATCAGAAACAGAGATAGAGCGAATGATAATGAACGTCACAAAATGTCATCTATGGCAACATAACATCCCGTACGTTCGTTTCTTATCAATGTCGTCATTATGATTGTTTAATTGTAGTCAAATAGATGTAGCCGACGCGATTTAGGTTCTACAAAACTAACGCGATTAAGAAGTTCAATAATAGAACACTTATTTTCTTTCTTATTTGGCGTCGACTGGTTGGCTATCTCCTTAAACATGATTGCCCAAGTTAAAGTAAAAATGACCTTGCTGTTTGTTCATCGTTATGTTGCTGTTCGACGATTTTAGATCCCTCCATGCTTTTCCCAATTCATTCATTTATTAATTGTAGCGTTTGTTTATACTTTTTTATTGCTGTTTTGTGGTTTCTCGTTAGCTTTATAACGTGTCGAATTATAAACTGATTTACACGAATACAGGAACAATGAGCAGCAAGGGAACAAATTTTCGCCTAGTCAAACTTTTGTATTTACAATTGGCAAATCGGTTTTCTCTCTCTCGTATCTTCACAATTGATTTGATGTTAACTCTCTAATTATTCTCTAGTCAAAAAACACCTTATCTGAGAAGAATCCGAAACGTTGTTACAAAAATAAATTCACACCACTGATTTTTGAGCCACTCATGCGTTATCACATGTTAAAGAAACTCATACTCGACATATTGTGTTCTTCTTTTATTTGAATATGATTACATCACACGAACGCCTGGGAAAAGTAACTGTTAGAATTTCTTTCCGTAATCTAGCGTTCAAGGTTATCACACAAAATATTGATATTGATAGAACGAAGTCTCTGTTCTGTTGTCACTCGCCATGTGGGTTTCTGTCTTTATTTTAGAATTGCCGGTATAATGCTGAAAATGAATGATTAAGTGTATTTGGTTTACATATTAACAATTCTTTGTTTTCTTCTATTTCAGAGTACGCCTGGGTAACTTTAGCAACCAACGACTCCTACTCTCTGGGAGCTCTTGTTGTTGCTCATTCACTGAAACGTGTCCATACTGTGCATCAAATGGCCGTACTTATTACGCCCGGCGTATCAGAAGCAATGAAGTAAGACGTTACAATCAACCACCCGACACCCTGCATATTAGAAATACTCAACTTTTGTGTGTTGTTAATCTTTACAGAACAAAATTGCGTGCCGTTTTCAACGTAGTAGAGGAAGTCAATCTACTCGATTCGAAAGATGCAGCGAATCTGGCGCTTCTGAAGCGTCCAGAACTGGGCGTTACATTCACGAAGTTGCACTGTTGGCGACTTACGCAGTTCGAAAAATGCGTTTTTCTCGATGCCGACACGCTTGTCCTGCGCAATTCGGACGAACTGTTCGAACGGGAGGAACTGTCGGCTGCACCGGATATTGGCTGGCCGGATTGTTTCAATTCGGGCGTCTATGTATTTCGACCAAATTTGGAGACTTTCTCCAGTTTGCTGCAATTTGCGGTGACTCACGGAAGCTTCGATGGTGGGGACCAAGGTTTGCTGAATGCCTACTTCTCCGAATGGGCCCACAAGGATATTCAAAAGCACTTACCCTTCATTTACAACACCTCCTCGGTAGCGACGTATTCTTACTTGCCTGCATTTAAACAGTACGTGTCCGGCATTTGAATGTTAAATCAACGGATGCATTAATTACATTTACCGTTCCGATTTCCCGTTGGCAGATTTGGACAAAATACCAAAATTCTTCATTTCATCGGCGCTGTCAAACCATGGCTGCAGAACTTTAACTCTGAAACACGTAAGGTGTATGTGCCCTCAGAGTATCAGCATCTGGCAAACTTTCTTCAGTACTGGTGGGACATCTTTGCCGAAGATGTCCATTCAAGGCTGAGTCCAGACATGGTAAGTTATCGCATTAATCGCCATAATCCCACAAAAGCAGGAAATAGATGCACACATTTTCGGCGCGGCCTTTATGAAAAGTCTTCCCGCTGTCTTTCTCCTTTTTTTCATATACCAAGTCTATTGCGTGTGCTTCCTGGCATGCCTGTATTTGCCTTTTCAATCCCGTTTTTATCCCTCTGAGCTCCGTTCAGTATTAAATACGTGGAGAATGGTTTTCCAGAAAGGCATGTGGGGCATACAGCACCCTATTGTGTAACAACAAAATTGGCAAACAATTTAATATAAAAAACATTTTAAATAAATTTCAAGTCTGAACATATTTCCATTTGGAAAGAGAGTATATTACTCAATGCGGAGGTAAGAGAACGTATGAATATGAAACCCTCAGATCGAATTATTGCCAAAGTTGTTTATTATTGCTTTTGTTTTTTTTGCTTTTTGATTGAATATTTTTGTACTATGCTTTTCATCAGCTTTTGCAAACGCTTTTTATTAATTGTTCATTATCATTTTAATTTTCCACGTAATTTGGCGTATTAAACGAATGCTATTTCTTCATATTTGTAATTAGTTGCCGTAGTTAGAACCTAGCATTGCACACTGTTACTGTAATGAAGAGTGATGCTTTATTGCTTGTTTTCTCTCTCTCTCTCTCCTTTGTATTGAAGCCATTCATTTCTGTTTTATTTTGTTTAATTTTACTTTCAATCTACACCCATTTGGTACCCTCGGAAGAAGTATTACAAAAAAGTGCCTTAAAAGTAGTTTATTTAACTCACCTTGTGAAAGGAATACTTTTTGCAACTTAGTGTTGATTAATGAATGTGTGTTGCATCTTTCTTTCGTACCGGATTTTACTGCGGCGATATATTGTAAACAATACAAACAATCATACAAAATGACAACATACAACGCGCACTGAACATGTTTTGGTTACGGGAGGCAGAGCTTGTTGGTAATGGCTTCCAGAAAGAAGATTCACACCTCTAACTGGTGTCATCATGTGGCGTTTTCCAAGCAAATAGAGAGTTATGAACGTGTACAGAACCAGGATCCGTTTAACCTAAATTTAAAAAAGGCATTCGCACAGCTGATAAAAGCTGGTACACAAATGAAAACTAATACAGCGTACACGAACTAAAAATCGTTTCCATACGTATACAATTGTTCGTCTTTACTTGTCCGTTAGCCCCTTATATACTGCCTAAAGAAATTCGAACCAATTTCAATTGAACTTAATTGTGTTAAAACGATTCGGCTAATGTATTTCTTTCGTTGCCACACATCTTGTCATTTTTCTCGCTTCTTTTTACATCCTTTCCAAAATATCCTGATTTTCTTACCATTGTGCATACTCAAATGCCTGCACAAAAAAAAACCCCTAGAATGGCCTCGCTGGGGCGATAGCTAATGTTACGCTTGGAGAACCGCGCACTTCGGATCAGGACCGCATTGAAGAGAAACTTCGCCGACAATACTGGGAAGCGGGCAATGCAGAGTATGTTGGACGTGACGCATTTAAGCATATCTGGGCCAAAATTCAGCAAACCATGGAAAAAGGAAGCGAGCTCGAATAACAATTTTACCTTTTGATACATTTTGATACATTGGATTTGAATGTGTGTATGTGATATTTGCCAATTTGGACGAAAAAAAAACAACCCCAACTTAATGTTGGGCAATGTGCAATGAAAGTGCTCTCTTCTAGGTTGTGGTGTTAAAAACAAATCGGCAAATCACACCTTTAGCGATACATGATATGGAAAATAAACGATTTACATTAAATGTAGCATAGATGCAAAAACAAAAGAAATGTAATTTTCACTATAAACAGAACAGAACAGCACAGCCTCCACAGTAACGCAAAACACGTGCTGCAGACACAGATTGCCCTCGTGCCGTTGTATGTATGTTGTCAAACCGATTATCATATATAGTTACGATATGTCCTCTTTCAATGTTTCGTGAAATTCGTGATTTAAGTTTTAATTTGCTTTATTTTGTATATGCATGCGTGTGCGTGTGTCTTGTGCTAAGAAGATTTGAGTTTTATTTCCTAACAGCAACGTGCTTTAACTCACTGGATAAAACCTTCGCACAAGGTTAGTGTTAATCAATCTCGTTCTGCGCCACTGAGTACCGTCTATTTTACTCATGAAACCGATAACGAGAGTCAAACATTATTTTGGCAATATCAAGATAATTACCAACACCACCACCAGCAACAGCAAAGAGAAGGGTTTATCGTTTCGTACGATCCAGAGAAGGGTTATCAAGACCCGTGGGAGGATTACCTGCAGAGACAGGAGCGTGAAAAAGTTTTGCGCAAACAGGAAGAGGAACGATTGTACTTCCAATATTTGAATGAACTACGCGCACAAGAACATAGAAGCCGCACACAGTATGAATCATCACTCGTAAACCATGAACAGTCACCGCCATATCATGTGTCGCATCATGATGCACATTATGCTCAACAACAGCATCAGGATCTGCACAGAGGTGCTGATGGTGGTTACGCCGAGCGTGACCACCAAAATCATCATGATAAACATGCTTTACAGCGCACAGAACAGTGGGTCGATAGAATGGTACAACAGCATCAAGAAAACGTAGGTCACTGGGAAAAACATTCTGGGGAAATGTTCGCTGTTCGGCAACAAGATGCAACCGTTGACCATAATGCTGGTGATCAAATGGGCAACAAGGCAATTCTGCAAGATTCTAACAATAACATCACCGCTGGTGATAGCAATAGTAACATCACTGTCCACAATAAAAGTAGTGATTTTGAAGAGCACAAAACGTATCCTCCGAGCTTCTCCCAGCAAGAACCAACCGACCAACGGAAACCAACCGAAAGCGAGGAACATAACGCTGGTGGTAATGTTGGGGATGTGGTAGGTACCTTAAAATCAATGAACGTCAATACCATCATTGGAAGCATTCCACAGTCATAGTCTTCGAATTGTACTTAAACTTAATGTGTGTTCATTGTTGCATTGTTACATATTGTGTTTATTATTTGCATGCGTACTTCCAATTTTCCAATTTTAATCTTTAAAATACAATCAGCGCTGAACATTACTTTCAGGACTCAAAATTCTCTAACAGAATGCTGACGATTCGCGCGAATGTTTGCGCTTCGAACAAATATTACTCATTTGCTTGTGTAGTTTTCGTATGTTTCATATAATTCCCTTTTTTTGTAAACTTCTGGCTGTTTATTTATAATTTATGTGTGCAAAAATCAACGCTTGTGGAAATTGTTATTACGTTTCATACAGCAAAAACCAAATTACTTTCAATGGCAGGACATTATTTTTTTTTCATTTGCTTGCTCTTCGTACAACGATCCGTTTGCAGTTTATTCCGTTCAACTATTCATATTCATAGTAAAAGGTGAATACTATATTAAAAAAAATGGTTTGGAAAATGGTTTATCATTTCGTTGTCTGTACGTCTTCAGGTTATGTTTTGTTTTGTGTCTATCATATACGTCTTCATTTAATATAAAGCATTAATTTATCGATCATCATTGTAATTGTTCCATTGCAGAGTGGTCTTGCGGGAGCATTGGCTCAGTTGCATCTTGGTGAGGCGAAATCAAAAGAACAAGAAGCCTACGAAGAGCATATGAGACGCCAATGTTGGGAAACAGGTAACATCGATTATATGGGACGCGATTCGTTTGAAAACATTTGGAAACGCATTCAACAAACGCTCAGCGCCGGAGCTGGAACAAGTGCCGAAGAAAAAGTGTTGGAGTCTTCCGTTGCTGAACCTGTGTCTCCGGCTGCGACGCAACGCACCAGCCGTCGTCCATCGAGATCACGTTCCGCTACACCGAAAAGGGATCCGAAAGATCGGTCCCCGACACCGCAACCGGAAGATAAGAAGCCTGTCGATAAAAAGGAAGGTAATTGACCCACCATCATCATTGCCTGCATTCACCGGCGGCACCAGTCAGGCAATTGCTTCCAACTAACCAATATCATCCATCGTTTAAAATTGTTTTCCTGCTGTGTGTTGTCTCCATTATCATACGTACGTCGTGTCGCTAATATTGTTACTATGACCAGTATCACCGTTTCACCATATTCACATTGGCCTTCGTTACCAACCGTGGAACCAACGTTAGTGTAGACACTGACTCGTCTATCTTAATTGTTGGTCATTTGTTTTATTTTGCTAGCTAACTGTTCATCACTATCAACTGTCGCACAAAAGGAACCTTAAGAAGATAGACAATTAATATGATACAAGCTGCATCTATTACTTATCGTGAAACAGAACGGTTCGATACGTACACGTTTTAGGTTGGTTCAATATTGTCAGCTTTAGAAAAGAAAATAATTTACGATTTGCACATCGATACCATGTTCTATACACATTTTATTGTTTCTTTTAAAACGATACTCTTAATTCCAAACATACATAATTCAACACCTCATAGTGCCATTAGCTAAAAAAGCAGCATAAAGTGTTAAGTCATAGTCGAAATTCATTCAGCTATAAATTATCATACAGTTTACAAACTGTAGCAACACAAAGAAAAAACGACAGAACAAACAAAACAACAAACGTATAACACGCATTGTGAACATAATTGTGAAGGAAAAACAAAAAACAAAACAAAACAAATAAATGAAACGCATGATACTAACGAAATTGAACGCAACAAACAAGAAAAAAACATCAATACTCGTATTATTCTCATCTTTCGCCATGGTATAAAGATTAAGGCCTATTACACGTGAAATGGTACATTCATTTTTAGCAAATTGTGTAACTGTGTCCTAAAAGAGTTCGTTCTAGACAAAATATATGTAATCATTATTGTTCCTGGTTGTGTTGTGTTCTGTAATCGTTCATCCTACATAACGTTAGTGTGTTTTTTTTTCTTATTTTCAGAAGGATTAACTAAGAGCTACATGAGTTATACAGAATACATAATTGAAACATGCAATTGTGGGATATCCATAAAAAGTATTTTCAACATTGTTTCTGTGAATTATCATAATTCATTAATTATCTCATATCAAAATCATAGTTCGAAGTGGAAAGAAGCGGACTACTATTACTGGAAAACTACTGACTACGCATTAACATGATTAGTTGTTATAAGACAATGTTTGGCAGTAATTCAAAGTATATTTATATGCTTGAAACAGCTGAATTTTTGCTCATTCTGTTTCATTTATCAATTGCAACATGAAGAAAGGAGAATTGTTCACCTGTAACGTGTTTTATGTTTCAATAACTAAACTTGATTTAAGCGAAACGATTGTGTTATATTCGCTATCTCTTGCATCGTTAAATATGTTGGTGCCGCTCGTAAAATAGTATTCAAACACTAACAAGGATTTCCTTTTCTTCTTAAATTTTCTTTTCTCTCCCTTTATTGAACAAAACAACAATGACCCTCTATCAATTCCCATTTTCCCACAATTTCCGCATCATGGAACCGTGTCACGTTGGTCACTCTTGAATGTGTAAACGCAATATATCCCGTTTTACATTTTCTTTTCTTTTTTTGGTTTTGCTTGCGCGCTTTTACGGGGAATAATCCTTTATGCATGATTTATACTTACATTCATCTTTGGGGGTTTTTTTTTTGTTGTAAATTCTTGTCTACATTTGTGGGCTGCTTTCATCATCAAAAACCATGCAAACTATATACTACAGTACAAGTCGTTCCACCGCCGGTTATTGCGGAGGAAGACGATGTTGCTATCAGTTTATCATCGATCGAAAGTGCCCTTGCGATGCGAACCCAAGCAAAGCTGCCGCCACCAATTCAGTACGATCCGACTACCAATACGACAACATTGACCAAAAAAGTCTTTGCAGGTTATCGACAGATTATAACGACGAAGAGTCCAGAAGGGAAAACCCGTACGCATGAGAAGCTCGTTTACGATCCGTCCATCGAAGACGATCAAAAACCGGACAGTGCAGATGATCGCCCATCTACGGCACAAGCTACTTCTCAAGTGGATGTGAAACAGAACGTTGGAGCAGAAACTGCAACGCCTCAGATCGTGAGAGAAGAGGCGAAAGAACTGTCCCAGAAGCAAAGTGCGACACCAACGGTTGGTGGTGGCACAAGCGAAACTGCACCATCAAAAACAGAACGGCCGACGCAAAGTTCCGCTCCGGCAGCCAGTAGTAGCGCCAGTGCTGCTCAGCCAACGATTCCTAAGTCCAGTCCAAAACCTGTAGCTACACCTACGGTACAAGCGTCCCAACAACAGGTGGTCCAGGAATCGATTGCAGGTAAAACGAATGCATTGTTGGACGCAAAGCAACCGGTCAAAGCATTGCGCAAAAAACGACACATTTCTCCACAGTCGCGACCACTACAACAGACTACTACCAATGCCGGGTCGACCGATCAAGCGCCAGGAAAACCATCACCATCCTCATCATCATCCTTAACGTCTGCTTCGCGCCATGACTTGCCGTCTAACCAAAAGGCTTCCATCGCTACTGCCATTTCGTCAGCCGTCGTATCGCCATCACCGTCCGTATCGTCCAGCCTGGCGAAGACGAGTTACAGTCCGATCACTCCGAACACGTTCACTTCCTTAGATGATGAAAAAGTAGTACCTATTCACACACCACAATCACCAGACAAGACTCTGCCAACTGTACAACCATCGCTAAAACTGAACACACAGTCTGCTCAAACGAAACCGAGTCAGCCTGTTGAGGGTGTTAAAGTTGGTTCACCACCAGTGCCACCACGCCGCAAGCGTGAATCAAGAGCTACAAAGTTAGGTAAAATTTAACAACGCATCACTGTCGACAAGCGCTTCCATTAAATCACCCCTTTTTTCCTGTTCGCCATGCAGTTAGTATGAGTAGTATTTGATGGAGGAATTCAAAATCTTTTTAACAACCAAATTCACTATCATCTGGTGCAAGCAAATCGAAAAGAACTGCTCAATTTTTACGATGCCGCCGAAAACTGGTTCGAAGTAACGACAGCTGTTTTATGTTTTCAGTTGAGTTTTGCAAGCTGTTAGCATTATTATTTGATCGATCGAGTAATTGGCTTTTGAAAATGTACCTTTTAAGACCAGTATTTCATTCAAATTACTGACAGACGATCGATCGATCGATGTTGATCGATACACGCAAATGATTCTGAAATTGTAGGTACATTTCTAAGCCAGTATTTAACTACAGACCATAATTCTGCTAGTAGAAACTCCCAACCAAAATATAATGCTGACAATTTTAACTCATCAATTCACTGTTGATTCACACTGTTAATTAGTATGTACATAGATGTTATTCTCAACACAAAACATACAATTCTAAAAAACCCATTTTCCGTTGCAACCTCTTCTTACTAATTGTAAAACCGATTCAATCGCACAGAACTGGTCGACGTCCTGGTATGTTTTTTTCTTTAATTTCTGTAAGGCTGTCCTAATAAAAGAAACACAATTTGTAAATCTTGCCGTATAACGTCCTCCTTATTCATTATGATTAACATATCGTTCAATGTTTTTTTTTCGGTTCAAAGTTCTTTTGTTGTTCTCGATGAGATGTTTGCTTAGTTCAATGTGTTTACTATTTGTCCCCGTATAAACCTGGCATTAATTTTAGATTTATTTTTTTCTTCTATTTTTTACATAAATATGTCTTGTTTGTTTCTCTGCCGCCTGCTTAGCGCTAGCCTGTTCTCTGATTTCTATACAATCTAACTTATAATCGATTTTATTCTCTCGTTCTTTTCTCTTTTTTCTCTTTTTCGTCACTTTGTACAATGAAATGTGCCTATACAACACTGTTAATAATGTGGTTTACATGTTTGTTTTTTTTTGTTTTTTTTTTACCGTCGCATATGTGCTGACTGGCTCACATAAACGATTGAACAGAGAAGACAAAAAAATCAAAACTTGTTCAATTGTTCCTATCTTGTATTTCTTGCTCGAAGAAACAACGATGATAGTGTTTCACTTCAAACTCACTTATAACGTAACGTTTACGACACGCTTTCATTACTGGAACTGTTAATCAAATATCGAAATATATATGGATGACAATTTGAAAAAAAAAACCGAACAAAACCCCCCTTTTTCGTAGAGTACTTATTGGTGCGTTTTGCGATTTTCCTGGCCATCGTAATGCTTTTCTTGCAGTTAAAGAGAAGATCGGTTAGGTTTCATTTCGTTCCCTCATGTCTTCTACATACTTCTACACTTACATTTCTTTACCATTATATATATCACTGTATAATCCTTACTACGATAACACTCCTTTTTCCTTTCCAATTTTTATTCCTACCAGCACGACTCATTCGTACGTTCTGCACTATTTTGTGAGAATCGAAAAGCTTGATGTAACAAAAAAAGACAAAAAAAAAGTTTCTCCACTACCTGCATCTGCCGTCTGTTTTATTATGCTTTAAAGTTGCTAGAGAGGATAATTTAAAACCCATCTTGTGGTTTAGCGGGACGAATGAATCATTCGTTTTCTTTCCGGCACAAACAATTCTGGCAAATTCAATGTCTTACCCACACAGTTCTGAGTGAAATGGTTTCGTTTTCGATGCATTTTGTTGCCACAAAGCTACATGCAACAATTGATATGACTTTCTATTCGCAACTAGCTCTCTTTATTTGAAAAATAAATATAAACTGTTGTATTACATGAATTGAACTGGATTTTCGAACACTGAAACAATGATGTACTGGTAAGTATTGGATTTACGGAAAATGATATTTGCACACTAGCTTTGCTTCATCTTGCCTAGTAGAGGTAATGTTTCTTGTTGGCCATTGCCACGTTTCGAACGCTACTGGACACGCACTAGACTTTTGCCGATCATAGGAAAACTTTAGGCCATAAAAGGACCAGTGCACGAGTTAGAACCGTAGTTTAAAGAAGAAGCCTTTGCTTTGTATTTTAGTTGTCCGTTTTATTTTATGTACATTGTTATTCATCTACACTTTATACAACTTCCATAGGCTCCACTTGTTGCGTGTTGGAAGGCTTTTAAATTGAGCATAACTTTTTTACGCCCAAACAAATAGTAGGTACAACGCTAAGCGTACGAAATCAACTAGCTTTTTGGAAAATGGTGTCGATAATGTTTATAGCTCTTCCTAACACACGTCTGGGTTTTACCTGCATCGCGTTCATATTGTACCACACAAATCGTTCAATGTTTAGTTACAATGAATTAAATAAAATTAACGAGATGCATCACAAATTCGTAGGTTCACAAATTACTTAACCATTGTACTAAAATCATTCGCTGTAAACTGTACAGGATCGTACATCCATGATCCACTAACGAATATCTTTCGTATACCGAGAGAAAACATGGCCCTAGTTCGTCATCTTTGCGATCAGCTACTGATGGCTAATGCTGATGTTGCTGCTGCCTGTACTAAACTATTTCTTCCACGCCGATGAATCCACTTTCCCTTCGTCTGCTGTGTTTGTCCCGAGCTTCGGAAAATTATTCTCCATGTAGTGCGTTTGATAGTGTTCCGTTAAATCCTGTTGAATGAGTACTTGTTTGCAAACGTGACACACTTCCAGCTTCGATGCGTTAGAAGCTTTTCCTTTTGCAGTCGATTTCGGTTTATTTTTCTCGTCTTGACAAAACACCAAGTAAAGTTCCTGTAATTATAACATACAATCAATTAAAATTTCTTAACATCGCCAAAAAACCAAAAAAGAGCAATTACTTGTTGTTTGGCGATAGTTGGCAGTAGCGCGATTAGTTCGGGAAAAATTTCATTGAAACGATCACCGAGCGCTATCTTGCAGTGATCATAATAAGCGGATGCTTCATACTGTCCATCACGGAACATCTGTGATATGGTCCGAAATTCCATCAACGCTTCTTGGTTTTTCAACGCTTTCTGAAAGTGAGTCACAAGCACCTGTCGCGATCGGAACGAAAAATAATATTAATAGCGTTACTCCCCTGTATTACTGTTTCCGTTACTTACCTGATTCCGTTTACTGGCATTCGATGGTGAAACGTAGCTATGCGTAGGCAAGATATTGTACGATTCACCCGTCGAATTCGTGAACGTCATATTGTTCGCATTCCGTGCGACAGAATTTAACGTAACGTTTCCGAATCCTGGTGGAGGTCCCGGCATGCGTTTGACGTGCACATTTTCGAATCCGGGCGGTGTACGTTTTGGTCCCGCCGCTAGTGCGAACTGTACACTGTTCGCATTGCCCAACACCGGGAACGAATTGTTCAGCGTGGAAGAAGGATTGTTATTATTATTTGCATGAGATGTTTGATTTGCCGATGAGCTTTGTCCATTCGATTTGGAGTGCTGTTGCTGTTTTTGCTGTGGTTCCTTGTTGCGTGGATCCTTCGTTGCGCCAATTCCTCTCTGCGCCAGTTCGCTATTATTGTTGCGCGCATCAGCAACGTTGGAGAGAGACGAGTCAGCTTTCTGTTTCGTCTTTTCCGCTGACTTTTTACCCGTTAAAGCGTTAAGATTGACGAAAGCTATTTCCTCTCGTAGATTGGGGGCTGGCGTGGGTTTCTTCTTGCCTGAAGTGTTGCCGGCAGAGGCAGCGGATCCACCTCCACCGCTGTTCGATGCCGTTGCAGATCCCGAAGCCCACGGCAATGGTTTAACCGACGCCGGTTTGTTGCCATCCCCCAGCGTTGGAAACGCTTTGATTGAGTTCACGCTAGGCACGGAACTTTGGACGGGAGCAGATAATTGTTTCTTTGCATCCTTGGAAGATATGGTCGTTACTTTCGACACGACGCTAGATACTGACATGTAATCGTCCACCAGTGCACGATGTTTCGCAGAGATTGCATTGAGATTTACCATCGCTGCGCCACCACTTCGTTCGTCCATGTCTGCGTAGATATCTCCTCCAGTCTTTTTGTTCGATCCCTTACTACCGGAACCGGGCAGAGCAGGAAAGTCTGAGGTACTTTTCTTCCCGACCATGGATGCAACGGATGCACCATTCGTTTTTCCACCGCTTGACCCTGCGGGTCGGTTAGATACGTGTATCATCATGCTCGTTCCAGACGTAGCAGTAGGTTGACTGGGCTTTAGGAGAGAACTCGCAGTGATTTTACTGCTAAATCCTTCGTTCAGACTGGTCGGACCAGTCCCTTCCCCACCGCCCGATCCGAGGGCGGGAAAGTTTTCTTTCGTCCGCGCAAGTCCAGCGGCTCCATAAACACGTTGCCGTATAGTGACGTTGTTTGGGCGAAATACTGGATTTGGCGCCGAACCACCGAGAGTTGGGAAATCTTGCTCATTAGTGGCATCAATCACCTTTTTAGGATGTTGCTTGGTCGCATGATCGTTTGCCAGTTCGAGATTGTCGAACTCGTGCTGTAACATGTCGCCAGACGATCCTGGCGGAACCGGACGTCCAGTAGCACTTCCCGCCCGTCCACCACGACCTCGATTTGATGAAGGTCCACCACCGGAAGCAGCACCACCAGAATGCGATGCACCAGAGCCACCAGCCACAGCAGCACCGTGTCGTGGCGCGTATGTAAACTCAAGTTCTAGCGTTCGGGTCTGCTTGTTCGCTAATCGATTCATGGATTTACCATGGATCGATGCACGATGCGCCCGCAAATCGATCTCCGTTCGAAACACCGACGTGAACTGTTCTTGTTCACATTCACCTTCCTCGCACAGAAAATGATCCGTTCTAAAGTGATCGCGCAGCGATACGTAATCTCTACAAAATAAAGTTACATCAAACAATTAATTACGGTTCATATCCGACGTAAACACGTGCTTGCTTAACATACCCGTAAAAATAGTTTCTGCCATCAGCGTCACAGTAATGACAAAAGAAATGATCTTTTCGCAGATGGCGGAACAGTTCATCTTTATCCAAAAATCGCGTATCACAATATTCACACAGAGGATGACCGCGATGACCAACCTTGTCTGGATCACCTTTGCGACGATGCAGTGCTAGCTCCTGTCTATTATAACAGCGCCGTTCCGAGGAAAATACCTTCAGATGTTCCGTACAGATGTCACAGTAGAAAAGCTCATGCTGCTTGCGTACGTGTTCCCGCAGTAGTTCGAATTTGGGAAAATTCTTTTGATCGCACCTTAAAAAAGCAATTCGTATACCATTGTTAGTGAATACATGTGACTGTGTCATTGCTATGCCGCACATATGGTGCCAAGCCATTTATATACGTGGGATGAAAGCTAGTTAAAAATAGGGTTCATACGTGTTGCTCTTACCGAGGGCACTTGTAATCCAGCAGATCGTAGTACGCTTGCTGAACTTCCGCATCGGTGAAGCAGATGCGATATTTTTTATCATACAGTCCGGAACGATTTTTCACGTCCAGTTGCTGGTATGGCGTGAGCGTTTTTGAAAATATAACCTGCCAACGGAATGCAAGGCAATTTTAATATCAAAAACCGAGAAGTCTTCAGAAGCATCAGATACGTACCTTGGCTAGATCTCTACGACAGATAGGGCAATCGTTCTGCTGGCATAAAACTCGAATACGAGTAGAGCACTCGTAACAACACAGATGGTCACATTCGCCAATAGCGAAGTATACTATCGGCTTGAAGCATACGACGCAAAGCATTTCCGTTGTCTCCCCCTCGGAAACGTTCTTTTCTTGGACAATTTTTTGACGATTGTTGGCCATGTTATCACTCGCAGCTTTTCAACAGCGGTAACGTGGTGGCAGAATTCTTCTGCTTAGTTTTTGCTTTTAACGAAAACTGTTGCTCAATTCGCGAAATATCGTACAACCTAATCAGGCGGATTGGCTGTAGGACAAGGCAACGGAACTCGGTAGATGACAGCCGGAGGAATTACGAACGGTAACCTTAGATGAGGTTACGACAGGCAATAAACCGCGACACGTACACGTTGATCTTGTGGCTCAACAATTTAACTGGTTGTTGCTAGAGAACTGACAATCGCGAAATAGCATTCAGTTATGCGCTCTCCGGAGGTATGTGTTCTGATCGATTGATGTGAATTCAGGCTGCAACAACAGATTTACTTTCCAAGATAGATTTTTCCTCAAACAGCATATCAACACTCACGCCTCCAACACGAAAGGGAATTTTTGACAAATTACAACATTTTCCGAGCCCAAGGTGTCTATATGAGTGCAAATACGGAGCCATTTTTTTAAATTTCTTTGATATGTTTTTTCACAATGTCTATAGTATTTCAAGGCAAATGTTGTGAATTTATATCAGCAACAACAAGTATATACAATTTATTTAATTTATCATGCCAACGTACCTACCGTATCGAACGCACAATCACGAGAATTTTGAAAAGATGTTCTATCAACCTTCGGTTGTTGATTGGGATTGTCAAATCAGAATCAAAACAAACCACGGCTGTTCCATGTTGTTACGCACTGTATTACCAAGATATCCACTACAAAAGGTGATCAGACATATCATACAACATCGAACATTTCTTGTATGATGGCCCATACGTCTGAAATGTTTGATGCTGTTCGATTGAGCATTCAATACAACAATGAGGGTTGGTTCTTTTCGTCCCCCCTCAAGCGGCAATAAGCAATTCGAATCACACTTCATCGCCTACCGTATATTTTTCACTGTACTGTAGCTAGTTTTCTGAACAACTATAAGCACCTTGGTATAGCCCTGGACATTGCTGTCAACGACTGTCTTCGGAAGGGTTTGTTACCGTGCTGCCAGACAAACAAAATTTCCCGAAATGTGGCTGCAAAATTTATTTCTTCATACATTTACGTGGATTTATTTCTTAATAAACGAGGAAGCTTACACCGATGTGTGGAGATTGAAAAATAAAATTTACTGATTCACAGCAAATGTTTCTATTTTTTTTTCCAATGCACGTTACAGTAAATATTAAAATATTATAATTGTACCATGGTACAAAAGCTCTACTTGCGCAGCACTGCCAGTGAGCAGAAGGACGCAAGCAGACATAAAAGAAACAGAATTGCAAAACGAACAGCTTTTCGGTACGACGACAAAACAACCAAGTAGGAAAACCTAATCACAGTGGCCAATTCGTGCTAGATTTCGTGCAAACAATCATCATCCGTGATTAATAATAGATAGTGCAGCGCATCAAAGCAGAGCGTTCATTATTCATTCGTTAACTCCGATACTCCTGGAGGCTTCGGACAATTGGTTTGATGATTCAAGCGCATTTGCAATAAGAGTGTGTGCTGCCTGTTAAACTACGGTCCATATCCTATGTTCTGTGTATATCGAGGGCGTGTTACCTGTGAAATCATTTGCTTGTTGAATGTGGTGAAACAGTTTTTTTTTTGCGGATCAGGATATATATGATAAGAGTTTGTGGATAATGAAATTGTATTCGACAAAGTTATCTGCTCGTACGACAAATTTATGCGTCATACAAATGCGGAATTACATATTCTACGGATAAAAATTATTGCTTCTCCTTTTTACGCTCGGTGTAAATAGAATTCACGTAGTAGTACCTTCTTTGGAACTTAGTTTTGTACATTGTTAAGTTGCAAAAATATGTTCCAAAAGTAGTAAAAATGATCGATTGGTTGCGTGCGTGAATGTTTAATCCCATTTACGATAAGCAAAACTCTCATGTCTAGCATCTGTGCTCTGCTGAACCTCTAGTGATAACTTAGAGATATGGTTTTGATGCCAATTAAGGCGTTGTGCTACAACCAGAAAGCATAATTTGCCTATTAGAGCAATAACAACGGAACAATATCTATCCCCGTATCAAATCGTGAATACAGCAAGGTGTCACCGAAATGTAAGGTTTGATCATATAAATAAATCGCGAAAAGTGGAATATTTATTTTTAGAAATTATGGAACTCTACATCACTGGGTTTCAGGTTGATCGCACATATTTGAGATGAACATAAACGCTAAATTGCATTCAAATAAATATTTGGGATGTACACAGGATCCAACAGGATAAGTTTCCGATAGAAGTATTGATAAGGCATTAGCAGGGAAGGAAATGTATGCTATCAAAGGTGCGCTTAGTTAATGTGGAAAACATGTTCGGTCAGTGGAAGACGGTGAAGTTTTACCTTTATTCTAGTACGAGTGCAACGAGCTATGCACTATAAATGAACAAACTATTGCGCCTATTGGATGTGGTTTTCTAATTGACGGTGGTGTACATGGTGCAAATTCATACATTTTAATCAAATCCATAAACGATAATCATGCCGGAGCTTATTGGTGTCGGGGAGTTCCTCGAAGAAACTCGAGAGGATTACAATTCTCCGACAACGTCCACTTTCGTGTCGCGTATGGCTCAGTGCCGGCAAACGATTGCCGCACTCGAAGAGGTGAGTTTATTAATGATTCATTTAAGTGAAAATAGTTTCATAATGCAATTAGTATACCCCAATCATTTGATAAATGTAACCAAAATCTTTGAAAACATAAACGATTACACTTGTTGGATTCAATCAACTCGATTGCGCTTTTAATTACATTGATTTTTCGTTTCCATAAGCTGTATGGGATATGATCATCTTTGTGTGTTTTGAACGCAGCCAATTTTAATGGTGAGAGGGTGAATTGAATAAATAATTAGACGTCCTCGAAATTCAATAAATGATCACTGTGCGCGTATGTACATGCCTTATAAGGTCTGCAGCACTGGAACGTGCGCTTGATAGATAATGTTGGATGCATCGTTTAAATGGTAGAATGAAATTAGTTATTAGTTTGACTGTATTGTTAGCAGAATATGTTTCTCTTCACTTTTCAATGTATCTTGTACGTACTGTAGAATGAAATAATCAATGATAACGAATATTATTTATTTTTATTTATCGTTTTCAGACATTGGATTTCGATCGTGAAGGATTAACAAAGCTGAAGAAAGCTGTCAAAGCCATCCATAATTCAGGAAACAGTAAGGCTAATTTGTGGACTGATAGCAACGAAGACGTTAATAATTGCAATTCAATTTTAGCTCATGTGGATAATGAGATGTGCTTGGTTCGAGCGCTGGAACGGCTCGGTTCGGTTGCCCTGTCCAAGGAGGAGCCAGATATTGGGGCAGCATTCTTAAAATTTTCCGTTGTAACCAAAGAACTCAGTGCGCTAATGAAAACATTGGTTAGTATATAGTCACAAAGTTTGCGTGCATTGCGGAACGTCGTATACTGCAACAATTACTTTTTTCCTTTTGCAGATGCAAAACATCAACAATATTGTGATGTTTCCCGTCGATTCTCTGCTCAAGTCGGAACTGCGCGGTATGAAGGGGGAAATGAAGCGACCCTTCGATAAGGCGGCCAAAGATTACGATTCCAAACTGATGAAAATTGAGAAGGAAAAGAAAGCGCTCGCTAAAGAGGTTGGCATGATGCGGACAGAGGTTACACCCGCAGAAATAGCGGAGGAAATTGAGAAGGAAAGACGCGTGTTCCAGCTCCAGATGTGCGAGGTAATGTGCAATAAATATTGCGATATTAGTAATGTGCTATCTTTAACTCGTAACACAAATCTAAAACCTTGTTTACTCCGCATCATTACAGTATCTTATAAAATTCAATGAAATTAAAACCAAAAAAGGAATCGAATTGCTACAACACTTGGTTGAATATTATCATGCTCAAAATAAGTAAGTATAATAATGATGTAATGTTAGGTACATGAAATAGACACTAGCACAATTAATAGATAACAAGCTTTTAAAACAAAATTAAACTATTATACAAAATGTGTAGAATAATGACAAATATCTATTCAGGATGGAATTCATTCGCAAACGCAAATCATATTATTACATTTCGTATTGTTTTTCTTTTCTTCAGCTACTTTAAGGATGGTCTAAAAACAATTGCCCACTTCGGTACATATATCGAGGAACTCAGTATTAAACTACAAACCATTCGTCACAAGCAGGACGAAGAGCGTCGGAAGCTGCTCGAACTGCGTACCCTGTTGCGTTCCACGCCAGACTTTGACCGCGTGGAAAATGTTCCACCGGGCGATAAGGGGGGAGCGGTAGGGTATTCATTACATCAATTGCAAGGCGATAAAAATCACGGCATTACTCGTAGTGGGCATCTGCTGAAGAAAAGCGAAGGAAAAGTGCGACGCGTATGGCAGAAACGACGATGTCGTGTTACAGCCGATGGATTTCTAGACATTTGCCATGCAGACGAAACCAAAGCACCGACACGCGTAAATTTGCTAACCTGTCAAATAAAACCTTTAGCAGATGATAGGAAAGGCTTTGATTTAATTAGTTGTAAGTATGCTGTTAGCTGGTGCTATTGCAAAATCAGGCGATCAGAAGCAGGAAAACTTACAGTTTCTATTTCTTCTTTCAGATAATCGATCTTATCACTTCCAAGCGGAAGACGAGGCGGACCAGAAAGCATGGATGTCGGTACTGATCAATTGTAAAGAGAAGGCCCTTGCAAAAGCATTTCAGCATGCCAATCCGCAGATGAGTCCCAGCTTAATAGAGTTGCAAAAAACCGTTATTAAACATATACAAAATTTGCCGGGCAATGATCAGTGCTGTGACTGTGGTTCCCGCAACGATGTCACATGGATAAGCTTGAACTTTGGCATACTGGTGTGCATTCAATGCTCGGGAGTGCATCGGGATCTGGGCGTGCATCATTCGCGCATACAAAGTTTAACGTTGGACAATCTGACGACGGCACAGCTTCTCGTGGCCCGTGCAATGGGCAACAACGCGCTAAACGAAGTAATGGAAGCTACTCTTGCGCAAGGAAAACTGACACCGGAAAGCTCTATGTAATGTTTTATTGTTAAGAGAAAATTTTAAATTTGTAGTAGTTTGTAATAATTTATTTTGTTTTTCTTCTGTTTTTTTAGGGAGGAACGATACGATTTCATTCGTGCTAAATATGTAGCTAAACGGTACGTTATGCGTACATGTGCCGACGATCGAGATCTAAGAAGCGACCTAGAACAAGCCATCATTAACGCTGACCTTGGTCAACTTTTACAAGTTTGGGCAGAGGGTGCCGATTTAACTTGTGTGTTGCCATCCTCGGTAAGAACAATAGCTAGTTTAAACTTACCATTCAGATTGGATGCTAATGCTAATGCTTCAATGGTACATTGGTACTTTGTAGGATTTTGGTGAAACGGCACTCCATTTAGCGGTGTTGCGAGAAATGGGCTCTACGTTGCATATTGTTGACTTCCTTATTCAAAACATGACTGCGCAGGGTTTGAACAAACAAACCAACCCACCCGGTCCAATGGAAATGAGTGGCAAAAACACTGCACTGCATCTATGCGCACTGCACGATCGTCGGGAATGCATGAAGTTATTACTTCGCTCTGGCTGTGATTGCGATATTCGTAATTCCCAGAATAAACTAGCGCTGGATATTGCCAAAGAGATGGGAAACGAAGCATGCAAAGAATTGGTAAGCGTCGATGGTTGGATATGCGATATTGGTTGCTGATTAAATATTTCACGGTTCTCGGTCTTCCCATCTTGAACAGATTGAACATGCCATGAAGCGCGAGAAAAGTGCTTTCGATCATATTAATACCGATTGGAACATACACGACGACGGTTCAACGGACTTTTCCGACGACGATACGGCTTTGATGGATGAAAGGAAGTCACGTTCCCGGCCGCCAAGCTTTGTTGGGGGCGATTCGCCGGTAGCGTTACGATCCCGTTCGTCCACCTGTGACTCGATCCAGAGCGGTTCCAGTCCCAGTTCCAGTTGCAATCCAAATGCGGTCCGCGATCAACGTCAAATACCACCAATTCCATCATCCGGCACGAGTCCGAAACAGTTCAATACATCCGCATCCTTCTCGCATTATGCTAGCGGTACCAGTGGTTCTGTATCAAATGTCGTTGGTGTAGTGGGCAGCTCCGCTCCTACATCGGGTTCTAGTCCAATATCTAGCAGCTCCAGTGGCATCACCAGACCGGGAGCTACATCGTCGCAACTAACATCATCCAGTGTAGCAGCGTTCAATGTGTCTGCAAGTAAAAAGCCATCATCTGGTTTGTAAACACGTTTTCCCTTTCATCGTGATGCATTCTTACGAATGTTACGCTTTCGTTTCAGTAAATTTGGGATCTTTAAAGAAACGCACTGCACCAGCACCTCCACCTACTACCTACGGTACATTGCCGCATGCACCGCGACATTCGCAGAACTTAGACAATGAATTGTTCGGCGTTGCGTCGCAGCATCACGGTGTGCATGGGCTGCACCATCATCATCCGGAGATGTACAGTACACTGCCACATTTGCGAGGATCCGATCCGGCATCTAATAGCAGTGCCTCGTCCGTACCAGCCGTCTTGTTGTCAAGCGAAATGCGTGGAGGGTCTACTAAATCGATGCAGGCACAGCTACAGTTTGATAACAAAATTTTTGATCGGTATGAACCGTATACTTCGTCAAACGCTACTACCAGCAGCGTAAGCAGTGGAAGTCGCGATCCAAACTTCCTGAGTACCTTCACTGGTGGTCATAAGCGCTCGCCTAGTGGAGAATCACTTGGGCGAAACTTAGGTACGTTGCAGTAGTTGCTCAAACGTGATCATATTTTTATAATTTCACGTATGCAATTCATTTCTTTTTTGCAGCTGGTGCTAAATTAGTTCTGCCACCTGCTGGCGAAATTCCACAGCTTAAACCTGTGTCCAACCGTCCCAAACAACCAATCCCTTCCCAAGTGGTTGGAACAATAATTGGCAATTCAGGTATGGTAGCACTTGGCACATTGAGTAAGAAATATTTGTAAACGTTTTTTTTTATTAAACTTCAGAAAAATTAAATTCCAATGGACAATCCAATGAAAGCTTGTCCTCTGTTGATGATGCAATTGTTATGAGACGAAAGGTAAGTAATTCTAACAGTTTTAAACATATTTTTATTGTACTTTTTTAATATATTTACTTTTCTCAACATTCTCCACAAAAACAGGCGAAAGGTCCCACAGTATCTACGGAGTACGGAACAAATATGGACGAAATGATGAAGGGAACGGTCTATTCCGATTATGATACTTCTGGTATACGAGTAAACACGCTAGACAACTCGATAGCGTCTTCGTCGTGTGGTAATGCCGACTCTTCCAACAGCAGCTATAGTCGCAACGATAAGAGCGGTAGTACTGCCTCTGTTGGTTTAGATTCCTTCAACTTGTCCAGTAGAAGTTTTGTAAGTATAGCATAACGTATGGCGCCTTGTTCTGTAAGGGGCATAAATGGATCAGTTAACATGTTTTTGATTTTCTCGCCCATCGCAATACAGACCGGAGCATTGCGGCGGTGCCGAGCACTCTACGATTGCAATGCTGATAACGATGATGAGCTTGAGTTCAAGGAGGGCGAAATATTGCTCGTACTGAACGAACGAACCGATGATGAAAATTGGATGGAAGGGCAAATCGAAGGTGACAACACGAGGCGTGGAATGTTTCCGGTTAGTTTTGTACAAATGATGGACGACTAAGGGTCATACCATTCGTTCACCAAGACTAAGCGAATGCTGTGAAACAAGTTCCCAAGACAAAACGAACAATTGGTTAAAAGCTGTCACACACACAACTGTTCCTAGTCCCACTCTGACCAAACGCTCGGTGAAAGCTTATAGGTGACCGATACAGATGAAGTTGGTCCTTGAGTTTTACTAAACAAACAAAACTCCTATATTCTCTTGCATTTGTTGTTTGTACCATTTCGTTCCCATTTCTTACATTTTATTGACACATTCTAAACGATATTTAAGAATGAGATTTCACAGAACGTGGTATCTGTTTCGGCTATCATAACGTTTCTATTTATTTTACCATACGTATAAAATTCATAGTCATGCGTTGTATGTTAGTTGCAACTCCAGCAGCAAGGAGTTGTCGCACATGACATACATGGAAAATGAAAATGATCGTTCGAAAATGCGATTTTGCTAAATTCGCATTGATTATGTTTCAGGCTGTAACCATTTTACTCAGTATAGGTAAAACAATTATTTTATCCTCAAATGATATGTTATGATTTTAATACACAGAAGAAGGTGGTATTAATGCAGGACGCAAAAGCAAAAGCCGTCTTAACTTGATGAAAAATCATTTCGAATATCAAAAAAATGCAAAAAAAATTCTGTGGGTACGAACCATTAGCCGCAAACAAAGTTGAACCAAATGAGAGATCACTAACATAAAAAGTAATGTAACGAATTCCAGTAAATGTTATTAGAGAGGAATGCGAATTACACATTTTTCACATTACTATGTAATACAAGATAGCGAAATGTATTTCTAAGTTTTGCCAAGTAAATTAAATAACGAATGACACATTTACATATATTGTTAACGTTGAATATCGTAAAAAAAATTATCGCCGTATGAAGAGAAGCAAAACCATATGTTATATAACTTCAATCAAATGGAAATTACACGTGCCAGTATGTATAAAATTTTGCAAAAACAAATCTACTCAGTCATATGGACTATAAGAACTATACATTAGTGAGCGAGTTTTTTTTTGTTTGTTTGTTTTACTTTCGATCGCAATAAGTTACCTCGAGCGCACTGAAATGTATACAATGTTGAATTTCAAATTCAAAACGAGTCCGTACACATTGTCATAAAGGCGGTCTGATTTTAGCACAATATAAGTCCATGCGTTCATCATCATTATGTGCAGGAATATCAGATTGATGAGAGAACTTTCGTGCGGTTTTACAAAACAACAGAGATGTGTAAGTAGTAGCAGCTAAGCCCGCATAAAAGCTGTGTTTGGCTTCGAAATTAGTAGCGCAGTACAGTGCAGTATCATTCAAGTATAAAGCGCATGAGTTTTTAAAACCATTAACTCTAGCATGAAAGTCCATGTTTTGATCGTGAGTCAACATACTACAAGCATAAATGGAATAAACTATAGCCGTACAAACGTAAGCAAGATCACAAGCAACTGCTAATAGTTACGGACATCATAATAGTATTTATTGAATAGAATGTTAACTCGATTATAGTATCTAAAGCGATTATACTAAGAATTAAATGTACAGATTTCATTGTTAGAACAGAAACACGCATGATTGCAGCAGCATTCATTGCATCCGAAACAGTGTTTCAATCTTTTGGCAAGCTATCGTAAAGTGGTATCTTGTCTGAAGAATGATCCATTTAAATTCATGAATTTAATCCATTGCTTCACCTCACCCATGTGACGATCGTATACGTGATCGATCACAAAACGTGTCAATGGTAGATAAACATCCTGAAGAAGTATTTCTTTCGTGGTTCATAACGACCTTGGGAACATATTTACACGCATCGTTTCAGTGTCACTTTATAGTAAAAGGTATTTATTTTTTTGTCTATACTTACACCTAAACGTTATCGCTTCTTTATTGGTCGATTGCTTTTCGGACTATGTACAACTTGTTAATTTACAGCTAAGCACCGCCACTAGGGTTGTTCAGTCTCGCAGGAACGGTCTCTGGTATCGATTGCAGTCTAATCGCTTGGCCAGCTGCTTGCAGAACTGCACGTCCCGCAAATAGTCACCGAGGAACACGGACAGCAAGTACCATTGCTTCATGCCGCTCGTCTGTGTTTTGTAGTTTCTGTGAGAGTTGGAACCATTATGCAGATTAGTAATCGGGCTGTGATGTGGAGTTCAAGTAAGTTAGAACATAAATGTTTCCTTACTTCAAAATATCCTCCCAGTCTGGCTGATAGTTGTCTAGCCGTGCGCTGCTGACAGCGTGAATCCGGCACGGTTCCTCCTCGATGCATGCCTTAGGGCCGAACTCGTGAAGAATTTTTCTCTCCGCCTGTACGACATCGATCGCTAGCCGTGACAGTTCTTCCGGATGCAACGTCTCCCGCCGGCTACGAGATTGGTAAGTCTCTGCAAGAAGAAGGAGGAGAAGAAACAAAGTAATGGGCTAAAGAGTAGAAAGAGCCCACAAGTTGGTAGGTGGTTCCCAGGTTGGACCATTGCTCCGCCATATTGAAAGTTGTATTGAAAACGAATGCGCGTTGCATAGATACAGGCGTTTTGCCGATGCGTTGCGAAATGCTTCATTTTTTTTGTATAACGCTTGGAATTTGAATTAATCGCATCATATGGCGGTTGGAAATGATAATATATTTTGGTTTTTTAAGATTTAATAAGAATTTCAGCGAAAAGGTTGTTAATAAATTATAACGAAAAATAGATTAATTGATCAGTAATACAGAATGGATGCCAAATTTTTTAAACAGATAAAAAATAAATAAATGACGATATGTTTAATTCATTAATTAATTACTTATATAATTAGATGATTAATTAATTAATTATTATTAGGCATTAATAAAAGTATTAAAGTAATGTGAAAATATGAGGATAAAATGCTCGTCATTTTTGTAATTAAGTTTCATTATGAGTATTTCTGAATTTTTATACATGATTATATATATAATTATTTAACATGATTTTATGAGCTCGACTTAACAGTTAAACTGTAAAGTGTACCAAATGTATCCTACGATTCTGCGTGTATCCGCGAAGGATTTGTTATAGATTTAGATATTTAGACACGATATAATTTTATATTTTTAACTAAAATATTCTACGTATATTAAGGAGTAAGTTTCTAACCCAGGTTTACTTAACGTTGTAGTTCAGATCATGTTATGGTATTTGATTTTTCGTTCAATTAAAATTCTATGCTTCTCTTTACTCTCTCCTAGTTATCATGGAGTAGTCAAATAATAGATTCATTAACCGCATTGCCTGTTCGAATTAATCCTCGAACCTGATTAAGTGGTTGATTGGTTTGAGTGAAAATGTTTATAACTGAAGCCATGGGACAAATATGTAGATTTACGCTTCCATTATGTTCATGGCTTCCAGGATCCTAAAATTTCCATTCCTCTAGCCTCACTAGTAACATTCTAATTTATTTAATTTGTTGCCTAAACGTCGATTAGGTTCATTTACACGATATAATTTTGGTGTATTTATACTTCTGAGAGTCTGGTTCACTCCTTCACGACCATGAGCAATCAAAGACTAAAAATGCTAATAAAACATAATATTTTAGCTATAGGGGGTGGATAATAAGAGAATACCCTCAGAAAAACATGGCAGGATGTGTAAGTTTTCTATGATTTAAACGAAATATGTTTTCGTATGGACCATAACAGTAATATAACTTTTATTTTGAGTTTGATTTTTTGGATCGGTATTTTTTTGTATTGCTTTCTAATACAAATTGCATTATAATACATCGCAGAAAAGTAAAATACATAGATATTTATGGTTTTCCACGAAACAATTACGTGCGCTTGTGAAGGTCAAATGGATGTCACACAAAACGCATGTATGTTTTTTGGCACAATAATATTTTAAAGTTTTTCTTTATTCGTTCAGAAAGACATTAGCCGCCTTTCACATACGTTTAATTTTGGTATTTCGTTTCGAAAACATTGTTACAATAATAATTGAACAATCGGTAACGATTCTTGTAGATGGGAAAAATATTTCCCTAGGTCGTGAAAGGTTTAAACAAGGATTCAATTATTTTGATGAAAATTATGATGTTAATTAATTAGTGTAACAGTCCTTGATGCCAAATTTTATCGAAAGCCTTTTCGTTATCCACAAGAACAAGACCTGTTGATTTTTTTTAATCTGTGTATTTGGTGAGGACTTCTCTGTAAAAAGTTTTTCAAGTTTGAAAATCAAAATCATACCCCGGAAATCCGGTTGCAGAGTTGACAATTATTAGATTCAACTAACTCGTACGAGTTTTCAATTTTACGCTTATTGTAAAATATGTTTTGACCTGGTCGAAAAATGCTCCATGTAATATTAACACTCTATAATTTTTTGATTTGGTTGATCCTCTCCCTAGCTTATCTCATAAATTAACCGTAGTGTCAACGACCAAATTTACACCCTCAAGTCTACGACCAGCATACCCGGGTATGCCATACATTTTGTAAGGGGATTGGGAATTTTTCATCTTAAAACTGTAATAATTCAGGCTGTATTGAATATTTGAATAATTTTGAATTTCGTACACAACTACATACATTAGTTTTCTTTCTTTTGGAATATAATTGGATTTTTTTTTGACTCGTTTGTTATGGTTTTTTTCAATTTTTTCTAAATGACAACCACGTTGATATCACTGTCCACGGCAATATCATTGTCTATCAAAAATGATCGACATTTCACACAATGTGTTAATTACAACAAACAAAACAAATGTTAACGCAAACGTTAATGTTTCGCATACCGATTTTGCACTTCTATGCTGATGAAAATCTATTGTCATTTGCAATGTTTCTCGTCCCATCAATTTCAGAAGCTCTTTCATTCTGCAAAGTCTACAAAATTTGTTCCAGGACTCCACCACTGATTTTTGGTTTGAAGGTAATTCTTTTATCCTCATTTTTGATAAGGCAATAGTTTGAGAAAACTATTTGCTAAGTTTAAAGTTTTACTAGAACTCTTTTATTGATCGTAAATTAGCAGTCCAGGGAGAGTTGGCGATGTGCGACAAAACTATTGACATAATGACGACAAGCAATGTTTTTCCAGAATAATTCGCGAGTCCTATGATGGGTACGGTGTAAAAATGTTTCTTGGTTTATGGCCAGTGTTTACGGCTTATTGCCGGAGAAAAATGTGGTTGCGAACATCGTAGCTTTGTCATGTAATCAATGAGCATCAAACAATATTCTCAATGCTCACTCGTAACCTGATCTGACTAACGAGCAAAATAATAATGAAGGTTTCAAAACTCTTCAGTTCCGTTCGTCATTCAAAACCGGTACCATGTCCTACAGGTTAGCGAAAACGACTGTAAACATTGATACCTTCGCCTGCAAACTTGGGTTGGATGGCATAGAAACTCCAGAACGAGAAGGACCAGAAAGATCGTGCCGGATCGTCTTACGCGTTTTACGATAGTTTTGTTTTCCGGTCAACCATCGGGGAACGTGGGCAGGACGAATTTTTAGTGATTACTCAAATAGTTACATAGCACGACCGAGCTAATTTATAACCATAAAGTGAACGGTTTTATAAAACATATATATCCAAAAATTGCTGGCTTAGACTTAGAACAAATACAACAGCCCATGCGATTACCGACGAGAGAATAAGTATGGATGTAGTAGATGTGAATTATTGAAAAATATAAATTTATTTTTTTAATATCTAATGAATATCTCTTTATTTAAATATTACTAATACGAATTAGCTAAAGACTAAATAGGTCTAAAAATTCGTTAAAATTTTTAATATCATTTTCATACGTTATTCATCACATCATACGTTATTCAATAATATGAGTGAATAGAACGGTCAACAAAATTAAAATTATGTATCTTTTTACAGGAAGAATTTAGTATTCAAATGTTAAAAACCATGTGCAACTTATCTGCCAAAGGAACTGGGGCTGCATTGCCTATATCCTTGCTCGCTTCCGACTGGTAATCGTGCGCTGTTTAAACTGCGCGATGTGACCGTTCGTTTCACTTCTAGTGATGGATAACTTTGCGCTAAGGGTCAAGTTCAAAGAGGAAGCAGGACAGGTAGCCATTTGAGGAAGAGGCAATGATAATGTGCCTGTAAACAAATACAGCTCTTTTTTCGGGGGGAAAGGATAGCCAGTATGACCTATTTGCAACAGAGCCGGTACGGTGTCAGATCCGTATCGAGTTCAAATCCCAATAGGTTAAACTTTTCTTTCTTTACATAAACTTTTAATACGCACGATTTATGCGTATTTTGGCAAGATTAGGCTTTTAATATGTGTTTTATTATGACCTCGTTGTTCCATTTCTTTCATTTCCGTTGTAAGATTAATTATTAAACATTCGATTGCCGCGGTGTAGTAACTAAATGGAGGATTTTTTTTATTAACGTAGACTATCCTTATTATTTAAAATTGTTACGCTACTTATAGTTATGTGAATAAGGGACAATTCCTTCCCTCATTTAAATGGAGGATATATTTTTAAAATAATGTTTAGCTAGTAAACACTGACATAGCAACATATTCTCGCTGATCACAGCTATCTGATTCTCCCATTTTTTTTACTCTCGCTTAATATATAGGTATTGTTAATATATTGTTAATTTTTAGTATTAATTTTTTGTATTAGTTCTAAGTTTATAATTAGGATCATTGTTTAGCCTAAATGGCAGATATATGTATTTATAATAAAAATATAAAAACATAAAAACATAAAAACATAAAAACATAAAAACATAAAAACATAAAAACATAAAAACATAAAAACATAAAAACATAAAAACATAAAAACATAAAAACATAAAAACATAAAAACATAAAAACATAAAAACATAAAAACATAAAAACATAAAAACATAAAAACATAAAAACATAAAAACATAAAAACATAAAAACATAAAAACATAAAAACATAAAAACATAAAAACATAAAAACATAAAAACATAAAAACATAAAAACATAAAAACATAAAAACATAAAAACATAAAAACATAAAAACATAAAAACATAAAAACATAAAAACATAAAAACATAAAAACATAAAAACATAAAAACATAAAAACATAAAAACATAAAAACATAAAAACATAAAAACATAAAAACATAAAAACATAAAAACATAAAAACATAAAAACATAAAAACATAAAAACATAAAAACATAAAAACATAAAAACATAAAAACATAAAAACATAAAAACATAAAAACATAAAAACATAAAAACATAAAAACATAAAAACATAAAAACATATATTTTAGTGTATAAGTTTAGCCAATACGCTACGATGTCAAACCATACAGGTGAAACAGTTGAAAGAGATACATACGCAAATACAAATAGCAAAAATATGCCCAAACGATCAATGATCAACTCATCGACTAGGCTGGCTGATAGATTAAAATTTTGGTTGAATATTTTAAGTATACAACAAGGTAAACGATATTTATGTTTTTATGTTTTTATGTTTTTATGTTTTTATGTTTTTATGTTTTTATGTTTTTATGTTTTTATGTTTTTATGTTTTTATGTTTTTATGTTTTTATGTTTTTATGTTTTTATGTTTTTATGTTTTTATGTTTTTATGTTTTTATGTTTTTATGTTTTTATGTTTTTATGTTTTTATGTTTTTATGTTTTTATGTTTTTATGTTTTTATGTTTTTATGTTTTTATGTTTTTATGTTTTTATGTTTTTATGTTTTTATGTTTTTATGTTTTTATGTTTTTATGTTTTTATGTTTTTATGTTTTTATGTTTTTATGTTTTTATGTTTTTATGTTTTTATGTTTTTATGTTTTTATGTTTTTATGTTTTTATGTTTTTATGTTTTTATGTTTTTATGTTTTTATGTTTTTATGTTTTTATGTTTTTATGTTTTTATGTTTTTATGTTTTTATGTTTTTATGTTTTTATGTTTTTATGTTTTTATGTTTTTATGTTTTTATGTTTTTATGTTTTTATGTTTTTATGTTTTTATGTTTTTATGTTTTTATGTTTTTATGTTTTTATGTTTTTATGTTTTTATGTTTTTATGTTTTTATGTTTTTATGTTTTTATGTTTTTATGTTTTTATGTTTTTATGTTTTTATGTTTTTATGTTTTTATGTTTTTATGTTTTTATGTTTTTATGTTTTTATGTTTTTATGTTTTTATGTTTTTATGTTTTTATGTATGTATTTTATGTATGTATGTTTGTAATTATAAACTTAGAACTAATACAAAAAATTAATACTAAAAATTAACAATATATTAACAATACCTATATATTAAGCGAGAGTAAAAAAAATGGGAGAATCAGATAGCTGTGATCAGCGAGAATATGTTGCTATGTCAGTGTTTACTAGCTAAACATTATTTTAAAAATATATCCTCCATTTAAATGAGGGAAGGAATTGTCCCTTATTCACATAACTATAAGTAGCGTAACAATTTTAAATAATAAGGATAGTCTACGTTAATAAAAAAAATCCTCCATTTAGTTACTACACCGCGGCAATCGAATGTTTAATAATTAATCTTACAACGGAAATGAAAGAAATGGAACAACGAGGTCATAATAAAACACATATTAAAAGCCTAATCTTGCCAAAATACGCATAAATCGTGCGTATTAAAAGTTTATGTAAAGAAAGAAAAGTTTAACCTATTGGGATTTGAACTCGATACGGATCTGACACCGTACCGGCTCTGTTGCAAATAGGTCATACTGGCTATCCTTTCCCCCCGAAAAAAGAGCTGTATTTGTTTACAGGCACATTATCATTGCCTCTTCCTCAAATGGCTACCTGTCCTGCTTCCTCTTTGAACTTGACCCTTAGCGCAAAGTTATCCATCACTAGAAGTGAAACGAACGGTCACATCGCGCAGTTTAAACAGCGCACGATTACCAGTCGGAAGCGAGCAAGGATATAGGCAATGCAGCCCCAGTTCCTGTGGCAGATAAGTTGCACATGGTTTTTAACATTTGAATACTAAATTCTTCCTGTAAAAAGATACATAATTTTAATTTTGTTGACCGTTCTATTCACTCATATTATTGAATAACGTATGATGTGATGAATAACGTATGAAGATGATATTAAAAATTTTAACGAATTTTTAGACCTATTTAGTCTTTAGCTAATTCGTATTAGTAATACTTAATCAAAGAAAAACGGCCTAATTGTTCGTTAAATAATAAAAAAAGGAATTTATATATTTAAATAAATCGCATCTAGTTCATCCATAACATTTTCTCCTGAGTAATCAAATGAGTACTACACGATAGTCTAAGCCTGTTTTGTAAAACAGGTCAGATTGTGCTTATACATTTACTCGTTCATGCTATTTGAATATTTAAGCGGCGTTGTGCGATTACTTAATTTCGTCCTGCCCTGCTTCCGCGATAGGAAAACGGAACAACAAAACTATCGTAAGATGCATAGTGTAATTCATCTCGAAATGTTCACCACCTACAACATACACATATTTTGATTAACATTTTTACAAAAGTCATAAAAACTTCAATGATAAATTTTACATAATAAAAAAAGTGATTAAAAATCAAAATGTGATAAATATTCATATGAATTTTATTAAAAAGTGATTTTTGGTAATTTTAAATTCATTATTTAAAATTGTTTTAATAGAGTCCACATACAGAGCTATCAGTTTCTATGGCCGCACCCCAAATTTCTTGGGTTTTGCTATTTCTTCAAAGGATAATTTGTTCGTCAATATAGGAATTTTATTTGTTATTAAAAAAGAGGAATTTATCACATTTTTGATGAATTTTATAGATATTATTTTTTTGTAATTTTTGTTAGTTAAAAACGTATATTTAACTTGTTGATATTTTTTCCATACGGTTTTATTGTTTTTAAATATTTTGTTGCATTTTCTGTACCTTTCATCACCTGGAAAATTCTTGGAAAAAATGTCAATATGACTACTGTCAAGTACTGCGGTAAACGAAAAAGAATAGAGCATGGTTGAAGTGTTTAGGCACAAATCTGTTTCAATCTGTTTCATTATGAGAAATTCCAACGCGAATCGGTAGATCGGATAAAGTAATTAGAAATTACTTAAAAGATCCTGCCAATTATGGTTTAGCAAAACGAAACCAAAGAAAATCGAAACTACCCCCGAGGGACAAAAGACGTATTCTGAATTTGGCAACCGATCAACCGTTTCACTCGCAGAAATAAAATTATCACTGTGCTTACCAGTATACAGCGAAACTATTCGCACTGTTTTAAAAAACAATACGAATGTAATTCGCTCTACATTGAATGGGATTCCAAATTTGACACTGGTACACAAACAACTACGAGTGACTTACGCAAAGAAAAAAGGGGCACGTTAGAGGAACACGGTATGATTATCGTGATAATTTGATAATAAAGAAAAATTGTAGTGGAGATATACCAACTACAAGTGATCATTTCTCACGAAATTTTTTTTTACCTTGATGTACCAGTTGGGCTAAACGGCTATTGGCATCCTCAATTCTTTTCCAAATAAAATTTCGGTGAAGAGTCGATAATGGCGTGGATAGGATTTTGTTCGAGAGCAAAATTAAATTTAACTTTTACGCCGTGTAAAATGAATCTCTTCAACAGTCATGCCGTGCTAACAAGCTGTTTAGTACTATTTATTTGAAAAATCTCAGGAAAAAGGACGTGCTCCAACAAGATAGCTAAAAGTAGCTGTTTCCGAAGCATGGGAGTATTTAGTATATCGAATACTGAAAAATTTGGTTCACCACATGCCAAAGATAGTTTTTCAAGTGATTAAAGGTGCAGGAAATATCAATAAAATATTTAAATAAAAAAAAACACTGAAACATACACCGAAGAAAGTAACAGTGAATTAAATACATGGTTCAAATTAAAATTAAATATAAAAGATCAAATTAACAAAAAAAAAATGAAATAAGTGGAGCTACTCGCACGATAAAACTCATCAAAAACCAATCCTTTGAAGAGATAGCAAAAACCCAGAAATTTGGAGTGCGGAAGCTTATAGCACTGCATCTCTTCAAAATTTGATTAATTTCACAAGAACCATGCGAACGTGCATGTATATTCAATAAACCGACCTTTTATTGTCCTCTTTGAAGGTTGCTTGTTATTTAGTGGCCCACCGAGAGGAAAGTTAAAAGTCCTAGCTTGGTAGGTACTTCTTGTTTAGGGTGCAAGAACAGCGATAAAACTTAAAATATTATTTGAGCTACAACAATGATAACTACTACGACATTCTGAATGTGTTAAAGAATTAGATTTCCTTTTCGACAATTTTTTAGCTTTAGCACTTATATGACAAATGTAATTAAATTTTTTAATAATTCTTTTCCGAATGACCGAAAAGTCAGAGAGAGAAGAGAGAAGATTTTACTTGAGATCCCATGTTTGGTATCTATTTTGTTAAACTTTTTCATATTTGAAATTCAAGCAGTTTTTCTTAGAGTGTTTGAATGCGATAAATGAATGAAATGGATAAAACGCTATTTAATAAATGCATGGCCAAAATCAGCGATTGAGCATGAACTGGTGCGACCAGCCGAAACAGTCTGTCAGTCTAACAGTCACCTTTGTCACTGATTAATATGATAAGATTAATACCCTAGTTCTGTACCAATAATTTCGAGATTAACACGATAGTAGAGCCTATGTGGTAAAGCTGTAAAAAAATAATCTAAATTCCCACCTAGAAAGTTTAAAGCGATGCATGTTTCTAAATTAATTTTTCATGTTTTGCAATTTAAAAATTCGGTCTGAAAGTTTCCAGCCATGTTTTTTGTTTAAGCGTTAATTTGATCATAGGGAAAGGAACGGCCTGTTTAGAAGTACCGGCTGTAATTTTCCCTATAAAAAAACGCTAACAGATCCCATCCAGGCCACTGCATTTTTGCAAAACTGTCCATTCAGGACTGGTAGCTATAAGTGCAAGAAGGCCAGTACCTTTAAGATTATTGTATCTTAAATACGAAAATCTTACCAAAGCTTGAAAATCATTACTAATGACTAATTATTTGCTGCACTCATTTCGCACTGCCAGCACATACTACTTGATAAATGCATTGCATAATGCATTGCACTGCCAACACATACTAATTGATAAATGCATTGTATAATGGTAAACATTCAAGAAACAATTAAAAAATCGTCACGCCTTGCTTGGCCCCAATCAAGGAAAATGTTCTTAAAATCGTAGGCTAATGGAAATTGGTTGAAAAATACAATGAAATGTGTTAATGCAATAAATAAAATACAATAATAATAATTTTAAAAAAGATGGGGCTGCCCGGTGGTGTATGTGATAAACGGCGCCGGTTGACAGAACCAGGCTTCAAATCTCATCCGGACCATCCAAGAACTGACTATCCTGTTACGTGATAAAAACAAGTCTTGATACGACCAGGCCGTTCTCACCGAACAAAAAAAAATAAGAAAAGCTGATAATAAATGATTATCAATTAACACCTAATATTAAAAGTATGTGTAGTGTAATCTGTCCAACGAGCAAAAGCACAGCATGGAAGCATTTAAAACAAAAAGGATTCAAGCTAAAAAGTCGACCCTAAAATTATTTTTTTACTGTACTGTTTTTTACTGTCTGACCTGGGTCAGACCTGGCTAGGCTACCTTTGCCCTCTACAAATGAATTTTAATGGAGGAAGTAGTGATGTTGGTCTATAATACGGATACGCAGTGCTTATCAGTGCATTTATTTTCCATGACGGAGATTTATAAAAAAGCATCTCACTGTGCATTAATAACAACGGTCCTTCCTACTGCTGCTACTATCGTTTTGTAAAATTCACTGTGCAATTTAATTCAATGTGTATTACATTACTTATTTAAAATTCATGATTACGGCTTTGATCGTACTGTCAGCCTCAAGATGCTGAAGTGTACAAATTTCACAAGACATTTTCCAGGGCTAAATGTGTTTTACCTCTCACTTTTTAAATAATTTCCGATTTACACGATTGTGCAACAAACACCATAAATGACAGGCCAAGACCTCTTCAGAGAAAATCCCTCAAAAGCTCTGATGCTGCCGTAATCGATGAATCTAAAATAAAACACATTCAACCTCATTTTATTTAATTATGTGCCACTAGGCCAAACATGTGGATTCTTACATAAAAAGTGACCGGCTGGTATAGCGACATTTAATGTCCAAGCTTACGCTTCACATATATTATCTTATACATATTAATAATCTCATATCTAAAAAATACACAAAGAAAATGTCATACAATTCAATGCAGACATTTAAGAGTATTTATCTTATGAATAGCGTGACAAGAGATTTTTATAGCTAAATTTGTCATTTTTTAAATTAAATATCATTTAACCAAAAAGCGTTTGATAAATAAGAGCGATAAAATAATAGGTTGCAGTTAACTAAACTAGAAGCAGCGCAGCACCCTTTCGATCATTGCAAAACACCCTTAAAGGATGATCCGCTGTAATTAAATTGGTTATTTTGCTTAATTTAATTTATTACAACGCCACCTTATTCAATATAAAATAATATGATAAATAATTAAAAACTTTTCACACTGTTTCAGAAACTGTTTCCAATTTTAAAACATATTTTTTTGCAAAAGCGAGACAAACCGAAATAATTATAAATGGTATAAACCGTCGAATATCCAATTATTTGAATTTCCAAGCGTTACAAATTCTAAGCGTTATACGCCGTCAGTGTATGCAATGCGCATTGCACTCCGCTCGAAATCCAAGATGGCCTAGGGATGGGCGTACTTTTTGCTGTTTTGCGTGCAACTTGCACGCTCGTAAAACTTGTGGGCTCTTTCTACTCTTTAGCCAAGTAATGAAATGAGAAGATGATCAAAAGTTCAAAGGCCTCTCAGTGGACAATTTTTGGTTGCTGTTGGAACCAGTTTTGTTGGTAATGTTTGTTGCCCTGTAAAGCTTTGAGAATGCTTCTACGGTTTATTATCAACCTGCCCACGTTGGGTCGATTCACTTTCGTTTTACGCTCCATTCCATCGCATGCCACCCAGCCAGCCAGAAAACAACGGCCCAATTTGGAACCGACTCGAACGAATCCGGCCAGCCACCGGTGGGTACGCAGTTTAGTTCGAGCATCGACACAGTTTAAAGCATATTTATGCAATGCGCTTCTATTTTGATGCGATTACGTGATGCCCGTCGGTTCGGAGCTGGTCTCTGGGTCTGTCGATTGGGTGTCTTACCTTCCAAAGAAGCAGAAAATGAAGAAGAAAACCATCATTCCACCGAGGGTTCGAAGATTCGATGCAAACGGTTTTAATGAGCAACAAAAAAACCGCCACATTGGTAATGAAGTGCCCGGTGGAGTAATGTAGGAACAAAGCACAGCACGGCTGTTTTGAAGGCAGGAATGAAGAAGAAATTAGTGCTGGCTAATATATGTTTCAACCGCTGTGCTGTGCGCTGCCTGGGCTTCACTTTCCTTTTGCTAAGAAAACCAACAAAAAAAAACCTTCATTTTTGCTTGCCAATAAGGAAATGACAACTGTTTCCATATTAGATGGGGAAGGAGGGCTTTTTTCTTTTCATTCCTCCCAATCAAATACGATCGAGTGAAAGATCGGTAATGCTCGATGTGGATCGTTTAGTTTATGCGTCTTTTTACTGCTGTTGCTGGATTAATCACCACGAGAGAGCCTTCCTGCATTTGGTTGTTCAAGCACCTGCCTTAATGGTTTGGACAATAAGTGACGGATTGACAGCGAAGGCATTAAGGGGGAACGAAAGCATTGCAAAAACAAACCCCTCCCAGACGAAGGTGCGATTAATGGACCCAATTTTTTGCTTTGTACTCCGTCGATTGATCAGGGAGGAATTTCTCTTTCAGAAATTGAGAAGCTTCGTAAGTGTGCTGTCTTTAGACACAACCTTCTCAAGTAGTAACAGCCCCTTTATATTCAAACTCACTGTCATGCAGATCCGTAATTCTCCATTCTTCAACTTGGACTTGAAGCTTTTAACAACTCTGGCCTGGTGGGCTGAAGCTCTTTCAACACGCAATAAAATACTCCATTAAGTTTGCCGCTTATGGCCAACGATTCGGCTGACAGAAGGACGCACTCCACTTATCATTAATTCTACCAAAAAATGTTGTTCCATTTCAGGAATTCGTTTCCTGTGTGGTGAGCAAGCTGTAATTGCCCAAACAACCGGACGACCTTCCGTTACTTTCCGTTGGTGTTCGAAAATTAACACAAACTGGAAGTACCCGTCCGTCCCGACAGTCTGATTCTTCCCGAGCATTACAGGGTGTGCTGTCATTTACAGTTGGTTTTACTCCTGGTTGGTAAAATATTTTAATGAGCTTTTTGTCCCACTCCGCATGACGCTACACAACACTCAGACATGTTTCATCTTTTCCATCATCCACCGCAACAGGTGGTGGCTTGAAAATAAGGTCACGCAGCCGGGTCATACCCATTGGCCAAGACGTGAAGCTGGGCCCGAAACGAGCGCAAACCGCTTCCGACATGCGGCATAAAGTTTTGTACCTTTTTTTTTGAAACCCCAAATATCCCTTCCAAAAAGCCAACGCCGACCAGAGCTGCAGGCGATCGTTTCGTTTCGACATCTGGCCACGCTGGACACGGTTCGTCGGGCACAAACGGAATCCGACTGCATCACTTAGCAGCCGATCCGCATATCATTTTCGCTGCAACGGGACACACGCAAGTTTCGTCCGCGCGAATGAAAATCCCCTTTTGCCCAAAACGGTACGCCAACCGGCCAACTCATCCTCCACGCCTCCCCTATGTATTTTTTGTTGTGTGTACATACCCCGAAACCGAAAGGGTAAGTAAGAGGGTACGTGAGTGAGATGAGTGATCGTGTAGTGCGCATCTTGAAGCGTTCGCAAATGTGGGTCAAGTGGTCAACCTCGGTTGAGCTACCCCATAGCTCATCGCACAGCGCAGTAAGTCAGTGAGGCATATTGTTGGAATGGAGGTTGGATGTGGAAGGAAGAAAGAGTAAACTGTGAAATGCCAAAAATTGAATAAAAAATCAACCACCCCAACAAAAACCTGGGACCGACTGTCGTCTGGGGTGTGTTTTTTCAAATCAGAAACACCAAGCTGACGAAGACGCGCCGATGATGATAAAGATCGTGCATTGAATAAGTCATCATCAGTGATGGAGATGGTCACCGGTTCACCTTGCCGACAAGGTGAGATGTCGGAAAATGTTGATGACTGATTGTGAGCCCTGCCAATCGTACACGCTAGCGAAGCCGAAAGCGGTATTGATGATTACTAGAGCAGCCGCAAAACACCTTGCTGGAAACTTGTTTTTGGTTGCCGTCAGCTTCAATAAAAGGGCACACGACATTGGGAAACTTCAAGGAACTATCCACGTTAGGCCGTCGGGTTCGTCGTCTAGGTCGGACGGGCAGGGAGATTTCTTTTTTCGACAAGCTGTTCTCGCTTAATTAGTCGTGACCTCATGTTCGGCACACAATTTTACATTGAGAGGACCTACTTAAAAAAACTGTCCTTACATGATGCGAAGCGAAACTAAAAGCTCATGGGCTATTGCATGAACGTATGGGCTGATGGGCAGTGGTGCGTAAAGACCGAAACATTGCATTGTTCTACCAACGTGCGGTGACCTTCCTAGTTGCCATGGAGTTATGATTACTTACTTGGATTTAGCGAGTAGGCTAGCTTTTTGGCAAAGTTTGCCAATCGGACAGAGAGAATGATCACCGGGAAACCGATCAGCTGTACCGGCAACTCGAACAGAGGTTCCTGAGCCTGCACCAACGATCTCCGTTCGTTAAAATCACTGGAGGAGAGTAGAACGAAGAGGAAAAAGTAGGCAGCGACTGGTAGCACGTTAAGCAGCTTCATCGTTTAATGGCAGCGAACAAGAACACTACAGGGACACTTGAACACGAATGTACACTAGCTAGGCCTTATTACGGCAGATTGGATATTCAGTACACAGGGTAGGTCGTATTATTTCACCGTGTCGTCGACTAGCACAACTGCGAGGAGATCACTCTGCGGTTTTGGTTTCTGCACAAATTTCTTGCTTCACTTTTCCTTTCTTGCCGTTGCAGATGCAAATATCTGTCACTGTTTATGTAAGCATCGGCGTCGTCTTGGGTACTGCTGGCGGATAATGCAATCCCACTTGTCAGCCAGATATCTGATTCGCGGGTCAGAAACACAAACACACACGCGGACACGCGTTATCGCAAGAAGCTCGTTAAAAAAAAATTACGCACACACGCCTCTCAAACTCCGAGATAAAGCAGGTTTGTTGTCTGCGCGCCCTGCACCTATATGCGATTACCGATGGCGAAGAAGAAAACAGCTTCGCGAGCTTAATGTTGATGCGTCTAGTGCCACCGTCGGCCAAGTGGATACTGACTCCGGTACGGTGCTGCCGTGTGGTCCGAAACCAGCGCAACGAAACCGAAAACCCCGCTACAATACCCGGTACGGTTGGCGTGCAACCGAAAGAAGGAGGTTTCTCGCTTTGCTCTCGCGCAAGTCTTTTGATGTAATGCCATTCGAGTGGTGCTGGGAAGGTGGTAGCGGGGGGGGGGGGGGCTTTTTATGAGAGGCTTGTTTTGTTGTTGTGTGGTTTCTTCTCCGTGCCCGCTTATTCCCACATCAACCCATGGTGGTAATAGTGCATATGGGGGGTACCATGGAAAGGAACGCTCACATGCACTGAATGTGCAGCCGCAGCCACCTTCGATGGTGACTGTCGATGAAAGTGTAAGTACAGTGATGGATGTCACATTGAGTGTTTTAAACCAAACGTTAGGAAGGGAGTTTTAAATTTAAAATTTGCTTTGCTGTCATTCTTCTTTTTTATATTTTACCTTCTGAATTTAGCATGGAATTGTTTAACCATTTGTAAATGATAAAAGCAAAGCTTAATCCTTTATCCAGCACTGTCACTGTGCGCACTAGGTTAGATGTTGCTGCGAGTGGGTGAATCGAGAGCTTCAAGTAATGGTGGACCTAGTGCGCATATTCGCCCCCTTTTTGCTGCTTTTTTTATCGCAGTCAGTCGGTCGGTAGGTCTCGCCTAGCACGTTTAGTTGCCCATTTGGGTGGGACCTACGACACAGTTCGTTGCCGTCCATACCGAAGAAGGGGGGATTGAGCCGGTTGAGTAACATGTGTACTTACTTGCTTGGTTAGCGAGCCGATCCTTGGGACCGGTCCAGCGTCTTTTGGAGGATGACTCTCCCTTTCATCGCTCCCTCCGCTTAATGTAGCCCTCTATGCAGCTTAATAAGCGGCGCCTAAACAAAACGACCTCGACGATGATATGATGGTGACGGTTTTTTTTTGCTGAAAGTACTTGCAAACATTCGTGATCTCGTACAATCTCCCCCCGATTACCGAGCTAGATCTGGATCGTGCGAAAAGGAACGAAAGAAACGGGATGAAGGAGGTTGGAGTGGCAGGGGACGAATTAGTTGTGAACTCAGAATACAACAACCCTTCCCCAATGTTAGGCGTCCGAGCGATTTGATGCGCTTAACGAGCGTGTTTTTGGGGTGGCTCGCGAGACAGGTTATCTAACTTCTAGGAAGTATTGGCTAGGGCACAAATGTCACTCCTGATAGGGATGATTCAACGATTACGTAACGCAACAATTGTTAATTTTTGACCCTCTTCCTCCCTAATGTAAAAAAAACGTAACGCTGGAAGCATCCCCCCTCTACTATTTACGTAATCGCCCTTCCCCCCTCCCTACCATCCTGTCACAAAACATAAAAAAGAATTTTTAACAAATAAATTTATGTATCTAAAATAATTTCTAAATGAATCAATTTAATAAATAAATAAATAAACAAAATTTTGAAATAGAATTTTATAAAAAAGTTGTTATTATTTCAAAAATATCACCGTTGGCCGTTTCGTAGTCAAATCTGAATAAGTGAGCATGTATGTAATTAAATTTTGGGCAGTGTACGATCAGTGGTGGTTCTAACGAAAGGCAGGGTAGGTAGCCGGTCAGAAGGCCTCGAAAAATGGAAATGTGTAAGGATATTGGTAGCTGAAGAACACCTTTCTTCTAGTCACGGCTGCATGCTAACGCCAGAGTGTGTGAGACAGAAAATATTCAATCTGTGCGTATACTATCCGTGTACTAAGCTTCCAAATAAATGTTAGAACGGATTAGAACGAGAGGAGCGAAGAGTGGTTTACGACGGTTTTTTTTATCCTCGGTCTCTCCAGCAGGAACCGAAGTGTGTGCGAAAGAACGAGAGAAGCTGAGAGCACGCCGCTTCGCCAATTACGGTTGTGTAGGTGTGTCGTGATAACAAAGCAGAAGAGATCATGATAATGAGCACAGGAGAAAGTGTGATCAGTAGCGTTCGGACAGCGGTTCATTTAAGTTATGAGAAAAAACTTCTCGGTAATGCGGGCAATACCGCGTGCTCTTCCTTTGTACATTTTGCAAGAGATGTGTTCTTTGGTGCCAAAAAGGGATTTCCTTTCTCGATGATTCCATACAACGAATGATTAGTGGATCAAATCGTGTGTGATTTGATATTAAAAAGTGAACAAATTTTTCGCGCGTTACAAATGGCTGCCAGCGTTAGCTCCGTTTGTGTGTCAGTGTATGCCTCCATGACACTTGTTCATCTCGAGCGAGCGTGGTGATTTCAATACACCGTAAAGCGTAAACTGTATACGTGAAAAAAGAATGAATCGCTCATTTTATGTTAAATTCATGTTAATCACAAGAAAAGATTATACAAAAAGCGGTAAAGTTAGATAAATGGTGAAGCAATGTGAAAGCTAATGACGCTATGGTGTAGTGAGGTAGTGCGCGTGCCGCCTTATTAATTCTTTTGACAGTCCATAAATCATCAATACAGATTCGGATCTAACGGTATCCTGTTTGATGGTGCTAAAGGGATAACACGATCTTGTTCTTACCTGCGCAGCCGGTTGTACGTTCTCGCGTTCTTACACCAATGTTCTCCGAAGCTATCACTGTGGTCAGCGCAGTTTGCTGTACGTGCTAACGCTAGAGAATTCGTGTGCGTGTGTGTGGGACTAAGAAATTTAAAATCAGTGCGTGTGCGATGTGCGGAAGCTAGCAAATTATTCGCATTTGCTTTGTGTAGTGCATTTTGCCAAAGAGTTTTGTCATAAACTAGGCCGTAAAATTTGGATGCTGTGGAGGCGGCTCTCTTCCGTTGTGAACAAAAAAAAGTGCAAGTGTTTATTTATTAGTAAGTGCTTATTAGCAAGTGTTGGTTGTTTTTTTTGGCGCCAAAAAGTGATGCCCTTTACTCAATGGGCTTATTGCTGATTGTGTGAGTTTGTGTATTAAAAAATGTGGCCATTGTAGGCGAGTGTAGTGATTAAAGTGTGTATGTGCTTTTGTGTAGGGAAAAAAATAAATGTAAGTGTTGGTTGTTTTTTGGTGAAAAATAAGTGAGGTGCTATTCTAGATGAGCTTAATGCTTATTGCGTGTCATCATTTATTGAAAAGTGTGGCCATAGTAGGCGAGTGTAGTGTTTAAAATGTGCCAAAGCGCATATGTTAGTGTGTGTTAGTAAAAAATAATGCCAATATTTAAAAACGCAAAATGGGTGCGATGAAGCAGTATTGTACAACGAAATAAATTCGTTTTTATGGAAGTAAAGTGTCCTACGCATCGTTCATCGTTTTCCTGGGTAAGTAAATCACATTTAATCAGAAATATTTTTTAATATTGTTACTAGAAGCTGTTAAGATTATTTTTTGTATCTTTATATATTACACTGCCTACAATTCTTTTTTTACTAAATAATATCATTTAAAGGTTCACTGACCGTATCATCTTTTATATGTTAACACTAAGATACATTTCCGAATAATCGCGTTATATTTCTAATCCAAGAAAATATTTTGTATTCCCTAACCATATTATCGAAAATTATTTTCAGCATTTTCTCGTACACTTACTTGATTCCGTCTTCGTGTTCTCGAACATCCATTTGTTTCCTAATTTTTATTTGCTTTTCCATTTGCTTTTGCTTTCTTTGGAAATATTTTGCAGATCATCTGCAGACCATTTTATAGCTCTTATCTTACCCCTTACCTTACTTTATTTTATTTCATCTTACCCTTTTCTAGTATTTATTTCCTGTTGCTAATTCTTCACCTAATTTTGAGCAGTGCAGGATCGGATTTCCATCATTCTCTTCTGTTGCTAATCGTGTTGTAAATCGAAAGTAAATTGACCGTGTATTGTACTCTTAGATTGCCCGTTGCGTTATTTTCTAGAATGCTTACGCCTGTTGGTATGCAATGTGCATTTCCACAGCTTAAGGAGACTTAAACCCATGGAAAGAGACGAATTAAACTTTTCCTCTTCTATCGGTCGAGTTCCTGTGTGTTATCTTAATGTGATATTTATAGGGAATAGCAATAAAAAACTTTTATCACGATTTTTGAAAATATTCAAATAAGGAATTGCTGTTAAAAGGATGATTCTGAATCGAACAATAGTTTGATAGTTAACCCGCAAATGCAAGTGTCACACATGCATGTGTCATTTGCAGCGAATAATCGAAATCTGGGTTACAAATGAAGCAATTGTAAGCATGTAAAAGGAGCAATTGTTTAACCATTCGTTACCCTGCACAGTTCGTTTTATCCAAGTCACCTAAACTGTACAACTTGGGTTAAACTTGGTGTTGAGAAATATGGGAAAAGCGAAAAAAGAAAATCCCCCCTGTACCACATCGATGTCGAACAAAACATGCATACGATAAACGCCGTCCGAAGACTGCAACGAGGGGGTAAACGACGGTAAGCGACGAACCCTATCAGTTTAATATACGCGATTGGTTCGCATTATGACACAGATTATATTGTTGTACCGCTTATGTAAGGATCAGGCCGACAAGTCTGAGCTATTTTACGCCTTTCCAACGGTCGTCTTCGTGTCGATCGATGTGCTTGTAGTTTTGTTTGGATTTAGTCAAAGTTGGGAACCGATACATTGCTTCTTTTTTTCAACATACCCACCTCACCCAGTCCTCACATCCCTCCTGCTCGTGCTGACAGATTAGACAAAAAATAGAAAGAAAAATGTTCAAATGAAACCACTAGCGAGGGGGATTGGTTAAGATTAAGCGGGTTGTTGGTTTAATTGAATTTTTTTTCGATTAACCTGCCCTAGTCTACGTGCGCCACGGACCGTGCGCATCAGCATCAGCGCTTGTGTTTTTGTGTGTGTGCGTGGTGCTTACTACACGCAAAAAAGGTGGTCTGAACCATCGCGAAGCATTATGCAATAGTTGCCACACACTATTAGCACGGCGCATAACCGCACGAGCATGATGCATCGGGACTGGTAAAGACCCATGGCACACGGTGATAATGGGCTGTACAAATAGCGAGTGCGAACAAATCCCATCAAATCGCTATCGGTACGTACGCGTGTTGTAGGCGAGGAATTTTGCTCGAATTTCGTGCGTGACATTGAACTTCTTCGATTTGGGTCACACACGCCCCCCCGTTTGGGGTGTTGCTGGGTTGCGTAACAGGGAGAAGCAGCAACAGCCTGGTGAAACGCAGTAGGTTAGTGGTGCACGTCACGTAACTTCACGACGACTGCCCCTCGGAATATTTAGCCAGTTGACGACTGTGATTGAACTGTGGGACTGTGGGAAATTCCATCGGAATGACCTCTTCGGCAGGGTTGCATGACCCCAGCTAGCTGAATTACAATGTTATGCTCAAGACTATTTTATCACGTAGATTTTTTTCTTATCAAGACTTATTTCGGGGAGACGCTCCGGATGAGCTTTGATCCCAGTCCTGCCATGTGGGCCGCTGCCATTTATCACATACACCACCGGCACCGGCCTCAACAATGTTATGCTTAGTTATGATTAGTGAAAACACAAATAAATTGCTTCCCTTAACTTTCGATACTTGCGAGATGGTTAGAAATCGAGATGAGAATTCTCACTCTTTTCAGGGAGTTGAATCAGAGTGGAAAGAGTGGTTATAAGGATTTGAAACTTTTACTCACTCTTTTGAGAGTCATAACAATATTACTCAAAACTAATCTTTTAATTACTCCTTGGCTCCTTGCTTTTACTGACTCACTCTCTCTCTCTGCCGACTAATTACTCACTCCTCGGGGTTTTTACTCACTCACTCTCTGTGCCGTCTAATGGCTCACTCTTTTGCGGTTTAACTCACGCAATAAGAGTGAGTAAGTGTTTCGATACACTTTTTGGGTTTAAATCACTCAATAGGAGTCGCCAAGGAGTGAGTCATTAGTCGGCAGAGAGAGAGTGAGTGAGTAAACCGTAAATGAGTAAGTAAAAGAGTCATAAAAATTTCTTATGCTGAGTTGAAACCATGAACTCCTATTCACGATTAAATTCACTCACTCACTCTTCTCACTCACATCTTTAGTTAGAAATAGCAACAACAAAAAAAACACCAACACTTTGCAAAGTGCAAAAATGGCAATCGGTTTCGAATAATAGCTTTTAAAAATTGTATTTTATTCAACACACAGTGTAAAAAATCGTTTCAACATGCTAATGCTTTTGCTTTGGTTTTTTTTGAAAGAAAATATAAACATGACAGAATAGAAAACATTCATTTAAATAAAGTATCTCTCTCTTTCGCTTATTTGCTTCTTGTGTCACTCGTCTCTCTTGCTAGTCGTTTATAGAATTCAACAAAGATCATAGATAAATTGATAAAGAAAGTATTTGTTTTTTTCTCTCGTTTGGTTTGCTACTCCATCGCTGATTCGCTAGCTTTTTCTTTTTTCTTTTAATCTGGCACGGCCCAATTCCTACCTGCCCGATGAGGGACAACATTCGCACCAATGTTGTCGCCCTTCGGACATGGCAACTGAATATGTGGCGTCCACATTGCGTACGTTTCCATCTTCTAGCTAGAGTAGCAGTACAAATGTTCCAACGCAGCCAGGCAGCAGATAGATCCTGCGGTTGCCCTGTCGTATTGCTGCGTGTCGTTGTCGGGGTCGTACCGACGCATTAGTCGAGTGTTGGATTTTGCTCTAATAATTTACATTTATACGATTATGGTAGGCCACCAGACAACCTGCTAACAGTGACCACCACCGGGGATAGTGGATATAGGTGACACTGTTTCGGGTTGTGCGTGTGCCTCTTCATCTACTTTCGCTGCTTTTGCATATTTCGGGCGATAGTACCTTTGTCCTCCGTTCTGGCATTGATTCTACCGATAGATTTACTGATGTTGCTGGCTTGCTCTTTTTTTATCACAGTTCCATGAAGATTCTTACAGTTTTTTCTTCCGGGCCCTTTTTTCTTTGGATTGCTTATTGTTTCGGGCCTGGGACACAGAAGGGGAAGCATAGGACGTTCGTTTATAGACATCTTCGGTTTGAGCAACATTTACACATACACATAGCGTTTAACTCGAACGATCCCACCAGAAGCATGGAACAAAATTGCTAGCTTAGTGATTGTATCTCATTTCACCAAAAATTTGACGTCTAGGTTTAGAAGCAATATACATCTACGTCAGCGTCTTGCACGCGGAAGCTGACGATTGGTTTTTGGGGTGCGAGTAAATCGCTCTACTTGAACAGATTCTTAGCGTTGACCCACAGCTTGAAGAAATATTCGCTTCTCCTCAGCAGCTTATGGCGGGCGTAACTGTTGATGTCCGCCGTCATGTTGTGTTCCCGCAGCCAGGATGAGGTGTTGGTGCCGGTAGGCTCCGAGAAGTCTCTCGTCGTTTCATCGTGCACATCGTCCGGAGCTGTAACCGATCGTCGAGGGAGGATATTGTGAAAAGGAACAGTTGATAACCTCACGATTGCTACTTACCAGCGCCAAGCTGCACCGTGTACGGTTCTTCCGATTCCAGTGGGTCACTGATACCGACCTCATTCCTTGCCATGATGCGAATAAGATAGTCTTCACTTTCCTGCAGATCCTTGATGTTGAACGACTGACAGTCAGCCGCAACGCGACCCACCTCCATCCACATCGTCTTCTTCGCGTTCCGGATGGCGATGTTGTAGCCCTCGATCGGTGCACCACCGTCCGACTCTGGAATGCCCCACTCGACGATGTTAATGTTGGGTCCCAGGTACCGCACCTCTAGCGGACCAGTTGGTGGAGACGGAACAGCTACAGTTTATTTTGTGGAGGGAAAAAAAGAAAGACAATTCGTGAGCAATAACCTCGCCCAGGGGAGTCATTTTAGGACAGAGTGGACAGAGATATAGAGAAGATGAGATAGCACATAGAACATAGAGAAGGTGAAGGGTAATAGAGTGTGGGTTCGGTAGTTATCTTACTGGCATGTGTCTTCAGCACAACACTCTCCGACACCGTCGGTGCACTAAGTCCGACCGCATTCTCGGCAAATATCCTGAACAACAGTTCGGTCTTTTCCTTCATGTTGTCCACACAGTACGACAGACAGTTGGACTCGAGCGTCTTGATCTTGGTCCACTGCTGTGCGGTTGTCAGGCGCTTCTCGATGATGTAGCCGGTCACGTCCGAGCCTCCGTTCGTTTCCGGTTGCTGCCATTCGAGCTTCACGCTCTTGCTGGTCACGTTCGTGATGCGCAGATTTCGTGGTGCAGATGGTGGAGCTGTTTGGTGGAGTTGGTGTTGTTGATGGCGCACGACATACATGAGTTACAGGTGTGGGACGATTTGGATTGATTTGGAAAGTGTTCAGAATATAGTTAGAAACATAATAGTTTCATTTGAGGTTAGGGTAAGTTTTATTTTGAGTTGTTTTAGTTGCAGCTTGTAGTTGTTGAGTGTTAAGGTTTAGTTGTTTGGAATTCTGGTTTAGAGTAGACTAGAGAGGTGGTCAGTGAGTTTAGTCTTTGGGTAGAATGTTCTACGAGATGATAGTTGTTTAAGTTTTGATGACAAATAACATAATTCTAGTGATCGATATTCTAATTTCCAATAGGACAAAGAACAGGACGATTGTTACAACAGGACAAGGGCACTAAAGAAGCATTAAGACAGAATTCGCCAAAGCTTGCGATATTCGATTGCCCACCTACTGATCGATACTTACTAATTTCCTTTCCGGCTACGATGGATTCTACCGTCTGGAGTGGCTCACTCGATCCAACCTTATTCTTGGCGGTGATCTTAAAGTCGTACGCCTTGTTCATGGCGAGATTCTCGATCAGCAGTGACGTTTCCGAGGCGCTGGACGTTCCAGCCACCTTCCACACCTTCTTCTTCGCCTCCTTTACCTCCACGACGTACTCCGTGATCTTGCTGCCACCGTTCGACTCGGACGGTTGCCACATGAGCGTAAACGAGCTGCTCGTCATGCCGGACGTTTCAATAGGACCGCGCGGCGGCGATGGCGGCTCAACCGTCTGCTGGATCTTTACCGTAGCACTTTCCAGCGGTTCCGAACATCCGACCGGGTTCTGGGCAATCACACGGAAATGGTATTGCGTGCTATCGATCAGCTTCTGGATGCAGTATGACTTGATGTTACGCTGCACGTCCGCCACCTTGATCCAGGCGTTCTTGTTAGCGTCGTCACACTTTTCGATGGTGAATTGTGAAATCTCTAGACCACCATCATCGGATGGAGGCTTCCACTCGATAACGACTGCCTCGGGGCTGAGTTCACGCACCACAATAGGTCCTTCCGGTTTGCTCGGTTTGTCGATCACCTTCAGCGTTAGCTCGACCGTAGCCGATCCGGCGGAATTGCGTGCCTCCACCGTATACTTGCCCGTGTGTGTCCGATCGAGCGAAGAGATTACAATCGTCGATGATTGACCGACGGTAACAATTGTGTGTTCTGCCGTGGATGTAAGCTGCTCATCCTCCCGGTGCCAGATCAGCTCCGGAGCTGGATAGCCAGTAAATTCGGCAATCACCTTCCATTCGTCGCCCACACGCAGCTTCTGCACAATCTGCTTCTTCTCCACCGTCAGCGTTGGCTTTTCTTCGATCACCACCTGACAGTTGCTGTCGACGCTGCCCACCTCGTTTGTCGCACGGCACGTGTACTTGGCGCCACTATCGACAGTGGTGGATTTGATCTGATATTTAGCCGAACCGTTCTCGTACGATACGACATCTTGCTTGAGCGGTTGTCCATTACGGAACCAGGCGACATCCGGTACGGGTACTCCAGTCACGATACAGCTCAGTGTGACCGTCTGTCCGAGTCCGACGTGTACATCCTTCAGGTGTTCGCTTACCGTCGGCGCTTCCTTCTGAATCGGTGCCACAATCTTGTAGTAGGGCGAATTCGGCGATGCCGGACCCTTGCCCACCTCGTTGACGGCTGTGGCACGGAATGTGTACTCGGAATTCTTCGTCAGTTTTGTCACGGTCGTAGTCGTTTCGGTGATGCTTGTAATTTCCGTCCACCTGGAAGATGCGGAAACGAAAAGGGAATTTAGGTTGAACAAATATTACCAATATTGCCCAATAATTGTACTTACTTCTGCTGGTTCTTCTCCTGGTATTCAAGCACGTATTGTGAGATAGGGCTGTTGCCATCGTCGCTCGGTGCCTTCCAGAACAGTGTGATAGAGTCATCCGTTATGAGAGTTGCTTCCGGTGCTTCTGGTGCTCCCGGTTGTTCTGGAAATGTACCGTAATCAATTAGTGAACTACTCTCTGCATCAGTTTTTACTGGCAAAACTTACTTTTAATTACGAGCGTAAATGAAGCGCTCGCATCACCACACTCGTTGGTGAGTTTCAAAGTGAACTCTCCAGCATCGACTTCAGCTGCACGCTTGATGGTCAAGCTGGCGGTCTCTTCTGTGACAGTCGAGACGAACTTAGCCGACGGAATGATGACTCGCTTGTTGACGCGCCACTCTGCTTCGGGCTTTGGCGTGGCGTTAAACTTAACGCTGAATGTCACGTCTTCATCCTTGCGGATAGTGAACGCACGGGGACCATCCTCGAAGATTGTGGGTGCCACCTTGATGATTTCGACCTTCAGTTTCGAAGCCGTTTTCGCATTCGACACGGCACACGTGTACTCATCCTCATCATCCTCGACAGTGTTTTTCACGATCAGTTTGCGAATGCACTTCTCGACAATCAGCTCGTACTTGCTGGAGGCAGTAATGACTTTGCTGTTGCGATACCACACGACATCGGCTGACTCGGAGAGTTCCACCGTGAATACGGCATCGTTGTCTCGCGTAGTCAGAGTTACCTCTGGCAGGCGTCGCACAAAATCGACAACCGGTTTCTCGACCGTCAACCGAGCCTTGGCCCGCTGTTCACCAACCACGCACGTGTACTCGCCAGCATCCGCATCGACCGTCTTGTTAATTTTAAGCGTTTGACGCTTACCGTCGATCGTCAGCTGCACGTGTCCATTGAACGACAGTTCATCTTCGTTGCGATACCAACGAACCAGAGCATCTCCCTTGGTAAGCTCTAGCTCAAAGATGGCATCTTCACCTCGTGCCACGGTTACATCGCGTGGTGCACTGATGATCTCTGGTGGAAGCTCAATAATGGACACTTCCGCCGAACATTCCTGATCGGCAAGTGCACAGGTGTACTCGCCTTCGTCATGGACAGACGTGTTACGCACAAATAGGACGCGCGATTTACCCTTCTTGGTGAACTCGTACTTGCCAGTGGTTTCAACCAGCTTGCGACCCTCCTTGTACCAGGTAACGTCTGCAGTCTCGGAGGTAATCTCAACCTCCAAAACGGCGTGTTCCTTCTCCTTCGTTTCGACATCTTCGAGCTTACGTAGAAACTCAGGCTTAGCCTCGATGACTGTCAGATTGCTCTCGGTCTGCTGATCCTTGACCGTGCATCGGTACACACCCGTATCGTTGATGGTCGGGTTTTTGATGTTTAGCTTGTGCACTTTACCCTCCTGCACAATCATACGATGATCCATACCGCTAAGCTCCTTGCCGTTGTGGTACCACTTGGTGGAGACGGTATGCGAAGTCTCGCACTCCAGTGTGACGGCCTTGCTTTCCTCCACCGTGATCGTTTTCTTGAGCTTCTTCGTGAAGGTAACCTTGTCTACCTCCACTGTGACTCGTGCACCATGCGATGCCTTGCCTATCGTATTGGAAGCAATACACTTATAGTTACCCGAGTCCTGTTCGGAGTCTGCGTTGTTGATCTGCAGCTCTATGCTTTCGCCGTCGTACGCCTGCTTCACACGTTTGGAAGGCAGCAATGTGTTGTTGTTGCGCAACCAAAGAATTTCCGGAACCGGATTACCCGTCACTCGTGCCGGAAGCTTAATGGTACCTCCTTGCGGTACACTCTGCTCTTCGAAACGCTCTAAGAATAGTGGCGCCTGCGGGTTACCGACGTTCGATTCGTCCACCGTAAGGAAGGCACTTGTTTCGACACTTCCTGCAGGATTCTTCGCCCGAACCGTGTACTCGCCTGCATTGTCATGTGTCGGTGCTACTAGCGTCACAGTGTAAATGTTACGATCAGCTTGCGTAGGTACGTCCAGAGCAACGCCATTCTTGAACCACTGTACTTCCGGTGCAGGATTACCGACAATCTGCGTTGACAGCATTACCGTTTCACCCTGGCGGATCGTCATGCTTTTGAGTGGTTCCAAAATCTGGGGCGGTTCCTGTACACCGGTCTTCACCTTCACCATAATGTCGAGAGACGACTCACCTTCGCGGTTACGAGCGACTACCTGATACGAACCTTCCTGTACCTTGTCGATACCCTTGATGTGAACCACCGTGCAGTACATGTGCATATCCGACTCCACCACAACCTGCACATTGTCCTTGCTTTCAATCTCCACACCGTTGTAGTACCAGAGAATGTCCGGTTCCGGTACTGCGACAAGACGACACTCTAGCAGCACATCAGATCCAGCATCAACGTACTGTGCCTTCGGTTTGCGTGAGAAGGTTGGCGGAATGCCTTCTAGAATGTCTGCCAACGAGGACTCACGAGACATGCTTTTGCGTGACAGTGTTGCAACGTCGGAACCATGGTCCGAGCTGAATGAGTCGACAACCAGCTCGGTCGCACTGGAGGCAAAACCGGCATTGTTCTTCGCGACACACGTAAAAGTGCCTGCATCCTCCGGGAATACTTCGCGAATGATCAGTGTAGCCACGTTATCATCGTCGTAGTATATCTGGAAGTCTTGCGACGGTTTTATGACAGCCGTCTGACGGAACCAGGTAATCGAGGGTCTCGGGAATCCTTCGACCTTGCACTCAAACTGCACGGTATAGCCGTCCTGTGTAGTGATTGGTTGCAGCTTCTCAATAATTTTCGGAGCGAGCGGTTTTTCACCGGGGCCTGGCTTTTCGAACACCGGAAGCTTGTCGATCTTCTCGTTCAATGTCTTCTGTACGTACTGCGGATAGGTGACCGCATCCATCAGGTATTCCCGGCGGACGAAACCGCGCTCCTCACACCAGGAACGTTTCACGTACCACCATTCGGAGTTGCTGTGTTCTATTAAATCGATCGTACAAGATACCAAGGAAATGAAAAGGAAACCGTTACCAGAGTTACCAAAGCAATCAACCAAGAAAAGTTACCAATACCTATATGCTATTGTACTCACCGATGACATAGACTTTCTCTCCTTCCACGATGTGTAGTGCTTCTTCATTTTCGGCTTCTACCGCTTGAATGCAGTACATATCGTTGGCATCTTCTGCAATGGACAGACCAAAAAGGAAATTTGTAAAAAATCCAGCAACTCCAACAAACCACCCAACTCACCTTCTCGAACAATTTTCAGCGATGCCGTTTCTAATTCAGATTAATTATCCAGTGAAGAACGGGTAGAGCGGGAAATAAAAATTATATGTATCAGTTGACGAAATAGACATATTTTACGTATGGAAATGTATATCATAGAAGTAAAACTGTCAGTATCAATGCAAGAAAACCTTGATTTTAGTGTACAAGTGAAGTAGGAATGGTAGTAGTAATAAAAGTAGCAGTATTGTGAGATAGTGAGCAATCGTTGCAGTCGTTTCTAGTCTACCAGGAACGCTGGGAGAGAAAATCAATCCAAAACCAATCACCACACGACAGGATTCACTCCGAAGGGATAGAAAAGAGTATAGTGGAAGAAACAGATATATGGTAGGTGATGTCTAAAGGAAGAAGAGAAGAGTAGCACAGGAGCAATAGTAGTAGATGAAACGAGCGTAATATACAATGTTTTTTTTTGCCTGGAAGGTGGTAGCAGTGCAGATGCTATGTGCGGTTTTGCTTAAGAGTGTTTCACTGTTTTATTTTTACAAAACTTTGTGTAGCTGAAGCTGAAAAGAGTAGAAGTAGAGTTAGGCAGGCTAGAGAGACCTGTAGTGCTGACCACCGTGCTGCAATGTGGCAGCACGTTTGAATAAAGAATGTTTTGCGATGGGAAACAAATCGTCCAGGGAATGGAATGTTCTTTTTGCCGATATTTATATATAAAGCTTGTGGAAATCAGCATAGTAATATGAGTTTGGTAGCGATAGAGAAAGTAATAATTTCGCCTTAAAACCATTCGCTAGCAAGGTAGGAAAATATATAGTTGAGCAAATAGAAAAAAAGATAGATAGAGAAACAGAGAGCGAGAAGGAGAAAGTGTCAAACATAATGAAGTAATAGGAATTGATAAAAACCTTCAGAGTATGTTGGTAGGACTTTCTTGGGCTGTTTCAGTGTGAATGATTCTTCTTCGTGTGTGGTGGTGGTGAACTGTGATCTGTTGCGTTGAGTCAGATCGAATGAGATTTCTTCCTCGTGATGCATGATCAAATTCTCAAGCTTTTCGCGCCGTCTGCGCAGCTCGATCACGACATTTTCGGTGTCTTCGTCCTGGTAGTGATACTCTTCCTCCATGTCCTGCTCGCTATCATCGTAAATTACCTCATACACGACCTCGTCATCTTCATCCACCTGCTTGATGATCGTGATGTGCGCCTCGCCGGTTTCCTCACCGTAACTGTACGGTGCCGGCAGCTTCACGCGGCCGGACATGGAGATTTCTTCGCGCGCGTACGAATCAAGCTGTATCTTGAACTCCTGCTCAATGTCCTCAATGTGTTTGGTGCGCTTCGGACGGAATGTCACATTTTCTGGCTCAATGTCTTTGAACACTGGACGCGGTTGGCGTACCTTTTTGATTTTCTTGATGCGCACCTCCTCCTCGTCCAGCACCTCGCGACGGAAGGCGGGCTTAGGACGCGGGCGCTGCTTGCGCACCACAACGTGCTCGGTGATCTCTTCCTCTGCCGGTACTTCCTCCTCCTTGGTAATCGTGATCGATGCCTCCACGTCTTCGGTCTGCTGCGGTATAGAGGGCTTTCGTGCCACCTTAAACGTAGCTTCAGCCTCCTCCGGTTCCGCAATGGACGGTTTCTTTCGGGGCAGGGACAGTTTTGTCTCTACCTCATCCTCTTCCTCGACCGAAGGTTTTGCCTTGGGCTTGCGTTTGACCATCGTCACCTCGTCGATCGTTTCCTTTGCTGGTTTCACAATGTCTAGATCGATCTTTTCGTACTTTTCCAGTTCCGTTTTCGGTACCTCCATCTCGAGGAGCTTCTTGGTAATCTCATCAACATCATCATCCTTCTTTTTCTTCGGAACAACCTTCTTCTTTGGTTTTTCCGGTTTCTTCTCCTCCACCTTGGCCGGTTCCGGCTGCGCTGGCTCGGGTGCGGTGGGTTGTTCCGCTTCACGCACAATCTTGAGAGAAGCTTCTGCTTCATCGGTGGTATATGGTGCTGGTTTTGGTTTCACTTTAATCGATTCGTCCACATCTTCCACCTCTTCTGCTTGGGGAACGGCTGGCTTCAACAAAATCACTTCTTCCGTTGCCGTTTCCTCAACAACAGGAGCGGGCGGTTTGGGTTTCTTCAGTGATACTGTTGCTTCCTGTACCGTCTCTTCTGCAATCGGTTGTTTCTTGGGTTTGATCTTAAACTCTACCTCAGTTTCCTCCACCGTTTCCACCTTCGGTTTGCTCTTCTTTCGAGGCAATTTCAACTGTGCGCTGTCTTCGGGTTCGACCATCGACTCAACCGCTTGTTGCGGTTGTGGTTGGTCTTCAATCTTCACCTTCTCGCGCTTGCGTAGATCCACATCGACGCGTTCGTACTGTTCGAGGTCGGTTTTCTCAATTTCCAGATTCAACAACCGCTGTAGCTCTGCGTCATCGTCGATGCTCGCCTTCTTTTTCTTCACGACAACCACCTTCTTTTTAGGTTTTTCGGCCGGTTTCTTTTCTACCGTTTCTGGCTGAGGTTCAACCGGTTTGAGTGAAACTTTTCTCAGTGGCGTCACCGGTTGCGGTTCTTCCACAATGGGTTGTATTGGTACTGACTCCACCACCGTTGGGAGTTCCTCTGACGGTGCCTCAATGACAGCGTCTGTTATGATCGGCTGTACGTCATGTACCTCTTCCACCAAAGGTTGAACGGGCACGATTTCTTCTTCTGGGGCTTCCGTTTCTAGCGGTTCTTCAACCACAGGCTCCACCGTTTCTAGATCTTCCACAGGCTGTGGTTCGTCTTCTTCGACCTCTTCAATGGTCGGTTGTTCGACAACCTCTGGTTGTTCCACTTCAACCTTAATGATTCGCTCAACACTTACCGTTTCTTCCGATTTCTGTGGTGACGGCTTCAAAATAATTTGTTCCTCCACTTCCTGGGGGGCTTCGGGTAAACGTGGTTTCTTTGTGATCTTAAACTCAGCCTCGACTGGTTCCGGTTCTACTGGCTTCTTAACGGTCTTCTTGGGCTTTAGTGTCACCTCTACCGGCTCTGGTTCTTCAAGCTCAGCCACCTGAGCTTTACGAGGTTCTTCAACCGTTTCAACGGTCTTTTCTGGCTTCTTAATGTCTACATCGATTTTCTCATACTTTTCAAGCTCGGTCTTTTCGATTTCCATATTTAGCAGACGCTGCAACTGTTCATCATCCTCAATAGAAGCCTTCTTGGGTTTCTTTACAACTTTCTTCTTGACCACTGGTTTCTTCTCTTCAATTCTTTCAGGCTCTACTGGCAATTCTACCGCTTTTTCCTCCACAGGAATGGGCTTTGGTACATCTGTCTTAACAGTAACCGCCGGTTCCTGCACAGCAGTAACAACCTCCTCTGGTACTTGTTTCTGTACCGGTTCGGTTGGCTTGTTAACCTCAACCGGTGCAATAGCACTCACTTCCTCCGGTACAAGTACTTCTTCGACAATTTGTGCCTTTTCAACGACTGGAGCCACGACCGGCTTTTCAACGACCGGTTTTTCCTCTATCGGCGCTACAGTCGGCTGTGAAACAAGGACCGGTGCTTCTTTCGGTTTGGGCTCTAGGTCAATCTTTTCATACGTCTCCAGCTCTGTCTTTTCGATCTCCAAGTTCAACAAACGCTCCAGCTCGGCATCTTCTTCCGGTTTCTTCTTTGGTTTTTTCACAACCTTCTTTTTGACAACCTTTTCTTTTTGCTCCTGCACTTCCACTGGAATCTCTTCTTTACTCTCCGGTGCGGGTTCTTGTACAGTTTCGATAGGTTTCTCTTCTGGTACCTGAGGTACAGGAAGAACCTCTGTCTGTTCCACTGCAGGTTGTGGCAGTACCATCTCTTTTGGCTGCTCCACTTGTACCTCCTTGGGTTTCTCTATTTCTTCGAGAGGTTTTGGTACGACTTCTTCGACTACAGGAGCGGATACCTCAACTGGCACTGGTGCTTCTTGTACTTGCACTGGTTCTTCAGGTTGCGGCTGTTCTTCGACAGGTGCCTTTGGTTTTTTGACGACCTTCTTAATAACCTTTTTCTTGGTTGTTTCTGTATCTGCATCATCGGGCAAATCTTTCGGAACTGGCAATGCCATGTCGCGATCACCTTCACGCTCTTTAGGCTCTGTGTCGGGAGTTGGTTTTGTAAATGGTTTCAGCTTAATTTCTTCCTTTTCATCCTCCGGTTTAGAAGGTACCGGTTTACGGAACTTGAATTCTTCTTCTGGTTCCGGCTCCGGTTTCTTGCCCTTACCCAGCACAATCTTGTGCTCAGGTTCTTCCGGAGTTTCCGGTACCTTAGGTTCTTTGGGAACTTTCGGTTTTTCTGGCTCCTGCACCGGTGATTCTTCCGGTTGTGGTTCCACCTTTACGTACGGCTCTAGAGGCGTTTCATAGTCTGGAATATCGGTTGGTGTAAACTTCGGCTTCTCAACAGTTCGTTTTTTAGTGTCCAAATCTTCTTCTTTCGGTTTTTCTTGAACTTGTTTCTTCGGTTTTACTTCTTCCTCAGTTTCCTCTTTGGGCTTGCTTGGTGTTTTCTTTAGCTTTACCTCTTCGTGGTGATCTTCGTCCTTTTTCAACTTACCCTTACCCATTTGCAAGGTACGCTCTTCCGGTTCATCCTTTGGCGCTTCCTTAGGTTGCCGTTGGTATTGTGACTTTTCTTCGTCCTTCGGCACTTCTTCTTTTGGTTCCTTTTCGTACTTTTCAATGTCCAGCGTTTCCACTTCGGGCTTTTCCTTCTTAATAACTTTCACCTTCTTTATTACCTTCTTCGTACGCTCCACTTCGTCCTCTTCGGTGCGCGACAACGTACCTACGCCCGGTCGGGTGTCTAGCTGCACGATCTCAGGCTGCTGTCCCTGCACGGAGAACTCCACATGTTCGATACGGCTCTTGAGCAGTACCTTTGGTATAGCGACTTCCTCCACTTCCCGCTTCTCTGGTACAACGGTTTTGCGCAGTTTAACTGTTTGTGGTTCTTGTGTGTCAGTGATTTCTGGTTTAATCGGTTTCTGTTCCTTACGTTCGATTTTAATAGGCTCTAGCTTAACAATCTCACCCTTTTCCGGTTTAACCTTCGGCTTGCCGTCCACATCAATCTTCTCGTACTGCTCCAGCTCTGTTTTCTCTACCTCCAGATTCAGCAAGCGCTGTAGTTCCTCGTCATCATCGATGGACTTTTTGGTTTTCTTTGCCACTTTCGTTACCTTCTTAACCACCTTCTTCGGGGCTTCGGCCGGGGCAGTTTCAATGGTGGCTGCAGGTTGAAGCTGCGCTTCCTCCGTTGGCTCGGCGCGCTGTTCTTCCACAGGGACAAGCTTTTCCGTCTCCAGTTGGGGTTCCTGCACTGCTGAGGTCTCTTCCACGGGTTGCTCCAGAAGTGATTCGGATGGGGCTGCTGCAATTGTCGGTTTGCTCTGTACGGAAGGTACTTCGGTCGCACCCACCGTTACATCAACTGGTGTCAGGTGTTCCTCATTCAATGTCAGCGATGCGACGGTATCGGCTTCCTCGACGGATACATCAAACTGATCATCCATGGGGGCAGCTTCCAGTAGCGGCTTGCCTTGCACCGTAGGAATTTCGGTTGCATGTTCGGATACATCGTTTGGTGCTACCTGGACGGTATCCAGCTCCAATGAAGGCACGTTACCCGTTTCTTCAACCTGTTGTTCAAGAACTTCTTCGATTGGAGCTGCTTCAAGAATAGGTTTACTCACGATTGGTGTTTCCGTTACGACTGACGGAATTTCGGATGCAGCCGCTTGCTCATGTTGCGGAAGATCTGCGGCTACAACGTCCGTCTGTTCCACTGTTTCGTCCAGTACCTGTTCGTAGGGGGCTGCTGTAACCTGAGGCTTTAGTGATACCTCGGGCTTCTCCAGGACTGCTTCCGGTACGTCGATCGGTTGTACAACATCCCCCAAGGTTTCGGTTTCAACAAACTCGTTCGTTTCGAACGTGTCCTCCTGCAAATCAACAGTGTCTGCACCTACGGTTGTTTAGAAGAATGATAGCAATTAGTTTGTGATAAAGCATCTAGTTCACGAATATGTACACAAATAAAAACAAAAAAAATACCATAAACGAACGTTTAGGTAGCTGTTTCAAACATCTTAATGATGGTTTCCTTTGTCTTATTTTTAATTCTTGCAAATCGTTAGGAACAATTGTAAACTTGAATTACACAAACGGTTATTAAGATTAGACCATATCCCGTATCGATCAACTGCTAGGCGCAGAGTCTTCTGTAATATAGTTGCATACTTACTGATCGGCCGCCTGTCTTCAGTGTGTGTGGTATCGAGTGTTTGTTCGGTAGCTTCGTGTCCAATGGCTGGTTCGAGTGGAGCTAATGATTCTGTAGGTATTGCTTGTAATGGGGTGACTTGGTGTTGTTTCTTTGCTTTGGTTTTAACCTTTGTCTTCTGCGGTACAACAGGCGATGAAATTTCCGATTCAGCTGTTTGAAGTACAGGTTCTTCCACTGGTTGTTCCTTGACACGCTTGGTTGGCTCAAAATCTGTCTTCTCGTAAACCTCGAGTTCGGTTTTCGAAATTTCCTGATTGAGCAATCGCTCAATGTCAGCATCCAGCGTGTCCGGTTTAATTATTTTCTTGATACGAACTTTACGTTTGGCACTTTCCGGTTGCGTTGTACTGTCTTCTGGGGTCACTTGTGTCACTGTTACTGTTGCTTCGGGAATATCGTCACCTTTCTGTACGGTGACTATCTCAATGAGCTCTTCCTTGTCATCTTTCTTCTTTTTGATAATGCGCTTTTTGACTGTTTGCTGTTCAACTGCACCAGTTGATGTTATCACTTGCGTCACTTTGACCTCTTCGGGAAGCTGTTCTATTACGAAGTCAACCTGTGGCTGTGGTGTCAGATCCAATTCTTCCGGTTTTTGGAACTCATCATCCGTGATTGTTTTAGGTACGACAGCATGGACGATATCGGGAACATCTTCCGCGACATCAGACACCGGTTGTGGCATTGTTTCCTCAACTGGCTCCTCTGTACGTTCCTGACTGTCTGATTTTTGTTTTGGTTTAGTTTTCTTAATAATTTTCTTCACTTTCTGTTGCGAAGTAAGATCAACATCTGGCTCTTCTGGTTTGTCAGTGGTAGCTGGTAGCGCCATTTCTCTATCAGCTTCTTTAACAGGTTGTTCCTCTTTGGAAGTAGGTTTAGTGAATGGTTTCAACTTGATATCTGTTGGTTCTTCGTCCTCTTTTTTCCCAGCTGGAATTCTGAATTTAACATCGTCTTCTGGAGCGTCAGGTTTAGGCTTACCCTTGCCCATAACCAAAGGTTTTAGTTCGTCTTCCTTGTCATCCGGGGTTTTCGGACGCCTCTTTGGTTTGAGCTTTTTCTTTGTCTCTTCCTCCGGTTCGTCAGGCGTTGGTTCAGGAGCTTTATATTCTTCCATTTCTGTGCTATAGTCAGGTATATCAATCGGTTTATACTCCGGCTTTTCAACATGGCGCTGTTTGTCATCGCTTTCGAGTTCAGTTGGTTTTTGCTTCGGCTTAGAAACAGATTTTTGATCTTCCGGTTCATCCTCTTTCGGTTTCTTTGGTGTTTTCTTTAGTTTAACTTGCTCTAGTTCAGCATCTTCCTTTGGAAGTTTACCTTTACCAAGCTTCAGCGTTTTCTCCTCCGTTTTATCATCAGTCGTTTCTTTAGGTTTTCGTTGATATTTATGTGCCTCTTGATCAAATTCTTCCTTTTCTGGCTTTTCGTCTTCGTAATCCATGGTTTCTGGTGTTTCTAATTCTAGCCTCTTGCTTTTGCTAGTTCTTATTTTCTTCACCTTCTTAAGCTTATCAGGTGATTCTTCTTCTTCTATTCTCGACATTAGACCTATGGCTTTGACTGGTGTCAGATCTGTAATGACTGGTTTCATCGCTTCTGGTGGATACTGAACATCGACAATACGACTCTTGAGCAAAACCTTGGGTACAACAACTTCCTCAATTTCCTTGCGATCTGGTACCTTGACTTTTCGAAGCCTTACCATTTGGGGTTGCTCCTCTGGCTCAGAAATTTGCATCTTTTGAGCTTTTTGTTCTTTGCGTTCAATTTTTTGAGGCACTAATACAGGTTTAGGTTTCTCTGGTTTGGGTTTATCTTCAAGTTCAATTTTTTCATACTGCTCAAGTTGTGTCTTTTCGACCTCTAAGTTCAACAAACGTTGAAGCTGTTCGTCTTCTTCTGGATGTTGCTCTTTTTTAGGTTTTTTCTTCGCTTTCTTTTCCGTCTTCTTGAGTTCGATTTGTGTCTCTGGAACTGGTTTCGTTTGTTGTTCTTGTAATTTCTTAAGCGATTTTTCTTCGTATGTTAAGAATGATTGATCAAACTGTTCTAGGCAGGCTTCTTGTGGTTGTGGCTCAACTACTGAGATCTCCCGAACGATATCGGTTTCGGTAAGCTCATCATTGTACATTTCTACTGATTGTGGAACACTTGGGGCTAAGGAAGATTCTTCAGTTGATAAATGTGTAGTAGGTAAAGGTTCCTCTTTGCGCGGAGATTTTTTACTTATTTTCTTTTTAGTGATCGTTTCAATCGGCGACGTTTGTTGTTGATTTAAGGTGCCTTCCATGAATGTAATTTCCTCCGGAACTACGGTTGCTTCCATAGGTTCAATCGTGAGTGGCACAAGATCTTCTGCGCTTTGAACAGTTGATGTCGGCTTCTTTTTCTTAACTTTTTTTTTCAGTTCTTCCGTTTCCTTCGGCTGCGTGATCGAAGATTTTCGAACAGTTTCAAGTTTTGGTGACTCTATCATTTCCAAAATAGCTATTGCTGCTTCAGGTCTTTCCAAGGTTTCTTCAATCAACGATTTATGACGCTTTTTTAGTTCCACCTCCACTCGTTCATAACGTTCCAGTTCAGTCTTCTTTACTTCGAGATTGAGTAACCTCTCAATGATATCATCAACCTCGTCCGTAGTTTTGATGGTTTTAACTTTTTTCTTTTTCAACTTTCGGGGCTCCTTCTGTTTGACAGACGGTTCTGTATCTATTTGCTCAATAGTAATTGGTGATTCAGGTCGAACCTCTGATTCAATGATAGTGATTGTTGTTTCGGGCTGATGGCCTTCTTCTTCAACCGTAACCACTTCTACAAGTTCTTGTTTGTCTCCAGTGGTCTTCTTCACAGTGCGTTTTTTTGTGGTTTGTTTCTTTACTTCGCCACTAAGTGTAACCACCTCATTAACCATTATTTCTTCTGGTAACTCTTCAACAATAGGGAATTGCTCCAGTGGCATTTCATAAGGCAATTCTTCAGCTTGCTCGAATGTTTCCTCAGGCTGATTAATCGGTTCAGCCTGTTCCGAAACGTGAGGCTCTGGATGTTCATCGATAGCTGCTACAGATACTGTTTGGATATCTTCTTGTGGCTTCTTGGATTTCACAGATTTCGTTTTCGTAATTTTCTTTACAATGCTCTGTACAGGAACATCGGAAATCTCTGCGAGTTGTGGAAGATCTTCAACAATGACTTCCTGAGTTTGCTTAGTGCTGCTTTTGATTTCAACATCGACTTTTTCGTATCTCTCCAGCTCAGTTTTCTTCACCTCCAAATTGAGGAGCTTTTGAATAATATCATCGGTATCATCTCCTTTCTTTTTGATGATCTTAACCTTCTTTTTCTTCGGTTTGACATCTTCAATCATAGGAATCTCGTCGGATGTAGCTGTCACAGTCTCAGGTGCTGTATCCTCTTCGGTCATTGTGACCGTGGTCTCAGGCACCTGGTTGTCCTCTTGCACTGTCACAATCTTCACCTCCTCGACCTTGCCAGTCGTCTTCTTCTTGATGATCTTGGTTTTGGTGACTTGCTTCTTGGGCTTTCCTTCCTTGGTGATAATTTCAACGACCTCAACATGTTCTGGAAGCTCCTCGATAGTTGGTTGTTCCAAGGGAGCCTGTGCGAGGATCAAGTCGTCAACCTCTTCCTGAGGAGCTTCTTCGCTAACGGCCTCACCTTGCTTGAGCTTTTTAACCTTTTTCTTGACAATCTTGGTACTCTTCGTTTTGAGTGTAGCTTCCATCGGCTCGGGATACTCATCCACAACTGCTTCGAGGGGCTTAAGTTCTTCTTCGAAAGGCTCTGTAACCTCGTAAGGTACGTCATGCTCGCTGATCGTGACGGTTGTTTCAGGCTGCTTGCCATCTTCTTGTATGGTAACTTCCTCAGTAACCTCTTCCTTGGGTCCGACTCGTTTCTTGATGATCTTCTTCTTGACGACCTTCTTCTTGATTACGCCTGAGTCAGATCTGACTTCTTCGACGACTTCAGGATGTTCCTCGATCGTTGTTTCCTCCACAGGACGCATGCGCTTCTGCAGATCAACGTCGATTTTCTCGTACTGTTCCAGTTCAGTTTTATGTACTTCGAGATTAAGGAGTCGCTCAATGATATCATCAGAATCGTCGGTGGTCTTGATGGTCTTTACCTTCTTCTTCTTGGGCTTAGGTTTGTCATCCACTGGCTTGGAATCGGGAGCTTCCTCTTCGGTGACAGTGATGGTAGTTTCTGGAGCCATGTCGTCTTGCTGAACAGTGACTACTTCAATGTGTTCCTCCTTCTGGCCGACGCGTTTCTTGATGGTTTTCTTTTTGGTGATCTGTTTTCGTGCTTCTCCCGTCATAGTGATTACTTCTTGAACGGATACCTGCTCAGGAAGCTCGGAAAGAATAATAGCTTGCTCATGAACCGGTATGAGCTGAGCTGATAGGGGGAGTTCGTCGTCGTCTTCAGCAACAACAGATTCAGTGACCCCTTGAATAACAGTAACTTTGGACTTTTTGGATTTTGCCTTTTTGGAGACTACGGTACATATTTCAGCCGTATGTTCTGTTTCTTCCGGAATCAGTTGAGCTTGCTCTATTGTTACAGAATCGAATTGTTCGTCTGCTTGTGTTTGTGTTTGTTTCTTCTTGGGTTTATGTTTTGTGGCGACTTCCTGTACGATTTGAGGTGTTTCTTCGAGTTGTGTGGTGTGGAGTGATGGTGCAGATTCTGTGAGATAAGTATATACATTAGTTTGAGAAGAAAAGGGTTGCTGTACAGTTTCAATTGAATGTTGTGATGTAAAATATGGAGTGTGTAGAAATATACGATGTGGTTTGAAGTAAATGGGCTATGCAAAGGATATTGATCCATACATAAGTAAATAATTTAACCTAAGCGTCGTTTCCGTAGGATAATTTTACCTTCAATTTCCTCAATCAGAACTTCTGACGGCATATGAGATATAGTTCGAGTATCGCCATCATCGAATGTTTCTTCGATTACTGCGCCATGTTCCTTAATGATTTTAATGTTTCGGGACTTTATGAATGTCTGGCTGTTGTCTGTACATGTTTCAAATGTGGTGATGTATTCAGGAGATGTGTGTTCGTGAGTATCAGCATCTAGAATAATAGGTAAATTGTTGTAAGATGTGTAATGGCGTAAATAAAGTAAAACATGATGCAAAGCAAAGCGCATTTATTCTCTTACCCTGAGTTTGTGGTAGAATACATGATTGTGAATGTGTGTCTTGTGTGTCAAGCTGTGAAGTGGTTGTGTGTGTCTGCTTCTTTGGTTTGCCTTTTTGTGTTGGTTTGATTTCTTTCGGATGCTCACTAGTAGCTGACAAAGGCTCCTCAATCTCTTCGATAAAAGGCTGAAGGTACGTTTCAGTTTCAGATTCCAATTCGACTAAACGGAGAAGTTCTTGGACTATATCATTTGTATCATTGCCTTTCTTTTTGATGGTCTTAACCTTCTTTTTCTTCGGTTTGACGACTTCAATCATAGGAATCTCGTCGGATGTAGCTGTCACAGTCTCAGGCGCTGTATCCTCTTCGGTCAATGTGACCGTGGTCTCAGGCACCTGGTTGTCCTCTTGCACTGTCACAATCTTCACCTCCTCGACCTTGCCAGTCGTCTTCTTCTTGATGATCTTGGTTTTGGTGACTTGCTTCTTGGGCTTTCCTTCCTTGGTGATGATTTCAACGACCTCAACATGTTCTGGAAGCTCCTCGATAGTTGTTTGTTCCAAGGGCGCCTGTGCGAGGATCAAGTCGTCAACCTCTTCCTGAGGAGCTACTTCGCTAACGGCCTCACCTTGCTTGACCTTTTTAACCTTTTTCTTGACAATCTTGGTACTCTTCGTTTTGAGTGTAGCTTCCATCGGCTCGGGATACTCATCCACAACAGCTTCGAGGGGCTTAAGTTCTTCTTCGAAAGGCTCTGTAACCTCGTAAGGTACGTCATGCTCGCTGATCGTGACGGTTGTTTCAGGCTGCTTGCCATCTTCTTGTATGGTAACTTCCTCAGTAACCTCTTCCTTGGGTCCGACTCGTTTCTTGATGATCTTCTTCTTGACGACCTTCTTCTTGATTACGCCTGAGTCAGATCTGACTTCTTCGACGACTTCAGGATGTTCTTCGATCGTTGTTTCCTCCACAGGACGCATGCGCTTCTGCAGATCAACGTCGATTTTCTCGTACTGTTCCAGTTCAGTTTTATGTACTTCGAGATTAAGGAGTCGCTCAATGATATCATCAGAATCGTCGGTGGTCTTGATGGTCTTTACCTTCTTCTTCTTGGGCTTAGGTTTGTCATCCACTGGCTTGGAATCGGGAGCTTCCTTTTCGGTGACAGTGATGGTAGTTTCTGGAGCCATGTCGTCTTGCTGAACAGTGACTACTTCAATGTGTTCCTCCTTCTGGCCGACGCGTTTCTTGATGGTTTTCTTTTTGGTGATCTGCTGTTTAGATTGACCAGTTTTGGTGATGACTTCAGTCACCTTGACCTCTTCTGGAAGCTCTTCGATTTCTAGAGCTTCCACCGCAGATTGAAGCATGATGGGTATAGTGGGAGCATCCTCATCGAGTTGTTGGTATTGTTCCGGTTCAGTGCTTGTGACTTCCAAACTGAGTAGCTTCTGGACAATATGGTCAGTATCTGTTCCCTTCTTTTTGATGATCTTAACCTTCTTTTTCTTCGGTTTGACGTCTTCAATCATAGGAATCTCGTCGGATGTAGCTGTCACAGTCTCAGGCGCTGTATCCTCTTCGGTCATTGTGACCGTGGTCTCAGGCACCTGGTTGTCCTCTTGCACTGTCACAATCTTCACCTCCTCGACCTTGCCAGTCGTCTTCTTCTTGATAATCTTGGTTTTGGTGACTTGCTTCTTGGGCTTTCCTTCCTTGGTGATGATCTCAACGACCTCAACATGTTCTGGAAGCTCCTCGATAGTTGGTTGTTCCAAGGGAGCCTGTGCGAGGATCAAGTCGTCAACCTCTTCCTGAGGAGCTACTTCGCTAACGGCCTCACCTTGCTTGAGCTTTTTAACCTTTTTCTTGACAATCTTGGTACTCTTCGTTTTGAGTGTAGCTTCCATCGGCTCGGGATACTCATCCACAACAGCTTCGAGGGGCTTAAGTTCTTCTTCGAAAGGCTCTGTAACCTCGTAAGGTACCTCATGCTCGCTGATCGTGACGGTTGTTTCAGGCTGCTTGCCATCTTCTTGTATGGTAACTTCCTCAGTAACCTCTTCCTTGGGTCCGACTCGTTTCTTGATGATCTTCTTCTTGACGACCTTCTTCTTGATTACGCCTGAGTCAGATCTGACTTCTTCGACGACTTCAGGATGTTCCTCGATCGTTGTTTCCTCCACAGGACGCATGCGCTTCTGCAGATCAACGTCGATTTTCTCGTACTGTTCCAGTTCAGTTTTATGTACTTCGAGATTAAGGAGTCGCTCAATGATATCATCAGAATCGTCGGTGGTCTTGATGGTCTTTACCTTCTTCTTCTTGGGCTTAGGTTTGTCATCCACTGGCTTGGAATCGGGAGCTTCCTCTTCGGTGACAGTGATGGTAGTTTCTGGAGCCATGTCGTCTTGCTGAACAGTGACTACTTCAATGTGTTCCTCCTTCTGGCCGACGCGTTTCTTGATGGTTTTCTTTTTGGTGATCTGCTGTTTAGATTGACCAGTTTTGGTGATGACTTCAGTCACCTTGACCTCTTCTGGAAGCTCTTCGATTTCTAGAGCTTCCACCGCAGATTGAAGCATGATGGGTATAGTGGGAGCATCCTCATCGAGTTGTTGGTATTGTTCCGGTTCAGTGCTTGTGACTTCCAAACTGAGTAGCTTCTGGACAATATGGTCAGTATCTGTTCCCTTCTTTTTGATGATCTTAACCTTCTTTTTCTTCGGTTTGACGTCTTCAATCATAGGAATCTCGTCGGATGTAGCTGTCACAGTCTCAGGCGCTGTATCCTCTTCGGTCATTGTGACCGTGGTCTCAGGCACCTGGTTGTCCTCTTGCACTGTCACAATCTTCACCTCCTCGACCTTGCCAGTCGTCTTCTTCTTGATAATCTTGGTTTTGGTGACTTGCTTCTTGGGCTTTCCTTCCTTGGTGATGATCTCAACGACCTCAACATGTTCTGGAAGCTCCTCGATAGTTGGTTGTTCCAAGGGAGCCTGTGCGAGGATCAAGTCGTCAACCTCTTCCTGAGGAGCTTCTTCGCTAACGGCCTCACCTTGCTTGAGCTTTTTAACCTTTTTCTTGACAATCTTGGTACTCTTCGTTTTGAGTGTAGCTTCCATCGGCTCGGGATACTCATCCACAACAGCTTCGAGGGGCTTAAGTTCTTCTTCGAAAGGCTCTGTAACCTCGTAAGGTACCTCATGCTCGCTGATCGTGACGGTTGTTTCAGGCTGCTTGTCATCTTCTTGTATGGTAACTTCCTCAGTAACCTCTTCCTTGGGTCCGACTCGTTTCTTGATGATCTTCTTCTTGACGACCTTCTTCTTGATTACGCCTGAGTCAGATCTGACTTCTTCGACGACTTCAGGATGTTCCTCGATCGTTGTTTCCTCCACAGGACGCATGCGCTTCTGCAGATCAACGTCGATTTTCTCGTACTGTTCCAGTTCAGTTTTATGTAATTCGAGATTAAGGAGTCGCTCAATGATATCATCAGAATCGTCGGTGGTCTTGATGGTCTTTACCTTCTTCTTCTTGGGCTTAGGTTTATCATCCACTGGCTTGGAATCGGGAGCTTCCTCTTCGGTGACAGTGATGGTAGTTTCTGGAGCCATGTCGTCTTGCTGAACAGTGACTACTTCAATGTGTTCCTCCTTCTGGCCGACGCGTTTCTTGATGGTTTTCTTTTTGGTGATCTGCTGTTTAGATTGACCAGTTCTAGTGATGACTTCAGTCACCTTGACCTCTTCTGGAAGCTCTTCGATTTCTAGAGCTTCCACCGCAGATTGAAGCATGATGGGTATAGTGGGAGCATCCTCATCGAGTTGTTGGTATTGTTCCGGTTCAGTGCTTGTGACTTCCAAATTGAGTAGCTTCTGGACAATATGGTCAGTATCTGTTCCCTTCTTTTTGATGATCTTAACCTTCTTTTTCTTCGGTTTGACGACTTCAATCATAGGAATCTCGTCGGATGTGGCTGTCACAGTCTCAGGCGCGGTATCCTCTTCGGTCAATATGACCGTGGTCTCAGGCACCTGGTTGTCCTCTTGCACTGTCACAATCTTCACCTCCTCGACCTTGCCAGTCGTCTTCTTCTTGATGATCTTGGTTTTGGTGACTTGCTTCTTGGGCTTTCCTTCCTTGGTGATGATCTCAACGACCTCAACATGTTCTGGAAGCTCCTCGATAGTTGGTTGTTCCAAGGGAGCCTGTGCGAGGATCAAGTCGTCAACCTCTTCCTGAGGAGCTACTTCGCTAACGGCCTCACCTTGCTTGAGCTTTTTAACCTTTTTCTTGACAATCTTGGTACTCTTCGTTTTGAGTGTAGCTTCCATCGGCTCGGGATACTCATCCACAACAGCTTCGAGGGGCTTAAGTTCTTCTTCGAAAGGCTCTGTAACCTCGTAAGGTACCTCATGCTCGCTGATCGTGACGGTTGTTTCAGGCTGCTTGCCATCTTCTTGTATGGTAACTTCCTCAGTAACCTCTTCCTTGGGTCCGACTCGTTTCTTGATGATCTTCTTCTTGACGACCTTCTTCTTGATTACGCCTGAGTCAGATCTGACTTCTTCGACGACTTCAGGATGTTCCTCGATCGTTGTTTCCTCCACAGGACGCATGCGCTTCTGCAGATCAACGTCGATTTTCTCGTACTGTTCCAGTTCAGTTTTATGTACTTCGAGATTAAGGAGTCGCTCAATGATATCATCAGAATCGTCGGTGGTCTTGATGGTCTTTACCTTCTTCTTCTTGGGCTTAGGTTTGTCATCCACTGGCTTGGAATCGGGAGCTTCCTCTTCGGTGACAGTGATGGTAGTTTCTGGAGCCATGTCGTCTTGCTGAACAGTGACTACTTCAATGTGTTCCTCCTTCTGGCCGACGCGTTTCTTGATGGTTTTCTTTTTGGTGATCTGTTTTCGTGCTTCTCCCGTCATAGTGATTACTTCTTGAACGGATACCTGCTCAGGAAGCTCGGAAAGAATAATAGCTTGCTCATGAACCGGTATGAGCTGAGCTGATAGGGGGAGTTCGTCGTCGTCTTCAGCAACAACAGATTCAGTGACCCCTTGAATAACAGTAACTTTGGACTTTTTGGATTTTGCCTTTTTGGAGACTACGGTACATATTTCAGCCGTATGTTCTGTTTCTTCCGGAATCAGTTGAGCTTGCTCTATTGTTACAGAATCGAATTGTTCGTCTGCTTGTGTTTGTGTTTGTTTCTTCTTGGGTTTATGTTTTGTGGCGACTTCCTGTACGATTTGAGGTGTTTCTTCGAGTTGTGTGGTGTGGAGTGATGGTGCAGATTCTGTGAGATAAGTATATACATTAGTTTGAGAAGAAAAGGGTTGCTGTACAGTTTCAATTGAATGTTGTGATGTAAAATATGGAGTGTGTAGAAATATACGATGTGGTTTGAAGTAAATGGGCTATGCAAAGGATATTGATCCATACATAAGTAAATAATTTAACCTAAGCGTCGTTTCCGTACGATAATTTTACCTTCAATTTCCTCAATCAGAACTTCTGACGGCATATGAGATATAGTTCGAGTATCGCCATCATCGAATGTTTCTTCGATTACTGCGCCATGTTCCTTAATGATTTTAATGTTTCGGGACTTTATGAATGTCTGGCTGTTGTCTGTACATGTTTCAAATGTGGTGATGTATTCAGGAGATGTGTGTTCGTGAGTATCAGCATCTAGAATAATAGGTAAATTGTTGTAAGATGTGTAATGGCGTAAATAAAGTAAAACATGATGCAAAGCAAAGCGCATTTATTCTCTTACCCTGAGTTTGTGGTAGAATACATGATTGTGAATGTGTGTCTTGTGTGTCAAGCTGTGAAGTGGTTGTGTGTGTCTGCTTCTTTGGTTTGCCTTTTTGTGTTGGTTTGATTTCTTTCGGATGCTCACTAGTAGCTGACAAAGGCTCCTCAATCTCTTCGATAAAAGGCTGAAGGTACGTTTCAGTTTCAGATTCCAATTCGACTAAACGGAGAAGTTCTTGGACTATATCATTTGTATCATTGCCTTTCTTTTTGATGGTCTTAACCTTCTTTTTCTTCGGTTTGACGACTTCAATCATAGGAATCTCGTCGGATGTAGCTGTCACAGTCTCAGGCGCTGTATCCTCTTCGGTCAATGTGACCGTGGTCTCAGGCTCCTGGTTGTCCTCTTGCACTGTCACAATCTTCATCTCCTCGACCTTGCCAGTCGTCTTCTTCTTGATGATCTTGGTTTTGGTGACTTGCTTCTTGGGCTTTCCTTCCTTGGTGATGATTTCAACGACCTCAACATGTTCTGGAAGCTCCTCGATAGTTGGTTGTTCCAAGGGCGCCTGTGCGAGGATCAAGTCGTCAACCTCTTCCTGAGGAGCTTCTTCGCTAACGGCCTCACCTTGCTTGAGCTTTTTAACCTTTTTCTTGACAATCTTGGTACTCTTCGTTTTGAGTGTAGCTTCCATCGGCTCGGGATACTCATCCACAACAGCTTCGAGGGGCTTAAGTTCTTCTTCGAAAGGCTCTGTAACCTCGTAAGGTACCTCATGCTCGCTGATCGTGACGGTTGTTTCAGGCTGCTTGCCATCTTCTTGTATGGTAACTTCCTCAGTAACCTCTTCCTTGGGTCCGACTCGTTTCTTGATGATCTTCTTCTTGACGACCTTCTTCTTGATTACGCCTGAGTCAGATCTGACTTCTTCGACGACTTCAGGATGTTCCTCAATCGTTGTTTCCTCCACAGGACGCATGCGCTTCTGCAGATCAACGTCGATTTTCTCGTACTGTTCCAGTTCAGTTTTATGTACTTCGAGATTAAGGAGGCGCTCAATGATATCATCAGAATCGTCGGTGGTCTTGATGGTCTTTACCTTCTTCTTCTTGGGCTTAGGTTTGTCATCCACTGGCTTGGAATCGGGAGCTTCCTCTTCGGTGACAGTGATGGTAGTTTCTGGAGCCATGTCGTCTTGCTGAACAGTGACTACTTCAATGTGTTCCTCCTTCTGGCCGACGCGTTTCTTGATGGTTTTCTTTTTGGTGATCTGCTGTTTAGATTGACCAGTTTTGGTGATGACTTCAGTCACCTTGACCTCTTCTGGAAGCTCTTCGATTTCTAGAGCTTCCACCGCAGATTGAAGCATGATGGGTATAGTGGGAGCATCCTCATCGAGTTCTTGATATTGCTCCGTTTCAGTGCTTGTGACTTCCAAATTGAGTAGCTTCTGGACAATATGGTCAGTATCTGTTCCCTTCTTTTTGATGATCTTAACCTTCTTTTTCTTCGGTTTGACGACTTCAATCATAGGAATCTCGTCGGATGTAGTTGTCACAGTCTCAGGCGCTGTATCCTCTTCGGTCATTGTGACCGTGGTCTCAGGCACCTGGTTGTCCTCTTGCACTGTCACAATCTTCACCTCCTCGACCTTGCCAGTCGTCTTCTTCTTGATGATCTTGGTTTTGGTGACTTGCTTCTTGGGCTTTCCTTCCTTGGTGATGATCTCAACGACCTCAACATGTTCTGGAAGCTCCTCGATAGTTGGTTGTTCCAAGGGAGCCTGTGCGAGGATCAGATCGTCAACCTCTTCCTGAGGAGCTTCTTCGCTAACGGCCTCACCTTGCTTGAGCTTTTTAACCTTTTTCTTGACAATCTTGGTACTCTTCGTTTTGAGTGTAGCTTCCATCGGCTCGGGATACTCATCCACAACAGCTTCGAGGGGCTTAAGTTCTTCTTCGAAAGGCTCTGTAACCTCGTAAGGTACCTCATGCTCGCTGATCGTGACGGTTGTTTCAGGCTGCTTGCCATCTTCTTGTATGGTAACTTCCTCAGTAACCTCTTCCTTGGGTCCGACTCGTTTCTTGATGATCTTCTTCTTGACGACCTTCTTCTTGATTATGCCTGAGTCAGATCTGACTTCTTCGACGACTTCAGGATGTTCCTCGATCGTTGTTTCCTCCACAGGACCCATGCGCTTCTGCAGATCAACGTCGATTTTCTCGTACTGTTCCAGTTCAGTTTTATGTACTTCGAGATTAAGGAGTCGCTCAATGATATCATCAGAATCGTCGGTGGTCTTGATGGTCTTTACCTTCTTCTTCTTGGGCTTAGGTTTGTCATCCACTGGCTTGGAATCGGAAGCTTCCTCTTCGGTGACAGTGATGGTAGTTTCTGGAGCCATGTCGTCTTGCTGAACAGTGACTACTTCAATGTGTTCCTCCTTCTGGCCGACGCGTTTCTTGATGGTTTTCTTTTTGGTGATCTGCTGTTTAGATTGACCAGTTTTGGTGATGACTTCAGTCACCTTGACCTCTTCTGGAAGCTCTTCGATTTCTAGAGCTTCTTCCGCAGATTGAAGCATGATGCGTATAGTAGGAGCATCCTCATCTAGTTGTTGGTATTGTTCCGGTTCAGTGCTTGTGACTTCCAAATTGAGTAGCTTCTGGACAATATGGTCAGTATCTGTTCCCTTCTTTTTGATGATCTTAACCTTCTTTTTCTTCGGTTTGACGACTTCAATCATAGGAATCTCGTCGGATGTGGCTGTCACAGTCTCAGGCGCGATATCCTCTTCGGTCAATGTGACCGTGGTCTCAGGCACCTGGTTGTCCTCTTGCACTGTCACAATCTTCACCTCCTCGACCTTGCCAGTCGTCTTCTTCTTGATAATCTTGGTTTTGGTGACTTGCTTCTTGGGCTTTCCTTCCTTGGTGATGATCTCAACGACCTCAACATGTTCTGGAAGCTCCTCGATAGTTGGTTGTTCCAAGGGAGCCTGTGCGAGGATCAAGTCGTCAACCTCTTCCTGAGGAGCTACTTCGCTAACGGCCTCACCTTGCTTGAGCTTTTTAACCTTTTTCTTGACAATCTTGGTACTCTTCGTTTTGAGTGTAGCTTCCATCGGCTCGGGATACTCATCCACAACAGCTTCGAGGGGCTTAAGTTCTTCTTCGAAAGGCTCTGTAACCTCGTAAGGTACCTCATGCTCGCTGATCGTGACGGTTGTTTCAGGCTGCTTGCCATCTTCTTGTATGGTAACTTCCTCAGTAACCTCTTCCTTGGGTCCGACTCGTTTCTTGATGATCTTCTTCTTGACGACCTTCTTCTTGATTATGCCTGAGTCAGATCTGACTTCTTCGACGACTTCAGGATGTTCCTCGATCGTTGTTTCCTCCACAGGACCCATGCGCTTCTGCAGATCAACGTCGATTTTCTCGTACTGTTCCAGTTCAGTTTTATGTACTTCGAGATTAAGGAGTCGCTCAATGATATCATCAGAATCGTCGGTGGTCTTGATGGTCTTTACCTTCTTCTTCTTGGGCTTAGGTTTGTCATCCACTGGCTTGGAATCGGAAGCTTCCTCTTCGGTGACAGTGATGGTAGTTTCTGGAGCCATGTCGTCTTGCTGAACAGTGACTACTTCAATGTGTTCCTCCTTCTGGCCGACGCGTTTCTTGATGGTTTTCTTTTTGGTGATCTGCTGTTTAGATTGACCAGTTTTGGTGATGACTTCAGTCACCTTGACCTCTTCAGGAAGCTCTTCGATTTCTAGAGCTTCTTCCGCAGATTTAAGCATGATGGGTATAGTAGGAGCATCCTCATCTAGTTGTTGGTATTGTTCCGGTTCAGTGCTTGTGACTTCCAAATTGAGTAGCTTCTGGACAATATGGTCAGTATCTGTTCCCTTCTTTTTGATGATCTTAACCTTCTTTTTCTTCGGTTTGACGACTTCAATCATAGGAATCTCGTCGGATGTGGCTGTCACAGTCTCAGGCGCGATGTCCTCTTCGGTCAATGTGACCGTGGTCTCAGGCACCTGGTTGTCCTCTTGCACTGTCACAATCTTCACCTCCTCGACCTTGCCAGTCGTCTTCTTCTTGATAATCTTGGTTTTGGTTACTTGCTTCTTGGGCTTTCCTTCCTTGGTGATCATCTCAACGACCTCAACATGTTCTGGAAGCTCCTCGATAGTTGGTTGTTCCAAGGGAGCCTGTGCGAGGATCAAGTCGTCAACCTCTTCCTGAGGAGCTTCTTCGCTAACGGCCTCACCTTGCTTGAGCTTTTTAACCTTTTTCTTGACAATCTTGGTACTCTTCGTTTTGAGTGTAGCTTCCATCGGCTCGGGATACTCATCCACAACAGCTTCGAGGGGCTTAAGTTCTTCTTCGAAAGGCTCTGTAACCTCGTAAGGTACCTCATGCTCGCTGATCGTGACGGTTGTTTCAGGCTGCTTGCCATCTTCTTGTATGGTAACTTCCTCAGTAACCTCTTCCTTGGGTCCGACTCGTTTCTTGATGATCTTCTTCTTGACGACCTTCTTCTTGATTACGCCTGAGTCAGATCTGACTTCTTCGACGACTTCAGGATGTTCCTCGATCGTTGTTTCCTCCACAGGACGCATGCGCTTCTGCAGATCAACGTCGATTTTCTCGTACTGTTCCAGTTCAGTTTTATGTACTTCGAGATTAAGGAGTCGCTCAATGATATCATCAGAATCGTCGGTGGTCTTGATGGTCTTTACCTTCTTCTTCTTGGGCTTAGGTTTGTCATCCACTGGCTTGGAATCGGGAGCTTCCTCTTCGGTGACAGTGATGGTAGTTTCTGGAGCCATGTCGTCTTGCTGAACAGTGACTACTTCAATGTGTTCCTCCTTCTGGCCGACGCGTTTCTTGATGGTTTTCTTTTTGGTGATCTGCTGTTTAGATTGACCAGTTTTGGTGATGACTTCAGTCACCTTGACCTCTTCTGGAAGCTCTTCGATTTCTAGAGCTTCCACCGCAGATTGAAGCATGATGGGTATAGTGGGAGCATCCTCATCGAGTTGTTGGTATTGTCCCGGTTCAGTGCTTGGGACTTCCAAATTGAGCAGCTTCTGGACAATATGATCAGTATCTGTTCCCTTCTTTTTGATGGTCTTAACCTTCTTTTTCTTCGGTTTGACGACTTCAATCATAGGAATCTCGTCGGATGTGGCTGTCACAGTCTCAGGCGCTGTATCCTCTTCGGTCAATGTGACCGTGGTCTCAGGCACCTGGTTGTCCTCTTGCACTGTCACAATCTTCACCTCCTCGACCTTGCCAGTCGTCTTCTTCTTGATGATCTTGGTTTTGGTGACTTGCTTCTTGGGCTTTCCTTCCTTGGTGATGATCTCAACGACCTCAACATGTTCTGGAAGCTCCTCGATAGTTGATTGTTCCAAGGGAGCCTGTGCGAGGATCAAGTCGTCAATCTCTTCCTGAGGAGCTACTTCGCTAACGGCCTCAGCTTGCTTGAGCTTTTTAACCTTTTTCTTGACAATCTTGGTACTCTTCGTTTTGAGTGTAGCTTCCATCGGCTCGGGATACTCATCCACAACAGCTTCGAGGGGCTTAAGTTCTTCTTCGAAAGGCTCTGTAACCTCGTAAGGTACCTCATGCTCGCTGATCGTGACGGTTGTTTCAGGCTGCTTGCCATCTTCTTGTATGGTAACTTCCTCAGTAACCTCTTCCTTGGGTCCGACTCGTTTCTTGATGATCTTCTTCTTGACGACCTTCTTCTTGATTACGCCTGAGTCAGATCTGACTTCTTCGACGACTTCAGGATGTTCCTCGATCGTTGTTTCCTCCACAGGACGCATGCGCTTCTGCAGATCAACGTCGATTTTCTCGTACTGTTCCAGTTCAGTTTTATGTACTTCGAGATTAAGGAGTCGCTCAATGATATCATCAGAATCGTCGGTGGTCTTGATGGTCTTTACCTTCTTCTTCTTGGGCTTAGGTTTGTCATCCACTGGCTTGGAATCGGGAGCTTCCTCTTCGGTGACAGTGATGGTAGTTTCTGGAGCCATGTCGTCTTGCTGAACAGTGACTACTTCAATGTGTTCCTCCTTCTGGCCGACGCGTTTCTTGATGGTTTTCTTTTTGGTGATCTGCTGTTTAGATAGACCAGTTTTGGTGATGATTTCAGTCACCTTGACCTCTTCTGGAAGCTCTTCGATTTCTAGAGCTTCCACCGCAGATTGAAGCATGATGGGTATAGTGGGAGCATCCTCATCGAGTTGTTGGTATTGTTCCGGTTCAGTGCTTGTGACTTCCAAATTCAGTAGCTTCTGGACAATATGGTCAGTATCTGTTCCCTTCTTTTTGATGATCTTAATCTTCTTTTTCTTCGGTTTGACGACTTCAACCATAGGAATCTCGTCGGATGTAGCTGTCACAGTCTCAGGCGATGTATCCTCTTCGGTCAATGTGACCGTGGTCTCAGGCACCTGGTTGTCCTCTTGCACTGTCACAATCTTCACCTCCTCGACCTTGCCAGTCGTCTTCTTCTTGATGATCTTGGTTTTGGTTACTTGCTTCTTGGGCTTTCCTTCCTTGGTGATGATCTCAACAACCTCAACATGTTCTGGAAGCTCCTCGATAGTTGGTTGTTCCAAGGGAGCCTGTGCGAGGATCAAGTCGTCAACCTCTTCCTGAGGAGCTTCTTCGCTAACGGCCTCACCTTGCTTGAGCTTTTTAACCTTTTTCTTGACAATCTTGGTACTCTTCGTTTTGAGTGTAGCTTCCATCGGCTCGGGATACTCATCCACAACAGCTTCGAGGGGCTTAAGTTCTTCTTCGAAAGGCTCTGTAACCTCGTAAGGTACCTCATGCTCGCTGATCGTGACGGTTGTTTCAGGCTGCTTGCCATCTTCTTGTATGGTAACTTCCTCAGTAACCTCTTCCTTGGGTCCGACTCGTTTCTTGATGATCTTCTTCTTGACGACCTTCTTCTTGATTACGCCTGAGTCAGATCTGACTTCTTCGACGACTTCAGGATGTTCCTCGATCGTTGTTTCCTCCACAGGACGCATGCGCTTCTGCAGATCAACGTCGATTTTCTCGTACTGTTCCAGTTCAGTTTTATGTACTTCGAGATTAAGGAGTCGCTCAATGATATCATCAGAATCGTCGGTGGTCTTGATGGTCTTTACCTTCTTCTTCTTGGGCTTAGGTTTGTCATCCACTGGCTTGGAATCGGGAGCTTCCTCTTCGGTGACAGTGATGGTAGTTTCTGGAGCCATGTCGTCTTGCTGAACAGTGACTACTTCAATGTGTTCCTCCTTCTGGCCGACGCGTTTCTTGATGGTTTTCTTTTTGGTGATCTGCTGTTTAGATTGACCAGTTTTGGTGATGATTTCAGTCACCTTGACCTCTTCTGGAAGCTCTTCGATTTCTAGAGCTTCCACCGCAGATTGAAGCATGATGGGTATAGTGGGAGCATCCTCATCGAGTTGTTGGTATTGTTCCGGTTCAGTGCTTGTGACTTCCAAATTCAGTAGCTTCTGGACAATATGGTCAGTATCTGTTCCCTTCTTTTTGATGATCTTAACCTTCTTTTTCTTCGGTTTGACGACCTCAATCATAGGAATCTCGTCGGATGTGGCTGTCACAGTCTCAGGCGCTGTATACTCTTCGGTCAATGTGACCGTGGTCTCAGGCACCTGGTTGTCCTCTTGCACTGTCACAATCTTTACCTCCTCGACTTTGCCAGTCGTCTTCTTCTTGATGATCTTGGTTTTGGTGACATGCTTCTTGGGCTTTCCTTCCTTGGTGATGATCTCAACGACCTCAACATGTTCTGGAAGCTCCTCGATAGTTGTTTGTTCCAAAGGAGCCTCTGCATCAGCTTCGAGAAGCTCAATCGCTTCTCGATTAACGTATAAATCGTTTTTGTCGACAGTTACCGTAGTTGTTGGATGCTGAATAACTTGATGTGTGGTGTCGATTTCTATGATTTGTTCTTTTCCTTCCTCTAGGTTTTTGATGTTACGCTTTTTCACTTCTTGCTTCCTTATGTTATCCGCAGGAGTGTCTGTTTTAGTTATATGTGTTGCTTCAGGCTTGTGTTTTGTAATGAGTATGTTTTGTGTTGCTTCAGTGTGTGAAATTTGTTCTTCTTGTGTGGTTGCTTGACTTGTGATCTGTCTGCTGTGTGATGTAGTTGTACGTGTTATGTGGCCAGTGTGATCTGTTGAAATAGTGACAATAGAACGTGTGTGTTTTAATTTAAACGTGGAACAAACAAGCGTCACGCTTCAGAAGGTTTTTTTTTGTATAAGGCATTTTGGGCATTTTTTTGTTTTTGTAAAGCATTGTGTATACGTGTAATTGTTCAGAAATGCTGAGAACTCATTGAAAAGACTACGCTTACATCTACCTTCGAATATATGAATGTGTATATGAGACCAGTGATAAGTGGAATGTATAAAACTAACTTTACAATTCTGTACTTACCCTTTGCTATCACAGGACTAGACTCGTCGTATGTGAGCAGAGCAGATTCTGTCAATCTTGCGAACCGTTGTTCTGGCTCTTGAGCAAGCTCGATACGATCTGTGTACTCGCCAAGAGTCGTTTCGGAAACATTGACCGTTTGGTTAGTGATAAAGGTAACAGATGCTCGTCTGCCAGACGCTACAAAGTCCATGGCGACATCACTCTGTTCATTACTAGCTACCTCTAAACATTCAGGAGCCCTCAAACCTTCCTCCAGCGTCGCAGAGGCAAACTTACGTGGTTGCACGGTCGAATCGAGTAGCTGTGCCATATCGGATGTGAGTGGTTCAGATTGCAGGGGTACAATTGTCATATCGGTAAACTTCATGAACGCAGTTTGGGCCTTTGACTGTAAACTGAAATCGGTTTTATCTATCCCTTCACCTAGCACCGTTTCGGTTGTGGTCGATACGAATAAGTTGGATACCGTGCGTTGTGCCTGTTCAACAGTGGTTTCCTTCGGTGTTGATAGTTTTCCGTACGAGTCCTGACTCATAGTTTCCGTGGTGGAAGCCGCAGGAAGATGTTCGGTGAGGTTAGGATTAGCACTAGCCGTGGTTTCTTGCATTGGTGCTAAATCGCTTAAAGCAACTGATACATCTACTGTGCTTTGGACGGGTAGTTCCAGTCCTTGCATATCGAATACAGGATAATTTTGATCCATAGCCAGCGTCGAGGTCAGCTGTTCAGCTCCCTCGTATACGGTTATCTGCTCTACGGTAGTCTGCAGCATTTGTCCGGGTGTAAACGTTGCTTCAGTTGGTTTTGCACCGTCAAGTGTAAGCGAGCTCGGTTCTTGCAACGTCAATACTTGCTCCACAAGAAGTGACTTTTTGATTTCTTCATCCGCAAGTGCCTTAGCAGTTTGTTCATTAAACTCCAGATTTTGTTGGTAGTCGGTTATGTCTTCCAAAACCATAGTCTCCATGATGGTCGTTTCATCGATGGTGTCACTTTTGATAAGTGCCTTCGATTTCGGTTTTTGATCTTCCTGTACGTCGGTCACACTCTGAAGTGTGTCCACCTGCTGCACTGTGAGGGACTTCAAAGCATCACTCGGTACGAGTTTTGCTTTTTGACTATCCACTTCCGTTAGATCAACGCCTTCCTTCGCTTTTTGTTCTGCGATCACTTCAGTTATGGTTACTCCAGTTATCGCATCCAAGCTCGATTCCGCGTGGTGTTCTTCCGGAACGAGGCGATCTTGTTGCTGTCCTAGATTTTCGTAGATCAACATTTCACTTACGATTGTTTGTTCGAACTGATCGTTGATCGTTGTCGCCTCTTGCTTTTGGTCCATTTTCGTAGAAAGTTGGGCCGTGTCATCACTTACGTGGACTTCTTCTACAATTATAGACCTCTTTGGTTCTGCTCCTGCAAGAGCTTGAGCTTGGAAATCTTTAGCGATTGCTTTCACATCGAAGCCTTCCTTTTCTTTCTGCTCAACAACTACCTCTGTTACCTGCAGTTCAAGGTTTGGTAGAAAAGCGGTTGTGGCTGTCTTTCCCGATGGGCGGTCAGTATCTACTAAATTTGTGATGTTTTCTAGTACCGTAGTTTCTGACTCGATCGTTTCTTGCAAGCTGTCGGTTTGTGGAATAGCAGTAGCAGTGGGAATAGCTGCACGTAGTTCGGCAAGGTCATCCGATAAATGAACCTCTTGTATTGCAATGGATTTAAGTAAACCTGCCGTAGTTGGATGAGCTGTGTAATCTTTCGCTATTGCTTGAACATCGAAGCCTTCTCTTTCCTTTTGTTCGGTAATTACTTCCGTAATAACCAGTTCTTGCACTGGTTGCACGTCAACGTTGGCCAGTTTTTGTTCTGGAGTCTGATCGATTGGTTTCTCTGATAGCATCTCGTAAACCATGGTCTCTTGTATGGTTTTCTGCTCGTGTTCTGACTCTTTTATGAATGCCCGATTATCGCTGACACTAGTGGATTCATCCTTCATTTCCCCGTGCATCTCTACCGGTTGAATCTGTTCCACCGCAAGTGATTTGAGCGTATGCGATGGAACAAGATGCGCCGAATAGCCGCTAGCAATTGCATGCACATCGAATCCCTCTGATTCTCTCTGCTCACTCACTACCTCTGTAACAACCAATTCTTCACGAGGTTGCATCGAGGAGGAAGCCGTTTTTCCATCCGGAAGTGTTTGCTGTTCAAAAAGGTCGGTTGCTTCCAACACGAATTGTTCAGATATGGATGTTTCTTGATGTTCATCACTCCGCACGGTGGCAAGCGTGGTTAGTAATGTTTCTTTAGCAATATTCTCAGTACCACTGGAAAGAATGACTTCCTCTACCGTGATCGATTTAAACGGTTCAGTGGACGCCATTTTCGCTGATTGTTGCACTGTTAAATCATCTACGCTATATCCATCCCTCTCCTTTTGCTCCGTGATCACTTCCGTTACCTGCAATTCTGTCTGGCGTGGAAGTATTGTTTCGGCGTATTTAGCCTCCGGTTGTGCCATTTGTTCAAGTTTGTCAACGTTCTCCAGCACAACCGTTTCCGCAGTGATACGTTCCTCTATCTCATCCGTCAATGGCTTAGCATGAGAGACGTGCGGAGTGTCGAGGAATTGTTTTACATCGTCTATAGTATGTGTTTCTTCAATAAGTGCTGATCGTAATGTGTGCGAAGTAACTTCATTGGCGTTGTAGTTGCTCGCGATCTGCTGCACATCGTAACCTTCCTGTTCTTTCTGTTCGGTAACGACTTCTGTCACGAGTAGCTCACTGATAGCTTCAATATTGGAAGTAGCGGATTTGTGAGTAGGTTTCGGCTGTTCGTCGAGGTTCTCCAGACCCTCTAGTGCTATCTGTTCCATGGTACTTTGGGGTTCTAACTGTTCTTTTCGTACACTAGCTGTGAGCAGGATTGAACGCAATTCCTCCACATCTCCTACAAAGTCCGACGTCTGTACCTCTTCCACAATAACCGATTTCAGAGTATGCGATGGAAGCATTTTGACAACATGTTCTTGTGCAATATCCTGCACCGTGTAACCTTCCTTTTCCTTCTGTTCCACCACTACCTCCGACACAACCAGCTCGGTCATAGGCGTTATGTTTGGTTGCGCTTGCTTTTCTGAAGGAGTGAACTCCATCGTGTAGTTGTCGATGGATTCCAGCACTAGCGGTTGCCGCACAACAGTCTCCTCCAGTTTGTCGCCTGTACAGGTAGCGGAAGTGATTTCAGCTGTCTCTTCGTCTTGAAGCTTATCAACACGTTCTTCAGTCATTGTTTCCTGAATCGTAACGGACTTCAGTGAGCACGACGATATTGATGTTGTTGCCGTGTGATCACGAGCCAAGTCAGCCACATTGTAACCTTCTCTTTCTTTTTGTTCGCTTACAACTTCAGTAACCATCAGCTCGGCGTTCGGCACAAATGAACGGTCAGCAGATTTTGCTGCTGGCATCTCATCCACTGGCAGGTACTGTGATCCTTCGTAGACGGTTGTTTCCTGTATCATTGTCTGTTCGTACTGTTCGCTACGCACAGAAGCTGAACTGAGCATTTGCTGTGGAGACTTTAACTGATCAATCGTGTCGGATACCGAGACTTCCTCGATTGTTACCGTCTTCAGTGCATGCCCAGCGACTGGTATTGCCGTGTGATCTTCAGCCAGCTCTGCCACATTGAAGCCCTCGCGCTCTTTTTGTCCCGTATGAATTTCTGTCACGATAACTCCGATCTGCGGTTCATACAGCGATTCAGCAGATTTTGGCGCGGGTTTCGGAGTCGTTTCTAATGTTGGCGTTTCTTCAAAGGCAAAGGTTTCAGATACGGTAGTCTGTTCCATTTCTTCGCTTTGGGTCGTTGCTTTCGTTACATTAGCAGCCGCGTGGCTCAGTTGGGATGCATCTTCACTAGCGATAGTTTCTTCCACGAGAACCGACTTGAACGAATGCGTCGGTACTTGCTTTGCAACATAGTCTTGGGCGATTTCCGCCACGCTGAACCCTTCCTTCTCCTTATGTTCAGGCACGGTTTCACTAATGAGGAGCTCATTGATTGGAATAATGGTCAAATCTGCGAGTTTTTCTACCGGTTTACCCTCTTCAATCATGCCAGTAGCTGCTTCGTAGGCAATCGTTTCCGAAACCACCATTTGCTCTAGCTGATCACTGCGGACGTTTGCCAGGCTTTCGACCGTAACAGATTCCTCTATCTTATTAAGGCTCTCAGATGTTTCAACTTGCTCAACCATAACCGTTTTGAGCATGTGCGTTGGTATTGACTGAGCGTGTGCATTTTTAACCACCATCTCGTCGACCTTTTCTTGCTCTTTCTGCTCGATCATCACTTCCGTTACTGTCAGCTCGGTATTCGGTTCTAGTCCTGGAACTGCCTGACGCATAGATAATGTTTCTCGTTCGTACTGATTTACCGCTTCCAGGACAAGTTGTTCACTGACAATCTTCTCTTCTAATTGATCTCGCTGCATTGTTGCAAGAGACTCTGCGATGACGGGTGCGACAATGTTAGTTACAGAATCGACCGTATCGGTTGTCTCAACCTGTATGGATTTCAATGTATGCGTTGGTACGGATCGAGCCATGTGGTCTTTAGCTATTTCGGCCACATCGAAACCTTCCCGTTCGCGATCTTCAGCGATTACTTCGGTAATGGTGAGTTCCGACCGAGGTTGGAGAAGTGGTTCTGCTTGTTTCTGTTCAGGCTTAGTATCCTCCTTAAGCTGGTTAACATCTTCCAGTATTAACAGTTCCTGGACGATCGTCTGCTCTAGCGAATCTCCAATCTTGACAACTGCCTCTGAAATGTTTGCTTCGGAAGCTTCCAGTGTATCGGCGCGACTAGATAGCTGTACCTCTTCGATGAGTACAGATTTGAGTGCTTCGGTTGGAACAGCTTTTGCCGAGCGATCTTTGACAGGTTGTATTGCGTCTTCCTGTTCGCGCTGCTCCGAAACTATCTCTGTCACGGTTAGCCCTTCGACAGGACGCTCAAGGTTTGCGACCGCGGATTTTTGGGATGGTCCTTCGGGTATCGTGTACTGTAGTGTACCTTCTAATACCATCGCTTCAGATACGATGGTTTGTTCCTGTTCGTCATCCTTCACACTAGCTCTGGTGGGGCCATCAGCAGACAAAATATCCAAATGATTCACTCCTTCACTGGTAACCGTTTCCTGAATCAGTACCGTTTTGAGTGAGTGTGTTGGAATCGGCTTAAGCGTTTGATCCTTTGCCAATTCGTGCAATTTACACTCATCGCTCGCCATTTGCCCACTAATAACCTCCGTCACAATAAGTTCACTAGCCAAGCTAGGCAGTTGAAGTTCTGCTGTCTTCTCTTCCGGTTTTACAATTTCTTCCTGTGAACGAAGCGTTTCATAGATGGTAGTTTCGGAAACTATCTTCTCCTCGTGTTCACCGGAACGTACTACACGTGCCAGCTGAGAAGATGGAGTGATTTGTTGTAGGTCACTTGCAGAAACGTTAGTAATCGTTTCCTGTACCAGCGCTGACTTCAGACTGTCAGTGGGTGTTGGTTTCAATACTTGATCGAGTGGCATGGTCTGCGGTTGGAAGGTGAATTCACGTTCTGCTGTTTCGTGCTGCACAACTTCAAGTTGATGTTGGAGGTTAAGCTGCGTCTCAGCATAGACCAAAGGCATGACTGCTTTGGCAGGTAGTTCAGCTTCTTTTTCGTTCGCATCCACCGTAACGACGGTGTGTGACTGCACAGGAACAAAACTAGCCGACGCTTGTTCGGAACGATTCACCGCCTCCGGCGAGAATCGCCCAGCAGTATCAGCTGTCTCTATTTCAGTGACTGCAAGATTCTCGATCGGTTCAAAAAGAGTAGCGGCAATAGCTTCGTTTGGCAGATGAGTTCCTTGGTGCAGGGTTTCCTTCTCATGGACAAACTGTAGTGTCGATTCGCTTACCGGTTTGAGTGCGGTAAGTGTAGTCTGTGCCATTGCAGAATCTATCACTTCGAACGGTGCCAGCGATGCTTCAGCTTCATTGCTCAGTACTTTCGACACTGACACACTCGTTCGCTCCAGGAACTCCACATTGGCTCGTTTGTGCTCAAATGGCTGAGCCTGGAAGTCTTGGGTGGTGATATTGTCGTTAACCAGTTGCGTCGTGAGTTGGTTTTCGAACATTGCAACAGAATCGGTTGCTTGGAAGGAGCTAATCTTCGGTGTAGCTGAAAACTCAACCTCAGCCTCTTCCACTTGTTGTGTCGTTATGGACAAAGGCTCTTTAGTTAACAGCTGCACTTCAGCCCATTGCTCTGGAGGTAATCGACCAGGTTTATACGTGTCCTCTTTTTCCGGAGCGTTCATAACCTCTGTTGTGTAAGATTTTTGTTCGACGATAGCCGGACGAGCACTCTCCGTAGGCACGACAAGTTCTGGATAGTAACGGCTTGGTGCGTCCTGCGTGATTGTCTCTTCAGTCTGAATCGACTCAGAAGGAAGTATCTGATAGTGTGGTTGTACAGTGGGTAGTTTCAGATGATCTTCGAATGTTTCTTCCTTCTCGATGCGACTTACTTCAGTTACTTGTAGTGATTCCTTCGACAATACATTGGAGTATGCATGGCTAGGTATTGGACGTTGCAGCACCGGTAACTCTCGCTCGGACTGTGACGACACAGTTTCTTGTACAATAGTTGCATCGTGGGTAAGAAGTTGCAACGTTGCGTTACTAACATTTTCGGTTATTTTCTCCAATGCAGCTGTTGAATCTTGTGGTGTGGACTCGCTAACAACAAGCGGTTGTACGGGTACAAAATCGGTAGTGGCTAACGCTTCCTGTGGCATAGTTATCATACCTTGGTCGAGTGAACTTTCCTGCGGACTCACCTCGGAAACCTGAACCGGCTCATTTAGACCGAAAAGCTTGTAGTGCGGACTGTTTGCTAAACGCGCACTGTCCAGCAGCACCGTGTCAGATTCACGTTCGGACAAAAATATCTCCTCAGTTACCAATGCCGTTTCCGGCACGACCTTCACCGTAGCACTAGTGCCAACGGTAGTATCAGGTGCGACCAAATTCGACACCTGACTCAACACGGTCGACTCGCTCGTTACGGACGCTACTTCTAACGGAAGGCTGTGCGTTTCCCGAACGGGCGAGGTAAGAAAATCGGGGGCCAACTCTTCCACGACCTGCTCCTCGCTGGGCAGCACAGGCCGCAGCGGGTGCAGCGGTTGTCTTCGACGTTGTTGCGTTAGGCGCCTGCGTTCCTCGATCGATTCTTCGCTGTCGACAATCTCTGTCTCTTCATCGTGTTTGTTCTGTTGTCTCCTGTCGGAGCGAAGTTTTTTGTGTTTTTTCTTCGTGACAATGGTGTTGTTCGTGGTGATGGTAGTGATCGCAGTGTTGCTGCTGGTGCTACGAGCGTCTTCTCTGAGATCGGGTGTTTCTGTGGAATCATGCGAAGTTGGAACAATTGGATTCAGTGGATTTGTGCAGCAGAGCCGCGCAATGTATCGGACAATAAAAGTGTGGTCTATTCTAAACCAGATAGGACTGTAATATAATTGAGTGCATTTGTTTGTGTTTGGTCTTCGAAAAGTAAAATGATGTGTGAGAGTATAATAGTACGTGCATTGGTGCAAAACAGAGTGTTCAATTGAAGCCTACCGAGAGTAGAACATAATTTCATTTCGTGAAACGTAAAGTGAAGACAGAGCTTGTGATAGATAGTTGATCATAGAGACAGAAACAGAAGTTGTAGAGAAAGAACGACAGATCGAGAAGAAACGAGAAAATATTTAATTTCGTGCAGTGCAAGTAACACTACAATGTTCGATCCAATCAAGACAGAGATAGTGAAGAGGCATGGCAACTAACTCATTCACATAATCATTAGACAAGGCAAGACAGGGCAGCCATTCCGGTGATTCTAATGAATCGGATGCGCAGGCTTAGAATGGTTCGTATAGCACGACTAGCAACTATTGTATGAAGACAATGGCGAACAGGCGTTTGCTGATTAAAAGGAGAACAACAGTGTCATTCTCCAACGAGCATCAGCGTAATGGGTGGGCACTTGCACCACCCTTTGCAATGCAAACAGCTAGTAGAACAGGCAAAGTATAGACGGGTAGCGAAGAACGTAAAACGATAGACGCTGAAACAAACATTCCAAAAACATTCCATCAACACTATTCTACTATGGCCGAGGAGAGACAGATCTAAAGGTACGTAGGCATTCCGAACTAGTAGCTTCGACAGATTGGTGCAGATTGGTTTGCAACCGTAGGATGCAATCATGTTGAGGTGATTTTAAACTGGTATTAAAGATAAATCATAAACTATACTTACGGTTCACTGTAAGGAGGAATGGTTTGTAGTCCATTTGGAAGCAAGACACGTTCTGCCAAACCACGCTATAAATGAAGCAATGCGTTAAGGTTAAAGCTACACAAAAATCCAGCAAAAACAGCCAGTTTGCAAACGCTGAAGCTTAGTTAGCGTTGTAGAATAGTCGATAGAAACGTGTTGTACTTTATTATGTGCTTCATATCCATCATAAAGCAGCTCCCTCAGGGTGATGAGATCTTTCTACGGTCTACGAGATACCAGGAACGATCCATACGTCGTATCTTTGTTGTAGGTAAAGAGATGCTTTATTCCTTAGCCATTTGTTGAGCGACGCTATATTACAGCTCTTTAAAGCAAATCACACATCGCAATATTGCAACTACTGGATACGTTCTGTATACAATCTATTCTAATTGAGTGCGAAATAATCATCTTTTCTTTGTGTGATGATGAAAATGTTAAAAAAAACCAACGTTCACTACTAATAAACTATCATTCTACGAGAGGTAACTCGAAGCAGGAAAAAAAGATGTACAAGAAGTAGATAGACGGAGTTGGAGTAGGCGATGGCACGGATCGGCCACAAGTTCTGCAAGCAAGCGGGCACAGGCAGGGCGGGCACACGAGTTGGCGGTTGGCAACACACAACACAATACAAGTGAGGAAAGAAGAGTAGGGCGTGCACAGGGGAAGGCGAATAGGACGTTATGATTGCAAACCTTTGATGTCCAGTTCCTTCATCGTTCGGACGGTAGTCTCTGCAGATTGATGTCCGGTATTGGTAAGAGTGGTGACATAAGGGCGTTGTTGGTAGTTCATGCGACAGTTTGCAAGAGCAAGTGGTTAAATTGTTTGCAGCAATAAAAAAAAAAGATGTCGCCCATTTGCAAAGTTAGACGAACGGAAGAAGAAACAAGAAGAAAAAATAAGTAGAATAACAGTTATTAGCATAGATCGTACTAGAAGAGGTGGGCATAATCAATTACCGGTAGTGCGCACTTCACTCGACGAAATCAAGCGCGTTTCTTCGTGTTTCTAGAATTGAAAAGATAGTATAAGCAGAGCAGATAGCACGATCAGCATTGCGTAAGGGCTTGAAAAAAGGGTAAGGATCGGGAAGGAATTTGGGGAATCTTGGGTTACTGGAGCAGAACAGTTGTTAATAAGTCGGGAGGTAAAATCTGACATCGTCTAGCGCACCTCGAATGCCGATTCCGTTTTCCATTCCTGCACGACGAAATCGTCCGGTGAGAAGTGTGCGATGATCTCTTCCACACTCGCGTGGTTCACCTCGATCATGCGCATGAATGCACGGAAACCGGCCGTAGCAGCTAGCTGGGCATCGTCCATATCCGTCTCGGTGAGGATCTCCGTGACGATGTTGGCGTAACCTTCGCGTTCGAGCAGCAGTACCATTGCCGACTGGGATTCTGGCTGCTGTAGAGCCGGGAAGTGGCTTGCCTGATAGAAGCTGGTGATCTCACTGACCGTGACACCGTGCTTCACCATGAAGGCAATTGTGGCAAGCTCACGCAGCGGTGCTTCTCCCGGTCCAAACTCACTGGCCTTCAGGTTGGTGAGGATTTCCTTAACCTCGATCGAGTTTTTCACACTCTCCACGTCGGAGACGTCAAGCTTTTCGTGAATGACCATCCGTTCGATCTCTTGCACCGTTTCGGTGGTCACAATCTCCTCGACCAGTGTTTCCACGTGCTCCTTAAACTTTACCGTCGCACGATCCTTGGTGAGCTTCACGTCCTGCGTCATCTCCGAGGTCGTGCTCGTTGTCAGCGTCGTGGTCGATTCCGAGCTAAACTTGATTTTCTCCTTCAACGATGCTTCCATCTCCTGCTTGACAATGTCATCGATCAACTGCGACTCTTTCTGCTTGCGCTTCTCGTCACGCTTTTTGCGCTTTTCGGCCTTCTCGCGACGCACCTCCTCGCTCTCCTCGACTACCAGCTCTATCTTGTCGATCGCCTTGCCATTCTTAATTCCGGCACGGCTACCACGCTTAGGACTGCGTGTCGCATCCAGTTCGGCTTTCTCATCGTCCGACAACGTTGGAACGATGCTTTCGATCAACTTGGCGATGGATTCGGTTGTACCGGCCTCGTTCATGGCTTTGCACTTATAGAATCCAAAGTCGGACACCTCCACTGGGTAAATGGTGAGCGTGGAAGTAGTTTCACTCGTGCGAATCTTTGTACGATCGTTCGCTATGATAATCTTTCCATTGCGGTACCACAGTATATCTAGAATATTAGAAACCAGTGAGTACGAGGTATACTTTTTTGGTTTGCATTCGTCGAAGTGATTGCGAAGAGTGTTGACGTTGTATGCTTTCTTGTGTCACTGTTTCCTTCCTTCTGGAGCAGCATACTTTAAATCATACAAACTCAAAATAAGAGCCTTGTTTCTTTAAAACAAACCCTTAAACAAACGAATTCGTATGACCTAAAGGATACCGAGGGTTTGTTGAACATGTGACGTGAGGTGGTCAGAATAGTGGCGTGGTTTCAGTTTTTACTGGTATGAACAATGAACGTTTAAATTGTTCGAGTAAATGTCTTGCTACGTGTCCAGCTGCTTGTCTGACTGCATATAAATGACTCGAATCTGTGCCAGTTGTTATGTTGTTTTGTTGTTTTCGTGTCGGTAATACATCGTGGAGAAACGATTGTCCTACCTGGCTTAGGATTGCCCGCGAAGTGACACTCGAAGAAGCCCTTCTCGCCAAGCATGGCGCGCGAATCTTTGATCTCAAGAGAGTACGATGGCGTAGAGTAAGAGGCTGAAACGTTGTTTGTTACGCAATTTGCATAGCAGGCAAAAAATGCAGAGTAGGAAAGGTATTGATTATTAACTAGAAGCATACACCGAATAGCAGATCTTTGGCGCGGCTAAGAAAGAATGCACGGTTGCTGCAAGTGCAGGTGAAATGTGTACCATGTATCATACTCACCTCCTAGTGTATGCCTTGATGAATAGTGTACGCTCATGGACGATACAGATGAACAAGTATTCTTGTTGTGGTGAGTAAATACAACTAACTATGTATACTATTTACAATTTTTTTTTTAAAATAACAATAATTGGGACATGCATCAACAAAGTAACAAGCAGAAACACACGTCGAACAGGAAGCATGCATCTTTGCTTATCATTCATCATCTAGTAGGCGGGCTATCACGACAGTACGCTTCCAACTGCAGAAACTCATCCAATTCCTCGGTGCTACTGTCTGCGTGCGAAAGAGTTGGTGTTAGTAAAGAGCACAAAATCAACACGAGAAATAACAACGTTAAACCGTTTTTCCAACAAACAATTTCTTTATGTTTCATCCAACAACAACGGTACACAAACATTCACTCAAATAGTTTGACATTTAGCATTAACACAATACACAAACACATGCAGTCTACTTGAAGCATAGTTGAAGCATACAGTAGTAGTTCATGGAGGCTTCAACTGGTAGATTGTGACGATCGTTAATCGATCGATGGTGAACGTGAATATGTGAATTTGAAATTGTGTATGATTGTGAAGGTGAAAACATTGTGTTGAACTAATCCCAGTGTACCACGACGTATGTCGTATGTGGTGTTGCGGGATGCATCGGTATCGGTAGGGAGATGTTTTACCTTGGAGGGCCTCCTTCAGTTCTTCCATATGTTGCACCCATTCTGGTTTGCGATACGCTTTGGTTCCGACAATTTCTGCAAGCGTACAAGAAAGTCAAAATTAGTTCCATACAGTGGATGTGGACAGCACTGGAAGCATCCAGTTTGATAATACTGTGGAGCTTGACTATGATGAATATTTGTTTCATTGATCTGGCAGTGGTGTGAGTGCGTTTTTGGGGTGAGTTTTTATATACTGTCTCTAAAATATGACAATTGTTTTCGGTACTTTTGGTAAGTGATAGATATAGTTTGGTAGTGTTTTATTTTATTGAGGTGGAAGGTTTTTTTTCAGGAATTATAGGAGAAATAGGAGGAACAAGAAGAAGGTTTATAGAAAAGAAATAAAGAAAGAAAATTGAAATTAATGCATACAGTTCATTCATACGTACTACTATAAGCTGTAAGGAAAGAAATAGAGATGAACCAAATAAAATTAGAGCATGTTAGATAAGTGAAAGCAACCTATAGAATACCAGACAAAATATAGAACTCTTATCTGTACAGCTATACTAGAACCATAAAAAAGAAGAAAGCGATATTAGTGAAGCATATCTACAGTAGCCACCATCACCGACAACAAGCGATGGTGAGGCTTTTCTCCAAATGTGTGTCACACACGAGAACAGGCCCATGAAATATGTACCTTCGACTACCAGTTCGGCGGTTGTCATCGCTACTCCCAGTGCGTTGTGTGCTTCGAACGTAATTTCTCCAGAGTCATCCGGGTAGATGTCATTGATGATAAGTATGGAGGTTCCATCGTCAAAGTTCTCAATTTGGAATTCCTCTGATGGAATTATCTCCTCGCCCGCCTTAAGCCAACGAATCTGTGGCTTCGGATGAGCAAGTACTTTCACCTCTAGCTTGGTCAACTCGCGTTCCTGCGTGTGTATGATCGTGGGCAGTTGCTTAACAATCTGCGGCGCATACTCGATTGGTTCCGCATACTCTTCGAGTGTTGAAATAGACTGAAAGAAATAGGATGAAAGCCGGCGTTACAGACGAACTGGACTGATGTTCGAAGTTGGTACCTACCTTATCAGTCAACAAATCTTCTTCTGAGCTACGGAACTGCTCCGAGTCGGGCACGTACTCGAACGGCTCTACGTTGACTGTCGTGCGACATATGGCCTCACCGATTTTATTGGTGGCCACACATGTATACTCACCCTTATCCTCTGGGAACACTTCACTGATGGTGAGCACACAGCGCCCGGTAGAGTCTTGCTGTACTTGCTTGTCCTTTGTTTCTTGAATTAGCTGCGAGTTGTGGTACCAGTGCACCTTCGGCAGCGGCATCGCCACCACTTGACACTCGAGCGTTAACCGCTCCCCATCCATAACACGCGTCGGTTTGATTGTCTCCAAAAACCGCGGTGATATGTATTCGGTAACTTCCTCGGTTTCGATGGTGTCCAACGTTTGGACGGTCGCAGTGGATGTTACCGAACCGGCCACATTTTCCGCTCGGCACGTGTACGCACCGGTGTCCTTGCGGGTGAACGACTCAATGATCAGAATCGAGCGGTTCTCCTTCGTGACGATGCGCTGTTCGTTGGTCGACTTAATGGCAGTTCCCTCCTTGAACCATTGGAAAGTTGAGGTTGGATAGCTCTCGACCGAGGCTTCCAGAATGCACACCTCGGCTTCCGCAATCAATTTCGGCACTAACGGCTCGATGAACCGTGGTGCCTTTGCTTCATCAGTGTCAGTAGCATCGGAGATAGCAACGGAGGCAGATGATTTAGCCTGTCCGGCTTCGTTCGTGACGGTAATCTCATACTTGCCACCCCTTTGCCGCGTTACACGACGAATTTCCAGCCGACTGTAGTACTCCTCATTGGTGATAATGACTTCTTCCTCCTCTTCCACGACCTCTTTGCTATTGCGGAACCATTTAACGGTAGGCTTTGGCAGGCCAGTGTACCGGCACTCGAATACAAGCGTGCTGCCCGTACGCACAACCTGTGCCTCCAATGGCTGCACAATTTGTGGAGCTATTGCTGATGGTTTCACCCGTTCCAACTTTACTGACTGTATGTACACGTTTGCTTTGCCCACAGCCTTTCCAAATTTGTTCTCCGCCACTACAGTAAACACGATCGGTACATTTTGCTTTGGCCGTTTCACTGTCAACCGTACATGTCCGGTGCGTTCTTCATAGTAAGTTTCGATCTCTTCTTCTTCTTCCTCGATGATATCTACCTCATCGCGCAACCAGCGTACCTTGGGTGTAGGGATACCCGCCACTTGACATGTTACAGTAGCGATCGTTTTCTGCTCGTTCAGCTCGATCTTTAGCGGTACTACAAAGCGCGGTGCTTCACCATGCTCTGGCTTTTCCTGGACGACGATGTTAGCTTTGCTGATAGCCACTCCGGCAACATTTTTGGCCTCGCATGTGTAGATTCCGACGTGGTATGGTTGCACGGTGGCGATCTCTAAGGTGGCAACATCCTCCACCACGTTCATAATGTATTCAGAATTAGCGAATAGCAGCGTATCGTTAAAGTACCACTGCACCGTTGGGAATGGAACGCCTTCGATGCGACAACGTAACAGTACCGGTTTTTCAGGTTCGCAAATCTGTGGCTGTAATTTCTCCACTATATTCGGAGGCTGGACTTTGGGTTTACTAATTTTAACTGTACGCTCTTGGATCTTTGTTTCGGCGATTTGCTGTTGAGCCGTTTCCACCAGTTGCCGATCGTCACGAATATCCTCTTCAGCGATCTTGTCTGTGACTTCTTGGACGCGTTTTTGGGTGATAATTTCCAACTCTGGTAGCGGTTGACTATCGTCAATATATACACGCCGTTGCCTCTCTTTTTTGACGATATTAGATTGTACACGCACCTCCATTTCTTTGCGGAACTCGGTCTGTTCCTCAACTTTAACATCTTCAATGGGTACGGGCGTTGGTTTGCTTTCCGAAACAGGACGTGTAAGCGTTATGCTGGATCTAGAAATCTCCTGCACTTGCTCTACTTCTTCCTCGTCCTCTTCTTCCTCATCCTCGGGCTCCATCGCAAATGTGCTGAGCTCTTCTTTGAATACAACGTGCTTTTTGTTGCGCGACTTTCGCTTCTTAGCAGTTTCGCGAGGTGCTAGCTCGGGAATGAGATCCAACACTTCCTCTGGCACGATATCAACGATCGTCTCTGCAACTTGTGCCGGTTCTTCGGGCTCTTCAAACGTTACCGATTCTTCCACCTCTGCAATACCCGACTCAGGGAACTTTGGTCTAATGATTTGCTTTTTGATGCGTTTAGTTTTCTTCGTGACAGTTTCTTCAATCTTCACATCACGTACGGGCTGTAGTTCGTGTGGTGCGGGTATCTCTTCGATTACTGCCTCTTGTGCAGAAACTGGCTTCAGAATAACTTCTTCCCGCACTGTTTCCTCTGGTTCAGCACGTTTCGGAATTGGTTTAAGCGTAACTTCTTCTTTAGGTACCTCCTCCATGGGAAGCTCTTTCTTTCCACGACGCCAGGGCGCTGGTTTCGGTTGTTCAGGCTCCGGAACCTTTGGCTCTCGTTGAATAATTATGGGTTCTTCGGTCGGTTTTGGAGTTTCATCTTTCGATGGTACAGGTATAGGTTTGAGCACTACCTCCACTTGTGGAGCTTCCGACAGAGGTCTCCGTTTTCCTTTGGGCCAGTCCTTTAGCTCTTCTTCTTCGGTAGGTGGCTTATCCTTCATTCCACGGCGCCATGGAGTACGTTCGGGTGCTTCCTCCTTCGGTGCAGGTTCCGGTTGCTTCGGTTTGATTGTAACCTGTTGCTCTGGTTCTGGTTCGAGTTCTTTAGCTGGTTTTGGAATCGGTTTTAACACTACCTCCTCCTTGGGTTCTTCTGCTACGGGGCGTCGCTTACCAGTGGGCCATTTCTTTTCTTGCTCTTCCGTTTCAACTGGTTTCTGCTTTGGAGTTCTCCTCCATGGTGGTTGTTCTGGAGCAGTTTCCGGTTGTTTAGGTATCTCTTCTGGGACATACTCAGTCTTTTCCAACTGTATATCTACCTGTTCTGGGATCTCAGGATAAACTGGCCTTTCCAAAGGTTCAATTTCGTCCTTTCGTTTTGGTTTCTTCAATTTCTTCGGAACGATTTCTTTCACCTCAGCAACTGACAACGTATCGGCAGGAACATCTTCAATCTCCATTTCTTGTGGCACTGGTTTCAATGATACCTCTTCCATTGTTTCTTGAGGTAGTTCCTTGGTCCGCTTTGGTGTGGGTTTGAGTGTGACCGTTTCCAAGATAGCAGGGTCGGGAGCAGGAATTTCTCTCTTGGGACCTGGTTTCTTTCCACGACGCCATGGTGGAAGACTGGTGTCTTCTTCTGGTACATCAGGTTTAGCTAGTTCTGGCTCTGGTTGGGGTTTATCATCGAGCTCTGGAATTGGCTTTGATTTAATCGAGGGCTCTTCAGCTACCTTTGGTTCTTCTTCTTTCGTTGGTCGAGGAATAGGCTTGAGAACCACTTCTTCCTTAGGTTCATCGGGAAGTGGACGTCTTTTACCCGTGGGCCATTGTTTTTCCTCTGGAACCTCTGCTTGTGGTTTTGGCTTTTGCTGTCTACGCCAGCTCGGCGTTTCTGCCTCCTGTTCTGGCTCCTTGGGCTTTATTTCTTCCATTTTCGGCGGTAATTCCATCTTTTCGACCTCTGGTACATCGGTGGGAGTGAACTCCATCTTCTCCAACGATTCCTGCTGTTGTGGCACCGACTTTGGTTTCTTCTTTTTGATGGTCTTAACCGTTTTTTCTTCGACTTCCTCCGGCTCCACAACAGGAACGTCTTCTACGACGGGTTTCTTGGGAACTGGTTTCAGCGAAACTTCCTCAACAGTCTCCTTTGGAATTTCCTTCTTCTGACGCGATGTGGGTTTCAACATAACTTGCTCAACCTTTTCCGGTTCTGTTGGAGCTGGAATAGGCTTCTTCTCTATTGGTTTCTTTCCACGACGCCATGGTGGAAGACTGGTGTCTTCTTCTGGTACATCAGGTTTAGCTAGTTCCTGCTCCGGAAGAGGTTTATCATCGAGCTCTGGAATTGGCTTTGGTTTAATCGAGGGCTCTTCAGCTACCTTGGGTTCTTCCTCTTTCGTTGGTCGAGGAATAGGCTTGAGAACAACCTCTTCCTTAGGTTCTTCTGGAAGTGGTCGCCTTTTACCCGTGGGCCATTGTTTTTCCTCTGGAACCTCTGCTTGTGGTTTTGGCTTTTGCTGTCTACGCCAGCTCGGCGTTTCTGCCTCCTGTTCTGGCTCCTTGGGCTTTATTTCTTCCGTTTTCGGCGGTAATTCCATCTTTTCGACCTCTGGTACATCGGTGGGAGTGAACTCCATCTTCTCCAACGATTCCTGCTGTTGTGGCACCGACTTTGGTTTCTTCTTTTTGATGGTCTTAACCGTTTTTTCTTCGACTTCCTCTGGCTCCACAACAGGAACGTCTTCTACGACGGGTTTCTTGGGAACTGGTTTCAGCGAAACTTCCTCAACAGTCTCCTTTGGAATTTCCTTCTTCTGACGCGATGTGGGTTTCAACATAACTTGCTCAACCTTTTCCGGTTCTGTTGGAGCTGGAATAGGCTTCTTCTCTATTGGTTTCTTTCCACGACGCCATGGTGGAAGACTGGTGTCTTCTTCTGGTACATCAGGTTTAGCTAGTTCCTGCTCCGGAAGAGGTTTATCATCGAGCTCTGGAATTGGCTTTGGTTTAATCGAGGGCTCTTCAGCTACCTTGGGTTCTTCCTCTTTCGTTGGTCGAGGAATAGGCTTGAGAACAACCTCTTCCTTAGGTTCTTCTGGAAGTGGTCGCCTTTTACCCGTGGGCCATTGTTTTTCCTCTGGAACCTCTGCTTGTGGTTTTGGCTTTTGCTGTCTACGCCAGCTCGGCGTTTCTGCCTCCTGTTCTGGCTCCTTGGGCTTTATTTCTTCCATTTTCGGCGGTAATTCCATCTTTTCGACCTCTGGTACATCGGTGGGAGTGAACTCCATCTTCTCCAACGATTCCTGCTGTTGTGGCACCGACTTTGGTTTCTTCTTTTTGATGGTCTTAACCGTTTTTTCTTCGACTTCCTCCGGCTCCACAACAGGAACGTCTTCTACGACGGGTTTCTTGGGAACTGGTTTCAGCGAAACTTCCTCAACAGTCTCCTTTGGAAGCTCCTTCTTCTGACGCGGTGTAGGTTTGAGCATAATCTGTTCAACCTTTTCCGGTTCTGGTGGTTTTGGGATATCTCGTTTCGTTCCCGGCTTGCGTCCACGCATCCATGGTGGAAGTTGCGTATCGGGACCCTCATCTCCAATTGGTTGCTGCTCTTCTTGTGCTGGTTCTGTGAATGGTTTCTTTTCCTTAGGTCCTCTACGCCAGGCTACTGGTTGTTCGCTGGGTTTCGTATCTTGTACAAGTTCCTGTTCTGCCTGCTGCACTTGGAGCATTGCAGTGTCTTCCTGTTCGGTTATTTGCATGGGCTGAGCAGATGATTCCTTCGGTCCTCGGCGCCATGGAACTGGCTGTAGTTCTTTTAGTTGCTTCGCTTCTTGCTCTTCCAAACGGTCCACACTTAGCACAGCTGAGTCTTCCGTCTGTGCATAAGGTTGTCGTTCTGGCTCGGGGAGTTTACCTCGTCTCCAAGCTACGCCTGCTCCTTGATCCAGGGTAAGCTGTTGTTTCTCTTGCTCAGTGGTTGCTTCGTCTCTCTCTACCTTAAGCATAGTGCTTTCGTCGGTCTCTACGAACTGTTCTCTTCCTATCTCAGGTTGTTCCTTTCTAGGCCCTCCTCTACGCCAGGGAACACCTTCAGCCCTTTGTGAATCTTTACGGGTTAATTCGTCTACTTGCTGTTGAATTTCGAGAATGGATATATCCTCGTCGTGTCGCAATTTCTGAACATGATAATCTACATGATCAAAGTCCTCCTTTTCACCGATAATAGCTTGAACCATCTCCTCCATATGATGTTCGGATATTTCCTGCTGTTCGCGTTTTACCATCTTCAGTTCGACTTTTTCCAATTGCTCTCGCTGAATCTGCGCCTTCTGAATTTGGGTCGGTTTCAATTGTACCGTTTCAAGTTTTTCTTTTTCGATTTTTTTACGCTCTTTGGTAGTTTTCTTCAGTTTCACCACCTCGGCAGTCCATGGTTTAATTTCCTCACGCTTATCGATTGAAAGCGATCGGTCACGCGATGTTCGGCGGTCCTGTGACGCACGTCGCCAAGGGGCAGCAGTAGTTGTCGGGCCGCGAGATAAACTTCGAGACCGTCTCCAGGGAAGACTCTCGTCACCCTGTGGGACAAACTCGGTGTCAATCTCGCTCGTACCGGTGCTGCTATCATACGATGCATCACTCAGCCCTTGAGTCGTTGCCTTAGCCGTGGTGCTGGTTGATGATGACAAATGTTGCGTCTGTTGCACATCCTGTTGCTGTTGGACCTGTATTCCATCGGCACCGTGCACCTGTCGCAACTGCTTTCGACGTTCTAGGTGGAAGGGGGAGGCATGAAAAGGTTTATGTTTTAGCAGCCATTTAACGCTGTGATCTGTTCGAACGTATCGACGACAACGTTAGTCAATGCTTACACCTCAAGAAGCAAAACACACGCGTCCTCACGCCACGTGTGTGTGTGTGGAATGTGGAAAAATGTGAAGAGCGAATCAAAATTTATGAAGCCAACAACGCCCGGATGCCAAGGGTTGGATGGAATGCTAAGCGTAAACAGATGGCGTAAGAAGGTTGTATACGATTTTGCTCAACAGCTTCCATTCTTCGCGGAGTGTCTTGCTGCAGTTTGTTATTTTGCACTTTTGCGTAGCGTCCTAAGGTGTAGCAAAGGTGAGATGATGGGTTATTTTTAGCAGCAGGAATTTCTGGATTAGGTCATCAAGGGAATGGGCGTAGAAAGTGGTGTGCTATTTGGCCGTTTGCAGTGAAGCGGCTTCGTCATGCTTGGTGGAATTTAATGGTACTGGCTTTATTGTACCTGTACGCGCTAAGAATTTCTTGCGCGGTAAAGGTAACTGAAGGAAACCGCGTTGGTGTCCGGCTCAATCAACATGCCAACAACATGTTGTTGTTCTATAGCGCAATGCTTCATCGTTTTTCTACTTGGGTGAGAAAACGCGTGGGAATACTCAAGATGTTTTTTTCTCGTACTTGCTACATTAAGAAGATCCTTCAATTATTATTCTATTCCTAGGAAAATGACTCTAGATCAAGTTGATGGTCGTTTGCAGCACAAACGATCAGTCATGGTCTGAAAATGGCGTCAGCCTTGACGACTAGTTAGTGTGTCATTCATTTTGTTTATCTCGTTACCGATACAACAACAACCGCATGATTCACCCATCTGCCGAGGTTGGATACTTCCTCTGAGTAATGCATAGAATCGTGACCATTTCGTACACCCTTCACCGGGGTATACTATTCATGTCCTTAACCTCGAACTTTGAGATAACACGGTAGCAACGTATTGTTCAAGTCACGTGTTATTGTTGGTGATTCTATGCGCTACTAGAACTACTTCCCGTACTACTAAAACTTCTTCCCGTACTACGTAAATTGCTATCAAACGTTCAGTTATCAATTCAGGTCTAAATTGTGAAATAAGATATCATGAATGAACCATTCAAGATATACACACCCAGTCCATTGTCACGCAATGTTTTCTTCTGCCTACGAGACACGACGTCGGCGGATTAGATTGGTGACAGGGAGTCATATAAATAATTTTTCATTTCGGCAAATTATCCCCGCTATTTCGCCTACTCGTTAGCAGAGGTTCTCACTTCCCGCTAAGCATAAGGCCGACATACGTTCCCAACATTTTTCCCCTCGATTAACGCTAATCTTGTAAATTTCGCTAGACATTTATCACTCGAGCTGTGGGAACTTCCTGTCTAGTGAAAAATAGTAAAAAATGGTGGAAAATCAAGACAAACAAGAAAAGACTCGAGGCGTCGCTTATTGCATCAAAAATAAGTTGCGCTTAAGCGGTTCTGTTGCGTATATGAAGGATCAACGAGGTAAACAAAAAGTAGGAAAAACCCTAACAAATGCTTCTGTTATCACTGCTTGCGCAATGCGAAAATGAGTGCCGAGAAACGAAAAGATAGGAAAAGGTACTAAAACATGGCGCGGAAACCGAGTGCACTCGGTGCGCGATTCAACTTGCGGGAAATGGGGTCATAAATCGCCCCAACTGCAGACAATCAGTGTGTTGAAGGTGTCATGTCGGAAGATGAATCCGTTCGGCCCGCTTACTCGCTGCGGGGTGGTGCCGCGTACGACACAAAGTTGACAAGCACTGACAGCATCCGAAATACCCGGGGTTAAGTTCGAGAACCGGTTCGGCGAAAAAGCAGAAAAATGGAGGAATGAGCCACAATGGTTGTCGAACCGTTTCGAAAAGTGACCAGGGTTGTACGTCGAGGGTTTAATTTTAGCTACTAGCTCCCGCGTTTAGCGTTCGTTCCCGATTTTCTCACCGGAGCAGAGCCACTGCCATGAGCGTGTGGATGAGAGCGAGCGTGAGTGACCCTTATTAATTATTTTCGGCATTTCTTAAAATATCTATCCACTGGTGAGCGGTTGATGGTTGATAGTGCGCATGTGCCGAGTGGGACGACATTAGGCCTCAAAAGTGCGGACACCGGGCGCTCTCTTTTCAACCGATCGTACACTTTAGTCGACATAGTGTGGTTAGCTCGATTGGACGGTTTGCGAACCGGTTCGGTCCAGGCAGGGCAAGGGCTTCAGAAGCCTGGATCGTACAGTTAAAGTATACAGGGGGAGGGCGGGATGATAGACAAAAACACCGGAAGACAGCGGAAATTAGAGGCGCGTAGAGTTTAGAATTAATTGAGTTCGGGGAGTTTCTAATCGCGTGGCGTTTCGACTCGTTTCCTGGCGTCGTGCGGTGTGGTTGTGTAGTCCATCGTGTAATCCGTGTGTGCCTGTGTAGGAGGTGACGCGCATGACATGTTTGTCAACACCGTTGTCCTGCAGAGTGAAGTCTTTTTCTTTAAATATTCAAAAAATTTTGTGTCACCTGGTGTCGGCTTTCGGGACTTCCTGGTTTCCATCAGTCGGTTCGAATTAGTGAACAAAGCAAAGGGAAAATGGAATAGCGGTTCGGGATAATTGGAAGGAATCAGTACCATTTAAACGAAATGAGCGTGTGTTTTTTTTTGTTTGATTTCTTTTGTTATACATGTATTGCTCTCCAGTTCGGTTTTATTGCTTACTTACAAAACGTATAAAAACATACATATAATTAGTCTCTGATCGCGCAGTATAGTGACGAATTGGGAACGGGGAAGGAAGGACAAAATCGATTTGTTAAAGGCGCGATTAATAATCTTATGTGGAACACAGTGAGTGTTTTATTTAATTTGTTAATAAATAAATCTTAACTAAAGCTAAGTAACACGGCAAGCTATAACAACGGCAAAAGCGCTGGAACCGAACGAATTCACGATCGTTCTCTACTTTCTCGTTCTGCATTAGTACACCCTACTCTGCCCGCTGTGTACGAGACTAAGCATATTAAATTGTCCTTGCTCGAGACTACCAACTACCGAACGTCAGCGACAAAGACACCTATCTGTTGAAAGCGTAACAACAACCAAGTGATCAGTGATATAAGCGGGTAATAGCGGAAGGAGCTTCCAACTGCATGCAGCTGTCAGGCGTTGCAGCACGGGCGTTAATGGCGGCACACAAGATCCTACATGTCTGCCACAGGTTGACAAGATAAGTATACCTCTTTCATAAGCATGTATTGTTACCAAACAAATTGCTGCAGCGTTAATTTATTGTCACGGCTCGAGTAAACGGTCTCCTTGCAAGAAACCTGAACCGCTTGAAGCACACAAAATCTATTACATTGGGCGCCAGGGCAAAGAGTTTGAAGCCGTGTTGCACGCTTTGACTTTCGTAGAACATTCGGGGTCATTCGCCCGGTTATACGCGGTCAAGAAGTGTAGCACACACACGGTAGCGATATCACACAAGCAGGAAAGGGAGCGGGTTAAAGGACGTCAACATTTTGTAACAAAAACAAAAAAGCAAAAAGGAACAAAAGTCACAACTATTTTTAGCGATTTTTTAAAACACAAAAGAAATTTGGCCTTTTGTATTGTTGTTTTCTTTGTTGTGTTGATGTTGTTGTTGATGTCATAAACAAGCGCGCGAAGTACGCATCCCAACTGCAACCATCTTGAGGACGCTGCAGCAATTCAGTTTCGGTAGCGGTTGCCTAAAGTTTATTTCTTACTAACGCTGAGAATTCCGTTTTGTTTTTTGAACAGGATACAGGTGATGGCAAGTTGGCGCCAATCGGACGAGAGGAGGCCCTGAAGAATATTGCAGATTGCAGATCGTTAACTACTACCTCCCTAATCAACGTTTGCTGCCGTCCACAGAGATCAGATATCAGAGCAAGTGCATACATTATCGGGAACGCAAGTCTACAAACATCAATCCTGAACAACAGATAGAACGATCCGGATAGGCGTGACAACAATAGCACACGGCACGTCATCGTCCAAAAACAAGCCTTAGAAACTCGACCTCAAGTACACGCGTGGGTAGCATCATTGACTCAACAAAGGAAATGACTCAACGGCTGACGATCGGGATATGCTTACTAAGTAACGCGATGATTCAGCCCGACTGACCGATCGAGATTCCGGAAAAAATTCTAGAAATCCTTGAATATCCCCAAGTCATCCCCAAGACCTGCTCAACAGTTTTGTTTTTACAACCGGAGTCGGAACAAATTGAACATTACGATCGACTTCTGGTACTGTGAAGATCGAACCAAATGCTACCCTTATAAATCTTGAACGAGATCAAGTACGATGCCTATCTTTCGATACACGCTCCATACCGTGCAGTGTCCATGTTGTATTCGTTTCTTTTCCTTGTTATGTTCAGTGCCCGATTCGAACGATCATACCTCTCGAGCGGCTTTACTTGTTTGCATCCCTGCTTGTCAGTACCCTTCGGAAGCGAGGGGTTTTGTGCTAACGAAATCTATTTTAGTAATGAAATCTTTATTGCTAATTATTCAGCTCGAAGAAGCACTAGACGCCACACAAAGTTTGAAGCAATTTGAAGAGGGGGGGGTTACATAATTGTTTCCTGCACGCTATCCTTCTTCATCCTTCCTGAACTTCTGCTCCAATTTCCAACTTCTGTACGCCATGGCGGTGGCTGTTATTATGCGATAAAAATGAACCTTTTCTACCTTTTTGGCTAATAACTAACTGCACCTTCCACCGTAATGATATCGATCGCTTCAAGGTAAGTAATAATAGTAATAAATCTCATGTTGTTCTGGTTTTTATCTTTCATACGCAATAAAGTAAACTACCGTACTGTGAAAGTAAACTGCCATCACATACCAACGAACAAAAAAAATGAACAAACTTTAATTACTGTGCGCCTTCACTCATCATCCGAAAATCAATCGAAAGAACTCGTAAAGAAAAAAAACATATGCGCGCCCTGCAGTTAAACAAACAGATTACACTTTCTAACCCTAGCGCGAAGGTCAGCATGATTCATGCTCCAGAAGCGTATCTCGCCGTATCTTCCGGGAAAGCGTAACGGGACGCGATGCTTTTCCGTGTGCAAACACGCTGTACCATGTGGTCGCCGGAGGTGATGTGGCCGTTTAAACAGAACGCCACACGGAGCACACCGTGTCCTATTATTAGAATAGTCCGTTTCTTGCCGTGTGAAAAAAAATAACACAACTCGCACGGTGGGGTGCACCAAACCATCTCGTCAGGTTTGTCATCAGCATCCGCTCACCTCAGGATATAGCATAAACGCACCCACAGACGCTAGACGTAGCTGTGGCATTGCGAGGCATTGACTCACCCCGATGTTGGAATATTCCAAACCGTGTGCTCACACACCTTTTCGAAACTCACGAACTGCTCAAAAATCGCATCGGAAAATGCACACGGCACGCATCCGTATCTGGCGGCATCCTCTCCGAAGCCGTGGAAGAAAACGTGGCCATGTATAATTAGGGAAGGCATCGTTTTTTTTATTTCTTCTTATATTTGGTGCTCTTGATGTCAAGATTCGCCTACCTAGAGCGATGCATAACGACACACTCGCTCAGGGACGTTGCAAAATTCTTCATCAAAAGTCAAAATGCACCTTCTGGGGGCGGCCATGAATGTGACGTCGATGCTCTGCTCATAGCCAATTTTTTTTAAGACATTGTGATTGGACGCTGGCTATTAATCTTGGTGAGCGTACCGAACGCGTTACGGTGGAAGATACTGAACTTTTGATTTTTTTTGGCATAATTTTTCCCACTTCCCACCGCAAAGAACGAACGAACGAACGATTGATGGGTCGACGACATGTGAATGTGTCCCTCTTTTGTGAAGGAAGATGAGCATGGGAAACGTGTGTAAATTTCATGTGGTGTAGGTGTGTTATTTTTTCCGAGGAAAAAAAAAGACAAATAGACTGATTAGAAAATGGGGAAATGAGATTGAATATTCAATCCGTACATTGCATTAATGTACTCATTTTTTTTGTTTTCAACCGAAAGTTATAATTCCGGACGTTTCACTTGATGCCAATCTCACAACGGATGGTGTACAGGGATGGATTCGTACACTGTCGGGGTATGTTTATTTTTTGTTTGGGGTTTTTCACGAATTAACGGAGAAGTTATAAAGACCGGAGTTGGAGAAGGCGTTTACGTTTGCCGCCCCCCGGGGGTGAAAGAAGATCAACTTCAACCCGGGGAAGCACACAACTATTGGAATTTGGAAATGGCCACGGAGTCGAACCGGTGCCGGCTCACACAAAAAACGATTCCTCGTTTTCTGTACGCATGTGTGTCATTCGATCTATCTTCATTGCTAAAAATAGCGAAGACACTCGTGGGAATGAGATCCCCTGGTGGTTGGGATCTCGTTCCCCGTTCGTATCGTGTGCTCGTGTGTGCGTGTTGATGTGCATGTGTTGTGCATGTGTTCGATCATGGTGGTTTCAAGAGATTTGGTTTTTTAGAGGATAGATGGTGTTATCCATCTACCTAAGAATAAAAAAGTGAGACAGTGCCCATGGTTCTTATCAATTCGTTCGTCCGGCTTTGCGGAGGATGAAGTTTCGCTCTATTCTTGTGTGTTCTATGTCCCCTCGGTACTTCTGGTGACAAAACGCTTCCTTTCCTTTAGCCTTTCTTTTTTTATTGTGTTAACATATCCTCAAGCTATAAAAAACTAAGCTGGCCTAATTATGCATGGTTGTATAATTGTCAGTTAACTCGATCATTAAAATCAGCAAAGCTATATATCATGTAGGGTACACTATTAGACGTATAAAAAAACAGCATCAAAAACATGGCGCGGTATTATAAATATGTAAATAGCTATTCTCTTCATCTTTGGCGTTCACTTTCCTTTCAAATCCAACGTGCCTCTTAATCTGAATGTATTGGTATTGTAGCTCTTCTTTTAACGCAATTATTTTATGATGTATGCACTTGCACTGCCCTCTTGTGTCTCCGCTGTTCCTTCCAACTATTAAGATTCCGTTGTCATTTTAACATTAATTAATGAGCTCTCTAAATGTGACTCTGAGTGACTTCTCTTGGGACGCGAACGTTGTTGGGACGGAAGATTAGAACATCCTGTATCCTTTACTGCTGCTCGCTACGCCCGCAAGATGGTTGCATTTTGTCACAAGTTTGTGATTTTTGGAACAAGTTATGAACTTTTTTTTTCTCTTCTGTTTTTTGGTTAATAATGGTCTTAGCAAGAGCTGCCCCAGAGTTCGGAGCGCAAATACCTAACTCGCATGGGAAAAAACAGTAACAGGCTAGGCTATACGCGAAATAAAAACAAGGTAGCACAACAGCAAAACAACAATCTGACCGTCCATTAAACATCCGGCTGGTACGCTGGTGTTTGATTATTTGACGGGTGACGCTTAGTGACAGTTATGAAATCGATTTTAAATATTCGAGAGGCGTGTGTAAAGTAATGGAGAATTGTTTGGGGGTAGAAGGATGTACACAGCTTGCAACGCGTGGCAGGACTAAGTTATTTACTGTTGATGTTTTGCTGTTTTTTTTGTTTTGCAGGTTGGTTGGTTTTTGTTTTGGTTCTACTGAGTATTCTTACTTTTGACTATCAGTTTGGCGGACGTTTCAACCTGCCCAGCGGATGTGGTCACGCGGCAGGTGAAGGTACCGGAGTCTTCCTCGTAGGTCGTCCCGATCAGAAGCACGGCATTATTACCCTCGTTGATCATCTGCAAAAAAAGACAGTAAGGAGAATGCCAGCATTGGAGCAGTATTAGCAAAAAGTCACATTTAAAACGGTAAAGAAATGCAAAAAGATGTGAAGAAATCGAGCTCAATTAGCAATCATGGATCAGGGTTGTCAAATTTTGGTTCAAGCATCTATTGGCGCCGTTGTGGTATTGGGCGGTTTGCCAACATTAATTTCGAAACCGATTTTTAACACTCATCGGGCAAACTTTACACGAGAGCACGCGTAGGATTGTTGACGGACAAACAAGCCGACCGATGAGCGACAAACTGTCTGCCAAGGTAATTAAAACGGGTACTACCTTGGCATGGGCTTCATCGGCACCTGTCTCAGGTTTGTTAGCGGAACGGATTGAATAAGCATGAAAAAACATCCAAATGCAAAGTGAGGTCAAATGGAACTGATCTGGTGGGTGTGACATTTAACAAGATCATCAAACACGTGTGCCAACAACTACTGATCGATCGCAGCTAGTTCTGTCTGTTCCAGCACGGTGATCCAACGACATTAATTAAGACACATCGTTCGCGGTCACACTTCTGGCACGAAACCAAACTAGAAAAAACGGCCCTTAGATGAGGTGTCTTAGGGCACATTTGCGTGATAAATTAGCATAATGATCGGCATCACAAACGCAATTCTATTTCTCAGGGTCTCAAGGTTTGGTAGCTTACCTGACAATCGGGTGACTCCGGAATCAGAAGGCCTTCGCGCAACCACTGGACGGTCATTTTGGTAGGTTTGCCGACAATGGTTGTCTTGAACTGGGCTGGCGAACCCTCGTCCACGATGCAATCTTTCATCTCACCCAGCTTTGGGCCGGCATCGGGCATCTCTGGTGCGACCACCTTCAACGTCGCAGTTGTGTGGACTTCACCGCCCGGATTCGACGCAATACACAGGTACTGGCCCTCATCCTCTGGGAACGCTTCGGTAACGATTAGCGTAAACGCATCCCGATCCTTGCCCATTTGGAAGTACTTGGAGGGTTTAATCTGCTTATCACCCTTGAACCATTGTGCGGTCGGTGTCGGTTTGCCGGTGACACGGGTACGGAACTCTACCGATTGTCCCTCCGGTACGGTTTTATCCTTGAGCGGTTCCACCAACGTTGGTGGACGCTCCGTACCGGGAGTGGCCGGCTTTTCGATGATGGGCGTAACGGGTGTATCCACGGTACATACCGCATCACACCGTGCCTCACCGGCACCGTTGATGGCAACACACTCGTACTTCGCCCCATCCTCTGCGTACGCCTCGATGATGAGCAGCGTGTAGTTGTTATCCTCTTCGAGCATCTTGTACTTGATGTTCGGCGTGAGCTTCTGCCCATTCTTCAACCAGTACACATCGAGCGGCTTCGTGCCGGTCACCTTGGCGTCGAAACGCGCCAACTGACCAGCCGTTACCGTCGTGTCACTGATCGTGCTGACAAAGCTCGGTGGAATCACACCACCACGGCCCTGCTGCCGGCGCTGTTCCACCACCAGGTTGGCGCTACACTTGGCAGTACCTCCACGGTTCTCCGCAATCACGGCAAACACTGCCGAATCTTCGAGGAACACCTGTCGAATGATAAGCACCGACTTCGTACCGAACGTGTGGATCTGGAAGTCGGCTGAATTGTTAATCTGGAAGTTCTCGCGGAACCATCGCACCGTCGGCATGGGTTCCCCGTCGAACTCCACCTCAAACCGTGCCTGTTCGTTTTCGAACGCGCGGCACGGCTGAATCTTACGCGTGAATACTGGTGACTTGGTCGGCTGTACCGGGCCTTCCACCACGCGCTCCTGCGTCGTACCCTTGTGCTCCATTTCGGTCGTTTCCGTGGCGGTGATTTTACGAATGATTTCCTTGTCATCGTACACCTCCTTCTGCGTTTGCTTCTGCTGCGAGATGTGCACTTCCTTGCCCTGGACGGACGTTTCGGTCGGTTCGGGGATCAACTTTTTCTTGGGAGCTTCCACCAGTTCGACGTTTTCGCTCTCTTTTGTTTCCTCGCTGTAACATGGAAGCATAGACGCAGGTTGAGTGGTTGTGTCAGAAATGGTCCCATTATCGCTACTATACTTACAGTGTCTGCTCGTAGGCACTTGCCATACCCTTGGCGATCGATTGGCTAACAACCTTTTCGCCCGGGATCGCAAACTGGTGCTTTTCTTCGCGCATCTTCTGCTCCTTGGTGATCTGCTCATTTTCCAGCTCAGCCAACTTGCTGTAGTAATCCTCGCCCTTCTTCTGCTTGACCGTCTTTTGCCATTCAGTTTCACCGTCCTTCTTGGTCTTCGCCTTCTGCACAACCTTGGTAACGCGTTTCTTTTTCGTCTTCTCTTCCTGCAGCGTCACTTCCAGATCCGTTTCAACGCGTCCCTTCTGATAAGCGACTAGATCGTAGTCGTACCATGCTGTTAATCAAATAATTAGGGTTGGAAAAGTGGATGTTGACAACAGAACGCAGTTCATGAACAACCGTACATGGAGGGGAATTCCGCCAGAAAGCGGGAAAAACCCAACCGTGTTTAAGGTCCACCGTTATGATACAGTACAGAAATATCGAGCCATATGATCGCTGCATTGCAAGGAACGGGAGTAGAAGATCCATACGGGGAAGATTGCGTGCATGCAAAACATGCCTTCAGACATTGGGATAAATTCCGTTAAGGTGCATCGCAATTAATATACGGTTAATTGAAGATTGAGATTGAAACGGTTACCAACAAGTTAGAAACGCGATGACATTAGACACAAGTACAATTTCCTGTCGTTGTTCTCGCTTTCTTTATGAGACCTTACCTAGCACCTGTATCTCAGTGACCGTTCACCATCAAGCGAGAACAACCAGAGCCCAAGAATTCCCGAACAGTGTGACAGATAAGAAAAATGGTCAGTCAATAAGAGCAAGCAAGAAATGGAAGGCGTTTCGAAGTACACGAAACTGTACAAGCTGGATGCAGTGCACGATTCCAACAAAAGTGCCATTTATGTACAAAACGAGTAGAAGAGATAGAGATAAAATTAGTTCCATACGGTGTCGTACGGCTTGCAGCGGAAAAGAAACACAGCATAGTGCAAATGCGCGATAGAGGTGCTTTCTGGATCGAATCGGATGACGATCTTCCGCACGGAAGTCGGCGATTAGTTACTCCATATCCCAGACACCAGGCTGCAGTACTAGGTGAGGTGAGTTCCACGGAAGATCCCCGTTTAGCTTTCTCTCTCCCTCTCATGTTTAACGCAACTGGACCGGGAGCTGCACTGCCTTATGCTAAATCTGCTTTCATTAAGGGGAAGAATTGTAGGCGATTGTGGTCTTCGGGAAGAGTTCTTCCCAAGAAAGGAAGATTAGGAATAGGGAACGGGAATTTGAAGGAGTATTTGACGTGAAATGGTTTGATTGTTGTTGCTGTTGCATATCGTATGTGGTACGGTTCTGTTCGCGAAATGGTCCGGTGGAAGGCCTCCCGTGCAGTTTCGACATGAGCAAAAAGAGAGGCATGAATATAGTGAAGCGTGTTTATCACCTCTCTGTTAGTGTAGTAGTATGGAGTTTACGCGCTAGTGACACTCCAATCAGTAGTGGAGCGAACTCTACCTAAAGCAAAGCACCAGTCTCCAGTGCTGACCTTTTGAGTGGCCAGTGAGTAGTAGAGAGTAAGTGTGTGAGTGATAAAAGTGGCAGTAGTAAGTAGATAGAGTAGAGAGTAGCGATAGGTGTCCATTTTTGGCTGACACTGCCGCGAGTAGGAAGAGTTCATTGTTGGTGCAGTGAGATCGATTGATGGCGGTGTCGTCATACTTACGTCGTGGCGAATTCTTCAGCACGCCGCGGTAGTCATCACGACGAGGAGTAATCTTTAGTTCGCAGCTAGCAACGGCTTCACCAACGGAGCTACGAGCGATAACCTCAATCTTGCCAGTGTCATATTGACGCGTCTTCGGAATATCGAAGTGGTACATGCCATCATAAGTAAGCTTATATCGTTGACCCTAAAGGGAAGGATTTAGTTAGATCCGTAACATCTACCGAACGTTTTCCTCTGATGCTTACATTAACGACGGTATGACCATTGATGAGCCACATGACACGCGGCTTTGGATGTCCAGTAACACGACAACAGAATCGAGCCCATTCACCTTCCTCTACCTCGATCGATTCCGGCCGGCTGACAAACGCTGGTTCCTTCTTGGGTTTTTGCGTCTCGTCGATCACCTCGGGGATGCTAGAAACATAACCGAATACGGTTAGTAAAGTACAGGGAGTCACTTTTGAGTGACTGGAGATTTTTTTTTGTTAAACATACTTCAAGTTCCACAAAGCTTCCATCTCGCGGATCTTCTGGATACTCTTCATGCCCTTTGGCAACTGCGAATCGTAGACAATGCCTGGCTTGCCGGTAGTCTTGATGATTGCACGAGTTTCGTCCATGCCGTACAAGTTCGTGGCACGGCACAAATACTCGCCACTATCCTCCGGATAGATCCACCCGAAGTTCATTGCAACGTAACCAAAATCGTAGATCGGCGTGAAACGGTTCTCTGTGAAAGCATAAATTGTTGTTTAAAATATGGCCACTTATAAATTGTCCCAGTATTTGCTATCTCGTATATACTCACTGTACGGCAGTGGTTTGCCGTTGTAGAACCATTCCACCTTCATGTCTGGATCACCGACCGGTGCCAGCTGGCACTCGAACTTGGTGGCCTGCATCTCGACCAGGTTGGTCTGGTCCTTGATCTGAACAACGAAACGGGGTGGCTGCTTGCGGTCCGGATCGAACAAGTCGTCCTCCGTCAGGAAGATCTCCTCGGTGTACTTCTTGATCGTTGCTTCCATTTGCATTAGCGTCTCCGACTTCTGCATACCCTTTGGAATCTGGTTCTGAAGCACAATCGACGGCAACTTCTTGCAGCTGATGTGAGCCTTGGTTACGTCCTCACCGTGCTCGTTGAAGGCGCGGCAAGTATAGTCGCCAGCATCCTCCGTGTATACTGAAAGAATGTCCAGCGACACGAAGCCCATGTCGTAGATCGTACGGTAGCGATGACCGCTTGGCAGTGGTTTGCCGTTGCGGAACCATTCGACTCGCAGCTTCGGATCTTCCTTCGGTTCAACGCGACACTCGAAGCGAATAGTTTCACCCTCATCGATCGTGGCCGACTGGATCTGTGAGACAAACTTCGGTGGCCCGAAGGTACGCTCCTCCTGGGTCGCCAATGTTACTTTTCCACGTTCCAGCTCCTTCAGCTTGGAAGCAGTCATGCCTTCAGGCAGCTGTGAATCAAGCACAATACCACCACGGGCCACCACAGTCACCTTAGCGGTAGTTGACGCGGTGCCCCATTTGTTGGTGGCACGGCACTCGTACACGCCAGAATCGCGTACGTACGCGTAGTCCATATCGAGTGCGATGAAACCGAAGTCATTCAGCATGTGCACACGGGAACCGGTTGCAAATGGCTTGCCATTGTGATACCAATCAATACGCAGCGACGAATCACCCACCGGTTCGACGCGACAGTCGAAGTGAACTGGTCCACCCTCGGGTATGTCCACGTTGTCCTTGATTTCGACAACGAACTTCGGTGGGCGGCCTTCTTCCTCATCAGCCATCAGCTCTTCGCGCTTGTGCAGCTGTTCCTCCAGCTTCTGGATGCTTTCCGTGCCAGTGCGGAAGTTCGATGGCAGTTGCGGCTCCATGATGATACCTTGGCGACCACGCACAGTCAGTTTGCATGAAACGGTTGCCTCTCCGTGGCGGTTTGTAGCCTTACACGTGTACAATCCCGAGTCGCGCTGGTAGCAGCCAGCAATCTCCAGGATTACAAAACCAAAGTCGTTGATCGTCTTGATGCGAGAGCCAGCCCACAAAGCCTTTCCGTTGTGGTACCACTCGACACGCATGCTCGGATCGTTGATCGGCGTCAGGCGGCATTCGAAGTGCGCCAACGAATTCTCGGTCAAAGTCATGTCCGAAGGTGTGGTGATGAATTCCGGTGGCTTACCAGTATCATCATCGGGCGAGCCAAGTCCGCCATGAGGAATGCCAAGACCTTCCAGCTCGGCAATACGTTCGATTGTGCTCTCCATGCCCTTGGGCAGTTGTGACTCAAGAATAATGCTACGCTTACCCTGTACACGCATGGTCGACGTAGTGACTGCCTCACCGTACTCGTTGGTCGCACGACACGAGTACTCTCCCGAGTCCTCGGGATATACTGGCGAGATTTCCAAAATGACGAATCCAAAGTCGCAGAACGTGCGGAACCGTGAGCCGGTTTTTAGTGGCTTGCCGTTCCAGAACCATTCCACCTTCAGCTTCGGATCGTCCGTCGGTGTCAACTTCGCCTCGAAGTGAGCGCTTTCGCCTTCACGCAGCGAATCGATGTTCGATAGTGGCGTGGTGAAGACTGGAGCACGACCACCCTCGGTGCGCTCACGCTCATCACGGGTACGGATCAAAGAATCTTCCAGCGTCTGGATCTTCTCCAGTCCACCCTCCATTCCACGGGGCAATTGCGAGTCCAGGATAAGGTTGGCCTTCGAGATACAACGCAGCGTAGCCTTGGTGCTGTCCGAGCCATACTTGTTCGTAGCACGGCACTCAAATTCACCCGAGTTTTCTTCGTAACAGTACAGGATATCAAGAATCACGATTCCGAAATCGTGGAACGTACGGTAGCGATGGCCATGTGGCAACTTCTGTCCGTTCCAGTACCATTCCACCACCAGCTCGGGATCGTTGATCGGCGTTAGGCGCGCTTCAAAGTGAGCGCTCTGGCCCTCCACTAGCTTCGTAATGTCGTTGATCTTTGTGGTGAAGCGTGGTGCTTCGCCAACTGGTGATCCAGCGGCCGTTTGCTTCACACCCGACTGGCTTTCGAGCTCACGAATTCTTGCCAGTGAGTCGGGTTGCAGAGACTCCAGATACACGCCACCCTTTCCGAAGCACTTAAGTGTAGCACGGGTCGTGTCTTCACCGTATTTGTTCGACGCACGGCACACGTACTCACCCGAGTCGTGACTCTGCACGTACGCAATATCCAGCAGCACATAGCCAAAGTCCGATACTGGCTTGATGCGGTTTGAATGGCGCATGGGCTTGCCGTTGTGGAACCATTCCACCTTCAGATCCGGATCGTTCACCGGCACAAGAGTACACTCGAAATGAGCCGATTGGCCATCCTTCAAGCCCTCCAGCGATTGAAGCTGAGTAGTGAAACGTGGCTTCTGTCCAGCCGACTTGTCAACGCATTCCAGATCAACGCTGATCTCAGCCGATCCCCAACGGTTTGTGGCACGACACGTGTAGCTGCCCGAGTCCTCAATCTTAGTGCCGAGGATCTCTAGCACCACCATTCCAAAAGCGTACACCGTGCGCACACGGTGGCTTGCTTCAAGCTGTTTGCCATTGTACAACCACTCGATGATCATGGACTGGTCGCCAGTGGGAATGAGCGTAGCATCGAAGTGCGCTATCTCACCCTCGCCGACATTTTTCAGCGTTACAAACTCCGAAGTGAAGCGAGGTGCATGTCCGGCATCCGATTCCGCCTGTCCACCTTCTTGACGACGAAGCGAATCCTCCAGATCTTGGATCTTTTCCAGACCCTCCGTGCCCTTTGGATGCTGCGTACGCTCGATCAGACTCTCCTTAGTAGCGCAATACACGGTCGAGGAAGTGAATGCCTCGCCGGCCAGGTTGTACGCTTTGCAGGTGTAAATTCCCTGATCACGTTCATATACCTCCGTAAGGTCGAGCGTGACAAAACCAAAGTCACTCGTCATCTTAAAGCGTGATCCATGCTCCAACACCTTGCCATTGAAGTACCACTCAATCTTCAGGTTAGGATCATCCTTAGGTTCAACCTGGCCTTCCAGATGAAGTGCTTCTGCCTCGTTCAGCCGGAACTCCGACTGCAACTGTACCGTCCATTGTGGTTTCGGGAAGGCAGATTCCGGTTTCGATTCCTGGCGACGATAACGGTTGGCCAAAGCAGCTTCGGTATCCTGGACTGCCTCAAGTCCAGCCTTGCCCTGTGGATGTTGCGTGTCCAGGTACATAGTGGTAGTGCTGGTACAACGCAATGAACCAGAAGTCGATGCCGTTCCCTTGCTGTTGGTTGCTTTGCAAGTGTAGATACCCGAATCCTCGGCGTAAGCACCGGTCAGATCCAGTGAGACAAAACCGAAGTCATACGTAGTCTTGAAGCGTGCACCAGTTGGCAGTGGCTTACCATTGACAAACCATTCGATCTGCATCGTTGGATCCTTGGAAGGTTCTACGCGGCATTCGAAGTGTGCATTTTCACCTTCCTTGATCTCCACATTGTTCAGGTGGCTAACAAAGACTGGCGATTCGAACTGATCCTCTGGTACATCGCGCAGGTTCATTCGCGGTGCCTCCAGATCCTGGATTTTCTGCACAGACGATGGATGCATGGTGTCACCGAGCAACCAATGGCTCGCATCGATCTTCAGCGTTGCCGTAGACACAGCTTCACCGAGATTGTTGGTAGCTTTGCAGGTGTAGATGGCCGAGTCGTCCGCTCGTAGACCGTTGATTGAAAGAGTAACGAGCCCGAAATCGAATGTGCTGCGAATTCGTGCTCCGGTGGTGATCGCGATGCCGTTCTTGAACCACTCGATACGGAGGTTCGGATCGGCGCGTGGTTCCACCTGAGCTTCCAGGTAGACGTGCTGTCCTTCCTGCAGCTTGTCGTGGCTCTCCAGATGCGTGGTGAATACCGGAGCCTGTTGTGGCGTGGTATCGACAAACATATCAGGCACACGGTTCATGGCGGCTTCCTTCAGCTGAATCTTTTCCCAGGCTTCTGGAAGCAGCGGTTCGCCCGCGATCGATGCCTTCGACTTGATCTTCATCGTGGTCGATGAAACGGCTTCGCCCGCGCGATTAATTGCCTTGCACATGTACACACCGGAATCTTCCGCCACGACCGAATTGATGTCCAGCGTAACGAATCCGAAGTCGTTCGTAGTACGGAATCGAGAACCCATCTTCAGTTCAACGCCGTTCACGTACCATTCGTACTTCATGCTAGCATCACCAACCGGCACAACGCGTGCTTCGAAGTGTGCATGCTGACCCTCCCACAGCTCCGACGGTCCGGTCAGCAATTGCGTGAATATAGGCTTTTCGAAAGCTGCCTCCTGGTCGTCGGAACGCTGCTGGTGCGGTTGCTCCAAAGCAATAATCTTCTTCATGCCCTCTGGGTGCTGCGAATCCATCTGAATGCTTGCCTTCGTGCGGACACGCATAGAAGCGGTAGTGACGGCCTCACCCAGCGGGTTAATCGCACGACACATGTACACACCTTCATCCTCCTCGCGCACATGCTGCAAATCCATCGAGACGAAGCCGAAATCGTGCTGCTTTGTGATGCGCGAGCTATCTTCTAGTGGTTGCTCGTTGCGGAACCATTCTACTCGCAGATTGGGATCGCCCACAGGAATCAAGCGGCATTCGAAGTGTGCCGTTTGCCCTTCGGCCACATAATCAATGTTCTGCAGCGGTTGAGTGAACACTGGACGTTGTTTTGTGATCGTATCCTGTACCTCCGGACGACGGAATGGACTAGCGCCCTCGAGCTGCTTGATCTTATCCAGACCCTCCGGATGCTGCGTATCAGATATGATGGCTCCCTTAGCAGTCACCTGCATCTTGATCGACGATTTGCACTGGCCCTTGGCGTTGATGGCCTTCACCGTGTATTCGCCCGCATCCTCAGCAACAACATGCTGGATGTCCAGCGCGACATAACCAAAGTCAAACGTAATATGGAAGCGGGAAGCCGATTGCAATGGTTTACCGTTGTGGTAAAACTCGATGCGCAAGTTCGGGTCGTGGATCGGTTCAACCTGCGCCTCAAAGTGGGCCGTTTGTCCCTCATGAATCTCCGTTGTGCCACGCAGCTCGGTAACGAAACGTGGTGCAGTAACTTCCGGTTCATCCAGCTCCAGACGCGATGGTCGAACGTGCGCCTCCAGCTTCTGGATCTTTTCCAATCCATCCGGATGCTGCGAGTCGAAGATGATGTTGCGCTTGTTCGTGACGCGAATGTTGCATGTACTGACCGCTTCACCGACTTGGTTGGTGGCCTTGCACATGTATGTTCCACTGTCCTCACCGTACACGTACAGAATGTCGAGCGCCACGTAACCGAAGTCGTGCGTCGTACGGAAGCGATGTCCTGCGCGGATTGCCTTTCCGTTGATGAACCATTCGATCTTGAGATTCGGGTCGTTTATCGGTTCCACACGACACTCCAGGTGGGCATAGTCGCCTTCCTTCAGATTCTCCAAGCTAGTCAGCGGAGTGAGGAAGACTGGTTTCTGCTTGGCCGGTTCAACATCAGGAGTGTGCGGTTTCTGGTAGCTCTCCAGTTCCTTAATCTTTTGCAGCCGCTGTTCATCGAGCGTCTCCAAATATAATCCGGCATTTGCTAAAAGATAAACGAAAACGCGCATTACGCTCAAAGTACAAATTGAACCGTGCTTGACCGTGCTTACCTGTGACTTTAACAGCGCATGTCGTAACAGCCTCTCCAATTGCATTCTTAGCCTTACACATGTAAGTTCCCGTGTCCTCAGCGTGCGCATAAAGGATGTCGAGAGCTACGAAACCAAAATCGTACGTCGTTTTGAACCGGTGGCCCTGTTGAATAGGGCGTCCATTGCAATACCATTCCACCTTCATCGTTGGATCGTTGACCGGTGTCAATGTAGCTTCCAGATGTACCGGCAGTCCCTCGCCAACACTAGCATTCTTAAGCGGTCGGCCAAACTGCGGCTTTTCGGCTACATACATCTCATCTTCTCCCTTACGACCGTAGCGAGCGTCACATTCCAGATACTGAATCTTCTCCAGTGCTCCTTCGTGCTGGGTATCACGTACAATACCAGCTTTCGGGGTTACGTTCAACGAGATCGAAGACGTTTCCGATCCGAGGTGGTTCGTCGCACGGCACGTGTATTCACCCGAATCCTCGGCGTACACAGTCAGCACATCCAGCGCAGCAAATCCAAAGTCGTATGTCGTGCGGAATCTATGACCGGTCGTGAGTGGTTGGCCATTGTGGAACCACTCCACCTTCAGGCTCGAATCCGGATACGGCTCGATACGACATTCGTAGTGGGCACTTTGACCTTCAACTAGATTTGTTGGGCCGTGCAATTTCGTGGTGAACTTAGGTGGCTGAGTAACAGCAACATCTTCCTCTTCACGACGCTGGAACCTGATAGCATCCTCGAGCTGATGGATTTTCTCCAGTGCACTCTCGTTCTGAGTATCCAGGTCCAATGATGCCTTTGACTGGACAACCAACTTCGCAGAGGTAACAGCTTGACCAAGGTCGTTTGTTGCGCGGCACGTGTAAGTGCCCGAATCCTCCGGGTTAACGTACTTCATGTTCAATGCTACGTAACCGAAGTCATGCATCGTCGTGGTGCGGTTTGAAGCCTCGATTGGAACACCATTGCGCAACCATTCTACGCGCATCTTCGGATCACCGACCGGTACCAGACGAGCTTCAAAGTGTACCGCTTGGTTTTCTGCTACCTTGACATCCTTCACAGGCAGGGTAAACACCGGAGCCTGCGTGATAACCTCATCCACATCCGTTTCGCGCTGGTAGCGTGAATTATCCTCAAGATAGCGTAAGCTAGTCAGAGCATGTTCGTGTTGTGACTCCGAATAGATACTCTTGCGTGTATGCACAACACACGTGGCCGAAGTAACAGCTTCACCTAGAGCATTCACTGCACGGCACGTGTAGGTGCCGGAGTCGTCAGCCAGACAGCCCATGATGTCGAGCGCCACAAAGCCAAAGTTGTTGGTTTCGGTGAAACGCGAACCAGTCTTCACTGGTGCCTCGTTATGGTACCATTCGACGCGCAGCGTTGGATCCGACACAGGAATCAAACGACACTCAAAGTGAGCACGCTGGCCTTCCTTAATCTCAATGTGTTTTAGCGATGTTGTGAACGTTGGCGCTTGAGTCGTCATCTCGTCCAGATAATCCGACCGCTGCTGACGTGCCTTCTCCTCGAGATACTGGATCTGTTCAAGACCCATCTCGTTCTGGGTGTTGGTAAGAATCTGCTGCGATCCTCGACATACCAGCTGCACGGCGATTTCGTCAACACCGACCAAGTTCACGGCACGACACATGTAGGTACCGGTATCTTCAGCAATCAGGTCGATGATATCGAGGGCAACGTAGCCAAAGTCATGAATAGGACGGAAACGATGGCCCACAGTGATGGGCATGCCGTTCTTGTACCATTCCACCTTCAGGTTCGGATCCGTGACAGGTTCCAGCTTGCACTCGAAATGTGCATGGCCACCCTCCTGCGCACGGTCAATATTCTTCGGCTTGGTAAGGAAGCGCGGCTTCACGTTGACAATCTCATCGACGTACTCAGTCTTGCGATAGCGGGCAATATCCTCCAGATATTGCAACTTCTCCAACCCTGCTGGGTATTGCGTTTCCAGGATCAAATCCTTCTTTGCCATGATACGCACAGAGCAAGAGTTGACCGCTTCACCGAGCGAGTTGCGAGCTTGGCAAGTGTACACACCCGAGTCCGCCGCATACACGCCTAGCAAGTCCAATGCCACGTAATCGAACTCGTACGCTGGTCGGAAGCGATGTCCAATCTTAACCGGCATACCGTTTACGAACCATTCCACACGCATGGTCGGATCACCGACTGGTTGCAGACGGCACTCTAGATGAATGTTGGTTCCTTCAAACGTTTCGATGTTATGCAATGAGCGAGCGAACTGAGGCGGCGACATCACCGTAATATCCTCAAGCACATCCCGACGCATACGCGAGGCATCCTCCAGATACTGCATCTGTTCGACGGACATTTCACTCTGGGCCTCCGTGATGACGTCCGAGCGTGTAATGACGCGCACGCACGCAGACGTATGGGCCGATCCGAGCTGGTTCGTCGCCCGTACCGTGTATTCGCCCGAGTCAACCGCCGTCGAATGCAGGATGTCCAGTGCTACGAAACCAAAGTCGTAGTAGGTTTTGAAGCGCGAACCCACAGTAATCGGACGTCCATTGTGGTACCATTCTACGCGCATAGTTGGGTCACCGAGCGGTTCCAGCTTGCACTCCAAATGAATGTTACGCCCCTCACCAACCGGTTGCGGATCGGATAGCGGTTGGGTGAAGATTGGCTTTGACTTGCACAATTCTTCAACTTGGTACTGCGGTTCAACAAACTGCTTCTCCACCTTCTGCTGCGAACGTTCCACCACATGGTGCATGCTCGTTGTGTCGATAGCAGCACGTGCTGAAAAGAGAGACATAAGCTATAGTGTTAGAAACTGTCCGTATCAGTATATACACAATATAAATCTTACTTTCCACTACCATTGTAGCTTCAACCTGTGCTTGTCCTGAGCTGTTCGCAGCTACCAGAGTGTATGTTCCGGAATCTTCCGCACGTACGTCCAAGATATCCAGTGCTACATAGCCGAAGTCATGGTAGGTTTGGATCCGGTTAGCACTCATCAATGGACGACCATTGTGGTACCATTCGACGCGCATGGTCAGGTCCGACTGTGGTTCCAGACGAGCTTCAAAGTGGGCACGCTGTCCCTCAACAATTCGGTTCGTACCCTTGAGTGGTCCAAGGAATCGTGGTTGAGGTTGCACGACCTGCTGCTCAACTTGTTCCTGAGTAGTGCGTGTGTAGCGCGATGAATCCTCCAGATACTGGATCTTCTCCATGCCCATGTGACTTGTTTGTGAATCGACAATGATGTCCTGGCGAGTCAGCACCGTCAAGCGGGCGGAAACATGCGCCTCTCCAAGAGAGTTATAAGCACGACACGTGTAGGTACCGACGTCGTGTACGGTAACTTGCTTGATGGTAAGCGCCACATAGCCGAAGTTACAGAACGAGGTAATACGCGAGCTTGCCTCTACCGGATGACCATCCTTAAGCCACTCGACGCGCAGAGTCGCATCACCGACCGGCTCAAGACGGGCCTCGAAGTGTGCAAAGCCACCTTCTCGTACATTGAGTTGATCCGAGACAGGACTCTTGAACTCCGGCCGCTGTGTGCTTTCAGGCGTCTCCTCGTAGAACTTCATGTTCTGGTACTTCTGGTACTGTTCCAGTTCCTCGATCTTCTGAATATAGTTTCGTTGCTCCGAGATGCCCAAGTCACCCGTAACAGGTGCCTTGCTGACTACGGTGATCTTCGATGTGCTGATCGCTTCGCCTATGCGATTCACTGCACGCACCGTATACGTACCGGCATCCTCCGCACGCAGATGCATGATGTTCAGCGAAACGTAGCCGAAGTTGAAAATGGCAGTAATGCGCGAGCTAGCCGTTATTGGGCGTCCATCCTTGTACCACTCAACGCGCATCGTAGGATCGCTGACCGGTGTGATCTGCGCTTCGAAATGAGCATTGCGGCCTTCCTCTAGTTCACCCAAATCTTGAAGCGGTCGTGTGAAACCTGGCTTCTGGTTAACGACTTCCTCGATGCTTTCGGTACGCACATATTTCGAGTAGTCCTCAAGATGCTGGATCTGATCCAGCGATGATGGATGCTGCGTTTGCTGTTCGATTGGAGGACGGGGCTGCACGCTGAGCATGGCACGCGATTCTGCTACTCCCGTCGAGCTGGACAAGCGACACAAGTATTCACCGCTGTCTTCCATCACAATCGTCAAAAGATCCAAAGCCACGAACCCGAACTGGAACGTGGTGTTTGCTCGAGAACCTGTACAAGGGAGACATCATTTCATAAAGCAAGCCATTATGTTTAGCAGCTTACCAACACTTACTTGCTTGAATCAGATTTCCATTCAAGAACCACTGAACGCGCATCGAAGGATCGGAAACGGGCTCAATGCGAGCCTCAAAGTGTACTTTTCCACCTTCAACCTGTGCAACGTCGCTCAATGGGACTATGAATTTCGGTGGTGGATAGGTGCGATCCTCCTCCTTCGGTGGTGCATGAGGAGCAGCTCGCTCCACGTGGCGCAAGTAGATGATTTCCGGTTCCGGAACAGCTCTGTAAATTGAATTAAAAAACCATTACATTATGCCGCCCTTTAGCGACTTGTGCTTCTGTTCTTTAAAATACTTACTCCGGCTGAATGACCTTAGTAGGACGAGGTAGATTGAGACGTTTCTGCTCTGGCGCCGGTCCCTTCGGAGCTTCGACGAAGAGACGGGCGCGCGTTGCCGTGGTACCGGCCACGTTCTGTGCCGTACACTGGTACCACGCGGCGTCCGACGCTTTCGCTCTCGGGATGTCAACGGTAGTGCAACCGTTCTCGTCGTTGCAGATCTGCACTTCCGGTCCAGGGACAAGCGGAATGCCATCCTTCTGCCAGGTAATACGCGGCAACGGTGTTCCGATGGCGCGTGCAAACAGTCGTACCGGTTCGCCTTCCTTCACGTTAACCGTGGTGAAACGCTCTACGAACTTCGGTGCAACCACCTGCTCACGCTCACACACGACCAGTTTGGCCTGAGCGGCTACCTCGCCACTCTTGTTACGTGCCACACACGTCACAATTCCATGGTCGAAGCGATTAGTGCTGGTGATCATCAACGCATGATTGCCGGCCTCATTGACGAGGATCTTGTGTGTCGCATCGTCCGTCACCAGGTTGCCGTTGATGTACCAAGCTACCTCCGGATAGGGACGTCCGGTCACACGACAGTCGAATCGTACCATCTTACCCTCGGTTGTCTCCGCGTCCTGGATCAATGTCATAAACGACGGAGACAGTGCCTTCGTAGCCTCAGATGAGGTTTCAATAACCTGCTGTTGCTGTTGATGGTACTGCTGTTGTTCCGAGAACGAGGTAGCGCGTTCAACGGCCACCTGTTCCTGGGCAGCTTCGACTGCCAAGACAGCCGACGACACCTGACAACCTTGCGGATTTTCTGCCAGCAAGGTGTAATGTCCGGAGTCGCGTGCATTCACGTTTTTGATGCGCAGCGTTGCCTGCTGGTTTGAGTAACCCATCTCGTACTTGTCCGCCGACGGAATAAGGCGCTGACCGTCCTTAAACCAGGAAAGTCGCGGACGTGGATTAGCTACGACACGCGTGCTGAACACTGCATCCGAACCCTCGGAAAGCTTCGAGTTGCGTGGCTTCTGACCAATCTGTGGAGCCGCAGCTGGACCCAAAGCGCGATCTACTGTCGTGATCAACTGGGCGTCCGTTTCTCCGGCATATCGTCGTGTAATCGACTCCCTGTAGGATGTCTCGCGCAGCAACCGGTACTCGAAGGTATCTACCTTGAATTCTTCCTCCACGTGAGAGTATCCATTGGTATATTGCTGCTGCTGCTGCTTAATGCTAGTTTGCTGCTGTTCGCGACGAACCTGCTGGAACTGTGGAGTCGGCATACCCTCCGGCTGGATGAATACCGAACAGATCGCTTCTCCGACAGCGTTACGTGCCTTACACGTGTACTCGCCCTCATCTCCCGGTCCGATCTGGTTGATCAGCAGCGAGACGGCTCCGGTCGCCGGGTTGTAGCTCAAGCGATGTTTCGAGGAATCGAGAAGGGGTGCGCCTTTCCGAGTCCACGAAACTTCTGGCTTGGGATTACCCTTTAGCTTGCCCTCGAACAGCGCGTTGCCGCCCTGGGCGAAGCGCGAGTTCTTGAAGATTTGTTCAAACACCGGCGGTGAGTAATCACCGGGACCGGCTGAAACCGGAGTTGGAGCCGCCATACCGTACGTCGGTTGCGACTGCAATGGTACTTGCTGCTGTGGCTGCTGTTGGAACGGAGTACCAACAGTTGGTGTCTGCAGACCGGGTGTTATCGATGCCAGCGGTGTAGTACTCTGCTGAATGTAGCCACCATGCTGCTGTTGCACTGTAAAGGAAAAAGAATAATCAGTCCGCAGACATTAGAAGAAGAATAACGCTGGACGATATCCCCCATCATGAAAAATTCCCTTTCTATTTACGAATGGATTAAAAGAGAGATAGTATATCCGCTGTCAGTTTCATGGCCCTTCATCCTGCGCACCATCCGTGTTGTGCGTATATTTTTAGGGCGCATATCTGCAAACACAGGTGTACTATAGTACGTGGGGCTGCAAGGTGTGCCAACTAGGTCGTTCAAGTTCACGTATACACCTTAAGTTCGACAACCGGTCATGAATGAAACAGACCGGTCGCTAGGGGACGGGATCTTGCTAACTTGTCACAGTTTGTGGGTCAAGGTCACACCACCTGTAGAACTTGCCGTCCCGTTTGTGGTATATTTGCCGAATTATTAATTCTTATCGTTGCTCCATTCACCGACGATCTGTTGATACCGTTTTGTCATGTTTTCGCAAAGTCTCTTGAACCCGGATGAAGCATGTCCCGTGACTATGAGCACCGTAAAGAACAGCTGCAGTCGGATCGCTTTCACATAAATTATACCGTACAACCGGGGCCGACCATCTGCGTGATGTAATTTTAGGATGGATCTGGCAACGCGTCGGGAAATAAGATTACGCAATGCGACAACCGTTGCCGTTTGACTATTTTTAACCTGCAGCGACCCTTTTTCCTTGGTCGGTTTGTACGAGTGTGTGAGGGGGTTGCGCACCAGTCCCCGGGGTTGCGTTGAATCCGTGTCCGTGCAACAATCCGGACGAATGTAACCGCTTCAATGGGCTGTAGTATTCTCTGTGCGAGCGCACACGGAGAGTAAGAGCAACGTGTTTGCGAGAAGAATAATTATTTACATTCGAAATAGGAGAGTTGTTTCCTTTTTCAAGCAGGAAGAATAGTAACGTGTTCGAGCATTCTTCGTTTTGGGGGGAAATGATACCGATTGACACTTCCTTCAATGTTCAGATGCACGAGTAGCCAAACACGTTCACGAATGGTCTTATTTAAATATGAACGCACTGCTAAACTGTGTTCCATTTCTAGATATACCTTTTCCCGCTACTCTGCTCTCACTAAACACAGCTTACGCAATGATATCGCTTATTCATAAGCCTTTGTGTCACCTTTCCTTTCACCGCTCTATCGCGATAAGTTAATTTCTTGCACTGCCCGAGAATGCACAAATATTATTCCGATTGTTTTCAGTTACGTTGAAGATAAGCACCTAACGTTGACGAGGTTGGTCGTAATGACAGAACGTTGCAAACTGTGCTGGAATAAACTACAAACTAGCAGTATCTGATCCGTACTGCCTGCTAATGACCGATTACACCTTTGCTTTGCGCCCGACTCTGTAAGATCTGCTCCCGATAGTTTGCCCAGACGGACAGATAGCATGTGAGCAGCAAGCTATACAGTTAGTGATCTTTATGGCAACGAAGATCACTGCAGCGTGAAATCAGCTACTCCCGAAGAACTCGGCCTTAGGCTTTCTGGGAGTAGCGAAAGGAAGAAACAAAAAAAAAACGGAGCTAAATAAATAAACTTAGTCGTGATGCATCAGCAAGCTCAGCTCGTAACAGACGGCTAAGCTAGGGCGTCTGATGTGCATCAGGTTTACCGCTTTCAACCATTCAGTAAGTACTAGTATGGTGAATTTATTTGTTTATTGCATTCGGTTTTTTTTGTTGCTGTTGAACGCTTCACACTTAGCCTATGGGGTTTCCATTTCCGGACGTTGAACGTCTTTAGCTGGCATCCCCAAGGGTCCACCAGTAAGTCACTCGTGCGTCACTTACAACGCATGCCATCACGAACGGACGTCACTAAATAGAAGCTCAAGTGCACACCATCAATACATGACCACAAAAAAAATGAAAAAGCATTAGGTTCAGTTGTGGCGTAGAACAACAAATAAACTGATGGTTCTAGTTAGCTAGTTCTACAAGCTAGAACGTTTATACAGTAGTCAAGCTCCAAATAGGGTCGCCTTGTTTGTTGATGTGTCGCGATGGACGAAAATGGTACTACGTACAAGTTGTCTTGGCATTCTGTACGAATGTAGTCACACCAGATAGGGTAGTGGAAAATTTGTTCCATATTGAGCTTCTGATGGAAAACAGCATTGGGCACTTTTTTATGGAAATGTAAATAGGTTTTCTATATGAAATATTGAACCCGGTGGCTGAGCATCGCTTTCTTCGTGCCATCAATTTGAATAAATATACAATGAATAATAGGAAATCGTATTATCATACTTCGCTTTAATGCATATTTCCCACAATCATACCAGCGATCCATCATTTCCACACGATTGATAAATCAATAACCTTTTCACATTATAATCCTTGTACAGGTCCGATTTAATTAAAAAACTTTGTTTTCATTTTCATTTCAGACTCGCATCAATCCTTCTCAGGTACGTATTAGTAACCAGCAGAGCGTACTTTGCGGCCATGGTTTGTGGATATATTCGTTCGTTTCCGGTCGTACAGGGATCGTAGGGAGCCACCCCGATCAGCGGGGAATAGGGAGACGTACGGGAGGTCAGTCGGAAAGGTTTCAGTAAGATTCGGTCGCGAATACGCACTCACTCACGCACGCCACAAAAACCTCAATGCCTCAACACCTTTCACTGTACGCGTACGTAGATTGCATCGTTACAGTGGCATACCGTTTTTTTTTGTAGTAGTTTTCTGGGGTGCGGGTAAATGCTAAGAGACGAACCGAAGGGTGCACCAACATCCGTTAAAGTCTGCATTAATTTTCTACTCGCATGGATGGTTGCCGGACGGTGCGAGACCCTATATGTTCCCGGTGCCCTTTGAAATGGAAGTAGGGGGAAGGAAGCGCTAGCTCATTATTGCTGGCTTTCATCCATTTTCTTTACCCTGCGGCTTCTTAAAATCGATCATCAAGTTGGTTCATTCACTGCATGACTGATAACCGCAAATTGAATTGATGTTGAGAGTACAAAAGTTAAACGAATGTCTGTCTGCTGAATGAAACTGATACTGACAGAGTGGGATAAAAATTCTAGATTTTCTGGATATCTTGAAATCTGTTTAAAAAAATTATTCTTCAAGACCAACATCCAGAGAATTCTTGATAAAACAAATTGACGACAAGCATATAAACAATCAATCACATGTCCATAACCCCGATAACCTCTGGACATGGTGACGTCTGGCATCATGTCAATCAGGCGAGAACAGTAATCGGTGCGTCGTATACACACCAGAACACGATACAGAAATTATCGTTGCAACACGTTCATCAAAGTGATAGTCCTCTACGGACGCCCTGCCCTGTGACCTGTGTTCTCTGTCCGATAGTCTTCATCAATGACATACTCCCCGAAACACGCTCTAGGGAGCAATTAAGCCGCGGCTTGTGCATCATGCGGTGACGGACGCACGATCCAAACGATCTCTAATCAACAGTTCTAGTTAAATGAGGCCAACATACACTTGTTGAACACCGCCAACAGGGCTACGGCGCGGGGCGACACGTTTACTGACGACTGCCAAATATGGCCGAACCGGTCGAGGGCAACGCCTGCGAAGGCAAGCCGCGTCGTAAGAAATTTGATCCCACAGTGAGCCACGGATGGGCAAAAGTGAAACAGTTTCTTCCACACGTCTGTCCCTTCCGTGCCGCGAACATTGCTTTCCCAATACAGGCTTGACCTAGAATGGGGAGGAAAAACTTGGACATCCGTGATCAAGGCTGACGCCATCTCAATGATATCGTTTGGAGTTTTTTTCTTCTCTTCTCCTTTGAGGTAATGTGTGATCGATTAGTGCATTGGCAGAAATTATATGTGAAGGAGTCTAATTTCCTCATCCTTTGACCAAGACTCGATAATTGGTATCTAATCATACTCTTCGCGAGGGTGACATTCCAACTGAAGGTAAACGATTTTATTAAGCCATCAATAATAAACTCTGACAGATGTTCGGTGTGTGCAGAATAGCGTGACGCACTAAGGGTGACCAGTTGTTGGCATTGTTACAATTCTAATTCTAACACGCTTTAGTGTTTTTTGCTATTTCTATTCTTAAATATGGCGTCATATGTCAACTGTCGGCAGACGTGTGGCGTCTAAACATTCTGCCGGTGTCTGTACGAGGAGATCTCAAAATCTGAAAATCGTTGCCACCTTGTGATCAAATTGTTTTGCTCCGAAAGCTGTCATAATAAAGCATTTTTGGAGAATTTCTTCAAGGAATTACTCCCACACTGTAACATATTTTTGGTACAGTACTGCATCAAATAAATGGTGACAGCCCCCGCCGCGGAACGATGTTATTCATCATCACGGAAATCACGGATTCCACCACCTCTTTAGTTGTAACGTGATGGATTCTAACATTACAGGATGCACATGGTGGAAGGCATCTTTTACGCTTGTTTTAAAAATAATCTCTGTGAAATAAAGGTGCCTTCGGGAGCGATTTTCTTATTCGCCGTGGCAATTCTTTTCCTTCACTGGCCACCTTCTGTTGCCATTCCTCCAACGCAACGCCCACGCATACTTGCATCCAAAAAATACCACAACCGTAGGAGAAAGACAGGGACAGTGTGTTCTTCTTGGACAGTAGTGGGCAGGCGGGCTGAGCAGGACACCGTGAAATTCCTGATCCTGCGCGTACGTGGTGCCGATCGGTGGCGATTCACCACCATCACCGAGTGAGCTGTGTATGTGTGCAGTATTCGTGTGCACTAAAAATAAAGTTTTTCAGCGGAGGCATATTTTTAGCACTTTCGCGGCCGTGCAGAAGAGATCGTGTGCTCGCCTGTCTCACTGTCACAGCACACTAGGCGTACGGAGTGCGAACTGTGAACATGACGACAGGCTAAAGAACCGGGGACCGTGAAGTTGTTCTAGATTTTCCCAACCGATTGTGATGATGCTCCATTGGGACACTGTTACTCCAATCTCCAGAGTTGGTGGTGTATAAAGTAGTCCTCCTCAAAACTCACGATCACATCACAAAATTCCTCAAGAATTGGTGAATGAAGGATCATCATCAACGAAAACGCACGTACACACTTCAGATGGTTCGTTCTCAGGCCAACATAGTAAGCACGTTATGTAATCTTCTGTGGAGGTAAAACCGCCAACGTAGTTCCACACACACACATGAGGTCCTATTGAACTAACCTCGCTGCTGAGTAACTTGATGGCTTTGCTGCTGCTGCTGCACGGAGTGTTGCTCCGAACGGCTGCTAACTCGCTGCTGCGAACTGCTAAATTGCTGCTGCTGCGAAAATTCCTGCCGCTGCACAAACTGCTGCTGCTGCTGGCGCACCGTCGTCGATGACTGTTGCATCATCATCGACGACTGCTGGTGCACCTGCTGCTGCTGTTGCTGCTGCATCAGCTGCTGCTGCTGTGGTTGCAGCTGGAACGGTGGCTGATTCGGATTGGGTCGTTGCATCCTTCAGTGGAGAATGCACGAGTCGCTAATACGCGGCACAATAACGTTGAATCGGTCGGGTTTGTAGGGGGTTTTTTTGTTGGTTTTTGAGGTTTCTTTTTACAAAAAACACACACACAAAATGTAAGCGAAACAAACTTAACGAAACACAGGCGAATAACTCGTCAAAAACTCAAAACTTATACAACTAAATCCTCTTCGTTTGGGGTTTGGATTTTATGTTTTCCTTAAACTACTCCCTCCCCAGAGAGACTTTTGGGGGGCCCCTTTTTTTGCTTCGTTTTCGGGTTTGCGAAAGAGCAATCAATCACATATATCCACACACCAAACAACACACTTCCTTTTTTTTCGTTGTGCCCGTTTTACGGGTTTGGGCACCACTTTGGCTTTTGGGCTTAAATTGACTTTTTTTTCCAAGGGTGAGGGAGAGTAAGGTCGGAGGCTTCACTTGTATGCTCTGCGTACTATTTATCACTAAATTTCGCTTGCCTCCCTTTCTCTTATACGATCAAGACGTGCTCTTGATGATCAGACTCAAGTTATAAGTCCGCTGAATTCCACTGACTCAAACTGCTGCGAAAAACAGACGATAAAATAAATTTAAAAAATTTTGCACAATTATAACATCACCAAAACACTGCAAAAAACACACAAAAAATTCGAGCTCGAAAACAACTCGCTTAAAAATTCAACACTTGTTTTAATCCACTTGCAGAAGAACGGGAAATAGTTTTCACAGATGATTATATTTTAACAAAAATATGAAATAAAAATTTCCTCAAGAAACATTTGGCACACTTTGGCACTAAATTCTTTTTCATAATCAGAATAAATTTCTGGGTAGCAGTATCGCACCACTAGTCACTGCTGCACGATTACATCGGTCGGTGCGAAAATTTCTCTAACACCCGTTAGCAAAAGGGACTTAGAAGAATTTTCCCACTCGGCCCACTTTACGAATGCGCGCGCGCGCACGCATGCCACCACAGCACAAACACCCAAACCAATGGTACGGGGGCACGGTTGGGGGGGTTCTTTCCCGGTGGGGTAGAATGGGCCACCAAAAAATCACGGGCGCGCGTACGTACGATTTTTCTTTCCCGCACACACACTTTTCCACACAGGCGCAGAAACCGAGTTTGTAGGAAGGAAAAAACAGTTCAAGTCATCCCCGAGACGAATAACTGAAGACGTCGGTCGTTTTTGAAGAGCGAGCGAAGAGTGAAACTCTGTGCCGCAAAAATCGTCGCCACAGCCCGGGAAGGATACACTGGTACACGAACTGGTACCCGGTCGTGGTCGTGGCCGGTGCGTGGCTGGCTTTGCGCATGTCCCACCGACGGAACCGACCGTTTGCGCCGACGCCGTGTGCCAACGAACACCGTCGGTGGATCGATGCCAAAAATAATGACACTTTTTGGTACGGATGTTTTGTTTTTCCTCTTCGGCTTCCTTTTGGCACACCGGATCGGTCGGTTTTTCGTGTCGGTGCGATGTGTAATGGAAAAACTGGCCCGGAATGTGACCGGATAGAGGACGGTCCACATCCAACCGGGGGGGACGGATCGCACGGCGGCCGCAAACGGGGGAAGGTTGTGCAGTTTTTTTTGTTCTCTCTTCCAACAAGTATGTATTACCCAGTTTTCCAACGTCGTCCCCATCGACCGGTGCGATCGAACGCCGGGGGTTAGAGGATCGTGCAGAAGGGAGGAAGGATGTGTAGAGAAAGAAGTGTTCTATGTGCGCCACACGCCACACCTCAGCGTGCTCGAACGTCGAGCATTGGAATGATGGCAGGCTGTTGGGCTGCGATCGCTCCGTGCTACGCATGCGTATCTACTAAGCTACCGGAATACCGGAGCGGAAGCGCGAGAGCGCTTTATGACGTTGAGCGGTAAAAGACTCGGGGAGAAAAGTAACCACCCTTGGGAGAAAAATTAGGAGCAGAAGAGAACTAGTGGAAATTCCTCCATAACCCTCTCGCAAAGGGTGTGATCACTTTCCCGGAGAAGCGTAGAAAATAAAGGAAAAAAACGTTGGTTTGTGTTTTGTTTTTTATTTACCTCTCTTCAAAAAGTATCTCCATCCTCAACGGTAATGGGAGATGTGCGAAGGCAGGAAGGATGGGTTTGAATAATTCATCGCACACTTACACTGTGCGTGTCCGTGCTGTGGGCCGTGCATCGTTAAACTAAAAACGCACTGAGCAAATGAAAAACATAAAACACGTCACGATAAAAAAACGAAAACAAAAAAAGCTCCTTATCCTAGAGTCGGCATAAGATGGCCTGTGTGTTTTTTTTTTGGTGCTCACGAGAATCGTTTGTCCAGCGTGAAAGACGCATCACCGATCCGGCGAGGGAGTCTCAGTGTTGATTCCATTTTTTAAACCATTTTTTAACACCTCACACCGCACGGACACGGTCAATTGATAATGATCTGGGTGCTAGTGGGCTGTAAAATGATGCCTTACGGAAGGATGAGGATTTTAAATCGGAATCATCGTTGCGGACCGATTGATATCCCTCGGTTGGTGGGTAGGTCTCCCACAACACGGGTCGGTGAAACTTATAAATTGTCGCCACAAAAAATTATCTCTATGATCGAGAAAATGGACACCCTCACGCCGCGTAAATGGTCGTGTATTTCACAATGCTTCAAATGGGGATGAAACTTCATCTCTGAGGGAATGGAGAAGATCGCAATGTTTGCAAATGGAAATTGTAGACAATGACCAAAACTGGACAACTTCAAGGTTATGTACAGCTGGTTTAAGAAACTAAAAGTTGCGGAGATAAAAATCCCTCTTGTCATTTTCTTCTTGAGCTCAAAGAAAATATTTTTTAGACGAAATCCTTTGAGAGTACTCAGGTTAGGTTTTAATGATATTCTATCCAAAAATCTGTTCCGTATTTAATCAATTAAGTTCTATTTATCTGATGAAAAATCCATCCCCTTTCTCGTAGGAGCTTTGGGAGTGGCGTGAACGTTCCCATGGACAACCTTAATGTCTTACCTCGCCCATAATACTAACAATATTTCATGTTATTAATAAACGTGACACGACCTCGAAGAGATCGGCAAACCGTCTTCGTTTGCCACTTTTTTGCACAAAACACGTAGTACGCAAAAAATTACAGCAGACCAGGCGTGGAAATATTTGGAAGCAAAAATATTTCCACCTTCATCCATCGTGTGCACATCACTAATAGGATGGAAAATTTATTCCGGCTCGGACGGTAATATTCCTTCACCTTTAAGGTGCCGATGATACCTGTTGGCCTGAGTGTTGTGAAATTTTCCGCACCACTCCCGGTGAGGAAAATATCTACTCACACATGAACAACGCACCAAACACGCTAGACCCGCTGCGAATGTGTTGCGCGAATCATTCAAGAACAGGTGAAAATCATCGTGACCGAGGGTTGTTGTTTTGCTTTCCCCGCGAGTGCATTCCTGCTAGATGACTTCAGCCACACCTCGGAAAAGGTTGCATGAGTCACACAGTCCGATCGCCGGCGATGAGAGGATGCTCAGGAAAGGATCATGATTCGTGTGCTGTCAAAACAACGTGGTGTCAACGAGTGGACCAATGTATTTTGCTTCATAGTCGGTAAAAACGGCAACGCTTAGTCAGTCGGCTAGAACGTACGGACGGACGGGACCTGATCGGGTGGTGATGGGGCAATATTTTTAGCCAGTTGCATGTCATACACATGTGTGACACACTCTGCATCAGAACACATACAGTCGATGATGACGGTGAATGCCTTGTATGATTGTGAACTCACGAGAGCTCTTTAGTACGCTTTTCCACCTACGAAGAGTTCCATTCCAAGCGCAGAAGGAAAAAACTCATTTAATCGGTGTCTTGAGATGAGTCAATCGGGTCGCATCCTTCGTTCGGGCTTCAGGGTTAGAGGATACAGATTCAACGTTCAACAATGTTGAATTGTTTCTGATTCATTAAAACGAGAAGGTTGAGAACATGACATGGTTGACAGGGAAACTCTCGAGTAAATGTCAAGAAATTACGTATTAGTTTAATTTGCTTCTTTACGTGATACACAATATTCGTGTAAATATTCTTCCAAAATCTCCGATGTGCTTCCCTCCAACAAATTAGACCAGAGCGGACATTGAAATATGATTCTAAACGAATAAACAACAATCGCTTCTATGTCAAATCCTTGGCTGCAGTCCACGGGCGGATCTCTCAAGGTCCTCCTCCATCGTTTAGGTGGGCGGACAGTTGTACTAACCACCATCCCAAACACTGGCGAATTTCACAATCTTTGTTATTTGGGGATCTCGGCCGTACCACACTAATCCGTTCCAAAACACAAACCCCCTCCTGCACACACAATTTCCACGTTAGAAGCGTTTTCAAGCTCCATACGCAGCGCAAGTCTGTGTATATACAGATGATTTCATTCCCCCGATCGTAACGATTCTGCAAAGTGTGGCATATTTGTGGTGAAATGTTGCCATTTGCCATTGCATCCTGCCCGCCTAGCTTTGCCAGATCGTTTCATGTTCACGATCGTTTTGCACTGCACGCAAATATCGCACGAAACGGGCCAAGAAGGCACGCGGCACTGCTGCCCGATTTGCCAACACCATTTGCCGCAGTTTAGCCACGCTGACGGGGGTTTTCCTTTTAGCTTTCTTCGTATCAGCAAAACCCTTTCGACAGATTAGTCGAGATTTATAAACGCTATCATTTCAGCACATCGCACCTACCTTGATGGCTGTGTTTAATGGGCAAAACATCAATCCGGGGGTGGGGGGATTCTTAACCAAACAAAACGGTTCACCATTTGTTTTATCGCTTGCACCCAGGAAGCACAGGAAGCGGTGGTATCAGATTTAACGGCAGTGCATGCCATCGTGGCATCGATCATCGTCATTGGTTATGTCGGTGTTACAAGCATTCGAGAAAATGTGCGAGAAATGTCATGTACGTCATGTTTCCATTTGAAAAGATCATTAAAGCAGAAGGGAAATCCGTTTGTGGGAGAGGATATTTATGTACAGGTTCGTCTACTATCGCACTCTTGCAGCAGTTTTATGGAATTCCAGCAAACTCTTTATCTAATGTGCTACAAGTTACACATTCCAGGAATACCAACGAGCAGCTTTAAGAGCTGTCACTTTGACAGCTGGTACTCAGATCGCAGCATTGAATACCTGGCAAAAACAGGTGCTTTCCACCTGATGTTGTATTTTAATAAAGATCGTAAATATAGTAGATTGACTTATAACTGACAAACATCAACCTGGAAACTGTTTTATTGAATCACCAGTAAAACAAATAAATGTAGGTAGATTGAAGTGGATCATGAACGAGAAAAAGTTGGAGAAAGCGAGAATTCCCCTTTTAATGGGATATGCGACGTCATTGAGGAAATTCAGTGAAAAATAGAAAGATTTGTGGAAAGATTGTTCAGAGAAGATTCATTCATTCGCTTCATAATGAATCATTCCTGCATCATTCTCATGACGTGACTAAGCTAGCTTTTCTTTGGGATTTTTCGAAAATAGTTCTCTCTCTCTCTCTCTCTCTCTCTCTCTCTCTCTCTCTCTCTCTCTCTCTCTCTCTCTCTCTCTTTGGCTTTTAACGACCTTACAGGTCACGCCGTCCATTTTGGCTTACTACTATTTTTACCACGTAGCCGGATAGTCAGTCCTTTGCTCCGAAGGGGGCGGTTCGGGTGGGATTCGAACCCAGTCCAGCCGTGTGGACCGACGCCGTTTACCACATGCACCACCGGGCCGCCCCCGGTATGGAACTTGGTTCCTCGAATAACTTCTGGCACAGACATTTGAGGGCATGGTCGTTTAAGAAGAAAATGTAGCCGTTGATGCCATCTATGGACCACAGTAGTTATTTCGAAAATAGTTATTTCGAAAATAGTTATTTCATCAATAAAGTTCAGTTAAAATTCAATTTATATAACTCAATTCGTAGCTTTCTTACCTGTGTTGGTGTTTTATCCGATTTACTATAACGTACTTTCTCACATCTTATAAATCAATCAAACATCAATTTCCTTCCCCTTTTTATATGTTGAAACACAAAATAAACCTTTGGCAAAATATTAGCGCTGGTGGGTCCAGTAAAAATGTACAGATAATTCAATATAGTCCATTTGCTGTTCGGCAAAACTGTGACCATAAAATCAAGCAACCAAAACATAAGCGCCCCAAAACGTCCAGAAAATGCTTACTTTCTTTCGGTGCCCCTACGAGAAAGCAAGGCCGACGGAAATCAAAACAAAAAAAAGGGTACCACCTTGCGTGACACAGTTTCGTGCCACAGAGGTGCCCGAAGTAAAACCTGCCTCCGGTCCCCGGCTGATCATGCTTGCACGCCAGAAAATCAACAGGCCGATACGGAGGTGTATAAATATTAAACAGGCGCAAATAAAATAACAGGCGGAGAAAGGTATCAGCAAAACGGCCACCATGAGCCCGAGCCACCCCGAACGGTGCCATCGGTACGGGTTTTGTGCCAAACGTGCAGAGTTTTAGGGGTTAAGGTCTAATTGTTGCGGTACTTTATGCTTTAGGGCAGGTGAGAGTTGATCCGGAAGGAATAAGGTGAAAACTACTTGAGCTTTAATTTATGGCGACACGTTACGGGGTGCTGGCTTTCGGGCGGTTGAGTGGTGGAAATTAGGCTTGTAAAGATCAAACAGTTAGCTGGTGAGCAATACTGGGATATGGGGTGTCTTTATGCGGGGAGTTGTCGTGGGTGCTGTTTTCTAAACCTCATCTAGTAAACGGACAGTGCTGTGAGGAGCAGTTTATTATCATCTCACTTGTGCTACAACACTCTTTACCATCTGTACAACATTGCTACGATTTGCGGAAAGTAATACGATTCGTTCCACCATTTGCCACTGCAATGAGATATAAGAGAAAAAACAATCGTCTTTTGATTTGGAATGCCAGCTTCTCTACGGTTCTAAAGCGCGGATGAAAAGATGGCTTCATTTTTTTGCGAGAGGAAGAAGTATTGAACTGAAATGATATGGATGCGATAGAATCGATCGTCGGGATAGAACATGCAAAAGACTGCGATGAACCATGCAGATGTAGGAAAGATTATATTGAGATCGTAGACAGCCCATACATCCCTCGAATCCCATAGTGCATGGCCAAAAAATGAAAAATAATTTAAATCAAAATCCCGACCGAAAGGGTGCTAGGCGCGAAAAAATGTAAATGAACACCAATTTAAACGCTGGCAAAGAGTTCTTGTTGGTGAAATTGGCCTCGGGGACCTGTTTTCGTTCCATTTTTGCCAACATAATTAATATGAATGATTCGCACGTTGGTTGTACAGGAAAACCCACCTCAGAATGCATTAGTTTGCAAATGTCAATGTTGCATGAGACGAGTTAGTGGCGTCCAGTTTTTGGCAGTGTTAGTGTACTTCAGTACCGTCGAAAAATTAGCAACTTAGTGCGGAAGGTGTATGGTTCGGAAAATTCATTAACATTCCACTGTCAGCACTTACCTTCGCACGTCTGTATTAGGCAGATCGATCGGTACGACTTCTCGATCGTGTCCGTTTCCTCCAGCATCGTACGAACCGTTCCTCCGTTCGTTCCGTGATGATTTTGCTCCACCGTCCCGTTCGGTTTCAACTCCTTGTAGCAGAGGAATGATGCTTCTACAGGGATCAAAATCAAGAAGGAAAATATCGCCAAAGGATTAGTGAATTAGTAGACAACTCAAACACACATATGTATATATTTTCGAACAGTGGAGAGATGGCGAAGGGAAGGGAACATTTCGCAACTTCATGAAAACTCTAGACGAAAGAAAAACACTTTTACACATGGTTGTGATTCAAGAGGAGGTGGGAGATGGGCTGAATTATTTTACACGAGTAAGCGACACCTCTCCGGAAAATTTTCCTATCGTCGACGAAGTTGGTAGAAAAGTTCCAAAGGGGAAAAAATAAAAATTTAAATATTGTTTTGCTTTTAATAAATATCTGTATTAATATATTTTATTGTATTTTGGGTGAACTATTTTCGTCTTCTTAGTGTCTCGCAACAAACCAAATGCTAAGAAATATATGGTTTTTAAATGACTTTTTCCTTATCGTAGCTTTTCCATTCACCCTTTTGGCGCCCTCAAAAGCATAGCCGTATTATACCGACCACTTTCGTACGCATTTCTTGTTGGGGTGTTTCCCCGCATAAAGTGTCAATTTATGGCTCCCATTGCACGTTCTCGTTCGTCGTCGCGGAGGAAAACTTTTATAACGCCACTGGGCCAGCCGCGGGGTGTTGCAAACATTGCCGTAGCTCGGAAAACCGTCACCAGGAGCAAGCAAACGAAATGAGCTAATTTTAGAAACATGTTCTCGTGCCGTTTTTCCCGCACGATTAAGGTTTTTCGTTGGTGGTAGTGGTGATGGGTTTGCATGTAAAGGCGTGTGCGTAGTTGTGCAATTACGATCGTTTACTCCTAAGCTGAGGAAAAACTGTTTTTGTTTTGCAGCCGAAAGGCGGACGACTGAAAAACTACTTCTCAACAAAAAAAAACCCCACAATTTACACATCTGCTGATCGGTTTGTGTAGCGTGCAATTTTTGCAGTATATGTTGGCGTTCTGGCGATGTTCGACAATGGGTTTCTGGCGACTGAATGACACGACGGCGACAAACGGTGAAAATAAAAATAGAAAAGCCACTCACTCTCCATCTTTCGTGATTCGCATCACACTTTTTTGTTGTTGTTACCGTTGCGTACACGATCGAGTGAGTTTTGCTGTTGTTGTTGTTGTTCGGTAGCACATTTCGGTCGAACAGCGAGCGGAGAATGCGGAGACATCAATTTTCAAGACACCAATGAACTAATTAAGAGCCATTCCGCTTACAAGCATGCGTGATCAAGTTACGCTTAACAATGTTATGAAATAACCATTTATCAAGTAAGGTCGATGATTGGCACATAGAGAAAGAAGACAACAATCGACGTGATACATTAGACATCAATCAGCTTTAATTTTTCTTTTATTACTAAAAGCCCTTTAAAGATCGGATTAAACTAAAACGTTCGCTTGCGTTTATTATGAGCATCATGGGAAACATAGTGCTCCCCGCTAACAATGATTTGAATGGAAACATCAACAGGTGGGTACTCGTATTGTATGTAAGCAGCTCATTTTGAAAGTCCTTTACTTAATCACTCATGGAGGTAACCCTCTATAGGACTAAAACTTCCTAAATACAGTTGACAGTTCCCCCAAAAAGTGTCTTTTTAGTCACAATAGAGCTGTCCCATCACCATCACACCAAAAAAGATATTTAGTATTTTGACAGCTGTCAAAATTTTTTTGTTGACATCTGTCATGTATAATTTTCTCAAAAAAACGTTAGTACAACTAAATCACTATTGGAATGACGTATTTACCGTAGAAAAAAGCGTCAATCCAGAGGTGGAGAAAAAAACGTCAGCGTCATTTATTCAAACTAACGTCAATTGTATCTTTTAAGTGCGATCAGCTTCTAACGTGATGCTTTTCTATTTTTTTTTACTAAGCTACCGTTTTTGCAAACAACTCGCATCGATCAAGCTAGTATCTAGTGCTGTCGGCGATCCCCTGACAGCAATTTGTCAACATGCACATGGCACAGTTCGACACATTGCTAACGGATCGGCAATCAACAGCCGACAAAGCAGAACAGTTTGCCACCAAAAGTAGCCCCCCATAACCTACGCAGAGCTCCCAAGGAGAGGAGGAAGCACTTAAGGACGGGGTTGAAATTCCTTCCCGTAACGACATTTCCTATTGCTCGGCGTGATAATTGCTAACCGTGACATAATCGTTCTTTCCGCGCACTGGCGTGTGAGTGTGTGTGTGTGTGTGACGAGATTTTCATGATCGAGTGTAATTTGAGCTGGCATCGCATGTGAGCGATCTGCATTTTCTTTTCTATATAGTTTTGTTTTGTTTGAAACATACATTGCTTTATTTATACGCTGCCTCTGGGCTGCGGATACGAACAACAAGAATATCGCCCAATATCCACGAACGAGCAAGGGGAACTGGGCGTCCATTGATGTTTGCCATCAAGACTTTTGTCACTTATCGCGCACCGTTGGGTTAGTTGATGGCGTGCTCAAGCGAACGGGGTTGGGATGCTTTTACGGTGTTTAATGGGTGAAAAGCAGCGACATGCGAATAATTAATTCACGCAACAGCCCACCCAAAAACCACCCAGATTGAAAACCTCGGCGAGTCATGTTTTGCTAGGCTGTCGTTACTTCCTATTCTGCTTCTAAGCCTAGCATCTGTTTTTTATTCGAAAGACAAAAGTAATCTAAATCATTTTACGATCGTCGTCCGAGCGATTCAAACGATGGCATTCAAGGAACATATGCCCAAAGCAAAAACAAAATCCCATCCGACTTTCCTATAGTCTTTTAGACGAGAGTTGTGAAAGATTTATATCCGTTAAAAGAAACTTCTCGTGACGAAATGTTTTTTTTCTTCTGCGAATAAAAAAAAGAAATGCTTTCTGTGATCGCTGTCTAGAGGGCGCCACCTTACGGAGATCTTCACAATGTCTGATCGACGATACTGGTCACGCACACAGCCATCACGATCATCACAATAGGTGGCCAATATTTTTAAAAATAACCCCTCTTCCTATCGTTCCCCTACAATCATCTGGTACTCGGTTTGGCTGGCTCCACTTTTCGAAGGAGTCGCCACATCCACCATCCTACGCGCAATAACAGACACACACTTTTTAAATGTTCCTGCCAAGAGCGGAATTTGTCAACTTGCCAAATCGAAACAGAAACCAAAAATGAAGCAAAAAACCACAAACACACAGAAATATATTGTGGAAGTTTAATTGATGTGTTTTTTGTTTTAACTACCCTGACCTCCAGACCAGAGGTTTCGACATTTCGGTTGGTGGTCCATTTTTCATAATTAACCTACACAGAAAGGCGTCACCAGTGTGTGTTGCAATATCATTTAGTCTGGCGTTCGCACTTCGCTTAATTGAACGCAACTCAATTTACTCCCCGGATGGGAGAAACGAATAGTGCACAACAGCAACGAGGAATTTGTCTCCATCTTGTTTTCCTTCCGCGATCGGCATCCACATACCAACTGACAGCGGTATGACAGGCACTTGTCACCTAAGAATTGTGTCCAATATTGACCTTAAATTGGTTCAACGCTCTTACCGTTCCCGCTGAGTAAAGGATACGGGAAAGACGTGGTGTGTGCGTTCACCCACATGCAGCATTTAACCCAAACATGAATGATCAATGGCGCCGGTGCAATCCACCCTGTGGGGAGGATTACGGTAATCATTGTAAGATGTCAAGGTAAAGGAGATCGCACAACCGGTTGAGGTACTGCCAGCAATGTGGGACGTGAATTTCTGCGTGGTGTAGTTAAACGTTTTCCAATGATTTCCCCGGGGGAATGGGGAGTAGCGTGACGGAAAGGAATGGAAGAATTACCGATCGACTAGTGCGCAGGATTAAACGAAGTAGATTCCGAAGATTCTCGAAAATCCGAATTGCAGACGTAATGAATTTTCGCTCTCTCCCTCTCCCGCGAAATCCGAACGATCCGAAGCTTCCCGCAAAACGGATCAGGTCGGAAAAACAACTTGTTATTGTTGTCATCCTGAGCGTAAACAAATATGGCCGATGCCGGCCGCCGGAATTTCTGGTCTTGTTTGTATACAATCAGACTATCTTTAAATGCGCCGGACGGACACTACACGCATGCGCCGAGTTTGCGCAAATACAATTCTTGACAGATCTTACACACATAGACATGCTAGTTCGAGATCACTTTGTAGACATTGAACAGCTGATGCTGTGTTGATCTTTGGACGTTCCGGATATAGGATAGCTCTTCTCGCACGTTCTCTCTCTCTCTCTCTCTCTCTCTCTCTCTTTCTGGTATGCCACTCGAGAATCGATGACTAACGCAGTGTGGTTGTTCTCCAACGCTCTCTACCTGGTGGATTCCTTTCGCATTTTCCTTGAATGTGGAAATGTTTTCGTTTTCCTTTGGAACGATTTTCCTGTGCCATTTGCCAAAAATAGCTTTAGTGGAGTTAGATGAGCGGTATCCGGATCGCATTTTCAGCACGGCTTAAGAGCATGTAGTGCAAATTGAATGTGTCTGGTTGGTGACTAATGCTGTTTGGAATGCGAGTTAGATTGAGCCTGGAGAAAATTGAAATGGAAAATTTATTTCCCGTAAAAAAGAAACCAAGGAAGCATCTCGCTTGACTATTAGCTTAAAAGCAATAAAATAATCTTTGCTCGTGGCACCTCTTTGGGAGGCGCAGATCACCTGAAGCCAGACGAATTTCTCTAGCAACAAATCAATTATCGTCTTTTAAAACCTAACGAGTTGCTTAGGCTCATCACGATCATCATCACGTTGGAATATGTTTATGGGGCTACCACTCTTACCCTACCCTGTCCGATGATGCATTGACACGCATCACATTACACTTTCCGCAGTCTAATGATACGCATGTTTATTTGCAAGCGCAAAATGTAAATCAATGCATAGGTGTGTTTTTTGCCTTCCCTATTAATTAGAGCGGCTTATCACTAAGCAGACACCGTTCGGTACGGTTAAGAAATTGCCTTCTGCATGGGTTGGAAAAAGCGCAATTGAGTGTGTATACCTTTCCAACCCCACCCGACTCATCATAAATCAATCACACGGATGATTCACCTCCGATTTAGTCGAGATGGCTTCCTTAGTTTTAATGGTGTTTTTTCATTCGTACATTACCGAAACGGCATAATGTTGATGATCGTGCAGGAATGAGGTGTTAAGTAGATTATTTCAAATGGGAGAAATTGATTTCTTAGAAGAGTTTTTATTTTATTATTGAAATAAGATCGATTAGGTAGGTTTTATATAGGATTTTGTTCTTGTTTTTTTTTAAATCAACTTGTCCTGAAGAAAATGTGTCAATAAGTATGGCGCGTGAGTCACAGGTAAATAAATCAAAATAGATCTAAGGTGTTGGTCACTTATAAAAGATGCTACTCAGTCACTGTTTCTATTTCAAGTGAAATGCACCGGAGCTTCATCATAAATAGCTGATGAATCAAAGGATCACAGATCATGTCATGCGCCAAGTTCTAGGATGTGCAGGGGCTTTCAACTGCTGAAGCTAAAAACCAAGACGTTTAGTTCAAGTTCTATCACATATTAAAATCAGATAAATAAGTTAAAATAAAGTAACAGATATCCAAACGAAACGGAATATCAGGTCATTAAATATTATAATATAAATATTAGGAAATAAATCAATTAGTATACATTATTAGAATTATAAGTTTCAACATTCATTTGTTCCCAAAAGATGGTAAACATTGCCCATAGTGCGGATTCCACCAGAGAGCGCCCCATGCGGAGAGTAGCAAAAGTAAAGCGTATGCTTTTCCGAGCCCACAGTAACGTCCAGACCAACACATGTATATGAAACGCTGTTCGATTATTTGTTGGTATAAACGTTTAATTTTAAACAGAGTTCGTCATTCATCTCAATATTCTTAAAAAAATATTATTATAGTTAGTGTACGAACAATAATTTGCATAATGTTTATATACCATGTTAAGGCTTTAAAGTTCTACATAAGTGTTGTACGCATGCGCATGGTTTAAGCAAAATCCAAAAAAAAAAATAATTATTTTTACATCTCCATCGCTTTGTACGAAACACAGTAAAGCAATTGGAAAACGACTTTCGCGTTTAGTAAGCTCACTAAGAAAGCGCTTTGCGATACAGATGGCGCTAGCATATTCGAAGAGACACATCATAACGTTTACTTTGGTGGGTAGCGAAATAAATGTTGCTTAACATAAGCTCATAAATCATTCACAAACATTCTGCAACATCATGTCTGGTTCGGATCATTCCAAACCGTACATTGTTTACCTACAGAACGAAATAAATCATCCTTCCTTTGACGGGTGATATTGGTTTGTTTCTAATTCTTTATTTATTTCCTGTTCATTTCGTACATTTGCATTTATTGCGTTTTGTGTTTTACATCATATTTAAAAAAAACAACTCGTATTCACTTGCACTTCGTTACAGTATATAGTTCTCCAATATGTGACAAATCATTTATGCGATGCACAGTAAAAGTATTGGGGAGGAGCGGGACAGTATGGTTCGATGCAAACAAGCAGGATGATGGCGGGAGAAGGGAATAACAGTGGGATTTTGGTTTCGAGTTAAATACAGTTGCAAAATAAACATCAAACACGATTTCGATTGCTCAAAGAACAAAAACTGGTACAACAACATCACTCGCATCCAATCGAAACAAAGTTTCGACAATTCGTAATTATCAAACAGTTGCTTTCAGTATCTTTCGCGAACGCCTCATTTCCAGTGTAACGTCACGCTACGCTGCCTGACAGATCATGCTTGTCGGGCTTCGATATATCGGTCAAGCGGTTCGAGATTATCTTTTCAAACTTTTTACTATTTTTTAAAATGTGTTATCTTCCTGGTAAGAAGCACAGAAACGGCTAAAACATAAACAGAACAGTAGTGACTAATATGGTGCAATCAAGCAGACAGTCACACGTTCTCACAGAACAGTTGTGTTCAGGGCGGGTATGCTTTGAAGCGGATTCGACATTTTTTTCAAGCGAAAACGCGCCATAACAAAAACCGATGAACAGATAAACAGAACGAAAAAAAAACCCTATACAGATAGATATAGAAAGCAAGAGGTGATCAATAAAAGCAACACAGCGTTTACAACTACATGATCGAATATTACACGACGAAGTCGCGAACGAACATTTCGGCAAATCCTGCTTCCACTGGCATTTTAAATGATTATTACAAAAAAATATAAATTGAGCTTCTTATCATTGAAGCATGATCATTCGATTCTAGCTATTGTGTTCGCGTAGTTTCGCGATTCCCTCACTGATTCGTGTATCGTCGTGGAGACAAGACTTCACCGTTTACTGCATCTGATTCTTCTTCTGGAGGGCTGGGAATTCCGATCCGATTCCTCTTACTGGTTCGCTCTCCAATCGCTATTTGCCACCGTCAGCTCGGCACAGGTGGCCGCGTAGCCGAGATGGTTCTCGGCCAGGCAGCAGTACCGGCCTGCATCACCTGAGGGGAGAAGTCATTCGGAAATATGTTAGTGTTGCAGTGATTCTCAGAGTAACCTCTTCCTAACCTTCATAGGCCACCGGCAGCGATAGACGGCAGACGCCGTTGCGATATTCTGGCATAAACTTGTACCCCTCCTCGATCGGTGCCTCGTTCTTCGTCCAGCGAATCGATGGTGCTGCATCGCATGCTACGATGCACTCGAAACGCGCCGGTTGTCCACTGACAACTGCGATGTCTTTCAATGGCTGCAATAGAAGTAAATCCTCAACAATGAAAGACGTCGCTGGATATTGCTAGCAGGGGCGGAGATACTTACAGCGACGAACAAGGGTGTTTTGGTAGGAACTCCTTCTTCCTGCTGCTTCACGTTTGGTGTCGTGGATCTGTTCAATCCCTGAGCTGTTGGATCTGGATGCACCCGAAAGGGTAGATGTGCGAGATTAGCTCATTTGCAGGTTATGGATCACAAGGTGGAGCGATGTTTTATAGAGCGTACTACATTTACTCGCACACGCACACAATTTAGCATACACACGAATAGCACTCTCATATACGTTAACAGGTGGCGATACGGAAGCAACATGATCATGCGCAAAAGCTTGTCGATCGATGGACGATCAGTGTACAATATGTCCTAGACCAACTCGTACTTTATGATGTACTCATACGGCCAAGTATAGAAATTTGGAGACTTTGGAATAAGATAACTATTAGAAAGAGTCTCGTTGTACGAGTTGGTTTGAACATTAGTGTACAGTTTGACAGTTACTAAAGGGTTTTGACAGTTAGCAGATTGCATTTCAGCACTTACCTCCTCTTCTTTAGTGGCTTTTTCGACTTGGGATCACAAACACACACAAACACGCCATTTCAAATTTACGTACATAAACAAAGCAGCAAAGAAGCATGCACAAATCGTCAAAAGCCTAGATCTAGGAAGATATCATTGTGAAAATCCCAAGAATGAATATAGCTAATGAATAACACTCGGCAAAGTGGATGGTTTCGCGGAACAGATCCATCATTCTCCAACTGAAGAGATACTTCGTCTAGAGGCAGATCTTCTTGTGTGGTTTGCAGAGCACCACCAATAAGGACAATAAAAGAAACCCCAACCCCAAGCAGATTGCGCATACGTATGCCGCGTAGTTCAGGCGGAAAATGCTCATGTCCCAACAATTGTGCCAATAAATTATCATGATTTCCCCCTCGGCGTTTGGTTGCGTCTCTGATAGGGAAGAACGAGAAGACGATGATGTTGTTGTCGCACGCTGAAAAACAGTGTGAGCAGAACCAATGTTCCCATTTCTCACCCGGCTTCTTCACCCGGCAGTGGCGTTGTGAGGATAGGATGCTGAAAATACTTTCCGAACGGTTTTCCCCAAAACCCTAGCCAGCTAACTATCCGGAGCGTTTTGCTAGTTGATGGTGATCTTCGGTGCTGTTTGTCTTTGCTTCATTGCTTTATGTGCACCGTAAAATCATATCATGTTTCTATTCTACCAGCCATTGGCGTTCGACAAATGAGAAACAAAAAGACAAACAAACATGGCGAGCGAATTAGGAATAAAAAGCAGGAATGTAAAACCCGCACCCTCGAGAGGTTGCCTTCGGACATCTACCAGAAAAAACCCTCGTTTTAATTGTCATTATGTAACCGTTCGGTATCAAGGCTTCGCAAGCCCCGTACGTCACACAATTTGCGACATAGGGCGCCGCCGGCGACGCATCTGGCGACGGCGATCCGATGTGACAATTTGGTCGATTTGGTCGGCGCCCGTCAGCAAGCTGATTTACGCAAAAGATCTCGCCGGTGTTCGTTTGCTTCGCTACCCAAGCGCTTGTCGCGTTGCGCTATTGTTATGTTGTGACCTCCTCCTTCCGGATCCTTCACGGCTGTCGACAGCGTGATTAGTTAAGAGGCGTCCGCTTGACAGCCCGCTTCCCGTTCGGCAGAGATAAGAGCCGTGGTGAAAGAGTTGAATGTACGGCTAGAATTCAAAATTTGCAATCCACCCTTTTGCTAGAGGTGAGGTTAAAACAAATGCACACGGCTAGTTACCATGTGTACTGGGGTTATTTAGAAAATTCTTCTTGGGGACTTGATGTTTGTCTGGCAATGACTTCCCGAGAGTGATAGTACCGTATTAGTTGGACGACATCAAACATGCTCACAATAATAAGCTTTTGGATAGGAAGCAACATGCTTCCTGTAAGATTCACAATCTAAGCTAACTCTCATCTAGAGATCACTTTGATCTCCAGTAACTTTGGTGATATTTGACATTCAAAGCGCATCACATTTAAGTCACGGTCTTCAGGCATTTGCTGCTAGTCTGGGGCTTCAGCCAAGTGCAACATTGTGTGCTGTTATGAAAGGCTCATCAGCAATAGCCTCGCAACGTGCTGGACAACATCGATAGCTTGAGCTGGAGCGAAGTACCTGGTGTGGCGCAATAGCTGTTCCGGTTACTTTGGCCGCGTGACGGTGTCGACCGGCCGCTACTTCCTCCGTGAAACGCAGACTCCGGTGTAGCAAACGGAACCGATCCATACCGAGCACTAGCGTGCATTTCCGTCGCCGGTACAGAAGCCGACCGTACACCGTACGGAGTCGGTCCAGACATTGGACCGGTGCGATTCACGGTGCGATAATAGTCTCTGGTGCGCTCGTGCTGTACCGGCACATCGATGTCACCTGCCGCGAATTGCGCCGTATTTTGGGTATAACGCGGATGTTTCCTACCATTACCACCGCCGGCACGTCCGGCCACTATTCGATGGCCCTCTCCCGGAAATATGATGCCGAACTCGTACCCGAAATCGTACTTGAAGTAAATGATTCCAGTGTCCGGATCGACGTGTTTCGTGCCTGATATTGGACCGTTCGTATAAAAAAAAACACAACACAATTCATCAAACATGTCCCACATTCCATGTATTGGACGGAAACGGGGATAAGGTAAGTGTTTAGCAGCTAAAATTACCAAAACCAAACGAAATCGCTGGTTATGCAACTTTAAGAGCATCACAGAAGTAAGGTTATGTTAATAGATAATTTGTAAGTGAAGGGGTAAAAACAACAAATCATAAAATTCAAAAATAAAACTCAAAATCAAAACTCAAAAGCGCTCAAACAAAGCAATATCATCGTAAAAGAAGGTGGCAAATCGATGGGATGAGCATTTAAAAAACAGAATGAAGAAATCAAAGAAAACAACAAACTGAACGAACGAAAATAAAAACGAATCACTTCGAAAAAAAGTGATCCCGATGAAACAGTAGCACCAGTCGGTAGTGATTGTAGCAGGAGTAGGTAGTAGCAATAGTAAAAACAAAAAAGACAAAACAAAATTCGAGCAGAGCACTCTGATGTAATGGCTAATGGATGAGAAGAGGCTAAGAAGGCAGCATTATATAGCAGTAGTTAAACAGGCGCAAGCAAAGGACATCACACCGATGCGGATGGATGGATGGGACCCGCGCGGTACCCTTCCATCGTAACGCAATACGGTGAGATGAGTGAGGCAAAATATGATTTTTCTCGTCGGGCGTAGAGCATGTTAAAAATAGATGCTGCCTCTCTCTGTAGCAGAAGCACCCAAGCTGGCCGGCCGCTATCCAACCCTGACGAAAACGAGACGAGGTGAAGGTGTTCGTTTCGGAGCTTGCCACTGTCCATCGCCTCCCCGTCGGTTCGGGGCAACGGGGAAAACAACCCCGAATGGTACGCTGTGATCTAGAGCGTAGAACGCGGTGCTGATCTTCTTCATCGCAGTGCTGTCGATCATCCCTACGGGGATGAACACAACAACACAGAACGGAACGACATCGGTTTTAATGGGGAGGGGGAGAACACTCAATCCGTCTGCCAGTGTAACCGTCAACCTCGATTACACGCCGTTGTTCGCATTGCGCCATCGGAACACAAGCGTCAGGCGGAACGGGCTGGTGGACGATCGAACGACGGTCCACACGGAAGTTGCGAGCAGTGGGTTTTTATTATTTCGGTGTCGCTGCTTTATAATGGTTCCTTAACCTGTGCGCGTTCGGGTATCATTATGCAAGCGAGCGACGATGTCTGGTTGGGAGTGGGATTTGACAATTTTTCGCAAAGTTTTTGCCCCGAACCCGAACACATCATCTCCTGCATCTCGTTTTGCAGCAGGGAACAGCTGCCTGCGGTCAGGTGTGGCAGAGACTTTAGGTTTGGTGACCCAATGATCGCACGAAATTCGATATAATAACGAGGGGAAAAATGGAGTTATCTAGCTGGGAGGATTAAGTGTACTCACCATATTGCGATACTCGTGACTCCTCCCGGTAGACCTGTGGTGGGGCAGCAGTAGCCTGCGGTGGTTGTGCCATCGGTTGCGGCGGTTGTGGCTGCACCATCGGAGCACCGTACGCGTTCTTCAGAATCGGCTTGATCGGTGTCTTCTTGATGTCGGTCATTACCTCGTTGTTGAAGTGGTAAGCCTTCGTCTTGAACGTCTGTGCCATACCGTCCGCCTGCTTCTGGATGTAGTTAATTGGTGCGACCCGATGCGCCTTCACCGCCATATCATCGCGCGTGTTCGGCACTGGAGTCGTGGCCAACCGTTTCGATGCGTACCGGTCCAACGTTTGCGTCTTGAGCGTTTCCGTCGTCATCGTGGTGGTTGTCTCGAACTGCGTGCTCTGACGGGAGAGCGAGCTGCTGCGCTGATGCTGACTCGACTCCAGCCCGGCGGACAGTTCGATCTTGGTGGGCATTTGCACCGGCAGCGTATCGAACTCCATCGGTGTTTGGATGCGTTCGTGCTGCCTTGGTAGGCTCGTCGAGCGCGACTGTTGGAAGTTGGGGCGCACGCTGCGATAGTGCGGCTCATCACTGTCCGACGGGTTTGGTGTCCACATTGGACGAATGCGTGTGCCATCGCTATCGTATCCATCGCTGTCACGATATTCTCCCGGCGTAAATCGACCCGGCTTCTGCATGAACTGTTGTTGCTGCTGCTGTTGCTGCTCCATGCTGACAACACGCTTCGTTTGCTGCATGTTCACCACCCGGTTGCTGCTCTCGGTCATCTCCTTCATGTGCAGCGAGTTGGACGTTTCGGTGGCGATCGTGTTGTGCACTGGCGGTGCCGTCATCGATGTGTAGTACTGCGCCGGCATTGATTGCACTGCCGGCGGGAACGACTGCTGCTGTTGCTGCTGTTGATAAGATTGTTGCTGATAGGTCTGCTGCTGGAAGGAGGAGGTCTGCTGTTGCTGGTACGACTGGTACTGTTGCTGTTGCTGCTGCTGCTGCTGAACGTAGCTGATTGCTTTTGGTTTCTCAATCTTTGGTGCATCGGTTGGTGCGTTGACTTGGTTCGCTTGAATTTTGTCGATAGGGTCGAATACTGACGGTGGCGGTGCAGCTGGACCCGACGCAAACTCCTGCTTCGGTGGCGCAAACACCGGATGGACCGGTTTGTAGCCCGCCAGCGATGGAGCCGCTGCGTCACTTTCATAGTCCGACAGGAACGGCTGGGCCGGACTGGGCGTTGGATATCCGTTCTGCTGCACCGGAGTCGGAGCAATCGGTTCGGGTTGCTGCAGCTGCTGCTGCTGTGGAGGCTGCTGAGCCTCCACCATGACAGGCTCGGGAGCGGGTACCTGCTCGGGCACTGGTTGTACGGCGGCCGGCACTGGAACATGCTTGAGCGTCGGCAGTGGTTCCTCGGTTGGCAGCACCTTCACCGGCTGCAAGTCCTCCGGCAGATCGTTGTTCACCAAGAAGCTGCTCTTGCTCTCCTCAACCGTTTCCTACAGTACAGCGAAAGATAGTCCAATTCAACGTTTGCAAAACGCCGAGGAAAGATTGTGAAAAACACAACAGCATACAGAGTAACGATACACAGATAGACAGACGGAAGGACATTGGTATAGAAAGGAACGAAACAAACAGGACAGGGAAGCAAAAATGTAGAATAAAAGTACAAAAAACAGAAAGAGAAAAAGAAAAGACATAGATTAGTAAATAACAGACAGCATTGTACGAGCAAGCCAATTAAAATAACGCTACACAACAGTTCGGAACGAAAGGAATTTCACATTGACACACAAATTTCGCACATCGTCGCGCGCGCAACACCGCCACGACGCCATGTCGCTGATGTGTTGCTCTTGGTTTGCGCGAGGAAGAAGCTTCTTGACGTATCGTGCCGTAGCGCACAGCTCGACTGCCTGCTCTTTTGACGGTCGATCGTGAAATCGAAGACACAGAAGAAAAAGCAACACAAAAAAAACGCTAAAATAAACATTGACATAGATCGATTAGCTCGTAGTCACAGTTATAGTGGTCGCTACACGCACCACACGCAATGAATCGAGATGCTGCTTTGCTTGACGGTCACGGTCCTTCGCTGGGATGATGAGTTTTTGAGGGACAAATCTCACGGCGATTGTAGGCAGGCTACACGACCGTCCTAGTTGTTGATTAAGGATTAAGCGAAACGACACTCACGCAAACACACATTAAGGCACATCAATAGAAACAATTGTTAAAAGGTGATCTGATCTGACAAACAGGCAGAACACCCGCCTCAAAACATGGTGACACTGGATTAGTCTAAGGGTGAGCATCGATCAACAAGAAGCGGGGTACGGTACAAGGGACCTTCGCACACATAAACACACAACACAACATGCGGTATTTGCGAACCTTCTGAACGGATTCCGACGATGAGATGATCACTTCCTCGGACTGTTGCTGTTGCTCCTGTTGCTGCAATGGCGGCTGCACCAGTTCTGTTGCAGGCTGTTGAGACACTTCCTGGAACACCTGTTGCTGCTGTTCCTCCTGGCTGATCTGCTGCTGTTCAACCTGCTCTACCTGTGCCGACTGTTGCTGGACAACCTCGCTGACGATCGACGAGTGGGACTCAATCTTGCTCGAGCTGCTAAAGCTCTCAATCGTCTGCTGCTGTTGCATCTGCTGCTGTTCAAAGGAAACAGCTGCGGTCTTCTGCACAACCTCCTCCGTGTCGGCGAGATAACCGTTCTGGCGCCGGGCTCCGGTACCGTCCAGGTCACTCTCGTACTCACTCTCGGTGGCGGTGAACGGACTCTTGGTCTTGGCACCCAGGCCCTGCTGCAGCTCTGCCGGCTGCTCGAACGGCGCAGGCGCTCCTCCTGCGGTGTCGGATTGTCCCACCGCCGGCGGCGACGGTTTCGACTTCTTGCGCGGACTGGGCGGGATAATCTTGACACCGCCGGCCGGGACACGCTCCGGCTCCTTGTCCATGCTCTCCAGCAGGGACTGCTCGATCTGCTCCCGGTAGTAGGAGCTCTTGCGCTCGCTCGAGGCCTTCGGAGCGTAGCCCATTGTCGGCTGGGGCCCTGGCTCGAGACCTAGCTCCGCGATCGCACCGTACCCAAAGTCCGGCGGTAACGGTGCAGCCACGGGCAAGCGAACGCCCTGGACCATACGCGGTGCCTTCAGTTCGCCGTACGCAGCCTGCTGCTGCAGCAGCGATTCTTCAAAGATTTTCTTCGTTTCCTTCACGGACTTCTTCTTGTACACCTCTTCCTCCTGCTGCTGCTCCATGTAGAAGTGTTGCTGCTGTTGTTGCTGTTGGTATACCTGTTGTTGCTGCTGCTGCTGCTGCTGCTGATATACTTGCTGCTGCTGGTACATCTGTTGCTGTTGATACAGCTGCTGCTGCTGTTCCACCTGTTGCTGGTACTGTTGTGGTGGCTGCTGAGCTGGCTGTTGATAGCCCAGCTGACCAGGGTATAGTGGCTCAACGGTAGGTTGAGATGAGAACGAGAGTGGCTCCTGATACGGAGGCAACGAAATCGGACCAGAAGGCTCAGGTGCTGCTGGGGCATAGGCTTGCGGTTGCGGCTGTGGTGGAGCGTAAGCTGCCTGTTGTTGAGGAGCAGCAGCTGGAGTAGAAGCACCTAGAGAAATGGGCGCAATAGTAGGTGGCGGAAGCGGCTTAAACGGCTGCGGCGTCTGGTTGTAGGACGGACCCGCCAGGAAGGCTGGTGTTGCTCCAGCAATCGGAGTCAACGTGCAGCCCGGTGCAGGTGCTGCTACATTGAATTGTGGAACAGCTGCTGGAACCGGAACAGACACTGGTGCCGGTGCCGGAGTGAACATCGACGGTGCAGCAGCCGGAGCAGGAGTCGGCTTGAAGGGAGTCATCTTCGGAGGGAAGCTCTGGATCGGTGGTGGAGCTGCCTGACTAGGCACGAAGGTCGGCACCGGGGCTGGGGAAGGTGCACGGACGGAAGGTGCCTCCACAGCGAGGGAAGGCTTGAACGGTTGGTACTGCATCGAAGACTGCGAGTACTGCTGCTGTGCCAGCGTCGAGGACGCTTGGAACTGCTGCGTCGAGGAGAAGGATGAGTACATCTGGGTCGGTGTTGGTGCGTTGGTGGCAGCTGATGGTGCGGGTTGCTGGTAGATCGGCTGAAAATCGGATCGAATCGAATCGGAACGAGCTTTAGCGGTGTTGTGCTCTTGGTGCGGTTTTGTTTGCTTGCGTGCGAACGGAAGTGTCGAATAGTGGTGTTGTGGTGGTTGTTGCTGTTGTTGAGTGGTCTTAGTAGTAGTAGTATGCTTGGTGAAAGAGGATGAAGATGAAAAAACGGTCGGCGGTGGTCGATACTGTCGGTACACTTGGCATACCGGCTCTTCAGCCGCCCGCGAACCAAACGACCCGAACGCCTTCGGAGCCGACCACAACCGTTCCATTGCGATCGCGTCAGCCGACGGACGGGGAGAACTGCTTCGGGCACGCGCCTCCGGCAGACTCGACGGCCTCGGCCGGTACACTGTGGGCCGGTGCTGTGTCATGGCGATCTTCGGTACCGAGGGAACCGGCTCGGGATGCGGAAATTTCGGCGGTGCCAATCCGTCCACCTCCGACTGAAACATCGTTCCGATCGGGGGCGTCGGGATCGTTTCCGGCTGTGGCTTCAAAAAGTCCACCCGCTTGCCCTCCACTGCCGGCTGGTAGTTCTGCATACCGTGACCGGCCTGTGGGGGTGGTGCCGGTGGAAGGTTTAAAGACACCTCTGCACCTACCAACTGTGCCGTAATATCACCGTTGGCCGGCGGCTGCTGCTGCAACAGAGGTTCGAATGACTTCGGTCGTTCGCACACAACGGTGGTACTGCTGCTGATGCTGCTACTCTCCCGTTTCGATTCGGACTGAGCTGGGAACCGAACGTTCACTGCCGTCGGTGGCTGAGCTGGTGCCGGTGCGTGTTGCGCCGGTGTTGGTGTAATCGGAACGTCAACCGTCGCAGTCTGCGTTGCGTCCGAGCGGGTCGCTACGTGCTCGGTATTGGTGCCCATGCTCTGGTGCGCCGACGGGTCAGCAATCGGACTCGTGCCCTCGGTCACCGTCGGCACCGTGGGCGTTTGCGTGCGCTGTGAGAAACGCACCGGCAGATCGGGGAAGCTGATCTTGTGCTCCATGCGCATCGTCGCCTCGGTCGTGCGGCGCGTCTCCGTGACGATCGTCGACTCCGTCGTCGGGCCATGTAGTTTCGCCTCGCTCGCATACTCCTGCCGGGCACTGAAACCACCTCCCTCGCCTTCGTACGCCTCATCCGCACGGGGCTGCGGTGGCGAAGGACGTGCGGTTGCCAGTGCGGACAGCAAGGCACGAATCGAGTGCGACGAACGTGCACGATTGAGCGAGGTGACATTTTGCGATTGCGAAGTGCGTGTTTTATTATTATTATTTTTGGTTTCGACGAGAGTGTGTGTTGTGATTTGTCGAGATATGTGCAGATGTCGGGGGTGGAATGGCGTGATAACGATGAAATTGATTCACGAAAACAGATCGTGGTTGAACAAGTACAACGATAGTACGGAAGATCAGAACAGAAAAGGGAGAAAGAGAGATAGAGAATATGTAGATGATCGATTATGAAAGGATCCAGCCGCTCGGTGATATTCCGAGGGCTTGCATCGTGATTTGCTGGGAAGTCTTCATGAATGGCGAACTAGACACTACTTTGCTACTAGATGGCGAGTTGAACAGGATGGCGATCTGTCACGATAATTGTGACCCTAAGCAAAGCACAACACACACAAACACCTGCTTCTGCTGCACTAGAAAGCAAACACACACACACACGCAAACACATTCCCACACTGGCACACCGTCTTGGGCCGGGTGTCTCGTATTTACCTGCTGCTGTTGAACCATGTCCACAAACGAGACATGTTTCTGGGGCGCGGGTTGTGGCGCCGGCTGTGGTGCACTTTCACACTGCAACACGGCAATGTCGGCCGTGCTTTGCGCTTCTCCACCGGCATTCTTCGCCACCACCATGTACTTGCCCGTGTCGGCCATTGTGATCTGCTCGAAGATCAGCTTAAAGCAGGAGCCCACCTGCTGCAGTGCGTAGCTGCCAGGAGCGAGCGCATCCTGAACCGACCGACCATCCTTGTACCAGACGACGGTTGGTTCGGGTGTGCCGGACACTTCGACATCCAGCACGACCCGGTCACCGTTGCGGGCGGTTTGCGCCTGCAGCCGCCTGCCAAACACTGGCGGAAAGATGGATTCTGAGGAATCGTGGGGGTTGCAACACGAAATGTACACCGCAACGCGAACGAGACGCAGGAGAGGGAAAGCACGTGAAACCGGAGAAAGATAAATATGTGAAAAAAACGAAAGGGAAAATCCGGATCACATCCGGTAGCACAATCAAAAACGAGATTCCGATAAGCTTCCTGTACATCGAAATATTTAGTCCGAATTGTCAATGACTTAATTTCAAACATGTTCTAAACATTTTACAAAAATGGACATAATTTTGGAAACATTTGTAGTTCCTTTAGTCGTCTTTCAAAGGCATTTCTGGACTTCTATCAAGAAACCCTTCCGTTCCTCAGATGTCATCAAAGACATCGCATTAGACAACTCCACAAATCAACAGGAAGCCTATCAGATTTTCCAAGAATTCGTGATTTTTTTAAGTAAAACAGACAGGAAAGCTTACTTTTAACAACGAGATCCGCCGTAGTGGTAGAAGCACCAGCCGCATTAGAAGCAGTGGCCGTATATCGGCCCGCATCAAGCGGCGACACATTGCGTAGTTCGACGACGATCTTGTTCAGCGAGTAGGACACCTGGATCCGTTCACCGTCCGGCTGCAGCTCAACGTCATTCTTCGTGACGTGAACCTCCGGTGTCGGATACCCGTCCACAATACCCTCGATGATAACGTCCGCACCCTGGTCAACGATCTTGCCATTGAAGGGCGTCACAAACCGTGGCGCCATGTTGCGTCTCGCCGGTTTGCCCGTGCTGATTTGGCCCGAGTTGGCAATGATGGTTTCGAGGTTTGGAGCGACACCCACGTACGAGGACGCCTCGTGCTGTACGGTCGGTGGCTGATTGTTCACCTGATCGTAGCGCTGGTGTTCGGACGCTTCGGCGACTTGTGGCGCTTGGTCACCTTCCTGGCGGAACGAGCGATCCAGTTTCGCCGACTCTGCATGAACCTCCGAATGGGAGTGGGCCACACCGTTCTGCTGGATGGTGGCCATCGAGGAGGAGGAATACGAAGACGATGAGCTGGTTGTAACATGCTTCTGCAGTGTCACGCACGACGAACCGGACGTGTCAACCTGCTGCATCGATTCGGTCATCGGTAGGCTAAGCTCCGGCATTGGTACCGGACCGATGGAACCGAGCTGCTCGAGCAGCTGTACGATTGCGACGCACTGTGCATTGCCTGCTTCGTTCTCCGCGTAGCAGGTGATCTTACCGGACAGCTCCGGGCGTACCTCGGGTATGGTGAGCACCTGCCGATCACCGCTGGTCGACACAAGGAAATCGTGTCCCTGCACCGGTTGATCATTGAAGAACCAGCGTATCTTCGGCTGCGGTTTACCGATCACAATACACTCGAACTTGGTCGGTTCGTGCTGACGGACGACACGATCCGCAAACAGCTCGCGGAACGTCGGACACACCAAACTCTCCGTAAGGAAGGCGGGCGTGCTCACCGCCTCGAATTCCGGCGCGTTGACCGTTTTCACTATCAGGTTGGAGAAACACTTCGCCTCACCGGACACGTTTGCGGCCTTCACCGTGTAGACGCCCTTATCATCCGGCAGTACCCGCTCGATTATCAGCTTCACTACACCGTCCTCACGCACGACACAGTGTACGCGCGGCGATACGGTCACATCGGTTGGGATCTCACGGTTATTCACGAACCACCGGATAGTCGGGCGCGGATCGCCACTGACCGCACACTCAAACTGCACCCGTTCACCTTCGTCCGCGAGGATATCGCTCAGCAGCCGTTCGAAGCGTGGCGGTGCACCGACGACCGGTAGCACACGCTCCGCCGGTTGCCGTACCGCCGGTTCGGCCGTGTTCAGCGGTGTGACCAGCACCGAACATTGGCTCGACGCCTCACCCGCGCTATTAATAGCGACCACCCGATATTCGCCCGCATCCTCGAGGAAGGCCTCGCGGATCACCAGCGAGCAACGGTCGCCCTGGAACAGTAGCTGAAAATCAGTCGACTCCTTCACCGGCCGCTCGCCATGATACCAGATCACTTCGGGCTCGGGCTGGCCCACAATCACACAATCCAGACGTACTGGTTTACCCTCGAACACTGACACATCCCGCAGCGGCAGCTGAACCGCGGGCTTCACTGGCTCCATATCGCTTGCTAGTTCCGAGTCGCTGGTTTCGTTCGGTAGCCGACCCTTCACCACCACATTACACGAGCAGCACTTTTCACCGGCGATATTCTTGGCGGTCAGCGTGTAGACACCAGCATCCTTCAGGAATGCCTCGTCTATGACCAATTGCGCTCGGCCGTTTTCGTAGAAGAACTAAAATGAAGAACGGGACACATTCAGTAGCGAACTCTACGCCCCAGGGTCCCCAACCGTATCATCGTTGTAGTCGTAGTGGACGGTGTTTGCCCGTGTAGTAGTCACACCTTTTTTTGCGCCTGTCGTAGTAATGCATGGTTGGTGGTCTATGTGTTTTGCTTGGACAGCATATATCGTTGTAAGAAGAAGAGAAAAAAACTCACATACCCCGAAGCCCGGAACCAAGGGGACACATATTCTCGTCTCTAACTCTGTAGCGAGATCGTTACAAGATTGAACCGAGTGTAAACCGAAGGCTAATCCTCCTGCATAAGACATACACTGATTTATAGCCTCAGCACACAGACAACCAAGCGTAGAAATAAAACCGCTCATTGGATCTGGTGGAACGAAACGATCTCAAATGTGGCGGGTGAAAGATGAGCCGAGACGTCACGGTGCAAAAGGGGCGCAAAGGAGAGAAAACGTATTTTCGAACCGTTTTTCACGTTTTCACCATCCGCTGCTAGGGGACACTTGTTTTCATGTTCAGAGTTTTAAAGACCATTGCCTGGATGGCTGGACGGAGAGAAGTTCATTCAACCGACCGATCTCGCCTTACAACCTGTTATTGCCTCAAGTTACAGCTAGCAGGGGAAATGGCAAAAATTTATATCGATCATAAATTTTGCTCGTGCAAACATTTGCGACAAAAAACACCCTTGTCACGCAAGCGAAATGCATGTTTATTTGGGAAAAGAAATCAAGGACAACGTACGATCGTTTGAAGCTATTCCAGTAGCTGCTTCTCTTGGAGTTTAAGGCATTTTTAGCTCATTCTTAATATTTTACTGTTCTCAATCACGTTCATATAATTTCCGACACCCCTATGTTTCTCTCTTACGTTCAGCTATTGCAGCTCGTCATTGTGCATGGGCACACAAACAAAATCCCAGCACATGCAACACTTTTCCTCTGCTGGAAAATGATCGCGTTACGTTTTTCCGTTTTTTTCCCATCTCACACCGCGACTGCGCAAACAACACCTTTCGAACCAGCCATCAGCCGGTGTCATAACATTAGACAGTGCCAGCGTTTACTTGTGTTTGTTCTACTTTCCTTCCTCATCTCCGGGCGCTGCGGATTCGACACTTTGTCACCAGCTGAAGCAGCGCCTGTGTGTGCATCGGTCTACTACACCAGTAAAGCCGGAGCATGCGCGAACACCGCAACACACACCGATTCGGTACACATGTCTAGTCCGGTCCGACAACTCCGGCTAGACCGAGAGGGAAAATTGTCTATTTTTAACCATTATAATTAAAATCTACAGAATTGGAACATATCGTGGAATAAATAACGATAAATGCCCGTTTGTTACGGCATCGAGCTTATGGGTAACGGCGGTGCAGTGCAGCACACTACACCACGCATTACCCAACTGCAATCAACAACAATCGCAACATTACAACACATCAATACAAGGGACTTTAGGCAACGCTATAGGGGGAAAACTATCAAAAACTTATAGCAGGAGAGTGTTCGGAATTATCAAAAGCTAGGAATAAATGCTATATGTACAGGCTAGCTCAAAGTATCACACAAAAACACACACAACGCACGCCAGGGACACACTCAAACAAACAAGAACCATTCTGCACGGTGGTATGGAGGAGCAAAAGGGGGGGAGAAGAAAAGTGGCAAACGCGCGGGAAATGTGACGCGAATGCGCTAATTCGTTTGACAACCCGAAACGATGTCTGCGCTGGATGACTTAATTGAGGCGCAGGCGGCGAATCCCACCGCCGGAAAAATGTACACAGCGCCGAGTGTCGTCAAATGGTGGAAATGGTTTTAAGGAGGGCCTTTTCTGTGTAATTATGCTATTAAAAATGGCATCGATGTGGTTTCCTCTCTATATGTGTGTACTATGAGGATTCTACAACATATTTGGTACGTTTTTGCTGAAAACTACAGCGCTGTTAAAAAATCTCAAACCTACATAAAACAGATTTATTGTGACATTTAATGGATGCCCGGCGCTTACGTCCAGATACTTACTTTAACCTCGCGGTTAGTGAAGTGTTTGCCATCGTGCGTCCACATAAGCTCCGGCTGCGGTGTACCGCTGACTTTCGCTTCGAGCCGTATCTTCTGCCCAACACGCGCCATCACGTTCGACAGCGGTTCCGGGAAGTCGGGAAATTCTGTCGGTTCCAGCGCTGTTCAGAGAAAGAAATAAAATCGAGCTTAACATCGAGGATTACAGAGCACATCGAGTAACATTTCATGCCGCGTTTGTCAGTATGCGGCTTAGACCAACAGGTGCGAGCAGCTGATCGTTGAATGGCCCTCGTTCGCGGTGTACTGTATGTGCTAACGCCATTCTATCTTTGACACACCAACACCTACAATTCGGTTTTCCTGTGTGTGCTGTCTATCGGTAAATACTACCGACAAACGCGCACTTTCAGGTCCTCAAAAATAGCTCCAACCATTTGCGTACCTTCACTGCTTCGTTCTGTTGCTTAGAAATCTCGAAAAAGGGGTTCTTTTTCTTTCGATGAACAAAACATCACCCTCAATACACTGTTATCGCGGGAAAAATTATGTTCCTCCACCCTCCATACATAATCGTTGCAAGCGCTGCAATCGGTAAGTCGATTTGGCTTACGGCTTACGGCCGCTACAATGTAGCGATCCAAGTGCAGCCAAAAACCGTGGCTGACGGCCGCTTGAGCGCACCACGCTCGCACCAGATAGGAATGCGATCGAGCGTGTAATTTCAAATGAAACCGAGAAGATCGGTTCGCGCGCAAGACGGTACGAAGAACGGTCGGCACGGAAGGCACGAAGTTCTTAAGCACGCACGGCTAAGTAGCTTCCCATTTACCTCATCTGTCTTCTTCAATTGAGTGCAGAGAATTATTGCAAAAGATTAACGCACCATTTGCTACGATGCGTGTAATTTCTGTGACGGAGCATCGCTAACGAGGCGGGTGGTATACCCTTCCTGAGGATCACCTCGGACTTTCGGCGGTGGATTTAGATTGTAAGTGGATAAACTAGCGACGTCAAGTGCGGAAAGCGTTCCAATACTCCAACCATTCAAATTTGGTTTCTAAATAGCGCATTTCTATTGCTTCCTCTTATGAGACACTCTTATACCACTTCAAGCACCGTCGACCGCCGATGCTACTGAATTATTTTTTTTCAGAATAATAAGTGACTTTTTTAAGCTTTTTGCCATAAATTACTTAATGCTCTTTAACAAAAATTCGAACACAATTCTTTAAAAAAAATAAATAAACACTCAATGGAGACGCATGGTCTTTTATGCGTGAGACACCGGGCGCCTCCATCATGCATTCGGCAAACATCACTACCTATTGCAACCATTTAAAAAATCAGCGCTGAATTCACTTTACACCAGACACACACACACGTACTTTCTGAATCCTTCTTGCGCACTGTCCCAATACATCGCTTAATAGAAGCGAAGCACATTCTCATGCAATACCAGCTACTGCACCGTTATCCACCAGCACACTCGGAACCCGAACGCCACTCTGATCGCTTAGCCGGTAATTCAATCGGCTTTCAATACTTACGCTTGACCGTGAGAAACGCACTCGTTTCATCTGAGCCGCAATCGTTTACCGCCCGGCAGGTGTAGTGCGTCTGATCCTCAAGGTAGACCTGTTCGATGCGCAAGGACGCTACACCCGAAGTCGGATCGTACGTTCGACGATAGTCGGGCGAACTGTCGATGCATTGATCACCCTTGTACCAGTGTACCGTCGGCACCGGTTGACCGCCGACCACACAATCGTACTGGAACGGTTGTCCCTCCTGTGCGACACCTCCATCCAGCAGACGCATCGTGAACACTGGTGCCGTACCGGCGGGCTTTGGTGGCGGTGGTGGTGCCTCCGTCACGAGCAACCGGGCAGTAGTGTCGGCAATGCCGGCTTCGTTTGCAACGCGACACAGTATGTCAGCGCTGTCCGCAGTAACCGTTTCGTCGATCATCAGCGTACAGACACCGCTTGCCGGATCAAAGCTCGTCCGATAGTCGGGATTACCCTGCACGCTGATGCCGTTCTTGTACCACTCGATGGTTGGATCTGGCACGCCCGCTACTACACATTGCAGACGCACCCGCTGACCTTCCTGTACGCACACATCGGTCAGTGGTTGAATCACACGCAAGCTTGCCTCCGGCTGGCTTGCGGACAGTGTGGATGAGGTTATGACTTCGTGAATTTGCTCGTGTACCTGTTCCTCGACGGTTTGTATGACCAGCGGGACTTGCGGTTCCTGAAGGTACTGTTCTTCGTCGATGGTTTGCACATCGAACGACTGCTGCTGGTGCGGTAAACCCGACTGTGAAGTTGTGGTGGTTATTTGTACGTTTTCCACTACTGTTGCTTCCTGCTCCTTGCGCAGAGCCAGCTCCTGTTCGCGCTGAAGCTGTTCCTGCTCCTGTTCGCGCTTCAGCTGCTCCAGACGCTTTTGCTCTTGCTCTTGTTCGCGCTTTAGCTGCTCCAAACGCTGCTGTTCCTGTTCCTGTTCTCGCTTCAGCAACTCAAGACGCTGTTGTTCATCCTCTTGTGCTCTCTTTAATTGCTGCAAACGCTGCTCCTCTTGTTCCTGCTCCCTTTGAAGCTGCGCTAATCGCTCCTGTTCCTGTTCCTGCTCCCTCTGTAACTGTTCTAAACGTTGCTGTTCCTCCGCTTGTTCCTTCTGCAGCTGCTCCAAACGTTGCTGTTCCTGTTCGCGCTGCAACTGTTCCTGTTCGCGCTGCAGCTGCTCCTGGCGCTGTTGCTCATCGCGCCGTGTCTGCTGCTCGGCCAGCTCCTTCGATCTCTCATACACCTCCGTCTTGATCTTGTAGAACGTTTGGAAAAGCTTCGTATTTTCCGTGTACAGTGTAATGGTCCTATCGGAACCGTACAGCTGTGTCGATAGTGTTGCAATCTTTTTCAACGCATCCAGCTGGCGTGTCTCATGCGTACGTATCGTGTTGTCCACCTGCGCCACCAGATCGTTAGCCACGTCGACGTTGTTCAATATGGTGAGCTTGTTGTTTGCGTTAATCAGCTCCGCATTCAGTGTCCTATAATGATCTTCAATCTGAAAAGGATGAGGTATTATATTAGAATCATTTCCGATCGGATAGTAATGTGTCTGTGTCTTACCGTGGTTATCAGCTCGAAATATTCGATCGCAATACTGTGCAGTTGACGATGTTCTTCCAGCTTGCGTAGGAAGTCGGTCCATTCGTTGCGTATCTTGTGCGTTTCCGACTCGATGTATGGACTTGTCTCGGGATACTGACGTACCAGTTCCGTTCCTGAGTTGATAAATGCATCGATTCGACGTTCAAGGTCCTGGTTAAGGTTTCACACGCAAAAAATAGTTCCGAAAATTAGTTTAAACAGCATATAACCGTTGTGCATTACATTAATGGACATTCATCATCTAATAAGTCATCCAATAGATCGCATTGACAAGTCTTAACTACCCTTCCTCCATTTTGGCAATCTCATTCACCCTCCCAATGCTCGGTGTAATTCAAACACCCGAAACCTGACATACTCCCTTTCAAAAAAAAAGGTGGGCGTAGTAATTAAATGTCACGCATGATCACGCGACGCAAGTGGGGGGCCGCACGTGGAACCCGCAACAGGTGCGTCGATCGCTAATTGTTAGTGACAGAGCAATGAGCGCTTGATGGTGGCGTGGTGGCCCGTACCCTCGGCGACGACCCCAGACGATTCATTCGTCATTCACAGATCGAGCCGCCACACCAGAACGGTTTGGTTTGGCAGCAAAACTTACCGCTCGCCCGAACCGTGGGTCGTCCCAGAACAAACAAATCTTTCAATTCTATAAATATTTACATAGCTACGGTATACACGTCGCGTACACTGTCCCTGTCATCGGGCCTGATCGCAGCAGCAACCGCTCATCACGAGCGCTTGCATGCGCTTGGTTGATGAATTTTCGGTTGAATGCTTGTGGTGTGGCGTTGGTGCGTATGCTACCGTACCGGAACCAAGGAGCGTGTTGGACTTTAATTTTGAGACGGAAAACCAAAACAAAGTTGTGTCGTGTCGGTTTGTGAGTAGATGTGTTGTACGCCCGTGTCTAAATAATACAACATTTCTCCATCAACGTACCGGATTTGGAAAATTTTGCTGTTCAGCTTCTAATCAAATCGAGCCCTAAAATGCTTCCCTTTCTGCTATCGTTGTAAGTGCTAAAGATGTTCGCTTTTAGTGCCCTGACATGGATGTGAAATTGCTTTTTCCTTCCCTAAACAAATGATGAAAGACGCTTGCTTGGTACACTGTAAACACAGCACAGCCTCTTTGTACTTTGACCCAACACAAGTAAAACATGGCCTCTACTGTCCCGAGCGTAGAAACAAAAACAAACCTTTATTCTCCCACACCCATTTTGCGCAACGTTATACGCGCTCGGATCGCGCTGCAAGTGCAATTCTTTTCACTACCACCTACCACCCTACAATGGACGAAAACATTTTGCATCACCCCCCTCTGTGTGCGTGAAAGCGCCAAGCATTTGCTGCGATTGCCTTTTATTTTATTCGTTGGCTATCTTTAGCGGAACCGCTTGCGCTTGGCCCACTGAGCTAATCGATTGCTTCATCTCACCACGATTACTTCGTATCGTGATATTAAAAATAGGCCTATACTGGCCCAAGGAAACACAAAACACCGGGTGTGCCACATCAATAATTGGTCCAATCAACAGCTGTGCGTTGATCGGGTGGACATCCTTCATCGGACGTGGAACCGTGATCTCCATCTATTTCTAACCTTACCCGTCCGTTCACACCTACGCGCATGGTGCAGGCCACGGTGGTGGGAACTACAATTTATGACATCCAAAATGAAACGCCAACGAAACCTTTTTTACATAAGACGAAAGCAGAGCGCCAGAGGTTTGTTTGCTTTGCTTCATATTTGTGCGATATTCCGTGGGTTTTTTTATTTTTTTTTATATATCATCCTACCGTGATGGAGAAATCAAAAACATTAAACCTTCTCGTTCCTGAGAATCAAAAACCCGAGAGAAATCCCGACAATCTACACCCGTAGGTTTGTAGATTTTTTTATCGTTGGTCGCGCAATTAGTGTCAGTGAGAGGGCAATTTCGCGGCTTGGCACGATCAAACGGTAATGGTAATAAAAAAAAAGTGACAAAAACATGAAGATGGCGCCTGTCGTACTTGCTACATGCAATCTGTGAAATAAATTTGCACGATTTATCGCGGTCAACAATGACCTTCTCCTCGTGAATTGCGCCATCTTAAGATTCATAACCTTAAAAATGTGTTGGTTACTTCTTGAATACCCCGAAACAGTATGTACTCACCTGCAAGGCGGTTGCATGCTCCTCAAAAGCAATCCTAGTCCGTTGAGCGTCACTCAAACTGTCCCCATACTCCCCACGTCCACGTTCCAACCGTTCGTATTCTGCACGCATTGCGGCACGCACTTCACTCAACTCGCGATCAAACGCCAGCACACTGTGCTGCTTCTTTAGCTCACAGTTCTCCGACTCCGTCTGTGACTCAAAGTACGTGCGCAAGTTTTCCAGCAGCGTAATGATCTTGTCCGTATCGAGCTCACGTGCACCCGGCGGTTCCAGCGCTTTCACACGCTCAATGATCTGTTCACTCTGCTGCAGCAAACCGCGGAAGTGTTCCATCGTCACCTGCTTAAACTGTTCGTATCCTTCGGCGATCGCCTCCACACTTCCCGGGTCGGTCACTACGTGCTTGGTACCGAAGTACTCCCGTATACTGTCACGACACTGCATGATCGAGCGCAGAAAGTGTTCGGTGGCGTCCGAAAGCTCACCAAAGTCGGCTCCAAGGGAAAAGAGCTTTGTCTTGATCGAGTTCAGATTGTTCTTTACCGCCACTATATCCTGCCCGGTGCCGCCGTCACCTCCCGCCAGTTCCAGCTGAGCGATTGTATCGAAGCGCTGCGTAAGATCCGCCTCGGCCGCTTTAACGTCCTGCTGGAGCTGAGCCCGTTTGCGCCCAATGAAGTCGATCAGATCGGACGGGTTATCGAGCGCGGTACTAAAGATTGGATACAGCTGCTCCTCCAGCTTTGACGCCACAGCCAATGTCTTGTCGGGGAAAAACCGGGAAGAAAACAATGCGCAAATTTAGCTCCGGAGTTCAAGATCTTTAGTGTCATTGCGGCACAAATGACTTACCTCCATGTTGGCAGCCATAATTTCCTTCAGTGTTGTCTCCGTGCGCCGTCGACTGTTCCAGCTTTCCCACTCATTACTGACGGCCGACTGACGATCGGCAAATTCGGCGAGTGTCCGCTCGACGCACTGCGCTGCGCGAGTTTTCTGCAAGTATGCGTCCCCGATCTGTGGCGGGTAACCGTACGGCGATACCGAAAGAGAGACGGAAACACCGTTAGCTACAAGCAAGTGTAATGAAGCGTGAGCAGGAAGGCGAAACTCGCCAAAAACCACACACGAGCAGCCAGGAATAACGATATTATATTCGCTTTCTCTCGTGCGCGAAGCTGACAACCCGGTTTGGAAATGGAGTGCGGGTGGTGACCGGAATGATAGACCGCCGAACAAATGGTCGCATAGAGTACAGACTCCGCTCTCGAAGAAGGAAATCGCGTCACCGTACGAAACGAACTAGTGTTGCCTGAAATGTTTGCTGGAGCAAATCATACAGCGGAGCAACAATGCAGCGAAAAAAGCGAAGATCTATCAGCATCGTAAAATTCCCTTTGCAGTAATTAATTACTTGCTACTTCAAATTAATACAACTGCCATTTTCAATCGATAAATCTCCTAAATCCTTACGCCTCAAACAAACAGCATTAGACACGTACAGATCGTTTAACACCTTTCGCCCAGCGCGAATCTAATACCAAAGTTCGTGCTAAAACCACTTCACCAGCAGTAGGATTGCGATTCCAACATGATACGGGAGATGCGAGATTTGGTGTGTTACACTGCCGAAACATGAAACTATCCCTAGGAATACGTTCCAATGTTGAACCCGATCAAATTACAAGCACAGGCGCGTTAGAGTAAAGCAAAAGCTGCATGCAAAGAAGCCAAAAACCATCGCGGACATCAATTTTCTACCCCTTCATCCCTTCGCCATCGCAACTTCCATCGTGTGCCCGATGAGAAGGAAAGCATTTAATTTATTTTTACTAACTACTCGGCTGTGATATTTTCCACGACGTTTGCCCGACGTTTGGCTCATTATTCAACGGCAGTCAGCCGTTAAAACCGCAAGACCACCATGACCGTTTGAAACCACACAAACCCAAACCCCCTTAACACACACACACATACACGCAAGCAGAAAGAAACCCCAAACCGTGCTTCTCCAAAGCAATCAGGCAAAAAAACAACGGCAAACATGCTGAAACTCGCGTTGGCAGTGTTCCAACTACTCCCATTTTCCACCGCTCAAACATTCGTTATTTAGTATCGTTTTGTCGTCATTATTTGTCGCTGTAAGGTGACAGGTGTTCTCTTCTGTGTGTTACAACATACAACCTACCTGCCGCAGCTGATCAAGACACTGTCCGCCGAGCGGGCGCAGGCTTTCCAGCGTCTGGCGGATGTTAGCGATAGCGGCCAGGATGAGCGAATGGTCCTCCGGGTTGTCCTTGAACGTGGCGAACTGGATGGCGTGGGCATCGAACTGGTTGCGCAACGTTTCCGCTTCCTGGTGGAAGCGGATGTACAGCTTCAACAGGTCAACCCGCTCGATGACGCAGTTCTTCAACGCAATCCACTGCTGACGGATGAGATCGATCTTACGCTGCACGTCATTACGCTGCTCGTCGGCAAGATACTCCAGGCTGGGCGTCAACCGTACGAGCAAGTTATTAATAGCGTTGCCTTTGATCTGGAAGAAAGAATTAAGAAGCGGCAGAAGAAAGAATTAAGAAAAATGAACCGGATTAATGAACAGTTGCCTCTTGTCGCAAAATTTATCCGAGAATTCATTAAATTCTTGTCCCCAACAAGAAGCAACATCTGTCATGTCTGAGGTTCCACCATCAGACACTGTGGATGGTCTTAACTTCTAGGTTTACTTCTATTTTGTTCTTAGAACTTTTTTGAAATAGTCTATAAATTGTTACGAATATCTGGACGGAGACACAGTGAAAGTACACTTAAAAGGAAGTCTCATAGCATCTTTCTAAACATTCCGTCTACTAAGAGATCTTATATTATCCATAATCTCCGACTACGACCGACTCCCTAGTAGTGAAGATTCACTATTCGATCGGTTCTTTCAATAATTTACATCCACACCTTGCATACACGTTGTCTACGTGGTATTTGAGAAAAGATCACTAACGGAAGGTGCCCTTTACTCTTAGACGAATATAGTCATTAGTATAAACCCATTCCGTAACCCACCTCGAGATCGTTCAGGAACTGATGATGAAGCAACAGACAGTCTTTCGCTTCAACCAAAGTTTCACCCATCCAGTGAATAGCAGTGCCACGTACAAGCCGTTCATCACGTGCCTCCTCGAGCCACGCAAACAGTTGACCGTATAGCTCCAGGAACTCGTTCAGGGCTTGCGCCGTTCGAACATTTCGTTCGCTTTCCTCGTTACAGTACCGTTCGAAGTGTAGCTTCCTCTGCTCGATACACTCGATCATAGTTTGTACGCCGGCCACCTCCGGTTTGGTACGTCCAACATCATCCACCAGCGAGTAACCCATCTGCAGTACCACTCCAATCGTTTCCCGGATGTCCTGCAGCAACTTCTGATGCACCGGAAGGTCGTTCGGTGATGCCGGTCTCATTGAAGCTCCAGCCAGCTCCAGTTCCAGCTGATCCAACCGCTTAAGGATCGCACTCGCTCGGGTGAAGAAGTCCCGCGACTGGCCCAACAGGGACTCCCGGTGATCGATCTCCTCCAGATGCTCGGAGCACGCGTTCAGTACGGAGTACGCTTTGGCGCATGCTTCGTCACCAGCGAAACATCCACTCGTGAGCAGCTCTTCGGTAGTTTTAGTGATCTTGAGCGACTTGTCACGAAGTAGTGCGGCTTCCGTTTTGAGATTTTGGTACGTTTCTAGCAGATTGCCTGCCTGTTCCGCTGAATCGCCGAGTGTAAACGAGCTCAGCGTTTGACTGCGTACGCGGGTAAGACATTGTTCAATCTCTTCCAGCTGCTTCGCTAGAATGGCTAACGTGAGACACTGTTCTAGCTGTGTCTTGCGCGAGATCCACGCCTGTTCCAGCTGGTTTCGTCGGTTGGAGAGATCTTCCAGCCATCCCTCCACCTGACCGGCCGCTTGCACAGCGTCCAGTTTGATGTGGTTCGGGCGGGAATCGAGTGTCCCTATTTCGGACAATACCCGCAACCGATCCAACATCTGCTGGCCCGCTTTAAGTGTTGTCGCTACCGCACCGAGCATGTCACCGCGCAAATCCCGAAACGACTCCAGGAACTCCCGTACCGCGTCAATTTCGATCGGGATCATCGTGTCGTTGCAGGCCACCTCGAGCGAGGACATTTTTCCGTACGCTTCGCCCAGTCGTTCGAAAAATGCTACATTCAATACGACGATCTCTCGACGTTCGGCCAGCATCTGCTTGATGTCGTGCCAGACGGCATTCAGTGAGGCGGCCATCTCTTCGATCAGTGTCGGGTTGGGTCTTTCGTTGGATGCAATCTTTTCCTGTATTTTTCGATAAAACTCTTCCAGCGGTGTAGGCATGTTCTAAAACGAAACCAAACAAAACCGGTTAAGAACCGTCCAAAGCAAAGTATATAAGTATACCAACCTGTATCTGCCGTAACAATTCATCGTGTTGATTCTGAAGCTTTAGTGCATCATCTAAACTGGGGCCGAGAAATGTGAACTTTGGTTGCAGATCTGCCACCTTTATGTACAGTTTTTCCCCACTCTGTAAAGAGAACAAAGAAAGGAATGAGTATTGGTGTCTTTAATATTCATTTTAATTGACCTGTACATGGCCCCCAATGAAGTAGCGACGATTCCCACGTGAGATTAAACAATCTCCACCGTTGCAAACGGACAGGTTCTTCCTCCGCAAAAAGAAAGAGGTTAATTAATGCACAAGCAACTTTTTTGCATTCAATTTTCCTTACTTGAAAGAGTTCTGTTGCACCAAACGGAAGATTGCGCAACTCTGCCCAACTTGCTAATCGAGCAACGTGAGTCTTTGACGCGCAAAAACGTACATTTGGGGGGAGCCATTCTTTGCGATGACATCGATCGGTACACCGTGTAATACGATCCGCATTGGTCCTACCTTTACATGCATCTCCTTGACCGTACAGCGATAGGCGCCCAAGCGGATGCACCGTGGATAGGGTTGCTACTTGCCGCTTCCCAACTTCCCGACGTTTGACAGCGATTTGTTTGTCACCCGCAGCGTGGCCATAGTGGCGACGGCACTGACACATGATCGCACTCCGGTAAGATCGTATTGCGGCGCACCTGATCGGTGTGTGGAGGGTGAACGAGCGAACTCCACCCAATCACCCTAGAGTGATGGCATTTGCGGTTCCTTCCGAAACATTAAATATTAGGACACTGTGGACAGTCGGAGCGCGGTTATGATGCTACCGGTTTAGGGTGACTATCATTCAGAATCGTTCCCAAATTACTCAGTCATCTGTTAGCGAAAGGCGAAATATTAATTGCTCAGGTTTTGGTTTTTCCCGTCAATAGAGACCTTCAAACAAACGGGAAGCGGACATTTCATCGTCGTTTTCCATCGTCATCGTCAGCTTCCTTTTGCGTTGATAGTTTTTCGCTCTCGAATACAGGTCAGCACACGCACACGGGAAACAAGCGGGATAATTTGTCTCTCCCCCCACTATATCAATTTTGCAGTTCCATTTCACCGATTCGCACCGGTCGATTTCCCCCCGGGTTTGAGTCCAAGCCCTCAAAAGGCTTGTTGTTGACTTTTTCGTTGCGGAACGCTGGTCACGCTCAATCAGCTCAAAAGCTGACGCTTCAAAACGACGACCAATAATTTGACACAAATGTTTTTTTTTATGCTAGTTTATGTCTCTAGTATGTCCGGAACACCATGGGACATACTAGCCGAGAAGAAAGTGTGTCTGAGATGTGAAAGCCTACCGAACGTTTAAGCGTTTTCTCCAGCCTTGGAGGTTATGATCTCGTAAAACATGTTGTCGTCACGGATGTCGTCATGCATGGTTTAAGAGTCCCGAAAAGCTCCAAGAAAATGAGACAAAGAAGGGGCAGAGAGCTACCTTAACTAATGCCAGATGGATCGGGTCCCCGTGGTGTCTTCGATGTTTCCTAAACAAGTGGAGCAGATTCCACTGTCAGCTTCAGTAACTTCGACCTCAACAAACACAACAACTACAGTTCACACACTGTTCTTCGGCTACAGCAAAAGCATATGTTTATAATTATCTGTCTTCCACATGTCCCGCCCACACGCAGTGACTGTTCATTCACAAAGAAACGAAAGATAAGTTGAGCTAAGAACTGGTCTCGATCGCTCTTCTTCTGTGGCATGCTTTACCGATTCTTTCACAACACTTCCTTTCTAAACACCTTTAGAAGCTGTTGCCGGGTAGAAAAAAGGCAAAGAAAATGCATATTGATGAAAGACATCAATCCCATGAATCGTCAAAATTGAAAGTCTTTTTTTCACTTTCTAAATCTCCATCACGGAGCGCTTCTTCAAAAGCCTCCACGCATCACCACCCAGGTCGAGCCAATCAATCTCAACGATCAAAAGACAAAATAAATTCCCAGCCAAAAACCAAGCTACGAATGTTATGCAAACCACGTCCGACACTCCCCAGGCCGGGGTGGGTTCCTTTTTTCATTTAGTTCGAACGGTATTTCTTCGGTAACTCACAAATAGCCCATTCGATGCACGATTAAACGGGCACCGATGGGTACCGTCGACGGTTTTAAACCAACCGGCTGTGCCCACGGTCACGGTTGATCCCGCTATCCAAACGGAGGAACTACCTCTGGGCCGTTTGCGGGCAGTTGATAAGGTGTAATGGGGCATTACAAGATGTTTACTTCATGCCATTTTTTCTGGCTGCTTGTTTCTCGCTTCCAATAAGCAGTTCTCCCCTCTGCTCCACCACCTTCCAAGTAATGTCTCTGCTGAGTCTTTGCCTCACATCGTTCGAACCCGTTGGCTACAAAATATGTTTCCAGAGCGTCGACCTTAAAAAAAACGCAATCTAACCGAGAAAAAGTGAGTCTAAATTGCGCAATTACAAATACCGGGTATGTGGTGGAGGTGGTTTCGAGCTGCAGTTTATCGGTAAAGTTTAATAATTGAACCATCTCGTTAACGAATCAATTTACTGTTGTTTGGGGATCTCCTCACATGGACTTTAGTTCCGGTGAGTTTTTGTTGGAAGGAAATTAGATTTTTAAAATGTTCATCCATTTTTCTGTTACCTAGCGAAACATCAAGTTCTTTCCAGTAAATGCAGTCGATAGCCAAATGTTAACATTTAGACCACCATATAGGAAATACGCTTGTTAAAAAAACTGGATCCATAAAACACAACTCCATACTCTGGATGTATCACAGTCATCCGGCATAGAGTCATGCAAATTTATCTGAGATCTTTTCCCACTCCGTCCTCTATGCATGTTTGCGCTTGTCCGGCAGACTACCAACTCTTTATGTCCTTCGTTTAAGCTGCGAAATGGAATGGACCGCCTGGTAATATTTATTGCTCCGATTACATTTCCGATAGGAATTAATGGGATAATTATGGGCTACGAGTAATGGAAAACCCCGAAAGCTATCCCGCGTAGTAGAAACAGAGACCTACCGCTTTTTGTACCCGCGTTGGTTGGCTTTACTAAAACACCCTCAGGAGAGGGATCACACAACACCATGTTGAAAAGGTCGGGACTCCTTACCGATCAAATGCCATGCCACTCTTGGCCTTTTGTGATCCTTGAAATTCTACCAACAAACTAAACCCCAAAGCAATTTAGATTTGTAGAAAAACAGCGCGAAAGAATCCTTCAAGTCACGCCAAGAATTCTGGCTCCTTTCTTGCGATTGTCTCGCGAGTCAAACGCAAGACCTCAGACTACATCCCTACATTCCCTGATGTACACAGATTTCACCAATTACCGTTAAACATGCTTTCAAGTTGTGGTGCGCGTTTGGTACAGCAAACTCAGCAAACACCAACCGGTTCACATCCGATCGGAGTAGATGAATTAAAATTAGATCCACCGTCCGGAGATACAGACGGGACATAGAGGTGGCGGTTCCGATCGGAGCGACTCACGAGATCACTCGAGAAACGCGAGTAATCTACCCATGCGGGACATCATTCTTATGCTGAGCGCGAATATATATCGGTACGATTCGTTGAATTACGCCCGACAGAGAACGCAGCGGGAGAAAGTGTAGAGTTACTGATCACACCGTGATCACATAAAGCCTGGGGTAGGTAAAACGAAGAATGAAGATTATTTTTACGCCCATACCCTCATGGTATGGTTCGTTTTCTTTCGATGAAAAATTACATACACGAAAGAGAACCGAGAGAAGGGAAAGGTGGAAGGAATTTTCCAGCATTGGAAAAGGAATTCTAGTGGATGCTAGCGTTTTCACCACCATAACTACTGCGGTAGAGGCTTTCTCACATGAGAAATAGTTGGCTGGTTTCAGCGTGGATTGCCCGCTTAATAGGGCAAGGTCGTACCGACTTCGACTACTGCCAGCAGGCCGATTGCAATCGACGTGTTGCGAGGTGTAGGATCGCATTTTCTCAACGACGTTCGTGAAGGTGATGTAATACACTACGATAGCGTCATCGAATTGGAAATAATCTAAGCGGTGTGGTAGTACTCCCCAAGAAAGGCAATGTCTTTCTAGTGACGTTCATTGAAAGGAAAAGACCAGATCAAGCTGGAGCATTAAGCTATCACTCCAAGCGAGTAGCGAGTCGTTGAAAAAGTCATCGGGAAAGTGTTTTGAATCGATTATGATTTAAAGGCGCCGTACTTGTCGTGCCCAACTTCCAACATTGCCTAAAGCGTCTTCATTGATTACTATCTTGAAGTTCCCGCACCCGTGAACACGCTGTAAGAAAGGTTGATGATTCGTGGTTCGCGGTTACGCCAAATCCATCATGTTCTCTCACCTCGAGATCCCGTTCGTTTCCCCCCCCCCCCCCCGCATTTCTACATCCCCAACATGACTGCCATTGCCAAACAGGCGGCTTTTTTCTGTCCGTCAACAGCTGCACACGTTTTGTTTGTTGCCATCATTCGGCAAAGGCTGTAATGTGCTGAGCATTAAAAGTAGAAAGCACCGCAAACGCTGCTGTGCCTCTTCGCACATGGTTTTCGCTTACGGGTTTGAAGAAAACAAAACGGCTGCCAGGGAACGCCGAACTGAATAAGCGTTGTTTTTATGCTAAAATTGTGTGAAATGGGAAGGTATAGAGGATTTGATCGTTCGGGGAGCACGAATCCCATATGGTGTTTTTTTTTGGGGGGGTTGGGATCCTGAATATGCAGCCAGTCTTGCCGTACGGTAGCAATGTCCCATAATTTCAAGCAAAGCCCTCCATGCTTACCGTCCACAGTGCCTGCAAAGCGCTCGTAATTCATTACGAAAACTTCCACTTCATCCCCGCTGCATTGTGATGCCCTTTTTCCAACGGCCAATTTACATACGGACACACATGCGAAACATGAACAATTCACCCATCACGAATCTGCTTCCGATCAGTAGCCATGCGCTCAGCACTGTGTGTAACCCGACGGAAAAGCGAAGATTAATTTTAGAACATTGCAACATTTGCACGAAGGAAGCGTGTAATCCCCAAAACCGGCCACCATGACGTCATTTGCGAGAAGATTGTGGCGGCCAAAGAAATGTCTTGGAACTGCACACACGCAATACGTCGGAGATGGATTTTATGGAGCACTCGACAAAGTGAGTTTGGATTGGAACAACTTGCCAGCTGAAAGCCTCATATTCATATTGGAGTTTAAAACAAGGTTTTTGAAACAAACCAAAACCCGGCAAAAATGCACGAGGTCACTCTAGCTACGGAATTGGGACAGTTTCCTTTTAGTAATTGGGACTTTGCATACGATTCGTGACTTGCGAAAGATCTCACCAATACACAGACTCCTCTGTTCAGAAGACACAGAAACAGAGACATTCAGCAAACGCCAACCACCCCCAAAAGCCAGCTGAGAGCCTCGACTGCTTCAGTGAGGCAGACTCAAGATTGCTTACCCAAATATGGCCAACGCGATGGATGGAGTCGAAGCGAAAGACAAAAACGAGTCTGTTTACCGAAAACCACGACCTCGGACGTTGATACACTTGGTTTGAATGAGCGCTTGGAAGGAGAAGCGGCTCTCTTCCCAAGATCAGGTATCATGTCAGGGTGTCAAGACTGGAACCAAACCCCACCTGTACCGCTCGGCGCACGTGCACGTGAGCAAGAGTGAAAGGGTTCGAGAACAGGTTCGACCGATAACGACCTTTGTTTACAAACACACTCTTGCTCAGCATTTTCAGCCAATGTGCCGCAATGTGCGGATTAAATATGGCTGGCAGTGCAAATGTCAGATCCCGTATTAGATCCGCCATCTGCTGTATTCGCTTAGTGTTTTTTGGGTGAGTTGCCTCGTTGACTGTTATTCTCATCGTTTTTTGGCTATCTTTCTCACCTACAGAAAACTCTTCACTTGCTTTGTGACCTTCATCCTTTTCTTCGTAACGCGTAACAATTTTTGATTAATGAACAGCTTCAAACAAGAGGACTGGGTCGGAGCAAACGATTGAAGTTCTTCCCGCACGATCGATCGGTGCAGCATGTCTATGCGACATGTAAGCTGAACGATCATTTCCATATAGCCAGACGACATGTAACATACAAATATGCATTTCTCCTCTCGACGGCGAACAGTTATACATTCGCAGTTTTAGTTTTCGCACTCCAACCTAATGTTCCTGCTGTGGTAGCAAAAGCGGACTCCACGGAGACCCTCCAATACCAAAACGCCATGTAAGGTAGGGTACGGGGAGACTAACACGAACACTCCACGATTTAACGAGATGCCATCCTCAAGACGAGAGATGCTTGTACCACCTTCAGGTTGATGGTCAATGAAACGCGGGTGGTGTGAATTAATGTGTGTGCGCAATTCATGTGCCCAAGACACGACCGAGCGCAAATGTGAACCCTTATGTTATTTTTTACCTTTCCGCTCCGTACATGTGGACGGTGTTATGTTTTTGCAATAGCGCGGTACCGAGCGAGCATTATTTATGAGCTACACGCATTGTGGTGTCTTGCCCTGTCGATTATTTATACTCGGTTCCAGAAGTTGTATATGCGCCGAGAAAGAGCTACGCCTCGTACGGCGGGAACAGCGCAATGGTGTACTTACAGCCAATCGTTTATATTTACGAGTCGAGCGCTCCGCATGACAAGCATCCACTCCAACGTTGCATGTAAACGGTGCTGCGCTTATTAAATTTTAGTCTCGTAAAGAAGCGTAAATTGATATTCTATTAGCGTCGGGGTGATAACTAACTTCACCGCTGTATTTAGCACTTCTTCAACAAAAGAAAAAAAAGCCCCTTCACCCCGTACGATACATTTAAACTTCAAACTACAACGATTGCTCAACGATTGACCTATTCACCGGACAAGCAATAAGCCAGCTTAAAATAACAAACACCGATCGATGATCAATTACACCCGCGATCGTACCGTAACGCATCATTTTAGATCGCTTCCCAAAAAGAAAACAGCCAGAGAAGAAATGAAACAAATCCACATGGCCACTTGTTTCTTCTCGTGCTAACAGCTCCATTCACACGAGCTCCAGAAGTCGAATTCTGGATCACTCACTTCACCGAGACGAAATTCGGACTCCCCTCCCCAAAACGCAATTGGTTCACCAGTTACCCGAAACCGTTGCCCAACGTCTGGCAAGTTGCCTCCTGATGTCCGGAAACGGTACATTCTCGCCGTCATAATTATAAGCATACCCGAGGAGAGCATGAGCCAAAGATTGAGCACAACCACCTTTTTTTTCTTCGGTGTGTTGTGCTGCCCGGAAAACTATTGGAGCACAAACGCACTCCGTTACGGGTATTGGCGCTGCCCGATCGTACCGTCATCGTGATCGGGAATTTGGGACATGCTCAGTAGGAAAATCGGCTCGGATCAGCCGAATTTTCTTCCGAAAGTGGCCTTAAAAATTACCAAGAATGCATGAAAATGTTCATCCGGAGAAAGATTTCAAGATGTCTAGCAATGTCTAAATGTACTTTTGGTAATCGCTCAACTGTCGGTCGATCGTTTTTATTTCGTTTAAGGTTTGGAGGTACATTTACGAGCGATTTTCTTCTTTTCTCTTTGTACCATGGTGGGTAACCAGGTCTGCCGTTCAACATTTTAACTGACACACATCTTCCCCCGGGGGGGGGGCAACACTGTCAAATTGAATTTGTTTTTGTTTAGTTCCGTCTACAGACCAGCACAAAATAAACACATTTAGCGCGTCCAATGCTGGTAACGTTGATGTTCGAGTCTAATTCTAACCTATATATTTCTGAAGGCAGTTGCGGAACGATTTAGTTGTGGTTTTGGCGGTTGGGAAAAACTTCCCGAAAACATCCGAGTTTGCATTTGGGATCCTTAGTACGGTGTCACGATTTAACAGATTTCACTGTTCTGTTACTTCCAATTTCGAAAACCGTAGGCGACAAAAAACTTTATTACCGTTCCCCTCGGACATGTTTATTTTACAAAACTTCTCCACAATGCAACACGGTTAAAATTTATTGTCCAATAAAGCAACATTTCTGCAACATGTTGCTTGTTTTCGTGGTTCCCTATTGCTTACCACTGGAAACAAGGGAAAATTTAATGAGACCAGCGACGGAACGGATTTCTCTACCGTTTTCCATCGCACGCACGAGTTGCGTGTAGCGACACAGAAACCGTCACGTTTCGTAGGCTGTATGGGATTTTCAAAAGATTTTATTTTGGGAAAAATTGGTTGGAAAACCACCCGCGCTACACTGCCCGGGTGACATCAGCATCGTACAGGATGGTTAGGTGGAAAAATAGCACCCATGCTCTTGAGATTCGTTTTTTTTTGGGGGTTTGTTTTATTTGCTGGAAAGAACCAACTGTGTGATGTGTGCAATTTTTCTTTGACGGTGTAGGTGGAACAGACATTTTTTTTTAATGTTTGCTTCCAGTACCTTTCAAAGTACCGTTCGAAAAATTGCAGAGCCCGTTAAACCGCCAGCATGATAAAGCAATTTGCAAATTTTCCTTACAAATCATCTCCATCATCATCATTACCATCGCCGAAAACCGGTGAAAAACGATTGGAAACCAGTTATAGCACACATTTTCCTTGCTTAGTTGTTTCGTTCTTCCGCTAAATTTTCACCCTCCCAAGTAATATTCTTTCCGAAATCGTAGCAGCGAAATGGCAAATCCATTTGGCCAATGTAAGGAAATTAGCAAAAAATATTAGCATCACCACATGCACGAACTACGGTTTCCCGATGTTTGAAAATGAAAAACCGGGGATTGATCGTGCGGTTCTCAACTCCAGGGAATACCGCCAGAAGGGGTGAAGGAAAGCATGCAAAAATCCTCTGCCATTAATAACAAATAATACCAGCCAAGCTAAACATTGCTCGAGGTCTACAATGTTTACGCATCCTTGACTGCCTACGCAGTCTTTACACTCGACCCCCAGACAAATCCAAAAAGTCACAAGAAATGTCGAAGAAAGATGTGAAATTTATCGTCACACATCTGGGCGACAATCCACATCCTCTACCCAACCACATTGTCCATCCGTTTAGTCGATGCATTTGGAATGCGTGATCGTACTAATAAACAAGGAGCCGTCTGTTATATATAAATTCAACAAATAACACACTCTTTTCGGGGTATCATCACGCGCAATGAAGTAACAAAAGGCCGAATTCAATTTACTAGCATCTAATTTCAGTTCGTAATTAGTTTGCTTTCTCAAGCAGAAACGTGACAATAGAGCACGGTAATCGGAGTTGGTGATTTAATTAATTTATAACAATAAGCAACTATCTGGCAAACGAAATGGGAAGAAACTTTTGAAGCAGAACGCTGCTTTGAACGGGAATTTAGAGATGAGATGTGATTTTGTGAACATAATTTTCCAATTTACCTTCTTCTATCAATATGCACATTTTTACCGTATTCCATTTACGTTAACAAATATTTATCTTCCAAAAATACAAAACAAACGTTTTTCAATGGCTTTACGCTTTATTTTTTGTTTTTGTGGTGTTCAAGAGAAACTTGGACAATATTTATGTGGCAGATAGGAGATAGTGCTTATTATCATCATTTGATGTCTGATGTTGTTAGCTTTTATTTTGATTCAACTAGGAAATTATTGATCCGGTCAAGCAGTACAGTCGTGAATGTGCGGATCAACTGCACGCAAGTCTTTGGTTCAAATCTCAACGGGACAACTTCGTATATCTTCGGACATCATCTATTATGAACTTCAGACATCGTCTATTATGAACTTCTAAATGTTCACATTTTCTAGGAATATGCTACGATACGAATAACTGTTGGATTAAAATGAAAAATAACAAAACTATTGCAATTTATATTGGAAAACCTACGCATATCTCCGCATATTTACTACAATAAGGGCGTTTTCTGTACACTGTACTAGTGATGGGTAAATTCGACAAAAAAACGGAATCGCTTCCGAATAACTCCATAAATTTTGGAAGCGGCTCCGGAAGGTAGGTGCAATACTCCGAAATCGGAACCGTCCGAAACCGTCCGGAGCCGTCGGAGCTGTCGGAGCCGTCGGAGCCGTCCGGAGCCGTCCGGAGTCGTCGGAGTTGACAATGATATAACCTAGATTATTGCACTATCAGCAAATTTTACATAATCTGATAAAAATAACGAGTAGAAATGCAACATTTGCTTATTTGAACTAGCGGCTCCGACGACTCCGACGACTCTGACGACTCCGGACGACTCCGGCTGCCGACTAGCGGCTCCGGACGGTTCCGGACGGTTCCAGGCGGAATCGTGGTTTTAACCTAGCCGGAATCGGAGCCGGAGTTGCTATGCTCGGAAGCGGTTCGGAGCCGTGGGTGCGATTCCGAGTACCCATCACTACACTGTACTCAAAATTCCGCAAAAAAAAACTTTCTGGATCTTCCCATCCTTCATAGGTAATCTCTTTTGGACGCTACTATTAACGATTTCTATTTGATAATTCCTCGCCCTAATGTGTATTTACATCAAACATTTGCCTCTCGTTTTAACTTTTTTGTTTTCCCGCAATAAACCGTCATCCCTTTCTCTTTGCCCTGCTGAACACTGACGTCAAGCCGGTACCTCTATCGGAAGTCGCCGTTCGAATCGCTTATGACCTGATTTTTGCATCCGAAAATCTTAACCGCCGCGTTGCGATAATTCCAGATCCCTCCGCCGAAGCGGCACTGCAGTTGATCATTCTTCTTCACTATCTCTCTCTCCCTCGGCGTTGGTAACGAAACGAAATCTGCGCAGAAACGCTTATACCATCCGTATGCTGCGGGGCGATCTTGTTGGTCGAATGGGGCACAACATTGTTTACATTCTCTTTCTCCTATTGCCTCCGCGCGGCTAAAGGGTGGTTTTATGTGGATAAGTAAAATGAAGCCGCGAATCGAACCAGTGCAACCGTCCCGATGCCCCGACAGGCCAGACAACCAACATGACCATAAATTATGCCCCGCGCGAACGCTTCGAGGGAGGATACAACAATTTCATTCGCGAAATCTTTCGGCTGTATCTGTTCCGTGTTCCGCGGTTTTAATGTTTAGTTGCTTTGTGGGGCTTCTAGTGAGTATTGCGGAAGAAGATCAAGCAGTGGGAAAGTTATGATTTCGAACAACGCCAAAAAAGTGATTTTTTTTGTGGCATCCCCAAGCTTGCTAGTGAGAATTTGTTTTGAAACCATCGTAACCTCAACCCAGTGCGTTCTACATTCCCAGAATGTGTTGTTTTGGCAAACCACACACACCCCAGCACGATCTTTTCTTACCGAAAAGGGCCAAAAAATGTTTCAATGTGAAAAAAGACCATCCTCAGGCAACATTATCACCAAAACTTCCAATGTAGCGCTCATCTTTCCCTTTTGCAGGGCACTCCACACACATAAAAGGTTTCTCCATCTTCATCGCTCCCCCTTTCGCTAAACATTAAAATAATAATACCACACGAAAAACCGGCTTCTAGATGTCCGTCCATACTCGCTCGGGAACACAAACACAGGCGCAGAAATCTTGAAACCGTTCCTCTGATTCGGATTGATTCCGATTCGTGATCATGTGTGTTTGTGTATGCATATTCGCGATTTAAAGCAAAAAAAAAAATACCATTCCAAGGAACGAGTTCTTTTCCTAGTGCCGGTGGGTTTTTTAGCGATTAATGGAGTGTTCATGTTAACTTCCGATCGGGTAACTGTGCGATCTGAACGGGGTGTTATAAACCGAACATGCATTTCCAACCCAATCCATCCAATTGGCCGGGAATCGTGAAGATATCTACCGATGGAAACATTACAACTCCCAGCTATCTATTAAGGGCAAACCTTGGGAGTGATTAAGCAGGACTTCATAAACGAAGAAATTAACCATTCCGGCACAAACTCTTTCTTTGATTGCATCGTAAAATTATAATGTATCGAACATCGTCTCGTGTGAAGATCGCTTCTAATTAGACGGAAGTGGTTCAATCCGCACCGGTTTGTTGATGTACAGCGCATACCCATTTATGCCATTCGTAGAGCATAAGACTTCGACCCCTCTTTCGAACGGTAGAATTCAGCTCCACCAGGTCGAACATAAACCGGTAAGCTAGGGCAAAACTTATCATAAAACTTGACTGTAACAGGCTGGTGGCCGGTGCAATTAATCTTTCCAATAGTTGCCTCTTTAAGCCGGGTACAGCGCGTTCCAATTTAAGCTTCTCAGTTTTTTTCTACAAATAAAACGACCATTACTAACACCCCACGAAGACGTTCCTCTGTGGCGTGCGTTTTTCTCAAGCTAAAATCAAAACCAGAGCACATACCGAGGTGATAAAATTAAAAAAGTTCTTGCTCTAATTTTAATTATGGTACCTATTTTGTTTTACGACCGCCGCCTAATTGTACGCTTTCTAGGAATGGTACCATCAGATCATGTGGTGCGTTTTATGGATTATGAAACCTTTTCACAGTGCAATGGTTGATTTAATATCGAAACCAAAAAAACACATTATTAAAGTTTTTTCTCTCTCTTTGCCGTTCTCAATCTCAATCTGCTCCAACGTTTCCATGTCTAATGTTCGCTTCATCTCCACCAACAGCCATTGGATCATCATTGATTTTAGACGCCGGCACTGATATATATTTTTTTCACATACCACCCAGCTCTAGTTTCATGCATTTGGACCTCGAACTCGTGTGTTTCAAGTTGCAATTAAAACGTCCGCTTTAACGAACAACCCAACTTGCAAAGAGCATGCGAGAAGACGACGCATTAGTATGCAACACACTCCTGTCATCCTCCCAGCGTGGTTCATACGCACGATTTAATAACTCGTCCACAACCGGTCACGTCATCCGCGGTTCCGAGAATGTGGCCCAGAAGGGCGGGCGCGATTAATCGCGCCAGAGAATGCGGGACGAATTTCGCGGGCAGCGCACGAGGTGCTACTGCTACGTACGAAATTCATGTACGATTATTGGATGTTGTTGGACAAATATGTTTGAAGTCAGTGCAAACAATGTGACATATTTCACACACAAATGTGTTTTGTCTGTCTACATGTTAAACATTTATTTGAATTGAATCAAGCAATTAGATTGAATTATCCGAAAATTGTGTGACGAGGTTTTGGTAAATGGACTGACACTACCAAATTCGTTTGTTTATTTTATATCGATATTGTCCCGTGTAAATGATGATAAAAAGAACCGTGGAAGGCAATGCCAGGCTTAAAATCAATAACACAATAAGGTATTCTAGAATTCTAGAAACATTGTCAACTTTCGATGATTGAGAGCAGCTGACAGAAAGGGTTTAATGCTAGGATTTGCTCCGTAAGAATTAAACCATTTCAATCGTTATACAGTTTTTATGTAGCTGACACTCTCGGGACTAAGTTGTGGCATGGATTTGCACGCCTAGAGTTATGCAAGAAATTTTCAAATCATTATTAATCTCAAATACATGCAATTGTCTCCAAGGTTCTTCAATTCACAAGACATACGTCTAACGTCCTTCTCAATTGAAATTCGCAATAAGTCTTGAATGTACTCTTTATTCTCCCAATATGGAATTTATACTTTCCATGTTTTGAGCATGCGCTTCATCATCCGTTTGAGTTCATATCGTTTGTCAAATCCGGTCATTTCATCCGGCCGTCTTACACCCGAACATCACATCAAACCTTCAAAACGTGATTGGAATTCGTATCCATCACCAACAAACCAGTTGACGACCTTGGCGGTTAGTTCAATTAGCATACCGTGAGTGAGTGTGTTTGTTGTGAAAACCCCCGTCTTAAGGGGTAGTGGTTCCTTATACAATGTCTGGCCGCCGGGTAAAGTACGGTAGATCCCGACCGTTGCATGATGAGAAAGCATTACACTTTTCCTACATCACACGGTACAGTGCGTACGCATGGATGCGAAACCAGCTTCAAAACGTACAGAACAGAACACACAAACCAATTATCAGCGAAAAAATTAATAAATAAAGAGCTTCGCCAATCTGCTCATAGATCACTAATTGAATGTAGCTTTGGAAGGTATCAAGATTGAAAGCGGAATACCTCAGAAATTTGATGAAGGTATCGGGCATGTTCTGCATCTCAATGTGAGCCCTGTGTGGCACGCGATGCATCGCAGTTCATGATTCTCCAACATTTTTTTTTGCTTCGGAACTATAGGTTCTGAATGCTATCTCAACCATGTCCGCAGGTGTATCTTGCTTAGGGTAATTCGCTGGATCCAATCTACCACCATTCCAGCATGGAAGACCAGCAAAGCAACGCAGCGAATGATTGATGGTGCTATCCGCTGTGATCTTCGATCTTATGCTTGCGTACACTGCCCTCTTGGTGAACTCCTCATCCCAATCCGCCCGGTTACGGTGATCTGACCTAGAGCTCTACACACACACAAAAAACCATCTTACCTTTAGAATCGCCACAACAAGCTGCAGTGGACCACCCTGGAGCACAATGGTGCTGATGGTGGTAGCGATCGTTGCACTCGCTCCAGTTGATGATCCTGCTGCCGGTGATGCTGATGCGGTGGCCATGTGCTGAGATGAAGTCATCGGTCCGAGCGTTTGAGCGAAATCTTCGTTCAGTTGCCGCTGCAGCTCATCGAGCGAGGTGAACTTCCCGTCTACACCCGGTGGCGTCTGCTCCATGGTTCGTTATCTGCTCGGAAGGCTTCCAAACTGCGCGACTCCACTGATGACTACAGTTTCCAAAAATTTCCAAACACCTCGATCAAAACTCTCGCTTTCGTGTGGTGCTTCCTTATCTTTTGTTTCACACACTACAGAACAATACAAAAATTCACCGCGAGAAGTGATTCGCACTCACATCGCATCCACTTTAGCACATGCACGGGTACTACTACAGTTGATGTAGTATGCAGGAAGAAGCTTACTATAAACTATCTCTTATCGGTTTGGTCGAAAATTAAAATTAAATCAAATGCAACTCTGCAAAAAAATAAAACATTAATAAAAAAAAATTACACTCTTAGACTACAACACACGCCACAACACAAAGGTCATAAGAAGAAGCACATATTGGTTTCTTTTTAATTCTCCCTGTACACAAGCTAAGCTAAAACACGCACGAACATTCGGACGGTGACACGGTTGCGCACGCGCATGTTAACGATCCGTCAGATCGCACCTCGAACTACGGAACATCCCGGGCGTCGTTTTTCCCTCGGAACACATTTGCGTTGAGTTGAAAATTGAGAAAACTAATCTTCTTTTCCATCTGCATATGCATGCTTTTTTTTTCGAACAACCGGCTGAGTGTTGTCGACGACGCCACAGGCGCTTCCACATTTCATTCACACTGGTCTTCCGTCTTCGAGTTGTGCGTAACTCTTCCGTTTTACCATAACAAGCATTTCAACAAAAGATCACTAAAATTGTGTGATCGAATTTTGAACTTATTGTACGATACTCATTCAACACTAATCCACCAAGCATCCAAATACGCACACAAACACGCGCTCTCTTATAAAATTCACTTTTGTGCACTCTACTGGATTATAATCAATGATTTGGCTATTCATATTTTCCTCAATACTCTGGAGATTCGCACAGCTTTAGAACTAGAGATGGGAATTATAACTCCTTAAGGCGAGTTAACTCTGAGTGAGTGACTCCAATAAGTGAATTAATTCTATGATTGACTCTTCGAAAAGGTATTTTAAATATGAAATAGATGACGGAGGGAACCTTTAAGACTCTTAAAGAGTCTAGGGGCTCTTTTTCAAATCAAAGAGTGATATGACCCGGCAATGAGTGAGTCAAAGGTCACCCCAAAGAGTCATGAGTCTCATTCAGTTTGCACATCACTATTTAGAACCATCACTTTCACTCGTTTCCAACTAGGATCCACACCCGGCACACCTTTACCTGTAGGCTATATGCTGGGTTTCAGCTTGATCTTTTTCCGTGGCGTTCAGGGCGATCTACACCAGTCGATTGCATCCGAGAGACTGTGTATCTCCCTTGTATTTCTTCGCGTGGAGAGCCACGCTTGGAGGGAGTTGTTGCGTGCGATCGTACATGTTTTTTTCTCTCCCCTTTTTTCGCTTCTCGCTCCTTCACGTTTTCTTTCGCGCCAGATCTTTTAACTCACAGCTCTCTCGATTGAGATGGTGGTGCTCACGAATGCGAAGTGTTTGAGAATGGAGATAAAACAACATTCTGGTGGTCAGTTGTGTTTTTATTCTCTTTTCTTGTTTTGAATTGAGTTTTTTCTTAATCCAAGCTGCTGTGGTTAACGGGTTGGAAAAGATTAATGTTAAATGGAAAGATTAAACATGAATGAAAAGATGAATTAAAATGTTTAAACACCCATCAAGATTAACTTTTTTATCAACAAGTTTAAATGGATGCATCTGTTCGAGTTTGAACGAGCAAACTGATTGCAAAGTAATATACTTTAACATTAATTACCGAAGTTCAAAGCAGACTTACAAGGAATCAATTAAAAATATTTTATTTATTTTTTTATAACTAATGTAGAGTGTAACTAATGTAGAATGATATTTAAATAGATAAAAAAATTCAAACCCGAAACAGCATCCCATTGTGATGTTTGAAGTGAAATTACTCTTGCATTGCATACTTTTAGGCGTTTTCCAAAAATGTTTTTTCATTGCAGTCTCAAAGGCGGAATATTTTAACTGAATACTTCTTGAAATTCAAATAATAAAATGCGTAGAGAACAAACCACACAAAGCAAAATACACTCACTGTCAACACATGCTATTTCATACGAGAAACATTTGTTTATTTCACGGCCAAAAACACAACAAATCAACATGCTTAACACAACCAAAACTTGCAAACTGTTACAAATGCTATTCTAGCTTATTTTAATTAAACACTCGAATGCCACACGCCATCATGCAAGCTTATTTCCTTTACGCCGCAGGAAACGTTTGATTCTTTTAGCTTCATAACACCTTTGCGCACAAATTCGTTCAATAAAACCTATCAAACTAACTAATTCTTGGTTCTCTCTGGCAAGCTACAGCTGCTGCAATACCGGCAAGCTATGGAATGGCTTTTTTAAACATCGAACATTGACCATCAGATTTCCTTCTTCAGAGACAACTCTTCACCGTATGCTTGGTGATGATGTTCTGATAGTAGTACGTTAGCCCGGAGATGTCCGCCGGACCCTTTACCGGCTCGAAACGGGTGGCATCCTCTACATCCAGCTTAACGCTACTGGTACTCACGTTACCGCTATCCTCGCTGGTCGGTGTCACCTGGGTGCTCTGGAGTTCCTTCCCAACTATATCAACGGCACTAACCGATGCCAACAGATTGTTGTTACGGATATCATTTTCAATCTGCTCCAGTTCCTCCGGTGTAAGGGAAAGAGCGAGATTCTCCCGTCGGTTGATCGAGTTTAGTGCGGAACTTGAGGCCGAGGAGCTCGTTACAATCGGACTAGTCTGGGAACACACCGTCGGTACCGTATCGTCCGAGTCGGGATGTGAATCAACACTGGCCGAACCGTGTGAGATACCCGCTGTTGGGAAACTGTGTTCCGACTCATCGAACGACAGATTCGCACTCGAAGTAATCACCACACCCGACAGCAGCTTGATCGACGGGTATGCTTCCGGGTCAGGATCTTCGGCTGAATCGTTTTCCAGCGAGCTTTGACGCTCGATCGACTCCACACCCCACCACGGTGATGCACGACACTCCGAAGCGGTATGGTAGGATGAGGACCTTGACTGTGGCGTACAGATACAATCCGAGGCCGTCACAAATGATCCATCATCGGTGGACTTCACACTCGAGCTCCAATCCTGAATGAGTTCCCAATCGGGAAGAAAGAACAAAAGAAAGCACTCATATAAATTATTCCTGTCCGGCGTTACGGAGCAAACCATCACTCACATCACTTTGATTTCCACTGTCGTTTCGTTTGCTGGTCACTTCCGGCGTTTCGGCACTTGTCAGTTCTTCTACCTCGTCGTCAAAACCACCCTGCACATCGCTTAGCACACTGTCCAGTGCTTCCGCCACCTGGGCTACCTCCGCCAAACGACTCGAGATCGCTTCACACGCCATTATGTTATCACTTTCGGTAATGACGTTCTCCGGACTGGCCATCCTGATTGGAAGACAATTGAACAACTGCGTTAAGCTAATTTCTGTCTAAATATACACGACAAATTGCCCGGCTAGCTAACTTTCAACTTCAACTAGAGTAGTATGGTCGCAAGGGCTGTAGCAAGATCGTTGATAGCGAGACGAACAACAACTGAGCAACGACATCCAAAACATGTGCCGGTGCTCACTGGTAAGATGCTGGGTTACATAAATTTTGGACCATGGGAGAATATAAATGCACAATTGGTTAAAATTACTAAGCCGGATGACTTCTAGAGATACAGCTAGCGGGTCAGATATCTCCGTCACAACTCTACCCTGTTGTACTGACTTCCTGGATGGCATGGACAGTCTACATTCGCTCGTCAATAATCGTCAAACTGTTCTACCGATCTCCGTTAAGCAGATTTTTAAGCCACTACTCCCATATGTGCAACTCAACTGTCTCACTGTCTCAACTCATTAGCTCTCAGGCGTACTCTTCCGTCCCAGGAAAGGTGCGACGTTTTATTAATAAATCACCGTCGCCTTGCACTATACTTACGCATCGAGCCGGTCGTCCAGGAGAAATGGTTCCCTCAGGCGCGTCTTGAGCAGACGTCCGAGCCGCACCATCCGACCGACCTCGAGCAGCAGACGCTCGCGTGTAGCGAGATACTTGCGCAGCCGTACCCGGCGCCTGCCCTGCTCGGTAATTTCACCAATTCGCAGTACACACTCGTGCAGTTCACGCAACTTCACGCACTGCTCCTCGACGCTCCGGTGAAAGACGGCCGATACACGCAGCCGCGTCATCTGTTCCTGGGCGACGGCCTGGAACGATCGCCAGGTGCGCTGCAGCGATTTGGTCATGGCGATGTTTTGTGACGTTTCGAGCTTGCACGATTGGCGGAGTGCAAGTGACGCGTTCAGTAGCTGACAGCCGTAGTTGTACGTGCCCTTGGCCGTCTCCTGGAGTGTTTGATGCTCATCTTTTTGAGCTTGGATTTCGCGCACAGTAGCACCGACGTGTGCGTGCGATCGCAACATCACCTGATGCAGATCACTCATCCACTTGACGGCGGTACGCGCGTCCTGTTCGTACTTGAAGATGTGCGTGATTTGGTCGAGCGTAAGCTTCTGCAGCTCGACACTGTCGGCGAAAATGCGCGAACGGGAACGGGTCGCATCGAGGATATCACGCACATTGCTGATATCCTCACTGTAGTCCACATCAATGTCTCGTCCGACTGCATCCTTCACCGGCATCAGCAGTACATCGCTAAGCTTTTCACCCTCCTTGATGATCTCTTTCTCCAACATTTCTACAAAAACGAAGCAAAGAAAAAAGTTATAGCATTTGTCCGAATCTTTTTCATCAGCTATCTTACCCAGCATTCGTTGATTTTCGTTAAGTTTCTGCAGATTGGTACTAGCCAGTGCGTAGTCCTCGACACGCTCGCCCATAATGAGCGATTGAAAAACTTCACTCGTCCGATCGAAGTACTCAGCCACTAGGCGAAAGAACCGCACCGACGTTATCAGAATATTTCTGCGCCGTTCCAATCGCTGGGCGAAACTACGACACACAAAATCCATCCACTCACGCTGCGATTGTAGGTCCCGGTAGGCTGGTGTATCCTTGCGACGCGGAAAGTGGTCGATCTTGTGCAGCAACTCAGCATAACAGCCATACGTCTGCCAACACTGTAACTCCAAGATCTCATGCTCCAGACGGAGTTGATCGGCCGTGCTTACGTCGTGACCAACCCTTAACTGGGCGTTCAGCATCGATTCAGCCGTAGTCAGAATCCAGCTAGTCACGTGTGAGACACCTTCCTCCAGTGTGGCTAACTCCTGCAACACTTCCACCGTCCGTTCCAGCTCCGTCCACGCCTGGTTCGTGGACGTTTGTTTGCGATCAAGTGTATTGAGCAACCGCTCGACCTGCGTCTTTCCATCGGTGAGGTCCTGCGGTACGGCTGACTTTGCACTGTGGAGATCGCTTAAGTGGGCCAGCAGCTTTTTACCTACGGATCGCCATCCGTGTACGCAGGTGGGCAAACGGAAACACACACAAAATGAAATGGAAAGCGGTATTATTTATTAAAGCTCAAGGTTTAAGTTTCAGACTTTCAATTTACAGTGGGTGCGTATTGCTCACATCCGATGGATGTATGCTTTATAAATCTCTGGATGGAGTATTTCTCCGCCCAATAAAAAAAACAGACAGTACAATTAGAAGACACCCCCCTTACTGAACGCCCAACCGTGGTGTGTATATAATTATATGATTTATAATTTTATCAGCCACTTTAACCTATTGCCATGCATTCAATTAACGTTACCACTCGCTTCCAGTTGCCTCCATTTGATTTAAACTGTTCCATCTGGATGGGGTGCGATTTATTGCAACCATTGTTTAAATTATTATTAAAGCCGAAAGAAAAGAAAACCAATTTTGGCTCTAACATTTCCCACTGGCCACACTTGGTAGAAAGCATAGTGGGATATTAAGTGTTTAGTGGACAAATTTCAATTATCTAACAAATATATACAACTTTAACAGTGATACGGGAACTTACGGAACTCGAAATAAATAATGTATTTATTATCTTTTCAAACATTTCCCATTAAACAAATTGTTTCAAATGCTCAACCTGTCCACAAAAGCGCCATTGTTCCCATTGTTCATGCTCGCATTACACTGGAACGGAATGGTCCTCACACGCAGGGTCAGAGTGACCATTAGCGTACAACCCACTGTTATGGAAATTCTTTATGCGCGAGCCCCACACGAAACTGACCCAGATCGAGGCACGGTTTGTGGCGGTTGTGTAAACTCAACTCTCCCGAGTTTGTTTTTTGAGGACGGCACGTCATTTGCTAAGTGGTCGTTTTATTTGATAGGGAAAGCAGAATTTCATGTGAACCGTTTCTAGAGCTGCAAACATTTATTGGAGCTAAAATCGCGGATCGTACTATAAGCATGGTCCCGTACCAGGGTACCAGGTGTTGGTTCGTACGGCCGATTACGGCAACCCTAATATTAACGATGTGCTAGAAAGCCCAACACTCTTCAACATCTGTATCCGAGTTACTTCATCACTGGCTGATGGGAGAGAGACACTCCTTTACGGAAGGAAAAGATGTCCGCACTGTCACATGTATGGCTGACTGCTAATAAGAGGCTGCCAGCCCAGGCAGGCCTCTCGAAACGAGCGGAAATGATAGATCATACGATCGATCGGTGCTTTCGCGCACAGCTGCTCACTTCCGGTGGGTACGGCCCCCTGTCATCAGTGACGCGAGAGAAATTAAGCCTTCATCGACGCATAGCATCGATTGTTCAATTAACCAAACATGGTCGCAGTCACGGAAGATCAGGGAAAGAGAATCAACAATGCTTTTCCCCAAGTTTTTGGTAAGCAATACGTGGAAGCCCTTTCGTGCCGGAGCACATATCAATCTTCACGATCGGCGTTCGGGAGAAACTTATGAATATACGTCGTTATTCCCTCATTCCTTCCTCCCAATAAAGCTGCTTACTCACGCAAACTTCAAACTCCGAACCAGTGATTCCGGTGTTGGGGAAGCAATGTTGAAGAAGGCAAAAAAACAGGGTCCTCAGTTCTGTAGACACTTACCGCCGTCCATCACGAGGGAGAGAAATTTTTGCACATCCACGTTAAGCTGCTGGCAAGATTTGAGGGCCGCCGTCGATTCGCTCGCTCGTACAGTACGGTTGTCTAGCAGGATGAGGTGCAGGTTTTCTAGGTCGCCCATGGCTTTGTCGTAGGATTTTCGAAATTCTTCGATACGCTGTCGGTGTTTGTTGCGAGTGGGCGGGCAAAGGCAGCAGCCAAAGGAGGAAGAGCATCAGATGACCCGATCGCACGAGATGAAAGTGGGAATGGAGAAAAAAAACACCAAAACAACAACAGTGTACATTAGTTAAACCACATGACAAAAGAACCATCAAATCGAACGGTCAAGTGGATGCTGAAACGAAACATACAAACACATACATGCACCGATATACATGTATATATTCAAAACCATATAAATATACACCCTCAGCGATTGTCAATAGAGTGAGAAGCTTTTTTATGATCCCTCGTTTGTGGCCGGATTGAAAATGGGAATTTTATCACCGATCGGGTGTTGGAGATTAAGTTTGCTTATGGATGGTGTTTGGGTGGGGAAGCGAAAACGCTCATTTGGTTGAAAGCGCGGTAGAAAGTTCTACGCAGGAAGAGACAGGAAGTCGGGCACATAATCTACACAAGAATCTTACTCAATTAGCATCGGAATGGTTGTATTAGAGGGCATTCAAATCTCTTCTTTAACGTTATTGGTTATTTAATTACTTGCTTAAAGATATAGGTTGAGTTCATTATGCAAGTTATGCAGCGTGGAAAAAAGAATATTGTAAACTTTAAAATACTTTACGATATTTCCTTAAATTATATTCTTATTAAACGACTTTTTTTGTTGTAAAAATTGTACACCGCTATCAAAATGCATTCTGGGAAAGTAGATGAATATTATAATCTTGTAAATATTATTATTTATTTTGACAAATTAACTTCAAGAAGGAATTAATTTATTTACCTCACGAGACTGTATCCACTGTTCATGATTGTACGCGATGATGCCGCCAAGTTCCTCCGGTAGTTCACTCGTGTCAAAATATTTCACCAAACGGGACTTTGAGATGATGGTTGGCTGAGAAGAGAAAATATACATTTGGTATAACACAACTACTGGTAATCAACAGATATAAAGTAAAATTCAATAACAACACTAGTCTTCATTAGCGAAACAAAAGAAGCGACGAAAGAGAAAAGTATAGATAATCACTCACAGATCGGAAGCGCATTATACATCTTCTTTGTTGTCCAATTGCTTCTACCCTTACCCTTAACTCCTCCTTAATACGCATCCTCCCTAATTATGTATGCGACAAAGTTTCTTTGCCGCGCGCGCTATGCTCTGCCTCGATGATCTTCTGCGTCCAAGCACGGATCAATTAACTGACACCCTCCTGTGTGTACCATTTTGCATAAAGGGAATAACCGTGTAAACCAACCTTAAAACCTAACGTAGAAAACAAAACTCTGCGTCTCCAGATGGGAATTGAACCCATATCTCCGGTTAAGCAGACCGGTGCCTTGGTCCATTAGGCCACTGAAGCACTGCAAAAGGGCAGGATCGATGGAGAAACAAAAGTCACCGTACGACCATTGTCGCATCCTCCGCGCAAAGCGTTATTTCACGAACGACCGAGAACAGTAAGAAGACTCATGGAACGAGCAATTTCAATCAAATTGCCCACCTATTCCATGCGCAGATTAGCACACATTAAAATTATTCACTTTTCTCCTCAAAAACACCACGTGCCTAATAGCTCGAACATTGCACAAACGACCATTGAACGATCGCTAATTTCCCTCAATCGATGGGCAATTATTTCGATTCGATCAAATATCGCTCCGCTGTTTTTTTGTTTGTTGTGTGCATGTGTTTTTTCTTTCGTCATTCTGTTTTGTTTATTTGCATCGTCTACACAAGAAATCGGTTACGAAATTTTGCAAACAAACGAACGTGCTGCGTCCGCTAAGTTGGAAAAAAAACTCACAAAAACTCACTTTCCGTTTCTGTTAAGCGTCTCTTTAGCAATGCAATTGCTTTCTCTCGCGCACTTGTTTGTTCTTCACAGGCAAAACGGAAAGCTCGTTCAAATGCAGGCAAACAGTGCCTCGTTTATTGATTGGCCCCTGGTACCAAAACCCAATCCTCGAACTCAAATGCAAGTGCCCAACAAAAATTGTGCAGCAACGGAAAATGACGGTAAGAAACCCAACAGCGACCCAATACTAACGGGGAGGCTCTTCGGTTGAGATGTGTACAGTTTCCCGTACCTGAAAGAGTCTGAAAACCTCCGAAGACCATTCAAGAGTCCCGCTTTGCTTTCCCGCAAAGCTTTTGTACGCAGAACGGGAGAAAGTGCAACGGATTTTGAGGGATGTTTACCCCCCCTATTTACGTTTTGTCGCTTTTGACGTACGAGCCAGTTCAATACTCAGCTACAACTGGGCGAGAAAAATCGGCTTGCGAGGAACCAATTTCCATCGCCGCAGGAAAGTCCGGGGAAGAGGTGTTGGAATCACGTCCATCGTTGAAGTAGTAATTGGTCTCATGTGGATAATAATGTGTATTGAAAGACAACAAACGAAGACAAAAGGGCAATTGACTGTCAGTGTGAGGTAGCACATATAGAAAGGTAATGTATTAAACAATGAAAGTATGCTACGGTGTAATCTGCAGATAAAACAATGACAGAAAATGATGATTTTTCTCCTTTCGTTTGCGGCACTACCCCCCACTAAGCCCCCTACTCCTCTCCTTCATTTTAACCCGCAAGCTAGCTAATCAATACTGACTGCGCTCCAGATTGGATTTGATACCCGTTCCTGCCGTGTAGCGACCAACGCCGTTACCATCTACAACACTTGGCTACTTCAGAAAGCTTGTGTTTTTGTGATGGTTTTATTGCGTTTTGTTGAGCAAAGGCACTTTAACGATCTTTAACTATATTCGCCTTCTGTCCTATATCTCGATTCCTCTGTATGGTGGTGCATATAGTAGCGCTCCCGGTCTTTACACGACAGGTCCGAGGATTAAATCCCATCCATATACGCGCATCGCTGGAGGGTGCATTACCACATAAAAAGAAGAGGAACCTTTAGGGGAGTAGCTGGTAATGCTGCTTAGCGAACTTTGTGGTTTGAACCATGACCTGAAAAAGCCAAAACCGTATCACCCACTATATGCTGAAACATTAATATTAATGTGCAAGCTATCATTAATTTATTCACTCTGTCAATCATGAAAACATGAAAACCCTTTTTTTGCCAGGGCTCAAATGCTTAACATACTTGAGATGGTTGAGTTCTATACTCTCATCGTTAACCTGCAAGGTTAGTGTTTTGAGCCACTACACCTTAATAGAGCCTCAAGATACAAAAACAAACACACTCCACGTAGTAATGGTAAGGAAAAAAACTACACCGCTGTGCACTTCACGCATTAGCTACTGTATGTAAATGCTGAAAAGGAAAAAGCTCTGCAACAGCTTATTATGCGACACTCGCGCAGCTGTCTGTCATATGAGCAGAATCGCATCGCTCCGGTGCAGGAATTTTTTTTACTGATTTAAGTTACCTAGTAACTGCGCACTGCAAAGGAAAGCTATGACGCCTTCGACACCCTTCCAGTATGTTAAGAAAGGGAAAAACCACCCCAAATCATCACGTACGAAACACCACACCCGGTTCCTCCCGCCATCCAGGTCAGAGTGCGAACGTGAAAGGGGGAAAAAATACACCCTAGAAGGGAAAATGGAAATTATCTACCCCACCCCACATCGTACGTGCGTGAGCCTTTGCGTCAATTGCAGAGCTAATGGAGAGGCCTAATTAGACTGACAGTTCCCCTTGTTTGTGGTGCTGGTGAAGCTCCAGCGGATAATCTGTACGACACCGTGGGTAAAAAGATATCCCAAAAGCGGAAACCGAGGCGTTGAAGACGACTACTCTAAATCGACAACTGCTCAATGAACAGCGAATGATAATGATGGGAGATGGAGGGCACTCTAATGTACTCCATATGCAATGCATTCTGTACACGTCCTGTATCTGTATGCCCTTTTGCGGCAGCTTATCGAAGTGCATTGCGTCCTTGGGTTTGAGTTGGGAACGTAAATGGCGCACGTGTTGATAGCACTGTTCCCAGAACCTGCTGCTAAGCTGTTCTCGTATACGACATGGGCATTCCATCCAACCAAAATTAGCCTTCCCCCATTCCAGTAGTACCCCCAGGTGGCTCCTGGTTTCGATAAGATATCCCACCTGGAACATTCGATAACGGGCCGATTGTACCAACCGGTGCAGTAATCTGCACAATCAGAGGCACAATTAATTACGTGCCCGCAATTCGAGGTACCTTTGCGACATTGAGTAGACATTGTTCGCATTACCACACAGTGCAATAGGAAAACAGTACCACACGCGCAAGAAGACCAAACGAACACTCTGGAAAATGGTGTGTAGCGAGCATTAAAGCGACCGGTTCCGTACAACCCGGGGGGGGCCACCGTAATTGCGTGTTCGCTAACCTCAGGTCATCGCGTCAGAACGACCGATAAGAATAGATCTTGTACCGCGATGATCGTTGACGATCGATGAAATCGAAAACATGGCGCACCAATGGTATCTAGCTTTCAATCGCCAAATAAACAAACCACACATCCTCACCACCATAGACACTTTGCCGACAGTGGGCCCTCGTATTATGTCATACAAGCGGACGCCCCCCGCGGGGCAAAGTAGTATCTCCTCATAGCTTTGCCTCGACACACCTGAGTTTCAGAGCACACTGGCTGAATATGTCGCACCAGAGCTATTGTACAGATACGTAGAGTTCAATGTCACACAAAGCTTGGCGTGAGGTTGTTCGTGCGGGAGCTTGCCCACCTGCACCTGAGATGTTCTGAGTGGAGCACACTGGAGCAACAAGCGTGTGGCCAGTTGATGATAACGCTATCTTTACGATGCTTGCAAAAGATCGCACACCATTTTGACAACTACACGTCGCGAAATGGGTTTATAATTGCCGACACAGTCCGTCGCCCCTCACCTAGATCTCTCTGCAAACGCATGCAATCAATCACATACGATCGGTCACTTTTCGATTCTTCAATGTCCACCAATAGCAATAATGCCACCCTTGTTATGGTGTAAGATACCGCGGGTACGTTGTTTTGAAGATTTTCCGAAAGAGAGATGTGGAGCTGTCGAACAGAATCGATCTACCTACCTCACCCTTGCGATGCTGCCGGGCACAATTTTCCACCCGATTTTTGTCCCAGAAGGCGTCCGGACGTATGACGAGAAAACTGTTCATCTGTTCACTCAGCAGCTGCTGGACGTGCCGTATGTACTGACGGGTTGAGCGCCACGAACATTTTTGAGCGTCAAGAATAATCGCCAATCCACTACTGACCGTATCGGGACTGGGGGGGGAAAACGGGAAACAATAATCAGTGCATTGGGGTGTTGACTAGTCTAATGTCCTCAACTACTGGGGAATGCCTACCTTAAGCTGGTCAGCAGATACTTGACCGTCGTCTCCAGGAATCCTTTCATCCAGGGCAGGTTGTCGTAGAACGGTACCGGTATGACTACTAGAGGATGTCCATCACGATCCCGTCCGCCCGGCATGTACGCCGTCTGCGTGTTGAGCGCATTCAGTACGTCCGCCTCCATGGTGCTACCGACGCCAGGGTTCGTCAAGTTGCCGCTTTCACCTTAGCCCTGGTAGTTAAACGTTCACAATAATTCCACTAGCGCACGCGTCCACCGTATACCAAAACACCTAACCAAACACTGTCACTTTCTGAGCCCGTGTGCACAACCAGCCCTTGAGCTGGAGTCTAATGCTGGACCTCCAACAACATAACCCCCACTCGCACACCGTGAAACATGATCGCGTTGCGTTTCTCTTACTGCATTCTTCGAAATACACATTCCACTCGATTCTCCTACGCAGCACCACGTTCACGTTCGTTCTCTCCAGTCGTCGCCCAGGAGAAGCTTTCAAATCGCAACACCGTAGGGTAGGGTCGCCATCACGGCGGAGCCACTGATGGAACGGCGGGAGCTTTGGAGAGATCCGTTATGTTGCAAATCACTGGCACGCTAAAGCTGCCAATGGTTTGTGGTCGTATGTAGATGATTTCACTATGCTGTTGCTGTTGTACATGCTGTGGAGAGGCGTTTTTTTTTCGCTGTTGTCACTGCTGTTTTATTTCTCCTTCACTATGTCGCCGGAACGGAACAGTTCACGCTATTGTTGTGGAGCTCGCGCTGCACATTCTTGTTTGTCACCATGCTACAGCTATGTCAACACACTGCAAACGAAAACAAAACGAGACACGCTGTGAATTATGTTGTTTTGCCTCTGCTCAGCTCTTGGTCGTTTGTGGCAAGACAACCACCATCCACCTGATCGTTCACTTCCAAAACCCCCTTTAACAGATATTCAATAAAACTATCCTTCGTCTACATTTTGCCATCGCAAGAGCCCACTTATGATTTCGACTCGTATTACAGACGCTTCACCAACCTGACCGTGATCGATCGTCGATTTCCTGAGGGACCCATCCAATCCCATAGTGGATAGTTCTTTCCCTTACACGCACGGGGGGGTTTTCTTTATTTTATTTTTTGTTGTAATCTGCCTTCGTTTCACTCGCTTCGCTCGCTTCCTGTTTTTAGGTCATGCATGCAGAAACATTCTGTTTGGTTGCTGTAACTCCGTGCGGAGAGAGAGAGGAAACCATGTACGGACAGTCGAATTTCCCACCGGGGGCACCGTTGCAAAAACCTGAAAATTAAACCCAAGCGAAAGGAAGGCAAAATACGGTGCGGTAAATTTGCCCCGTTGTCATGGTAACCGGCTTTTGCAAAGCTGTGGTATGGGTGCGAACGACAGAGGCATTTAATTATAGCCAAATGTGAAAATTCTACCCAACGATGTGGAGGATATGTGTAATTGAGATTTTGTTGTTGTCTTGTGTCTCCCGAACGATAACTTTCTCTTTCAGTGACCGTGCTTATTATTAAACGGTTTATTATCTGTTGCTGAAAACAGTCAACACTCAGCCCAAAATCTATTTCGAATCGTACATAGAAAATTATTGTTTAATTTATTCAATCATAAAATATAGCCCCTAACAGTGAAACCCGTTACGGCGGATATCTCCATGACGCGGTTTCCTCCCAGTCTCTACTAACTTCCCGCGGATACAACCGCTGTTTTTGCGTACTGCAAAACTTCGCTTTGCTTGCAAAAACACGATCACATCCATCGTACAACCGCGATGAAAGAACCGTTCGCCGGACGTCAATTCTTAGCTTTCAAGCCCAACCCTACATCGACATTGACTTCCGCGGCAAGTGCAATCACATCGTGGAACTTATTACCCGCGATCCCAAAGCCCACCGAGACACGGACGTAAAAGTGTGCGGTACGTGAGGCACCTGCCCATCTGTAACCCTATCGTATGCCTACCATATCAAGAATTGCATTGTACACCTCTTGCAGTTAAGATTGGTTGGAAAGGAAAAAGGGAGAAATTCATTATTCCTCTTTCACCGACGGGAAAAGTATGTCAGTGCTCTGTGTGCGGACTTCCTGGACACTGTCGTCATACCGGGATACAGATACTGTGCACACCGACGACTTTTCGAGAATTCATAAATCAATCGAATTTTCATGAAAAGATGAAGAAGGTGCAAAATTATCCCTAAAAGTCCCTTTTCCTTCTTGAATCCTACTGCGTTTCGTTGTTGGAAAGACAGATTCAAAATTGAATACTGTGTGTCCTCAATCTGCCACTTATGGTACGAGACCTCTGTACCCCGATCGTGCTTCTTCTGCCAATCGTATTAATTTATCATACATTAAAATAAGTCATTCGCAGTGGTGTAAAAGCTGTCCTTCCACACCGGGCACACCCCGGAGTTGTATGATGACTAGCCCGTTTTTTTTTTGGGGGGAACATAAAAGAAATCTTGAAAGTTCATCTCCTCGACCTCGTTCAGCGATGCATTCGAAGGGTGCCATCCCTTGCCAATGGAATGCCTGGTGACACCATCATCAACCTTAACAAAACATTCCAATAACGACGATGGCGGCTTCGCATTCCGGCGTCGGGCCCATTCGCAATCGCACGACTCCGCACACCGGAGCTCTCCAGTGTGGTTAAAATATACCTTATGAAACATATCGATTGTAGCGAGCCACGAATGCAAATTGTGAATCACGTCAACGAGAAACATGATCATTTATGTTCACCCGAAAATCCGAAAATGGTCATATTCATATGGTTTTTGTTGTGGAGGACGTAAAAGTCCTCTACTCAGCTTCGGTATTTTCATTCCCAACAATCAGGCACCATACCGTTACATCCAAGATGTCCAAGAGTCTTCAACAGTCGTCTGATGCCTACCTTCCGTCTTTGCACTTTATGCAAATGAGCGAACTTGCATTAGAGGTCTCGGACAGCAGCAGCACACGCATCTTAGGGAAATGTGTGTTTGCTTTCGACATTGACACCACCAACGGAAAGGCTCTTCGCACCCTTAAGTAATGCTTACACTGCAATCCAACGGGCTTTAACGATATGTCCGAACCGTGCAGGCGCATTTCAGTGTCAGATTACGTGACAACGTGTCTGCGCTAAAGCCAAACGTTAAGTGGATACGCCTCGGCGGAACCCGAATCAGAACCCGTTGACCATCGAAAAACATTTCCATTCTAAATGTAACACGTTGATCAATTCCCTCAATATAAACAATACACTTATTGATACTGCCACCGTCTATAGGATATTTCTTCTTATTCCATGAACTTTGTCATTCAAAGATGGCTTTCACAGTGTCCTCTTTCCCAGAGCGAAGAATAGTCAGTTATCTTTCTTCAAGCTCTGTCAACGCCATTAAAACAAACGAAACCATTTTGGACGATGTTTTGCGTCTAACAGTGTTATCAAATTGTTTTGATGTTCTGTTTCTTTCTGCTGCCTTCAACAGCACGATTCAAACCCGAAAGCTAAGTGTTGAGAGCTTCCATGGGTCGTTTTTATCTCTGACTCTGGCGCAACGTTTAGACAAACGATAAACAAACGAATTTCAACACCATTTTCTGTGTCATTGTTATCATGTACTGTGTTTAGCTTGGTATAGGTTAATTGGAAGAACAGACAGGTCTAAGAGTAGTTTTCTAAAAGTTAGGATGCAATCTGATAATGAAGAAGGAGGTGTACTTTTGAGTCTAAGCTAGTGAGAAAATGGTCCGTCATTACATCCAATCAGCTTGTTCTTAGGATGTTGATGTGTGAAATGGGTTTATAATCCTCTTAAAATTTTTCCTCAACCTTCAAATATAACTCCAGTGCGGTAACTCTCATATCAAATGAAGCCATCTAATGGAACGCCCACCCTCCGTTCAGCATTCTGTATCACTGGACGATCTCCCCGCACAGGTGATCCTCCTGATAACGTACACTTCGGAGTCACCATATCGAAAGGAAGCGTCCCGCTGTGGTCAGTGAAATGTGATGAAGAGAACTAGACCACATTTCATTATGCTTCCTCGATTTTTTTTTTTGCGCTGTGTAACTTTTCTGCGCTCTTTTGATTCCTGGCTTTGGTCAAACGCCAAACGTGGACAGAAGCGTGTGCCACATTAAAGAACGGATGGACGTGGTCAGAAACAGGTTAAACAACCTGATGGCTGGTTATGCGGCATGTTATCTCAATGCTCGACGGTGACGCTGCTGCTGATGACGCTCCACTTTGATCGTAACTGTAAAAACCTGTACAACTTCTTGACAACGTTAGCACGTCGGGAGTACACAAAGCCCCTGAAACTCCGGCAAGACAAGAAGAACAATGCAAACCGAAAGGGTACGTCCAGCACATTGTTCGAAGGAACAGTAATTAATTCTTCATCGTATTTCGGTGTAAGTGTGGCAATACACGCGATCGTGTGAGAGATAGCAGTTGGGTAAGGAGCTATGGATCCCCTGGAAAAGCTTCGTCGGGAGTAGAGTCTTCAAAAAGACGGAACAGTCTCCTCTGACCATATATCCATTATTGTTTCCACGTTTGTGTCGAATGGAGTAACCCAACGAGAGAACAGCTAGTCAAATAATGTTTCTGTCTGCGGTTATGATCGTTTGGAAGGCTTCTCGAAACTCCAATAGAATCACCTCACTTTGATAGCGTTTCCATTGAGAGATCGCAGTCTGCAGGAGATGGCGTTTGGGCGATTATGCTAAAATTCGATCCTCTACAACCGCCCGATGATCGATGGGAAAATCGTGTCTGCACAGTCTACACGCCATCTCGGCGAAGTTAATTTTATGCTAAACATAATCATTTCCCTTCAGAATTTTTTTTTCTTTTTGATTTCTCTACAGAAGCAATGGGAAGATTGCACCGCTTGCCTTCTAAAACCCATTGGGATTAGCAGAACTCACTTGTTCTCGGTTATGGCACGCCATTTCTCTCGAAACGCATTAATTGTAGAAAGTTTGCGTTCGGTTCCTGCATCTTCAAAGTTGACCTCAAACTCCGCCCGGCCTGGAGAACTCTAACGAGATCGAATTTGCATTCCTGCTTAAAGGTACGAACGGTTCGCGAAGGACCGCTGGTGGTGCGACCTCAAACCTAACGGTCAATGATCGCGCGCGTTCCACCACGATAAGGCGCTCTCTTTCCTCTGCAACCGGTTTATCAAATTAGCCACGCCTGTCACTGCAAACACCCCCAGCCGGTTCGCTATCTTGCGTTCAGCCGGTCTGTACGATCTCGGGCCATGGATCTGCGATCTTATTTTACGATCGGTGTCGGGAATGCAAAGGCATTGAAAAAAAAAAAACAAACGTGAATGGTAGAGACATAGACGTGAGTGTTGAGGAAGGGATAAAACTGCAACTCAAATTCTGAAATGGAGCAATCTAAGGCGCACCCGGTCTTGACGGAATAAATTCACACACTCCATAACACAGTCACACTTACACATCAGCAAACACAACAGAACACCAGGGTTTGACACGCATCGATCACTTACAGTATGCCACAAGTCGCGAAGGCACTCCCTAAACCGTACAGGAATTTATTGGATCAAAGTTGAGCTCACGTACCGAGTACCGAGGTTATAAACCGCATCGTGATCGTACAATCTCGAGTCCTCAACTACGCGCAATTTAGCTGCGCAAACACCGTACACCTTTTGCACCACACGAAATAAAGTGCCGCGATCGAGTTATAAAACTACGATCATCACGAGACATCACGTCACGCGACCGTTGGAGATCGCGGTTGGCGAACTTTTGTTTTGAGTGGAGCAATGCGTGCAACTCGCAAGCCAGCGCCATTCGATCTCCGAATGAAAGAGCATCCATTGCAATGACTAGCTGTCTCTTGCGCACTCTCTGAACGATCGCGCTCCGTCGCGAGAGTCTCTGGAGTTATGGTGCGTGAGTGCCTGGATTGGCTTTAACCTGAGCCCAATTTCTCTGAAACCTGTTTTGCTACTTACCTACCTTTCGAATTTTGTTTCCACTAATGGATAAATGAGGGAGAAAAAAAAGAGAGACACAAAGTACGACCTTGCAGACAGCAAGGATGTCCAGCAGATGACACGTGAACCGGAGATCGTGCCGCACCTGCTCAAGGACGTTAACGGTTTTCTGTAGTTATTGCAACTGGCGCTAAAAAATAGTTCAAGCTGCAAAACAAAGGTAGAAACAACACACCTTTCATTTAGGAGGTTTGATCACATAACAACATTTATTCGACAGCCAACGAACAACACTTTAGTTCCAGCCGAAGAAGTTCTGGAAGCGGGTGATGATCTGATCAACGTCGACGCCGAAGGCGCGCAGCTGAGCGGAGAAACGGGTGACATCCGGGTCCGTAAGGAGACGGGTGAAACCGGCACGACGGGCCTGGGTCATGCGGTACAGCTCTCCGAACTCGCTGGCCGGGTTGGCGATGAAGGTGCGGGCCAGAGCCTCAGCGCCCTCCAGATCGGTGACGGCGCGGATCTCGTCCATCATGGCGGTCCACGAGCGGGAGGCCGGCGACTTGGCGTTGACCGAGCGGGTGATCGGGGTCAGACCGAGCATGGCGGCAATGCCGTTCAGGTAGTCGCGGATGCTAACGCCACGGACCTCCGTCCAGGCGCTGATCTCCTGCAGCTCCGGGGTGCCGATCAGCACACGCCAGGCAGCATCGGTCTCGTCCGACTGTAGGAAGCTCCAGATCTCACCAACCTGAGCGTCGGTCTGCACGTAGCGTTCGTAGATCGTGCGCACCTCATCCATGTTCAGGAAGGGGAGCAGCTGATCAACCTCAGCGCGCAGGTTCTGCCCGAAGGCAGCACCGAACAGGGCCAGCAGGATCAAGAATTTCTACCGAAAGGAAGTCTTGTTAAACTTAATGCACAGATAGCATTGTTTACCTTTGCTTACCATTTTGTTAGGCAACCGACTACTCTGAATGCAAGCGCAAATGAAAGGTGACGCTAGGATAGGCAAACCTCCTTTTTATACCTGACCCGATCGTATCCCTCCTATGCGACGCTTGGTGATAAGAACGTTTACAGAGAACGCTACCGTATTGCAATATTGCCGATAACATCATGTTACGATAACCGACGACAAGTGGGCCCGGTTGGTCTATTGAATTACACGAAGCAAAAAAACAAACAAAACAAGAATCAATCGAAAAGCAAACAAGAGAAATCCATTCACCTGTTTGGTTATTAGCAGCAGGACGACATTGGTTGACCGTTCGATGAATTTGTTGTTTGTTGTTTTTGTCAATTGCACCTATTTGAATTGTATTTTGCACACAGCGTTTCGCAATTCGTCTTAATTATGTATTCATAAAGATGAAACCAACGCGCACGCACTTTACACGCACTGTTGCCACCAGGGTAGCGTGGCCGAGCGGTCTAAGGCGCTGGTTTAAGGCACCAGTCACTTGGGTGGCGTGGGTTCGAATCCCACCGCTGCCAAATGCCAAATATTTTTGATCCTACTGACAAGTGTCCACATGTAAAATTTGGAACATTTACTGAACAAATTCATTATCGGAAAATGCAGATCACTACTTTGGCGTTCGGTATACAAAAATATTACTGCCCGATTTGTGTAAGAGTTTTAAGCGATCTTAAGTTTTCCCTAGAATTTTGAGTCTGTGTGTAAAGGGTTGCTTGTTTTGTAACTAATTTTAGGTCCGGTTGTCATAATATATGTTATAATATGAAATATTTTCATCACTCTTTAAAACCCTAAGCAAACGTCCCGTTCGCTTTCTCCAGAGTTTTTTTTCTATCGGTTCATACGTCCCCGTTAACCTTGGACTTTACGTGAAACTGATTGCATGTATCGGGTGCAGTGATATGACGTAGATGCGCTCTGATTAATCGAATAAGCTAATGTATTAATCCGTGAGCCGATTAAAGACCTCCCTGGAGATGTCGTCAAAGGTAACGATGTACTGTATTGCGGTAATGGTTGGTGTAACAACCAAACCTGCGATAGCGTACCGATATGATTGATGGGCACAGCAGTAGGATAACCAAGACCTCACACAAGTAGCATGTCCAACAGCAACACCTATGAAGCTCACAAAGCACGGATTGATATCGTTACATATCAACGTAATCGACAACCGCGATCGTTGTAACCAGTAACCTTATCAGTAACCAAAGCGTGGTATATATACTGCTCCGTGTGCAGCAGTCATTCAGATTCAGTTGACACCCGAGTTCTTCCAGAAACTGTGCGAAAATGAAATTCTTCATCCTGCTGGCCCTGTTCGGTGCTGCCTTCGGGCAGAACCTGCGCGCTGAAGTTGATCAGCTGCTCCCCTTCCTGAACATGGATGAGGTGCGCACGATCTACGAACGCTACGTGCAGACCGACGCTCAGGTTGGTGAGATCTGGAGCTTCCTACAGTCGGACGAAACCGATGCTGCCTGGCGTGTGCTGATCGGCACCCCGGAGCTGCAGGAGATCAGCGCCTGGACGGAGGTCCGTGGCGTTAGCATCCGCGACTACCTGAACGGCATTGCCGCCATGCTCGGTCTGACCCCGATCACCCGCTCGGTCAACGCCAAGTCGCCGGCCTCCCGCTCGTGGACCGCCATGATGGACGAGATCCGCGCCGTCACCGATCTGGAGGGCGCTGAGGCTCTGGCCCGCACCTTCATCGCCAACCCGGCTAGCGAGTTCGGAGAGCTGTACCGCATGACCCAGGCTCGTCGTGCCGGCTTCACTCGTCTCCTTACGGACCCGGATGTCACCCGTTTCTCCGCTCAGCTGCGCGCCTTCGGCGTCGACGTTGATCAGATCATCACCCGCTTCCAAAACTTCTTCGGCTGGAACTAAGACACACGATTACCGGACATCTACTTGGATGAAATAAATGTAATAGAATTTGATACAAAAGTTCCTCCTCAATGCGTTCATTATTTTCATTTCGTTCCCTCGCCTTTTTGGGGGCGCTCCGCTACGCGCATGTAAACAAACAGTCGGTTTGACAGCTGGTCGTCGTCGGAATCAGACCCGATGCACAAGTGGTCGTCTCGGATCTTTTCGGATCTATTGGCGGATGCGCAGAATCTGCCACATTGGTAGAACACCAGGGCGCAATCATGGGGCGCAGGGTATATTTAGAGTCTCCCTCCCCTTAAGCGAGTCGATCGAGAATGAGTTGTTCTTGCCGCAGTTTTCGACCAGCTTGCGCTCCGGCGGTATCGAGCGTGGATCCGCGATCAGGTCCGCTTTGTGCCTGGCCGCGCGTGTGTGTGAGTGTGTGTGTGTGTTTGTATGATGCAGAGCGCACCCATTCACGGTTGCCATACAGTAGAGCGACGACAACGACGAACAAAATTGTCCGATGTATAAGTTCTGACGCTTGCAAAAAGTGAAAAATTCCTTTCCGATTTCAATAACACGCTCTCTTTCTCGCACACGCACAGTGATTGAACTGCTGATCAGAAACAACTAAGTGTTCCAGTGCGGTAGAGATCCAACTCTGCACACAAACAAAGCGTAGTAAACGATAGTACATCGATGTAAATCAATCGATCGTGTGTGTGTGTACATAAGTGAATAAATCGTTTCTTTTTTGTCGATCGAGCTTTCCTGCTCAACTTTACGATGGGAAATCAACCTACCAAGCACACGATAGCAAAGCCCAAGAAGGCAGTGCACTGGAAGTCAGCAGGTAGGTCTGCTCCGAACGAGCCACGGGAGAGCCTCAGTTTTCTTCGATATAAGCTCAATCCGTCAGCTCGAACGCAACCGAACGGGGTTTGGATTTTCAGTTGGACGTCTATTTTTAGTCGGTTCGTTCTTCGAGCAACGAGATACGCGCCCATTCATCTGCCTTTCTGTTCCTCTTGTACATGTGTCCTCCTATCGTCTATCGGTTGCGGTTCGTGTTTCTCTCCCTGCTAAACCGTTGACCTCACTGACAGACCGTGTAATTCGAATAATTTGCCTGGTTTTCTCTGCTCGTCTCACTTTTCGCGATATCATTACGAATTGTCTCAATCTGATGGTTCTTCCAACATTTACTTTTGTTTTCCCTTGAGATACACTCTCTCACTTTCTACCTCTCTGTCTCTCTGTTTTTCCTTACAGAACCGCCGTCAGCTCCTGGAAAGCCGGCACTTGTTCCAGGCTCACCATCGTCCGCGCCTGATATTGTAACCATCCGTTGGAGTCGTCCTACCACTGATGGAGGCTCACCAATTCTTGGGTATGTGGTGGAACAGCGGCGAACCGGTTCCCCACACTGGGTCCGTACCTGTCCATCGCTCGTGCAGCAGACAGAACTATCACTGAGCGGTCTAGAACCTGGTTGGCGTTATCAGTTCCGCGTGATGGCTGAAAATATCGTCGGACGTTCGGAAAGCAGCGAGTTATCCGACCCACTAACTGTGACCCTGCAAAGGAATGCCATCTCGGCCCCTCGATTCGTTCACGAACTGTTCGATGCGACCGCTGTCGAGAACGAGAAGGTAGAGTTTCGCGTGCAGGTGGTTGGCACACCGGCACCCCAAATCAGTTGGTTTAAGGATGGATTCGAGATCTACAGCAGTCGGCGGGCGAGAATCATCACCGAGGCAGACGTCAGCGTACTTGTCATACATCAAACCGCGCTAACAGACGAGGGTGAGATTAAGTGTGCGGCTACAAACCGTGCCGGTCACACGGTAACCCGTTGTCATCTTACAATCGACGCATTTCCGAAAATACGTCTGCCGCGTCAGTACGAAGATGGGCTGCTTATTGAAGCGGAAGAGGTAGTTCGTATGAAGGTGGGTCTGGCAGGACGTCCGCCACCGTCCGTAGAGTGGAGCCACAACGGAGAGCCTTTGGATAATGATAGCCGGCACGAGATCGTGACCACGGAAAAGAACTCAACGCTCAAGATCACCAGCACCAAGCGTGACGATCGTGGAGAATATCACATTCGCGCACTCAACAAATTGGGCGAAGACAATGCTTCCTTTCTGGTAACAGTTACCGCACGCCCAGAGCCTCCCGGACGTGTTACGGTGGCCATCTCATATGGTAAAACCGCCACACTCAGTTGGTCCGCACCGGAAGATGATGGTGGTTGCAAGATCGGTAACTATATCGTTGAGTACTATCGGGTTGGATGGGATGTGTGGCTTAAGGCGGCCACCTGCCGTCAGCTGACCGCCACGTTGAGTGATCTGATCGAAGGCTCTCAATATCGTTTTCGCGTGAAAGCAGAAAATCCGTACGGGTTGAGTGATCCGAGTGAAGAGTCGGACGTGCTGTTTGTGCCTGATCCAAGACGAGGTATTACAGACGCATCAAAAATGCAAGAACAACCATCCACCTTACCACGCAAACGACGAGATCATTCTCAATCGCCCTTGCGCGAACCGACCTCCAGGCCCAAGAAAGCTTTTACTCCGGAACCGTACGGCCGTGACGAAATCATGCGCGAAATGTCCTACGGTACTCCGCTCGATCTTGGTATGGGCCATGGTTATACCAGTGGGACGTCACCAGTTCCGGCTCTAGTCATTACGGAACCAGCCCCTCTAGCCGAACCAGAATCGGAGTCGGAATCTATTGGTCCCGCAACGAATGTGGGTCGTGTGCCAGTTGTTAGCATGCCATCATCGCTCAAGGCAATGCAAAAGTTCTCCAAAGAACCTAGCCCACTTTCGTTGAAGCTGTCGGATCGCGACCTATCCTCCAACGGTAATAGCTCCGACCAGATGGGGTCTGGCTCTGTTAGCGGTGCGGAGCTCCAATCCAACCAACAACCAAGCCAGAAAGCGGCCATTCACAATAGCTCAGAGTTCATGTTGGTCCTCTACAACGAGCAAGAAGCGAAGAAATCCACACGTAAGTATACCGCATCATTTTCCGTGTTCTATAGAGACGGTTGTTTATTCTCTCCAGATGCTCCTGGTTTTGAGTTTGTATTTTGGTTAATTCCGAACATTTTCCACCGGCAATCACTGGGTGCGCGTGTTGAACGGTTATAGCGTCGCAATTCAATCTAAAGATTAGCTTGAATTGTTGATTCGAACCAACGGAGGTGGTGGGAAAGTTTCAATCGCAACACATTCCAATACAATTCCGTTTATGATCTTCGTTTTTTCCCTGAATGCAATAAGCTTTGGATTTGTTTTCGAGTGCAACCAACAAATTCTTGCACATCACTTCATTCTGTATTGCATTAGAAACCTAAAGGTGAAATTAATCTAATCTGCCACATGAACAGCTTCACAAACTTTGTATACATGTTCTGTTCGTGTTATTTTGTATTTTTTCTTCACAACTCCAAGTACTGTGTGTACTTTAAAAATTCAACACTCTTTATACACCCTGCTATAGAAAAAAAAATGAAATCGAAAACAATAGAATCGTTTTCGGTTTCATTCATTCGGCAATTTGTTGTTAGATGACTCGGGCGCTAGTGTGAAATAGTGTTAATATTTATTACCCATTCTACAAGAAAAATTAACTTACAAAACACCTTTGCAAACTATTTTGTCACCGCCATCATTGTGCGTTGATAGTTGCATGGGAAAGAAACAAAACCGTTGCCAACAATGGCGCTTGTGCTGGATTGAGGATTGTTTACCGTTTATTGACTAGAAATATTTCCATAAAATAGCAATCAAAATCGACACCTCACAAAAGCGCTTCTATTGTGATGCTTTTTGAGTTTTTGTTTATCATATTATTGCATTTTGTTGTTCACCATTCGTAGTGCTCTGCACACCGTCGGTTTTCATTCCCATCTACAACCAACACGTTGTACAGCTAATTTATTTGTTACAGCAAGCAGCACCGATGGGTTAGTACATACTGGATCAGTACCACCGGGTGTTGTAAAATCACCTTGGTTTCGCTGGAAATTTCAAAAGGATAGGTACTTCCTCCAAAGACTTTTTACACGACGAGGTTATCCAGGTGCGAAATCTTCAGTATACTGCTAGCTGATAGAAGATGTTTGATACCAACATTTTCAGCACGCTGCATGGATCCATATGTATCGCATTTACAAATTCGTCTGGTCGTACTTTGCGCACTATGTCCGTCACACATTTGGGAGAGAGAAACCTGTTCGCTTAGTTCTTCGAATTGTGTAGAATTCCATTCTTTTATGCCTAATTTGGTAACACAAAGAGTTATTAACTGTTTGCAGCACATTTATTTTGCACCTTCGATAACAAAGCTTAACATTACGTACGTAATTTTAGTTTTCGTCAAATATCACTGATTTTTGACACTTCCTCATACCATCACAGGTAATTCTACCTTCGACTTTGAGTTAGATGAACTGGTGGCTCCTCCACCACCCCTATCGCTATCTGCGCCGGAGCTTAACGTGGAACCACCACCCGCACCGACCATGCGTGTTGGTGTTAGTTCGACGGAACTGCTCTACGAACGAGCTATGGCTCGCTTCTATCAAGCCGTGGCATATGAAGAATCGGAGAACCAGCGTAAGGAAGCTGAACAGGAACAGGCTATCCGACGCCGTCAAGCAGCTGTTCAAGAACAATCGCAGGAGGATAAGAGTACTACTGTTACCACCACAACCGTCAGTAATCGATTGGCCGACCGTAGAAGCAGTTTGCGTAAACGACTCTCGGGAGATAAGGACTCGATCGTGAAGCAGTCCAGCTTCGAGCAGGATCAAGTCCTTCCACAACCACAGATTCAATCCCAACAACAGCAACAACATCAGCATTCCCATACCACACTAGCCGAGGAAACGATCGTCGAAGAACCGTCGCAAGGTGTGGAACAGATAGAATCTTTTACCTCACTACCGATCGGGTACTCCGAGGGAGAGGAGTCCGTGTCATCGTCGATGAACTCGATGATCGAGGAGCTTAAAAGACGTGAACAGCAACAAAAGCTCCTCGAACAGCAGGTTCTCGTCTTACCGAAACGCCGTGGCTTTATGGATGATGATGAAACAGACGAAGAACCTTACCATCCAGGTGCGGAGCGCATGCGATCACCCTACCAAAACCCCGATCCAAGTCAAGCTATAGAAATCCTCACTAAACCGATGCCTCTGCCAGATCCAAACTTTGTACCGAAACCCATCCTCAAGCGTCCATCGACCGAGATACTGGCAAAGGCAGAACAATCCGCTAGTAAACAATCGAACAGCAATCTTCAGCTCAGCTTACCTCAATCACCAAAGCAACCTACCCCAGAGCGAGAGAAATCGCCCGCGAAAATTCCTTCTCCAGCTCAAACAACGGAAGAAAAACCACCACCAGCAGAGCCACAGGAACCACATCCGGAAGAGTATCCTCTCTCACAGAAGCAACCTCCAGAGGGACAGGAGATTGAGCGTGCCATCGTCTCCGAAGCAGCTCGTCAGCGTCGACACGAATCACGTCAGAACTCTATCGAAGAGTCTCGTGCTGTGGCCGATTTCTACAGCGATATGGTACAGCAGATCGAAAGCTCGAAGAAACCTCGCAAACTACCACTCTACATGAGCCCGGACGAGGTACGGCGTTTGAACGAGCGTGAATACTCACGAAACTCTTCACGAGCCGGTTCACGATCGCCACTACCGCTGGAAGATGTGTATCTAATGCGTGGACGAACTTCACGATCGCCATCACTCTCTACCGATCATCCAATTGTTATCCAGCGTGGTAGTAAACCAGCTCGGGAAAGCAAAATCTTGAGGCAACGATCGGCTTCCATCGAAAGCGATGCTACCGCCAGACCACCGTCCGTCGCGAGAGACACTTTCGTCAGTCCGGTGCAGCTTCGGGATGAAGAAAATGGTCGAGTTAGCAGAGCAGTAGAGAAGAAACGTGGTCCAATATCTGGTGCTGCTGTCAGAAATCGTTCAAGATCAAATTCGGCCATTAGGACCGGCATACAGAGCACGGTAACTTCGAAAATGGCTTCACCAACTGCATCTCCTTTGCCGAATTCAAATCTACGCAGCGTCGCCAATAAACAACCGACACCGGAACCTCCAGAGCCGGAAGCTCCAAAATCCAAACCTCTCATTAGCACCCCAGAACCGATCGAGCCGGAACCAAAGGCTCCGATTGCTCTAGAGCAGGAAGATATAAAGCCTACCGTATCCTACCTGACAGATGTGGCTTTGTTTGTGATTGCCTGTTGGTTATATCTGTTCAAGAATCCCAAACTAGCCATCCCCGTCATCCTGCTGATCATGTACCGACACATCCGGGAAGCTGTCAAGGACAAGATTCCTGCCTGGATGCGACGAACTGAGGTGACCAGCTGAGGACCTCTCGAAAATCGCAAAAACCTTTCCGATAAAGACATTGTTTCACCAGCCCGACATCGTGTCAGCAGGCATTGATTTGTATTTAGTGTTCCGTAGCCAGCACTACCAGTTGGGGACCAGCCAAGTAGTCGTGGGTGACGCTTTACGATGCCGGTTCCGTGTTCAGCACCGTGTTCGCGTTCTTTTGCTGCACCACTTCACTTGGTGTGAATATACTTATTATACGTTCTAGTGCATCCGCAGTACTGCACATAATCACGAAAACGAGGGGCAGAGACATCCCGCCAACGATAAGCCACTTCGGTCTCTAATACTCCCCGCGCAAAAAAAAGATGAACATTTACGCTTAATTTAATATTACACGACATTAAACGAGTGTGTAATGCGATGCACACTTACTGGCACACATACTACACCGGATCTACTGTGTTGTATTACACTTGGGAAAAAAGGTAGGAACCTTCATGCGGGATCGTGTTTATCCCCGGACGCAACCGGATCAACGTACAAGTGCCACAAGTGCACACGAATGTCCCGAGTATGCTCACGAAAGCACACACACACACTCCACATGATTATTTTTGTTACCTCAAATTGTTGCACTTTCACAGGGTGAATCGGTTTCATTCACTGTGCACCACGGCTAACTGTCGGCATTGTTTGCTACCATTTTCGTTGGGTGGAAGAAATGACGACCGTCTTACACAATTCCCACTACCACCAGCTAGCTGTTTATCCTATTTGTATCGTTTACGTTAAGAATGGATGTTATGTACATATAAACGTTTTTTTGAAAAAGCGAATCGATAAGAATCGTGAAAATAAACATAATAAAAAAAATCGTTCATAAAACCGACCAACCTTAGTAGTTCAATGTTTACGCTTTAACGCTTTGTTTTCATTTCATTTTTTTTTTCGAATTCATTACTTTACTTTGTTAATATCAATCATTTGAATTTCGAACCCCAATTAGTCGAATTAAAACAAAAAAAAGTTTTCCCATACCGGGAATCGAACCCGGGCCTTCTGGGTGAAAGCCAGATATCCTAGCCACTAGACCATATGGGATGTGTAGAAGCCTTCCACTATGTTTCAAACAGAATGCGTATGATTCGGTTTAAATTGTAACATACAACTGAACGTCCAATGCGCAGGACCTTTCTGGAAGCATAATTGAAAATGCACCTCAATGCAACATCTACCACCCCTTCTATCATTTTTCCATTGTCAATCCAACACTGCAGTGAAAACTAAAACTAAATTTGCGCCTAAATGTAGACAGTGAAATACACCCCAACACACGAAAGCTTCTTCGAAAGCTTCATTCGTAAGCTTTTGTAAAGCATATACCTCCCTAGAGCGAATGTAAGCGATTTCTTTACCAACACGTGTGTAGAAAATACGTAACGCGTCAACCGTTATTTCGTTGTCGATATATTTGTAACAGTAATACAAACTTAGCTTGTTGTAATTGTAATGCCTGTTCCCTTACACCATCGAACTTATTTGCGTTTGAAAGCAATAACACGTACGATTTACCTAATGCCAGTCGTATTCAATACGATCAATTGCGCTCTACGTTTTTTATAGAGCGGTGTACCTGTGTATCTGCATAATTTCAAATAGTAAGCTAACATTTAATACATCTTCACTCGGTGCGTTTGGTCTGCTTTAAGTTTGCTGAGTAGTAATGTGATTTTTCCTTTTATCACCACCCTCGTCTGGACCTTTCGTCGTATGGTGAAATCTTCTATTTACACGTCTGCAGGACATTTCACCATTATGAGAGACAGAGTGACTAATCGACCAATGCAGAAGAAGGAGCTTACTGTTACCGACACCGGTCGATTGGGTGTAGTGCGGTGTAGTACATTAGTACACTTATCTTACGGGCTAGTAAAAATTGTTTTTGGAGAAAAAAATGTCCCTAACACCTCGCCCATGGCTAGGAACAGCTATCACAATCGAGTTTGCTCAGGATGTGTACACCCTACGAGCGATTCACATTATCTTCTCACGCGTCTCCCACAAACCCTCGTAACTATGCGCTCTTTGCTTTGCTTATTCAGTGACATAGCGGGTGTAGGTTCTCGATCAGTTCACATACGAGGCCTGCAGGTTTCCTAGGCCGATCCGATCAGAAACCACGGTAACACAACGGTGACGGCAATGGCCGCAACACAGGTTACACACACGACGATCATGTTGGACACGGCTCCCGCTTGCTGTTGCTTCGTCCGATTCAGCTCGCTGTCCGTGATCAGCAGCTGATCTTCGTACGGATCTTTGGTGAACTCCAGTACCTCCACATCGTACCGAAACTTCACCTTCGATGACTCCCGGCGCCAGAATAGATGGCCCGAGTCCCGCCGGTCCAAACACCAGACGGGTTCCTGTGGTGGAATTGCTGCAAAGCAACGGGAAGCGTCGGTAATTAGCGGGTTTAAGACGACCGGGTCATAACATTATCCTACCTGAGATAGTCATGCTTTCCTTTACGCCGTACAAATATTCCTCGAACTCGAACAAACGGCTGCGAATGCCCAAATATTCCAAAAACAGCACCCGCTAGCTATCGCGATAGCGATGTTATCGATTCTGACGATTCCAGCCTAATGACGGTTCGTGACGGTTTCCTAACAGCACTCGATCGACCTTTGTGCACGCGTGCTCGCGAAAATACCAAACAAAAAATTCACCCCCGTCAGTACACTTGAGCGCACGGCGATGGATTTCCTGCCACTTCAAGCCGTCTGACGTCTGTGACGTCTAGCGGAGGGGGTGGGTTCGATAATTCCAAGCTTTTCGGTAAGGGTTCCTTTTTTTTCTCGGACAGCTCAAATTGCAATTTGCTGATAGTGGCGATAGTGACGGGGACGACTTCGGATACCGGTACAATGATTGCTGAAACCTGTGGTGGGCCGAAAAATGCTCCTGCAGCAACGGAAAGATAGTGTGCGCGCTCGATCGAGGTCACTCTTCGGGACCGAGACGTACTAGATGACTTTCAACTTCACGGCCGTTTCAGGGTATATCTGTGGAAAGAAAACATGAAATGACAGTGTAAAAGCAAAACAACAAACGTACACACATTAAAATACGTCGCAGTCCCGATGTTAGGGAGTTGTTTTCGTCTATTTAAGGTTTTTTTGCCGCCAGACTGATTCCAATTTTCTGCAACGATTTACCCACCACATGGGTGAGTTTTCTCTTGAAGGCCTTGATGCTTCCCACCGGATTGCATGTCACTGCATGTTTATCACGAGTGCTTTCGAAAGTATTTAGTTCATAAGCAGGGTAAAGATCTGTTTATTTTCCTCCCGTCCAGAGTCATTTGCATGCTACTGGAACATGAAAACAGCTGCAAAACTCACGCTGTGCCGTGGCGGAGAAAGTAAACAAACATTCGCATAAAGAAGCGTTTCGAAATCCATCAAATTCTACCGAGACGCGAATGTTTATACGGTGCCTCTGATTCAAGTTCACTGCTTGATTAATGAATGTTGTACGAGAAGTACTCAATTCCCGTTTAATGATGCCACAAATTAAACTTACAACTTGTAAGAAGAAAAGCAAGATACACCTCCATTATCTACCCAAAAAAACCTAAAGACATCTAATCAAATAAACAGCTCTGCGTCATCCTGTCTTACCCTTTTCCAACGACACCATCCGGCCATCATTCATTCGGTGGCAAAATATTCATCAATGCACTAGTTGTGTCTCACTTCCGGCATGGCGTCAACAATGGCGGATGGGCACACGGCGTGGAAAGTATTACATATGATAAAACCGAGACAAATAAGCTAACATTTGGCGCATTAATAGTGCTGCGCAGTTGTAAAGAAAACGGGAAGCTGAAAAGACGCAATTGACGACCCCGAATCGTCGTGCTCTTCATTCTTGCCTTGCTTGTTTCCATGTCAAAGATGATACGAGTCGGACAGCTTTGTAGTTATCGTTATCGAGGCTATTAATAGAGAGGAAAATATTATTGGCGCTTGTTATGTGACTCACGGAGGAAAGATTTGGTGGAGTCGGAGGGCAGGTTGTAACAATGTCATTTTCAGGTGCGTTTCGGAAGGTATTTGAAACATTTATTCTTAGAGAGAAGATGAAGATGATGAAACAATTGTTTGAACATGCAGTGGTACAAAAGATGCAACTCCCGTATTGTCTAGTGGTTAGGATATCCGGCTCTCACCCGGAAGGCCCGGGTTCGATTCCCGGTACGGGAAAAAAGTACTTTTTTGGGAAAGGTTTCTCAATACAACCAATCAAGTTTTCTTCGGAATGCTTGTTTTCAACCCTCATTTCTCAATAATCTTATTTGTTCGAGGATGCTTGGAAACAAAAGAACAAAAATTTGCCACGAATAACAACAACAACCACTTCAAGTGGGTTACGTTATTTCCCATGCTCACGCTACACACACCCTGGCCGCTTATCGATACCAAGGAACAAAAATGCACCCTGCTGCAATGATTGCATTTTCATTGTCACGACTTATCGCAACACCGAAGCTTGATAAAGAGCTTGATTGTGTGTTGAGCAGAGAGTACAACAAAAATAAAGCAACGAAAGCACGCGAAATGAAATGTTGTTTTGATGCCTTCGTTTTGCTTCAATTTGTTTTAGGCAGCACCGTGAACACTTCTTCCTTGCAGGCAGCGGTTTGTTTAGAAAAGCCGGGCGCTTTCTTTTCCGCTGCTTAGTGACGATGGCGTTCATATGCGATAAACGCTACCGCCCCTGATGGACATTCGTGCAGGTCAGGGTTGAACACGTCGATTCGGTTCATAATCATGGATTATTGAGCAGGCGGTGTGTCTGTCGTAAATTGGAAACCCTTTCCGGTGTCGAAGAGTGGTCTCTTTACACTCCGAGGGCAGGTCAAGCGAAGTCATCGAACGGTAAACTAAGTTGCCAGTGTGTTGGTTGGTTTTTTCTACTAAGACCCTGTCCGAACGTTCAGCAGGTCACAGGCGGCCGTTGGAAATCGCTTCGGTCGGCGTAATTGAGCTCAATTGGTTCGATGGCCGGCACATGGAACGGCGCGTTGCTAGTGTGCGCCCTTCAGGTCCCCGACTACCGGATCGATCAACCACAGCAATACTCTGAACGATCGCGAACGATCGTTGCCGCTTCCGATTAATTTTGCGTAGTGCGCCACAACTGACCCAGATCCAGCTGAGCTAAGCTACAATAGTGCCAGCTCAGAGAGCACTGGGCCTGCAAAATATAGTGAATATAGTGATTGCTTGAGATTTTATAAATATAAGCGATCTGTTTTTTGCAAGCGAGTGTTTTGTACTAGGCATGCGCGTATTGAATCAGAACCATTCGATTCGTTCCAATCTTTATACTGAGTGAACCGAGATCCGCACAATAGAATTATGAATGACGATTCTTCCGCACTCGTACTCGTATTCTGTTTACTCGTATTAAAACTGCCAGTAATACAAGTACCAACACATTAGCATGTTCAGTTGAGGTCGGTTCACAATAGTGGTGGGAACTCCAGAGTGGATTCTTGAATCCACTCCGACTCCGACGTATAAAAATCGGAATATACTCCGAAGTAATTGCTCCGGATTAATCCGGATTTAATTCCGAAACAACTCCGAAGTTTACTCCGGAGTAACTCCGAAGTTTACTCCGGAGCAACTCCGAAGTTTACTCCGGAGCAACTCCGAAGTTTACTCCGGAGTAACTCCGAAGTTTACTCCAGAATAACTCCCAAGTTTACTCCGGAGTAGCTTCCAAGTGTACTCCGGAATAACTCCGAAGTTTACTCCGAAGTAACTCCAAAGTTTACTCCGGAGTAACTCCGAAGTTTACTCCGGAGTAACTCCGAAGTTTACTCCGGAGTAACTCCGAAGTTTACTCCGGAGTAACTCCGAAGTTTACTCTGAAGTAATTACTCCGGAGTTACTCCGGAATGTCTCGGAGTGGGATTATACCGACTCCGGTAAAATTGAAGATTTACTCATTACTACTTCACATGTGTCAAAAAACTGAATGATCAACACAGCCTCACGGACGACGTCCGGAAGAACTGCCGTACGTGTTCAGTTCACAACACTGATCGAACTGGACCGCACTCAATCCTTTAAAAGAATCGTTTGTCCCATGTCTATTTTGTACAGCGCAGGCTCCACGAACACCGGACGAATTGAGGTGCCATTTTGCAAAACACCCTTACCACGTGCCGGCATACCTTACTGAGCTAGGAAAGATGTGCAGCACTGAACTGAAAGCAAACCAAACGACCTCCAACGTATGCAAGAGCATGTGATTTATACCGCACTGGCTACATTCGCTTCTCGACCGTATCATCTTTGCCAGCTGTTTACTTAACACTGTGGTCCAGTGGTCAACGAGATCACTCACTCGCATTGCACACAGCCACCGGCCTGGACGGTCCGGTCCGACGAGCTGATCCATTCCCTTTGCCATACCGTACAACACGGACGGACGTTGTTAATTACGAATTGCAAACGCGTGCGTGTGCCCCACCGGAATGTTGGTTGATAAAAATGTGCATAAACACAAACTCCGGTGTGTCTGTTTTGTTACATAAATACGCTTACATACAGTGGTATGTGGCATGATAAGGGCATTTAACACAGCTAGCAGTTAGCAGGATCTTTCTAATTGCTTAGTCTCACTCACTCGTTCTCACTGGGTTTGTGATTGTGCGTGGGCTAGCTTGCGTGTGGCTAGTTTTATCACTCCCGACGAAGGTCACAAGATTTCTCGCAATACAAATGCTAATGCAAATGCTAACGCGTATATCACAAATGTCAGCTTGAGCTCCAGATAAAGTCCGGATGTCTACGGGTTTCGATCTACTATTTGTAAAACTCAAAGGTACTCAAAGGTAATTTGTCCACCGACAACGGATTAAAGGTTTCTTTTGCATCTGCTACGAAAACTTTATTTTTCCAACACAAACGACTCAACAGCGCATAACTTCTGACACGTCATTACTTACATTTCGTACACTCTCGTACAGGAAGTTGAGCTAAAACACACCCGTATTCAACAGTATGATCACCTTTCGATCATCCGATCTTACTGCACACTGAAACCCGGGGTTGATACTGCTCTCGGACGGGATCCGAAACACACGTTTCGAAACGGGGCCGATTTTAGCAAATCAGGGTAGAGAAGCAAAAAGCTTCTGGAACTCCAAACACCTGAACCGAACCGAAACCTTCCGGGACAGCCGCGCCGTACGACGCGTCGCACACTTTTGCGCGCGGATTGCTACACAGCGCGAACGGGTTGCGAGGTCCGCTTACGTCACGCCAATATATACTGCGTGTCACTCACACTACAAAACCGAACCTTTATTTACCTTCTTTATTTTTTGATTCTGTGTGCGCGGATAAGGGTAGGAAAAATGTTGAATGTGCGTGTGCGTATATCGCGCGCGCGTTAGATTTGTTTGTTTGTTGCGTTTCGGTGTGCTTTTTGGGGGTTGTTTATTTTGTTTTCTCCCTCCCCACTTGCAGTCTCGTTTGTTTTGTTTGCCTCTAATGACTGCGGTTCGTCAGCTGGAATGAAACTGATGCGCACAGACACCGAAGAGATCACATTACGGACGGGGTCATTCCGGGGAAATCAAACCATTCCGGGGGTTGGGTTTGCGGAAAACCGGTTTTTCAACTCACACCCGTAATCACAATCTTGGTGAAGTTTTCTTTCCAACTGTTTCTTCCATCTAATGCACTTCGGTACCTGTATTTCGTGTTTTTTTTTTCGCAACCGTGTAGGCAAATAAACGGCAGGTCACGCTGACAAGCCTCGTGCACTTGAACGCCGTGTTGCAGTAATGGACTAAGGGCACAGTTTCAAATTTGCATTTGCAGACACGCACTTGCACTCCCGGTTCGATAGGTCACAACGGTTCCGTATTGTCGCTGCTGTTACTTTCATCACGGGTCAGGAGTGTTTAAAAATCGATTAGCAAATCGACCACGGTGCAACAGTGTTCCCGTCCGCACGATGCTTTCCCTTTGCTTCATGTGCCTTCGTTGGTTACGCGCGTGACACAAAACTGCATTCAAATTTCCCAAACTACGCACTTGCTTTTTTGTAACAACGGCACGCTCGTGGTCACGTCCCGACGGCTTCACAAACTGAAATGTTCGCCCCGACTTACAATCCGATTCTCGCTGGGGAGCTCTGCGCTACGATGGAGAGCGCTTGCCGCGTATGTCACTGTGAGTGTGCGTATTTTTTTTCTGCGCATCACAATGTGTTCGTCGGGCGAGCGAACGAAACACGATCCGTGCCTCCCGCTCCCGGTCCACTGATGTGTGGAGGCTGTGACTCGCAATCATACCACCACCCATTGCGTGGTGATCGTGAGCGAGGTGGTGTTCGATCGATCGATTCATCGCCACACAAAGGGCCGCACCGCGAATTGCACCGCATGAAGGGCACGTGCATCGTACGCGAAGGGCAACCCGCTACAACGATCGATGACGATACGATCTGGCAAACGGTGATCGGATTTGGAAAGTTGCTGCTATCACGCCAGTACGATGTGGGATATGGTCATACAATCAGCGGGTTACTTTGTGATTCAAAACGGCAACACTGCCAACCAAGATAGCTGCTTGAGTGTGGCTGAGCTATTGATACAGTGATGGCTATAATTGTGGACATAGGAAAAGAAGACTGTAAAATATCCAATAGTTCAATGTACGCTATACTGCTAGAGAACAAATATGTAATCACATGCTACGAAAGTATCGTTCAAGGTCTAAACTAGTTGTTTATCAACCTGTCGTTAGCAGTTACACGAGAATTGAAGGCACACTTTGGAAAGCTTGAAAGTCCAGGTTGAAGATCTTGCTAATTTCTCAAACTGCTACCTTACACCTTACAACTTGCTCCTGGAATATCCATCAATATTCAAACTACATCATCCCAGTGCGGATGAAATCAGCACCAGGGTGACAATTGCGCACCAATATCAGTTGGAAAAATCTACCTCCATTCCGGACGCTACACGCCACATCCATTGTCCATACATCACGACCACACGTGAGCACGTCTTGCATAATGGCTATGCGTCGCTGTCAATGCCACGAAGTTAGCGAATGCGGAATGAAGCATGCACCGCTTATATGCACATCATGACCTTAAAAATAGCATTAGCTGAATGGTCTAAGACCCCTCCTAACGCGGTCCACGGTCCCTTAACTCACGAGCACGTGTCCCACATTCAATAGCACCTGTGGATCGATGTAATGTGTTCCCTACGAGGACACGAGACTACCCTCAAGAGGAAACGACTTGGATTACACCATCCAATATTGGGGGAGCTAGAGCGATGAAATATCAGCCGGAAACTTCTTGAGCCTCAAATTCGTACGCCTGCTCCTGCTTCCATATACCCAGGCGAATCACGGTCGCACACAATCAGTAGCCACGATTGACGTCATTTAAATCAAGAACATTCTTACAGTATGCACACCACGGGCGGGACATTGACTCGGGAGCAAATCACTCTAAGCGATCAACACAAAACATTACCCTCCCTAACGGAAGACAATACAGTGGCCGTACGCAAATAGGGCATGTTTTATGTTCGTTTTCAAAACAACGTTCCAAATAATCCGCACGGCTTGGTGTTTTGGTGATTGGTCAGCATTCCATGCCTGAGGTCAATTCTTTATTACAAAACTTAATCGTTAGAAAGAACAGTACATTGCACCTTTGAAAATCTACTGCTTCGTTATTCATGGTTCTTGCGTACTAGTCATTATGGGCTACGGGCTAAGACTAAGACACATTACAACACGGTTTATCTTGCGAAGTGGTATGCTCTACGAATTTTCCGACTGTGTGCCACCGCTACGACGCTTTCGATGCTTCTTCTGTGGGTTGGACATTTTGGTAGCTGGCTTGATCGACGGAGTGATCGACGGGATCGTCGTCGGAGTGGTTGGAGTTTCCACAAGCACCGGCTGCTGACGACGTCCCACAGTCTCGAAAATGTTGTACGGACCTTGGTTAAGGTTGTAGCTTTGTTTGAAACTTTTCGCCTGTGTTCGCTGAGCTGCCGTCACTTCGCTATCGTCTAGGTAACGTAACTGTGGCAAAATACTGATCACAAACAACCGGTAGTCGTTGTGCTCCAGGGTAGAGTTACCGTTGAAGGAGGAGGTTGCTCCCGGGTTACCCATCAGCGATAGGTACTTGAGCAGTGGACAACATTCCCGTATACGGTAGATCCAGTTCTGTAGGTTAATGATATCACAGTGGTTGAGCCATAGAAGCTCCAGGTTGGGAAGTGTTGGTAATGTCCGCTCGTCCGGCTGTACGTTTTTGTCCAAGATGAGCGTATTCAGCTGCCGAAAGTGTGTCAGAAAGGACAAGTCCCTGTAATTGTAAGAGACTCAAGTTACGGTATGTTCGGTTCCGGAATTGTTATATGCCGCTTATCTTACTTGATCTCGTTGTAACTCAAATCCAAGATAGTCGTCGTGCGGGAGAACTTCTCGGCGATTTTGCGCGGGATCTGAGACAGCTGTTCATACGCCAACGATAGTCGCTCGCCGTTTTGATCAAAATCATCGGATCGGCTTGAGTCACTGCAACCAAAACCAAAATAAACAACAACAGTAAATTATCATCTAAACCAACACCTTTCACTTCCCCACTGAAACCCACCTTCCGGCGCTTTTAATCGACATTGCGTCTGATGACCAGTCATAGCTCAGATACAGCTCATCGTCCTCGTCCATAGTGGAATAATTGTCGATGAAAAATCTGGAAACAAAACGCACGGAAGGTTTCTATCAGTCCTAGGAGTCGCACACAGGTTTCATGGTACGCGTGGAAGCAATGGGACTAATTTGTTTTCTGATAACAGTACGCTATGCTACACGAATTTAATGCTTCAACAGCTAGGTGTGGGAATCGGGGTTAATCAAACAAAGATCAACAAAATCGTTTGAACAGCATACAGATGGAGTTTAATGATCCCACAGATGATTCTTGCAATATGAAAAAGAGTTCCTTTACATCATGCTGGAGTGGGTTGATGATCTTTTCGATCCACTAACGAATTTGCTTTTCGAACTTCATCTACACACGGTCTTGATTCACTGCTGAAATGCGACTGAAGAACTACCTCACCATTACACTTTTGTAGACATCCCCATAACGTGACTGGCGAAGATGTCACAAAACAACCATATAAAAACGAGAAAACGACCCTCTTGAAGATAACGCCTCGCTTCGTCACATTGTCGACCATCTTCAATGATGGCTTAGGTGGCTAAGCCGCCGGTACTGCATCCATCGAGTGGTTCACTACCGTAGTGAAAAGCGCATGTGGCAGTACTCCAACCCGAGAACAAAAAAAAACTCAATCGCGGTGGCGTTTTCAGTGTAATCTGAGTAAAGTTCTTAATTTGGGAAGAACTGATTAGGACTGTGGAACTGTGTTGTGCCGACTATGATGATGGGCGTGATACGAAACTACGCTGGTACAACTTTCTCTCACGGCTATTCTGTGCTTTATCTCGTCCAAGATAGTGTGGCGTACAATACACAATTTTACAATCCAACTGGAAGCTATCTTTACGTGCCACCTGATACGAGTTAGCTCTTAAATTTCTTCACCTGCGTTGTTAATGCAAAGCAATTTTAAACCTTCTAGTCGCATTATATCCCTTTCATTACGGATTCTAATTATATGCACATTCAAGGCCATTGTTGCAGATTAAAATGCTTGGAAAACTCAAGGGAAAAAACTTATTACAACTGTGCAAATCGTTTCATCCGCACACCTAGTAGCTGTGTTATCGATTTGAAAATGGCATTTTCCACCATCGCGTTCGTGCTACGCACTTTCACAAAATGACACCCGAAATCGGCTGCTCACACACTTACCGCTCATTGTAACCGATGGCTTGCATTATAGGCACTGCGATCGACAGCGATCAACGATGTAGATAGATGATCTTCTCTCACTGAATAACGCCGAAACTTTAGCTGGTTCGTGGAGCAGGTGCGTTACACACGGTTTTAATCGATCTTATCGTTGGAGCACTACGTTCTGCACAGAAAACGCACGTTTTTCGTCAGAATACTTCAGAAATAGTCAAACGATTGTTCCCCAATCTTGCTTGCTGAGTAGTGCAGCATTACTTTACAGAACTAAGTAACGTATAATCTGCAACAACAATGTCGAATCGATTTGTGCTCGATTGCCTTCAATAGTTTGGCCGCGATAAGCGCGGGCTTCCTGGCGCGTGCTACCACTTTGCGTTGCTGCCACAGTCCAAGTGACGCAGTCTAGAGCGCTCTACAGCTCAATCTTTGCATACAGACGAATGCTAGTAGTACTTGTTTGCGTGAGAGTGTTCAAAACAATTCCTATTTGCTCTGGCTGCAAGGAGCTCCCGAAGGAGGGAGACACAATCGACACACCAACAACCTTGATCGATGTTTTGCTGTCCATGCGGCTTACATTATTGACCAATTTTTTTTCCTACTTTTTTAATAAACCGCATCAGAATCCTTAGGAATGACATGTTCGACACTCTTTGGTTGTGGTTAACAATTAAAAGGTCCACGGTAGCATTAATTTCTAACGTCGAGTTCGTCGTTGAAAATGCATAAAGTGTGGTAGCACTTGATCTGAACTTTGTCCCTTTGATCACCATCCAGTAAACGGATTAGAAGTGTGGTTGTGTATGTGCAATCAGGTATTAAAACTCCCTAGAAGGTTAAAAACTATGACTAACGATACGTTGAATTTAGAAACGAAATAGTAATATTAATCGAACAGCGTATTATTCGTGGTTTTACTACTCATAAGGCTGAGAAAGCATTATTAAGCATGTAATTTCTATTTACCCAAAAATATTGCATTCCTTTTCTGTGTAAAAATGAAAGAATGCTTTGAATACAACTGTAAGCTTAACATTATTTAAATTTGAATAATTTTGTTTTCTGTTCATAATGAAGCTAACCACTGTGCCTGATTCAATCTGCTTTGAAGAATCGAAGTAACGTCTATAAACACCACGCCGGCATATCAACAGCTTTGTTTTGTTGATATTGTCAAACCAAACAACAGATGCACTTTATTAGCTTTGAAATTTCGCTTTAAATACTTAAATAACTTGTGTAAAATTAACTTTAATACTAGTCAAGGCGTTATTAATGCTTCCTAGTTATTGTATACATTGAAAGTAGCACTGTTTTAAGCCATTCATAGACGATATATACTGATAGCAGCATGAATGAATTCATCCGTGGAACATGTGAAGAAATGTGCCCTAAAGCGGAAATCGACTTGTCGGTATAATTTTTTAAATGCCCTATCTATGGTAATCTCCTGCTATAATGTAATCTTTTTTATCTTTCCAGGCGTATCCAAGAAAAGTTAGTACACTTCTTCGAAACCGATACCGAACGGACGGGTGTGCCGGATCGGCATCGAATGGTTAAAGAGTTTTCCCGGTCAGCGGCCGACCGACGACAACCAAAGCCATGGGAAATTAGAACACCCAGCATGCTGCTGGAAACTGTGCACTACCTGTTGACAATGTTGGTATAGCGATTATGTTAACATGCTAGAATTGTTGAGAATTTTTAAATTTTCTTTCACTTACAGTGTGCTACCTGATTCCCGGCGTCCGTATTACCAACGGTATGAATTTATTTTTGATCGAATGCGTGCCATCCGACAAGAAATGGTCATACAGAATCTATCCGCGGGTGAAGTGTTACCGGTTCTGAAGCCGATCGTGCGATTCCTTTGCTATAGTGCCTACTATCTTTGTGAAGCTCCGATCGCTGAGTTCGATCCAAAAATATGTGCCCAACATTTACAGGAATGTTTAAAAAAAGTACTTCGTTGTTACGAGGAAATTGATCAGGCAGGCACTTCTATCTCCGATTCGCACCGTTTTGAAATGGAACGTTTGTACCTTTCCTTCAACATCGGCAGTCTAGAGGCAACACAATCAGCCATTACACGATACGGTGCTAGTGAACCGAAGCTACGGCTTCACATTACCACCCAGCTAGAGTGCCACCGCGGGAACTATTTCGGTGCAATCCGAAACATGTTTCACTTTGGTCCACTAGAAGCTGCCGTCGCATCGTTACAGCTTCCCCGATTCCGGCGTCAGATTCTGGAACAGTTCTCTATCGCGTACCACAGCCGCGTGCATACGGTACCGCTCGAATGGTTGGAAAATATACTCCATTACGAGGGCCTCGAGCGCACGTGCCTGCTGGACGACTGCCGTCACTATAACCTTCAACTAGTGCCGAGAGACAGTGAGCAGCGGGCCGGAGACAGCAACCGTAACTGGGCGGTGAAATTTGAGAAGGCTCAGTTCGATGCTCAACGATGCGCGGTAAGTTTTTACGATCATATCCATCTAATCAATTGAGTTGATCACCGCATCATGCTCTTCGCGGTGGCAATAACGCCGATAGTCGTTTGTGAGATAGCGATCAGTACCGTGTATCCGCTGTTCGTACCTTTTCTTTTAGATTCCTCCACGAAAAGTTCCTCCAATCGAAGATGTATTAGAACGTTGCCGAAATATTTCGAGGATGTTGCTTGACGGGTTTTACGCATAGTTGCCACCGTGCATTTACATTGATAGTGTTTTAATTCCGCATCGTCATTTGGCTGGCGAGTGTGATATTTTAATAAAAAAAACATATTATACTAATCCTCCGTTAGTTTCGGTCCGATGACCATGTGAAAAAGGTAGGCATTATTTAAATCCTTAGATGCTTTTATGCCAATGTTTTTTTTTCCTAAACAGTTCATCTATTCTATAGTCCTTACTTGCGAGCTGAATATGTTATATTTTGTAGTTCTAAAATTTGCTTAACTTGCGCACCTTTTGTTCATATCACGGTTCACTAGCAGCTCTGGTAACGGTGTATCGGTTTTTTTTGTACGTCGAAACTAACGCCAGCGCCTGCGCTCTATGTGTGCTTAACTGTCTATTCACTATATTTACAACATTGATGATTGTGTCGTTCAGCATCGATCCGAGCAACAAAAGACGGTCCATACCAACGCTAATGTGGCACATAATACTGACCATTGCGGCATGAATGGTGACGATGCGACATTGCGCGGGTGTTTCCTAACGCTAGGATCTTTCGGTGAGCTTATTGGTTCATCAGATTTGGGTGTATCGATCTTGTTCGTGTCGACACCTTCCGGTTCGGCGGGATGTTCTTCATCCAGATCAATTTCCTTGATCAGCTCGTCCGTGTTGTAGAGCACCACCCGGTCACCAAGCGGCTGTACCGGCCGGAAGTTGTGTGTCAATGGATGACCCTCCTCATTTTCCAGCGCTCGGAAAGCTTGCACCTGGAAGAGAATGATCGATTAGAGAATGTGGCTAAATTGTATCACATGGATACCGCAATCGTTGTTTGATTTTTTGTCGCATTAAAAGTGATCGTGACCCAATGATACGGTGACGATATAAAAATAGGATCAGTGTTAATTGCGGCGTCACAGTTACGTCGCCACTAGTTCATAGGACTGATCGCCCATGTAGGCCACCTTGAGTTAAATCTTTTTATAGCGAAAAGATTGTTGATAGATTGGGCGTAATTTAATTAACAGCGAGCTACTAAGTAAAATGTTACTTCCCGTGCGTTCGTTTTTGCACGAACGATCACACTTACCTGTGCGTGAGACAACAAAATCGGTTCTTTAAAATCGATCCATGTGACTACCTCACTGCAAGGTGGTGTCGTCAGTGAACCATCGTATGTGTAGTAATGTAGCAGATCCTTCGCAATCAAGTCCTTCAGCGATGGAGGTGTTTCAAAGCGCTCCGACAGATGGCTCCCGGTAACGTTACCAAGCAGCTCAATAAACTCCTGGTACATGGGATTGTCTTCTGGGTCGATTTCGTAGAAAAATGCCAACACGGTCAACCCGTCGGCAAAGTTGAGTGCAGTACGGGCATTTTTATACTCCTGCTTGTAAAACACAATGTGCAGCTCCATGGGAAAACTAAACGGAAAGGAGCAAAGAGGTAGAATAATATCCGAAGCAGGTTAAGCTACCTCCACTTACCGATGGTTATCGATCATGTCCTCGCTGCCGAAGGTATCATTATCGCCCCAGTGGAAATGAAGCTGGGAATACTCGTAGACACCGGAAAGCGGTCCACCAGACACGGTCGGCGTCACTTCCGACTCCATCGTGACTACCACTGCAACGAAAGAAAGGGTACAGGATGGTCCGTTTAGAAATGTACGTTGAGGTGGAAAGCTTCTTCTTCTTGGCTTAACGACCATACAGGTCACGCCGGCCATTTCTGGCTTACTAGACTTATTTTACCACGTAGCCGGATAGTCAGTCCTTGCTACGGGGGGAGGGTCCGGATGGGATTTGAACCCGGTCCGGCCGTGTGGACTGGCGCCGTTTATCACATGCACCACCGGGCCGCCCCAAGGAGGTGGAAAGCTAATCATGCTAATGACGAAGCCCATCACGTTAGGCGTGACCGTCACTCTGCACAATGGCACGTGGCGCGATCGAAGACGCCATCAAAGATCGGCGAAGGATGTGTGTGCTGTGTGGTTTGACATACTGATTAGCAATTTCAGTGTTGACGGCTTCATACTTCAATCATACCGATCACCACCACACCAATTCGAACTGTGAAGTTTTGGAGGGAAAAGTATAACCTTACTATTTCTTCAGCGATTCATAGTGTCTTTTAGGGAAACCTTAGGGAAGCAAATCATAAACCAGCTATGATCAATTTTGTAAGCAATTTAAACACTTCATAAAAAGCATTACTTATCATAAATATTAAATGCATTGCATCCTATCAGTGGTGAATGCATTAGGAGTCATCGGCTTTTGCCTAGCGACTAACCTTCGTTGGCCAATTGACGGTACACAAAACACTTGTGGACGGGTACTAATTAACCTTCACCAGTGTTGTGGTGGTTTCCGCAACAAGGCACGGCTTATCTGTGCAGCTTTGAAAACGACCAATTTAGGGTAGGTTCTAATTAGTTTTGGAAGCAACATCGAAGGTAAACCAAGTCTTTCCGTAAGAAATGGTGCACAATTTCGTCTGGTTTCGTCCGTCTTCACGTAGAGGGTTAAGTTACCTACAATCATCAAACTGCATGCCTAGACCGTTGGCCGTTGCGTTAGACTAAGCGAAGAAAGCGAAGTCACTACGTAACTCCGAAAAGCCTCGTAGGCACTCACCAGTGTGTCCATTGTTGGTTAGGTTCGTTTCCCGGGGTGCAACATCGAAACCCTGAAACACTAGCGGTGGCAGGTTGACCTTCTTCACGTCCAAAGAGTTAATATTGATTGGACTCTGGTGTTTTCCGGTGCAGGAATTATACTGTTCACCCCAGTGAGATGGTCCTGATGGAAAGATGAAGAAAGAAAGGAATGTTTATTAGAAAAGGGATTTATTGCTGTTGTAAACATGCTAGTAACGATCTTTTGTTACTGGGAAGCTTGACAGAGAAAGAGGACTTCACACGATACACGTGGAGCTTCTAAACTTCTGTTTTTCATTAATCATTTCTGTATATATTTTTTTCTAACGTTCCTACTGATATCCTCACACCACATGCGTCCATCCGGACCGTCACAATGATGCGCAAGAGCTAAATAAACGACCTGATCTAAACGAACAACAGTAGCACGACGATGCAACACAGACCGGGGGGAGAGCGACTCGAATCAATTATTCATAACTCGTACGCGACACAACATCGACAAGTGTACAATTTAATTATCCCACGCAAATGGAACACATGCGGTTCCAGTAGCGCGTCCGGGCGAGCCGAGTGCCCGATTGATCCGATTGTGAAAGCAGTGCAGTGCATGTGCTGCAGTCAGGTGCATGATAATGCACTAGGAAGACAAGGTATGGGCAATATTTTTTCTGCCTGGCACAATCTCACATCCCTCTTCCGGTGCTTTGTGGATTGAATCCATTTATCTGATCTGATCATTTCACGTGAGACCTTCGCTGTGAGCTGGTAATGGTGAATGGTGACGTGACGTGTCTTCCAACGTCAGCAATCCTACGGGAAACGCTACGTGCAGAGGCTTCTACCAAAGTCTCCCGGGCACTCTAATGACCATCCATGTTCGCCTCCTTCGTCTGTAGTGGTTAGGTGTTTTTTTCCCACCACAAATAGTATTATGACAACTGGATGGAATTAGATTTTTAATGGAATAATTGTGCTGACATCGGAATTGGTAGCTGTAATGCATTTTTTAACACAGCGTCACACTTTGTATGTGCGTGTTACGATGGCAAATAGATACCAATGGTGGGGTTTTACGCTGTTCGATGATTATCTCACGACGCCGCAAGCAAAAGGTGCAAAAGAAACATTTTTTAGGGACATTGTCGTCCAACGCAAACCTTACCTTTATCGCCATCGTATCCAAAATCCTGTGCATGTCCATAATGAACTGTAAAGAAAGGAAGTAGGAAGGGAAAAAGCCTATTAGAAAGGATCAAGAAAACCGGCAATCTAACACTAAGAACTTTCAGCGCGGTTTTCGCGCACAAAATTAAGCGTAAATTATGACAACTGGTAATGGTTGGCCTCATGATCGATGGTTTTTTGTGTTAACACTATTGTAGCACATGGTGCGACCCACATACACAAAGGTTTCCATAGTTCCAGTGGTCGCGGATTTACGACATGGCCACATCCAATCTAGCATAAAACTCCATGACATCGTGTTTGAGGTGCAAAACCGCCAATCCCTTGTGGTCGTGCAGAAAAGATATTGCATACTACAACAGCACCGGGGTGCAATGGGCGCTTGGCATAGTTCGGATCACCTCATAGCGATTCCATGGCCGGCACAGATGCGAGACATCCGGAGTGTTTTGAGAGTTGCTGGGCGAAGGTAATGTCCCACAAAAAGACATCATCTCTTGTGAAGAAATGTCGACTAAAGTTAAAGTTTTCATGAGTTTTGGACAACTATGTCTAAGCCCGTCACATCGGTTCCTGCGCATATGAGGTTCGCGGTGGGTATTTTCTCCCTCCTTTCCACGAGTTAGCACTAGCATTACGTCGCCATGTGCCGTGTGTGGAAATTGTGTTTGCCCGACGCTCGCGCTTTCTGCGCGTATTGGAAAAATCAATTTGACTTCCTGATTCGTGCCGCTCCCGTCGGTGTCGTGATCGTGTCTCATTGGATTTGGCTCACATGCACCAGGTTGTTTGTGGTAGCAATTTTCAGGTCCGAACTTGCAAACCCATCACAATCAGCGGACTCCGGCTGTGCTGGAACAGCTCGCGTATGATGAAACTACCGAGACATAAGCGCGAGTTTATGGTGCTGCCGCGCGTGCATGGCGGCTCGTGATCGGCTGGCGTAAACATGCGTTGTGTCGATCGCTTAGATCGCTGCACTAAATCTCGTGTCATTTGACCTCGACCACACTGGGTGGAGGTTATTGATTAACCCTGAACCTGGGTGTGCGAATGCATGCAGCCATTTGCGACGAACCCTTGGGAGCCAGTTGTGTTCTAGTAATAAAGTCATCCGGTACTGGTGATAACACACCAGTGCTGGGCGGTGTGATATTGATCCCCTTATGCAAGACGCCCTGCTTGCAATGATCTTTATTGATTTAATTGAATGTAACCATGAGAAGTTGGGGCGCACGTTCCGGCAAGACACATGATATCCGAAAGGTTTGGGAGAAAATCCGTAAACACGACGGAACCATTCGCACTGATGCCAATCGCCGACCGTCAGGAGGAGTGGAATGGATCACTGTCACATGCAGAGGATGCCGTGAACATTCATAAATGTTACCCGCAGATATATGGGCCTTTCGCTGTCCATTGCATTGTCCATTGTAGTTAGTGCTACAAGATCAAGTGCAAGTGTGCAACACTCCCTGAACGAGGCAATGCTACACCTCCCCCTCCATAATTGACAAGGGCCACCCAATCAGACTCACTGTGGAACGTTTGTTTTATGGATGTTTTTGATGTACTTAGGCCGTAGGCGTTTGATTCCATTTTGTGACCATTCCGCACAATTCCGCACGGAAAAGTGACACTTGTGCCCGGCGGAGACAAAGTCCGACAGTGCGACCGGGGACCACTCCCTCCCCCCCTTCCCCCCTACCAACCCGTGATACAATTGCTTCTAATGACAAATTATTAGTGCAATTGACACTCCATCGTTGGCTTATTGGGAGTGATGCGGGTTGGATCTTAATGACCGTTAGCAAACGTTTACTTTCTTACGCGGCCTTTCTTTCCTGAGTCATAAATCAACGCCGTCGATCAGCAGTGGTTGTGAGGGTTTCCACCTCCGAAGAGCAATCCCCTTGCGATGTGACGCGTTAATTTCAGTTCGCCGGATTGTCTCATTAATTCATTTTTTTTAAGCAAAGAACCTTAGGTAACGATCAGTTTTGGCACGGATGTGGGCGTTTTTGTTTCGGTCGTTAGGGCCTAGAATCATTTAAGGGGGCCCTGTTTATGCACTTTTATCAATGCTGCATCGATAATGCATCATTTAGGACATATCCGGGAAGGGAACTCGCGTACTCGCGGAAGTTGAATATTTTATTCAAACGTTCTGAGGGGGTTGGTGTGTGAGAATGGTATTAATGGCATTCGGAATTTAGATGCAATCAACCGTCAGGTATTTAATCTCTTTCAGCAAGTCACCGCCATTTGTGCTATTCCACGTGCGCAACTATAGATTTCCCTTTTAGAGGTATTTTTAAAATTCTAAGCTGACTTACGTCTTCAAGATTTTCGAAATGGTTTATAGGAGTCATAATAAATGATTGTTTTGTAATACTTGTCTTATACCTTGAACTTCAAATTCGGTAATTGGACTACAATGAAACTTCGTGATCATAAACTCCAAGAATAAAGAACCAAGAATTCTGTAAAAATTGGCAAAAGTATCATAATCACAATAGACACCTAATGTTTATTAGCAATATTTCGAAAAACCCTTTCGTTCCTTTGTATATGGGTTCTATCAGACTCTGATTGTTTATTTTGATAATGTAATTGAGTCAAGCCCACTTGAAGTATTGCTCACTTTAGTAAAGTTATGTCAGTATTTGCTTCTGTACGGGGCAACTTATTTCCGAGAAGAAGTAATATTTTTATTTGTATGATGTCACTCTCCTTCAAGTGCACTATTTTGAAGTACTTCTTCAACCTTGAAGTAAAACTTTAGGATGAATCTTCTTGGAACTAGTTGGCGACTTAGAATGCAATTGGGAAATTGCAGATCTTCTTCAGTTCTCACCCATTCTTTCAACAGCACAATAAATCATAGTACGTTCACCGAACACAGTTTACTGTCCAACATGCACTAGCAACCTTCAGCAATGCTTTTATCACACATAAATTTGTCCACAACTGCAATACTGGTCGTTTAAATCTGTCTCACCAGAGGTGTCAAAGTGTTGAAGTTTTGCCAACATTGGTGCATTTTCCAGTGGGAAAGCTCAATCATGAATTCCGTCTGTCGAGAGTAGACGAATGCGCCTCCGTCACTCTCTCTCATCCGCTTTAGTACTAAAGGGCTTCTGTACAACATGCCGCACAGTGAATGTGACCGATCTCGCAAACAATGCTTTGCAAGCGAGGGAAATAGTCAAATGATTTAATGTGGAAAACGTCGCTTAACCTTCCGGCCTCAGGTTCAATGTCAACGAGTCAATCGTTTAACATCCATGCGAGGGAGATATCGTGTCGTTATGGGTGAAGAAGCCTACAAATGATGAAAGTCACGCGGGCCAGAGATGAAAAATTGCATCAAAGCCAACGTCTTCAAAACTGATGCGCTAAAATCCGGAAGTTTACAGTACAATCCGGACATCTGAAGTAGCAAGCGGGACGGACAGCTAACCATTTTGCCTGATCGGCTGAGAGGGGAATTATCCGCGAATCCCTTTCGACCGCACGGGTGAAATAACAAGTAATCGCCGACAAATGTGCGTCATCAGTCAACATCTCATCGGCGGTTGTATCGTTTTAATGGGCCCTGATTTGGATGCTGTTTGTTGATATTATTTTTTCGTTTATCTTGTTTTTAATTTATTTGTGCTGCGTCCTTTTACATTAGTTCTTCCCCTTCTGAATAAAGCATTTGCGGAAAGTATTGCCTTCCCAAACCGGTAGCAACTGGTAGAAACTGATAACCACTTAATACGTTTTGTGAGGGTGTAACCTTTCGTAGCTTTTTATGTCGTCCTACATATTACGCTGCGTACGTTTGTTTTTTCAACCTCTATTCCACTTACAAAGAAGCACGTTTTTGTACCAGTTTCATCACTTCATTTTTTTACGGAGGAGGAAACTTTTGATGAGTTATGGCATATTTAATTAAATTCTAGCTCTTATCCTATGTCGTTTCTCCAACCCAGATGGTATTGTCTAGGTCTAGGTGCTGTTTAAGTTCAAGTTCAAATTTTCGCCTCACATAATCCCTAAATTGCTGCTCTTTTCCCCCGAAAAATATTATGTCACAGTTTGGCACCGGGAGAGCAAAAAACTAAATCTCATTCAAACAACAAGCGAAGCACACAGCTGTTTGATCACGACGGTATGGACTGTTGCCCAGTCTATGGTACAGTGTGTTCTAAGTACGTCCGCCACACGATGAATATTCACATCAGCTATCGACAGGAAATGAAGTGCGGTGGAATAAAATGCAAAAAAGTTGATTTTTATCCAATGCAACAAGTGAGACAAATTTTGAATAGTGAACAGCTGACGATCATGTGATCAACGCATGATTTGTTTGATTCGTTTTGGTTAGGAAACAAAAAAATATTCCAGTGCATGTGTTAAAAGCGAGAGGTGTATGTAGGAAGATAAGTAATTTCTGTTCAAATTTGGGTAATAGGTACATTCATATAAATCGATCGTTAACTAAGAAAAAAAGCATCGCATGTTTCAATCATTATTTTAGTAGACCATTTACAGGCACTTAGCCTAACCGATCGTGTGTAGCTTTCTGTAAATGTAAAGCTCAACACACCAAAGGTAGTGTTTGCAGTTCTCAATGCCACCAGATCTTATTTCTCTGTTTCTCTCACCTCTATTCCTCTCATTCTTCTTAGTTTTTCTCTGAATAGGAAAATCCGCACCAAACTAGAGAGCAAATATTACTAACTTCAAAAACTAGATCAACACAATCGCTTTACTGTGAATTCTCAAGCCGTCGTGAAATATCACAGTCAGCGTCTCCATCGACGCTAAGAAAATATTTATACAGGGAGTAATCCAAAACCAACTGTCGTACGCCGTTTATGAGGGAAATTCTAGCTTTCTTTCACGTGTGATTCATCGTGGAAAATTTGCCTTCAATACAGCTTAAGCAGCGCAGACGATCAAACGCTCTTTAAATTGCTTGTGAGGAAAATGTACTATGAAAACTCAAAAGAAAACAGTTTTTTTATTCTTTCGACGAGTTCTACCTTACTACAAGAGTCCTCCCGTTTACTAATGTTTTACTGCCGTGTTGCCAATTTCGTGTCGTGCGGCTCATGTTTCGCATTATTATTTGCAAATTCCTGACCGTTTGTTCACTGCCAAGCAGCCGGCTAACACATTTGTACAACACCAAAGTGATGGTGCTACAGTAGGCCAAACCTTCACTTTAAGTCTGTTTGACAAACCGCCTCAAACAGCAAAAAAAACACATCTTTAATAGGTTCTTGGTGCTTCTTTGCTTCAAATTATTTCTGGGTGCGGTGTACCATGTACCCAAGTTCACTACTATTGCGATCCCTATTTATAGGAAAAGTGTCGTAAATAATTAAAGCTGTCAGCATTTGAAAGACCAACACACACAGATGGGAAGACCGTCCCATCAGTGTTTTTGGTCGGCGCATCGATCCGTGATCGTGATGCGCCTGTCAGGATGTGATTATGTTTAAATACCGCTCAATTTCATTCGGTATCAGCTGATTAGGGTACGAAAACGGTGGGACAACAGCCGTTGAAGCTAGGTGAAGTGATATTATGTAAAAGCGAGCTTCTACCTCCTGTGTATGTTGAGATGATGATCGCCGTAGACTGCGCGATCACATGCGTTGCCAAGAGCGGGTATAATACCAATGCGTTTATTATCCCAATCGTATTATTTGCAAGCTTCCTCCGAAACCGGGCAGACACTAGGACGTGGTGTGACAGTGCGTCAACTAGCTTCAATTGAATGAAATTTTTGCAAGGCCTCCAAATCCGGCCCCATTCGTGTGCCATGAACTCATCTGTCTGTGGCGTCTATTTCGGTTACCGTTTGGAGTTGATTATTTAAGGTTAGTTCTTTTTTTGGAACCCAGCAACTGGAGCGGTGTTGCATGGTGAAAGGTTAGTTGCTTAATGGTGAATGCATGTGTGACTATTAACCGTCCAAGATACAGAAGATCCTTCCCGGACGGGAGCAAACAGCGTATGAGATTACGTATACTCCCGCTTTACACGATTGTTAGTAGCGTGTGGAGCTATTTGTTTTGCATATGGACGACATTTTTCCGGTTCGTTTACTGTATCCCTCCAGCTGACGACCGTCCCGACCATCAGAAGTACATCAGAACCCCCTCCGTGATGTACTACACGTCCAACACAATGGACGCGTGAAATAAAAATAAAATTTTAAACTCCAACATCAGATGTTCTTTTCCTCCAACTCCACTTTGTCTGGCTCTGTTCCCTATGGCACTAGCGACAAGGAAGCAAATCCGTGGAGCGTGCGGTGAAGGTGGTGTTAAATTGGAAAATTACCTGATAATACCAAAATTGATGCGATTAGCATAACACCGCCACTGCTGGCACTACTGCCTCTTCTTCGGTGGCTTCTACTACAATGGCTGACACTGGCCGTCGTCGTTGTCGTCGTCGCCTCCGTCATTATGCTGGTGTCTGAGATATGATGCTGGTGGTGCAGTTTATTCGGCAGAGCGTCCTAACTTGCTTTAGTCACGATCTTGACCAATTCTCTGCAATGACAACAGATAACCAAAACAAAAAAATACACTCACTCATTGGATGTTCACTTCAAATGTACTCCCCAGAGTTCCCACTGCAAAAAATGAGCATTATTTTGAACATGCGATTCCACCACTATAAACCGTCGGCTAAAGAGGTGCCTGACGTCGATTCGCGAAACGATTAATCAATAAAATCAATTTATTTCAACACACAATCGTCACAGCCGATTGATTGGTTCCTCACGGAGCTCCACGTGGGTCGGTTGTGTTCGACTACGTCCGAATAGTTCCTGCAAATGACGAAGACACCATTCCACCCTCGCTCACAATCCAAGGAGAATAGATATTATCGCACGCACATCGACACTTTCACTCGCTTGGGAAGTCGATTCGCACTATTCGCCGTCTAAATCAGACACACACACAAGCAACAACACTTTTCACATTTCGAGGCACGCACTCTCGGCGGTTCTCGGAGGGATGGAAATTTTGTGGTCCATTTTTTAAGCTTCAATCATTTGCGAAGTGCAATTTCCAACTTCATTATGTATGCCTGGCCCCAAAGCTAAACGCACGTACTGACCATCCGCAATGTCCGCCTTTCGCTTTGGTAATTTTTCCTTCACCACACTGCACTAGCTCTAGGGTAGGTGGAAAACTTTTGAATCACACATCATCCCCTTCACAATTTAGAACCATTCTGTCATGCCCACCTTGGATGATGAGATGTGTGTCCGGGCGCGAGATCAAATTAGCTGTCTTACTGTCACGATGATGTCCTCGCCATGCGACGTCCACCGAAGAACTGAGCCGTGTCCGATGGAACACCGTCACTGATAAACCCCTGCTCGTGCTGCTGCCAGGTGCCGTGAAAAAGTGTCGCACGGTTTCCCGTTCCCGGTCTCGCTCGCTCACTGTTCCAGTGGATTGATCTGATTTTTCTCCCGAGATGGGGTTTCCCCTCCCTTTCTATCGCACCGAACAAACAGAACAATACGTTTTGTCGTCGAAGGGGATCGTATATGAAGTTGTCGCGCGCGTATAGGTCTTCGGCTGCTTGCCGGGCGATCGTTGGCCGAATGACCGACAGAGTCCGCGTCCGTTACCATGCCGGCATGCAATGCTTTTTTAGCCCGACGCGATTTGAGAAGCACTGCAATGCTTCTTATCGCAGTTTGCAGGAAGAAGCATTGTAATCGCCCAGGAAGGGATAACTGACATCGGGTCCGATATTCACTTTACGGAACAGGTTCTTCTTATCTGTTAAACATTCCTTCCTATATTACCAGATATGTGCTTCAACTTCCGTTTCTTGTTGTTTTTTTTTATGAAATTTCTTCCTTTCGATTACATCGCAAGTGCTCAATACTGATTGGCGATGAACAACTGATCGTCACAAACTAGCATGACATCACAGCACATAAACAGTTTTTTTGCTGGTGACATTGGAAGAGAAGCTAAAATACCATCGCACACTTCAACACGCAAGCCTAAAATGTGAACCATTCGACAAACCGTTAATTTATTTGTTGATTGTTGCAATTGTCACGTTTGACGTATTTTCGCGCGTAACGAAAGCATGAGTGTGACATTTTGTTCTTGTTGTTAATAAATATGTATGTGTATTGAAAACTTCCCTAGCTAAAACACCTGGTAAAGCTCTAATCAGGGTATAATAGTATTGAATGATTAAAAAAAATTTTTTTAATTAAAACATCGAATCCGATTTTGTTTTACTATACCCTATACTAATTTTTAATTATTTTTTCTTAAATGCTATAACTATTGCGGTTTTATATTACTGTAAAATAGTCCAGTCTTTCTTAACTGATATACCTGATTTCAATTTTAGATTTATTTATTTCTCGTTCTTCGACGGATGTTTTGTCGATCACCATATGTGCTAATTGCCGTGCCAATCACACTCAATAGCAATGAAGACATATGCCGCGATATCTCAATATTTTCGGTTATCGATAAACTTCAATACGGCATATAATCCGTATCCAATCCGTCGGCCTCGCAGGTGGATTTGACGGGCGTACTGTTTATAAGTACTGTTTTTTTACTGACTGCGTCAGCTGTTGCATTCATTCGTACGTTCGTATGCCGTTCGCTAAGTGCTTGGTTCAATCTTCGTGGCCAGCGGTGATTTATATTGTTTTCGTTGCATCTCTTTCACCCGACATCGGTCGGCGTTTGGGGCTCGTTTCTACGCCCTCCACACAAACACACAAACGCCCCCAACAAAGTGCAACACTTGCTCCCTCGACCATGCTCGGAGCTGGGGAAACTAACACGGACGGTTCTTCTACTTTATCGGCGCCATCGACGTTCTATCCTGGCGGGGATGATTGTTGTGTCCATCGGCACATTAACAACGTCACACAAGCGGGAACGACGTCCTTTTTTCGCGGAAGGTAGCGGAGATTGAGGGTGAATGGGGGGACGATTAAAAATGAAGCAGCATTACTTCCTCACCACAAACCCGATAAAGCTCTTTACCATTGGGTGACCATCGTTTTACTGTTTACGAAGATAGATGAGCGTGCACGTGGAAATGCAAACAGGATGACTACAGGACATTCCTCATGCACTACCCATCCTGGAAAGTCGGTGTGGAACAGCAATTTATTGCAAGTCCACTGGAAAATTGGATAGGATTGTCCTAAATGAATAAATGAAATCTCTATGCAATCCTGGTTTGTTTGTGGCATCGGTAAGGTCAAGGATATGGTTTTACCGACTGTTGGTTATTACGCGTTTGTATGATTTGAATGTGGATCTATCTATGAGTGAAATTACCGGTGGAAATGTAAATGAGCGAATGCTAATGGGCTTTTACATTCTTTGCGTTGGATGCATCTATTCGCGCTTAACCTAATACAAATGAATTTTCCTTTGCGCCCGGAATATGGATATGTTTTATTTTATTTTATTTTTTTTTTTAATTTTTATTATTTTTTTTATTAAAAGACACCTATTTCCTTTACCTTTATGTTGTTAAAATGGTGCAAGTAAAAAACATTTTTTATATCCATTTACATTTACGATTTTATGATCGAACATATACCCACTATGCGATGGCTCAGTATGACAGGTTGCAAGCAACACTTGTATGCAAGAAAATGAGTTCGATGCAAAAGAGTGTGAAAAGCCGAGGCAGTGGTTTGCTGTGCGAATTCCGTCGTTTCATTCGCTTTTTATTTACATTACTGATTACAGTGAAATGATATTTAAATCTTCGTAGCTGATAGTATCGCTGTACTTTTCCTTTGATTGTACGGTTTTGCATTATTCGGAAAATGATTTGTCTCAGTTTCAGCGTAAACTGATGTCTTCCAATGAACTTAGATGGTGATTTCATGTTGGTGAATTTGCTGGAATCAACTTCTAGTGTAAATTCCACCACCACGATAGCCCCTAAAACCAAAACGGATAAATTTTTTATGTTCTTTAAATAGGTGTTCTGCGATAAAGCGTTTAAATTCATGTAAAGAAGTGTGTACCAACATCAAATATAGCTGTGAAGGAAACCTAACACGGGTACCAACAGATCTGTTTACCATCTATTCACGTAGGCAATCCTGAAACAGTTTACTAACGTGTCCTTAGCACATTCAACTACCGAGAAGTGTTTCGGAAGGACCGTAAAGCAATAACATGGTTCGTAAACTGGTTCGTTTGTGTTTCCTTTTTTATTCTATCGCAGAAAAAAAAACATCATACCATTGTGAATTTCTTGAAATTCCAATCTTTGCCTAACGGGAACTTTGTAACGTTTAAGATGAAAATATTTGTTTGTTATATTTTTCTCCGAAGTATCTCGAGATCAACAACACTACCAATCCAATCAAACAGTGACTTGCCTCATTAAAATCGTTTAGAATAAACCGTCAAAAGTAGCATGCCGAGGTCCATGCCACCATGTACCTTTAAGTGCAATACAAATCTAACGAAATGGCACTAAGAAAAACCTGAAAAGGCTTGAGGAATTAACTGAGGTTAAAGAGCCGGTCAAGATCTTTGTTCAGTCCCGGCATGTCCGTCGAATGATTGTGTCCTTGAATTCTTGACTCAAATTAATTATCAATAGTGTTTGTCTTTAGCCACTGTCACAAGAATGGTGGCATGAAGATGTCACAAGAGCAACCAAAGTTTTTTTGTTTTTCCAATTTACGTTCCATATCATTAGCCTCCAATTTCTCATGTCCTCACTACTTCTCGCGTGCGGCTTCCTAACATCAGTTGTCTTCACATCCAATCATCATGATGCGATAACTGGATGTCCCATTTGTTGCGTTAAGAAATGTGTTCCAGCCGGACATCAATGCCCTTGACTTGGGTGAAAAAGTTTCGATGCGTGTCTTCGGACGTCGGAAACCTATCCGGAACACAGGTTCAATATCGTCAAACCGGAATGGGAAAACCTAACGCTCACAATCACCACCGTAGTGGCATGGGAATTTGCAATGGAGCTGATGCGCAACAGCTTGCCATCCATCGCTCAATCCCGTCTGTCTCGTTCTGGGTTAGGAAATCGTCCATTTCCTATAAATTTCAGGGGGTATGAGGTTTAGTGTTTATGTTATGCTTTTGAGTAGGTGGAATCGAGTAAGCTTTCGGGTAGGTTATGTAAAGCTCCTTCACTTCAAAGGAGAAGGTTCAGCTCCAAAGTGTGGAACGATATTCAACCACGATGGAAGAAGTTATTTAGTGAATACCTCTCCAGAGACATTGAACGGCAGGGATGAACGTCTGGGGAAGGATTCGTTTGATTTACTCGACCACAAATCATTCAAAAGTAATCTAACGTAATATGATTAGAGTTGGAAAAGTTAGACGGTTTATTACCAACATATGGACTCAATTGCCATTATACTAAGTATTCTGGAGATTGTAGGCTATTAATTAAAATTTCCTTTTCGGCCAATTCATACAAATTAATTTCATTCAAATAGTGATCACGTAACATTTTTCATTACAAACTACTTTAGTTCAATTACATCCAATCTATAATGTAACAGATTTACCAATCGTGTTTACTTTTGCAGCACAAACAAGCGTGTTTAATATTTCATGAACTTTTTTTTACCACACATTCATCCGAGACAGAGTTTCCTACGCTTAAACGTGTTGTGAGGATGCTCCAGAATTAAATTATCACCCATTTTCCACACAAACCATATTCTTTTTCAGGATATTTTTCCAACTAAAAGCACACTCAGTCCCGTGAATGGGTGAGAATGAAGCGAAATTCTCTTTAACCTAACTCTATGTTAAGTGTACGTAAAGTGAAGGTAGAGCATCAGTCTGTGTACATCCTTTGGTTGAAAACTTCTCCCTTACTGTTACTCCCCACTGTCGCTAAAACGCTACTGGACGTTACCAAGGAGACAAGACGCCAGATCCGGAGTTGTTTTTCTAAAATGTGATCGATTGGCAACCGTTAACTTTACTCGCTCGAGAAACTAGCTTTGCCGCTTTTTTTGTACATTCCAATGCAAAGAGAGAGATGAGAATTATGGAAGTTTTGCTGTAGGAAGTAACTTTGCTGCCAATGTAAGTTCATCACGATTCATTTGTGGACTTACAATTTTCATATGAAAACATTCCCTTCTTTTTTCGTTCGCTTTAATCCATTTTGCCGTTTATTTTTCTTTTCCCATGGACACTTGTGCACGTTATCATCATTTGTATTGCACCATCTTAGCACCACGCGATACGTGATTTAATTTTCTTATCTGTTTGACCTTTCCGTTTTCTTTTCCCTTATTTACAGATTTGTCTTTTAGGCGATTCTTTTATCCTTTCGGTTTTGCTTTCCCGTTTACTTACCTTTATTTTCTATCCATCACCATCACACATTCCCTTCTGCATTCTGGAAATAATGATTTAATGAATTAATATGCTTCCCATTCCTTTATTTTCACTACCCTTTTTTCCGCGGTTTAATTTAATCTAATCTCATTCGACTTCGTTATTTTCTCATCCATTCAATCTCACGAGCTTTGAATGCCTTCCATTTGTGCACTGATCACTCATTGTGGTTGTGGCTGTTACATCTTTATTCTTTTCCGCCTCATCCATCATAAAGGTGATTTCTTGGATATTTTCCATCCTTTCTACCGTCTTGTTTCGATTCAAACACCCACACTTCCGATCTAAAGACGCACCATTTTCTCATTTGTTTTCATCCACAACGAATGTGTTTCACTAGAAGGACTTTCTATTACGGACAATGTTTCAGATTTGCTTTGATTCCCACTCTGTGTTTATCTTGAAGTATGCTAATCATGAGCGAAGAAAGAAGTTAACATTTTTTGCCTTTTCTAATTTACTATGCCGGTGCCGGTCGAAGAATTCTCCAGCGTTACAGTTCGTTAACTTTTGTCGGCAAGAAAATGGAGATGTGAAAGTGTCATCCGTTCCAAGAGGCAAAGGAAAACAACACAATCGAAATAGAAATAACATTTTCATCGATTTGTGTTTACGTATTAGAACAACAGGTCGTGGCGATGGTGATAGCAATACAGCGGGCAATACTTGAAGGCGCAAAGTTAGGTAACTTCTGCACTTTACGATTACGAGTCAAGGGAGGATCGTACAATCTCATACGAGATGTTTGTATATTTCTGTACCACGCTTCAATACGGTTGTCCTGGACGATGATCCGAAGCATGACACCATGCCAATCGAGGAACTTGTGTAAATTTGTACCGGAGAAAGGTAATGAAACTTCTGTTGGATCAATGTCAGATGGTGTTTGCATCACTGATATGAAGCCTGCTAAACGATTGATCTTTGCTTTCTGTTTTTTTTGTGTGGTTCTCTTGTACGGTTTTCAATAGACAGGATGATAGGAGAATTTTTAAGGAGTTCGACTCTCGGCACCGTTGCCTGTCCCACAATTGACAGTATAGCGAGAATGTAAGGAAAACCATCTATTCACCCGATGCTGCGGTTATTCAAATTGACGTCTCAAAAGATCTTCCCGGTGATGGAAAATACAAAAATGCGCTATCGTTCGCGACAACGCAAAGTGACAGCTTGGTCCACAAGATTGAAGCATTTTTTGGGTTTGAAGTAGAATTCGAAACCAAGAACGTCTGGAAAGATTTGAAGGCAAACTTTAACCGGCTCCTGCTTGTTGCTTTTTAACAGACTAGATTGTGTTTCTGATCTCTGGCAAAATGCCTTCGTAAGGAAGTACTAGAAAGCTCCAGCTCATGATCGATTCGAGTGACTAGAAGCTCTTGAAGCAAGCTAAGGGAAGAATCCTTCAACAAACCCTTCCCAATAGAGCCTGGAAAAGCAGATGGATGATGTGGTTTTTGCGAAGTTAGTGAGCGGCTACTTCCGGTTTGCTGTAGTACCTTAACGCCGGCAAGAGTTTCGCAGGAGCATCTTTGAAGGTTTCCTTTTTCTTGGATGAGTGTGTCCTAAAACAAGGACACTTGTGCGATTTGATAGCGTGTTATCATGGTGCAACTCTTGCGAGAGAAGAAAAGTGAGAGAACAGTACAGAGTGAGCACGATTGTGGAATACACGTTTGGAAAAAAAGACAACCACCACACACGCGACCATTGAAGTCCTTTGCTGAGCGAATGAAATGGAGCAGCATCCACTCTCGCTCGGTTTGCTTCACACAAATGCTTACAAGCACGAAGGATATCCGTCGGAGTAATTTTCTCTCGTTCGGTTTCACTTGCACCGTGCGCAGTGCGGACGGTCGGAAAAAGTGAGGAAATTCGTCACGAAGGGGGAGGGTCGCCCAACAAGCCAAGAGTCTGCAAATGCTTGACTATCGCTGGTGGCTGCTGTTGGTGCTAGATATTCGCTGACGCTGGACAAAATTCAGTCAGTTTACGGTCACGCTTTCGCGCGCAAGGATCGCAGTTGCTCAGGATACGTTCAAGGATCATCCCCGGCTTGTCGACGTTCGTGTTACGCGTAACGAAGCGCAAACGAAATTTGCTTCCAAACTTACTGAACCCTATTTCCGTTTAATCTGGTAGTGTGGTGATTGAAGTTAGTTTACATGCACCTTCAAAGGATGTGTGGCAGGGCGGGAAATTATTATTCCAAAATGTTATAATTATTCCAAACCAGTGTGTGACGAAAGTGGATGGTAAGAGGTTGGAAGCATCAAGTGGCTAACCGCAAAGACGTGAGCTGCTAGAAAATTGAGCAGCTTTCACATGCTGCCACTTCACGCGTGGATTTAAACGCTTTCGTATCATTGATTGTGCTCTCGGTTCGTGTGTAGCTGGTAAAGTGTTAAACGATCGTTCCCAGCGTATATACCCGGGCAAGAAGAATTTCTTCAAGTGACACCCATCCTTAGTGGAGAAGCAAACTGAAGCAAGAATAAGGCCGGATCCAAGGTGAGATGAGCAACTTTCATTCTTCTGGCTGGATAAGTACGAATGATGAATCAAGTCCGTCGATGCTGACTAGGGTAATTCCGCGACTGGGAATAATTTTGCTGTGTGGTGCAAAAAAGTTAGACTCAGCCGTTGAGAAACCGCTTCAAACTTCCGCTCTCAAGCATGTGTCAACGCAAGGCGACAAGTTCGTTTGCCTTTTCGACACAATGTGCCTTGAAGTGGGCTCGACAGAGACCAGGAACGCTACTATGAACGATGAACACATGAATTAAGGTGAACTTTCCGGGTTTGCTATATATCTACGTGGAAATGGATACATTTGTTCCTCCCTCGTGATAATGATCGTACAATGTGTTTATGCTACAAAGCTTCACTTACAGAATATGACATTATTGATAGATATTGGACGGACACACTCTCATCCACCAGAATGTCCGAGTCAACGAGCCAGCACAACTCTAGTCCCTGCCTTTCAAGTTCAATTTGTCAACCTCCCACAACTTCTCGGGAGGGAACTTTCCACAGTTTGCCCTACGAATGGCAGTTATGAAATTCTTCCACTGTTTACTAACAAATACCGTGGATCTCGGGATCTGGATCTCGCATCGAAGCTACTCCACGAATCCGGTCATAAACACGGAAGTTCTGTAACTGTTCTCGACATGTTTCCACACCCTCGGGAGCATTTTTCATGGAAAATTGAAACAGCGAAATGTTTCGTTCTTCCTCTCCACCGTTGCTTTCCGGCAAGGCAAGCCTTCAAGCAAGCAAGGCAAACCGTATGGGGCTGATCAAGTTTTTTTTTTGTGTTGCTGATGGACATCCATTTCGCTCGCCATCAAATGAATTTCTGCTAGCTTGCAGCCTGGAGCTAATGCGCCATGATTTATGAAAATCTCCATCAATACCGCTGTTTGAAGGTTCATACTTTTTTCATATTTGAAACCTTCAATCGCTAGCGTACTATCAACGCACGAGATCAGCTGCGATAGGCGGTATTGCGATATTGTTTTGCACCACTGCCGAACACTTCCTGCTATTTCTACCCTTCCCAGAAAGAGGGAAACCAGGGATACAGTATCAATATTACCGCATGATTTCTATTTGCCCAATCGTGTACCATTTTTTGTGTCCGAGAATAAACTTTAATGCTGCTGCTAAACATATACTGTGAATAAATAAATAAATCAGGAACAAATCCTGGAATCATGAAAGGTGCGTTGAAACTTTGCCCATCATCGCATTTAAACGTAACGCTTTAATACTTAATCCAATAGCGTAGCGTGCTCTTTTTGCAATTTCAGTATTTCTTGTCCAAAAAACAACAAAAGTGTTGCCAAATTCTGTTCAACAGGTTGGGGATGTGTCAGTGTTCAGTTTAAAGTGTTCATCTTAAAGTTTTTTCCTATCGTTCTTTAAAGTATTCCTTAGTGGGTGCGTGCTTAGTAGCTTCTCAAACTTTCCCTATGCCTCGTTAGGCTCGTGCAATGTGGCTTTCCGCGTTTGTGTTGGTGTCGTTTGAAGCTTGGTGGGTCTTTTGTTTCGTGCAAATTAAATCTCTTTCGGGTACGTCGGAGGCTTGACGTTGCCTTAGCAGATCCTGTGTAAACAGAGGACAGAAAAAATTCTTCGTCGCACATCAACAGCGTTCGATAATTGTGCGGTTTGGGTTTCCACAACCTGGTCTTGGTGGAATGTTTAACGCAGAAAAAATGTTAAGTTCAGTGGTGGGTTAAGTATGTTGACGCCCAAAAATGTGTATTCTCTAGTCGATTGTCAAATGTTTCGAACACATCAAAGCGTGACGTTTTTCGTTCCATTTCTCGTATGTTGTATCTTCCTTTAAATTCCTTTGCCAGCATTATTGTTGATATCAAAGAAAACGACTTACTCGTTAAAAGTCAACCGAATGCTCGACAAAAGACATTTGATGTTTTCCACAGCTAGAGGGAAGAAACAGTTAATAAATACGATCGTTTGAATTTTCTCACAAACAAATAATGTGCATGATATCCACTACTGTTGGATATAGCAAACGTTCTGGCAGATATGAAAATTGTGCAATGATGAAAATCAACTACGATCCAACATAAATCAAAACTAGAGCAAACAAGCGAACGATATGAAACGAAGATTCTACAATCTGCAATACAATTTTATTGCACTGATACGAAAAAAAAACTCAAAACGTTGAGAGCATGGGCCTCTAGCTATTCTATTAGGGATGGTGAACAGATTTTTCCCATTTATCGTTTTTATGGCAAGCGATCTCAAGCAATAGCTAGAAACGCTACTAATCCCACTCGTGGCTATCCCGCGGCATTTGAAGAACTCATTGCATTTTTAGAAGGAATGGTCCTATCGCGAGCATTTTCTCCTCGCGCAGAAGATGTTTCCCATCCGCTAAAATGAATTTCTAACGTTTGCTCTAATCCTGTGTATGTCAATTTCACACCCACCACCGATTCCACTCACCACATTGAAGGGTTTTCCATTTGCCATGTCTCCCTTTAATTGGGCACAGTTTCTAAGAAGTGACATTTTAAAATGAGATATTTTTATGTTTTTTCTTTTGCTGGTTTTTCTATTTCCCAAAAAAGAATAAAGATTTATTCTGTCTCGTCTCGTCTTCATAACAAACAATAATAACCTAACATCAAGCGCAACATCGCAGCAAGACGGTTTGAATGTCCTTTTGCCAAGCTTCACTTAATGTATGGCGTGATCGAATCTATTTTTACGACTGCGGGGGTAAAATAAGCACGTTGTAGTATGGCAGCAATGTAATGGTCACAACTTACCCGAACGTCCTTTTTGTTGTTTATTACAATCCCGAGAAAGGGTTTACGGAATTAATCTTTTCGCCAGTGCAGAACGACGATCTATCTGTCATTCTTGATGCTTTTGTCTTATTAAATTTTCTTATTTTTTATTTTGTTTCGTACCTAGGCAGGCGACTTACAGATCTATCTGTACAGTGTGGTCGTTTTTTCCCCCTTTTTTTATTCTGTCATCTTTTCCTCATTTACTTGAGAGAACAATTGATTGTCATACATCAGATGCCGGCATTCTCGGTTTTTGGTTAAATCTTTTTTTGATTAAATGAATGCAATGAAATATCACAAAGCAAAATCTCGAAGCGAAACCAATCGCCTTATCATTTTCAATGATAGATTTAATCATTGACGATTGTTCCCAATTTTCCCCCCAAAAATGTGGTTTGGCCTACCCACAAGACAAATATGAGACACCCTGTGGTGAGGTTAAAATGGTGGGCGGAGAAAATGGCGTGTCTTCGAAGAAATTGGGGCCGCATTATGTTTCATCTCGCATACGAATGTGATATGCGTTGGAGGGCACGTTTTTCGCTTATAATGTTTGATCGTTTTTATCTACGAAACAAGCAATAGAGAACAGTAAACACGCTCTACTAACACCACGATAAGCTTCCTCTGAAATTGCGGGAATGCAACACTTCCACCCAAGGTGAGGTAGTGTCGTAAGTTAAAGAGCTTCCCCACGTTGTATGGCTCCAGGATGCTGTTCTTGGTTGTGAAGTGGAAATTTTCCACAACTTTCTCGAAGTCATCGAATGCTTTTAAGTGCTAAATTTCAACCACGCACTAGCTTACACACGAATGAACACGATTTTCTTTGCCTTTTCGTTCGAAACTCGAAAGCATACATCATATCTCAGAGGAATTCTATGAAAGCCTTACCTTACCTCTCTAGCGCACACAAAAAAAAACACACGTAACCTACAAGAAAACCCACAACTTGGCTTGGGAAAAGCAGCAAAAAGCCACAATTTCTTATGCACACGAACTCGTTGGTAAAGCAGCTGGAATATCCAAAAACAAGTAAATAAATAAACGACGCTTCTTCGGTGATTTCTCCGTATGCGTGTTTTTTTTTCTTTCCTGCAACCATTTATGGCAGCACTCGCAAAGGATTAATTTTCACATGCATTTCCTTTTACGCGATATGGCGCCTACTGAATAATACGTACATACACCATTCTGTCACTTTGATGATGGATTTATCTAGCTTTACTTGTAGCAAAGCCCTTGTGGTTTAGGGGTTTGTTAAAAGCACGTCTCAAAACCGCTGTTCTGTCATGTCAGCTTCTAGGCAGAAGATTTAGTTACAAATTTCATTTCATTTCAAACCTTTTGTGTCAAACGGTAAACGATACCTTAGACATGTGATTCTTCAATGTTTTTCCTATGTCAACATGCTTCACATGAATGAGTTATTCAATTAAAATTCTCCAATACGAGCTGCGGCCTAGCTACACATTCGTGCCTGAGAGTCATTTTTCTTGATGAAAATTCAATCTTACGCCTAGAACGAAAGTACACGCAAACCCTTAAAAATAAGTAGGTGTCTCTAGTAGAGCCCCAAATAAATGCTTTAGAAATTAGTCTTTCATCTGAAGCACACATCACCGGAAATAAATCGTCATAAAAAACAGCACGGTTTTGTTCATTCGAGTTCACCAGATTCCTTTTTCAAACCAAACAGAGATATGAAACCATAATCATAATATTCGAAATGCTTACTCCCAGCTCTCCCTTGTAAGTACGCTTAATCAAACTGGTACTTCACATTATCTTCAAAGGCAAAAGATTAATGAAACATGAAAAGACGTTAAATATGCCCATTTACTCACAGCTTAATTTAAATCCAATTTTTATACAATTGTTTATTATCACATTTTTTGGTGCGGTGCGGGGCCAGGATCTCTGACCGCCAGTATTTTCCAATTAGTAGGATTTTTTTTTGTTCCGTTGAAAAATCCCATCCCAGAACAATGATTCTGAGAATCAATCTCATTTGGTAAAAATTACAAACATTTCCCTCAGGATTTTTTTTTCTCATTTCTGCAAAGTCTAGCAATTTGCAAATTACACGAAATGTTAAAACTCATAACGTGTCAACAATCATGAATGCCTCACTTGACAAAGTTGTGGTTTAAAATGGTCGGAGCCGTATATGTTGAGTGATTTCTGCAATTAAAAATCTCCCTGGTTTTTTGATGATAGGAAAGGGCCTTCGATTGTATTATTATTATTTTAATTCCCCACGGAGCGATGGTTTTTAGTTGGAACGATCAATGAGACAAAAACCACAACCAATTGAGGTATTTATATTACTTTCTGATTTCAGATGTGATTGGAAACCAATTAAATTAAAGTAATTTTTGGTAAAGATATAACGCAAAATAGGGATGAATAACTGTTTCACTCAACTACACATCCAATCTGAGTTCAAATCCCATCGTGATAAGTAGAGGGAAGCAAACCAATTTAATACTCTTTCTTGTGGAAAATGTATTAATAATTGCATATACTTTGTTTCTTTCATGTGTGTCTTTCAAACTCTTCCCAGGTAGTAGCGGAACGTATTGAAACTTGCTCTATGATAGAGCACTATTAAACTTGCTGGAAAACTTTGATTGGATATGTTATTTCAAATTACCATGATTCTGTTAATTGCTTTGCACACTAAATTGCAGCTAGCTAGCTTTAGCGTATTAACAAACACAAACCGTTCTGCCGTATGATGATTTGGTATTACACGGCTCCATAAATCTCTACTGACGATTTATCCCTCTTTAGTCTGCGTTCGTTCGATGAAATTAACATTTTAAAATAACGATAATGAAAGGAAGATAAATGCAGGAATACAACCACCAACAGTACTGTCGCATGCCGTCGTTATAGAGTCCATATTTTGGACGACACCAGCATTGAGTGATGCACTCGAAAGGCACGACAAAGGTAAAGAGCTGCATAATGCGCATAAGCTGCATAGCCGCAATAGAAAGAACCCCCCCATTTCCGCAAACAAGGTCGGCAATATACTCTTCCATCGAATCTGGTTGTGCATAATTGAATAGGGTGAGGGTTGAAGGGTTTTTTTTCTGAGTTTGAAAATTGGATTTTGGATCCACCATGGGTTCGGAATGTATAGATATCAGTATCCAACATCAGTTAAGAGTAGGATTTGGCAGTAACTGAATCAACGCTACCACCCACGAAGAGCTGCTTACTCGAAATGGATAAGTTTCACTATTTTGGATGAAATATGTGAAGATATCCTATATACACAAACGTACGCTCACAATCCCACGTAACCAATCGTCCATTGATCCAAATGGCAAACCATAACAATCCATCTCCGTGAAAAAACCGTGAGGTTTTCCTTTCTTCCAGGTCCACTAGAAAAACTCTAGGTGGAATGCATGATCTGCTGAACCAACCTATCATAACATGTGCAATCCTACTCGGAAGCGATACTGTATGGTAGGGAGATGCCCTGTTTTCTTATTACGGATTTACTTCCAACCCTCCAGTGCAGGTGAATCGTCTTTGCCCATCTGACAGTTGGTGCTAGCAGTTTGCGGCACGCAATAACGTCTTCCTGATTGCAGTGACGTTGAACCGTTGTATCGGTGGAAAAATGATACATTCTTCGTCTAGCTGCTCGTAACATCCACGACCCATCCATCTCGCCGAATTTCACAATTGAAACGATGCAATTCCTCTTGGAGATGATTAACGTAGAGCTTTGGCAACCTGATGGCGAAGAACTTTGGTCGAATGAACTCCTCGAACACGAAGAGCAATAAGAAGCAGACATTGTTCGTTGCATTCACAAGTCCTGATTAAATCCCCGCCATTTTTCGTTTCCGGGCTTTGTTGTGTCGTTTCTATCCTCGGTATTACACACCATACACCGTGTAAAATTTATCTGCAGTCCCCTCAGAAAAGTTTGTCGTCCATTTCGCCCACATTCATCCCATGTGAATTCCCCACTGTAAAGGTTAAAGATTGTTTCGGATGCTTGGCTCGTCCTTACAATGAGGGCAAAAGCGTTCCATAGTCCTTAGGTAGAGGAATGTATTTCTCCAATGGCTTACCGCGCTCGATAGCGTTCAAAGTAGTTCGATTGGGCAGTGAGATAAAGTTTGGAAGCCCCGAAGGTAGATAAATAAGGATCGTTTCGGGAATTGGTCCAAGTGTCGAAGTAATGATAGTTTTGCCTTCACACCCGTGTCATGAAAGCTATTTGGAGCTGCTAGTAGTTGGTCGAAGGGAAGATAAATTAGGACGGGGATCCAGCTCCACGTCCCATTTTTACAGCTCCAACTCACACTCGAGTTGGGCGGCATCGAACGCCAAACTTGGCGGTACACGTGGATCACACACCGTATTCTCGATAGCTTTACGAGCGTCCGCCATCAGTACGCGGAAGTTAGTCTGCGTGTAGTCGAGCTTGTCATAGAGGAAGACAGGCAACTTGTTGCTCATTACCCATAGCGACTGTTGCGGTTCTCGGTCAACCTTCAGATCGTTCGGGAAGGTCAGCTTCTGTGCGTTCTTTTCCACCACGCCGAGGTTGTTGCGGTTGTACGGTTTGCCAAGATCCCAACAACCGACACCAGATTGCTGGACGAGCGTAAAGAACTGCACATTGTTCTTTCCAACACCGGATGTTGACGATTGTCCGAGCCGACCCCGAGTACCCACCGGTTGGAATGCCTTTGCCGCCAGCCCGAATCCTTCCCAGACTGTTTCATTGCGCAGGATCGAGGCAGGCACCTGGAACTCCATGAAGCTGGACATTGGGTGGAACAGAAGCATTCGATCGCCGGAGCGGTGTACCGGTGCAAGTGACATACCGAACACGCCATCCGACCACTGGAAGTTGAGTTCCTGATAGTTGTAATCACTGGCAAGTGGGTTCGGATTGTAAAGATGGTTCGTCGTGCGCCAACTCTTGAACTTGCGCATATCAAACACGGTGATACCGTTACGCCAGACATCGGCAACGTATGCGAATGCATCATCACACTGGCCGTCCCGAACGTCGACTACAAGGTTCGTGTGCAGTGAGTCCTCTTTCACCTGTTCTGCTGGCAGTACGTACGTGAACAGGAGTTCATCGTTCTGTAAGTCAAATGCCATAATCTTGGGTGGGCAGACCTGTTGCAGGTTGGTGAGGGTGTCTGTAACACCCGCATCCAGCACCCATAGTCGATCGCACTCATCCACCTGGATGCGGTACACTGACATCATCTTGGAGCAGTCTGGGTTGCGTGGTGACGTATGATAACTCCAGTCTGGATAGGGCATCAGCGGTTGGCTACGATCCTGGGCAGGCAGTGGCAGATAGGACAACGTAGCCGGTACACCGGGGTTCCAGCGTGGTGTCGTAATGAACAACCGGTCGCGGAATCGATCAACACCGAGCGGTAGATTGTTCTCCGGGATGAATTCCCTGTGAAGTAGTAGAGCATTAGTTTAGTCGTGCAGGGCGTGATCGCCTCAGTCATCTTCTTACCGTGTTCTGATGGCATTGTTACGCAACTGCAGCGATGGGTACATGAAGTCGATCATCTTCCAATGGTAAACGGTGTCAAATACGTTCTTACCGACATCCTCAAGGAAGTCGTTGGCGGCTCGCTTTCCATTCGTTTCTAGTCCCACCAGCGGACCTACGTAAGGTGTTGCCAAGCGTTCCTGTTCGCGTTCCCGCTCTCGCTCGCGTTCTCTTACCGTGCCACGTTCACCGCTAGCTGGTGACGTTCGTGTGAACGAACCATGCTGCGGTCCCTTCTTAAACGGTGAATAACTACCGACCGGACTGGTAATCACGGCTAGAACTAGCACTACTCCGGCCAGCGCCAACCACAAACGTCTCCCGTTCGACATCCTTCTTTCTCTAGTTGTGTAGCTGTAGGTGAAAAGAGGAAAATGAAAATGTTTTGTTTTGCAAAACTCTTTTACAAAAAAAAGCATGAAGGAAAAGTAATTTATTTCCAAAGATTTCAAACAATGAAAAGCACAAGACATGATGGGAAAACGTTGACCTCTACCCGATAGTCATTAGTTGGAAGTGATGGTATTTGGACGTGACGTGTGCCACCTGGTGTGATAGGTTCAATATCTGGCTTGATTTGAAATAAATGGCAACCCATTTTACACCTGCTTTCGTGTTTAATCGGAAGAGGTACATCCTTGGACGACGTTGGGTTGGGTTACTTACAACATCTGTTATATTCAATTTTGACTAAAAATACCGACATTCTGCTTTGTGTACCCTTGCTAACTTACCTACATTTCAACCCATTGGAAAACAAAAAGTTTAATTTTCTAACCCCCCCAAATAACCTTCAGGGAGTTTTGGAGATGATTGATTCCACTCAGAAATGTCGGGGCATTGTTGGAGTTTTATTAAGTTGGCAGATTTTAAATTTCCATCAGCTGTGGGTTAAAGGGACCTTTTTTCTGACCGGTGTACAGACTTTAGATGGACGTCCCGGAACCCTTAAATCCCGCACGAAAAAGCACACATCATATGTTAAACTTATACTTCTCACACATCCGCTGCTTGAAATGAAGAATGATGTAGGAGCGCATCATCTACCTCGAAAGGCCGTGCCCATTTTCCTCGGGAAGGATTTAATTTTCCACCAAAAACCACCCGAAGCTTTATGACTTTCGCTCAAAATCACCAACACAATACGGGCTCTCTTTTGTGGCGGAGCGTCTTTTACAACCGTCCGGGTTGCAGCCAAAACTAACAGAGCGTAAAAGCTAATTAGCCTTCCAAAAATATGCATTGCCTTTTTTATCGTCTGGCAACTGCCGGAACATTTCCCAGCTGCCTGACTAATTCATCCGCTGGCGTGTTGTGGTTTTACGTTGCAGCACACGCAGTTCGACGGTTCGACGAATTTATTCTTCTTATTATATTTCTTATTATAAGTTCCCGTACCGTGTGGAAAACTCTTTCCGAAAATCGTTCCTCTTGGAGCAAAGAACAATGTCAGACGCTTTGACATCGGGTTGGACCGAGTTTGATGAAGCTGTTATTTAGGAAACCTTCGCCATTAAAGGGTCGTGATCCTGTTGCTCGCGTATAAACTGAGGTTTTAAAATTTAATAAATCATCACCATTATAACGAGAAATGCAAAAAGTGGCGTTTGACATAATGAACGCGTTATGGTGACTACTGCGAAATTGGGTGCCAACCGAACTGGCTTCCGTTAGCTCCTTGGAACTGCACTAATAAAGATTCAATTTTGATTAACATTTTCGTTTCGAAAATGAAACAATTTTCATTAGCAATTTGGTCGAGACGACTGCCCGCGAAACGGTCAAATATGATGGTGTTGGTATGTTTGTTTGTTTATTTGTTTGGACCACATCTAAAGCGCTTGTTGTTGAAATTGTTCGGTCTCGCTAAATTTTTGCTCATTCTCCAATTCGTTTACTAGCCTGTCAGAAGGGAAGAGGGCGCACACGAAGCAGGTTGTAGATATTTTTTTTTTGGAGAGAAAAAATGTCAAAGACATAAACAGACTCCATCAGTCCAGCACAAAGGACTCAGAGGTTAGAGGATGTTAAACTACACGGTCCGCTACTACGCAAAATACATACAAATACACGCTGGGTTGCCGTTTTTGATATCCAAACTGCAAACCATTTTTGTATTATTTTCTGTCCCTGGATTTACTGCAGCTTGGAAAATCCCCTTGAGTTGCTTTGCGTCGTCCACTAGCACAAGAGCGACCGTTTGTTTGGACAAATGGAAGATTTTCAAGCTTAAACGGATTCTTGTTTTGCTGGGTAGGAAGTTTTGCTTGCGAGAAAAGACATACCCCGTGTAAAGGGAAGAAAGGCAAAATCAAAACCAACAGTGGCTGCTGATGGCAAATGTTGATTTGTCCATGAGATGTTCACCATACTGGAAATTTTTCTGAAACAAGCTACTCCTACGGTAAACACGACAACCACTGCTCGTTCCAAATGTGCTTCAACATGATACGGGAGCATTCACCAAAAACTGACTGATAGCGTATTTATTCAACGGAGGATTCTCTCCACGGAGTAGCACGGGCAAACCGGATATACTGAATATGAACTTCATCCACCTCTTGGACCCTAGAGTAGCACACCGTGCTCGAACATTACCATGGCAGATAGTGAAACCATTCCCACAACAACACAGCATAGTGGAATTATCCTACGCGTCCCCCGATTGGAGGGATGGAAACTTTGTCCACAGGGATGGAAATGGGGAAAAACCTTCCGGCGTACGAATTAAGCATTACGCTGTGCACCATTACTTTCCCATAATTACACGGCCTGCACTTGAAAACGTGGATGAATACTCGCTTGCGTCTGTTCCTTTTGTTGCCAGCTGTAAGATTGCTTACAATTTTGGTGTCGTTAGATTTGCGTTCATTAGAGACCGCTTGTTGCTTCGCCTGCACAAAGAATCTGCTGGACCGTAACTGCCGATAGCCATTTATCCGACCACAAAAAAAGACCCAAATTCTAATGGCGTCCAGTACCAGCGCGGAACATGCCGGGCTGAGAAAAGTTTAATTTGAATGTAAAATCTTCCTCTGCACGAATAATGTTAAAGCGTTTTGCATTGCGGATACTGCTGGATGTTGGAAGCGCATATTTTACACCCTGAAAGCCGTGGAACAAACTCCCCACAGGCTGCAGCATTTGGGCAAATTATTGCAATTTCGTACGAGTACAGTATGCAAACCGGTAAAGATCGTTTTAAAGAGTACACGTTGACCTTGCCACGTGCAACACTAGCCACATGCTCCACTTGTTCAAAAGAATACCCTGCACGTCTACAAGAAGAAACAGAAGGTAACTCTTTAGCCGCTCTATACCAGTCTTGTACTACGCACGAACGCGTTCTATGTTCGGTGTGGTCGAACTCGATGGCCTTGCACCCCCAGATATTGGCGGCCGTTTTCTGACCAACGAAAACGCCCCCCACAACCAACTCCACATCAAGTTCCTGCGCGATAACTATTCGATGAAGCCGAACCGAAAACAACCCTTGGTGCCGTTTGCTAGAAACAGGTCGGCCGTTGTGTGCTCCACTTTTGAAAACCGTCAGTCCATCTACTGACAAATGTCTTGAGTAAGGTCGTGACTCTAATATTCGGGCATGGTAAACGGCTACTAAATCGTTCGGATTTAGTTATGTTCATTTTTTTTGCATTAAATTGAATCATTATGCTTCAACGCTTGCCAAAGAGGTGTTCACCTTTGCGAACTTTACGCCGTACAACGAGTAAAACTTCAAAAAACAACGAGACACGCAATTAATCGTGGCCCAGGTTCCATTTCGCGTCTTTCAGAGTGCGGTGTGGTGCTTTCAAGGTGTGCAATAAAATAAAAAAAAACTGACATCTCGAAATCTAAATCAAACCCAGTCCTATTGCACATGAACACCGTTCACTTTAAACGTGTGGCGTGACATAAGTGTGAGTGATAGAGGATATAGTGTGTCAAAATGATGCTTCTTCGGCAACGGGGTTTCGGTCCAATTAATCCTGAGTGTGGTTGAGCAATTTCGGTTGACAATTACACACGGACACACGGCATTGTTTATAATGTCACGGGAAAATGCACCCCAAAATGCAATTCTATGCGCCGCAGTAATATGCGTCATGTACGTGTTAAGCGTTGCTTTTATGCTATGTTTTCGCTTGAGGCTAAGACAAGAAAGATGATGCACCCGCATGACAGCAATTGCTGAAATAAAAAAGAAAACCACACTAGAGAAGTTACGGGAAACCACCGAATAATCTTGCAGTCACTCCGTACAAGCTTTTCATTTCGTTGCTTCCAGTTTCTCAAACTGGAAACTGCATTATGTATTTGCTGGGCTCTTTTTCCCTCTTTTTACACTAAGCTCTTGATAGTAGGTACAATATTAAACCAACTTTTCACCTTTTCACCTACATGCGGGATTGTACAGAAGCTAAACACCCGGCTGTTTTGCCACTGGGAAAAAACGTATGCAGGGAAGCAGCCAAAACATTATGTCACCCGGCGGAGGTTTAGCGCTAGCTTAGCAATTGGAAACCGACCGCTTCAAGTTCGTCCCGGCGTGGGTGAATAATAAACCTTGCTCCACTGTGTTTCGCCTTCAAATCGTCTGTTCGTAAAGCGAAACAGCAAAACCTGACAGTGAACCGACAAAACTGGTTTCTGCATACGTAATTTCTGATGCACTATTTCCTGCATTTCGGGTTTTCAGTAACCCCGCTGCCAAGCTTTGGTCGGTTTTAGTTCCGCTTTACTTTTCCCGCAAGATATTTCCTGTGACCGTTCCGTTCCACGATTTTTTAAGCTAAAGGAGAACAAGTTTCGAGATTACTATTCACAGCAAATCGAATTTATTCTTGAAAGATCGATATTGGCAGTAGAAGAAAACGTCACGACTCGAAGAAATACGCTTCACACAAAATGGTGTCTTGTAGAATCTTTTTATCAACCAGCTTCACTTCTTTGCAACACACATACACGTGAAGCGAATACTAAAAAAAGATTGCTCACTTACGCAGATATTTTTGCTTCTTGTTCCGATAAGTTGTCAATCTGTCCAAAGCTAGCCCCGACTACTTCGCTATGGTCCCACCGAAAGTGAGAGCTTTTGGACGCATACGCACACACGCACCTTTAAGCGGACGCACACACTAATGCTACACGTGTCACACAAGAGCTGTCGACGGATTGTTGTGTCCGATCGCGTTCACAACGCACCTCCAAATGATGCCGCCAGACGAGTTGGGCTTCGGTTTTAAGCTCGTTTGACCGAAACGAGTAGCCTTTCTGTGCGTGTGCATGTATTCCCCATACCGCCATGTGCGCAGAGCCAGCTTATGACGCCATCAAACGATCGGCGGAGCCTGTCTGCGAGATCTACTAAGCATGAAACCCGCCGGCCGAATAGCGCGGCTTGTGATCTCGCTTTCATTTGGTTCAGTTAACTACAGTAGGTAGTATAGCAATAAGCATCGTTTAAAAGAACTGTTTCTCGAGGATCTTCTATAACAAATATTGGCATTAAAAATAGGGTTCGAGCGGCTTGTACTGACTAATACCTAACAGCAGCTATACATGTTTGTTTAGTCAAATAAGAAAGAAATAGATGTTGCCCAAGAAAACCCATTGCCCCGGTGGTTAACCATTGGCAAACTTAATTATTTTTTCAGCGGGCTATTTTTCGTAGTTTCAAAGTCGATTTTCTGAACAATTATCAAAGGTACGCCGGTGCTAACTGTCGCACCACAACCCACGGCGATCAGCAATTTTGGTGTCAGAGTCCAGTATAGACGACGATGACGGTGCACGACTGTCAATCTGCGTTCTTGTCTCCGCACAACAATCGCAACTCCCTCCTTAAGGGCAATAATCTGTACCGCAATTTAGCCCGATGGTTTACAAAATTGGGAAACCATTCTTCATGCTTTACCAAAATTCATAACCTCTTGCTAATCGGTCGCCTTAAGACTGGCAAATTTCGCTTCGAGCAGAAGCTGTATCAACCGGTTGGTTTGTTAATTTTTCATCCTTTTTGGCTAAATACCCGATTTTCATCTAACCTATCTCGAACATTCGAAGGTTGCCTTTGAAGGAAGCTTGATGTGAGACAAAACTGTACAAAATTCATCAATCACCTCTGGTTGTTACAGCTACCCGAGTTTGGCTAGTTGGGTGCTCTGATTGCACCAACTATGATTGCGTAGTGAGATATATTATCTGTTCACTCCTTCCAGTGCAAAGTTATGACAGCGACAGGGAAGGGTCATGGATCTTGGTTGAAGAGGTTGGTAGACTAACTTCTGTTTGACAAGGGGTTAATAAGCTGCAAACTATCCGGTACGGGTCACGAAAGAATTTAACCACCGTGAAGCAATGATAAATCGTTGCCCTCAAGCTGAAGGCCACAAGTTACAACTAGAACATGGTCTGTTTAATCAGCCGTCCGGTACGCAGGCAAACTACCTCCGCATGTCTGTGGAGTGTGTTCTTGTTTATATTGGATCGGATTTTATTTGCTATACCTATTTTGTTTGCTGTATTGTTTAGCACTCATCGTATCTGCAGACCTTGCTAGCTACGAATTGCACGTTTTGAAGATTTTAATGAGGTTCCGTAAAACTCCTTCCGTTCTGCTAAACCATCAATTTGTGGTAACCACGGGTTCATTATTCGACTTGACGAGAAGGAAAGTTTGCCTGGAAATCATACCGGGCACGCATTTTAATATCGGAGCATCAACTCCAGACACCGGTGGAGGGTGGCTTAAGGTACACTAAAGCACTGAGGGAAAGTAGTGTGCGTCTTACGTCAACTGACACCAATCCCCAAAAGCAGCCACAGAAAACTACTTCTTATCGAGTAACCGATGCAGAAAATGCAACATAATGAGGACGGCTACATAACCTTTCAACTACACCAAATCATTACCAGAGCTGTGGAAAAGCGTATGCGGAAATTGTAGTTGAAATAGAATACGGAAACAGCTTATGTTATTAGTGATGTCCGGATGTAACTCGTAAAACATCATTCAAATTGAACGTCCGGAAAACCTGAACATACAATCGAAAAGAATATGGTTAGTAAGTGAAAAATCACCCAACTCTGTAACGCTTCAAGCGAGTCAAACAGAATTCGCACAGAGCACTGCTTAAAAAAATCAATTCTTTTCTTTAGAGGATTTCATTTTCAATTTTCCTGCGTGATTCAAATCTGCTCTTGATGTCATTTAAACTATGCCTGCCATGAGCGTTATCTGGGTGCTTCTGCCCTTGTGGACAGTCAAACTATTATCTGGGTGACTGTGATGATCCACCGGGCACCATCATGGTATGCACGACGGTTGTGTGATCCTTTCTTTTCCTACTGCTCTTTCCTACTCATCTTGCTCCTGACAACGTGGAGCATAAAGTAAAATGAAACCTAATTCATTTATTATTACTCAAAATGTTGTTGAAACCCATTTACATTAAAAAGGAAAACTTATATTTACATAATTAAAAATCATCACATAAAAGTTTAACCAATGCCACCGAATTATCCGAAACCTGTTTGAAACAAAGTCTATTGAATTAAATATATTTAAAAGGATCATCAAGTTTTCTAATCATACAATTGTTTCTCCAAACTTCTTCATTCTCTCTCCCTCTCTTCATAATAATTCAATAAAAATCATTAGAATGATAATTCGGATTCACTGGTCCGACGAATTGTGATAAATCCAAGCACATTCAACAAAATATGCTCAATTCAACAATACTGTGGTTTGTATGTAAAAAATGAAAAGAGCATTGTTTGGATTTCCGTAACAAGCACACGAACAAAAACTGAAAAGTTGACAAAAAGGGATGAATCTCTATGTGTGGTATCGTGCGCTTTTGTTCTTATGCCATTATCATCATCCCATTGAACAATCTGAGGAGCGTCAGTACAGTATTTCCTTCATGGACGGCAGCTACTTTCTATGGGAAGCCATGGCTTATATCTGTTACAAATATGCTAATGGTTTCGACTAGCCCGTAATACACTTGCTAAATTTTGTTGTCGTTCTTCCTTTCAGGAGCTTTGGAGCAAACTCACCGCAAACCCGGTTTAGCAGTATGGAACCTCAGCTTCGTTAATCCATCCATCGTAGAAGAATCCTCTCGAAACACTGAATGGAACAGAGCAGTGTGGAAGAGCTGGAACAGAAGCTCATCAATTGACACCTTCAGCAAACGACTTCAGAACGCGGTAATGTTCGTGTAATTAAAAGTGTGGGTACGTGAAAGATTACCGAACGAACGGACGCGCTAGAAGGAAAATATTAGCAAACGCTTGTAACGATTCCACGCCAACAAGAACGCCAGCGTCCAACGCGTACGCTTGCCGGAAATGAACAGTCCACTGTTTAGAATGTCGACCAACGTATGGACCGTCGTTCTGCTGCTGGTTACTGGATTTACGGTTGCCAACAGCAGTGCCAGCTACAACATGGTGGATCCTCAGCGTGTCCTCAGCAACGTTGGCATTAGTCTCGGGGTGAGCTCGGGTGGAAGTATGGCAACCGGAGGTACACTCAACGAGCTGGGTAAGAACGCTGCCGGGTATTCATTCATCAGTGCTTTACAACGTACGGTCCTTTCCTTCTTTGATAGACACAGCACAACCGAAGCCAACGGAACTGCTGCGAAACATCGCCGCCGTACCATCCGTAAGCGTATCTCGTGAAGATACCAATGACCTTACGTCAACAACACCATCAGTGTACAACGAAACCAGCGGCAACGCCACTGACAACAGCGTCCTATGGAGGTGAGCTAGATAAATACCACAAAAACGGTGGCGAAACAACAATTTAGGTTGTGATCGGAAACAGGGAATTTCTTGGTAATTCACTAATTGCACGAGATTCACGATGGATTTTCCTTTTCGATGATGGGTGATCCTAATTGATGAACTGTTTGGACGAATTTTCAAACCTATTCCTATCGTATCAAGGGTATCTTTGTAAATGGCGCTAACGACGCTCCACTTACATGGACTCTAGCGTTACAGACCACAAATTGTGCAGCCCGCATTGTGCAAAGTTACCCTGTTGCGGAATCCCTTTCACAGAAACCTCACAAAAGTTATGTGTTTATTGGTTTAATTTAGAACCGATGCTTTAAAACCTTGCTATCAGTTTAACCATCTGCAACGATAGTAACAAAAAAAGTTTTTAGAAGATTTTGGTTTCCGATACTTTCGCCCACCTGCGGTCGGAACAGGTGTGGCGTTACATTTGATGTGGCGTTAGAGATTCTGAGAAAAATCCCGCTGGGAGTTGTATATTGATAACGATCGCGGCAAGATTCGTGAAAACAAATTAACAACTTGCAGATACCGAATTCGCAATCCGGACAAGTTTTTTGACCCAAAACGACATAGAGAGAGTGAGAGAGATCGGAGGGATAATATGCAGCGTGTAGTACTTTCAACAAGGACGATAAAAGTTTATACACCACGGCAAGGGATTCCCATCAGATAGGGAAGAACAGCGAAACACAATATAATAACGATGCCGAACACCCGCTTCCCGGTGTGTGAAGGGACTGTTGCGAGTTTAATATTTTATGGTAGTTGTTTGGCACAGCAAAATTGCCAGAGCAAAAAAAAACCCGTACTGCTGTATTCCCGATGTGGTGCTCCATTAACGAATGTCCAACTGCGTATGGAGGTATTATTTTTAGATAACGCTATCGGTTTTTTGGACTGGCGTTGTTATGTTTCCATTCCATTAATCTTTCGAATGTCCTTCCGACGCTTTGCTATGGACGCGATGATCCTTAGCTGGCAGCACATAACCTTCCATACTCGAATTGGATGTTGCGACCGGTTTTGCAATGTCTGTAATGTGCCACGATTTGGTCCTGTCCTTCCGTTTGTCGCGTTCGTCTTCTTTTGTATGCCGACAGTAACGATTGGAGACAGCGAACGATATGGTGTACGAATTCTTGTGAAACTCAATCAACACAGCGTTGTCAAATCAACGCTGCAAACAACAAACACACACACACAGAGCATTTGACGGTAACAGCGACTTTTTTGTCGCTGGACCCTGAAATGCTTTGCCGTTAGTCTGTTGTAATCAAAATTTATTCCTAAACCGAATCCTTCCGTTCGTTCGTCCGTTCATCTTCAATCAGAAAACAAGCAGGAAATGCGGTACAATTTGGAACGCGCCATATTTTTCATCGAACACTCTTTTCTCTTCCACAAACAGCAAATACATCGTCCGGTCCGGATACGCGCTCCCGGTGGATCCACTGTTTGTGGCCAAAATCAATCCCTTCTGGCTCCAGTTCGAACCACCGTCGGCCGGTGAACATTACGGGTTGGCCGTGTTCTACTTCCTGATGATGCTGTTCGGCGTTATCGGAAACGCGCTGGTGGTCTTTATGTTCTACAGGTAAGTGGCCGGTGGTCCATTCGTGCATTTATCTTTTCATCTTTGTCAACGCACCAACACCGTCACCCGTATCGGTGACATCCGTTTTATTGCAATGAAGACAAATTCACTACCGATTGTGGCTTTTTTTTTGGTGACCGTCGCTACACGCCATGCTCGTAACGGATACAGTTGCTGTGATGAATATTTATGTAATGGACGCAGGACACCCACTGGGTAAACAAAGCGTCCGTTACCGATCGGTATTGCATGTTTTCATTGCAATTTACCCACCGGTATGTCAATCTGTTTATTTGCGGGTGTGTGTTTATTTTAAGTGCCTTTGATTGTAGCTGAACAATAATACGAAGGAAATTCCTACATTACTAAACGCTCGGTATGTTTATGCAAACAAATTTTAAATTGCAATTTAAACTAACCTTCACATGTACCTGCGTTGGTCCGAACAAATACGATACACGTTCATTAAGCCAGAGAATGAGCTCTCATGCAAATGTTCCGTGAAATGCAGATGTTTTTAAAGTTTGCTACAAATATCCTGTTTAGTTTCCTAGTACTATTTATATAAACTGTTCAGCTTGGTTGTATTATTTTACTGCTTTTCATCTTCAAGCATTCTGTCGATTCGCTTTTTTACATGTGTGAGATATATGTTTCCCTTGAAAAACGATTGTTTGAAAAACGCCTGAAAGTAGGCAACAATGTTGCGTTGTGATTTATTTCAATGGAAAATTCAAATTAAACTGGTGAGAGTTCGTTCGTAAAACTCCAAACACGTTAAATCAGGCGAAAAGCAAACACAAAACAATTGGTCGGTGCTAAAATTTTATGTTTTATTGCCTCTTCCTCTGTGGGTCCATCGAATAATCTGTTGATCATATTGTTCTCTTGAATTAACTTTCTTTTTATAGGGCCCATGACGAAGAACCCATTTGGTCTTAGATATGCTTTCGGTTCTTTGATGAATAGATTACTTACAGGAAAAACTTACTTCAGAAAAATAATAAACTCTAGAAAACCAAACAAACGCTCACACGGTAAACATGACAGACTCGTCTAGCTTATGGACGAAAGCAATTGGTAGAGCAGACAAGAAAAAGAATGAACTGCTCAATGAAGTGTGGAGCATTTTTTTTAATTCTTTTGTCAGCTTGTTTTTATAGATTCTCAATTTGTAAACTTTTACTGAACTCCGACCGATAACGAAGCGAACAAGTTTCTGGAACAAGTGAAAAGCGAATTCGTAAAACTTGTTCTTAAAAGAACCCCGAACAAACAACAAATTTCATATTTTTCGCTGTATTCCGACGGAAGAGGCAACCGGTATATCCTTTTATTTCTTGTGCTTTCCCTAAGCAGTACAATCCCAAGTCATTCAGCCCAAGTATAATCAATCAAATCGATTTTGGGCTTCGATACATTCGCCCGTCTAGCTTTAAGAAACATTGTTGTCAACAAACAAATTTCATTTCGATTTCCATTTTTTCTTTCGATCTGTACATTAGCAAAGAAAAGCTTTTAATTTCAGTATTTCGACATTTTTTTCCTTTTTTCTTTTTGTTTTATTCGCCATCTTTTTGTTTTTTTTTTTTGTTTTTTTTTTGTTTATACATTTTTGTTATCACTTTTGTTGTTTTTTTTTTTGTTGACGGCTTGATTAGTAACTGTAACCCGTTAGCAATAACACCGGAGTAATGATGAGATTATAGTGATTCAAATTAATTTGAAAATGTAGCGAACTCGAACTAGAGTTCATTTCATTCAGTTTAGCTCCAGTTACGTAGAATCATCGGATGAAACCTGTTCCTTTTGTGCCAGTGCGTTTGGTTCATCCTGCTGCTTACGATTTTTGCGACAGCCTCGTTTTCCATGTCGATCTTGTTGATTCTCATCTTGTTGATGTTGATGACGATGGTGCCGTCCACGGCCATGTCGTTTGTGACCGTGCGCAGCCATTTCACGACGCAGAAACTTTTGAAATTGCTTTTTAACCTCCTCGTCAGTAGTCACGTCCGAATCAGAGTTGGACGATGAGCTTGAATCATTGCTGGAATTGTTGCTGCTGCTGCTCGAAGACGAACTTCTGCGATGATGATGGTGTCGCTTGCTCCATTTTCCACACGGGCGTCCGTGCCGGCCAAAGCCTTCCATCATACCAGGGAACACAGGTACACCGCTTCTTCCCTTGCGTCCACCCATCCACGGTCCGGGCGCCATTCCATGGCACCGTGCCGTCATTTCACGCATATGGTGGCCACCTGTCCATGGTCCCGGACCAAAGGGCGGTGGTCCGAAATGACGGATCGGATGTTCCTGATGTCCATGAACTCCATGATGTCCATGATGTCCATAATGTCCATGATGCCCATGATGTCCATGGCGGTGATGATGGCCATGTCTACCGTGTCGACCATGTCCATCGATCCGTCCATGTTCGCGGCCAAACATATGAGCATGCTTTCCATGTCGCCGATGTCGTCTACCATATCTCGCATCATCAATCGCTAATCCGGCGATACCACGCGCTATTTCCTCGTCTCCATTTTCCTGCATCAGTTCCGCTTCCTTGGATGCTGCCAACGTGACTGCACGGTCAATGGTGCGTAACTGATCAGCCTGCTCCTTGTACAGACTGTTCTGCACCGGTCCCGGTACCAAACCGATCACAAACCGGTCCACCATCAGCGGTTCTAGCAGGCTCTCGTCAAACATGCACTCCATCGATAAAGACTTTAGCCGGGCGTACCACTCCTTTACGCTTTCGCCACGCTGTTGTTCGGCACGGTAGAACAGTACACGGTGCCGGAAGATGGCAATCTCCGGTATGAACTGGCGTGCCAACACACCGCACAGTTCCTCGTAAGTCATGTCCTTCGGTGCTGCCGGATGGCAGAGACTTCGCAGCGTCCCGTACGTTGCCTTACCGATCACACTGATCAGTACCGGTACTCGATCCTGTCCAGCGATCCCATTAGCCCGGTAAAACTCGTCCAATATCTCTTGGTACACTTTCCAATCGTCCGTCTCACCGTGGAACTCCGGTAAAATAGTGGGTGTCTGTGTCGCCATGATTCTTGCACTGCAACTCTGCAATTATTGTAAGCACTTTGGAGAACTTCTCTTCACTGTTGGCACTTGCTGTTGACTGGCGCTTTTCTCTAGATGTTTGCTGAACCGGTTGCTGATTTACTTCACGCTCCTTACGTTTGTATTTGCGACGTTGTTTGTTGCAACAATCGAATGTTAACGCTTGTTTGATGCAGTGGTTGCCCTTCCAGTCAGCTTATATACTCGATGCTACTTTCCCGTTCGCCTATCTTGTTTGTTTTTGTTTTAGATCCACTGTCCTACCGGCATAACGCATACAATCATACGATCCACCTCCCAATACCGCCACCCACCACCCTACTAGGCAATGACATTGTTGATGAGTCATCGTGTCCAATTTCACCACACACACATAGCGATTGCGTCAGTGTTGGAGTTTAATCTTATTTCCTGAAATCGTCCACTAATAGTGCGCATGAAAAAAAGAGTTGGTAGGGGGATGCTAGGTGGTGCGTGCTTAGATAATGACCGGCTTTTGGTTTCATAATGGGAAGGGGGAGTTCTTGTGTGGAGGTCATACAGTAGGAAGATCGTCATTTATGAAGGGGTGGAAAATCGTGATCTTTCATGTTTTCTAGCAATGTGCAGTACATAAGGGCGGAATAGTTTGATTGTAGTAGTGAAGGTAGGAAAAAGATTGCATCACGTTATGGTGCATCTTGATGGAGCCTGTCCCAACGTGTTTAAACTTGTCGAAACTTACATCAGCACTGTTAAAGAATGTCGTGCTTATCGTCAAACTGACGTCATGTGTTCATCCCACTAGCGCTGCTTATCATTTGCACTGTCTATTATCAATGGTGAAGTTAATTTATTACAGCATTTGTTTATTACAAAAATAAAATACTTCCCGCCTGACTCATCATCGCTATTTCAATGGACTCACAACGAAACTCCCCAACCACACACGCGAACAATATTCTACAGGCGAATTTCCTCAGGCGTGAACAATGATACGCGAGTTTTAACATGTCCGCGGCTTTCAATGCAACCAACAAATGGAACATCATCCATTATTACACCAGCATTTCGTGGTTTGTTATTTTTTTTCAACAGTCCTTCCGCCATTTTACAAACCGATTTCACTTTAAAGTGTTTTTGAGCAATATTCAACAATTTTGAGCAGAATTAAATTAGCACCGTCATTCATGCTTCAGGTGTTGGGAGTCACACACGTACAAAATCACACACACACATAAATTCGTCAGTGGATGTTCTACTCACGGTAGTTGTCACGTGTCACGTCATTAAAGCGAAAGATTCAGGCACGTGCGTACATAATGTGTAGTGGGAGAGAGAGAGATGTTAAAGCGTCACTTATCAATCATGGAACCGTGTGAAGTCATCTCCACACCTAGCAGCGGTTATTCATTAGATTTATTCTGGTTCGTTTAGCCTCATGCGGTCTCATAAATCATTCAAATCGCCAACAGCTTCACCAACCATCATCTCTTGTACTAACACCATTTTCTTTCCCCAAATTATATCCCCATCGGGATATGCCAGGTCAAATGCCAGCATCTTCTCCTTCTCCACATCCAGCAATAATAAGAACACGTGTTATTTTTATGGCTTCACTTGTTGCCTCCATCTAACGAGATCGTAGGCTTTTATTAACGTATGCTTAAACTACGTTTAAATAACTAGCAATGTATAAAGGTATGCTTAGTTTAAGTATGACTTCCTTCACACACTTTCCACCGACCACTTCCGCGCATGCATTCACAGAACCATCTCACAGTGGCCAACAAATTATCGTACCATATGCTTAAACAACTATAACCATAACTAGAAATTATCATATCCCGGCAGCGCCGGCCGCACCACTCTTCAGGGCACACTCCTTGTTCACCGCCAGCTCCAGTGCCATTTCGAGCGTAAGGCCTTCGTTCTCTTCACACAACCGATCCATGATCATACCGCTACGGAGTCCGGTCACGAACTTATCCAACAATATTGCCTCCAAGTTCTCGCCGAACCGGCAATCGACGGACAGTTTCTTTAACCGTCCGTACCACATCGTCACCGTTTCTTCCTGCTCTTGCCGGGCATTGTAGAAGGTGGTTCGCTCGCGGAACACGGCCACCTGAGGGCTGTACTGCTTGCGCAGCAACTCGCACAGCTCCTCGAAGGTACGACTCTTGGGCAGTACCGGATGGCACATATCCCGGAGCGTTTTGTACGAGTCACTGCCGATGACCGAGATGAGCAACGCCGTGCGCTTCGTCTCCGGGATATCGTTCACCTCGAAAAACTGCTCCAATCGCTCCTGGTACACATTCCAATCGTCGTAAAATCCGTTATACTCCGGAATCGAACCGATCATTGCTACACCAGTCATCTTGAAGCTGAACTTTCGCAACTTTTCCCGCAAAACGAAATATATTCGAACTACTTCAGAGCTTGGTCCGTGGACGTGAAGCGTACTGAACGCTTGTGAACGAGTGTGAAAGACGTTTATAACCGACTGGTGTGCGGATCCCCACCTAGGTCAAGTGGCGTGGCTGTGTTCGTGGAACCGGTCCCAGTGACGGATACACGACGCAATACAGTTCCCAGTGGCCAGTGTGAGTGCGTGCTTCGCTACACTGTGTGGTACACAGCGGAGGATGACATCATCGTCGACTAATGCGCCGTTGAACTTGAAGCAAAATCGATGGATGGTTGGCCGCACGCACACACCAACCCAAACCGGCCGGCGTTCGACGAATGCTTTAAAAGTAAAATGACTCAATAGCAACCCCTTTTCATGCCAATTGACTCGCTGCCAAATGAGAATTTTGTTGCCCTGCATGCCCTGATTCTGTGGTGCAGAAGTTTACAAAAAACTTTATCATATCACGAGGAGATTACTTTTATCTAAGGAAAGATAAGCTTCTTAGCAATTAAAATCTGCTTGCTGTGTATTTTGCAAAGAAATTTTTACAACGCAAAATATTGTTGTATAATGGGATGAAAATCATTTGCTTTTCGTAGATTATATGTCATTACAACTATATTAATAGACTCTAATATGCAACGAAGTGACAAACAGATAATGACTCAGTCTACAAATTGCACAACAAGGTTTAATTCATTACAAATGAACGCTCATTAATTCTACCGAAAGTACTTGTAGTTCCTAGGAAAACTTGACGTTGTTTAGCGTAATTGATTACCATATGTCCGATTAAATGGTTCTAATAATGTACCTTTCTGTACAACAAAGTTCTAGCATTCTATGACGCGTTTCGTTGTGGAAAACATCCTATCTAAATGATAAAATGGACCCAGTTTCATTCGCTTCCTTTCGGTTGTCTTATTTTAATAATAGCAACAGAAGAGAAAATTCATATGAAATGTCCGGGACACCACCCAATAGCGGTAATTGTCTCAAAAAAAATTATTTACCTCGTTCAGTGGGTAGCTAAATTCCCTCGTTTCTATAAGCCATTGAAATCCATTCCACAATGCCTTCTCCCATCGTGAATAAATCAACGCGATGACTCCAGAAGTGCTACTTTCTAGTTGCAAATGACGTTTTTTTGTGAGATTCACCTCACAACAGCGCATTTTTAAAAGCCGGTTTAAGGCCTTGGCCCCGGGTTAAGCCGCTCCGTTTCGTTAGATGGTAAATGTATGCACCAACACTATTCATCCCCTTGGTGCAGCAAATGTGGTTGTGAACGAAATTAGCAACAAAACCTGATTTGGTAGAGGTCGTAAAAATGCTCTTCGTCACTGTTTCGTTTTCATTCTTTCGTGTGCTATTTTGCAAAACGTTCAGTTAAGAGGCCATCTTGTATAATGTTTAAAAATACTTTTCATAAGCTTTTATTAAATACTCTCACGATTCTTCTTATCAACCTATTCGAACAGTTGTTTATAGCTTTATCCCACCCTGAATGTTTAGTCCCCACTACTCCTCGCCCTTCTCAATTTCCATCCTGTGACTGATTTTCGTCTTCTGCTTTCTTGTCGCCATGACGTCGCCCTGCATTTCTTCTTCGGTTCCGATTTCGTCCTTGACCGCGCCCTTTCGCCTGTTCGCCACAGTGCGATCCATCCTCGCTCGGTGCGACGGCTCCACCGCAAGTACATCGTGCACAGGTATCAGTAGCAGGCGGGTTTGCGGCCGGATTTAGATAGGCTGTTTCCCGTACGGCACACTCCTTATTGATAGCGATGTCAAGTGCCTGTTCAAGCCGAAGCGTTTCATTTTCCTCACACAACCGATCCAGCACCTGTCCCGGTCGCAGTCCGGTAATGAATTTGTCCAACAGGATCGCCTCCAGGTTGGAACCGAACTTACAGTCCACGGAAAGTTTCTTTAACCGTCCGTACCATTGGGTGACGTTTTCCCCGACGCTCTGTGTTGCGTTGTAAAACAATGTCCGCTCGCGGAAAATTGCCACCTGGGGACTGAACTGTTTGCGGAGCAGCTCACAGAGCTCGTCGAACGGACGGTCCTTGGGTAGCGACGGGTGACACAGATCCCGCAGGGTCTTATATGTTTGGCTGCCGACGCAACTGATCAGAAATGCGCTACGCTTTTCCGGCACGATCTCATTCACCTCAAAGAACTGGTCCAACCGTTCGTAATACACATTCCAATCGTCAAAGCTACTGTAAAACTCCGGTATTGTTCCAATCAACTGTGCTGCGGCCATGATGTCGATCTTGCGGATGTGCTGCTGTCGGTGGACGGTTACTTTGTGTTCCCGATTCGACGACGAGTGAATCACAACGGACGGGCGATTTTGTTTGCCGGTATATCTTTATACTCGACGAGTGGAGCATCTGCAGTGGTATTGGTTTTGTGTGAGTTGATGCGAATTGATACAAACGCAAAACCACGGTGCAAAGATTCAACAACCACAGTGACACACCGAAAAACCAGCCGGCATTAGACATAGAACAACCACACACAAAGCTTGATTTTGAACGTACGGAACGTCTTGAAATTTCCAATGAATCATGCCGCTTGATATCATTTAATGCATTTTTAATGTGGAAAATGGGGAATGTAATGAACAGTTAATAGATGTATCAATTAATAAAGCACTTGCATTGATGGTTAATCTTAACTGATACATCAGGACAGCATACGCAATGGTATTGTTCTAAGAGAAGATCTTAATTATTTAAAATATCTATGGGACGCATAATTATGTTCTAAAAACGAGCGAAATCTTAATCATCCCCCAATAATAGGGGTGATAGTTGTATTTGTTTATCCTTCTATTTATCATTCGATCGTTCGCACCTCATCATTCAATTATTCTATTGGCCCACTTAGCGCCACATATGTAGTGTCTTCCCCTTCCGATCGCTCAAGAGAAAGGGTAGGGTTTTATCATCTTGCTTTCTTTCGTTTTTGTTTCGCATCAGGTGTATAGACCTACGAGGGGATGCAGATGCTTGACCATTGCTTCATGCCTTTAGTTCTTATGAACACACCTCCAGTGTAAGATCGATCGTGATTAGCGCACAAGTGCACGAGCGTTATCGAACGAGTTCCGGTTTAGTTAAATTTGTGTGATTTAAAACTATACGGCCATGGCTTACCCGATGGTCGTTATCAAACTTTGGCGCATGATGCAATCGTGGGGGTACAACATACCGATACAGTTGATTGCCAATTTGGCCATTGCGTTAAGACTGGTTGAGTACCAAGAACCGTCAGGTTTCGATAAACCGCCTGAAAAATAAATTGTTTTTATTGATTGAAATATCATAAATGGAGTACATGAATAACCGCATCATTTATAACATTATCGTATCGTGTCATTCGTCGGTATGTTCATCAGAAACAGTAATGATAGTGACAAATTCCTAAAAAGTGTAAAGTTGCTTCAATTGACGGAAGAAACGTGTTCGTTCATGTTTTGCCTAGTAGAGTGACTGCATTGTGCAACTTATGTGGAAAACAAATGATTCTACTAATACTATTGAACACGGAAGCACCAACACGACGATGATCGATGAGTGGTGTTAGTGCACGGTGCAATACACACACCACTGAACGCCAATGTATAAAAGTGACCTCCCGTGCCGCGGAGATGTTAGTTCCATTGTTACATTCCACCAGAGCGTTGGGGCGTACGTTATCGCCTACGGAACCGGGCCCGGGGCTACTGCTTGGGCTGCAATTGGGCCCTGGGTCGGTGCACCGGATGTGCGGACAGCAATCGTGCTCGTGCATTACACTAGTGTGAAACATGGAACTTCCGGGTGGAACCGTTATCTTCCCGTTCATCAGGGTACACGTATCACGCACATCAACACTGTGCACCAAACGATCCTGTGCCCGTTGACTGCCGGTAACGCTCGCATGTGCCCCAAGCTCTCTTCCACACCGTTGGAGGTGACCCACATAATTCCTCCCGGTTGCTTGGGAAGCCGTGCAGAGAAGAAGAAGCCACGCTGTTGCCCCGTGATTGAGCGTGTAGTGCGAGGAAGAAGTTTAAGATGGATCGCGGGATGACGCCACCGAGCAGAAGAAAATAAGCCCCGAAGTGCGTCGTCGCTATGACTCATCCACGTTCCGCGTAAATGGCCGCCGAAGCATCTCTTCGTATGAGTGAGCGACAAATCGGTTACTGAAATGCGAGATGGTTTCCTGCTGTCATCTTGCCAGCCTGCAATTGTGTGCGTGCGTGTGTGTTGGAGTTTCTGTATCGTCCATTGGATCGTGACTTGTGTTATGCAGATGGCAACGATCTATCTACAACCAACGCCCATTTTGTGGTGCTGCAAACGTGTGAAATGTGGCTGCCAAGTCGACGATGATGCTGCTGCTACGCGAAACATTTGTTCTGGCCCCTGCTGGTCCTCCTTCTACACTCCCCCGCTCGTCCTGCCAGTGTGGTGCCTTAGTTCCGGATTTGTGTCAGATGAATCGTTAAGCGCATTATAGTTTGTATGTGTGCTTGCACACATGCAAACAATCTGGAATGCATGCGGTTCTTGCGAACCGTACGCATTAAACTGCGTGCCCGGGGACACGCGTTACAAAACTTTCCCCCCAAGGTAGAATTTCGCAAACCTGCGGAATTCAACAACACTTCGCTAACCGAAAGGTTAGCATCAACCTTACATTTGCACCGTTGGGTGCGGATGTGCGAAGAAAGGAAGGAGAAGCAAATGGCAACTCATGACGGTGACCTATACGGCTGAATACAACATCAATCGGACCGCACCACAGGTTCAATTCTCCTCCGTGTGTGTGCAGGATTGTTCGATCTCGCTTCAGCGCGAAGCTGCTGCATCCGTCGAAGGGGGACCCTCCGGAGAATGTAGCTACCCTGGTGATTTTGATATTCTGCGCACCTCGTGACGACTGTGAAGAGGACTTCGTGGGTTTCGTCGTCGTGGTTGCAAATCGTTTGCCGGCGCTGCTCCGATCAGTGACACAACGTTTGCTGTGGTTCCGGATTCCCCGTCCGCGCAGGGTCGAGTCCAACCTGATGTAGACGAACTTCAGGGTACGGCCGGGCGTAATGTTCGTCCCTTCGAGGTGCTAAACAATTCTAGAAATGGATAGAACCGTACCTTATGAAGTGTGTTTCGGATTGCAGTAGTGTCTACACCTCGGAGTCCACATAAAAATATCGGCCTAACGAAGAAGAAGACGATGGGTCAAGACTTAGAAAAGAGCAAATAAAAAATGTTCACCAAAAAAATAAAACGCTTGTATTCAATGTATGTCTACAGCAGCAGTACGATGACATGAACTATAACTTAATTTAAATTCGTTGTTTTTAAGTTAGTAATGGCAATTGATTTTACGATACGTTTCGTTAAACAATAAATAATAGTTTTGTTTTTTTTTAACTTTAGCTATAACTGAAATATCATTGTTTATTTCGATCCTAAAGGGTTTTCAAATCACGTTCAATAGCGCAACTCGTGTGGCCAAAGCTTTCTTCTGTACGCTGCGCCATCTATCGGAGAGTAGCTTTAACATGTAAAACTGAAATGTTGTGTTGTGGCTTGTAATGATTGCTCTGTTTAGTATTGTGGAAATAACGCATTTACATATTGCTCTAAATATCTTTGCAGTTGATGTGATGATATACTATTAGGTAGTTGATTATAAATGTATTATCAATTCAAGCTTGGTTTGAGGAATGTAAGAAAAATTCTAACTAAGAGTACACACGATAGAACGAATGTACATAGAGATCATTATCAGGACAGATTGTAGTACTAAACATGTTAAACTTTGAGGTTATGTATTCCCCATATTGTTTACTCTCTCCTTCAGATATCGCTCACTGCGTACACCAGCAAATTATCTCGTTATGAATCTAGCTGTGGCAGATTTCATCATCATGATGGAGGCGCCCTTGTTCATTTACAATAGTATCCACCAGGGTCCAGCTCTCGGCTCGATTGGTAGGTATTGCTAGTATAAGAATAGTGCTTGATGCCTTTTTTAATCATTTATCCTTTTAACGACAATGAATCTTTGTTAGGCTGCACGGTGTACGCTTTGATGGGAGCAATTGGTGGTACTGTTGCGATCGCTACACTGACAGTCATCTCGATCGATCGTTACAATGTGGTCGTCTACCCACTGAACCCGAACCGTTCAACGACCAAACTGAAGTGTTACATCCTGATTGCCTTCACCTGGGCGTACGGGTTATTCTTCGCCAGCTTCCCTGCGCTTGAGATTGGGCTTAGTCGCTACACGGCCGAAGGATATCTGACGGCATGCAGCTTCGACTACCTAGACCGCACGTACAAGGCGCGTGTCTTCATGTTCGTTTACTTCCTGTTCGCCTGGCTGCTACCGTTCGTGATCATCAGCTACTGCTACGCTCGGATCCTTATGGCCGTCATCAATGCGAATGCTATTCAGTCCAGCAAGAGTAAGAACAAGACGGAGGTTAAGCTGGCCGGTGTTGTGGTGGGCATCATTGGACTGTGGTTTGCCGCGTGGACACCGTACGCCGTGGTTGCGATGATGGGTGTGTTTGGGTACGAGCAATATCTAACGCCACTGAACTCGATGATACCTGCAGTGTTCGCCAAGATAGCGGCCTCGATCGATCCGTACTTTTATGCCATGAATCACCCTCGCTACCGGCAGATGTTGGAGCGCATGTTCTGTAACCGTGGTGCCGACCAGGGCAACTCGCAGTATCAAACATCACACTATACCCGGGGTGCGTCGCGTGGCGGCGACTCTGATGGTGGCGGCGATGAATCCGGTGGTGTCGGACGTGCCCCGGGCGGTGGTAATACTGCTTCTGTGCGGGGTACCGGAAGAAGCGGTCGGCTAATCACAGCCAAGGGTATGGGCGGAATGAATGCCACCGGTGGTAACGGTAGCGGTGGTGGCGTTAAGGCACTCAAGAAGCAGCTCTCCAACGGCGATGAAACATCGCTCGAGGTATCGCTCGAGATGTAACAGTGCTGCCGGCGAGGAGTTCAGCTCCTTCGCGTAACGGACGACTACGAAAACAGTGCCTTCGTGTAGGGATAGCGGTAGCGACAGAAACAAACAAAGAGTAACACGAACGACGATGGTGGTAATGGGAGAATTGGCTGAATGGAGGAATGCTGTTGAGCGTCGTAATCATAGAAAATTACCGGAAAACTGATGGTACCGCTCATTACAGTAACACGACAAGTAAAGCTCATTGAATGAATACGGAGACGTAGAAAATTGAGGAAGCAAAAGTGGAATACATTCATCGTTTAAAAAAGACGCGTACGTACATAAGGTTAAGATTTCATATGCACGTGTCAAATTGGCGTCAGCAGATGGCTGATAAAACTGACAAACGAACGTCGGGGTAAAAAAGTGAGAACTCAAGTCTGAACGTAAAAGGCGTAATGATTTCATAGAAATGTGTCGGCAGTAGACAGGAAAAACTAAGACCAAAGCCGTCTCAAGGGCACAGATGAAGCAATGTTCTTTATCATGCATTCATTTTTTCTGTTTCAGTGAAGTTGTTTTTCAGCTGCTTCTAATCTAACATTTACTATACCCCACACTTCCTACACTTCGATTGAATGAGTTAAGATAGTCGTAAAATAACACATTGTTTTTGGCATCATCGAACGTTGAAACGTTTTTTACGCCTGTTTTCCGTGTTCCTCGCTAAACTTTTCCAGCACAGATTGATTGTTGGTTACTCTTTCATTCTACACGGCACTGTTGCCTACGTTGCGCTTCTTGTGATAGGTTCCGGTTCGAAGGACCAAAACCAGAGAAGGGAGAAAAAGTGAAGCAAAGACACATTGCTAGTATCAATAGTATTTTCCGTAAATCTATTATGTCTGTCTTCTTGTTTCGCTATCCGTTATTTATCGACATTTGTAAGATAAGAGCGAGATCGATACAAGGGCAATCTAGGGTGAGATACAAGCGAAAAAGAGAGCGCATACCGGTACGAAGAATGTTAAAGAAAACTGCGTCCTTAAATAGTACTTTGCTGAGTGTCGGTTTGGGAGCTTTCGGACGGCGCACTCAAGCGAACAGTGGCCAACCAGTAAATGGTGACAGCCATAGCGCCATTGTGGTGTGACGAGGGTGCAAAACATGATTAAGTGGTTGTTTTTACCACCGTGTAAAGTTCCCCCGGAAGTTATCATGTTAAGTGAAATTCGTAAAAAGAAAAAAAAAGAATTATGGTGGAACCGCGGTAATCGTTAAGCTACTCTTAACCTTGGTTAAGGGTGGTGCAAAGTTCAGCTAAAATCTGCCCCTTTTTTCGTCTGTCCACAAAGTAGTTTTTCCTTCCCACCGTCCGCCGATTAACCCGTTGTGGTAATGTTCGAAATGGTTGCTTCTGTTGCTAGCCGGGAAATAGTTCTTCTCGTACACGGCAATTGAACCAACAACTGTGTACCGGCAACGGTCGTAAATCTTGATGCCATCGCACTTCTGCTACGGAGTGGAAGCATCTCAGGAGGCGACCTGTCGTGAGCTAAGGGCCAACTGTTGGATGAATATTCATTCCCTAGAGTTCGTTTATCGATTGAAGGAGACGCCATCTGATCCAGTCGTTTACGCGTCCTGTGTGTTCGGTGTGAGTTGTTACTTTTCACATCTATATATCTGTTAAAACACTAGATCACAGAATCACCGAAAAGAAAAGGCATTGAATACGAAAAAATAGACCATTAGTGCAAGGTGTGGTAAGCCGCCATAGATGTTATATTTTCCCCACGCAGGATCAATTATAGAACAGTTAATGGCACATTTAGTAAATGTCCAAACAGATGCAGCTACGTAGGATAACGTTACTCAAGATGTCTTTGTTATTAGAATCTCACTACTAAGAAAACTCACGCCGTTATAGGAAACGACGGGGTTGTTCCTCGGTGTAAGCTTTAAGTATAACTCACAACGAAGCTTTAAGCGTACGTTAAAGCTTTTCCAACTGTGTCACACACACACATAACCACACACATCCAGAATTTACAAATGGCGTAAGCTTTCGGTGGAGAAAGCTTTGGGGAAAATTTCAGCTTTCATGATTTTTTGTTTCTTCCATCGGGTGTAACGTTGCGATACGAAAATATCAGTGCAACATGGATTAACGATGGAATTGAAAATGGTTTGCTGAAGGAAACGTTACTGAAAAAATTGTGCCTTAATTTTACCCAATTGGCTGAACCTTTTTAAAACCACTAGGCTAGACAAACGACAGATAATGCATTATTTCAACCGATAAACAATAGCAGACTCATTAACTACAAATTTCACCAATATTTTTTGTTGTTGTTTAGCTGCATTCAATTCAAACAACAAATACAAATCACTTCCAAGACGCTAAGAAGATGATTAAGGATCAAGAAAATGAATGCAAGGATGAGAGAATGATAGTAAACGAGCTTAGATTGATGCAAGAGAGAAATCGAAAGTATAAAACTGAGGCAAAAGAAAGTACAAAGCGATGGTTCGTGTGCATGTTTGTTTAACCGGAAGCATTTGGCGTCAAAGAAACTGTTTCACCACATGTTCTATCAAACTACTAATATGCAGAGAAAAGGAAAGGATAACAAAATCAGTGCATGTTTTCTGTTACAAAACAAAGAAAAACAAAACTCTTCCATATACACATCGATGCTACATAGCAGAGCAAACAATACAAACCGAAATAACAAGGCGTAACTGTTGGTATGAAACCGATATTCATTCAACGAAGCAAAGTAGTTTTTGCCAACATTATTAAAAGCAAACATAAATGTGTTGTTAGTGTTTAGTGAAGTTATCCGAGAAAGTCAATGATATATTTAAAAAATGGTTAAACGTGGACAGTCACAAAGCACTAAGCAACTATTGATAGTTGATATTTTACTGTACAAGCCGAAATTTTTTTTACGTTAATAAGCTAATGTTTTAGTTTCTCTTTGTAAGTTATTATTTATTACGCGATTAATTTCGTGGCTCATAACATTCCATGTCGTGATTAGCATCAAAAGTTGTTGACAGTTTGAACGAGCGACCAGGCGCCTCCATTCATTGTTGCATTGTGTTTACCTTTTAATTCCTAACTTTGGTTTGCTCCACTAAAACGACACGAACCGCATCGTAAAATACAAGCACTTCGGTAGTCTTTGCCAAGGAATGTGAAACTCACTGTCAAAACATTCCACCCAATTATCGAATGCACGGCACGCCACAACCAGCAAAACCACGCGCTCTCGTGGTCAGGTGCAACTTGTAAAGAAAATTATCCACTTCACACCTAACACCGGCGGCGACGACGGCAAAGGCAAGGATTCCGGGCTAAGGCCCTTTTGGTTGATAAGGTTCTACCAACTTCAGTCACGACATGCAACAGCTAAGAAAAGAGGGTTAAAATCCGTAGTACGCTCGAGGCAACCCTAAGCGCAAATGTTTGACGGCACGGCCCGCAATACAAACAATGAAGAAATAAAAGCTACCTACACATACCGGTACACGAAATTATTAGCATGCGAAGGACGCGCCGTCTGTGGAACCGAGCGAACCGAGCGGCCAAGCGGTGACGTAGTGACGCAGGTCACAGACCGGCCAGTATTAAAATTCAAGCACTACACTGGTTGTCCCACTGTGTTTATAAAGCACGTGTATGGATGTGTGTGTTTGTGCTCAAACTGTGCATCGTCGATTTTGACACGTAGGCACACGCTCGTCACACCATCTGTTTTTCATTTTGCACAAAGAGCGCACGCTGTGCATAATTATCAGCGTAAAAAGAGCGAGCCAGCACGGTTGGAAAATTGCTTGCTCACCGAAGGGGATGCTCCCACACATACACATAGCAGCGTAGCAGCGCCTAACATTTTTGACAGCTCAGAAAACATGAACAACGGGCGCGTTACTTTCCAGGTAAAACGTAAACAAACAGCGTTTTCGCTCATTCTCTCGCTCGCTCCTGCTGATGCTGCTTCTCGCAGAAGTCCTGCACTAAGAGCGCGTGTGCTCTTTAGTAGACGTACACACAGTCTCACTCTGTAATCGTCGCGCAACCGAAGAGGACGCTAACGCCAACCGCTGGCACCCGGAACACAGCACAGCAGAGTGCCAGTGAAAGTAACCTTACTTCTGGGTGGTTAATTCCATCCGAACAAGATCACACACCTGCGTGTGAGCGTGTGTATGCTTGAAGTGCTTCCATTTTGTAACCGAAGTTAGCAAACAGCGTGTGCTGGTTGAGCTGTGTTTGCGAAGCCACTTGACAAAACGTTGTCTATTCCATCTTCCCTGCAGGCGTGTGTGCGTGTGTGTTACGAAATGTGAAGAATGGCGTGACAGACGCGAGCAGCAGAAGCCACCTAAGCGTTCATTTTTCACGGTGCGTCGGCTACGTCACTTCACTTCCGTCATCGTTATCGCAGCCGTGCGGTTCGTTTCTCCGTGCGTAAATCGTGAAGGATGTGCCCCTGCTAGCATCCTTACTGTTTCATCTGTTTGTATAATCAGACCACGGCCGGGAGAGGAGTGGATTTCGCGGAAATAAGTAGGAGGTGTGCCTTGGAGAGCTTTCTGTCAACGCTGTTGGTGTGCATTTCTCCATTATCACGCGCACCTTTCGTGTTTCCATCGAAGGAAAAGGAAGGTGTGCTTTTGTAAAGTGCGAAAAAATTTTCCCCATTCCTCACTGTGACGGGCGTGTGAACGGTGAGCCCAGGAACGGCAGCCGTGAGATGTGAGAGCGTGTGAGATTGAGTCGTACGGTGTACATGCGTGTGGGTGTGTGTGTGCGTGTGGATAATGCAATCACAACGTCAACGCAATCGAGTCTTCCGAGGGAAGCATATGGAATGATGCTGCGTGCGGGTATCATAGTAACGCGACGCCTCAATGAGCAGCTTGGCTGTTCGGCTTCCAACTGGCGTTGCTATCAAGGCTGTGAGGACATACAGTACGCGAATCAGTCCGGCCATCATCGGTGTACAGCAAAGTGAGAACGCGTAGTGTGTCCGGGGAAGGAAACAAATTTTATGCACGGAGACATCCTTACACGCATCGATCAACAACACACACTCGTGGATCCGTTTGAAGTGTATCAAATACACGGGAATGTACGGTACTGGAACGGATAAGATTGCAACCGCTGGACCATAGTGTGTATCGACTGGAGCGCAAACATCCGCACAGAAAAAGCGTCAGGTTAGTAGTTCATACACTAGAAAGCGGTCCTCTTTCTAGACACAAAAGCTGGAAATCACCCACGTTGGCTCGGTCGTTTTGACAATAAATCGCCCAGTGACAATTCCCCCACCACAGCAGTCCTTGAGCCCATTTCAACCAAACGCGTATAAAGCTTAAAGTTTTGAACCAAAAAGAAAGGAACAAAAAAAACGGGAAAACCCCCTAGCGACCACACTGCCAACTAGACCTTAGAAACGTCGGCAGACGATTTTGGTGACCTGTTTGCATTTCAATTAGATTCCTTTTGTCGACGCCTCCGGAAGGCCACACACGCTTCGTTTTTCGGTTTTGCGAAAGACCAAAAGACTTTCCGGCGTCGTTTTTTTCGTGCAGGATGTTGTAGCTTTTTTTTCCCTCTCGACATTTCAACAAAAGCGAAGATATGCTGCTTCTGGGGTCGGGATGATGGCGTGCGATGTGATTGTAAAGCCCTTCAGAAGACATATTTGCTGTATGTTTTTTCCCTTCATTGTGTACGGATGTATCTGACTGCTAATAGGCGATATTTATTGCCCATCCCCCCGGGAAGAAAAAGAATACCATGTTACAGCTCGACAACCCCGCAACAAAGTAATCGATTGGTGTGTTGGAGCGCCCTTTAAGAAGGGCAAGATTCGTTCAATTCGTATTTATTGCTAACTGCAATCGAAACGAATCAACCGTACATGGGCCGTACCACACCGAGGCATGCTGCATTCATGCATATTTAAAATTTAATTCAAAACTAACGGCACATGAAATCTCGTTCACATCCGTGTGGGGTAGTGAATTTTCGAAACCATGATTTGATTAGTTATGATCAATTTCCTTTTTTTGATTGATTGTGTTTTCGTATGTTCTACCTGGTCCTATTTTATTCCATTCAATAATGCATAGCGTTAGGAGATCGTTTGCAGGATTCGCTTTTTACTTCTGATTCTAAACACCAGTTTAGTACACGATGCAATCGGTTAATTGTCTTTTGAAGCTATTTCAAATAAGTGAAATTGATTTGAGTAAACTAGAATTTCAACTCCCGACGGACATGTGTGATTAAACGTCGGTCTGCTTCTTCTCCCTTAACAACAACAACAGCAAGCTGGCCAGCAAACAAACTGTGGGAATATTTACAAAACAGACGCAATAAACCGTAGCGAAGCTTCACACTGGATCTTCAAATTGGTCGCAGGGGTGTCTGATACAGAAAATTAAGCAATCGCCCACACCACCCACCAGTCATGATGAAGGTAGATTTACATTGGGAGGCGACGCCCAACCCACCGGTCAACTCTCCATTTCGCTCTGCTTCTCATCCTAAGCTCACAAAAACCACAAACACACCCCAAAGCAAGGTGCTAGATAAATCTTTCATGCTGATAAAAATAAACTCCAAAGTGAACCGGGAGGAAGCCAAATCCGTTCCGCAGTTCCAATGCCAATTTTGCAGCGCGCTTTATAACCGTGGCCATTTTTTGTTGGTGTGTTTCGTATCCATGCTGGGTTTGTGGGGCATATTGGCTGACTCAGCGTTTCGGCGGTGCACCCGAAACAAACGCAACTGCCGAACGTATTTTTCATCCATCTGCCAGTTTTATTGCCTGCTGGCGAGAATGAGGGAGTTTTTCACTGTATGAAAAAAAACTGGAGCATACAAACTGTTGCGAGAATGATCGAGCATGATCGTGTTTGTCGGTTTGTGTGTTTTTGTTCGGTGCAGCAGTTCGTCATAATTTATCACGCACGTATGTAAACGTTTCAGCAGGCGCTATGTCCGCCTGGGGGTTGGAATGGTCCATCTTGAAGTCTTAGTCGCTTTTGTGTCGACACAGAAATGGGAAATTCGCTTTTAATTAAAATCAATTAAATGATCGCTAATTTGCGTTGATCGAGACACTCTTTTGCTCCAATTCAATTCGTTGTTAGCACTGTTATTACTTTACCCCGTCACTACATGCTTAGCAATTGTCGCGTTGAATACCGACTGAGTTATAGGAAAAACTTTGTGCAAAAATGAGGAAAATTTACCATTTTCTCAAACAGGATATGGAACTTGGTTTCTCGAATAACTTCTGGCACAGACATCTGAGGGCATGGCCGTCCAAGAAGAAAATGTAGCCATTGATGCCATCTATCGACCACAGGCAAAGATTGGCGATCCGTTGGATACCGACCGAGTTATAGACAAAACTTGGTGCGAAAATGAGGAAAATTTTACATTTTCTCAAACAGGGTAAGGAACTTGGTTCCTCGAATAACTTCTGGCACAGACATCTGAGGGCATGGCCGTCCAAGAAGAAAATGTAGCCATTGATGCCATCTATCGACCACAAGCAAAGATTGGCGATCCGTTGGATACCGCCCGAGTTATAGATAAAACTTGGTGCAAAAATGAGCCTTGGAGATTGGTAAATTTATAGATTTTTTTTTATTTTTTTAATTTTTTGTATGTTTTTTTTAATTTAAAGCATTATTTGAGTGAAAAGAAACTTATTGTAACAATTTTGCATGAAAATAAAACAATTTTTTAAATTTTGCTAATTTGCTCAAAAAAATGGCAAGGGGTACCCCTTATGAAATTTTCGAGTTAAAAATATTATTTTCATTTTTTTGTTATTTTTTATTCTTTTCTTCTTTTAAAACATTATTTGAGTGAAAAGAAACTTATTGCAACTAATTCGCATTAAAATATATCAATTTTTTACATTTTGCTAAATTACTCAAAAAATGGTATGGAATTTGGTTCCTCGAATAACTTCAGGCACAGACATCTGAGGGCATGGCTGTCCAAGAAGAAAATGTAGCCATTGATGCCATCTATCGACCACAGTTTAAAGATTGACGATCCGTTGGATAGGGACCGAGTTATAGACAAAAATTGGTGCAAAAATGAGGAAAATTTTACATTTTCACAAACAGGGTATGGAACTTGGTTCCTCGAATAACTTCTGGCACAGACATCTGAGGGCATGGCCGTCCAAGAAGAAAATGTAGCCATTGATGCCATCTATCGACCACAGGCAAAGATTGGCGATCCGTTGGATACCGCCCGAGTTATAGACAAAACTTGGTGCAAAAATGAGCCTTGGAGATTGGTAAATGTATATATTTTTTTGATTTGTTTTATTTTTTTTACGATTTTTTTAATTTAAAGCATTATTTGAGTGAAAAGAAACTTATTGTAACAATTTCGCATGAAAATAAAATAATTTTTTAAATTTTGCTAATTTGCTCAAAAAAATGGCAAGGGGTACCCCTTATGAAATTTTCGAGTTAAAAATATTTTTTTTATTTTTTTGTTATTTTTTATTCTTTTCTTCTTTTAAAACATTATTTGAGTGAAAAGAAACTTATTGCAACCAATTCGCATTAAAATATATCAATTTTTTACATTTTGCTAAATTACTCAAAAAATGGTATGGAATTTGGTTCCTCGAATAACTTCAGGCACAGACATCTGAGGACATGGCCGTCCAAGAAGAAAATGTAGCCATTGATGCCATCTATCGACCACAGTTTAAAGATTGACGATCCGTTGGATACGGACCGAGTTATAGACAAAACTTGGTGCAAAAATGAGGAAAATTTTACATTTTCACAAACGGGGTATGGAACTTGGTTCCTCGAATAACTTCTGGCACAGACATGTGAGGGCATGGCCGTTCAAGAAGAAAATGTAGCCATTGATGCCATCTATCGACCACAAGTTAAAGATTGGCGATCCGTTGGATAGGGACCGAGTTATAGACAAAACTTGGTGCAAAAATGAGGAAAATTTTACATTTTCTCAAACAGGGTATGGAACTTGGTTCCTCGAATAACTTCTGGCACAGACATCTGAGGGCATGGCCGCCCAAGAAGAAAATGTAGCCATTGATGCCATCTATCGACCACAGGCAAAGATTGGCGATCCGTTGGTTACCGCCCGAGTTATAGACAAAACTTGGTGCAAAAACGAGCCTTGGAGATTGGTAAATTTATAGATTTTTTTGAATTTTTTTATTTTTTTTACGATTTTTTTAATTTAAAGCATTATTTGAGTGAAAAGAAACTTATTGTAACAATTTCGCATGAAAATAAAACAATTTTTTAAATTTTGCTAATTTGCTCAAAAAAATGGCAAGGGGTACCCCTTATGAAATTTTCGAGTTGAAAATATTTTTTTTATTTTTTTGTTATTTTTTATTCTTTTCTTCTTTTAAAACATTATTTGAGTGAAAAGAAACTTATTGCAACTAATTCGCATTAAAATATATCAATTTTTTACATTTCGCTAAATTACTCAAAAAATGGTATGGAACTTGGTTCCTCGAATAACTTCTGGCACAGACATGTGAGGGCATGGCCGTTCAAGAAGAAAATGTAGCCATTGATGCCATCTATCGACCACAAGTTAAAGATTGGCGATCCGTTGGATACCGACCGAGTTATAGACAAAACTTGGTGCAAAAATGAGGAAAATTTTACATTTTCTCAAACAGGGTATGGAACTTGGTTCCTCGAATAACTTCTGGCACAGACATGTGAGGGCATGGCCGTCCAAGAAGAAAATGTAGCCATTGATGCCATCTATCGACCACTAGTTAAAGATTGGCGATCCGTTGGATACCAACCGACTTATAGGCAAAACTTGGTGCAAAAATGAGCCTTGGAGATTGGTAAATTTATAGATTTTTTTGATTTTTTTAATTTTTTTACGATTTTTTTAATTTAAAGCATTATTTGAGTGAAAAGAAACTTATTGTAACAATTTCGCATGAAAATAAAACAATTTTTTAAATTTTGCTAATTTGCTCAAAAAAATGGCAAGGGGTACCCCTTATGAAATTTTCGAGTTGAAAATATTTTTTTTATTTTTTTGTTATTTTATATTCTTTTCTTCTTTTAAAACATTATTTGAGTGAAAAGAAACTTATTGCAACTAATTCGCATTAAAATATATCAATTTTTTACATTTTGCTAAATTACTCAAAAAATGGTATGGAACTTGGTTCCTCGAATAACTTCTGGCACAGACATCTGAGGGCATGGCCGTCCAAGAAGAAAATGTAGCCATTGATGCCATCTATCGACCACAAGTTAAAGATTGGCGATCCGTTGGATAGGGACCGAGTTATAGACAAAACTTGATGCAAAAATGAGGAAAATTTTACATTTTCTCAAACAGGGTATGGAACTTGGTTCCTCGAATAACTTCTGGCACAGACATGTGAGGGCATGGCCGTCCAAGAAGAAAATGTAGCCATTGATGCCATCTATCGACCACAGTTTAAAGATTGGCGATCCGTTGGATACGGACCGAGTTATAGGCAAAAATTGGTGCAAAAATGAAGAAAATTTTACATTTTCTCAAACAGGGTATGGAACTTGGTTCCTCGAATAACTTCTGGCACAGACATCTGAGGGCATGGCCGCCCAAGAAGAAAATGTAGCCATTGATGCCATCTATCGACCACTAGTTAAAGATTGGCGATCCGTTGGATACCAACCGAGTTATAGGCAAAAATTGGTGCAAAAATGAAGAAAATTTTACATTTTCTCAAACAGGGTATGGAACTTGGTTCCTCGAATAACTTCTGGCACAGACATCTGAGGGCATGGCCGCCCAAGAAGAAAATGTAGCCATTGATGCCATCTATCGACCACAGGCAAAGATTGGCGATCCGTTGGTTACCGCCCGAGTTATAGACAAAACTTGGTGCAAAAACGAGCCTTGGAGATTGGTAAATTTATAGATTTTTTTGAATTTTTTTATTTTTTTTACGATTTTTTTAATTTAAAGCATTATTTGAGTGAAAAGAAACTTATTGTAACAATTTCGCATGAAAATAAAACAATTTTTTAAATTTTGCTAATTTGCTCAAAAAAATGGCAAGGGGTACCCCTTATGAAATTTTCGAGTTGAAAATATTTTTTTTATTTTTTTGTTATTTTTTATTCTTTTCTTCTTTTAAAACATTATTTGAGTGAAAAGAAACTTATTGCAACTAATTCGCATTAAAATATATCAATTTTTTACATTTTGCTAAATTACTCAAAAAATGGTATGGAACTTGGTTCCTCGAATAACTTCTGGCACAGACATCTGAGGGCATGGCCGTCCAAGAAGAAAATGTAGCCATTGATGCCATCTATCGACCACAGTTTAAAGATTGACGATCCGTTGGATAGGGACCGAGTTATAGACAAAAATTGGTGCAAAAATGAGGAAAATTTTACATTTTCTCAAACAGGGTATGGAACTTGGTTCCTCGAATAACTTCTGGCACAGACATCTGAGGGCATGGCCGTCCAAGAAGAAAATGTAGCCATTGATGCCATCTATCGACCACAGTTTAAAGATTGACGATCCGTTGGATAGGGACCGAGTTATAGACAAAATTTGATGCAAAAATGAAGAAAATTTTACATTTTCTCAAACAGGGTATGGAACTTGGTTCCTCGAATAACTTCTGGCACAGACATCTGAGGGCATGGCCGCCCAAGAAGAAAATGTAGCCATTGATGCCATCTATCGACCACAGGCAAAGATTGGCGATCCGTTGGTTACCGCCCGAGTTATAGACAAAACTTGGTGCAAAAACGAGCCTTGGAGATTGGTAAATTTATAGATTTTTTTGAATTTTTTTATTTTTTTTACGATTTTTTTAATTTAAAGCATTATTTGAGTGAAAAGAAACTTATTGTAACAATTTCGCATGAAAATAAAACAATTTTTTAAATTTTGCTAATTTGCTCAAAAAAATGGCAAGGGGTACCCCTTATGAAATTTTCGAGTTGAAAATATTTTTTTTATTTTTTTGTTATTTTTTATTCTTTTCTTCTTTTAAAACATTATTTGAGTGAAAAGAAACTTATTGCAACTAATTCGCATTAAAATATATCAATTTTTTACATTTTGCTAAATTACTCAAAAAATGGTATGGAACTTGGTTCCTCGAATAACTTCTGGCACAGACATCTGAGGGCATGGCCGTCCAAGAAGAAAATGTAGCCATTGATGCCATCTATCGACCACAAGTTAAAGATTGGCGATCCGTTGGATAGGGACCGAGTTATAGACAAAATTTGATGCAAAAATGAGGAAAATTTTACATTTTCTCAAACAGGGTATGGAACTTGGTTCCTCGAATAACTTCTGGCACAGACATCTGAGGGCATGGCCGCCCAAGAAGAAAATGTAGCCATTGATGCCATCTATCGACCACAGGCAAAGATTGGCGATCCGTTGGTTACCGCCCGAGTTATAGGCAAGAATTGGTGCAAAAATGAAGAAAATTTTACATTTTCTCAAACAGGGTATGGAACTTGGTTCCTCGAATAACTTCTGGCACAGACATCTGAGGGCATGGCCGCCCAAGAAGAAAATGTAGCCATTGATGCCATCTATCGACCACAGGCAAAGATTGGCGATCCGTTGGATACCAACCGAGTTATAGACAAAACTTGGTGCAAAAATGAGCCTTGGAGATTGGTAAATTTATAGATTTTTTTGATTTTTTTAATTTTTTTTACGATTTTTTTTATTTAAAGCATTATTTGAGTGAAAAGAAACTTATTGTAACAATTTCGCATGAAAATAAAACAATTTTTTTAAATTTGCTAATTTGCTCAAAAAAATGGCAAGGGGTACCCCTTATGAAATTTTCGAGTTGAAAATATTTTTTTTATTTTTTTGTTATTTTTTATTCTTTTCTTCTTTTAAAACATTATTTGAGTGAAAAAAAACTTATTGCAACTAATTCGCATTAAAATATATCAATTTTTTACATTTTGCTAAATTACTCAAAAAATGGTATGGAATTTGGTTCCTCGAATAACTTCTGGCACAGACATCTGAGAGCATGGCCGTCCAAGAAGAAAATGTAGCCATTGATGCCATCTATCGACCACAGTTTAAAGATTGGCGATCCGTTGGATACGGACCGAGTTATAGACAAAACTTGGTGCAAAAATGAGGAAAATTTTACATTTTCTCAAACAGGGTATGGAACTTGGTTCCTCGAATAACTTCTGGCACAGACATGTGAGGGCATGGCCGTCCAAGAAGAAAATGTAGCCATTGATGCTCTTTATCGACCACTAGTTAAAGATTGGCGATCCGTTGGATACGGACCGAGTTATAGGCAAAAATTGGTGCAAAAATGAAGAAAATTTTACATTTTCTCAAACAGGGTATGGAACTTGGTTCCTCGAATAACTTCTGGCACAGACATCTGAGGGCATGGCCGCCCAAGAAGAAAATGTAGCCATTGATGCCATCTATCGACCACAGGCAAAGATTGGCGATCCGTTGGATACCAACCGAGTTATAGACAAAACTTGGTGCAAAAATGAGCCTTGGAGATTGGTAAATTTATAGATTTTTTTGATTTTTTTAATTTTTTTTACGATTTTTTTTATTTAAAGCATTATTTGAGTGAAAAGAAACTTATTGTAACAATTTCGCATGAAAATAAAACAATTTTTTAAATTTTGCTAATTTGCTCAAAAAAATGGCAAGGGGTACCCCTTATGAAATTTTCGAGTTGAAAATATTTTTTTTATTTTTTTGTTATTTTTTATTCTTTTCTTCTTTTAAAACATTATTTGAGTGAAAAGAAACTTATTGCAACTAATTCGCATTAAAATATATCAATTTTTTACATTTTGCTAAATTACTCAAAAAATGGTATGGAACTTGGTTCCTCGAATAACTTCTGGCACAGACATCTGAGGGCATGGCCGTCCAAGAAGAAAATGTAGCCATTGATGCCATCTATCGACCACAGTTTAAAGATTGACGATCCGTTGGATAGGGACCGAGTTATAGACAAAAATTGGTGCGAAAATGAGGAAAATTTTACATTTTCTCAAACAGGGTATGGAACTTGGTTCCTCGAATAACTTCTGGCACAGACATGTGAGGGCATGGCCGTTCAAGAAGAAAATGTAACCATTGATGCCATCTATCGACCACTAGTTAAAGATTGGCGATCCGTTGGATAGGGACCGAGTTATAGACAAAACTTGGTGCAAAAATGAGGAAAATTTTACATTTTCTCGAACAGGGTATGGAACTTGGTTCCTCGAATAACTTCTGGCACAGACATCTGAGGGCATGGCCGCCCAAGAAGAAAATGTAGCCATTGATGCCATCTATCGACCACAGGCAAAGATTGGCGATCCGTTGGTTACCGCCCGAGTTATAGGCAAAAATTGGTGCAAAAATGAAGAAAATTTTACATTTTCTCAAACAGGGTATGGAACTTGGTTCCTCGAATAACTTCTGGCACAGACATCTGAGGGCATGGCCGCCCAAGAAGAAAATGTAGCCATTGATGCCATCTATCGACCACAGGCAAAGATTGGCGATCCGTTGGATACCAACCGAGTTATAGACAAAACTTGGTGCAAAAATGAGCCTTGGAGATTGGTAAATTTATAGATTTTTTTGATTTTTTTAATTTTTTTTACGATTTTTTTTATTTAAAGCATTATTTGAGTGAAAAGAAACTTATTGTAACAATTTCGCATGAAAATAAAACAATTTTTTAAATTTTGCTAATTTGCTCAAAAAAATGGCAAGGGGTACCCCTTATGAAATTTTCGAGTCGAAAATATTTTTTTTATTTTTTTGTTATTTTTTGTTCTTTTCTTCTTTTAAAACATTATTTGAGTGAAAAGAAACTTATTGCAACTAATTCGCATTAAAATATATCAATTTTTTACATTTTGCTAAATTACTCAAAAAATGGTATGGAACTTGGTTCCTCGAATAACTTCTGGCACAGACATCTGAGGGCATGGCCGTCCAAGAAGAAAATGTAGCCATTGATGCCATCTATCGACCACAGTTTAAAGATTGACGATCCGTTGGATAGGGACCGAGTTATAGACAAAACTTGGTGCAAAAATGAGGAAAATTTTACATTTTCTCAAACAGGGTATGGAACTTGGTTCCTCGAATAACTTCTGGCACAGACATGTGAGGGCATGGCCGTTCAAGAAGAAAATGTAACCATTGATGCCATCTATCGACCACAAGTTAAAGATTGGCGATCCGTTGGATAGGGACCGAGTTATAGACAAAACTTGGTGCAAAAATGAGGAAAATTTTACATTTTCTCGAACAGGGTATGGAACTTGGTTCCTCGAATAACTTCTGGCACAGACATCTGAGGGCATGGCCGCCCAAGAAGAAAATGTAGCCATTGATGCCATCTATCGACCACAGGCAAAGATTGGCGATCCGTTGGTTACCGCCCGAGTTATAGACAAAACTTGGTGCAAAAACGAGCCTTGGAGATTGGTAAATTTATAGATTTTTTTGATTTTTTTAATTTTTTTTACGATTTTTTTAATTTAAAGCATTATTTGAGTGAAAAGAAACTTATTGTAACAATTTCGCATGAAAATAAAACAATTTTTTAAATTTTGCTAATTTGCTCAAAAAAATGGCAAGGGGTACCCCTTACGAAATTTTCGAGTCGAAAATATTTTTTTAATTTTTTTGTTATTTTTTATTCTTTTCTTCTTTTAAAACATTATTTGAGTGAAAAGAAACTTATTGCAACTAATTCGCATTAAAATATATCAATTTTTTACATATTGCTAAATTACTCAAAAAATGGTATGGAACTTGGTTCCTCGAATAACTTCTGGCACAGACATCTGAGGGCATGGCCGTCCAAGAAGAAAATGTAGCCATTGATGCCATCTATCGACCACAGTTTAAAGATTGACGATCCGTTGGATAGGGACCGAGTTATAGACAAAAATTGGTGCAAAAATGAGGAAAATTTTACATTTTCTCAAACAGGGTATGGAACTTGGTTCCTCGAATAACTTCTGGCACAGACATCTGAGGGCATGGCCGTCCAAGAAGAAAATGTAGCCATTGATGCCATCTATCGACCACAAGTTAAAGATTGGCGATCCGTTGGATACCGACCGAGTTATAGACAAAACTTGGTGCAAAAATGAGGAAAATTTTACATTTTCTCGAACAGGGTATGGAACTTGGTTCCTCGAATAACTTCTGGCACAGACATCTGACGGCATGGCCGCCCAAGAAGAAAATGTAGCCATTGATGCCATCTATCGACCACAGGCAAAGATTGGCGATCCGTTGGTTACCGCCCGAGTTATAGACAAAACTTGGTGCAAAAACGAGCCTTGGAGATTGGTAAATTTATAGATTTTTTTGATTTTTTTAATTTTTTTTACGATTTTTTTTATTTAAAGCATTATTTGAGTGAAAAGAAACTTATTGTAACAATTTCGCATGAAAATAAAACAATTTTTTAAATTTTGCTAATTTGCTCAAAAAAATGGCAAGGGGTACCCCTTATGAAATTTTCGAGTTGAAAATATTTTTTTTATTTTTTTGTTATTTTTTATTCTTTTCTTCTTTTAAAACATTATTTGAGTGAAAAGAAACTTATTGCAACTAATTCGCATTAAAATATATCAATTTTTTACATTTTGCTAAATTACTCAAAAAATGGTATGGAACTTGGTTCCTCGAATAACTTCTGGCACAGACATCTGAGGGCATGGCCGTCCAAGAAGAAAATGTAGCCATTGATGCCATCTATCAACCACAGTTTAAAGATTGACAATCCGTTGGATAGGGACCGAGTTATAGACAAAAATTGGTGCAAAAATGAGGAAAATTTTACATTTTCACAAACAGGGTATGGAACTTGGTTCCTCGAATAACTTCTGGCACAGACATGTGAGGGCATGGCCGTCCAAGAAGAAAATGTAACCATTGATGCCATCTATCGACCACAAGTTAAAGATTGGCGATCCGTTGGATAGGGACCGAGTTATAGACAAAACTTGGTGCAAAAATGAGGAAAATTTTACATTTTCTCGAACAGGGTATGGAACTTGGTTCCTCGAATAACTTCTGGCACAGACATCTGAGGGCATGGCCGCCCAAGAAGAAAATGTAGCCATTGATGCCATCTATCGACCACAGGCAAAGATTGGCGATCCGTTGGATACCGCCCGAGTTATAGACAAAACTTGGTACAAAAATGAGCCTTGGAGATTGGTAAATTCATAGATTTTTTTGATTTTTTTTAATTTTTTTTACGATTTTTTTAATTTAAAGCATTATTTGAGTGAAAAGAAACTTATTGTAACAATTTCGCATGAAAATAAAACAATTTTTTAAATTTTGCTAATTTGCTCAAAAAAATGGCAAGGGGTACCCCTTATGAAATTTTCGAGTTGAAAATATTTTTTTTATTTTTTTGTTATTTTTTATTCTTTTCTTCTTTTAAAACATTATTTGAGTGAAAAGAAACTTATTGCAACTAATTCGCATTAAAATATATCAATTTTTTACATTTTGCTAAATTACTCAAAAAATGGTATGGAACTTGGTTCCTCGAATAACTTCTGGCACAGACATCTGAGGGCATGGCCGTCCAAGAAGAAAATGTAGCCATTGATGCCATCTATCGACCACAGTTTAAAGATTGGCGATCCGTTGGATACGGACCGAGTTATAGACAAAACTTGGTGCAAAAATGAGGAAAATTTTACATTTTCTCAAACAGGGTATGGAACTTGGTTCCTCGAATAACTTCTGGCACAGACATGTGAGGGCATGGCCGTCCAAGAAGAAAATGTAGCCATTGATGCCATCTATCGACCACTAGTTAAAGATTGGCGATCCGTTGGATACCAACCGAGTTATAGGCAAAAATTGGTGCAAAAATGAAGAAAATTTTACATTTTCTCAAACAGGGTATGGAACTTGGTTCCTCGAATAACTTCTGGCACAGACATCTGAGGGCATGGCCGTCCAAGAAGAAAATGTAGCCATTGATGCCATCTATCGACCACAGGCAAAGATTGGCGATCCGTTGGATACCAACCGAGTTATAGACAAAACTTGGTGCAAAAATGAGCCTTGGAGATTGGTAAATTTATAGATTTTTTTGATTTTTTTAATTTTTTTTACGATTTTTTTAATTTAAAGCATTATTTGAGTGAAAAGAAACTTATTGTAACAATTTCGCATGAAAATAAAACAATTTTTTTAAAATTTGCTAATTTGCTCAAAAAAATGGCAAGGGGTACCCCTTATGAAATTTTCGAGTCGAAAATATTTTTTTTATTTTTTTGTTATTTTTTATTCTTTTCTTCTTTTAAAACATTATTTGAGTGAAAAGAAACTTATTGCAACTAATTCGCATTAAAATATATCAATTTTTTACATTTTGCTAAATTACTCAAAAAATGGTATGGAACTTGGTTCCTCGAAAATCTTCTGGCACAGACATCTGAGGGCATGGCCGTTCAAGAAGAAAATGTAGCCATTGATGCCATCTATCGACCACAAGTTAAAGATTGGCGATCCGTTGGATAGGGACCGAGTTATAGACAAAACTTGGTGCAAAAATGAGGAAAATTTTACATTTTCTCAAACAGGGTATGGAACTTGGTTCCTCGAATAACTTCTGGCACAGACATGTGAGGGCATGGCCGTCCAAGAAGAAAATGTAGCCATTGATGCCATCTATCGACCACTAGTTAAAGATTGGCGATCCGTTGGATACCAACCGACTTATAGGCAAAACTTGGTGCAAAAATGAGCCTTGGAGATTGGTAAATTTATAGATTTTTTTGATTTTTTTAATTTTTTTACGATTTTTTTAATTTAAAGCATTATTTGAATGAAAAGAAACTTATTGTAACAATTTCGCATGAAAATAAAACAATTTTTTAAATTTTGCTAATTTGCTCAAAAAAATGGCAAGGGGTACCCCTTATGAAATTTTCGAGTCGAAAATATTTTTTTTATTTTTTTGTTATTTTTTATTCTTTTCTTCTTTTAAAACATTATTTGAGTGAAAAGAAACTTATTGCAACTAATTCGCATTAAAATATATCAATTTTTTACATTTTGCTAAATTACTCAAAAAATGGTATGGAACTTGGTTCCTCGAAAATCTTCTGGCACAGACATCTGAGGGCATGGCCGTCCAAGAAGAAAATGTAGCCATTGATGCCATCTATCGACCACAGTTTAAAGATTGACAATCCGTTGGATAGGGACCGAGTTATAGACAAAAATTGAACTTGGTTCCTCGAATAACTTCTGGCACAGACATGTGAGGGCATGGCCGTCCAAGAAGAAAATGTAGCCATTGATGCCATCTATCGACCACTAGTTAAAGATTGGCGATCCGTTGGATACCAACCGAGTTATAGGCAAAAATTGGTGCAAAAATGAAGAAAATTTTACATTTTCTCAAACAGGGTATGGAACTTGGTTCCTCGAATAACTTCTGGCACAGACATCTGAGGGCATGGCCGTCCAAGAAGAAAATGTAGCCATTGATGCCATCTATCGACCACAGGCAAAGATTGGCGATCCGTTGGATACCAACCGAGTTATAGACAAAACTTGGTGCAAAAATGAGCCTTGGAGATTGGTAAATTTATAGATTTTTTTGATTTTTTTAATTTTTTTTACGATTTTTTTTATTTAAAGCATTATTTGAGTGAAAAGAAACTTATTGTAACAATTTCGCATGAAAATAAAACAATTTTTTTAGAATTTGCTAATTTGCTCAAAAAAATGGCAAGGGGTACCCCTTATGAAATTTTCGAGTCGAAAATATTTTTTTTAATTTTTTTGTTATTTTTTATTCTTTTCTTCTTTTAAAACATTATTTGAGTGAAAAGAAACTTATTGCAACTAATTCGCATTAAAATATATCAATTTTTTACATTTTGCTAAATTACTCAAAAAATGGTATGGAACTTGGTTCCTCGAAAATCTTCTGGCACAGACATCTGAGGGCATGGCCGTCCAAGAAGAAAATGTAGCCATTGATGCCATCTATCGACCACAGTTTAAAGATTGACAATCCGTTGGATAGGGACCGAGTTATAGACAAAAATTGGTGCAAAAATGAGGAAAATTTTACATTTTCACAAACAGGGTATGGTACTTGGTTCCTCGAATAACTTCTGGCACAGACATCTGAGGGCATCTCCAACCAAGAAGAAAATGTAGCCATTGATGCCATCTATCGATCACAGTTTAAAGATTGGCGATCCGTTGGATAGGGACCGAGTTATAGACAAAACTTGGTGCAAAAATGAGGAAAATTTTACATTTTCACAAACAGGGTAAGGAACTTGGTTCCTCGAATAACTTCTGGCACAGACATCTGAGGGCATGGCCGTCCAAGAAGAAAATGTAGCCATTGATGCCATCTATCGACCACAGGCAAAGATTGGCGATCCGTTGGATACCGCCCGAGTTATAGACAAAACTTGGTGCAAAAATGAGCCTTGGAGATTGGTAAATTTATAGATTTTTTTGATTTTTTTAATTTTTTTTGCGATTTTTTTAATTTAAAGCATTATTTGCGTGAAAAGAAACTTATTGTAACAATTTCGCATGAAAATAAAACAATTTTTTAAATTTTGCTAATTTGCTCAAAAAAATGGCAAGGGGTACCCCTTATGAAATTTTCGAGTTGAAAATATTTTTTTAATTTTTTTGTTATTTTTTATTCTTTTCTTCTTTTAAAACATTATTTGAGTGAAAAGAAACTTATTGCAACTAATTCGCATTAAAATATATCAACTTTCAAAATTTTGCGAAAAAAATCCTAAGCCTTAAGAAATTTTCAAATTTATAGAATTGTTATTAGCAGCAAAATCGAGCTATACTGGCCACCATTACACAAAACTGTCATGGTGTCAAGTCGCGCTTCGAATAGTGATTTTTCGCTGAAAATACACGTATAGCAACTTTTCGCATTTTGTTTTTATATGGAGTTTCGTAAAATTGTTCTGAATCGCGTTCGGAAACGCGACAATTGGTAAGCGTTTAGTGACGGGGTTAATGAGTTAAAATTAAAGTCCTTTATTGCTAAATATCTCGGATACCGTGAGATGTACATCTTCCTAAGAATAAACTACTTAAAACTGGAGTGTGTGGTAGGTCCAAAACGTTAAAGCCGTTAATCAGGTATGCAATCCGCAAAGGATCCCGCCTAAAAGTATCCAATTCGAGTGGCACTGTTTCATTATTAATTTGTGTGGCTTTTTAGCTGAATTGTAGCCACAAACAGAATGTAAGCACATGCCATTTTTAGACTTAGTAATAATGTAACAGACCATATCCTTCAATTGTATGTGATTCACTACACGTTCGTATTAACTACACTCAGACCATTTGTTACCAAACCCCGTTGAACCACTTTCTCCCGGCAACATTGTTGTGGCTACGACTTTGTTGTTAAATCGATAGTCGTCGAACCGAACGAGGGCGCCTTCGATTCTGGGTGCCGATTCTTCTTCTGTACCCTAACTGCCGTACCTTGTTTGATGATGCAAAATAAAAGAACTTTCACACACGCACACGGTACACAGGTGCAGTGGCCCCTATGATGCACCTGCAATAGCCGGTGGTCGACCTAGTCATTGTCGGCATTAGGAGGAAAGTCGTCATGTTGTCACATGCGTAACGCGACAGTGGGTCGGGTGCAGAAAAAGACGAACGAGCATCGCTTGAACTCGGACGGATGAACGGATAGATGGTTAGCTATAATTAGCCGCTGCCAAAATACCATGACCTATCCCATTCATCGGTCGGGCCTTGATGCTGGTGACGTACTTTTACTCTACATTCGCCTTTGCGTTCTCGCGGCACAACAAAGTCCATCAGGTGGACAGGAGGAGGTGTACAGTGACTTGTGTGAGGGGAAAATGTTTCGAAAATAAATCCACTTTAAACCATTTGTCGTAATTAAGTGTCGCACGTAAGAGAGAAAAAAGGCGACGCCACAAGACACAAGCATGGGCATGGGTGAATTATTTGCGCACCATTTGCGTACCAGCCCGTTGAAGAAGTCAGCCGATTTGTGAAGGTATGCAACGAAACCATTTTGCCAAGGAATTACACTGCCCATATTAAAGACGATACCTTTTTGGGGGGAAGTTGGACTTGTTTAAAGGTTGCGAATAAGGTGGCATACCAATGGGAGCGCAATAGTTTAATCATCTTTGCCATCTGCAGAGCAAAAGGATGATACATAGAGGACGTGCTTAGTGGTGCTGACGTCCTCGGACATAGAGCCCCATCGATCACTGTCGTTCGGAAATTGACAGATTTACAGCGTCAATGTAGTGCTTGAATATTTTTTGGTAAATTCTTCTGGAAAACGTTCAAGAAGGAATGGTAGACACGATTGATATGCTAGATATTCAGATTGAATAATTTGAGATGTAGCCCATAAACGGACCCCAAACTGTTGCAATAATAAAACTACACTTATGTTACTGCTGAATAAATTTGCTACCAATTCCCACCCTGGAATATTCAATCCAGTTTTAGAATAATGAACCAAAACGTTAATCCCTTTTGTTAATCTTGTATCCGCAGAAGGTGAGCAATGAAATTTAATTCATTAATGAATTATTAATATTTATCCACGACACGGGTAAATCCATTTAGCGTGGAAATTGAATTTCCTCCCGTATTAATGCACACTGGGTTAATGAAATTTCGGTTACAATTCTGCTGTACCCTTGGGGGGCCCTTGGGGGGGCTGGGAGGGTGTCCGGTGCATCAGCGCTACACATATATGCAACTGACTCCACAAGGCATCGCGCCGTGTTGGTGGGGAGTTCATGTAGAATTATTATTTTTGGGCCAGCATCATTGAGCCGAACATTTTACCCGAAAATGCACGTCCCTAAATTTTGTTGCGACTTGCTGGCGTTACGGGTTTTTGGAGCTTTTCAAATGGAAATATGGAAAGGGAATAGTGGAGCGGCAAAAGGCTATTTATAAATGCATACCACCAGGGTGCCGGTTTGCGTTGTACGGATTTGTAATTACACATGTTTGGCGGAAGCGTCCATACCCGAAAAAAACGGGATACATACATCCGATACAAGCGTTAGTTACTGATTACTGTTTAGCTACTGCAGCTACACTATAAACCAACTCTTGGTGGACTAGTCCATTAAATTTAAGCGATGTTTTAAAAGATAATTTAAGCGCATGTGCGCTCCCTTTTTTTAATTTTTAACCGACATGCCCACACAGTTCGTTCGGTTGCTTCCAACTACTACTGCTGCTGCTGCTGCTGCTCCAGTGAAAAGCACCAGTTGCAGTGGCACGTACCACATTTTGTCGTATAAATTGTATTTCACTCTACTAGCCTTTTTATGCATTCCAGTGTGCATTTGAAAGTGCATCATCAGCGAATCGGTTTACGTTCCATTGAATAATTTTGAAACCGTAATCATCCCCCGGTAGTCAGCCGCAGACAAATAAAACGCATTCGGAAGAATGCAGGAAGCGTCGTGCTTGTGCAGACAGTTGTTAAATTTATCACGGCTTTTGCACATTTTTATTCAATTCTGTTTGGTTCATTTGGAACTGTTTTATTGCTTGCCATGCTTGCCAATACCGCCGTGTTTTTTTTGGTACGATCATTTTATTATGATGATTGCATTACTTTAGGCTTCTTGTCATGCGGGTTGCATACTTTAAAGCGCTAGACTAGTTACTCCCGATACGATCGTTATGGAAACCGTTATGACCGTTACAGTAGCCTGTCAACTTTAAAGTGGCCTAAAGGCACAACGGCGTTTGAGGAGGATGTAACTCTCAAAGCACGTAGTGTCTCGATATAGCTCTCTGGTTTAATTTGATAGCGTTGATGTGACGAATCTTCATATCCCTAGAGCGCTTTAGTACCGTTCTCCTAAATTTCTTTACACTTTACGTAAAAAGTACGATAAAAACTTTTACTCTCGTCCACAGCGCCCTGTCCTGGTATAGAATCATCCCAAAAATCAAAACGGCATCAACATGAGGATGGACGTGTTTCGATGGCTACCCGGTGCCTGTGGAAGTCTCGGACCGGCTCTGATACCACCGGCCCACATTGCGGTCCTATGGTACTTCTGGCAGAATTACTCACGCTTCGTCGACAAGCGGTTCTGTTCCTGCTCCTGCTGGGATACGGTGTTCAAAGGTAAATTTTCCTCCATCATGTTTTTTTACGTCTTCCGGTTGTATCTTACTTCCCATTTCGTCCACAGGAACGTACGAGTCGGGCATCGCATCATACAAACACATGTACTTCAATGCGACACAAAACACGATGAAGATGTGGCTGCTGATCGTGATTGGCGTGATCGCACTGTACGAGTGTACGAAACATTTGGTACAGTTGCTGCTACAGTGCAAGGTGCGCTACACGATGATTGTGCTGTTTCTGCTGTCCATCTTCTCGCATTACTACGCGTGGTGGGCGTATCTCAATTACTATAACGATGAGTACTACCATCAGTGGAATCATCAGTTGTTCTTCACTGTAAGTATTGCAGTATAATGTTAAAAGCTTGTTACAGAGTCCAGCATGTGCTTCTCCCTGTTTTTGCTCCTGAAACTATGCCATGCAAAACGTAGTTCAAGTTTTTGTTGACAATTATTGAGTCTTGTGATACAACATCCATTTAATAAGCAATTCAAAATTTTCTCTCTGTTCGTTGTTCCATCTTGCAGATCACCGAGCTCATATCAACCAGTGTCGTACTGCATTTAGCTAACGTAGAAAATCAGGTGACCGCCCGTAAAACGCTTAGCATCGTCGGCATAGCGCTGCTACACATCCTGGCCAGCGGTGTCGATCAGTTCATATCAAACGTGTTCCGTGGGGAAGGATATCCACATCAGGTAAGTGACCGGAATTGTATCGCAAGAGTTCTATTTATTAATGCCGCCTTTGTCTACGCCTCCGTTCCCTCCTACCAGGTCGTTCGGGATCTTGGCTTTATGATACCGGACGTGATGCATCTGTTACTACCACTGTGGCTGCTACGTCAAACACGTCTCGAAAGCTTCAGCACGCGACCATTCTACCGTGATCGAAATTTGCGCCGGGACGTCGTGCTGATGTTCTTCGTCGTTACAGTATTATTCACCATTTGTTCGTTTCTCTAGAAGGAGGTGGTTAGGGCAGGAGGAAGAGGAGAAGGTGAAGGTTGACTAAGTAGCAAAATTTCTTCCCACCATGCGCGGCATTTTATCCTCCCATTTACAGGAAAACGCATCACCAAAACACACACCCACATACACATACTTATCAACGAACCACCGTCCTCGAGATAAGGAAAATTTAAGCCAAATCAAAAGCAACGTAATCATCCCCTTACTTACTCCGCTAGGGAGCACAGGCGTTAGTTTTTGGGCGAGAGAATCGCAAGACAGGCGGACACAGATCGATTGAATGGATTGTTTTAAATGGCTTTCTGTTTTTTGCGATCGTGCGCCAAGCTCAAGCCAAGCGTGCGCTATAAGCAGTAGCTTCCATATTGACGAAAGACAAACAGCTGAAGAAAGAAGGAAACGTTAAACAATTTTAAGCAAAACAGGCTTCCATCGCAAGGGTATCATCGTGTGTGGAAACAAAACGGAAAAACGGGAACACATATCCAGCAAAGACGCATCAAATCAAACGAGCATCATTTTACGGAAACTCTTATCAGTAGCATCGTAGTGAGCGAGAAGAGCGCTTGTGCAGAATCGGAAAAAAAGGGTGCAAGTGTTTATCTGCTTCCCGTTTTTCAAGAAGAAAAAACAAGGCTGATTTTTACCACCAGTACGCAAAACGGGTGCGTATGAGCTTTTAATGTGGATGGGTTGATGAAGCGAACGGCAGGAGTGGATGGATGATCTTTCCTGGTCTCTACCAGTTGTTGCTCCGCTGTATGCCATATCAGAGAGTGTTTTCGTATTTGTTTTAAAGGCAAAAGCAGTCCTTTTCCATTCTCACCGGTGAAAGTTTTGCTAAGTAAAGCATTTAGTTTAAGCAACATAATCCAACAACTAAATTACCAATTCCGCATAACAAACGCGCCCGCAGCTAGACAATTTGCATCGCAAACATTGCTTGTTTTACTTAGCAAGACTGTTAACGGCGTTATCACGTCCGCTCTTTGTTGCGCGTCGTGTTTAGGGACAGAAGAAAAAAAATTAACCGATTACGTTTGCCATTAGTGTAACGTACGATCGAGAAGTGGTACGTTTTAGTAAAAGGAAAGTAAAAACAAAACAATAGCGAAAGTAGTGCAACTCATCCAGTGAGTAGGGGATGAAGAAGAAGGACGAGAGAGCTAAAACAAGACGAAAAGAAATCGTACTAGAATGTAGACAATAAACACAAAAAACACAAGATAATTATAAGTATAAAAGAAACCCGCCCCCTTAAGGAACAGACAAGTAAACCACAACAAAACAACTAGCGCCTACATTTAATCGCAGATGTAGGAAAGTAAGAAATGAAGAGGGAAGCACAGGTATAGGAGGTTAAGGAGGATATAATAAGAGGAAAAAACCAAACAGAACCCACGTTAGATTAGCCCACGAGATCAGTCGATAGGTAAACCCGAAGATGTATAGAAACGTATATATATATACAAATATTTATTATTTATACGCCATTCACTTCCGGACAAGTTAATGAGGCTATCATTCGTTAAGCTGCTATACTTTAAAAGTAATGCATAACGGAGTGAGGTGCTAAGTCATTACTAGTTTGTCTAGTCTATAAAAAGAATAGGAGTTCATTAACGAAATGACCACAAAATCCACTTCACCACTCTTCTCGTTAGCGAGGGATGGAAAGACTATCCATGGTACCATAAAAACGAGGAGTTTGTTATGAGGATGGCGTAATTTTAGGAGTTTTAATCGAGCAATCAAAGTTATTAGCATCGATGTGACAAAACAAACTCCATTGTAGTTGGTACTGTTGGTAGCATTTACATTTCTGTTAGTGGGAGGAACAAATAATTATTTTTTTGGTGATCAATTATGTACTTGCCCACAGAGCAGCGGGTTGTTTCTTTTTATTTTAATTTTTTTAGTATATAGAGATGTAGATCACGTAAAAGCGTCGTTCGGTACATACAACCTTAATGAAAAAATCCCGGAATATATATAAAATATACTGCAAGAGAAGGGGATGGGAAGAGAGAGGGAAGAAATGATGGGTCGTGGGTGCGTTTAAATAGTTTGTAGTTCAAATACAAAGCGTACGTGTAGTTGAGTTTCTTTCTGTTATTGGGGATGAACAATAAAGCCGTGTTAGTTGTTACGGGAAGACAGGAAGGGAAGGCACAGAACTGGACGGGAAAAGGACGTTTGTTATGCTTGTGTTCGTAAAAAAAAAACTATCCGTGACAATGTTTGTTAAGTTGTAATTTAATTTAAACCATCCCTGTTGCTATTTTACTCGCATCGACAAAAGAGAAGTGTAGCGAAAAGTAGTGCGTAACATTAATACCGAACGGTGTACACGGTGCACTAAAGCGCGGAAAGAAAAGAGGAGGTAAAACTCCCTTTATTTGGTTCCCTTATCGTGATTTCTGTATTTATGAATGTATTTGTTTATTTATGTAACATATTTATTGTAGTAATACACGTAAGAAATACTTGCTGTTTGATTTTTGTACAATTCTCGAATAAAACAGTGAAAACTCAGTTGATGGTACCCAAAACAAATCGCTATCAACTGTTTTAAATTTGATTTTGCACGCCAACCTCCTTAAATACCGACAAAAAAAACAAGTTTCCGAAAAACCCTGCAACTCACTGAGCACCCCTGCTTAACTACACAAAAAATAAAAACAAAATTTTTGAAAAACCCTGTAACTCACTGAGTACCCCTGCTTAACTACAAAAAAAAATAAAAAAAAAGTTTCCGAAAAACCCTGCAACTCACTGAGTACCCCTGCTTAACTACAAAAAAAAAATAAAAAAAAAGTTTCCGAAAAACCCTGCAACTCACTGAGTACCCCTGCTTAACTACAAAAAAAAAAATAAAAAAAAGTTTCCGAAAAACCCTGCAATTCACTGAGCACCCCTGCTTAACCGTCGCGGTTATGCGTTCGTGCAACCTCCTGACGATCCTGCGACCCTGGTGCAAAAACGAAAAATTTTGGTCGAATTTTCAGTTGTCTATTTGTTCGTGCTACCTCCTGACGATCCTGCGACCCTGGTGCAAAAACGAAAAATTTTGGTCAAATTTTCAGTTCTTGATTCGTTCGCGCTACCTCCTGACGATCCTGCGACCCTGGTGCAAAAACGAAAAATTTTGGTCAAATTTTCAGTTGTCGATTTGTTCGAGCTACCTCCTGACGATCCTGCGACCCTGGTGCAAAAACGAAAAATTTTGGTCAAATTTTCAGTTGTCGATTTGTTCGAGCTACCTCCTGACGATCCTGCGACCCTGGTGCAAAAACGAAAAATTTTGGTCAAATTTTTAGTTGTCGATTTGTTCGTGCTACCTCCTGACGATCCTGCGACCCTGGTGCAAAAACGAAAATTTTTCGTTCATTCGTTTTGATTGGTTTGCCGAAAAATTTTTCCAATTTTGCTACCAGGGTCGCAGGATCGTCAGGAGGTAGCACGAACAATTCGAGAACTGAAATTCGACGAAAAATTTTCGTTTTTGCACCAGGGTCGCAGGATCGTCAGGAGGTAGCACGTACAAATCGACAACTGAAAATTTGACCAAAATTTTTCGTTTTTGCACCAGGGTCGCAGGATCGTCAGGAGGTAGCTCGAACAAATCGACAACTGAAAATTTGACCAAAATTTTTCGTTTTTGCACCAGGGTCGCAGGATCGTCAGGAGGTAGCGCGAACGAATCAAGAACTGAAAATTCGACCAAAATTTTTCGTTGTTGCACCAGGGTCGCAGGATCGTCAGGAGGTAGTACAAACAAATCGACAACTGAAAATTTGATCAAAATTTTTCGTTTTTGCACCAGGGTCGCAGGATCGTCAGGAGGTTGCACGAACGCATAACCGCGACGGTTAAGCAGGGGTGCTCAGTGAGTTGCAGGGTTTTTCGGAAACTTTTATTTTTTTTGTAGTTAAGCAGGGGTACTCAGTGATTTGCAGGGTTTTTCGGAAACTTTTTTTTTATTTTTTTTGTAGTTAAGCAGGGGTACTCAGTGAGTTGCAGGGTTTTTCGGAAACTTTTTTTTTATTTTTTTTGTAGTTTAGCAGGGGTACTCAGTGAGTTGCAGGGTTTTTCGGATACTTTATTTTTATTTTTTTTTGTAGTTAAGCAGGGGTGCTCAGTGAGTTGCAGGGTTTTTCGGAAACTTTTATTTTATTTTTTTTTGTAGTTAAGCAGGGATACTCAGTGAGTTGCATGTTTTTTCAGATACTTTATTTTTTATTTTTTTTTGTAGTTAAGCAGGGGTACTCAGTGAGTTGCAGGGTTTTTCGGAAACTTTTTTTTATTTTTTTTTGTAGTTAAGCAGGGTTACTCAGTGAGTTGCATGTTTTTTTCAGATACTTCATTTTTAATTTTTTTTTTGTAGTTAAGCAGGGGTACTCAGTAGGTTGCAGGGTTTTTCGGAAACTTTTTTTTGTCAACACAATTTCTTTCGACGACTTATTACTCTTTCCAAATTCCGCATTGCTTTTCTTTTATTTTTAAACCTCTTTCTATTCATCTTTCTTTATTGGTTCGTTTTCAACTAGCTGATACGCGTTCAGTTAGCTAATTTTTTGTTGCACAGAAACGTTCACGGGCGTTCTGTCTGTGTTTTGTGCCGTCGTTCGAGTGTTCACTTTACGCGTAAAAAAAATACAAAAATAAAAGTACTAAGGGACGGATTAAATGAAAGGAAATTTTTAAAGAAAACAAAACAGTCGGTACTCTTCCGGGGATGGAAAATCGGCCCTATCGATGTTGATGAAATTCTTTTTTAAGCGCGCAGCTTCTCTACCTTCTTTCTCCTGTCCATCGTTTGGTCAAGTACCTTTCTATTTCGAATCGTTCCTTGTGTAAAAAAAATCTAAAAACTAAAACCTTAACTTTTAGGCAAAATAAAACAATTACAGAAATCCTATCATCCCGCATTCAATATTAACCATTTGTTTTTGTTCCTTCTTTTCCTGTTATGCTACTGCTTCGTTTCGAAGTACCTTAGTGGACGGGTCTCTGCTTGAGTCAAATTATAAGACAAACTTCTTCTTAAACTTAATGCGCATCGTAAACAAAGTGAACAAACGCGCGCGATTAGCGAAATGCAACCGTAGTACAACATTCGAACACGGAATGGCCTTCTGTTTTCTTTTAATCGTTTTGCTTCACCTCTTCTCTCCCTCTCCCTCCTCCTCTCCTTCTCCTGTCTTCCTCCAGCATGTCCGATCTCTGCGTAGGGCTGATAATGATGTCGATTCTGGCCGAGGCAGCGATGGCGTCCTTGCAGGAAACGCGATTTTAACAGTATTTACAGCGGGGCGAACTGGCGCTTGAAGGAATTGAAAGCAATTCGTTTGAACGTGGAGTGCGTCTAGATAAAGAACTCCTTTCGCTTCGTAACCTGGTGGCCCGTCGTCGACTGTACAACCGCCTCGTCCGGATCAAGGGCCGCTTCGGCACCCTTGTCCTCCTGGGTCAAATATTCGCCCTTGTGTCGGTTCATGTACCGTCCGATCAGTATCGCCATGAGTATAAGCAGTAGCAGAATAATAGCCAGCACACCTAAAGAAAGACAAAACAGAAAAACATAGGATATTACAAATACAGTAAACTGGTTGGGTTTCGGGCCGACAAAACTTACTTCCAAGGATGGCCGTATCAGGCCCATACGCATCACGCAGCTTATCCTCATCGATCAGTGGTGGTGGTCGTGTTTCGATCTCAATCGGAGGATGCGTTACCGGCTCCACGCCACAAAAGTCTTCCGTCAACGGTGTACCGAGCGATCGGACGTTAGCGGGCGGACTCTCCTGGAACAGGAACTTCAGCGGATAGATATCGTCGAACTCGACGCGCGAAATACATCCCACAAAACCGTCCTTCATCGATTCATTCTTTCCGATGTACATATACTCCACGTTGTTAAACTGTGCGTCCGCCGAACCCTTGATGTCGAAATGATACTCCTGCGGTTCGTAATTATCCACCGACAGCACTACCGTCGCACCTTGGTTCTTGCGCGAAAAACGCACATCGTGATACTGGCCAAGTCCGAAGTGTTTCACCGGATAGATCAACTCCTGTCGTTCGAAACCAAAATCAAACACCACCTTCAGATGGCCCGAGTTTGACACCATGAGCGTAAGATACTCTTGCGTAATGTTCGAAAACAATCCGAGCAGGAAGCCCTTCGGGTTGGTAGTGGTAAATCCGACACGGATGTGCTCGGATAGCGTCGATCGGAAAGCGCCCTGGAAGTCGTACTTAATCATCGACGATGATCGCATATTTACGCCGATTTCTGTTGATCGAAAGAGCGAAAGTAAATTATTAACTAATGTAACCGATTGCATTTAAAAAGCGGCAATAACACCTACCATCAGCACAGATCGGTCCCTTGAACGAACTCCAGCGGCAATCGCACGAAAATCCATCGTAACGTTCGGTACACGTTCCATTATTGAGGCACGGGTTCGATTCGCACCTTCCAACGCATCCGGGCGATACACCGTACAGTCCACGTTCGGCGTACGATCGTAGATCGACAGGTTCCCCGTTCAACAGCAAAGCCCGTATACAACCGACATATCCATCGCGGTAATCTAACCTTGCACCGATCGTTAGTGTAGAGTTCAGGTGCAGTGCACGAACCGGGCCCGGTGGTTCACGGACTTCCGCTTTAGTCGAACCATCCACCACGAGCCGTGCCTCCTTTCGGTTCCGTTCCACGCTAACCGAATGCCATCGATCGTCGTTCAGTTTGTTGCTCATCTCCACGTACACCTTCTGCGTGCCGGTACCGGCCTGATACTCGAACAGCAGCTTTGTGCCGGCTACAATATCCAACCGGATGAAGTCGGTCGGCCCGCGGGCGTGCAACAGTACCGCATTTTCGATCGTTGTTTTAAACTCAAAGTAAATATCGCCCGAATGGCCCATATCGAACGGTGGCAAATCGATTGTCGCATCCGCAATACGGAACGTTACCTCGTTGCTAAACAAACTGTCGCCCGAGCAGCGCAACGGACCGAGCGTGTACCGTCCGAGCTTCTCATCGACCGGGGTTCCCGTATCGCCGAACCGCAGCCCACGCACGGGCAAATATTCCTTCTCGCGTATATCACCTCCATCTTCCTGCCAGTCGAGACTGTTCGAGTCGCAGTTGCACCATTTGGTGGGATCGATACAGTTACCAACCACGCCACACTGACATTTGCGCGAACCGGGCAATCCGCCCGCCCAATAATCCATCGGTTGATTGTGCCGCGATACCCACCACGCGTACGGTCGGAAGTTATCCGGCTCCGAAGGTGAATTAAACAGGCGCGAAGAACGGCACGCGTACGTTAGCGTTTGCCAGCACTCCGACGAACGGTTCAGCAGCGCCTCTATCTGCGGCAGATCCGCCTCATAGATGATGTTCTGCTCGAATGAGCCCGGTTCCGCGAACCCGTCCACACGCGTCGTATGCTCCGAGCTGTGGCTCAACACCGTCACGACCCGTCCATCCGAGTAGAATTCACACGTCACCGGGAACGGTGCGAGCGGTCCACTACCATCCACATCGATCTCGATACGCTGCCGCTGCTTCACATCGTGCACGTTCTTGAACGCCTGGCACGAAAGGGCATTCATTGGCGTGTGACAAACGGCACCGGCGTAACCCGTGCCCGCACAATCGCACGTAAATTCCATCGACGTTTGCTTACAGATTCCGTTGTGTTTGCAGGGGTTTGGATTGCACCGATCCACCATATGGCAGGCATCGAACAGAATTTCCCCCTTGCAGCAATACTCTTCCTCCTTCCAGTCGGTCGGGATGCGGTAGTTACCATCGATCGCAAACGATCGCATACAGCCAACGAATCCGTCTTTTGTCTTTCCGCCGCCGATATAGTACAACGTTCCTGTCGTTATGTCGATCAATCTGTTGTTGGAGTAAAATTAAAAAACAAACGAACTTTACATTATTACATCGTTCCCAAAACAAAAAAAGGGGCACACAGTTTGCAACAAAAGGCAGCTTCCGTATATGCGCAGGATTCTCGCCCTTCTGTGGCTCATATACGGCTATAACGCGTGGAAAACACTAACTCTTGTAAAACACGCCTATAAACATGCAGTTACCTGGAACTGTCCGTTCTATTTGATTCATTTTCGCCATACGGCAACCTAGATGGAATAGTAACGTGTGCATTTCTTATTGGACAAACCATAACCATTCATCAGACACTAAACGATGGCTTCTCTGTGCACTTACTAAGCTACTACAACTTAAACTGCTTGAATCCTTTCTTCATTTAAACACTCACTTGGTCGTCTCCATTGGTCGATCATCGATGCTCAGCACAAGACTATTCTTCTTGATCGTCAACATCATATGGTGCCAGTTGCCATCGTTAAACTGTTCCTCATAGTTATCCAGTATCGTGCCCGGGTTATGCTCGTAGTTGTCCTCCTTTAGGCGCACCTTCACCTTACCATCCTCCAGGAATACCTGCACGGACCCTTGCAGAAAGTCGTGATGCAACATAAGACCCTTCTCCTCATACGTCCGGAAGGCAAAGCTAACGTTAAACTGCTTCGAGCTGTAGTATCCTTTCAGTTTCGCGTGGGAACTACGCGTCAGGAACGTAACCGGATTGATCGGTGGCTCCGGACAGTTGTAAGTAACGTGCGTCATTCTGTAACGCAAATGTTCACCATCGTAGAACGCATCTTTCATCTCGCGGATAAAATTCGTCGCATTAAAGTGCAGATTCTCGATACAGCCGGTAAAGTTGTGCTGAATGACAAGCCCTTCCTGAAGGTTAGGTACACCGCCGATATAAAACTAAAAGTTGCATGAAAAAAAATGGTGTGTAAAACGGATGTCCATCTCGCGAAGTACAAGAGCATAGAGCTTACCTCGCGATTTAAATTAAGCTTGTCGAATTCGCCCTTAATGCGCCGCTGCACGATCACACGATCGACACTGAAGATGATATCACGCCGATTGCGCGATATTACCACATCGTGCCAAATGTTATCGTCCAGCAGACTGCCCACCGAGAGCGAGGTCATAATCTTCGCGCCCAAATCCACATTCAGCACCATCCGGTTGTCCTTAATCTGGAGCGCAAAGTAATCGCCCTGGGTACCGCGCGAGTACAGCAACACCCCATTCGGGTGGGCAGTTTTGAACCGGAACCGTATCGATTCACGTGTTGCCGCGATCGGATCACGCAGCAGATCGTACCGTACCAGTCCTGTTCCGTTGAAGTAAATGCTTTCCGATTCTGCAATAAAGAGGTGTTTGCTTCGTATTAGTAAGGGGGAATAAGTTCCAAGGATTTTTACCACTTACCATAGCGACAACCGTACAGCTCCGCACGCAGGGAAATTCGGTTCTGCCAGCGTGTCGGATTAACACGCACCCACTGCGCAATGATAGGCACCTCGAATGAGTTCATACGAACGGAATCACCGTCGCGATTACCCTTAAATAGCTGGATCGAGGAAAAGAGAAGCGTATTAATGTACAATTACCATTTTTCCGACCGTTGAGCAACACGGAAACGAACGAAGAACATTGAACGGCGATATTGCGAATGAGTCGTGTCGGAGATTACAAAAATTAAAAGAAAAGGTGTCCTTATCAAGCATTTACGATACGATCGTTACATCGATGTTAAGGTTAATACATTCAGCTAATGTTAGTGACGGCACTACATTCCGCTCATGCTGAGTGGGTTAAAGGGTTTATCGATTATTCTACCAAAAATTGATATCTCCACTGTTAGTTACAGTACACTAATCAAGTTCGGGGGCTAGTTTCAGAATTAAATTCTATAACAAACTAAAGCAAAATTGCCAAGGCACTACTGCCACTTTACATCACCCGGCGTCCGGTGAGTTTAGTCTTCTGTTAGTCCACAAGGAGTTACAAAAAGGAAGGGACATAATTGAATTTAACGACGGTACATCTTTTCTACTAACACAGACATACACGACACAAAAAAAGGAATACGCAGCACAGTTGGTGGACAATGCTCTTCCAGAGAGTGCTGCTGCTAGTACTGCCTGACTTGCCTGCCTTGTCTTGTCTGTAACATCTTCTCCCATCTACTTTACCTGTTCCTCTCCAGTACTGTCGGTGACGGATTTCCACAGTTCACCATCGTCCGAGTACTGGACGATGTACTCCGTCACGCACTCACTCGTTGTCGCACGGCCAGCCGTTGCGATCTTACGGACCATCTTACGCTCACCCATATCGATGGTGAGAAAGTGGAAGTACGTATTCTCGATCGGTGTCCATGCCGACCGGCCTGTGTCCAGCGAGGGTCGCGGGAGAATTAGTAATCGATGCAACAACAACAACAACAACAACGACAACAAAATCCCCAACAAGTGGATTGCAGTTTGTGGTTAGAGTGCGTGTTTTTTTTTGGTAATGTGGTTAAGCAAGCACCACACCACACCGTTACGGTAGTAGAAGGTAGGTGTTAGTTGTGGCGCAATTAGATTTATCCAGTTGCAAGTGTTGATGAAGTCGATGAGAAGGTGTAGGGGTCCCCCGCAGCGTCCATATTTGCATTCCAGTGTTATATGTCGATGCACCGAAAACCCCCCGGGAGAGATCATCATTTGCCACATTCCCATTCGCAAAATGACGCAGCAGTGTAAGAGATGTAAAAGAAAAATGTTATCCAATTAGTTCAAACAGTTTTCGTATTGTATTTGTTTTGCTGTTTAATATTTATCTGAAAGTAAGAATGCAGTGTTTAGTGTCAAATTCAAATTCAATCATCCATTACACCGTTACAAGCACACAAAAACTTGCACAACCAACACGGAAAACATCTATCACCAAACAGCGAAATAAACTATCCTGTGACCCAACACCAGTAGAGATAGAAGTAGAATAGGCAGAGTAGAATAAATAAGCGTTTAGCGTGTGAAGAATGAGTATGTTTGCCACTGAAGGCTTGCGAAAAACGTGGCCCGGAAATGAGCAGCCGGAAGTATGATTATAATTTAAAGAATGGGTTAGAAAAGTCTACGCAAATCTCAGCGACATAGAACACACCACCACGCACAAGACAAGGCTACCAAGAAGAACACCCAATTGCCCATGAAAAAAACCCGTGCCGATGTGAATTAAGCATTAGATGGAGATGGATTAGATGGGTTCCACTGGGGGGACACACGTCACTGTGGGATGCAATCACACTCTGTCTCTTGCAACATCTCTCTTCTCTCTTTCACGCGTCTGTTCTTCGCCCATTCTGCCACGGTGTTTTGGGACGGGTTGGCTGGTGTTACCTTGGTGTTGCCACCCGGCTCCCGATAGTCGATGTAGTCGAGCCCGTTGAAACCATAGCTGATGCTGTACTCGGTCAGATACTCGTTGCTGTGCGGTCGGCCCTGCGTTTCGATGCGGGTTATGTTGCGTACGTCACCCAGATCGATAATGAACTGCTGGTCGAAGTCGGACTGCTGGGCGGTCCAGGAGTAGCCACCTTTAAAGTGATTTCATGGATACAGTGGAGCAAAGAGGGGTTTTAGTACGGGACACGGACACAAATGCCAAAAACGGGCAGATATGGATGGTAAGAAAGAGATGAAGGGCATGCGGTGAACAACGAGCGAACGAAGAAGTCATGGATTTAGGAAAGATTTTTTTAGGCGAATTAACTTTTACAGGTTCTGCAAAACTTCAGACGTGTTCACGCTTTCTCACGCTAAAAGAGAAGTACTTCTAAAATGAAAAAAATACAAGCGGCAGTAGAAACCGACACGGTAAACTTGCGGTCGACAGAAGTATTGAATTTCGTTCCCCTGCTTTTTGAAGATTGATTTGTTTCTCCAAACCAAACTCCCTACACATTTTTTTGGTCGACTCGGCATCGAAGAATACAATACCTTTAAGGGTGGAGCACTCGCAAAGGACCTTTCTTTCCTTTATGATGCAATAACAATAAACCATCCGTAATAAAGCAAACGCTCCCGATGTGCATGTCCGCTGCAAGAAGGAACCTCTTCCCTGGAGCCGATCATCAATGGTAAGCTGTCCTACCCCTTTAAAGGACCCTTCGGTACTGACGACATGCGACAGCTCACCTCTTCCAAAGGTCCCTTCTTTCTGCGTTTTTCCTCACCCAAAAAAAACAGAGAGGAAAAAGAGGTGTAATAAAATTCAGCTCATTTTAGGGAAGAAAACAAACCTCCAAAAACTCTTCAAAAGCCTATCAGGTATCGATATCGGAGCAGTGTCTCGTAGAAGGGTTCTGTACGGTGTAAATTGAAACATAAGTGCACTCAACCGTTACAGAAACTAATTCCGAGGCAAAACTTCGGAAGCAAAACATAATTTGTGGCATTTGTGGCGTCAACAACGTTTGGAAACAATTTTCCAGCAAAGCAGCAAGGGAAACTGGTTGGGTTTGAAAGGGAAAGGGCATGAATAATAATCCACACAGTGTGACGTTTACGGAGTTCCATCGTGATAAAAAGATCATTATTAAAGCGCACCGTGAACGAGCATTAATTTATGTTCCTCGATAAACGATTCGCACGGACCCCTTTTTTCGTCTATAAATTGTTTCTAATAAAATACGCTCTGAGGGAACCAATTCAATTTTTTTTTCTAATTTAAACCCGTTTTCCGGGTCTGAAATATAAACTTTGGCCGGCCCTTGTCACGCCTCATCGAATAAATGCCCGGGTGTTCAATGATGGACTTCAAGAGACGATACTTCAAACTGGGTGTGCATATTTAAAGGACGAACTTGATTGGAAACAGCTGCACCAACGTACATATACACGGCGAGAATAATCAATAGGCGCCATCCGACTGAAGATGTCGCTTCGGATGACCTCCCAACACCAACGGGTGGCAAACTGCCAGATGGCCGTTGTGCAGGGGTTTACCTTTATTTTGTGCCCAACAATTCGAGCAGTTTTGTAGAATGAGTTTGTTTCTCGCCCGCATTTAAAGAGTCATGTAAGGCACCACACATTGCATACCATACGCGATCGTTCTCACCTGATAAGAACCAAATACGGTGTTCCACATTCTTTTCGCTCTATTCAAATGCACATCAGCAGCTCATTTCCCAGGCTGGGCAAAGCTTGCTGTGTGCTGCGAATGGGGGGAAGATAGAGATCTTGCCACCTGCCACAAAAAGAAAGAATAATTGTGGAACCTGTGCAAACTTCACGCAAATAATGTGCGCGCTTTACGGAACGATTTTTCTATCAAACTACCAACTCACCACCAACGAAAACCCAATTGCGTGACGTACCGAATTAACGGTTTGCCTACAGCAGTATGAGCGTTTAGCAAACATTTAAACGTTTCCTTTTTTCTCCATCGGATGGGTCGCTTCTTGTTTGGAGGAGTTGAAGCGTAACCACCAAAACAGACAGCGGACGACGACAGCATGTCATAAAGCCACCATCGCCACATGATTGAGTTTGGTTGTCATGCGAAAGGTGCGCAAATCTATTATGGATCCAACAGAGCCTGTGGCTAAACAAACGGAATTCCTTACTCTAGACAAAGATAAAGCACCACCAGTGTCCCTAGTGGTGCTGATATCTTGAAGTTGCGATCCAATGCGGCGAAAACTTTGGCTACTTTAGGCTTTCGTTTCTATCCTCGCGTGATGTTACTGTCAGACTGGTACAATTTATTGCCAGAACTCCGTTTTTTTACCTCCCCCCAGAACAGTCCTTCCTTTCTCGCATTAGTTTTGCATTTTTCTATTTGATGTAATTCGAACGAATAGAACTATACGACGACGACGATGAACATTTCTTTCTGGGTCAGGCTTGTTGTCAAGGCGGGAAAGTTCGTTTACCTTCTTATAGCCTAAATTCTTGTATTTTATCATCAAAAATAAATTTCCTTATGTAAATGGCTAGCAGCCAATGGCCGTACAAATGTTAAATTTTGGCTCACGTGTATATACCTATCGACTAAATACCTTTTCGTACCCTTTTCTTCCATCACCAGCTATTTTTTTGTGAATAAAATCTCAACAAATTTTTTTCTACTTTGATTTCTTATACTCCTTGCTTATAATACCCTCGCAATAATTCTCATCAATTGCCAGCAGCGGCCTGTGACCTTCGACTAGTGCTTTAAAATCGATCAGTTCGAAACAGTTACCGCTCAGATCTTGCTGCGTGGGGACATTTTCCAGCGATACCGCAACACAATGATCCCGATCGATCAGCGACTCCTCGAAGCGCCAATTACCCATCGGTTCCGAATTGACGCGCAGTGTCGTATCACATACGACTCGATCCCGCGCCAACACCTCTGACTGTATCCGGAAGCTAATCTTCCTCAGATCGACCGTAATGCCCACACCAACATTCTTCACGTAGCTCTCCTTCAGGCACCAGTTACGCATGAACGCTTCCAGCTGTGCATTATCATCGGTACGTCCGCGTATGTATCGCCACTCGTCATCGGAAAAGTTGCGCGTCATCAGGCGGAAAAACTCGTCCAACGGTTTGCCGCCACCGTACTCGATCTTCATAACATCGACCCCTATCTTGGGGATGGGTGTGTCGCCAGTGCACGTAACGTTCGACTTCACACTGGTTGCCATACCGGCCAGTACGGCGTACCGACCCTGATGCGATACGTTGAAATCCACCGCCACGCCCTCGTTCTTTAGGAACGGTTTGCCTTTCGAATCGCGCTCAAACTTGATCTCGTCGTACGCCAGATCCGTGGCCAGCTGGACGAACCGACGCATCATCAAACGCCCGATGAGGGATGCATTGAAATCGTCACGAAACACGAACCGCTGCAAGGTGTTCTTTTCCTCGGGTTGTATGCAGGACGTCGCTAGCAGCAGATCCGCCAAACTAGGTCGCCAGCCAGCGAGGTCAAATGCCCAGCGAACGTGACCCCCATTCCGTAGCGACATACTGGCGGAGACGTATGGATGACACACCGAGTACAAGCGCCTCACTAACACGCACACACGTTGCAAGAGATTCTCGGATGCACAAATATTCAGATTCCTACACGCAGCTTCCGACGGTCAGCATCGTTTGCCTCCTCCGGTCAGCACTTTTTTATCTGTTTACAGCATATTTTCTATCAACAAAACTCAGCCAGGAACGTGTTGTTTTTGTTTATTTTTCTATATTTCCTTTCGTTAAGTGTCGGGCACGTTTGACGTTTGCTTCGTTCAGAGTTTATGCCAACAATTTCGCCCAGTTTCGCCCGATTTCGCCCCAAATCTTTTCATTGCGTTAAATATTTCAATTTAAAATATTTTTACAATCGCTACATTGTAAATTTACCCAAAAAAACAAAACTGTCGAATATTTAACAATAAATTCGTACTATTTGTAGCGTTCTAGCACCAACACTCTCGTTGTGGGTACAGTGCGGAACATATATTCTGGTGCCGTACAGTGTTGAATCTGGAACCAGTATTTTAAAAAGGGGACTCCACACATGATTCGGCATATATAACCGTTATTTACGCGTGTTTTTTACACCCTTCGTTGATAATAATTAAAGCTCATGTAATACGCGTGGTCAAGCCACAAAAGCGCATACACGCGTTTAGACACATATAAGGGTAGCAACAGCATGTCGTAGGCACAAAACAAACTCCCAAACATTATCACCCCTTGACCCCTATTTGTGCTGCAGTTTTCTGAAGCGCTTTTTTTTCAAATGTTTTAGGCTAAATTGAAGTAACATCTTAAAGCCATTGCAAGCCTGACCTGACCTTAATCTGATGAGAAGATTTAAGGATAGCACGACGACCGGGGTTTGTTTTCAGCCCCGCGCTAAACTGTCACACATTATCGGTGGGGGTGTCTTTTGTTAATTAATTCACCTACACAAGCTGAACTACTCCACCTCTTGCTTGCGAGGAGTCGTAGGATATGGCGTAGAAATAGATACACTTGACTAGGCCGCAATCAGGGTATAATGACGGCACGAGCATAACGTCGAACATGGCTGTGACTTTCATCGTCCGTAGCTGATGTATCAGTTTCATCCCAGCCCCAAACCACCTCGACCGTTCAGCCGTAAAAATGGCCATCCAGAAGGGAAGGAGGACATGTTTACGCAGGATACAACTGTACGCGAGACCATCCTTGCCGAGTGAGTACACAGAGTCATTCACGGAACGCGTGTTCGCGTACGCGAGCAGGAAGAAAAAGAAACTTTTCCATCAAATATGACTCACTGTGTGTATCACATTTAAGACAAATTTACATAATAACCTGTGTCTTGCACGCTCAGTAGAGGCGCCTTACCTGGACACATCGAACCGTACGAGGTTTGTTGTTCGTTCGGTGGAAAATTGTGCTAATTTAAGGGTAAAACCACACCCCGCCAACGCGATTGGTAGCGATGTTTTGTCAATTGTAACACGCGCTCCACTCTAACCCACTTACTCGGTTTAGTAGTAAAATTCGGTCGTTTCCTAAGGTTTCCTTTTGGGTAAACAGTGGTAAACGACCCGAAGCGGGTTAGAAGCAAAAGCACGACTAATGTTACATCCGAACCGAGCAATGGTGCATATTCGTAGGATGGTGGTTCTATTTTTGTTTGCCGGTTTGTCACATGAACCCTGAGAACTTCATTCCGCGGGCAGGCTGACTATCGCGGCTAGTATGAGATATTTATCATTAAATAGACATCCCTTTTAGCGATGAGAATAACAACACTCTTTTTAGTGAGTCAATTCAGAGTGAATGAGTCGTTATTAGGAGTCAGCTCGTTTAACGACTTATTTCGGAGCAATAAAAAACACCAGCCATAAATCTCCTAAGGCTATAGCCTTACTTTTTTTTTTGAGTAATTTCGCTAAAATTTAAAAATTGATATATTTTATTGCGAATTTGTTGCAATAAGTTTCATTTCACTCAAATAATGCTTTAAATTAGAAAAAGCATAAAAAATAAGAAAAAAATTAAAAAAATATTTTCAACTCGAAAATTTCATAAGGGGTACCCCTTGCCATTTTTTTGAGCAAATTAGCAAAATTTAAAAAATTGTTTTATTTTCATGCGAAATTGTTACAATAAGTTTCTTTTCACTCAAATAATGCTTTAAATTAAAAAAAGCATACAAAAAATTAAAAAAATCAAAAAAATCTATACATTTACCAATCTCCAAGGCTCATTTTTGCACCAAGTTTTGCCTATAACTCGGTTGGTATCCAACGGATCGCCAATCTTTGCCCGTGGACGCTAGATGGCATCAATGGCTACATTTTCTTCTTTGACGGCCATGCCCTCGGATGTCTCTGGCAGGAGTTATTCGAGGAACCAATTTCCATACCCTGTTTGAGAAAATGTAAAATTTTCCTCATTTTTGCACCAAGTTTTGTCTATAACTCGGTCGGTATCCAACGGATCGCCAATCTTTGCCTGTGGTCGCTAGATGGCACCAATGGCTACATTTTCTTCTTGGACGGCCATGCCCTCAGATGTCTGTGCCAGCAGTTATTCGAGGAACCAAATTCCATACCATTTTTTGAGTAATTTAGCAAAATGTAAAAAATTGATATATTTTAATGCGAAATTGTTACAATAAGTTTCTTTTCACTCAAATAATGTTTTAAAAGAAAAAAAGAATAAAAAATAACAAAAAAATAAAAAAAATATTTTCAACTCGAAAATTTCATAAGGGGTACCCCTTGCCATTTTTTTGAGCAAATTAGCAAAATTTAGAAATTTGTTTCATTTTCATGCGAAATTGTTACAATAAGTTTCTTTTCACTCAAATAATGCTTTAAATTAAAAAAAGCATACAAAAAATTAAAATAATCCAAAAAAATCTATAAATTTGTCAATCCACTAAGGCTCATTTTCGCACCAAATTTTGCCTATAACTCGGTCGGTATCAAACGGATCTCCAATCTTTGCCTGTGGTCGATAGATGACATCAATGGCTACATTTTCTTCGTGGACGGCCATGCCCTCAGATGTCTGTGCCAGAAGTTATTCGAGGAACCAAATTCCATACCATTTTTTGAGTAATTTCGCAAAATGTAAAAAATTGATATATTTTAATGCGAATTAGTTGCAATAAGTATCTTTTCACTCAAATAATGTTTTACAAGAAGAAAAGAATAAAAAATAACAAAAAAATAAAAAAAAATATTTTCAACTCGAAAATTTCATAAGGGGTACCCCTTGCCATTTTTTTGAGCAAATTAGCAAAATTTAAAAAATTGTTTCATTTTCATGCGAAATTGTTACAATAAGTTTCTTTTCACTCAAATAATGCTGTAAATTGAGAAAAGAATAAAAAATAATAAAAAAAACATTTTTTCCGCACATTTTCGTTTCAACTCACGTATTTGCTCCTTTTGCAACTCGACTCACCACGGCTCATGAGTGTAAGCATAATTGCCCAAAACGCTACATCTTCAAAGATATTTACTTTAACGGATATTGGATAACCTACTAAACAGATTGAAGCCACTTAAAATACAATTTCATATTTAGAATAGATCTCTCAATTCCACCCTAACAAAGTAGATACTCTTTCCTTCCTTTCTATTCCCCGTTGAGGGCAATTAGATTATCTAATCAAGATCTGTCGAGTGAAGCGTTTCCAACACAACTCGTCTCGTCGTGTAGAACTCGCAACAACAACAACAAAAAACCAGAGTCTCATTAGCATATGGACGTAAAAATTTGGAACGTATGTACAGTACGTACGTTACATCTTTCTCTCCCAAACAGCTCTCGTTTCAAACGGATCGGACACATCTCGTCGTGTCTGTTTTTCCTGCACTTTTCTGCAGCTACATATTCGCACCGGTTGGAACACAGTTTCCCCTACGTGAGAGTCAACGTCAGTTATGAGTTTTATTCCCTGTCCTTCATGTTCATGTTGCAAAGCAGTGACGCGATGATGAACCACGGTGACACATCCAATCATTGACGTAGTATGCCAACGTACGTATCCCTCACGTCACTCCAGAGCGTCGCCATTGTGTCCAATAATTATAACCCCATGGAAAGTGAGAAACGGTAACCAATAGTTTGTCTGGCGGTCATTGCAGCGGAACTAAAAACCGGATCAACAACAGACTGCGCTCTTGATGATGTGGGCGATAATGAGCTGCATGGGTTGTGCAATTGCATTTGCAACTACACCCCAAAGTACGCCGTACGAAGCAACGGGGAACTATCCAGCTGTGCAACGGTAGTTACCATTTTCAATCAGCCATAAAAAACTGGAGAAAAACGCACCTCCGCACAACCATATGGTGGTTTAGAAATGCACAACTTTAGTTCACAGATAGGTTACTTCAAACAAAAAAAATCCGATCACAACATGAGCAGAAGATACGTGAAATGGTGACACTAATGTTGCTGATTACTACTCCTTATATCCCAGTACAATTTTATTTGTTTTCCAACAAATTTACACCACCAAAAAAGATGGACCATATGGGAGAGGCACCGTACAAGCAAAGTTGTACGATGTTCAATACTTTTAACGACGCGACGCGAGAAGAGCGATGAAATGGCAATAAAAAGTAATTTGCCGGAAAGAGGAGGTCAAGTTTTACGCATTGAGCGACCGTTGGAAGCAAAATGAAAACGGCATTTAACTCATTTTCAGAGGGTTTAAAAATAAATTACGATAAGATTCAAAACTCACTGACTGCCAAGGACGACCTCACAGTAATGCATATGAGGTTGTGGCGTTTTTTTTTCACCACCTATTCCTCTGCGTGTTTAGTGCACGTCACATAAATATTTCCAAACAAAAACACCACACCGGAAGAGGATAGGGAGGAAAAAAGGGAAGGGAGCAGAAATAAAACAGTGGCAAATTTTACAAGAAACACACGGAAAATGCAAACAAAAACACAACACGCAAACACTGCCATACACACACACACACACACACACACACATGAACACATTTGAGAAAAAGTACACTCGGAAGAAGGAAAAATGGAAGAAAAGGAAGAGGGAGGGGATGCGTGGGGAGCGGAGGGAAAATCGAAATAAAACTTCACAAAAGCAAACACAGCACATAAATCATCAACGAATATGCAATACACTGGATGGAATTGGGAATGTGTAAAAAAATATGCCCCCCGTATGGAAGATACACAAGACGTTATAGTTCCGAATTCCGGTTCTGAAAATCACGAGTAATCAGTGAGAAAATAATATCAAGGCAACGACATTATCATTTCTATTTGAAAACCGATCGAGGAAAGACGTGCGAATTAGATAAAGTGAAAAATGACGTTAGAAAGATCTTGAATATTGTATATGTATGTATGGAACTTCAGGAAGACATGAGGAACCTTCAAAGTGGACTGAAACAGGTGCATGATTTTAATCAGGTTTCCTCACAGTGGAGTGACGATGGAAACATCATCGATGGATTGACAGCAACCAGGCCAGATCTTTGATCGGCCAGGCTTGAAGGGTATTCAACACCAATCATCATGTACTTACCGTTTAAACGGGCATTTTCCGGGCCTCGTTCACGCAGCTGGGAAGTAGCCGATAGGACGGCGTGCTCTAGCAGAGGTTCGTTGCAGTCATACTCGGAATAGGACTCTTTTTGATAATATTCTGAAAAGAAGAAATGAACACAAATGTCAGAGACGTTGGAAATATGTATGAAGTTCTCTTCCGAAGTTGCGAAATTGTGCGGAATTGGCAACCATCAGATCGTAATTTTGTCTTCTGATTTTTCTCGCTGTTGGAACTGCTATTGGTGCCAAGAAATGGAATATATGATAACCAAAGGTCGTTCAAACGGAACTAGTGACCACTGTTATCCTCAATCCTTCAATTACTCAACACCCGTATGGATGTTCGTTTCGACTTTCTCTAGTTAGGTTTTTCGGCTAATACAGCAAAAGCCCGCATTTTCACTCATTTACCAACCATAGCCAACGTATCACTTTAGCCTAAACAAACGCATTAACCTTCATCCGAGCTAATGGACAAACAATAACTTCCAAAAGCCACCTTTACCCGGTTGATGCTCAGCTTCCTGTGCCATAATGCGATTTCCGACATCCTTTTTAATCGCTTCCGTAGTGCCACGTAGCGTTGTGCTGGTGGTTTAGCGTGATTGGATCATAGAAGAGATCGAACAACCACTATCGAACTGTGGATGATAATAAATAGCGTAAAATTCGCCGTTTTGTGCCTCTCCAGAACTCATCTCTTGTCGTTCGTTTCGTTGTAATTAAAAACAGATTTTCCACCCGATCAACGATACTGACTGACGGAGGGAAATTCAATCATTCCTTCCGGTTTGATCATAATCGTAAAGTGAGTTTATTAAACGCACTAGAGCAGAAGCGTCAGTGCACATTCTTGGCTGCTTTTTGGACGAGTCGCGACATAGACAAACCGAAGGGAATGATAGTTTCTCTTGGCGTATTAGGGGAAAATGGGGGTTAATAAATTTTACGCTATTGTTTTTCTCCCTTTTCCCTTTTTGCTGTTGTAAGTAGGTTTTGATGGTTTATCGAGGAAAACTAGTTTGCCACAAAACGAAGGCGAGGCCTTTCGATGTTGAGAAAAGAACGTTCAGGAAAGCAGGAAAAACACATCAAGTGGCGCTTCGGGGTGTTATCTCGTTTGATGTTTTTTTGTTGTTTGTTCTAAGAGAACAAAATCAATCCCTTTCGGTGGATCGATTGAAGCCTTGTAAAAACAAAATACAACCCATTTCGTAGCATAATGGAGAAAATAAAGCACTCACGAAAGTATGAACATTTCCTACCCAGTAAAGTGTTTTGGGTTGCGATGCTTTAACAGAGCTCTTTGTCGTCCTTGTGCGACAATGTGCGAATTGGGCTTTCCTTCTTGCAGTTAAAATACCAAACCCCCACCTTGAATATTGGGTGATAGCTAAGACCCCTTCGAACGCATTTTTACCCTTATGGTTTTGCCCTACTCTGCGGGAAATATGACAAATAAATCACAATGCTTCTCGTCACGGGGTGGATGGTACCCCTCGAAATGCTGTTGGTCACCGGTTATTACTAAACTGAAGAACCATACACATAGGTGTCTATTGAATCCCGTCCTGGGGTGGAGTTCTGCGCTTATATGCGTAATATCCCAAGGCTACTTTTAGTGGCCACAGAAGTGCAAACAGAACGAAAGCGACCGTTACCTTCTGTTGGTGTACAAAAAAAGGGTCGTTGAAGGGAAATGGTAAAAAATTGCTCTTAAATACCAGGAGCTGCAATGGCGAGAATGTGTAATGAGAGAGAAATGGCCATCTGGAAGTGGTTTTATCGCCATCAAAGTGATCGTTTTCTTCTAGACTCTTGGAAAGTACTGCAAAAATACCCACTCACGTCACGCCGATGCATTTTGAAACTGATCCAATAATTTTACACTAAAGCAAATCTTCACTTCAGACACTCTTTCTCAAGATTTGTCTGCATTTTTTTTTTTTTGACAAATTCTATAACGTCTGTACCAGGAAAAACGATGCACGAAATGAATATTTAACTGCATACGAAAACCATGACCAGAGACAACGAAAGTATGGTTTTGCGGCATTTAGCAACAAATCAAGCAGTCCAAACTGGGGCACAGAACCTTGGGCTGCGAACAAATTCTTGGCAGTTTCAGTAATGCTGGTCCCATGCAAGGGTTGAAAGGGTGCAGAACGTTTGCTTTAGAACAACAAGCGACCGGAACCAACTAAGGCTGACAGAATAAACGAATGTCCCGAGAGTGTTTACACATGCACAATGCCAGAGGGAAGTTTCAATCCCTTCTGGTCTTTGGTAGGAGAAGCTGCAACACCAAAACCAATGGATATCGGCAATCGATTTAGGGTAACGGCTGATGTGATTGGCAGCTTGTGAGGTGACAAATTGATTGGAATCTTAAATTCTTAAATCATTTATTTGCTGACAAGATCTGCACCAAATGTGATCATTCTTCTTTGCACTCTTTGAAGTTGAAGCGTGCTTTTGAAATAAAAAAACTTTCGGCTATTTATGATCTGTATTTAGTGACAATAAATAGAAATTTGCATTAGGAGCAATTCTATTCGACATCAGATGATGCAATAGAAGAGAACCCTACCACAAAAGACAGACAGGAAACAAGTAAATCAATAATTGGATGGATTCCAGAACAAAATTTCCGCACAAGTATTTAAGAACTGACGTTAGCAAAAGTAGTAAAAAAAACCCACAAAGTACGATAGTTAGCTACTGATGAGTAAAGTTCTTCACCGCCGCCTGCTGACGCATCAAAAATAAATCTCTATTGACAGTTTTGGCAAATCGTTACATGATGATTAATCCCCATTGGAAATAGCAAACAGCTGTTCCAATTCTCACCAACCACCTCGAATCTAACATCCAAAAGCAAAGGTGATTAATATGCGTTTCATTTGTAAGAACAAATGCAAAACATCATGTTTTCCCGTCATTGCGGAGTTCTTGAATTTTTTCTTATTTTTGTTGTTGTCTTTTTCACTGCAGACGCGTGTCAAACGTCGATTTTGGACATGCACGAACACAAGGAGACAAAAAGAAAACTTCCGACCTACAGCTACACAACCGATTTCAGTAAGCAAGCATGACTATCTCGGACGCCACTAGGTATACAAATCCGTCTGACTTTAGAATCCGATGCGGGAATAAAAAACAAAACCTCGAACATCGCAACACGGGACACGTGCGACAGATTAATTCCCGTGTGACGGTACGCACTCACTTTTTTTTGGCGAAATATCAGTGCCGTTTGTGCAATTCGTGCACACGACGAAAGATATTTTATTGATTTTCCACGTACCGGCAAAATAGGAAAACTCATCTTCACTACCATCTCTCGATAGCAAAAGGGGGAGTTTTCCCATTGCTCTTTTCACCGGAAAACCGGCTGCCGGCCGGATTCTGTAGCCGGTATATTTGTTCTGCTCGCTTGTTCCCCCTTTGCGGAACATGCGCCATTCGGCGAAGAACATGATGGTGCAACACACATAAATGAATGAAGAACCATCAACAGTGGCCCTCAGTGCGCAGCATCCGAATCCGTAAGTTTTGACAGCTACCAGACGCCTCTTCCGGGATCCGGGCAGCGCTGCCAGTTCAGGGCAAGGTGGGAAACAGCGTCCAGAGTCGATCCCAACACGTGCTCTGCTTACGAGACCGTGCGTCTGGCTCGATGGGGTGGTTGATTTAACAACACTCAATGTTCGAATGAGTCAGATCCGTTGCGGGCGGTACGAAAAAGGGACCAGAAAGGTATGACTTCGTAGACTGACAAGTGTCTTTTCCATTTAAAAACAATTAAGAACGTACCGTTCCTGTGTGGGTGTGTGTGCATATGTTTGGTACCTTTGAACAAAACGAATCATTAGGGGAATGAGAGCTGAAGTCTTGAGGATATATTTTACAACTAGGCGACAAAAATGTTCCACTCTTTAGCCACGACCACCAGACACGGGGGACAATATTTCATCTGCTATTTTAAGCATTTCCATTTCAAAGTTGTTCTGTTGTTTTTGTGCTGTTGTTGTTGTGACCATACAGATCTCCCACCCACTTTGCATAGAACATTTGTTTGCACTTTAGATCATTCACAATTTTCCAGCATTGTTCTATAAGTAATTTCAATGAGATGGCCCCACAATTGAATTAACCTGTTGTCGGTTTTGTTGACCAAGAAAAAAAAACAGCATACCTCACACAACAACACGGTGAGCGATACACGCCCATAAAAGCCTCACGACGACTACTACGATCGGTGATCGCGGCACACACGTAACAACGCAACCACCCGTCCGACGCATTCCGTTGACAGTTGTGAGTCATCCATTGATTCACGCGCGCAACTTAAACAATACAAGCACACCTTGCGAATGCAGTTGCTGGGGAGTGTGTGTTTGCGATAAGATAAACGCATGCACTCTTGCCAAACTGCATTGCCGAATGGATGTTGCACCGTGTGGTGCATTATTTACAAACATTGTACGTCTTTGAATGATAGATCTTCTCCTTGGATCAAAGAGGAAACTAGATGGCAGGTTGTAAATAGTGTCCATTCGATGAAAAGGTGGTGTGTTGGTGTGGTCGCGCAAGACGACCGTTACTTTTGTTCACGTTCACCTCACGCACACACACACACACGCATCGACTCGAGCGAAGACACATCGCGTGCCGCCGAGTTCTTGAAAAGCGCAACAGAATAACCAGTGTGGACTCTGGCGGAGAGTATGGGTGCCGATGGGCAAGCGACGTAACGAAATAGACGCGGTATTCTGTCAGGTGAATAGGTGGATAGCGCCTCGAACCAACACAACTACAACCGTACCTCGAACCAACTCCCAAACTCGGTTCGGATATATAGTAAAAACTAGCTTATGTGAAGTAGTTTTTCAATAGCTTACCTGCGGAAGTTATGCTGGCAGTGACGAAAAGTAACCAGACAATTCGATGAAGCGGCAATCCGCCTAATGATTTTGTCATTTTTTACGTTCCCGTTTCTTTCTAGACCGCAGACATTAGGAATGTGTTAAATGCCACACTACGGACCAACAATGGATTTCTCCGTACTACGATTTCTTCCTTGCTTGTAAAGGGTGCGATTTGATGGCTTCTACTTCTTCACACTGTCACCAAAAAAAAACTACACATTCACTCACACGCACAACGAATAGCGTTCCCGCGTGTCGCAAAGGCAGCTTCGTTTGAGGAAAACAGTATTTCTATGAAAACCGGCCAATCGTACACAATGGAAAATGCAAGTTAAAACAACTGTACAGACACACACACACACTAACTCACACCCATACGCACAACGAAACGGGTTTTAGAGAAAACAGCGGTTAGCAATGTTGCACAATGGCGTGAAAATACACACATACACACGCACAACCACTTTTCGCTGCTTACGCCGTAGAATGTAGTTTATTTCTATTATTCTGTCGTTTCTTTTAGTGTGCACACCTTAACAGGACCAACACTTGCTGCTGCTGTTACTTTGAACAAACACTACACAACTGCAGCACACAGCTACACGCGAGAGCACGAGAAACGTACGTCCGCACGCCTCGAAGAGTAAGCAAGGAATGCTGAAGTTGTGTTGTGCTCACTACACGCACCCTTCATATGGTACGTTGCAGTGACGCGCCTGTTTGACAGTTGTTTGACAGTATCCCACTGTCCATCACACAGTTTGCAGGGTTACTCCTTCTTAACGAAACTTCTCGTTGAACCAAATGTTTGTCGCCGTGCAAAAAAATTACTGTTTGAAGCGAAAGTTGCCCAAAACGAATCCAAAAGCGTTTTGAGCATCTCGCTGAGTCTAAACAGAAATATTGGACACTTTCCCAGGAGCTATATTAGCTCAATATAATGCATAATGCGTATCGAATTTCGGATCCTTATCCTTAACATTCGTAAATAGATTTCTTCCCGTTTTTTTACCACCTGTCTGTAAATTGTAAAAGGTTATAATATAAAATCATAATAGCACACATGCCTAAACTAACACTAACCCTTGCTCTATCTTTCTACGAATGAACGTGTGTCTACCTCCCAGTCACGGGCTCATAAAAGTTTCTTTTTTGATTTCGGCGTCGATATCGTACGAAATTCGACTCGTCGTGGTGTTTTCTGTGCTTCGGAATCTGACTCCTTCGGCGGCTCCTTCGAAGGAGCAACGGGCAACAGTTCATCCTCCCCATCGGATTCCACCATCAGTACAATGTCTTCCGTATGGTCCGTTTCCATTGGAGAAGGCTGTGACACAGCGTGTTTCTTTGCCGCTTTTTGAGCGATCGGTTTCGGTTGATCGATGGGCCAAGTATCGTTAGCATCTTCCTCAGCAGTTGGTTCGACAGTCGGTTTAGCGTTACCGGTGTCCAATGCTCGCGGATATCTACGCACAGCGATCGGTTTTGGAGAATTCTTTCCCACCGACGAAGACGCTGATACTAGCGCTTGTGTTTGTTGTGGATCGTTCGTTGTGTCCGAAGGTGTTCTCGGGTGTCGTCGCACCGCAATCGGCGTAACTGGTCGGTCTTTCTTCGAAGGACTTTCGAACTTTTCTTCGCTGCTGATAATTTTGTCCTTTTCTATGACAAATTCCACCGCTTGTAAATCCACGTTTTGTACAGTCTTTTCAACAGTTGGCTGCGCCTGAGAAACATCACTTTCGTTCGATTGATTTTCTGACGGCTTTGGCTTTCTTCTAATCGCTATCAATTGGGGTGACTTTTTATTTCCCTGGGCATCACCAATCTCTTTTGGCGAATTCTTTTGCTTCGGCGATGTTGACGTTGATCGTGTGTTTGCATGCTCAATGGTCTCCGATAGCGACGGAGTTGTACTGGGATTGTCAGCAAGCGATGTTTCAGACGATGGCTTTTCGTATATCGTTCCCAGCTCACCTTCGGCGAAGAAAATCAATGAACAGAAGCCATCCGTACTGGACACTATAAGTATTTTTCCATCTGATGACCATGACATGTCCGTAAGCCGGGTGTAATGAATATTGGATATCAGTGCAAATGGGGCGGCCTGCTGCGTGTCGTACAGATAGACAGAACTTTTTGTAGCCACCGCAAACACCATTCTGTACGGGAGCGGTACAAGAGGCGGTTTGGTTTCCGCATGTGGACGATGCTGGAAATACACCGGACAGAAGCGAACAGCTACCGTGTACTGATCAGGTGAAGGAAGCGTAAAACAGGGTCTAAAAAAAACAATAAATGTTATTTGATAAATAATGTCTCATTACGTCACAGGCCAACTTACTGTCGAAGAGAGTTCCGCGTGAAAATGTAGGTCGTGTTCAGTGGCTTTGGAACACCTTCGATTTCGGCAACCCCGGAAGGTGTAACGATCAGATTCCCATCCGGACTGAAGCATAAACGTCTGAAGAATGTCTGCAACGTATCATCGTGGAACAAACGAACGATCTTTTCTCGCAACGGATGCGCCGATGGTACGGGTAGTACGCATTTATTGCATCGCGAAACAACACGCTTCGTTTGCACATCGAATACCCGGAATGTGCGATCCGTGCTAAGCGTGGCCAGGTACTTATTTTGTGGATCCCAGGCAACGCCTTGTACAAAGCCCTTGTGATCTTGAAGAATCGCTTGACTTTTACCACGCTGTACATCCCACACTATCGCCGTATTGTCGACCGAGCCGCTGATAAGAAATTGCGAGTTGGCCGACCAAGACAGATCGTATACATCCTCCATGTGTCCTCGCAGAATCTTCAGCGTTAGCCATGTTTCCTTGTCCTGGTCGTTGGCCGTATCTACAATCGGCGAACGACATACGATGAGAAGGTAATTTCTTTGCCTAATAGTGTGCGAGTTACTCACCAAGAATGTTTAGCGTCTCCATTTCTCCTTTCTGTTTCCAAATGAATATAACACTTTCATCGTCTCCGGAAGCGAGCAGTTCACCTGAAGGAGACCATCGTACCGCATTTACCGCTCGCTGATGTCTTGTCAGATCAGCCGCCAGTTCCAAATTGATCGTCCCACACGTTGGGTTTTGTATCATGTACCAGATCTTGTGACACATTTGAACAATTAGTAATCTATCAAAGAAGCAACACCATTGGCTTCCCTACTCACCAGAACATGCGAATCAGTCCCACCCGATGCCAGCCGATATTGATGGTCACGATCGTTTGCTCCTCTCGGTTGAATATCTACGCTCAACACTGGGTCACGATTGTGCCATGATATTTCTGGGATTTGGCACTTCATTGCTAAACACGTACGGTCGATTGTTTCGCAGAGTAATTCGTAAAAGTAAAATTTGTTTGACCACCTTTCCAACCGATGAAGAAAACAACAAATTGAGCGCGCAAACTTTCCAACTGACAGGCCAGCGACTGTGACAACCGTTTGTCAACAAACAATACATTACCAAGGTTACGACATTAAATTTAGTGGTAAACTTTTTGCATATATGAATCGTTGAAGTAAAAATGTTATTCTATCGGAATGAGTCACAGGTTTTGTTTTTGTTGCGCTGGTCGTTTTTACAATTGGTTGAGAATGTGTTTGACAAATTCAGCAGTTCCTGGAAATTGAGAGAGTTTTTTCACTAGAGGTACAGCGAACCAATCGATGACATTTCAAGGAAAAAAGCATTTTGAGAAAATTTCGGTTATGTTGAAAAAAGGCACGATTAATTATTGCATCCAAATAGGGTAATAGGGAAACAATAGTTTCCGGCAGCTTAGTTCAGGTGTTATGCAAAAAACGAAAAAATACATAAACCATTAAATGAAGTTGGAAGTTGGAGAAAGAAATGAAAAATAAAATAGCTTTAATTACACAGCTTCCGAAAACTGGAGCAATCATCCTAGTTATAATAAATCTTTTTATAAAAATTCTTTACAAAATTGCCTTATCTATCGCAAAAAGGGTGGCCTTTTGTTCAACGAAACATTCCAACCTGCAAATCGTTGTGTCAGTGTAAGCAAAAAGTGCTGATGATCTGACCTGGTCTACCCGTACCGTGAAATAAATATTCGTTGCTGTCAAAGACGAGAACGAAGAAGGAAAAATATCGGCAAACATAGAAAAGCTATTCGTGTTATAAAATTTCAGTAAATCTACGTGTGGGTCAGACCAAAAAAGTGTTGCAATAAACGATATATCAAGGTTGTTTTCGACAGTTCACACGGTTACAGTTCCTCAGCCAAGTTGGATGTAAGTTACATACGGTGTAATCGGAAGGTGATCCGCTGTAGAACAAACCCCACACATATCCGCTTCCCTGATGACCAGAATGGATACTTTTCTGAGTTCCACTGGTGCATCTCTGACTTGAGGCGCTTCCCTCAGATAGGAAGTACATTTCCACGATGACCATGATTTCGTGATGGTTCTCATCAAATCTCGTACCTGTCTAATAGTTTGGTTGCTTTATGTACAGGAAAAAAAATCGTAGTAACCTCGAGTTTACACAGGAGCGTTGTAATGACCAGCGAGAACACATGCAGATCCCTGCCGATACATTGGAACAGTTGGCAAAAGTTTGTATCGGTTTAATTTCGTTGATCACAGCCCGAACAGTGAAAGGTGATTTCAAAGGAAGGAACAAGCAACGAGCGGGTGTGGCGTATGGCGCGTGTATATGTGTGTATGTGTGCATTAGGCAAAATTGCACGGCAAAGGTAGATGAGTAGTGATTCGAATCGGAATGCACTTTTATCCTGATGTACACCAGCTAGATGGCACAGGGCATTTCGATCTCTCTAACCATTACTCGAGGTCTTGATGCTTTACCTTCGTCATATGGTTAGCGTTCAATGAGCCGGAAGAAAGAGTGTGTCTCAGTTCGGTTCATTTGTCAAGCCTATGCGACTTTCTAATGTGGCTATTGCTGTGTCTGAAAACTATACCATAATGGGTTAACGCCTGTTGCCTTCATAGCATACGGCTTGCTGTGTGATCAGTACTCCCTAAAAAGGGATGACTAGGAAACTGGACCTTTGGTGCGTCATTATCATCATCTGATACACTGTCAACATTAAATGGAAAACATCGGATTATCTGATAGTCACGAGAACGTGTTCTCGTCATACTGAGGTGATGAAACAGGGAACGGCACGATTGAAATTGGCCACATCTGAATTGTTCCGCTTTGATCGCTTATCTGGCAGGGATTACACAGACGACATAAGAGAACGATCATCCGACAAGGGTGCATATCGAAGCATTGGAAATGCTTTACCCTAGTGCAATAGTGGAACTTCGGTTTAACGCCTTTTATACTAATGTTCCGATGTGTTCTACTTCTTTTCACAGCCCAACAAAATGGACAGTCCGTGTGAGTCGGAGAGCTCACTCGACGGGGGAGCAATGCTCCCGCCGAGCCCGGTTTCGCGGGAACAGCTGCAAAAGCGAATCGAAAGTCTCACGCAACAAAACAAGTAAGCATAATACCGACTTGTCACCATTGTTCACTTGTATTGCTACCATGCTCACTATCACATTTGCCGTCTCACTTATTCCAGGGTGCTTAAGGTAGAACTAGAAACGTATAAAATTCGTGTTAAAGTAATCCAAGAGGAGAACCGTTCCCTACGTCAAGCGTCAGTTATCATCGTAAGTAAACAAAGCTATAAGCATTAAGTCTTACATCCGCATGCCCCAATGATGGGAGGTGGGGGTGAGGGTGGCAATAAGAAAATAGATTCCGTCTGCAGATGTAATGCATCTATCTTGAGCGCTTTGCTGTCAACCTGCGTCGTGACCATGGGTGTGTGTGCTGTAATTGCAGTGCATTGATTTCCGATCCGATGGGACACAATCAGCGATGTATTGTTTACTGTTTGCATTTCGCTTATCATCCTTACGACCTTCCCGGCCCCACCAACTCATACTTGGTCCTTACTTGTTCTCTTACTCGTTGTAGCAAGCGAAAGCAGAGCAGGAAGAGGAGTACATCTCCAACACGCTACTAAAGAAAATACAAGCGCTGAAAAAGGAAAAGGAAACGCTCGCCCACCATTACGAGCGTGAGGAGGAATGTCTCACGAACGATTTGTCACGCAAGCTGGACCAGCTGCGGCAGGAAAAATGCAAACTTGAGCAAACGCTCGAACAGGAGCAAGAGTGTCTAGTTAACAAGCTGATGCGCAAGATAGAGAAGCTGGAGGCGGAAACGTCTGCGAAGCAGAACCACCTCGAGCAGCTGAGACGCGAAATGGTGGAGCTGGAGAACACGCTCGAACAGGAGCAGGAAGCGCTTGTGAACAAGCTGTGGAAGCGCATGGACAAGCTGGAAGCGGAAAAACGTTCGCTCCAGATTAAACTGGACCAGCCGGTGTCTGATCCAACCAGTCCAAAGTATGCTTTCGTTGCTCGAAGCTCATTTGTTTTGCAATGTTTTTTAAATTATTCTTCTACCCCCACCTTTTGCAGAGAAATAAGCCATCATCGTAACGAAAATGGCAACGACACTGCCACACAGTTGACGGCGCACATCACGAATTTGCGCTCGGAGGTGGACCAGTTGCGCAGCAATCTGGCGGCTGCCGAGAAGGAAAGCAAGGAAAAGACGCAACAGTTTGCGCACGAGGAAAAGTGCATACGCGAGGAAAACAAGCGTTTGCAGCGCAAGCTGCAGCAGGAGGTCGAACGGCGTGAGGCTCTTTCGCGGCATCTGTCCGAGTCGGAATCGTCCCTAGAGTTTGAAGACGAGCGGCTGTTCAATGAGAACGTATCGGCTTTGGCTAGCCAAAGACCCATCAGTCCCGGCGGGCTGACGCGTTGCATTGCGTGCGGTCAGCTGGTGAGCCGACGGGCTAGCGAGCGGTTTATTAAACCGGCTATACCAATTGGACTGAACACATCGGCACCGAACGTGCTATCCTCGCACTCAACCTCCACTGGTGGTGGTGGCGGTAGTGGAAGTCTGTTTCCGCTGCTTGGTGGAGGCGGTGGTAGCGGTGCCAGTACCGGTGGTGTTGGTGCCGGTTCGCTCAACAGTAGCATCGGTTCGTCGAACTCGAACAACACTAGTAGTAATATCTCGTTCACCGGTAATTCGTCCTTCGTGCAACCGGCCAGTCCAATGGATACCTCCATGTGCAAAGATTAAGCACGGTGCGGCTCGACAGAAACCGTGGATAACAACGGTTTTTCACTTTTCCTTTTTGTGGGGGGTAAGTTCCAGAAACGTCTGATAAGGCACTGAAATAAGCTTGGCTTTTTTCATACAATCGATCGATTGCAGTTCGATCGCCAAATCGTACGATTCACAGAAGCAAAAACGAAACAAACCAACAACAAAAAAACGTACAGTGTTTTCATGCTTTCCTTAAAATGTTTCTAAATGTTCGAAACCATCGATATCTTTCGGAATATTCATTTAACAAAAACCAACATAAGCTGCCTATATGCATACAAGTTTTCCAAAGCGGATAAAGATCATTTAGCATTAAAACAAACAATCCACCTCCCAGCGTTTTAGACGCCGTTATGCAGTGCCAATGCATAACTGTTTTCTTATCATTTCCCTACCCCGCGTTTAGCTTTTGGGTGTCCGTACCCTTGTTCGTGTCCGGCGAGGACAAACATTTTGGGCAGAGGCAGTTTGTTGGGAGGAGGTTGGAACATAGAGGATGGGAAATAAAAAAGTTATATTTCGGATACTATTATTATTAGCAAACACTAAGTGAAAAGGCAATTCATTCTGCGTGAAAATGTTCCTCAGCCGCTGTCGAAGCGTCAGCACCTGGTTGTACGGAGTAAGATGTGATTTCGCTACCGACTGGTTGGATGTATGTGAGCCAGAATGCTTGAATCAGATTAGTTAATATCTTAACGGGAAAGCACAGGAATTTTGGCGACGAGTAAAAGAATGTTACGTGACGGCAGGTTATTTCAATAGCAGATGAAATAGGGAAACTTCACTTGGTAGGGCGAATGTAATATACCGCCTGTTCTGCCAGCCAGTCAGTGGATGGTAAATTTCGACGTGATAGTAGTGGCATTGTTTTAAGAAAATTCGTTCTGTTACTAGTTGTCATAAACGTGAAGCGTGAACAAGAATTATCGGAACTTCTCTAACTTCACCGGTGTGTAAGTGTCAATGTTTTGCATGTTCGGAACATTTAAGGATGGGGAATTAAACTTAAAATGCGAGAGATACAACAATAACGAATTTGAGTGGACGAGAGAAAAGAGTGTGTTAAAAAGATACGTGGGAACTGCTGCTATCAGAATAATAGCTAGGACACTAAAACCATAATGCAAAAGTACTTATAGTATAGCAGATATAGTGACGCAAAGATTGCAAGAAGATGAAATACGTTTTGATAGAGTTTTTTTTGTATCTGGGTTTTTTTGCGCTTTCATTTTTATTGCAAACATTACACAATTGAAACAGAATTCAACTGATGCCAGCTCTGGTGGTAAGCAACCCCACCTTTGCTAACTATAGGACGAAGTGGTACCCAAGGAGTTTGTTTCCACCTCAATCAGCACAACGGCTGAAACATAATTAGAGAAACGTGTAAGAAATTACAGCAACGATATCTAACACGGATGTCACATTCATGTCGTTCAATCAACACTATAAAATAGGAACCATTTGACATATTAGTTATCTCTCTACATCCATCCCGTACTCGTAGACTCTCTATCTTTACTACACGATGGCAGTAATGGAGGGACAGACATGGAAATAACAGAACACAAAAAGAACACGAAAAAAACCAACAAACATAATAGGTGCAAGTGCAAATAGTAAAAATGAAGATGAAAACAAACAAAAAAATACACGTCATTATAGATGTTGACACTGTGCACAATCATCATTGAAACATAATCGGAACAATATGTAGAACACAATGAAAAAAAAGAACAAGCTAACAAAGTCAGTTGAATGGTGAAGGAGTTCTACTGTACAAACCGGTATTCTCAATCCAAAAGGCAACCCTTGAAAATCGTAGAAATGCAACAAAAATACAGGCCAGTACAGTATCAGCACATACAATTATGCACACGGAAGCAAGTGAACCGATCGATAGCAAACATATTCGGGACTACATTTCAAAAATCCATCCCACATCCAACACATCCCTTTCTACTCTCACATCAAATGTTGTTGCAGCTGTGTTACGTTAGTGTTGTGTAGTATAGATAACCGAAACGGAAAAGAGATATTGCAGAGCAAGAAAGGGGAGCGATAGAATTCGATTGATGATGTGTGTCTTGTGGCGTTGTTGTGTTAGGGAAAAAAGGGCAAAACTCCAGCACAGATGGAAATTTCACTTTAAACAGTAAGGAAGAACTTTTGCAAAATCGGAAACGGTGGCAAGAACAAACCGAATTGAAATATGAAGTGAAACGAGATGCAAAATAAGGGTAATGTGAGAAGGAGGAATTTACATGCAAAATTCTATTACGGAAATACTAGAATAACATACAACACTATTTACAAATATCTATCGAACGAGACATGTTTAGCTAACACACTTCTTAATGGTTGTTTTTTTTTATATGTAAACGTTCGCACGTGCGTTCGTGAAACGATAGCGCAGCGCACAAAATACTCGCACTCGTGGGCATGTGTTCTGTGCTTTAATACTATTATTATTTTTTCTTGCGAATGATGTATTGAATTTTGAACTTTAATGTTTATCTTTTATCTTGCTTACCAAACCGAGAAAATCCCTGCGTTAGTTCGACTGATACGTTGTTGTTTCCCATTTCTATTGCCTTATTAACTGTAATGTTGTTTTCGCTTAAGTATGAACTTCAAAAACGGGAGAGCTATGGAAACGTGTAAGGATAATCAACAGTTCCCAGGTGTATGAAGAGGTGTAGAAGTCGCTTTCATGTAAACGAGCATATACATCCCAGACAGAGATAGAGAGTGTTCGGCATTGTTTTGGCCATAAATGTGATTCTTGTATGGAAAATTATTAAAATTAAATTTAAAATTATTTGCGCTAAGGGCAGGGGTGGCAATTGTGCGAACGGAAATTAGGGCATACACCAAAAGCGATGCTGCAATGGTTTTACTGACTCTCCGTTCATGGAGAGGAACAGCCTTGAAGGAAAGGACAAGAACGTTGGGAACCGGTAGCAGTAGTATACACAGTTGGGCAGGGTACTGATTTGATTTCGTAACACACGCAACTTCTTTACAAGCAAGCATAGGCCAGGGTTCAGGCGCAAGAGAAGAATTTCTACAATATATTAAGGCAACAGCTTACTGTGTAACCATTCTTATCTTTATTATTACATTATCATTATTATATTACGACATGTATTGACATATTATTTTCAAAAATGCAAAACGAATGCAAAATAAATAATGGTACATAAGGTTGTGTTGTTTCTGTTTTCTAAATACGTTTTACGGCGTTAACCACGGATTTGTATAAAGTATCATCACTTCCTAAGAACCTCCGGCAAGGCAGGGCATCTACAATTTCCTCGGATAAATGTGACTATTTGTTCAACATTACAGCTTCTGCTTTCTTTTATCGAGAGCCACAACAGTTCCTCAAGGACATTCCAACTGACTGTTTGAATTCGAAGCGTTTCAAGCGTTTTGTTTTTAAATCGCTCCAATGGTTGCGAGTAATGAAACACGCACTATAGACAAGTTGACAGCAGCGACAAAAAAGAACAACAACAAACAAAACACGCAAAATCTGCTCCACGAACCTGCGATTGCCAGTCCCAGTCGAAACACTCGCAGAATCACAGCAAAATTAGAAACTTTCATTCAGCCCAGCTCAGATGCTGCAGTCGCAGTGCCGCGGATCGTTGTGGTGTTCCCGGTTTCGGTTTCCCCAATACGGTACATCACCGTTTGTGAATATATAGCACCACGGTTCAATCAATCTCGAACGGTATTTTCATGCTTCACACGAGTTTGCGTGATATTTGTTGTGCAGTTTTAAAATAATCACCAACAAATCTTTAACCCTTATCCTTTTTTAGGGCAGTGCAAGAGCGAAGGAAAGGGAAAGAAAGTGTTGTTTGCCGAACGTAAAAGTTTTGCGGTGCAGATATAACGTGCTTCGAACGAAAATTCCAAAAAAAAACCGTGAACCATACGTAGCGAGTGGTACTGCATTCGTTGGATGCTGCGCGTGGTAATGCGGGTGTGTTTTGATCATTTTTGATTGTCAACAATGGGGTGCTGGTAGTTCAGCATTTCCATTCCGTATTTTCCCATCCACTTAAAACCAACCTTCCGAATAGCGCACGGCAACTGCAACGGAAGTGTGGAAGCGTTACGTGAATACACAAACGCGTGTGCGGAAGAAGAAAAGAAGTGAAATTAACCTACTTCCACGGTGAGGACGTGTGCGTGCATCTGACTGATTGGCATATATGTGGTTCGATGTCATCGCAAAAGTATGCATACGAAATTGGGCAACTGTTGAAGAATCTGAATGCGTCGTCCTACAACATACCGCCGACAGCCGATAGCAGCACCATGCCTGACCAACATAACTCCCACACCGTGCTGAGCTGGACATGTGAAAACGTAAGCGAATGGGCACGGAAGGAGGGTCTATCGCGGCGCATCATCGAGTGGATTGCACGGGAAGACGTCGATGGTCGATGTCTGCTGGCGATTACCGAACAGGATGTGCACGATCTACCGCAACACTGTGCCTCGCAGCTACGGTTCGGTGATATCAAACGGTTCTGGTTTGCCACCAGGCTTCTACAGCGTCAGCATTTGGCCACCACCGGTTCGGTCGGTTTGGCAGGTCTTTGGACGCCGGACTACAGTATGAATGGTAGCGACATTTCTTCCCCTCCCGGCCACCATCCGCTTCATCCGCACAACCATCATCACCACCCGGGCGGGGCCAGTTCTCATGGCGGTATCGGGACGCCACATCATCCTTCCTCATCCAGCTTACACCACCATCCACACCACGCCACGCTACTGTCCAGCATGGGAACAAGCTACGGTTCGGTGGGATATAGCTACAGCGACCTGGAACGCATTTCACCACCAATGTCCATCGACGGTTGTGCCACGTGTATTCAGCCGGAATTTTTCAAAACGATGATAAGTTTAGGTAAGTAGAGGTAGAGGTCGAGAGAGAGAAAGCGTGAGGGAGGGATTGCGGTTCCGGTTGGTCGATAACTGCATTAAATCCAATTGAACGCTACGAAACATGGAACACACAAATACGCAGGAAAACCCCCGGCTCCCTTTTAGGCAATGGGCTGCAATGCGTGCAATTCCCTTTTCGCAAGAAAGAACATGCGAGAACGAACTTAATTGGTAGTGCAATGCACTCCCCGACGTATCCACCCGCTCTGGGAACGATTTTTAATGGGAAAGAAATATGTTCCGATCGAAGAACTCGCAACGTACGATGTATCACGAATGACAATCCCCTCTAGAACGGTGTTTTCTACCCTCCATTCCACCGCGAAAACCCGCCCCTATATTATTAGTCGGACGATTGAAGAGGCCCTAATTCAATTTCCTCTCGGTAGCAAATTGAGTGTCACTCTCGTTCAAATGCTTCTATTTATTCGTGCCAATGAATCTCCAGCGGCCTACTAGGCTAAAAATGCACCAAACTGTCAGGAAATGCAACCGTAGCCAAGAGCGCTGCTTTTAGGAGCTTCACTCCTATTTCTGGACCATCGGTCCGTACGGTGCGAGTCCGTAATTTGAAGCTTTCAAGGTTTCAAAACGATTTTAGACGGATGTTCCGGAAACGGTAGCATGTATTTCTTGTAGCGTAGATTTAAACGAAGAAAATGGAAAAAAAGCTGAGGGCAACAATTTTCGATTAAATAAGATAAGAATAGATATGTAGCTACCGAACGCTGGTCTGGTTGGATATGAGTCATTGATTTTTAGGTTATTTCTTATCTTTCGGCTTATCTGCAGCTGCCCTTCCTGCAAAATACACAAACACACTCGTTGAAACAAGTTTACAAACCAATAATCTCCCACTTTCCGCGTGTACATATTGAGCGAATGTCGGCGAAAATGCGAACGAACCACAAAACATGCGCCAACTTGATGGTGTCGGCTGTTATTTGATCGAAATATTTCGATTGATTCGATGCTCCCTCAAAAACTACCAAAACAAGCAAGCAAGCGCGCGATAATCGGTGGTATCGAAGGCAACGCACGCTTTTTAGTTTGCTGAACTGTTTTTTTATCTATTTGTTTTGTTTTTATTGAATCTATTGCACAACACGCTAACACGGTGTAGCGAAGGCAAATGAATATAAGATGCATAATTTATTGTTTTTACTTAAATGTGCATATTGATTTCGTTCATTAAACCTCCTCACCCCGCGGTTGTTATTGGGTGACGAGGAAAAAAATAATTCATTACCTTGCCTATTTGTTTTGTCGTTATCGTTTTTTTGTGTGCTTATAGCACGCGGGTAATATTTTCATGCGCTAAATTGCATACGCAATCATGTTTGTCCGGCCTGGTGTCAAGTTAAATAAATCACGCTGCTTCTTAATTAAAAAAAAAGCTTTCCATTAACAGGTTATTAAACCCTTTCCTGATTAATGTCTGCAATTACTGGTCACACTTGCGTCAATTCGGCAATTTTTACCCACAAACTGATTGTGTGTGTTCGGTTCTAATTACGGAAGGATTACTTGCGTTCGAATGCGGATTAAGGGAACAATTAACTTATGGTCCGGAATTGATGGTGACGCAGATCGTACCATCATCAAGCTAAATAGATAATTAATAATCTTTCCGAAAAATGCATTTTTAGCGTTAGCGGCCTGGAACAAAACCATTCCTCAGACATCTGGATCGGATCGACCCCCCAAGCGTGCGGCGGGGGTGTTAGCTTCATTATTAATTTACTCACGTTCCCGGTTTGACGGACACCAGGGCCGAACCATCGACGCTAATCGATTCGTAGCAACAGCAACAACAAAACCGATTGTCTTACCAACTTTGCCAAATGACGCGCCGATCGTGCCGACCTTAATTTAATGTTCAAAGACGTCCGTGTTACTTGGCGCGGTTCTAGCGTACGGCATATGGATCTTATTGTGTGCGCGAAGCGTTACTTTTATTTACTTTCCGATACCACCCAACCAGCAAACCGGTGGGATGGATTTAATCGGTTTGTATTTCGTCCTCACTGTTTTATGCCTCGCTCGGTCTTTTGACCACAATTTGATATAGAAAACGCAGAAACGTAGAAACGGCTGCGGTTATACCGCGATTGACGCCAAAATTAATCAATGTTTATCAGCAGCACAGATTGTTTTGAGACGTTGTGTGATTGTTGACCGATCCGTTCGAGGTATGCAATTGTTGGGTTGTAAACAAATCGCCTGCGCCAGTGAATGTCGCTGATGGCGCATTATAGCACAGGCAGATTTGATGCACGAACACAAATAGAGCGAAGCGCGAAAGTGCAAAAGGGAAATCCATCGCCGGGTGCTTATACGTCCCGCACACAAGTCTCAAGTACTCAAGTTCACAGTAAGGAAACGTTTCTTCTCGTCCCCTATCGTTCGATCCACTCGATGTAGGAGATTGTGTTCAAAGTCCAAGCACAGCATAGAATCGGAACAACAACACTCTTTGTTCGGGACTGGCACTGGAGATGCCTCACACTGCCTCACACACTTGCCGATGACTAATTCCCTTCACGAAGCGTGAAGAAAGCATGGTTAGTAGGTGGACGATAAGAAAATGATGCGAGCGGTGCTCGTTTCAGTGCTCTTTGACGTAGGTGTCCTTAAGGCCAAGCAACGCCAAACACCTGTGGCCGAGAATGGCCAGATTAGGTTTCCGATTATTCACGCGTACATGGAATGGTCATGGTCGTTGCGCTGGGAGATGTGTTTTTTTTTTATCTCAACCGCGGATTAGGGATTTCTTTGTTTGACGCTGTACAAGAAGGAAGTGATAAGAAGGTTTTAGCCGTTTGATGTCTTTGTCCTACTCACACAACACACATAGATTTCTTGTAACAATTTAGCTCAAAAAGTAGTGTGAGAAAAAAATGATTTAAGATATCATTTCGAGGCGGTTTGTAAGCGACGTTTTACGTATGCAATATGTAACGAATGTTAATGATAATATTTCTAGGAAAAAAGATAATGTTAACATACGTTTTTTATTCTCCAAAACTGTCCATTTCTTTTGAATTTCGCGTTTGCTTTCGATGGTCGTTCGTCCGCAACACTTATCACTGCCCATAAAAGCTTTTTTTTTGTGGTCCCGCTACGAATTGGACACATTGCATAAGTTAAGCTTTGGATGAGGTTGCTTCTGTTGGATGACGGTATAAAAATATTCGTTGTGTAAAACACGAAACATGGGTTGAAACAATTCGCTTCACGTATGATGGAAACGTAAGAGAGTAAAATTTAAAGAAAGCAAAAAAAAATCTGCATCATAAACTGTGCCACGGTGTGTATGTTGGTGGCCATCTCGGTTCCACACCTTCGCTCCGTCCAATTGCACCCGCAATTCTCACACACAATATGAAATTAAAAAGCTCCAACAATCTTTTACCCACTTTCACCCGTATGATGACGTACAACGGTGGGCGCAAGAGATGAAACTTTTGTCCAACCACCAGCCTTTGTGTTAATTTTGTTGGTTCTCTTTCTTCGCCTTACACAGGTTACGCCTTTCTAGTTACCTGGATCACCGCATTCGTCATGGTGGTGGTACACGAACGTGTGCCGGACATGAAAAAGTATCCACCCTTGCCGGACATCTTCCTCGACAACGTGCCGCACATACCGTGGGCTTTCCACATGTGTGAGGTAACCGGCACGATACTGTTCTGCATCTGGATGTGCGTTCTGGTGGTGCACAAGCATCGGTAAGTGTAGCAACCTTGGCCCGTTTTTTTTTCTAGCTACGGATGACCTTATCCAATGCTCCAATGCAAAACGCATTTGATGATGAATGTTTGGCTTCCGCATCTTCCCACAGCATGGTGTTGCTGCGCCGCTTCTTTGCCCTGGCCGGGACCGTGTTTCTGCTCCGCTGTGTTACGATGCTAATTACGTCGCTGAGTGTGCCGGGAACCCATCTGGAATGTACACCGCATGATCACAAATTCGACGATAGCAAGTAAGTGGCCTGGGGGAAAAGCTATTTCTATCCTTCAATTAAATGTCCTGGGTTTTTATGACACTTGTTTAGAGTGACAGATAGAGTTTATTTTTTCCTTCTTTCTCCAGCTTTTGCAAGGTGAAATTGATTCTTTGCAGCATTATGAATTTGTCAGTGAAAGAGGCTTTGGTGCAGAATCAATTTCATCGTCTATTAATTAGAAAGAATTCCTTATGAAAATAAATATAATCCTGTTCAACTTCAGAAAAGAACCATGAAATGGCTTCAACTATTACCACTTAAATCTCTAATTTATTAATTCAATTTGTTTCAATTCATTCGCAGCGTGCGTATAACCGAAATGATCTACCTACGAATCAGTCGTGCCTATACAATCTGGAGTGGACTCGGCATGTCCATACAGGGTGTCCGTACTTGCGGTGACTACATGTTCAGTGGGCACACCGTTGCACTGACGTTGCTTAACTTCTTCATTACCGAATGTATGTGCGGGCGTCCTCGCATCGATCCTCGCATCGCCAACAAATTGTGCGTTCTAATTCGTTCGATTTTGTTAATTCTTTTCCAACACCAAAAATAGATACCCCCCGGAACCTGTACTTCCTGCATACGCTCACCTGGCTGTTGAACATGTTTGGAATATTTTTCATACTGGCCGCCCACGAACATTACTCCATTGACGTGTTCGTTGCGTTCTACATAACGTCGCGACTATTTCTGTACTATCACACGCTAGCGAACAACCAGGTGAGTGTAGAATAGTGGGCCTTGTGTTCTGCCCTGCCTAATGCTGACCCGTGTACCTTTCTCGATTGTTTGCTGCCAGGCCCTTATGTCACACGATTCCAACCGTACACGCATATGGTTTCCGATGTTTAGCTACTTCGAAAGCTCCGTCGACGGTATCATCCCGAACGAGTACGACACGGTGTACGGTGTGCTGTACAAGATGTTTGCCTGCGTGCTGTACGTCAAGGATGTATGTATGCTCACTGCACGCCGGTTCTGGATCACCAACATCGATGGGCCGGCGGGTATGCTAAAGACGAAGGTACTACTACAACATCTGCACCAGAAGCAAGGTCAATCTCAAGCGGCGACACCGACGAATCAAGCGTCAACAAAGGAGGATCTATTAGCGCCATCCTCAAACACGGAAGAGCAGGCGGAAGCCACACGGCCACTCAATGCTCAACAAGGACTGATTTCGAACAATCTCGAACACAACGCAACCACTGTGCACAATCGCACACCGGAGAGAAAACCTGTCAAGTGTAACAATATCACTGCGGAGTATGACGTCGCCAGCCTGAAGCGTAAGTCGTTTGGCCACATTAATGCGACCCTTCCAAAAACCGCTAACGAAACGGTACAGTTGAATAACAATAACAACAGCAGCAGCAACAACAACAACAATAACAACAATCATCTTCCTCTCGACGGACCAAAGGACAACACCAAGAAGGAACTCTAGTGTGTACTGTGTAACTGTTAGGATTGGGGCAAATTGCCGTTTAGATCGTTCCCCAAAATGGAAACATTTTTAACCAACTCTAGAGGCTTTTGAAGCGGAACGATTCTACACGGCAAAGGCTTCCGTAGTTTACTACATTTAATTTAACGCTACTACTACTATTAAATTTCGCTAAAGCCACGTTCGTTTGGGGTTACTTAGTACGTAATGTTACACACCTATTGTTCTCCGTTATCTCCGAGAGGGTACAATTAAGCTGTTGGTTAAATTTTGGGAAAGGTAACGAGTAGGAGCGTTAGCAGTTGTTAACTGTTTAGGTGGCAGATGAGGAAACGAAACCAATTCGGATTTTCGTACAACGATCAAAAGCAAAACCACCGTATATATGTATGTACCTTCGGGTAATTTGTTGAACGGAAGACAAACTTTGTGATATTGTTTTTAAAAGTAATGCTCTCAGCTATTGCCGTTTGTTTGCACGTTGTGTTTTGATCGTTTTGTCTCGCGTTCGCGTTTTATCCTCCTTAGTTAGTCGGGATCCTCATTTCCAATCGTCGTTCTATTTATTGTCATTCCTCTTCGCAACGGGGCGAGTTGGGTTAAGTGTGGCAGGTTTTAGGATTGTAAGTGTTGTACTGTAACTTGCGTCCTTCAGTGGTTAAGTTATAGCGATTATGCGATAGGTGTAAGTTGAAGCACCCCGCCAAAAAAAAACACGATGAAACAATACGAAACTCTACCTTGGAAATACGTTGACAAACACACATAACTTAAGAACTTCCCACAAGTCCAGCCGTGCGTAGCATTATCTCGAGCATAAACAGTGGGGAAATAATACCGGTAATACTAGTCGAAAAAAGTCTTACAGTGCGAATTAGGTATATAGTAAAAAAAACAAACAACAGAACAGTATAATTATTGCTGCTTTTCTTAGACCCCTTTGGGCAATGTTATGATAAGAACCTATTCCGTCTCACCTTTCTTCAGCCTCTGCACAACCAATTGATTATCGGTATTGTGATCTATATGAGGAACGCTCTATAGGCTTTAGTAAAGAATAACAAATACACTACGTTTAACACACTCGATACATCCATATTTGGATACAGTGCTGCGATTGCCAAAATTCTAGCGAAAATCTAACACTCAACCAATGTACTTTTGCAAACGTAAAGCAAATCACATTTATTCGTTCGTTCTTCGCCCTTTTTAAAGATTTGCTTTCTGTACTATAGTACGATTTTCATAATTCGTTACAAACAAATGAATCAATAAAAAAACGCACATACAACTCAACTCAAAAGCAATAGAAGCTTCTAATAGCACTTGAATCAGGAATAGTGTAGATTTTTATAAATACTCCATCTTCGTATCTGGTACGATGTCTGTGGATGGGAAGGAAATTAGCAAGTAGATTTTGCAACGAACCCGATTGAAGAGAAATATAAATGCTTCAGATACTTGATTGGATTGAAGAACATCTCAACCATTTACTGCTGCGTTATTGTTGACGAATGTAGCTGTACATTCGTCCTCCGCGCCATCCGAAGGTACATTTTTGTTTTACTTTTAAGTAGCATCGATAGCAAGATAAGTAGCATCGAGCACGAGCTGCAGTTGACCAATCATGTTCGTGATGCTCTAGAACTTCCACATTCCAATCATCAACTGATTTCGGCTCTGATTTCAACTTCTCTCCCCAATTATGCACGCGATCTTCATCTACGCACCAGTCAGTTTCATATTCACGAGGGAATGGTTTTGTATCTTCCACACGATCACACTCTGTTGACCAATCATTCTCGGCATGCTCTAGAATTTCTACATTCCAATCATCGGCTGTTACCGGTTTCGAATTCAATTTCTCTCCCCAATTGTGCATCTTCATCTACATTATTTGCGTTTCAGTCCGTTTCAGTGTCTAGTATCTGCAGTTCGTCCCATCCCAAGCTACTTTATATACGTTATTCTTACCCCGTCACTACATTCTTAGCAATTGTCGCGTTTGCGAATTCAATTCGCATTAAAATTCATCAATTTATAAATTTTGCTAAATTTCCCAAAAAAAAGCTTAGGCTATAAGGAGGCTATTATTTGAGTAAACAGAAACTTATTTCAATCAATTTGCATAAAAATAATGCATACTAAAACAAAAGCTAAGGCTATAGCCCTAGGAAATTTTCAAATTTTTAGACTATTGTTTATTTTTTATTCTTTTTTTCATGGAACTTGATACCTCGAATAAATTCTGGCACAGACATCTGAGGGCATGGCCGTCCAAAAAGAAAATGTAGCCATTGATGCCATCTAGCGACCACAGGCAAAGATTGGCGATCGGTTGGATACCGACCGAGTTATAGACAAAAATTGGTGCAAAAATGAGCCTTGGAGATTGGAAGATTTTTTTGATTTTTTAAATTTTTTGTATGCTTTTTTTAATTTAAAGCATTATTTGAGTGAAAAGAAACTTCTTGTAACAATTTCGCATGAAAATAAAACGATTTTTTAAATTTTGCTAATTTGCTCAAAAAATGGCAAGGGGTACCCCTTATGAAATTTTCGAGTTGAAAATATTTTTTTTTATTTTTTTGTTATTTTTTATTCTTTTCTTCTTTTAAAACATTATTTAAGTGAAAAGAAACTTATTGCAACTAATTCGCATTAAAATATATCAATTTTTTACATTTTGTTAAATTACTCAAAAAATGGTATGGAATTTGGTTCCTCGAATAACTCTTGGCACAGACATCTGAGGGCATGGCCGTCCAAGAAGAAAATGTAGCCATTGATGCCATCTATCGACCACAGGCAAAGATTGGCGATCCGTAGGATACCAACCGAGTTATAGACAAAACTTGGTGCAAAAATGAGCAGTCGCGCTTCGAATAGCGACTTTTCGCAATTTTTTCTACATGGAGTTTCATAAAAAAAATTGAATCGCGTTCGCAAACGCGACAATTGCTATGCGTTTAGTGACGGGGTTACGTACCTTTGAACACCATTCATTCTAGTTTTTGCATTCAGTCATAGCACAGAAACCTGAAAAACACCTTTTATAAATAGTGTTGTTCCGTTTGTTTACATTTCGGAACACAGCCGAAAACAGGGTGCTTCGAAAATATAGAAGTTGTCACGGATGATTGTAAAAAATCAACAACAGAGCGCTTTTCGCTCTTTTCCATACCACAAAGATAACATAAATTGCATAAATTATGCTAAATCCTTAAAAAAAACTTTCATGATCATATAAAACCAATGTTCAGTATGATAAAGGAATAATTGCGCGGACAATCGCCTACCAGGTATAAACCAACCGTAAATGCAATCTGTCAAATCAAACAAATGCAAAAAAAAGAACAGCAGGAAAAGAAGATTTTCGGTTTGTTTTTGGTTTCGTTTGGTTCACTTTCATTTGTATTACAACACTTTTTGCATTAATTTGCCGTCCGCAGTGAAATAATTAACCATACAGCATCGTTTAATGTGACCGGAGATATTACTGTTCACTATAAAGCTGCAGCGATCGTCAATACACGGGTGCAACAAGTGATTTTGTGCCCGATGGCGGAACGTACATTACGCTGTCCGATGAAGGCTAGAAGAAAGCTTCTAGATTATTAATCTAATTACGGAATTAGCAGTAAGCAACCTTCTTTCCGTCTGCTGGATAGTGAAGATTCTGAGATTCTTCAGGTGTGATACAAAAATATGCGTATTCGTGATCGGTTAGGTTCTGGTCGCTTGTAACAAAAGCATCGGTCGGTTGTGGTGCGCGGCAGTGTGGTGGCGAGGGAAATCATATGACTGGCGTGCGGTCAGCACTACGTAAGCAAGCAAGCCAAGAGATTGTTATTGTTTGTCATACACTTCACCCCAAATAATCTGACCAACCGTTTGTGACCTCCTTGATCTAGGGATCGTGGAACAATTTCCGACGCCTTTATCCGGTGTAAATGAGAAAACTTCCTGTTGATCGCAGTAATTATGGAAACTCGTCGAAACGTTCCCATCGGTATGCCATCATTGTTATCGGACCGGTAAATTTGTGGTCGTGTGTGAAGAATTTTTGAATGAATTTTTGCCCTCCCTCGCTGCGGTCTTTGATCGGGTCCAATCAGCATTCAATCTTTGCCGTCGTCTGACGCCCGCCGATAAGGAACCGAACTGATGTGAAAATGTGAACCAATCGTCGAAAGCTTAACACCGGCACAGCACAATCGCTACAGCAGGGGTACACGCACTGGTGTGGACGCAATAGATTAAACCCGACAACCACTACTACTAGTTGGCATAAATGTACTCTGTTCGAAGGTGGGATACGATACGGCGAAGTAGTCGGCGAGCGAAATAGTACACCCGCGTGACGTTCAACTCTGGTGCGCCGGCATTGCGCGTGCGCCAGTACAAAACCGAGGCTGGCAGTGTGGTGTACCGGCGGCGGCGGTGGCGTTGCGATTCTGTTTGTAACTTAACTTTGCAGCGCAAAACAGCACTTTGGCCCACCCCCTCGTGTGTGTGGTCGTCAACGAAACGGCAAGCTCCCGACAGTTGCGTACGATCGTCCAACCCGGACGGACACATTCGCGCGGGGTTTTAGGAGCATCCAAACGTGTTGTAAGTCATCACCATGCCAAACCAGGCAGCGACGTCATTTGGCGCACTTGGTTGAATAATGAGATACACTTGGATGAAGGAAGGATTTACACAAAAGCAGGATCGTGCGTACACAGTCAAAGTTCAAACGTGTTATAGAGCTAAAACGCATTGTGATGGAAAATGATCTGCCGATCTTAAGAGAACCCGTTGACAAAACGTGCGTATGTGTGCGGGAGCGCAACAAGTGTTCCATTGTGGTAAAGAAATAAGCTTGCTGTATGTACCATAACAGAAAAATCGAAAATGTGAATACAAGCATAGGAAAACAGTGTGCAAATTTGTGCTGTGCTCAAAGTGCATCGGCGCCCGGGTATCGATCGTGCAGCAGAAAGCATCGGTTGTGAATTTTTGGTGAAGCAATTTACATGCAATAGTAATTACTCGGACGCGTGTGGAAGCTGACAGTTGGAAGGTTGAGAGGCAGTAAGGGAAGAAGGGAGGTTGCAGCTACTGCATCGATTCGTTTGTCGCGTGGTGGTGCATGCAATCGAATCGAGCCAGTCGCCTTTTTGGACTATAAATATATGATGGCCCTGTTCAACAAGCTGCTATTCAACAAGAAAAGAAATACTAGCTCATCGTCGCAGAAAACAAGCCCCGGGTAAGTTGATAGAAACGGGAACTTCCTACCTTTAATGCGATCAATCATACAAGTTGGCTCGTACCATTAGGGTCGATTATGAAAGATATTTACAAAAAAAAGAACAAAGAGCTGATTGTTACCCGAAGATCGTTAAATGTGCCATGTGCACTGCACAGATTGAAATGTCTCCCAACCAAAGTCAATTGTATCTAAGATTAATACATCAATCGTTTCGAGGTAATATTGCTTTATAGTAAAACGGTCTTTTCCTTGTTGTGGATCATGTCTTGTTTGCTGCAGAATGACTCCTTTCGTCGATGGAATATATCATATCAGGAAGCTTTATGATAGCATCATGATACAGTAAAAGTTAAAAATATTATCTTTGAATTAAAATTTCCCTTCCCAGCAAACTATTACATTGATCAAGACAGATCGAACAAACTAATTAGTTCTGTTGCTTTATCATCTAATCAAATCAATCCAATGTGACAGACCGCGCTGTGAAACGAAGCGTTAAGGGCGTGCGTAACACCCAATTAAAATTACGCAAATTGAAGCAAGAAATGTAGGTGATTATGCTGCTTATTTTTTCCTATTTATTTTATCATGCACCAATTATTCTTATTTCTTCTTTAAGGAGCTAAACACCTGTACATGATTTGGGTTGTCGTTGCCCACAAAATGATGAATAAACCAAATGATACACCCGCGACAAAGCGTTCCGCGCATTATTTATCTCTTTGCCACACGCCTCGGGCTGTTCAAACAACAGCAACAACAACATTATAAGTGGCACCCGCACTTTTGAGTTGTGTTTCTTTTTTTGCTGATTTTTGTCTCTCCACCGAGGTTGGTTGCCGGTTATCCTCCCACCCTTAAGTACGTTGAGTACGCTCCCCCTACCCCCGAAACGGAGGGTGTGTATATGTTGACGACGACGAGGTTTGATGACGATGCGCTAGTCACGAGAATCAACCCATTCCTGTCTGGCTCATAAGACACGTCTCTCTTTCATACGCTCTGTCTCCGGTTTCTGGCTCAGGTGACGGTTGTGGTCTTTGGCCGCAACCGTTTTTTTTTTTGGGTGAGCTGTGTCATGTGCTTGGGGGCTTCCCTTGTGTGTCGGTCTCAAAGTCGTACAGATGATAAAGACGCACCGTGGATAAAGAATGACAGGACTGAATGCGGATCTGATGTACGTTTGCGCCTTGGTAGATTCATTGTATGTCACCGGGGTAGGTGTTATTGCAATTTTACCATGATGAATGCGATGAGTTGTAATGAGGAAATATGTTCAAATAAACAACGACAACTTAACAACAACAACAACAGCACTTAATCAAAGTGTACGATTTCTTTTTAGGCTGATATTTACATTTCTTCCACTTGTGATGAATCATGAACTGATCTACAATCACCCAACAATCAATTGAAACGCATGAAAACTATCCGGATACACGATCACCAATCGCAACTGTCGCGGAAGATCAGACAGAACGGACATGATTTACGTTAAGGTTTTTTTGTCTCCTCCCGTTCGCTCTTGACGCTCCGTCAGTGTTATTTCACCAAAAAACGAACGAACAACACGCTAACGCTCGCTACAGAAACCGAAAAATCACGTGCTTTTTTAAACCACAATCTTCTGCGATCCTTCCTTTTCCCCACCGTCTCCGACACTTCACATCGACACATGTTTGCGGATGCTGTTGATCAGCCTCCGATCGCCTGCCACCACCCGCCAAATGCTTTCCCACCCCACACTATCACGATCACCTGCGTGACCATCCCCTAACACCCGTGTTTATTTCGGGGGTTCGGTGCTACTTGTATTTTTTTTTTCATTCTTTACATCTTTTCCTCATCTGTATGAGGGGTCAGCTTCGTTGTGGTTTGCAATGTTTACTGTCTCTGTGTGCGATATGTTGTTTATTTTCTTGATTTTATTTCTCTCCTTCTATCTATGCGGATATTATTTTTAGAGAAGCGAAACCACCTCCCCATGCTCCCGTCCTTCGCTCATCTCGAATATGTGGCGTCAGCGCACGAGTCACCCCAAAGGAAATGGGGTTAAGAAGGAACCGTACCGGACGGAGTGGTTCCGTAGCGATCGGGCAGTAATCTTTGATCGGAGCGGAGAATAAAATGATGCTCTGTTCATGCGGTCGATTACCTTGCAAAGTTGCACATTTGGCTGCTCAGTTTGCTCGGAACGTGTTGATCGTAAGCGATCGTAACCACGTGCATCGGACGTTGTATGTCTCATGTGTGATTGTAGAGCTACTTTTACACTGCAGGAAATTATTGTAGACAATTCGGTAATCTGGCAGGATTTGCGTCAATGGAAACGGTATTCATTTCCCAGCGAATAGTCACACAAGTTTCATTGTTGCACTTTCATAAATGAAAGCCATGCAGAGGAATGATTGAATTCCTTCGTTACGGGTAGGTTCGTCGCTTATTTCAAAGTGACAGTATAAAGCAAATTACAGTAGAACGTCGATTATCCGGGGTGCTCGGGACCGGACTGATGCCGGTCAATCGATTTCCACGGATAATAGTCCCTTAAATATTAAGATCATTTATATATCTCGATAAAGCGTATATAGTATCTATATACTACACTGTGGTGGTCCTTTTGATGCTAAAAATAATTCTTGATCAAGCAAATTATTATCAAATAACAATTAAACTTTAGAACGTAAAATAAAATCATTTCAAATATATCTTTTGGTGACGATTTTAATCATTCTAATCAACCTGATATCAGTACAAATGTTCACCACGGTTGAACAGCTGTCAATTTTCGGCGCACGGTTAATCCGTCCGCCGGTTAATCCGCCCCCGGATAATCGACGTTCTACTATATTTATTCTTCACTGTTTTACTTGCGGACACCTGTAGCGTTTAAAGCAAGCTAGTTAAAAAGTTAATATTTTTATTAAAATTCACAATATTAATTAATTTTATATTTACCATTAACAGTAAATGGGAACAACAAATCAACAATTGTGCGTATAGATCATTATATCGATCAAATTATGAAGCAAAAATGTAAACCTAAAAAATCCATCTTTATGCAGATTTAATTGTTTGTTCCGCTTGCGATGGTAAATCCAAAAATATCATTGCATTATTGTAAAGAAAACATCGTACCGCCCGTAACCGTATGGCACGGGATTTTCACCGATGGGGTAAGAAAATAACGTTATTTGTGTTTTATGTTTACAACCTAGACATGGCGACGTCTCCCGTTCGCCTTTCCGCGTACGCTTATGATGAAGCCTTGAGCGCGGTTGCGTTCGGTGCCCGCACGTCCCGCATCCTTTGCGGCGTCGCCAGCATTCCTGCGGCGAGACAACCAACCCATCCTTGCAAACGAAACGAAAGTGTGTCGTGACCGTGTCTTAAGCGTTAGTGTTAATTATTTCTTTCGCTAAACGATCGTCACTCGCTGGTCACAAGACCACTCCGGCTGCATCACACGACATCGGCGCGTGGTTTTATCGGTCCCCGGGGGTGTATTTGTTACTTGCGTAATGAAACGTGAAGAATGGTGGCGGGGTGGTGGTTTCGAGAAATAACGGGGGGGGGGGGGGGGGAGGGGAGGGAGAGTTATTCGGCAAAATAGAAACAAACCGATGGGACCTCAAAAAATCGCACGCGTTGTCCTCTGTAAGCAATCCGAATCACACAAAGCATGTGTTGAAAGGATCACTTCAAACATGGGAAAGAAAACATTCTCCCACATATAGCGAGTTTCTTCCGCTGATAGATGAAGTGCACATTCTTACGAAGGTTTTTTTTCGTTTCGTTGATCAGTTAATAAAATTCGAAAAATTTTTTTATATTTTGCGCGAAGTAACTCTGTCGGCATGCTTTCGGACAAGACACATGATCTTGTGACGAGCTTCAAAAAAGTGCATTCTTGCCAATGTTTTGGATCGGCGTCAATCATTAATCGAACGGTGACGTCCATGTCTCGACACTATTCCGTCAGAAAGGATGCATTTCCGGTCGTATGATCAACGTCGGGGGGGGGGGGCACGCTGTGGTGCATGGTGGTGAGCTTAAAATAGGACATTCGTTGCGAACGCAGACCGGATGCTCATTCATTTGCGTGTGCTCATTCACTAAAAGCGCATGCATTTGCCAGGGGTGTGCTAGTCGCTTGACTTGCCTCAATCGATTCATTGTTGCTCGTTGCGATTGAACCGTTTTGAGTACCACGTGTGTGTGTGAGTGGATGGTTTGTTTTTAGCAATGAAAATAGTGAATGAATTACTCGTCGACGAATCATGTGGTCCTGCACCGGCAAACGGGTGGCGTCATTAGTGTGTCTTGCTATTTAAAAAATGCAACATGCATCGCCAACAGCGTTACATGCGTCTAGGTGATCGTTTATTATCACTGGTTTGAATTTTTTTTTTACAAAATAAATTGTTGTTCTACATTTGAATTAGAAATAGAATTAATTCGTTTGTGCAAACGAGGTGGAGTAAGGAGCTTAAAGCTGGAAATAACATTTCTATCGCCACAAAACCCCTATGCAAATAGCGACATTCTTATCAGGGCAACGCACTTTGGCGCACTTTGCGAAGATGAGTCTGCGGTTGGCGAAAGCTATTATCATCTTCTCATGATGAGCGAAGAATAAAATGTGTTCCCCCTTTTTTTTTTGTTCGCAAGTTATTTGTGTACGGCAAGCTTACTTTTTATAGCAACAAAAGCTGCCCCTCCAGAAAAGCTGAGTTTTGATTTATTGTCCCCCAAAAAGGGATTTGGGACGATGCGGATTTAACGAGACGAGAATGAGAACAACAACAAAAAACAACAAAGGTTATCATTTGCTTTGTTTTGCTTCAAATCCGGCTCACTGCGGATGGCGGTTTTCGCGGGTAGATTAATTCAGTTTTACACAGTGTTTGACTTCCTTTTTTTATTGTTTGGTTGCTGTTCAGTGTAAGGCAGAACATTGAGCGTTGTTAATAAATTAATGTGCGCCACAGAAGCAGAAGCACACAGTCATCGCCATTTATAATAATCTTTTACGACGACAAAGATCTTACATAAAGGTCGTTTTATTGATCGTCACACGATAAGCAGTTTGCGTCGGTCCACTCACGTGCATTTGTTATTTTTGTTTTTTTTGTTTTCTTTTTGCTGTATGATATCTTTTACAAGCCAAAATGGGGTGTGTGTAATGTGTTATGAGGTTTGTTTTTTTCTTCTTCTCTTCTCTCTTCTCTCCTTTCCTTTATTCGCATCCAAACCTTGCGTGTGCGCCGCACGGTCCATCATCATCAGCAAAGTCGTGCTGTCTGCAGAGGAAATCGAATCTGTCACGCGACATTTCGCACATGTTCGCGCACCGATAGCGATTACTCAGTCCGATAACGGTGTAGCGATCCCGAAAGTCTGTTAGAAACAGTTTTGTCCGCTTCCTAATCGCGCTACGATAAACATGAGCGATCGATCATAAGCGCGCCCTTATCGATTCGTTGTACTAATCCCGCAAAAAGAAAGGATAATGTAATAATTTATCATCGATCACGACGGACTGATGAAGGCAAAAAAAGGTTTGAACTATTTGTGTCACATGCACAAACACGAAGATTGAAATGGTTCTGCAAATGGACTAGCGTCACTCGAAGCGGAGCGGATTGAAGATCATTAATCCTTGGCGGGGTGGAAACCCGGTGGAATGGAACGTAAAAGTCATGTGACTTGAACGAAGGAATTCCGCGTGACATTGGAACGCAACCGAAGGCGATGGGCAAGCGGAAAGGAGAAGGTTTAATCTGCTCACGGAACCGAAGCGTATCGCTCAATGCGCGTGCGCCGCTACCTCGAGTCTATCGTTTGCTCGTTACGATAAGGAAGCAATATTTAATGCGTTGGTTTTATGGTGGAAAGAAAAAAGAGATAAGCCATTTGAATAGGTTCAATGATCGAGAGAAAAATAAAAAAATATTTATACCAAACAGTTGACATATCAGTCCAATATTTGGGTCAAAGTCAAAGTAATACGTCATTTGTACAGTCACATATAAGTTATATTATTTGTACCGTCTCGTTCGCAAGTAGCTTGTATTTGGAAATTGATAGCTTATCATTAAAGGGTAATAGATCAGAAGAAAGTTCCAAGTTCCCCGTAATCGTTAGACGAACTTTTGTATTCTGGTCCCTGTATGTGAGGCACTTCGCGATTCTTCGCTCGCTCGCTTTTGGGTGGTGTCTTATCACCCAATAGCAGCAATTGAGCAGTACTGATCAGATTTTTATACGAAGCTATAAAACAATCTTACCTCACTGAAGTGTTGCTTATGAACGTATGAGTTGCTTCCCATTAACCAATGATGATGTCTAGTGTTGGGTAAATCTGATTCAGATTCATAAATCTGAATGAATCTTTGAACTGAATATCAAAGATTCATGAATCTTCGAAGATTCATGAATCCCCGAAGATTCATGAATCCTCCAAGAGTCATGAATCATCAAAGGTTCATAAATCCTCAAAGATCCATGAGTCCTCGAAGATTTATGAATCCTCAAAGATTCATGATTTTGCTTATTCTTTACGCATCTTGATTTGAATTGTAACCATTTTGTGGATGGCAGTCGGTTTGCATTTTTTATGAATCCCACACGGCAGGCCTGGGGATCAAATCCCATCCGGACCGTCTCCCCGTAGCATGAACTGACTATCCTGCTACGTGGTAAAATAAGTCTTGATACGGCCATGCCGTTCTAACCGAACAAAAAGAAGAAGAAGTCAAGATGCTTCAAGAATACGTAAAATCATGAATCTTCGAGGATTTATGAATCTCTGAGGATTCATGAATCTTTGAGGATTTATGAATCTTTGAGGATCTTCGAAGATTCATGAATCTGGTGCATGAATCTGTTGGGAGTCGACTCATGAATTGAATGATTCTTCACTGAAGATTCATATGAATGATTCTATTCAGAAGATTCATTAAGCACAACAGTAATGATGTCCTCTAATGTTTGTTTCTTCTGATCCATTCCAGACAGTTCCCGTTCAGTGCAGATCAGGTTCGAATCTTGGTATTCAAGGAGTGTGATATTCGTGGCAGAAAGCTCCTGTTCGACTCCAGCACCGTCGAGAAGGTTTCGTCCGATAGTAATAGTGCGGCAGCTGCTGCCGCATTTGCCAGCGATCATCATCCATCGTCCGTACCGCAGGTGCAAAAGTGCGAACACTGTAATGTCGTCTATCGGGTACGTAAGGTAATTGTGCACAAAGCGATCGTTTTGTGTCACGTACTAAATAGATGGTTTTTCTCTTTTGTTTTTAGCAAAATGATCCCCGCAATGAGGCGAAGACAGAGATCAAACAGTTTGAAGAGATGGTGTTCGGCTCGGCACCGATCGCGTTCCGTGGTAGCAGCTTTAAGGTACATTGGCTGAAGGCACCGAAGACGCTAATGTGCTCGCTCGTGTTCCCAACACCGGTGTACAGCGGTACGAAGAAATCGTCCGTTTCCACCTATCCCGGGTCGGAACTGTTCATCAACAGTGGAGGCAGTGGCACTGGCAGCACCGGGGCCGTTGGTGGTAATGGTGTTGACTACAATCCTTCCGTGAGCGATCTCAGCTCAATCGGTACGGGATCGTTACATTCGTTTACGGTGACGTCCTCTACCGCTACCCAGCATGATCCATCGATGTTGCACCGATTGCGGCCAGTATTGCCGGCAGAGTTCTGCAATTTCGATCGGTTTGCCGATCTACGCCACTCGTCTAACAGTGGTGTCGATTCTGGTTACGGCGGTACCGATCCGTGGGGTCTTTCCGGCTCTGGTTCATCGCGTCATCCAGCCTCATCTTCCCACCGTAGCAGCCTTTCCTCGATCTATAGCGATTTTGATTACATCCGGCGCATGAGCACGGATAACTTTAGTATGGACATTCCACCGCCGCCGAACTGTGTCAGTTTGGAGGATTGTCACTCGTACGGTAGCTTTCATCGGCGAGTTTCCAAGAATCTTTCGACGTCGTTCGAAAATCGTCACACGATCGCCGATCACGTCGGCCATCTGGATGAGCTGGGCCAGATGTTGGCGGGTAATGGTGTGGGTCCGCCACACACGCCAACAAATGCCACGGCTAGCGATGGCTGTGTGGTATCGCGTAACCGGCGCAACAGTGAAATAATGGACCTGAACCGGCGGAAGGCTTACAGTGGTGAGCTGCTGTCGACGGCTACAAACTACCAGGGCAAAGCGCCCAGCAAAAAGCAACGGCTTGGTTTAGCCGTTTGCATTCGATTGAATGATGTGATGCTGCAGGACACGGATACGTTCTGTTCCGAGCATATGACCGTGTTCGAATCGATCCTGTGTCGGGTACGATTGGCCGTGGAAAAAGCGTACATTCGTTGGCGATTATTTTTGCAGGTAAGTGGAGTAGAAAACGTGAAGTCTTAAGAATTTGTGATGCAAGGAAAATTAACTTATCCGTGTTCAATTTACAGATCATGCTGGGAGCATGGCATTCGACACAACAGTGGCTAAACGATCTCTTTACGGCACCGCGAATAAATAATCCCGTCTGGTTGACGCTCAGCAGCAGTACTCTAACCGATCGTAACTTATCCTCGTTGGCCAGCACATTCATGAACGATCTGTGCTCATTGCTGTCGTTGGCCGATACAAAGGACACAAACTTGTAAGTGTTGCGAAAAACAAACGCCCGATATCCGTTCTTGACACTTTTTGTTTTGTTTCAGTTTCATCAGCACCCTGATCACTGCTGTTTTGACGCATCATCTCGGGTGGGTAGGAACGATAGCAGCGATGACCGCTACGGATGATGCGAACAGCAAGCTGGACCTTATAAGGCGCGAAAAGACACGCATGAACGAAATTACCGCCAACCATCCGTACAGTGTGCTTTGGGCCCAGCTGGGTGATCTTTACGGTGCCGTCGGTTTCCCGATGAAGCTGTCGAAAACGATCATTTGCGGTAGTTCGCAGCTGAGCAACATGCTGGATAAAATACTTAACGTGTTATCGTACTTTATACGCTGTTCCGAGATTAAACGCACCGTTTATGTCGAGTCGTTCGATGAAGCGAACGTCCGTACGGCATTCGTGTCGCAGCGTGCCAATATTAATAATGCAGTTCATGTTGAAGATGTCCCACCGGCGGACACAAAAGTGAACGTAGCTGAACAACCGATTGGTTTGCTTGAAGCAACAGGTCAACAGCTGCTACGTTCTGCCTCATCCGGAATGGTTCGTTCGGCGACTAGGATGAAAAATTTAGCATCTTTGGGTGGAGACGGTGATCAGGATAACTCGAAACATGCGACTGCTGGCGAGTCAACTTCCAACGCGGGCAATGAAGAGGTACAGAAAGCGTTGAAGAAAAACGTGATGAATGACATTCCAAACGTGCTGGTGTACCGTGATTCGCGGTTCGTCCGGCAAGAGCTCCGAATAGGGAACAAAAGCATGGACACGGGACTGGTGATGAATGCGCGGGAAAAGCAATACCTTGAGGCACGCTATCAAATCGGCAAGGTGGCATTGCTTCACACACAGCCTCAATCGGCCGAGGCGGAGCTGGCACAGGAAGCACTCGTGCTGGACGGGAATGAGCATCGTACAATGGACGATGCAGATGATCGTGAGTCGGTTCGTTTGTCCTATCTCATCACCGAAAACAGTCTCGGACAGGTGGGAACGACGGAAGCACCCGACTCACAGCAACGCCTTATATGGGGTGTAGAGAAGACGAAGGAAGGCATTGCGTTCGAGCAGCTTAAATATATCAGCCTGTTGCGAGGAGACTACAAGGTGCAAAAGGATACGGTCAACGATAGCGGCAGTGAATTGAAGAGCGGAAACAACAACAACGAGGTCGTATTTGTGCTCGGTGAGAACGAAATGTTGAAAGACATTCATCGGAAGACGACCGGCAGTGGACAGGATGTTGCAGATGTACTTACACCGCTAGGTATGGTGCAACCGCTCAAACACTGTTGCCAGCAAAAATTTAGCAGCTTCGACAAATACCGACAGATTGCGGCAAAGTTTCTGAAAAATCGCAATCTTCCCGACAATCATCTGCTCGAGCGAGGCAAGCTACTATCAACTGAGGAGGCGGGATTGGTTTCTCCGCTTTCGGAACTATCGTTCGAATTTATTGATCAACAAGGTAAGAACGGTCCAACCGAGTGTGCGATCTGCCATCAGATACCGACGATCTTCTGTCTGCAAACACCAACGAACGCGTCGGAGATGGAATTTGTTGGGGATTTCTCGGACGGTAACCATCGGCCGTGCTGGAAGGAACGAACACTATCGGAACAGTTGGCGGGAGAGGAAGTAGCCGGTGCGGCGTCAGATCATCCATCGAAGCCAGCGATGCGAGAGAACATTCCGCTTATTGTACTTCCGGGTCATACGATGGCTACACTGGACGAGAACGATGAGCTGCGGGTAAAACATCCAGGGAGTATTTTGAAGCTTATCGATATTCCCTTTCCCAAGGGAATGCGAACCTCTGCTAGCGGACCGGGGAATGACGAAAATAATAACAGCAACGGTGCAGGTTCGGGATGTTCCAGCGGTGGTAGCGGTCACGGTGGTGGGAACGGTAGCAATGCAGGCGGAGGTAGTGGTAGCAACAGTGGAACCCACCATCACCATATGCTGGATTCCGGTAGCACGGGTAACGATAAGACTGACAAAGGTTTGCGATGTTTTCGAACCGGTTTCATGCCGTCTCTGTTTAGTCGCATAACCGATCACTACATGCCGGATATGGTGCTGCAGGCCACGACAGCACCGCCAAGCCAGTGGGAAGCATCGCTAAAGCGCGATCTTCATCTAGCCGCTCGGTTCACTCTGTACGAACAGCAACACACGGAGAATAATGCAATCATTGCCAATCTGGACACGCACGAGGTGCGATTGCTTTCTTCTCAATCGCTCGTTGACGGTGATATCATTGGTATGTCGCAGCTAGTATCTTCCATGCTCGAGGCGGTTAATGCTATGTGGTCAGCTGGAATCTCCGCGTATCAGGTAAGAATGGCATACGCAGCAATGGAAATATGACAGAAGGAGTAACGTTTTCCCTTTCATGCTTTCAGTGTATGGCCTTTATGGAATCGAAGCTACGCGAACTCTACCTACAGTCGGAAACTCTCGCTAGCGTTATGTTGGCCACAGACTTTTGCACGATGAGCTCGATCACTACCGCTATGGATATCACTGCCAACGATATGGAGCTGCTGCTATCCGTTGCATCCGTACATACGCCCGAAGCAACCAAACGGTACCGCGTTTTGATGCGTTAAGCATCCATCCCATCACACAGAAAGGAACCAAGTGTAAACAGAAGAAACAACAAACAAACAAGAGCTTGAGCTTTTGCGTAATGCAAATGTGATATTAGGTTTAATTATCTGTCGGTAGGAAGAAAGCAACATACGCCATTATAGAGGACGTAATACGAAGGGAAAGTGAAGCCAATTGGAAGAAGGACACGTAGTGCCCCAGATGAGAACTTTAAACCATTGAACGAACCGTTTACGAAGTATCGTACCTTGGGGATGCAGTAATGTTGCATCTTTCAATCTAGATTCCCTTGCGGGTCTGTATGATGATATTTGCAAATGCTCTCTCTCTCTATATCTTTCTCACTCCCTTTCTTTGCGGAACCTCCTTTATTGTCATATCGTTAAGGGATAAAGTTAAACTTTAGCAAATGGCAGAGAGTACAAAACGCTTTTGCCCGGTGTTGTGATTAAAAACATAGCATGTGTTTAGAACTTAGATCATGCACATTCAGTTGCAGAGCAATATAGTTTCCACCGAAGCCAAACGCATCGCTACGAACGATGTGTCGCAAGGATGGGAACCGTTCGAGGTTGTGACCATTCGTGTTTAGTATAAGTGGCGGACAAACTTAGTAAAGCAAGTGTGCGACTACATATCCCATGTAGGTTTGCAGCCCAGATTGAACGTGTTAGAAGACCTTTCGATATTTGTCGTTAGCAGACCGTTAGCCATAAATGGCCAGTGAAAGATGAGGTATTTATTGAAACTGAATTTGCAATAAAATCATAGTAAAGAAAATGGAAAGCATTTGATTGGTAAAAGTTTCTTTATGATTTATTCAGCGTAAATGTGTGTACAGTTAACAGTTAAGCTATTCAAAGGTTAAGTATTTTTCTTAACCTATTCTTTAGATTGATGCTTTAAGCCTACTCAACTAATCGTATGTATCTTACAGCTGAATAGCTTCCTTCGTCGGTTCCGTGTCGATCTCCCCCACAGAAGGCAGCGAGGCCTGCATCTCTGAAGGTTTCTGCTTAATTTCAATCACCTCGATGTAGGGGCTGTAGAATGAAAAATCCGATTTTTAAAGGCTCACGTGAACTTCTGACATAGTAAACTTACCTTGGTTTCGGAAGATCCTTATTTGGTTCGGATGGTGCCGGGTTGAAGAGGGATCGTAAACCTGAAATTAACTGTGGGAACATTTCGGTGTCAGCCGACGGTTGCGGTTCCTGGGACGTGTACTCGTTCGACAGCACTACGGGAACGGGCGTTGTTTCGACCTCTCCGTTTATCGCGCTAGTTGCCTTGTACAGCATGTACTTGGCGTACAGTTTCGGTTTCTCCAGTGCTTCGTTTGCCACACGCCACGGATAGGTGACGACATAGCGAAGCTGGTCGGCCACGTTCGATACGGCATCGCGTGACACATCGATCGCGTTCTGTGCCGTCCGGTACACTTGATCTTTCGCCTCCTGGAGCACCTGTTCTTCCCGCTCGACCAGCGATTTCTGGGCTTCGATGGCACGCGTCAGTATGGCGGCCCGGGCGCCATATTGTGTGGCGATGGTCGATACGAGCACCAGCAGTACCAGCAGCGAGTGGAACCGGAATCGTGATGAGTTTGACATTTTGCAATACGTTTCTCGGACGGGATGTGCGGTCGGTTGTGGTACAGTGGTTAGCCTCGAGTGTAATGCGAGCAGCTGTCGATGGTCATATGCTTATTTATAGCCCATATTACAATGTGAAAGCCATTCCAGGTATGTAGCAAACATCGGATGAAAGGTGTAATAGACGAGAACGACAGTACGCACAGAACCGGAAATTGAAACGCGTTTTCCAGTAGGGGTGGAAAAGTGAAGTCCATTATTCGGTCGCCAAATCAATCGCTTCCGAGTGCCGCATCGAAGTGTTGTACTGGCGATCGCGAAAGGTCAAGAAAATGGAAGTAGAGAAGAAGGTAATGCTAGCAGGTAGAGTGATGGGTTAAGTTTGCCGTATCTAGGTCCGTAAGCACCAGCTATATCAGCATATCACGTCATCGTGGTGCGAACGAGTAGCATGCGCCACACCAAAAACCCAACCAGATGACGCTGGACTCGTACAAATGGAAATGATCTTCGGAGAGGTGCGAAAAAATACCATAAACATGCTGGGATGAACCGATCTTTGCATAAAATTTATCACCTTATCGATCGCCACCGTCAGTCGGCTTTCAATCTTCAATGCTTTCGGAGCTATCTAACCTATCTGTCCCGGCTCGGCGTGTCCGTATTGTGTGTTTGCTAGTGCTCAGTGATCGTGCTTAAGTTCGGTAGTGATAGTCGTGTGTATGAATCGATCATAAAGTATCTTAGTAGGCGATTTTTGCTTCTCTATCGATATACACAATCACGTGTGCTGATCGGGGTTTTATTTTTTACTCTTCTGCCAACGATGTGCGGACCATTGAAAGTGAGTTAATTCCGTTACTATGAGGATATTTCACTTTTTTGTCACATCTCCACATTTAGCAACGGTTTGGGTTTAGCATATTTTTTTCTCACTTCAAACATGTATTTCACTTCCTGAATCGTTAGCCTTCAGGGGGTGTTGTCACGAAACGAGTCTCACTTTTTTTTTCTTCTTATGTATGTGAAATGCGATCGTAGACTGTTTTGGGAAGTTTTGCATGAAATTTGCAATTTGTAGGATGATCATAATGATGATGATGATGACGTAGAACTAGTTCCTGAAGTGTCTAGGCCTATCCAGCAGGTACAAAAGTGTGCATGCATGGTGCCGAGGAATGTGAACCCAATTTCATCACCAATTCCGGTTAGCGTTCTGCCGATAATTGGGTGGATTGGGTTTTTACCGGCCATTGCTTAAACCGTCCATGGACAATGGACAGCTGCGGAGGACCGAGGACATTTGCAACCTTGGCATGATGGTCGTTTAGTACCATGGGAGAAGGTGATTATTTCCTTAAATTCACCCATTTTGCAAAAAAAAAAAGTGAAAGTAGTTGCATCCGCCAAGGTTACGAAACGCTTTCTTCTCGATTAGATTTGCATCCGACTTTTTGCCGGTTAGTTCAGCGAAAAGTCCGTTTAGTTGGTTGTAAAGTTTTTGCTCCTTTTTTAAGTTTTAAAAATATAATAATGTAGCAACTCAACTGAGAAAAAAATGAACATAACTTTTAACACCATTTTCTAATTCAACTTCGATACCTTTACCCAGTGTAGTCCAACCGTTACGCGCCGTGGCAAATGCACGACGGACACGACCAACAAAAAAAGACATTCGCACACGAAGTCAAAAGTGTTGAATAATATTTGCTAACAGCGTTTCACCAGGTTATGGACAAATATTTGCACGCGCCTAGGACACTCGAGCGTTCGTCCGAGAGGAGAAGAAACTCCGAAACGAATCAATCATGCAATGCAAAAAAAGCGATCATGCGCATCAGTATAATTGCATTAACACTCGCATTGGTGCATTTCGCATCGGGTATGAATTGGAAAGTGTTTTAACGGACGAAAGTTAGTTCAATGAAAGTCGATTTACATACGAAAGGTGATCGTGATTCCTCCAAGATCGTTTGTCACAAATTATTACAAACAGCTGTTCCCACACTATGTGGAGGGTTTTTTTTTCTTGTATTCGTTTGCAAAACATTTCCATAATGTAATTAACACACCCATTATGCAAAAAGTTTGTTGATTTGTGTCATCTATCGTTGTTTGCCTTCGTACAGCTACACGCACCGCCTTTATTAACCACGACTGGGGTGTGGGATTTTGGTTTTTTTTCTTTCAATTTCAGTGTTTTACAGTTGCTTTTATGCTGCTGGCAGCACGTGAAAGCATGGCGGCCCCACAAGGTGATGCGCTGGCGGAATATCCTAATGGAGCGTTCAACGATCCCGTACCGAACAATGAGAACAACCAGAAGTTCAAGGAGTATGCCGACTATTTAACCCGTTTCGACGAATGGGTCACGGGCAAGAAGGTTCCGATTCCGGCCGACCCCGAAACCGATGCACTACATCAGAGTTTGCCACCAAATGCACCGAACTTTGGACCGGCTCGAGTGGCTCGCAATTCGGCCGGGTTTGACGATCCTGTGCCGCTGGGTAGTGAAGCAATTCCGGAGTACAACGAGTACATTCGGGTGCTGACTCGCTTCGATCCGTACGTTACTGGTCAACGGGTAGTTCCTGCTAGTGATGGACATGCCGTGTACAAGCGTGAAGATAAACCGGACGATTCGCTCATCAGCAAGGATAAGGATTTTGGTGATCACATTGAGGATAAGGTGCCGGAAACGTCCACCAGCTCGGATCCACAGTATGGGGATTTTATCAAGGAACTGAAACGGTTTGATCCTTGGCTTGCTGGACGTAACGTGACGATCCCACATAATACGACAGCCGACCAGGTCTGGAATAGTGATGAAGGCAAGGATCATTGAATGATCGTGTCAGTATTAGCACCGGTGCCTGTACGTGTGTGTGTGTGTATGTATATATAAATTAATGTCATCCCCAAGTTCTAACTGTTTCCAAGGATTTCACAAAGTTTATCTATCAATAAAGCAACGTTTGGAAGCTTACAATTTTGGTAATGTGTGTCTATTTCTTAAGGATTAAAAGAACCAAAATACTGATCGTCACCTTCAATTTCATCCTGATGCAATCCCACAACTGGAAATGTGTTAAGACAAACATTCACCACGAGATCACTACCCTTCCACGTAACATCGTATTAACCTAACCCACCTATCACTGTTAATATTAGATTAGTCACTACGTTTAGGCACATTGACGTACTGCGGTCTTGAAATATGGCGGCGCTGCCTTGTGGTTGTAATGTATGAAATGATAGAACAGCCGTTACCCAATGACTCGCACGAAATCCACGGAACAGTTGATAACAGCTGACCTCCAGCATCGTCTGCTCTAGATTATTTACCTATCGAAGCGGCTCAGTCATTCTCAATTGCAAATGTTCAACAAAATATTGCAAACGATTTCAGCATAATTTTCCATGATCATGTTATGATTGTAACGTTTCATAACTGTTCGCTCATAGCAATGTTTTTGCGTAATGAAAAGCATTAAAATACATTTCTCATTAAAACCCCCACATACAATTCTTCAACAAGAATCAAACTAAAACAATACGGAAAAAGCCATCGGGAATTACCATTTATTCGCTCGTGGCAGATGTTGTTTGTTTTGCTTTGCCGCTTCGTTTTGGAAAATAAATCATCACTCAGATAATGCGGCCATAATAAGTTGTGCCAAACTACAACTACCAAGTCCCACTTAGTGATAACTATTCTTATATATATAAGGTTCCATCGTGTGCATCTGGGCATTAATCAATCAGTTGGGTGTAGTACTTGCTCAGTGAATATTCATTTCTGTTGGGAAGGTGAAAGAAAATCTCAGATCAACACTTCATTATGGCTAAATGGGTAGGTTATTGGTGTGATTTAGTTGCCTGCCTGCCATGAGGAGGATCCTTCGTGAAAGTTGTACGTTTCATTTCTTTTCTACACTTATTAGGGACTTTTGCTGTTGGCGGTTTTCGCCCTTATTGCTATCGCTTCTGTTCAAGGTGAGTGTGAGCAAAACGCAGTACAAAAGATGGTTGATACGATTCATTTTCATCCCATTGCAGCTGATCATGACGGTACTCATCATGACGAGCATCATGACGGCGAACATGCAACTCATGGATCGGGACACGTTCACAAGGATGGCTGCAATCATCACAAACACGGCGGTGGGTTTGGACGTCAGGGCGATCATAAACATCACGAACGTGGGCATGGCCACCACCACGGGAAGGATGACGGGCATCAGCAGAGCCACGGCCATTAGCCGTGTGAAGTGAAAGAACATGTTGGTTACGAATTGATCATAAATAAAGTGTGAATAGAAACTTATTCAAAGTTCAGTTCTTGTTCACCAAGGAAATATCTTCTTTCTTTCTTCCACCCTAGTCATATCCTTTATTTTTATTATGCAATTCAATTCGCATTCCAATGAAATTCCTTTGGAGATCCAAACGAAAGAACTTTAAGTTATCAAACGAAACTCACTAAAAACTTTTTCGTTAGTTTGCGGCTCGGATGACAAGAATCAAGAATTTAAAACGTTAGTCTGGCGTATTGGATGGTTTGAGGGTTGTTTTAAGAAAGGTTTGGAAACTGATCGTTAGAACAAATATTTGATGAACATCTCCATAAGTCTACATTCCGGACTCCTCGATATTTGATTCTTAATTTCTGATTTATTGATCTAGAGCTTTCATAGCTGTTTTTTTGTTATGTCAAGCTTCCGATCGACGTTAGTACTGATCTCCACAATCTGTTGAACATATTTCCAATTTGCCAACCAGACGCGATGCATATTTCAGTTGATTTTTTTCGGTTTTGTCTTTCGTGTTGCAATGCCACAGGCACGCGAGGCGCTGAGTTTGTTCAAATACTTCAAGGTCAAAGAGTTGTATGCGTCTTATTTTACATTCAATAGGTCTAATTTTGATTCTGCTTGATGGCTATCATTGTACACAATGTTCTTTATCGTCAGTCTCTATGCAATTTGATGCAATTTGTGAATATGCAGAAACAGGCAGATACACTTCACTATTTTGTCTTATAGAAACTTGAAGCAGATGTAACCTACTTTCGGACCGTTTGAAAACAAATATTAAAATTGATAAACCCAATCTGCAAAACAACCAACAGTGACCCGGTAGATAACGTCCTGAGTCATTCACCAAAAAAAGTTCATAATTACAGCAGAATAAGAGCGACGTGTCCTGAAATAATGCGTTGTACGAAACATGTTGTTAGCAATTAAACTACGGAATGATGCAAATAACTGCTAAAGACAAAAGATAGTTTAAAATCACATAAACGCTCTCAACAAGTAGGATGATTTCATGAGACATTTGTGGCAAACAAAAAAACCCCTCCTCGCCAGCAGCATGTTTAACGAATTTATAAACAAGTGTTTTTCTACACAGGCGCAGTATGAAAACAATTTAATCATCCTTAGTAGGCGATGTTGTCAGTTATTTTTTTCTTAAATTGTCTGGTTGTATTGAGCATGAAGGTTTCGATAAGAACTTTACCATCAATGTTATTGTTTCGACAAGACTGCGTGTGCGTGTGTAGTTGTTTGTTTGTTGGTTTGCTTGTTTATTTATTTCCTACGACCGGTTTTTGATGCCTTTGGATCGTAACAAATTTGTGTGTGTTTTTTGTTTCTCCGTTGTTTTGCTGGGAAGAACCCGCGAAACTAGAAGCCTCCCTAGTTTGTTAAACGCCACGGCTGGGCCCTCCCGGCATCCATCCATCCTTACGCTGATTGCGTAAGGTTGATAGCCGCAATGATGAACTGGTTGATCTTCTTCCTCTGCGGCACTTCGAGACCCGGCCGCATCAGTGGAAGCGGCACAAGCAGACATCGCAACACGGTTCAGCTGTGGGCACTGCCAAAATGAAGTCATTGAGCTAATAACATCTCAAACGGCAGGCAGCTGAGCACTATAAAAGAACACTGCATCCTCTCGGGAGCGATTAGTAGCAAAGCAGAACTGTCCGTTTGTACAACATTTCCGTTTTTTCTTCCGTGCATTTTAAAGTTGAACGAAGATCGCATTAAGAACCATGGCAAAGTTTATGGTAATTGAGTTCTCCGTCACAATTTGCGTTCTAGGCGGTGAAGAATCCCAATAGGAAGGAACTGGTTTTTAACGTGAAGTTCTCTTTCCGTCTTTTTACAGGTGTCCATGCTGGTGTTGACCGTCGTCGTCATGATGGTTAGCGCACAAGGTAATTAAAATGCTGCCGAGTGTCGCTGGTCCAAAGTGTTCCCCGTTGTTGCGTACTGATTTGTGCTTGAGTGAACAAAACTTTCGAAACAGAACTCCAGAACAAATATGTGACAAATCCAATGTGAAACTATTGCGCCATTAATTGGGAACTTTTGCTTGTTGTTCCTTCATTCTAACAGGTTATGGTGGACAGCATGGTGGCGGTGGCGGCCAACATGGTGGTGGTGGCCATCATGGTGGTCAATTCGGTGGCGGCCAGCATGGTGGTGGTGGTGGTGGACATCAGGGCGGCTTCCAGGGCGGTAACCATGGATTTGACGGTGGACACGGTGGACACGGTGGAAAGAACGTGCACGGAGGCGGACACGGTCAAGGCCATGGACAAGGATTCGGAGGCGGCCACGGTCAAGGCCAAGGTCATGGACATGGTCATGGTTACAAAGCTCACGGCTATTGAGTGAATAGAATCTAACTGTTTAAGGATATAATAAATGTGATTTGATACTGTAGCCTTATTGTTGACTTTCCGTTCGTTTGAAGAAATTGAATTCTTTAATCTAGTATTGTGCGCATTGGAAAGCGCATATTAATACAACTTGATTTGATTAAAAAAAGTGCTTCTTCCTCTTCATTTTGACGTAACGATCAGCGAAGAATCTATGTAGAAATTAATTCTTCACTAACGTGGACGCCATTTCGTTCGGTCTAACTTTATATGTTGAAGAATGGCCTTAATCGAGACTTGCAACATCTCTACAACATCTGTTTGATAAATCCTTTAAAAATGAAACCGTATGTTTCCCGTTCTTCAGTCAAATCAAACTGCAAGGCACCGTTTTGCCTGCGCTGAATTTCAGAGCACATTCTGGAGAACAATGGTCAGGTCTAAAGCTTTTTGAGGATCCTCAGGAAAGCATAAGGTGGTGTGCTTACAACCCAACAAGATCGCTTCTGAACAAGCACGCTGGAACGCATACTGAATTAGGAACAGTGCGATCGATATTGACTTCACAATGGCATTTGACGTGGATTCCTCACCGTTGTAATCTACGTGTCCACAAGTTTCTGCCTTTAGCGACCATATATTTCTTCCTCACTGCGTTTAAAATAAGAATACCGGTCAAAGAGCATCCGACAACCATGGTTGCATACTTTAAATATTGCGGTTCAGCGAGTACAGCTTTGTAGAGACCGGGAACGAAAGCTTCTGCGTCTTCGTTTGCTCAAGGTAAAGCTGGCCGCAAACCGGTAGCGAAAGCTTCCAATGTATCCGGTTTATTAGTCGTTAAATATTTAAATTTTTTTGGTTCCTTTTGTTTGGTTTAAATCGATATTGTTCTATTCTGTAGTGCCATGTTCGCTCGCCCAAGTTTATGCGCACGACGTATTCTTACTAAACCTTGTTCATCCAACACGATCTTGATCGGTGGGTTCGATCGTTTGTTTTTCTGCATAAACTTGAGTTATTTTTAATATATTCCATTAGCGGCGATCTATTTTTATTATGTAGGTCTATGGTATGTATATATTTATTTATTGCTCTTCTGTCTTTTCCGTAAAGATAAAGCTTCTTGGAAGTCAACACAGCTTCCGCTAGTGCTGCAGGTGTTCAATCTAGGCCTTCAACAAACCAACAACAACATGAGTAATATATTCTGCCCTTAGAGAATGGAGACTTGGCAACGATCGTGTCAGAACTTCTTCGCCCATCCCCACACTGTTATGAACTGCTCTTTCTACAAACTTCCACCCAAAATGTTTCAGTGTCCACTTCAACGAGCGATGGTGAAGTCTTGTATCAGCTATCAGCAATGGCAAATACATGTCCGAACACATAATCCTGTGTGTAAACACACTGGCACTCGCCGCACTGGCACTCGCGCCGACCCGAACATGTGTGTGAGCGCAATGGGCTCGAACTAAGCATTAAAAAAACACTTCCGGTTGATTATCACGACTGGGCGTTAGCTCAATTGGCCACCCGGCCCTACGATTGCGTATTGCGTTCTCTTAGGCTTTGAGAATTTTGGGGTCTGGTTCTGCAGAAGAAGAAAAAAATTGCAAAAAATTGCGTTTGTGAGTTCCCAACTGCATGCTGCGAACCTTCGCCGAGCTGTACGAGCATCATGAGCGTTTAGTTGCGAAGGAAGCGCCAAACGAGCTGTACGCAAAAATCGTGAAAAGCTGATCAGCCAACAAACCGGAACTACGGAACGTTCTCGAACTAAGCAAGCGGAAGCATCTGTAGTGCAACGAGGATACCCTTTATGAGCGTTAGTGCACGTGCAGTTTCTGTGCATTAAAAGTGAAATGGATCGAATTATCGAATTAGCAACCATGGCAATGTTTTTGGTAAATAGTTTCTCTATCACGGTTGCGTTACGCTGGCAAACAACCACAGCGCAAGAACGTGCTTTTAATATGATTTTTTCTTTCCACCGAACTCCAGATGTGTTGTGCGTGCTTGGTATCTCTATGATATGGCGAAGAATCCCAGACCAGGAACTGGTTTTTAGCATCGATTTCACCATCAATCGAAATAGTGAAAATGTTCGCTTCGTGGATGACCGCGATGAAAGGTAATTAAAATGCTGCCGACTGGTGTGTGGAAGTGTTACCGCTGTGTTCTGATTTGTGATTGAAAGACAATTAAAGAAAAGACACTTACAGTGAATTAGCAAAGTGAAACTTTCGAAAACAAAACCCCAGAACAATATGTGACACATCCAAAGTGAAGATATTTTAAATGCATTGACGCCGTGTTACGTGTTCCTTTTATTCTAACAGGCTTTGGCGACCAGAATGGTGGTGGTGGTATTGGTGGAAATCAACCTCAGGAAGGTGGTCAATATGATGGCGCTTAGCATACCGAGTTGGACATCAGGGAAGTTTTCCATATGGCGAAAGGAACGTGTACACAGCTGGCCACAGAGTGATGAGCACGATTAGACCATGGATTCGAGGAACAAGACAACTTGGAGCTGTGGCGTACTGCAAGCGATGAGTAATCAGCGACAGAACAAAAAGCAGAAGTGCCTGGACCGCCTGTATGACTCTCGTTTTTTTAAGGTCTTAACAGTACAGCAATAAAGGAAGGTTACGCTTATCACTCTAATCTCCTTGCACGTAAACTGTCGATTATCGTTCAAATACATCCGAAAAGAGTATAATGATTGAGGTGATCATTGTGTAATTCAGAGCCAGTTTGGGTAATTGTTGAAATTATATTAATACTTAACAGGCTCGCAAGATATGCAAACATTTGTTTTTATTATGTACCTTTTTTATCACACTTTCTCTAGATCGTTTAATGAGAATTGAATGCTTATATAAGCATCAGTTTACTTCTACTTAGAAGGTAAGAAACAATTTCGCAATCCAGAATGAGTGACCCCAAAAAAAAAATTTAAAAAAAAATCGCCGTTCCAGGTGATTCATAGCATAGCTTTGACTGTGTTGGTTTTTATGTTGTGACGTGATATCACACATTGAAGCATACCATTCCAGCATGTAAATCGTGTCAGTGTTGGTATTGGTTGCTGAATGTTGATTGGCAAATTCTAGGAAACCAGAAATCGTCATAGGTGCTCTTTTTTCTTTTCTTCCAACATTCGCACTAACCACAATCACACTGTTGCCACCAAACTAGTGATGGGAGAGTCGACCCGAACCTACCGGGTCGGAGCCTTCCATAAGCGACCCGAACGTGTTCGGGTGGACCCGTCAATACAAGTAGGTCCAATAGGTGCAACGATTCCGGTAGGTATAAACTACGGCTAAAGTCTGAAACACGACCCCCCCCACTCACGGGCACTCATTTGAGTGACTTTTTTTCGTGCAGGGTGGTTCGAAATCGGTTGCGTGTTTTTTAATTATGTTTCGAGACACAGACACCTGAGGGCATGGCCGTCGAAGAAGAAAATGTAGCAATTGCTGCCATCTATCGACCACAGGTCAAAGATTGGCGATCCGTTGGAGCTTTCGCGAATAGCTCCGGCCACAGACATGGTAGCGATTAGTGGTGCATGGACGAAATCTAGCCACAAGTGCCATCTAGCCATGGCCAGAAGAAAGTTTGGCGATATCTTGGATACCGGCGGAGCTATGGGGCAAAGTTGGGCCAAAAATGAGGAAAATTTTACGGTTTCACAAACAGCGTATAGAACTTGGTTCCTCGATGAATAAATCACTTTTCACTATGCGAAAACCTCCTTACAATTTAATAGTAATTGTAAAAAAAAATCAAATTCAGGCCACATTGCATAGTCTCCGAACCACCCTGTACGAAAAATTGACACGCAGATGAGTGACCGTGAGTGGGGGGGGGTCGTGTTTCAGACTTTAGCCTAAACTACCATAAGCGCCTCCGACCGGTAAGTGCAACGAGCTTGGGTCGGAACTACTGAACCTACCTATTTATACTAGAGATGAGAATAACAACTCTTTTTAGTGAATCAACTCAGAGTGAATGAGTCGTTATTAGGAGTCAGCTCGTTTAACGACTTATTTCGGAGCAATAAAAAAAAACCAGCCATAAATCTCCTAAGGCTATAGCCTTACTTTTTTTTGAGTAATTTCGCAAAAATTTAAAAATTGATTTATTTTCAAGCGAATTGGTGGAAATAAGTTTCTTTTCACTCAAATAATGTTTTAAAAGAAGAAAAGAATAAAAAATAACAAAAAAATAAAAAAAATATTTTCAACTCGAAAATTTCATAAGGGGTACCCCTTGCCATTTTTTTGAGCAAATTAGCAAAATTTCAAAAATTGTTTTATTTTCATGCGAAATTGTTACAATAAGTTTCTTTTCACTCAAATAATGCTTTAAATTAAAAAAAATCATAAAAAAAATTAAAAAAATTCTCTAAATTTGAAAATTTTCCAAGGCTATAGCCTTAGCACTTTTTCCGCACATTTTCGTTTCAACTCACGTATTTACTATTTTTGCAACTCGAGTTAACACGGCTACATGCTTACACTCATGAGTGAGTGAGTGGAAAAAGAGTCGCTAAAACTCCTCGTGGTGAGTGAACGAAACTCGTTCATAATAACGTTTCAACTCACTATCTCACTCTTAATCATTTTGCACATCTCTAATTTATACTTGTATATATTTATATTTATCAATTTTTACCAAAAATTATGTTTGAATGTCCTCTGATGGAGTTGGTTGTTTTTTGACGTTTGACCTAAATAATTGATAATAAATGAGTTCCATTGATAGCTGTTGGACGGACATGTGTAATTAAAACCATGCAAAAAAAAAACAGTTACATTGTATCAATATTTTTGTAATAATGTTTCGCCGGTCGACATGAAATTTTGATTCATTCTTTAATAAGTGAGCAGTCTCGTGCAGAATCGTTTTGCACACCGTTAATTAGGCAGGCTTTCCCCAAAATGAGTCAGAACTGGTTCCGATTCTCTAATGCGTTGTAAAAAGATCTTCTTCTTCTTGGCCTGCTCATGGTCGAGCACGTCGCCAGGAAAGTCGGTAGTAAAAATATATTAATGAATTTAATTTAACGCCCTTTAGAAGAATAATAACCATATTTGAAGCTCATATGATTTATGAACAAGCTCAATATACTTAGAAATTTACTTTCAACATCAAAACGAAACGTATTCGCACACCTTATCAGCAAACCAGGAAGACCCTTGCCACGGACGAGTTGAGAGATTGGCCACCAACCGCCGTGAGCTGGCCATGCAGAAGATCTTACATCGTTCGGACCTCCAGACGCTTTCTGCACGGATGCGATATGATAACAATCTGCAAGCATTCTTCCTAGGTGATGTATTCAGCCTCAATTTCTACAACATTTGCTAGGCTGTGTGTGAATGTGTAGAACGAATATACAAAAGCTTTGATAAGAATGCCAAGAAAGAAGAATGTTTTCATCTTTTTCACTATTTTGATAAGGTTCGCTTGGACATATTCGTTTTCATATTGCACGCAAGTGCGTTTAATAGAACCTACCCCTCTAGAAGCTTCTCTAGCCGTTAAACGTGGCTTCTCACTTTCCAAGAATTCACTGATAGTGCTTAATCACGTTTTGGCCACTGCCAAAAAAGAAGCCATTAAGCGAACCACATCTCAGCACTATAAAAGATTCCTGATTCATCCCGGCAGAAGTTAGTAGCAAAGTAGAACCGTCCGTTGTACATCTTTTCTGTGGCTTTTTTTGTAGATCGTTTGTGTGTGTGTATCTTCTTTTCACGTGCGTTAAGAATTGAACGAGGATCATATTAACCATCATGGAAAAGTGGCTGGTAATTGATTGGCACATCGTATTTGTGTGCTTGTGTGCTGAAGAATTCCCATGACGAGAATTTGTTTTTAACATTGAGTTCTCTTTCCGTTCCCTATTGGCAGGTGTCCATGCTGATGTTGACCGCCATCGCTAGCGCACAAGGTAATCATATAATGCTGCAGCGAGCGTCCAGTGATTTGTGTTGACAAAATCGTTGTGCATGCCAATTTGAAATATTTACCATACATTAAAAACTCGATAAATGATCAATCTGGAATAATACTATCATTTCCATTTTTCAATAGTGCTAGGCCCACGGTTTAGTTACAGTGGTCGTGACAATTCGAATGGTTTGGAGGCGCAACAACCTAAAAATCAGGGATTTGGACAAGGACAGCAGTATAATCAGCACGGTGGATTCGGAAACAATCCCCGTGTAGGTGGTAACCAACCTAAGTCAACAGATCAAATTACTTACTACGATGGCTACCATGTGCACTCAGATGGTAGAGTGCACTATGATGCACCTCAAGTGCAGGGAAATGTCCAACCGCAGGGAAATTTCCAACCGCAAGGAAATTTCCAACCGCAAGGAAATGTCCAACCGCAGGGATATTACCAACCGCAGGGATATTACCAACCGCAGGGAAATTACCAACCGCAGGGAAATTACCAACCGCAGGGAAATTACCAACCGCAGGGATATTACCAACCGCAGGGATATTACCAACCGCAGGCAGCTTTCCAGCCAGGAAGGCAGGATGCGCAAGGTTATAATTCTATGCAAGGACAGCAATTTAATCCAATTGGTCGTTTTGGTGGCAATCCTGATGTAGGCGATAATCAAGACGACGACGACGACGGCGACTCAGACGATACTACTAACTATGATGGAGACCAGCGATCAGATAGCACAATTGATCAGTCCAATGGTAATAACCCCGGTCAGCGTGAGGTAAGTCGCCGTCGACGTCCGAGCTTTACAGTAAAAAAAAATTAATTGTTTAATCCGAATAAAAAATGTGATTTAATTATGTACCTGTTATTGCTTACTATTTGTTCATTTGATGGATAAAGAAGAAAGAATCTAACATTAAGGAGGTTACAAAAAATTGGATTGCATGGTGGCCGACATCAGGGTGGCCCGGTGTTTGCCGGCAATTTGGTGGGTTGGTGGACCGCAGGGTTTTGTACCGCATGGAGGCGGCCACAATCACGCTCAAGAATTTGGACGCGTGGTCACCCCCACCGTTTTGGGTACGATCGCAGTCTCGGTCCGGCATATGGATCAAGGATCTAGACGAAATCGTGGTCAAAAATTCGGACAAGGTCATGGTCAAGGATTCGGACTAATTAAAATAAAATCTCTACCAATGCAATGCTTGGAATATATCGAAAGAAATAACTCAGTACGTCTGTTTGAAATCAAACGACTTAGTGAGCATTTACTCACGTTTGACTTGATGAGAAATAATGCCACAAAATTCCTTTCTCACTATTACCATTCTCTCACCCAACGAGCACGGACGGAAATGTCAAAATCCGCGCAATGGGTACCATCGGCACCTGGCAGATGTTCAGTCAAAAAATAGCGGTTCTAAACTCACCGGTGGAATTGTAAACGCGCGCTCAAAACGCCCGTCGCCATATTGTTATTTATTTGCAAGCCGTGCGTTCCGTCGCAATTGTGCCGTCCGGTGTCGATCCAGCTGTAAAGGCATGTGGGAAGCGAATTCCGTGCTGCTAGTTTTCTTGTGCGCCTGATAAAAGTCAGCTTACGTGTTTCTATGGTGTTTGTATCGCTGGACGATTTGCAAAAAGTGCTTGTCCAAAGCCAGCTTCGATGTGAATGACAGTTTGCGGAGACGCTGGTAGCACTCATTGGTTGGAGCGTGTTGTTAAAGCGAAACTTGTTCAGCTTCCACGCTTGTATCGGCTACATAAATACGTAAACGGTGCCTACGGTTTCGTTTCCCAGAGTAAAAAGTACCGGTGAAATAGAATCACCCAGCAGCAGCATCGTAAGATGGCAAACATCGTGCTGGACAAAGACTGCTTCTTCCGGCGGATAAAGCGGCTGTACGCAAACTGGAAGGTAGGGGTCGAACTTGGAGAGGTGTCATTTGCGAACTTTCACGGTCTGTGCGTTTTTTTTATGCAAACGTTTCCGGTTTGTTTGCTTTTTTTTCATGTCCAACAGGATCCGGAATTCAATCATGATGATGCGCTGTCGAAGGTAGACTGCATAATGACAGCGGTAGGTGTGGATGAGGAAACGTTCTACAGCAAGTCGACGTCACTGCAAACTTGGCTGTTCGGCTATGAGCTAACCGACACGATCAGTATATTTTGCGAAAATGCCATCCTGTTTCTTACCAGCAAGAAGAAGATTGAATTTCTGAAACAAATTGAGAAAGATTCGGAAGACGGTCTGCCACCGATACGGTTGCTCGTTCGTGACAAGGTTGGTGGAAAAAGCATCTGCACCTTTCCTGTATGGTATGTGTTCCTAATAGCTATACTGTTTCACTCTTTCTTTCCTGCCGGCCGATTAAAGAATGACAAGGATAAAGCAAACTACGAGAAGCTGTACGACGCGATGAAGGGTTCGAAAGCAGGTAAGACGGTCGGTGTGTTCACGAAGGATAACTTCCCGGGCGAGTTCTGTGAGAATTGGCGCGCATTCCTGAAGGATAAGCACCTCACCAATGTTGACATAAGTGTGCCGATGGGATACATCATGTGCCCGAAGGAGGACTCGGAACTGTCGACGATCAAGAAAGCCTGTCTCGTGACGATCGACGTGTTTAACAAGTATCTAAAAGATCACATCATGGAAATTATCGATGCGGATAAGGTAGACAAGCGACGACAGTTCTTGATGCTTATGGTGTATTAATTACTATGATTTTGCTTTTTTTTGTAGAAAGTGAAGCACGTGAAACTAGCGGAAGGGGTGGAATCTGCCCTTACGGATAAGAAGTATGTAAGCGGGGTGGACACGAACCAGCTAGATATGTGCTATCCTGCCATCATTCAATCCGGTGGCAACTACAGCCTCAAGTTCAGTGCGTTCAGTGACAAAAACTATTTACACTTCGGATCGATCATCTGTGCGCTCGGGGCACGGTACAAATCGTACTGCTCGAATATCGTACGCACGCTGCTGGTTAATCCGACCGACACCATCCAGAAGCACTACAACTTTCTGCTCAACCTGGAGGAGGAACTGTTGAAAAATCTCGTACCCGGCAAGCGCCTTTCCGAGGTGTACGATATGGGGCTCGAGTATGCCAAAAAGGAGGAACCGAAGCTAGTGGACAAGCTGACGAAAACGTTCGGCTTTGCGACGGGGCTTGAGTTTCGCGAGAATTCAATAACGATCAGTCCGAAGTGTGTGGCCGTGCTGAAGAAGGGCATGGTGTTCAGCCTGAATGTGGGGCTGGCTGGGCTAGAAAACTCGGAAGCATCGGATAAGGAGTCGAAGGTGTACGCACTGTTCATCGGTGATACCGTGCTGGTGACGGACGAATCGCAAGCCGTCGTATTGACACAGTCGAAGAAAAAGATCAAAAACATCGGCATCTTCCTGAAGGACGACGATGACGATGATGAGGAGGAGGAGGAAAAGGATACGGAACCGGGGCCGGAAATTTTGGGCCGCAGCGGCAAACGTTCGACCGTGCTGGAGAGCAAACTGCGCAATGAGCAAAGTTCGGAGGAAAAGCGTAAACAGCACCAGAAGGAGCTGGCCATCGCTCTGAACGAGAAGGCGAAGGAGCGGTTGGCCAAACAGGCCGGTGGTAAGGAGGCGGAAAAGGTACGCAAATCAACCGTTTCGTACAAAAGTGTCAATCAGATGCCGCGCGAACAGGAAGTGAAGGAACTGAAGCTGTATGTGGGTAAGTAGCTTTTGGCCGTTGCGTCGTGGGGTTGGTTTGATTTGCCCTTTTGATTCGTGTAACACTGTTTTTTTTTGTGGGGTGCTATTTCCAGATCGCAAGTATGAAACGGTCATCATGCCGATCTTCGGTGTTCCGGTTCCGTTCCACATTTCCACCATTAAGAACATTTCCCAATCGGTTGAGGGAGACTACACGTATCTGCGTATTAATTTCTTCCATCCGGGAGCCACGATGGGTCGTAATGAGTCCGGAATGTATCCAAATCCCGATGCGACGTTTGTGAAAGAGGTGTAAGTAGCGCCGCTGGACGATGGACGATAGGTTTGTACAAGCGTTTGCTCTAACGTTTTGCTCTTTGCAACTTATTCCTCAGTACCTACCGGTCAACAAATACGAAAGAACCGGGTGAAATAGCGGCACCATCGTCCAACCTTAACACGGCATTCCGGCTTATCAAGGAGGTACAGAAGCGCTTCAAGACGCGCGAAGCCGAGGAACGCGAAAAGGAAGATTTGGTTAAGCAGGACACACTGGTGATGTCACAAAACAAGGGTAACCCCAAGCTGAAGGATCTCTACATTCGACCAAACATCGTCAGCAAGCGTATGACCGGTTCGCTGGAGGCACACGTCAATGGTTTCCGCTACACATCCGTGCGCGGTGATAAGGTGGACATTCTGTACAACAACATCAAGAGCGCATTCTTTCAACCGTGCGACGGTGAGATGATCATTTTGCTACACTTCCACCTGAAGCACGCGATCATGTTCGGCAAGAAGAAGCACCTGGACGTGCAGTTCTATACGGAGGTGGGTGAAATTACGACCGATCTCGGCAAGCACCAGCACATGCACGATCGGGACGATCTGGCAGCGGAGCAGGCGGAGCGTGAACTACGGCACAAGCTTAAGACGGCATTCAAAAGCTTCTGCGAGAAGGTGGAAATGATGACAAAACAGCAAATCGAGTTCGATACACCCTTCCGGGAGCTGGGCTTCCCGGGGGCACCGTTCCGCAGCACAGTATTACTGCAGCCGACATCCGGCAGCTTGGTGAATCTAACCGAATGGCCCCCGTTCGTCATTACGCTGGAAGACGTCGAGCTGGTACACTTCGAGCGCGTCCAGTTTCACCTGCGCAATTTCGATATGATATTCGTGTTTAAAAACTACCAACAGAAGATCGCGATGGTAAATGCGATACCGATGAACATGCTCGATCACGTGAAGGAGTGGCTAAAGTGAGTGGCCGTTGTTTTTGAGTGTGTGAAGTAGCTGGATAAACATTAACCTAATAATAACCTAATAACCTAATCCTTCTATCGTTGCTTCCAGTTCATGCGACATTCGCTATTCGGAAGGTATACAGTCACTGAATTGGGCCAAGATCATGAAAACCATCACGGACGATCCGGACGGGTTCTTTGACAGTGGTGGCTGGACGTTCCTCGATCCGGAATCGGAAGGTGAGGGCGAGGCAAACAGTGAAACGGAAGATGAGGAGGACGATGCGTACGAACCAACCGATGATGATGATGAGGAAGAGTCCGATTCTGAAGATTATTCCGAAGCATCCGAGGACGATGGTACTGGAAGCGAAGAAGGTACGTGGATTGATTGCATGTGGAAGTGTGGAAGTTGTTGGATGTTGGACGGAAGATAAATCGGTTCTGCCTTTCGGTGTAGATCTTGGTTCGGACGAGGAGTCTGGTAAGGATTGGTCTGATCTGGAGCGGGAAGCAGCCGAAGAGGATCGAAACCGCGAAAAGGATGATTATGTGGATCGTAATTCGACGAAGAAACGGTCCCATCATAGGTAAGTGATGTCGAGCGGTGCACGCGCACACTGCTTGTAATTTAAAGCGCACCATCTTCATATCTTGACATTGTACATTTCAATGCGCGATCAAAATTCCTTTTAAGCTTTTTTCTCACGATATACAAACTAATTTCACCTTCGCATGCTTTCGATCATTTGTTTCGGATTGCGATGATGGTTGCAGGCGTGATCGAGGCGTAGCTACATCGAAGAAACGGCACGAACATAATCGCAGGTCATTTGAGTAACGAAACAGGCAGCATATCATATCTTTAGCTTATTTTGCAAGGCGTTGGCAAGGCCTATCTTGGGGTTTAAACTTTTAATTTCGTGCACTAAATTATAGATTTTCAACTGTAGATGCGGTTCTCTCAATTGAACACTCAGTTGAGCGCCTTTCAATAAGTTAAAGATTTATGTTTTCCTTTGGGCATAAAACTCATATCCTTCTAGTGCTTGTTCTACTTCTAAAATATCATCATTGCTAGCTGCTGCATACAAACACGTTTATGTAGCCCGCGATCGGCTTTAACGTTATCCTTGCTAATCAACAATTGTTTTTTTTCCATTGCGTTTCCACACTAGCTCGTCCAAGCATGGCAGCAGTCGGGATAAGAGTCACAAGGATAAACACAATGATAAGCATCGCAGCAGCGGAAGCAACAGCAAACACAACAGCAGTAGCAAGCGCTCGCGAGACGACAGCCGTGATAGTAACCACCATCACAAGAGCAAGAAATCGCGAAAATAAACAACGAACGAAGGAATTCTCATGCTTTCCGGTAGAGAGAGTATACGATTATCATACCGTACGGTGGTTTATTTTCGCTGTTCGTTTCCCGGTACAGTATAGTGCGATAAGGTTGATTTTTTTTTATTAGTATCGATACAATTCCACATATTTCGCCCTCTCTTTTCTTTGTTAAAGAAAGCTTGATTTGTACAATTTAGAATGTTGTGCATGGTGAGCAAGTTAACTTAAAACTCAACATTAGCATAGGAATTCTTCATCCCTAATCCCCCAAAAGCTGAACATGATCCCCATATCCGGCTACTACTGTGTTTTGTTTTGCTCTCCGTGAGGTGGCTGGTTCCCCCTTCAAAACGATAGATTGTACTAGCAATAGTTTCATTTTTGTCCATACTCATATTGTTCATTTACTTTGATGAATTCCAACCTCAGAAGACGACATGTTGCAAATGTTAAATTGTCATGCATCCTTCGGATAAAACAAATCAAACAGCAGGAGAAAAGAAATAGCAGTGAACATTATCCCGTATATCTTATTGATTGCATACATGAAAAGTAGAATATACACGTAAATGGTAAATATATATATATGTCATCCTTATGGATAGCAAAATGGCACGTATAGTTTCATTGTAACAACACCGAAAATGTTCAGTTCCCATCTAATTAGCAGTAGTCGTTTTAGTATTATACGAAATTTGCCAATTCAAAAGAGACGTGTTCGAGATTTACACAAAAAGTTTGGAAAAACTAAACACTCTTAAATATGGTAACAAAAGATAGCACACAGTACCACATTTAAAAAATATGTTTGAATACAAAGCATGAATGGTATACACCGTCTGATGGTGATATATCAAAGGCAGCATTTTAGAGCAAATGAATGCATTTTTGTTATGGATTTCGAGTCGATTTTGCGACAGGAATTTAAGCTCCTTGAATTATTTAGTTTCTTCCAAACAATGTTAAAAATTTTAAGGGGAACAAATGAAGCCGGTGAACAGCAAAACGAATTTCTATCGATTGTGAATCGAATCGAAATCCGTTCAACTCTCCTGATCTGTTCGTTGGGCAGTTCTGTTTCGCTCTCATTCTATAACCACCTTGACAACGGATCTGTCAAATAGGTTGCTGCTTGTAAACAAACCGTTCGAAAGTACGAAGCGGACGAATATACTCGGCAAAGTCAACAAAAGTGTACGAAATGATATCGGCAATATATTTCTTGCCGGATCTATATGAAAGCGACGACCATTCAACGGATAGCGATGAACATGGTTTAGTATACGGTTATTCGTCGGATAGTTCTGAAAGTAGTAATGCCATCCGAGAACCAATTTCGTTGCATTTCGACAATGATTGGTAAGTGTTTTAACTGTAGAAAAATGCTATAGAACACTGAAATAAATTGACGATGAATTTGTTTGGTTCATAGGTTCCTAAAATGTTTCAACGTTTCGCGTGATGTGTTCAACGAATTGTACAACAGTTTGGTGCCAGTGCTTAAAACAACGGAAACCCCTACGGCTTTCGAGAAGCTGGCAGCCACTCTACGATATTTGGCCAAAGGTACCTGTACCAGTGATACCGGTGCCGGTGGTTACAAAGCCATGCCTCGAAAAGCGTTTCAAGCAATGTTTCCACAAACGATAAACGCGATGCATGAATTGATTTGCAAAAGGTTTATCTCACTAAAACCGTCTAACAGCGTTGAGCAGACGGAAGCTGAAATATATTTTAGAGAGCATTGTCCCAACTTGCCCGGCGTAGCGCTGTGTGCGATCGGGACGCATATGGAAATAGCGGAACCAAAAGAAGAGAAGCATCTGTTCTACTACAAGTATGGTTCCTACAGTCTTAATGCACTGTTGGTAGGTGTGATGGTAGATTTAAGCAAGCAATTGGTTAACAAATGCTTCTCTTTCCAGGTGTGTGATTATATGAAACGCATAAGGTACGTTAACGCAAGTTTCTGCGGATCCTTGCACGACTCTCATTTATGGGTAAGCTCGGATCTAGACAATTATTTTGCCGATAGTTACTTAGCCGCGAACACAAGCTGTTATGTGTTAGGTAAGGTTATTAGAAATATTTTTGCTAAACCAGTTCGATAAATTTGTTATTTTGTCCCTTTTTAAGCTAAATCCAAGTTTCCATCGAAACCCTGGATACTCACACCGATTGAAAACGCTAAGGCCAAGAGTCTCGAGGCTATGTTTAACGATCAGCACGCAAAGACATTCGCAGTAGCGGAGGAAACGATTTCGCTTTTAAAGAATCGCTTTAGATGCTTACTAGGCAAACCACCGATCCCGTACACGCCCGCCGAATGCGTGACTATCATAGACGTTTGTTGTGCGCTTCATAACATGTGCATTGCATGTAAAAATGTAAAATAACAAGTAAAATTGTAACCGTGCTTAGGATTCTTTTGCCTGTATTCGTTTATTTCTTCTTCAACACCTCTATTAATTCCCGCAGCGTACTATTTACATTCTTCATATTCTCGTTCATCTCATCGCATGATTTCTTCGTTGCTCGTAACTGAGCGGTTAGTTCATGGCTAGCGGTCAACGAAGCATTCATCGCTACAATCATTTCTTTGTTAGTTTCGAGAGCCTTGCGAAATTTAGCATCTCGTACACTTTTCCGCCATTTTCCGAAGGGCATTGGATTTGACTCTTCGTCAGCCGAATAGTTGTTAGTCCCGTTGGCCAATGGGTCCTTATCATGCCTTTGCTTTGTGATGGTTATATTGGGAAGTTTTTCCAACCGTTTTTGGCAGTTATTGATCTCCCTCGACGAGCTTTGCTTCGCTAATGGAATATTATCATCGGACGCGTCTTGCAACATGCTCGCAAGCGTGTTTGAATCTTCCGCATCGAAAGTGTTATTTTTGAAACCGTTTGCCTGAACGCTGGGCATGTCTTCCGAGCCGGAAGCCATGTCTTCCGATAGTTTCACCTTCTTCATTTCAATGTTTAACAGTTTCACTACTCTTTTGTGCATCACGGAAAGTACCCTTGGATAATTGCCTGCCGCAATGTCGTCATTTTGTTGCCGTACTCGTTTCTTTACACTACATTTATAGTCAAACCAAACCTGATAAAAAAAAACAATACGATTTAACGTGCATGGCTTGATAAAAAAGGGTGGCTTTTTACCCGTTTCCACGACGATGTGTCTCTAACTACCGGTCCATGGTCGTTCAGATCTTTAGCAACTTTTTTCCAAAATGCAGTCTGCGGGCCCCTTACAGCGTTATTCGCAATGGCAGGTTCATTTTCCATTAAGCTTATCAGCCTGGACAGTTGTTGGTTTGTAATTCGTGTAAACCTACAATAAATCAGTAAAATTAGAAGAAAGCAATACTTTAAACTATACGTAAATGGATTAACGATAGCTTACGGTTTACTCCCTCTTCGGTCCATTGTTAGAAATGTGTTTAATCGAAGTATACGTCGAAACGCGCAAGAAGATGGTTTCTGCAGAGCTGAAATAGTTTCGCACTAAATTCCACAAATCACTTCACAGCTACAAAGCCAATTACGTACACTAATAGAACATCGAATTAAGAATGTAATGATAATTTTATGAAAAATATGGTTTGTTGATTGCTGAACTACACAGTAAACAACAAATCGGACGCCACCACTTTCAAAACAGCGAAAAGAATCTGACAACAGGTCCTCGGGTTGTCAAAAAATCAAATGTTTGTGTTGACATTAGATGGCCTTGAACGCGGATGTGCTAACATTGTTGCGAGTTTTTAAATAAGTAAATACTTGGTAAATCTATTTCTAAATGAAAATGAAATCAGAACGCTCAATTTTCGAGCTACCGCAATGCAATTAATTTAAATCCTATTTTTATGCTTCAAAAGTAACATGGCTGCTTACGACACGCAGTTGATGAAAACTGTCAATACATTTTATACACAATTCCGTTGCAAATATGACAGATGTTGGTGTTCAAACTGTCAACCAGACGCCGTACGCCGGAGCTATTTTGTATTGCTGCTATTTGCGTTCAAATATTATAAAACCACAAGCGGCACAATAGGGGAAGCGAATTCATTTCTATTGCTGCGCGCTGTGCATTCTTAATCTTTGGTTAATCACGCGCTTGAGCACAGCAACACCTTCCAGCCGCTTGATACGGCAGCCTTTCGCTGGAAAAAACGAGTTTTCGAAAGCAAGGCAGCCCCGGTCGTAAAAGCTGACTCATAGCGACAGGACATGGATATTGATAGCAGTGAACAAACTTCGGCCACTTTGGAAAACCATAACGATGAGCTGCATCGGAGCCGATCCCCGTTGGAAACGGTTGCCGAAGAAGCAGAAGGTAAGCGCTTCCATTCACTTTACTATGCTTTGGGTTTTTGTTGTGTGTGCGACATGCTTGGGATGCATTTTTTGGTAGTATATTGTGTGTAATGCCCTAGCTCTTCTGTAGCTCTGTTTCCCTGTTTCCTATCGGTGTTTGGGATAGTTACACGGTAGCCTATTGTTTGTCTCATCGGTCTATCTATGTCGCTTTCATTGTAGGATATCATCCCATTATGGTTACACCACAAACGGTATGGAGTTCGTATCCGCTTCTCGTAGAAGACAGCAACCGGCTGATGCTGGCACCATCACTCGAACTCACCTTACGTTATTTTTTCACCCACTGTGGAAGGGACGTCACGGAGATAAGCCGGTCCGATCTGATGATAGTACTTATCTACGTGATCGCCCTCGAGTTGTGTTTGATACCGAAGGGTGCTTCACTACCCGCGTCATTACGGTCGGAGAAGCATTACGTCTACCGGTCGTTCGACAAACGGCTCGTGAAACATTTCGCCACCCGCTTACCAATGGACTGGTTCCAAAAGCGGGCCGGCTGTTACCGTTTCGATTTGGAGTTGGTACACGAGAAAGCGTTGTACAAAAATCTAACCTGCTCGCTGGTTGCCTTTTGCAGTGGAGACTTGCTCATTGTGAACCTAATACCGCACCATGGCTATAAGGCAGGATTTTCCACCGTGATTCCCGTGTGCTTTCACGTCCCGTCGGTCAATGCGGACCGACTTCCGCTGTGTTACCAGTATCTGCAGGGGCTTTCGATGAAGTTGAAGAATGATCTGTTTGTGCCATTTCGGAACCACATGTACACTAAATTTATTCCAACCATCAGCCCATCGCTCCAAGGGATACCTGCGGAGACGATGTTGAAGGTGTGTGCGCACCTAGATCTACGCACCAGAGAAAACGTGAAAGAAGTTGTAAATACGTTCCTTTCAACCTAATGTTACATGCAATGTGTTATGTATCTCTTTGAATTTAATCTTAATAAAGTAACTACAGTTGTATAGGCTGTTGTAAATTATCGTTAGCTGTGTGTAAAAAGTGTGCTTTTGTAAAGGTTTGGTGTGGAAAGAATGCTTATAGATAGGCACAACGCTTGTTTGAATGTAGCATAAGCTTCCAAAGGCAGATTAGCCTAGCTGTATTGTAAACTGTTCACCACAATTTGCAGATGAAAGCGAAGACGAATCATTACGCCAAAGGATTGAAGCGTTAAGTATTTTGAGCAATGAAACAGCCGGACCCTCCAACCAAACGAACGAGTCACTGTCAATGAGCGAATTTCCGCTACGAGATGAATCTGGTAAGTGCATTACATTCCCTACATGATGAACGATTAATTATGCGTAAAAAATCGTTCTAATCATGAAATTCATCACATAAATGTTTAAAAAAGAAAACGGATATTTAAACAAAGCTTCAATTCAAAGAGCTACCCTGTGTCGATTTGACAGCTTAACGCCCAAGGTGTTTAATGAGCCTTTGGAAAACGTCCTTTGCGGAGAGAACATATATATCTCTCTTTCTAAATACATGTCTTGCGCGTTCTCTCTTGCGCCTGCAAGCATCAAACGAAACGCCCATTGTTCTCCACTATGGGAGTATTCTTTTTGGTCATAAAATACGAATTCATTGACGGTAAAAAATGTACCTGTCCGATGCTGTAGTAGTAGTGTAGCTTCGGCCTGTGGTGTTTCGTACGGTGTGTGTTTCCGCGTATTCGATAGCTGTATCGAGAGTGTTTTGTGGTGATTTACCTGTGTGAAAATTCAACCAACTGGTTGTAAAGGTGTGCGGATACGAAACGGCTGCATCCGTTGCACCGTAGTGGCAAGGCATCGTTTGCTTTCTTTATGGTCAGTTTCCGTTTACGTTAGTTTCTGCACTGTGTAGTGTCAACAAAGCGCTGTTCTGGAATGTGAATGTGTTGAAATAATTGTATGCTGCGTGTGTGCGTGCGTGTGTGCGTTCACGTTAAACTCCGATCGTCTGCGGAACAGCGGAAATTGGAAAAGTGTGAAAAAGAGGAAGGATCAAGTGGCTAACAAATAATTGAACCTCCATTTGTTTGGATGGGCAGTGCGTTTGAAATGTGTGTGCTGTTCCCTGCATCCCCGCAGAAAGTGCGTGAGATGTATGTGTGTGTGTGTGTGCGGAGGTGTAAGCGTGTTTGTGTGTGTGTTTGATTGAATTTGTGTTGTAGATGATCGTCAAGTGCATCGGGCTGTAATGCATCGTATGGGAAAGAGTTGTACGTTAGTCAGATTGTGGCATTACTACGTTGTGCTGTACGTACGTGTTAGTGCAATATACGTACACGCACACAAACGTGCGAACGCGTCGTGACCACGTATACACACATACGTTGCGTGTACCATTTCATATTTGTCTCGTTTCTTGCGTTGTACTCGAAAATGCATGTTCTCTTCAGCTTTCTCATTACCTTACATTCTTTTATTTATCGAATTTGAATAAAAAAACGAAGAAATGAAGATAGAAAAAAAAGTGAGCATAAATATTGAAACTTTCGTTAAAAAGTTAAAGAAAAAGAGGAAAGTTTTCCGTCTAAATTATTAAATAAATTATTGTAATTTGCCCTAAGTTTAAGTGCCCTAAGTTTAACAAACAGTTTTACATACGTTAATGCAATGTCTGTTTAGTTGGGTTAAAAAAACGGTCAATTTTCACTTGTCAACTGCTTAAAATACTTCCAAAACAATAGAAATATATATTGTAGAGATCAGAAATTAGTTTTTGGGCGTTTTTAATTTGAAAGTCTATTCGACACCCAAGGAACGTTCGAAATGTGTATTAAGAAGAAGAGAAATGCGATGTTGATTAACAGCTTAAAAATGTTTCGCGCGAGCTTAAATTTCGGGCGGTTCGATTTGCATGAATATCAATCGCTGGTGAAAAGGAGAAATAGAATAATAAATGTGTGTTTGAAGGCGTACGGGATATATATAAGCGAAACATCGACTTGTGATTAGCATAACGAAGATTTGCGTCGAAGTGTTTCGTTCGATGATCATTGCCTGTTCGACTGTGCACCATGACCGCATGAAACAAAGCATTCGTGATGATCGAATCAACACCAGGTTGCTGCGATTGTAAAAGGTAAGTGAACATGAAGGGTATTTTTTTTATTTAAGAAAAATAAAAAAACCATAAATAACACATCAACAACTCCATTAGCCACATTTGGAAGGTAATCATGTGTGAAGGCAACTTTTCAAAAGAACATATTCCGTTTGGGAAATGCACACCTGCCCAAAACCGAAAAGGACTCATTCCCTCCGAATCCCTTCGTTTGCACCTGTTTGACCGAATCTTTACCACCACCTTTTCTCTTCTATTCGTACTACACACGCTTTCGTCCCGTTGTGTGTAGTAGTGTGCGTGAAACGTAAAATCATCATACACAGCATCACACGACGGATAGAGGATCTTCCTGCGGTCTATCCCGATTTTATGTTGTTTTCTCTTCTTCCCTCCTCTCGGTTTGTTTGTATGCGCCGGCGTCCGAAGTGTGATGCATTGGTGTTGGTGTCGAATTTATACATTGTTCCGTACTCTTCCTTTTCCATGTGCGCTGTCCGCTTTTTATCTCTTTCTTTCTCGCTCATAGCATTTTCCTTTACTGGGGTGTGGAAAATGCTAATGGAGCATAGTTTTTTGAGGGGGGGTTGGATGATGCAAAAAAGGATACCATTTTCCTACGCTTGGCTACACTGTCTGCTGTGCTGGGCAGGGGCATGGCGATAAGTCTTTGTCTTGCTATCCGCAAAAGAAGCAAACAAAAACTTGACAAATAAGGTGCAAAAAACCAAATGAAATGAAATATTGTATGGTCCCAATAAAATTGGCTCTTTGGACATATGTGGAAGGTGGAAAAACCCCTTTTCTACCTAAGGGATGGTGCCAATACTCTGCATTTTCAAATGCTTAGAACACACATCGGTCGATTTCACTTCACTGCGACACTTTCGGCGAGGACGTAACAAAGAGAAAACTTGCTTCGGATTGGGGACAGTTCTACCATCTGCATCTGGGGCGATAGGGGACAAATGGGTGCATTTGTTTTGGTGCAGTTGTTGCCTTTTTGTCTTTTTTTTTCTTTACTTTTGCAATCCGAACGAAGATTGCGAGTGCAACAGATGGAATTGATGGTTTGTTACAGTATGGTGGACGTTATTTCCTTTTAAATTATTCTCTTTAAACCTAACACTTTGTCTTTTACCATTATTTTTTCTTGTATCTTTGTGTCCTTTTTTGTATTATTTGTTTCTCAGAATTAACAATTGAAACAAGTTAAAGTCCTCAAGTCTAGACTTATTCACCAAACAAAGACTGAATGGGCAAAATAATTTGTAAAAGCACGATTTTATAAACTATGAGAATATTCGTAGTTCAAGACACAAATAGCAAGACGCGGATTAAATAGCAGATCAAAACCAAAAAAGAAAAACAGAAAAGCTAAATTACCCACAATTAGAACAATGTTTACTTGTGATTAGCACTATTGCAAAAAATATAAAAAACACATAAAAATAAATCATTCACTTTTCCCCCTTTACGGTAAATCCTCAGCCCCAATTGACTCTTTTACACCCAACCGTGCCGAATGTCGCTACAATTTTCCGGCTCTGCAGATGTTTCTCAAAAATTTGTTTTGTCGTATCCGACCGAACACGCACCATCCTACGCACTGCGTTTCATACCTTCAGTCCTATGTGTGTTTGGTCCACATCCACCAGGAAAATGCGCCACACGCACGCAATTTTGGATGAAATTGAATTTCCCTTTTTCCGTCCGAAAAGAAGAGAAGCCAGATCCAAACACGTTAACCGGAAGCATTTTGTGGTCGATGTGTGTCGATTGGGGACGTTTCTTCCTTCCTGGACGTGTTAGGGTGTTAGCCAGTGGAAAATCGTATTCGATTCGTGTGTTTAGTTACTTTGGAAACATTGGTCCAAATAATTGGCTTCAAATAATGCGCTGAAAATTTAATCGAAAATAGACAGCTAAACAAATGTGTAACGAAATGTTGATTAATATGATTTATTTTTCATATTTATTATGGGGCACGATGCTTCTGGTTCCGGACCTATTTGGTTCCGCCTCATCTTAATTATGTATCGAACGAGAGTTTATCGAGTCATCCGGTGGTTTCGTTCGATTTACCAAAGGTATGGTGACTTGTTTGTGTTTACCCTTTCGATGACTGGTTGATGAGGAAGCCTTGCTTAATTGTTATGAATATTGATGAAGCCATCGGTGAGGATATGATGGCTGGATATCCTATGGTTCCTAATGAGCAGCTACGATCAATCGATTTCACTACCTTATTCCTTACAACGAGCGAGTAATTTTGCTTCTTAGTACAAGAATACTTTTCAAAAAGATCCACCCAAAAGTGAGATGTCCTTGAAACACGTCTCTTTCCTTTCGAAGCGAAGACTGTCAATGAAAATGTAGGTTACCGACACTTTCCCTCTCTACATTTGACTGCTCTCTATATGAATTATAAACAAAACAAACAAAAATAAACTCGCAGTAGATGATGAATTTGTAAATCTCGTTTCACGCCCTCGTGTCACTTCCACCGGTGACAAGTGGATAAAATATGACTTCCAAGCTGTTGCTACTTGTGGGGCATCGTTTTGTGGGGGTTTTTCTTTTTCTCCAAAAAAGGCACTACATTCCTGATATCGATATCATGCCGGAAAAGCCGTGTCACTTGTGACGGTCGATAAGCATTTCTTTCCGTGCTTGAGCTGGGTTTTGCTGGAATGTTGTCCCTATGGACGACGAGGTTCTTTTACTTATGAATTTTGCAAATATTAAAAAAAAGGCGAATAGTGCGGATTGGTTGCCACGGCTTTTCCCATCCCCAGTTTGCTGCTTTTCAAGTCGAAGGACGAACGACGAAGCGTCTGTTTCAGCAGCAAATGGTGAAGGGACGGATCAAATCGTCACTCCCCTGTTGTTGGTGTCTCGTCATTTTGTCTGGTGCCACTTCCGATGGAGAGCAGTCTGTACGGCCTCAACGTGTGCCTGAGACCTGAGATCTTCCGGCAGTAAGGAAGTAGTTGCGGGGAAGAGAGTAGCACCGGAACCGGAAGGCGACCGTATGACAGGTGCTTTGAAGGGAGACGTTGAAGAAGTGGAATATAAACGCGAGAAAAGCAAAAGCAGAATATAAAAGTCATCAATAGCGGAATGGTTTACATTCAATTCATCTTTATTACAAAAAGCTTTATAGAATTTTAATTTAATTTTATATTGCTATAGTTATGTGTTTGGAGTTGAATGTCTAATAAAATCCCAACAAAAAAAGTATTTCACTACAGTACTACAGGTTTTTTTTTCTGGAGAATAGTTTTCCATTTTCCCGCATACTGCAATAAAATTTGTACTACTTTGAAAACAATTTATCCTCCATTTGATCCGCTTTTGTCGTGCAATAAGGTAGAATGTCGTTCTAGAATGGTAATACCCGACTACTCCAACATATAGTGCAAATAAGTTAGAAGTAGAAACGATCAATATTTCTACCCGAATCCCCCCCCCCCCCCGGCCCACGTGGAGAATGCAAAAATTGCACCAAAGAAGGAATGTGCATCAAAAGTTCGCGCTCCACAGTGCACAGAGTGGCGCTCGGTTAAAAGGCGGCACAACGGTTTGATAACACAACACACCAGTGACGATTGTTTAGGTTGCAAAGTTTTTTTCTTGTTTTTTTTTGCCTTCTTCATCCATCGGTTTCTCTTCGTTCGTTCGTTCCCATTTTGGCAGAGTAAAGCAGGGCAAACGATGGCGATCCAGGAATGGTAGGGAACCGCCAAGGTTTGACGTGCTTTGACGGGTTGGCAGACAATATCATAGTTTCCGGCTTTTTTTCTTTCTCTCTCTCTCTCTCTCTCCCTTGTTCAGCACAAACGTATCGAACCGGGTTAGAAGTTTGTTTGAAGTCTAACGAATGAATTGGCTCGAATTTGCATCTAGATGTGCTGCTGCTACATCGTCGTTAGACTAGCATAAAAAAAATAGAACGTCAACTAACGTCGTGTCAGTAGCTGTTTTCATGGTTCTTACGTCTAAAGTAGGCAAATGTTCGTTTGAATGTGCTTTTCATGAAGCTTTCCCATTTTGGCTGGGCAGGACTTTAATATTGCTGCTGGAAACGGCGTCCCCAGCTTTGTTCATTTTCCTTTATTTTAAATTCAACTCTATGTATGAAGTATAAAGGATTGGTTTGTGATAAAATTTTCTTTGTCTAAATTACTTAGTCGGGAGTGCTTTAACATCAACTTAAATTGACAAGTTGCAGGACTAAACTTAGTAAAGAGAAGTTATTTAAAGTTCTTATGCAGTAACTCTGTTGGCATTCTGTGCCTAAATATCTATGAACTTTATATTAGAGATGAGAATAACAACTCTTTTTAGTGAATCAACTCAGAGTGAATGAGTGAATAATAAAAAAATAAAAAAAAATCTAAAAATTTGAAAACTTCCTAAGGCTATAGCATTCGTTTTTTTTTTGAGTAACTTAGCAAAATTTTATAAATTGATTTATTGTAATCCGAATTGTTTGAAATAAGTTTCTTTTCATTTAAATAATGCTTTAAATAAGAAAGAATATAAAATAATACAAAAATAAAAATAAAAAATGATACCGGGTCCTATCGTGTGGAACTGGCGCTGTCCCTACACTTTATATCAAATTCCATAAATCAACCTGATAAAAGCTCGAAAAAGGTCTTAATATACTGACGCCACAGAACTGATCTACATATTAATGTTATATTTTACTATCCACGTATGACTCCACTTTCTTGTCTACCCTTTAATGTCTAAAATGAGCTAAAACGAATGTAAGAAAGCACACGATGATAACTGCAACGAAAGCTCCCGGAGCGAGTTAGTCGACGGATACTGCTGAAATGAACGACATTCATTTTTAATGGAACTTGGCACTGTTTTTTTTTTGGTCGAAATCCCTAAATCATCTAACAACTTCCTGCTGTACACCGTAGTAGTAAAAATACAAGGAACTAACAATCTACTCATGTGTAGGCACACACAAAAAACATGTCCGACAAGCTAATGAAGCTTGCCACAGCGAATAGAGAGAAGTAGAAAAAACGAAGGGTCGGCGTTATACTTTCACTTGTCGACACTTGCGATCAATCGATGACCCCCCTTGCCGGGCGTGTTCAAGGGTGCAACTCACGACCAACCTAGCTACAATTACACTGGGTGCTCATTTTCCTAACCTCCTATCATTTTCTGCCCAACCAGAGTATCGCAACTCGCAACACATCGTCTTGTTGTTGGCAGCATCCCAACCATATGCCGCGATTAGCATCAAATGTCTAACGTCTAACGCAAGACGCTTAAAGTTCAGAGATCGTTTTTTTTCTTTTTTTTTTGTTAGATAAAGAAAACATAAATCCTACGATAGGTTTGTGAACAAAAAAATGTGTCATAAAATTTCACCCAATCTTTTACATAATTATATTGTCTTTCCCGGTTCCGTTCCATTACACCTTTTTGCTCTCGTTCGTTTAACTTCGCTTTGGGGCGCTCCCCTTTTTTACCGTGTGCGCGGGTTAAGCTGGGTTTGTGTTGTTTTGTGCTTTTCTTTCCCCTAATTTCCTTTCCATTCAAACAGCTAAGAGAGCAAGCGAGAGGGAACTCGCAAAAAGGAATGCTTAATCATGCGCGCATATAGCATTGTTGCCATTTGTTTGAGTATATTTCCTTTTTGGTGGGGACCTGTGGGCCCCGCTGCTGCCAGTCGAGTTCAAATCGATTTACGGTCACACAAACGCTCGTTAATCGTTTGATTTTTAAACGACTTTTTTCGCTTCGTTCCATCGTCGAACAGTCGTCCGCCATCGTAATCGCTGGCGGAGCGAGATGGCGTAGTCTCGTGCCATGTTTACGCATGGGGTTTGGAGTGTTTGGCGAGCAAGAAGTAGGCAGCGGATAAATACACGCGCTCTTGTATACGGTTGGAGTAAAATGGCACAGCATTGCACAAAACAATAACCATTTTGGACGATCGCAACCGGGTGGAAGACACGGGAAGACACCACGTGCGCTTGTGTGTGGGTTAGTTGTGTTGCACTTAATTAAGGGTGGACAAAGGAAAAAAAACAATAAATAGACCCGTTTGAAACAATTGTAATTGATCAAATTCATTAACCTAGAGCTACGGATGATGGTATTGAAGTTTACGAAGAGTACAACCATTTTGCTTAATAGATTGTTTACGGAACGAAGCGTTTATAGGTGAAATTGGAATAAAGAGGAACAATTGTTAGGATTAAGAGGCTTGTTAGGAGTTGTGGATATTTATACATCAAACATAGATCATTGGAAAAAGTGCTGCAGGTTGACTTAGGAGGACATAGTAGTTCCAGTTGAGATTTGAACTTGCAACGGCTACGTCGAAGAGTCGTGAGATATTGCCCACGCCTATTTGAAAGGTTTGAAGATATGCATCAAAACAGAGATATGTATCAAAGTCCCAAATATGTTAAATATAAATTCTTCCTTTTTAAACCTGCGTTGGCGTACATGATGGAATAAAACATTGTTAAGGTTTCCACATGACTTGCGCGAAAACGTGTTTTGCTGATAAATTTGGAATGTCACTCGCAGCATATATTTCGCCCTTCTTATCATTTACATATTTCTATTTCCAGCAATACAGCAGCACGCACACTGACTGTGTCTCCGGCAAGATAATGTGAGCGCTTGTTTGTAACATTAGGCGGTAACGCGAAATAAACTCTCAGTAAAACTTCTCGCCAGGGCATTATCTTGTTGTATCCAGCATGTCGCCGTTGCAACCAAAAGTAAATAGAGTAAAAGAAAGGCAAACAGGAATACAACGACGAGCTAGGGAGAAACGAGAAAGATAAGCAGGTCCCAAGAAATAGGAGTCACGAACGAGCCCAATGATTACTATGAAGCGTAACTTGATCTGATCGTTGAAACGTTTGACCCATTTGTTTCCGTTTCTGTGGTTTTTGGACTATCAAATTTGAGCATCACAACACTTCCCTTTTTTTTGTCTATCAGTGGTGCGTTCTAGGGTTGTTAATGACCTCCCCAAAGCAAGAGGAAATGGAGATACTTCATTATATTGTCTCTAAAGTTGTGGCAAATACTGGGACCTGTTAGAGAACGACTTCCAACTGGATACAACATGAGCTTGTACAATATTCATGTCTCAGGTTCTTCGTTTATTTTTGCTTAGTCTGGAAGATGGAAATATATTTCCATTTATTTCATTCGTGAGGGCTTCATGGTTGATACTCTATTTCGTTGTTTTATCAGATCTGAATTATGGAATAAATACCACAAATGATAGACGCTTGAATGTAGAAGTGGCAATTCCTTGGAGCATTAAAATGTCAAACTGTGGTTGTCACTTGCTATGCTAACATCCTTTTTGACCTTTATGTTTCGTTGTTCTATCGATTAAAAGCTGTCGAGGAGAATTGCAAAGCATTTTGTTTGTTTTATATTTGAATGCTTTTTTCTTGTTGTTTGCTTGTTGCAAAATAGAACAATGCTGGAAACATTTTCGTACTATTACAAAAATGTTTTTTTGGGTTTTTTTGGAGCAAAATTATGGTAAAAAGCAGGAATGACTCTCATATTTTGGGATGTTTTGAAGCGATGCTCTTCTTTCTATTCTTGCAATGGTGAGTAGAAAGCATAAATAATATGCTTACTCTCTCTCTCTCTCTTAGGAGGGAGTATCTATACCAGAAACAAAGAACATTTGCCCGGCGAACGAGGAAATAGACATTTTCATCTCGGAAAAAGTCACTAGCTAAGCTACTGATGTACGTTGATGTGGTAGCTGATTCAGCAACACAGATTATGCTTGTTCAATATCTGCCTGAAGGCGACGGCCGTCTGTGTATGATGGAGCACTAAACATTTGCTGCCGCATGCCATGTGTAAAGCTCTATACTGCTTTTGGCGCCATGTCCCGTAATTGTTATTTGTTTTCTCCGTACCCAAGCCCAAGGGATGGCACAATTCCACGAATGGAGTTCGTGGAGCATGTGGGCGTACGCTGTGTTTGGGAATGCTTTTTGGTGGCGCCAATTTCTCGTTTCGAGGCCAATTTCGAGGATGAAAGTTTTGGGAACAGGATGTCGAGAACAGGATTGAACAGGGGCGAGTCTACTGTGTGTGATGTTGTTTAGAATAGTAGACTACATCAGGTCCTTTCAATTGGACACATTGTTTACGTATATCGGCAGTAACCAGAATGTTGTGGAACTTTTCGGCGAATTCGTTAAAATGAATTCAAAAAGTAAAATGTTGACCGATAAATAAAATGGACATTTCAATGAATGTAAATTAATCCACATAATAATGAATTCTTTACAAAAGAGAATAGTATTTTGGATTTTTCTTGAGGAGATATGATGCTCAAATAGGTCTAATGTGAAAATACATCAATATATTAAAGTAGATAAAGTAAAACAAAACATTCTGAAAGAGCATTTTTCAAACACCGCCGCTTGATTAACAATCCCGTAAAAGACAAACTAATTACAGTACAAAAGTCCAAACAAAACTGAGATCGAAAAATGATTGATATTGAAAGAGAGAACATTTTGTGTCTTGTGTACCAATCGACGGCTTTATTTCTGTTATTGAGGTGGCTCCATCCGGTCGGTCAGCAGTTGGCTGTCAGTTTTCTCATCGCCACATCCGACGACGTCTTCCGGTCGAAGCATGTTGTGTGTTTCGTTTCGTGTTGGGTCATCGCCAAAGACCGTGGCCATTCCCGGCCGGGTTAATATTGAACCATCTACGGGACTCTACGCTAGTGTTAGTTGATGGTTTCATCACTTTCGGGTAAATTTGTATTGCTATGAGCATCGTGCTTTTTGTTTTTTGTTGGTCCTTCAATATCGTTCACGTTTTATTCTTTTCTCTTTTCTATCCTTCGGTCGGTTGATAATTGCACAAAACCATTGGGTTGGGATGCAACAAAAAAAGGCGCACAAGTCGGTGTACCGGATGGTGTTGCTGTTGGGTAACGATAATGGCGCACACATGGAATGCAAAGACATCTATTCGTGACGATGATGGATGGGGATGGTTTGCACGATAATGCATCAGCATGATTTTGTTGCAACAGCTTCAAACCGCAATGGAGAGTACTTTTAGTAAAAGTTTTTTCCAGTTTAATTTTCGGTTTTAAAAACAAAACATGGAGAACAAGAATTTTTTATATATTTCACTCTAGCTTAATTATTATCTTGTCCTATAAAACTAAACATAGTTTGGTGACCTTTAGGCAAAACATTTGTAGGTCACACACATATTTTACTGATGATCTGCTTCACAAAAAAGAGGAGGACCAATTCATCAGTGTGTGTCGAATGTTGTCTAGGGTATTGGTGATTTATGAGCTTCTCATGCGTTGCCACGCTCTTCAATCAGCTGTTGGCAGCTGAAGAGTACTTAAGTGTGGTAAATGTGGTCGTTCGGAAGCAAGATAAACCACAATAATGAAGCGGCCCCATTAGTCTTGTCTGTTCTGGCCATTTGGTACGTGAACATATACGGCACAGATGGCACGAAGTCGTTTATAACTTCAGGAAATGTGGAGGACTTGTTGTCGAACACGGGGTGTCCCAATAGTATCACAGACAACGAAACTGTCTCGTTAATGTTTGTTTTATCAAATTGTTAATCCTATGTTAATCTATATTTCAAATATGCATAATCTTGTCAGGGGTGAGCATGTTGTTGAAAAACATCCGATTTGATGAAGAAACGGAACTCGTAGTGTAAACAGTTAGCGGTTGGAACTTATCTCGCGAATGAACGCAAATTGAGCTACAAAATGAACTTCGTAATTGGTTCATTTGTGCATGTTTAATAAGTTGATTTAGGCTACACATTATTAAAAAGATATTTTTTTAGAAATAGTAGAGAAAAGTCCACATATTGTAAAATTGTTGTTAAAATTATGTTATGAACTCCATCGTGCAAAACAAAAAGTTCTTCTGCAGTAAAACACACCAAAAAAAGTAAAACAAATTATCTCAAAACATCTCAAACTACAAAAGAACACTAGACAAACTCACCCAAGGCGAGCATAATTGAAAACGTCACTTGTCCACGGATTCAAAGTTTTGTAAGTTTCGTCAAACAATAGGTATAATCACTCGCTTAAACTATATCACATATCACTGAATGGTTGGTATGAAATTTGACTTTTTTTCTGTTTTTGCACCGGAAAACCCATTTTAGCTGTTCCGGCAGCGGAGGGTTTTGTTACGTAGGAAATACTTTACCAGCGGGTGGGTGTAATGTTACACCGTTCGAATGTCAATCCGACCAGGTTTCACCGGTGTTTATACTGTTCCTTTTCTGCCTTCTCTAGTACCCACATCAATGTTAAAATGTTGTCGTCATTTTCTCTTTTTTGTGCTCCCCAGGTGAGCGCACAACGCTCAATGGTACATGGGTACCGGGGGTTGACGGGTTTATAAATTACAACATCACACCTCTAATTAACACTTGTTGCACGTGCTGGTGACTTGGTTACTAAATTACTCTCCTCCACCGATGAACTTGGGAAAAGGGGGGATTTTTTTTCGGGTTATTAAGATATGATGTTGGAGCTTGTGGATGTGTGTGGGTGTGTGTATCATTTCAAAATGCTCCCGAGTGTGCCCTTTTGAGGGTTTTTTTTTCGTTTTTCATAATGGGTCATCGTTGGAAATGGCTAATGAAGGTACTTTCTGCTGCGATGCTTTACGGGTTTTTACCTTCGCTTCAAAATCTGAACGAGAGGACTGGAGGGAAACATTATGTTTCCACCGATGAGAGCTTTCCCGGATGGAAGGTCGGCTTGACGGTGAATGACGGCTACAGCAACAACAACGTGGCTAACGGAAAAGTTTAGCTTGGTGGAATTTCCATTAAAAGCTTTCCAGAAAATTGGCCACATTTTTACTGTTTTACCATGATGGCATTATTCCGGGCTTATCTTAGTGCCCAATTGGGACTTGTGTGCTTGTCAGTAGAACTATGTGATGCATGCTTAAACTCGAAAAGCTTACTTCAGTGCAAAATACATTGTTTTTACATTATTTGCTAAGTAGGAGATGATTTTCTACACAAAAGAAAATAATGAAATTGTTGTATAATAATAGCATTTCTCTTTGACTTCGTAAAATACGGCATTATTGTAGTGGCAAGGGGTCGTTAATTAGGGTTGCTGTATCAACCGCATGTGCCGTCATCAGCAGCAGCAGCTGCCAAAAAATCAAGGTCAACCGGCCAACCGGCCAGCCGGAGCCAACGCTGGTTGTGTTGGTGTTGGTGTCGGGTTTACTGATTAAATTTGGACCATTGCTCTCCAAAAACGTCGGTCCAACCGGTTTAGTGGTCGAATAATTGTCTCGTGGAAAATGCAAGATGCTTGCATTTTCCATTCCAACCCAATTCCTAATTGGGGTTTGCGCCCGGAATGGGTAATTGTGGCAGGAATAGTTCATTAAACATCATTGGATTATTAGTTTTGGTGTAAGTTTATCATCAATTATGTTTAACGATTTTCTTTTCTAGATTCTAGAGTTTCTAGATTTTTAAAAAGTTAGAGGTGGTGGAAATTTAATGGTGGAAAATTCTTCCAATTTTTCATCCAGTTTTCTCGAAATATTTCGGCATTCTTTGGTCGAACATGAAAGATTACTAACTCCTCGTGTCTGGTCTCTAATTTTCAAGTATTTGGCTTGTTACTTGAATACTGATGTTTTGGTCACTCGAATGCAGTTCGTAATATATGACATTCTCTTGATCCCACCATATGCAAAATATAACTTCCTGCAGTTGTGATTTTATGAAACAAATTTATACTTTTTTTTTGTTATCGCAATATTATTTTCAAGTTAGTTATTTTTTAAATTTTGGAACTATTTAACAATATTTATTATGACAATATATCCTAGTCGTGGTAAAATAAAAGCCATTTTATTCTAGCCTGTTACTAAACGCACTTTGCGTTAGCAAGCAAATGGAATCATTCGTGTAATTTGGCAAGAGAAGAAAATTTTCCCCGCGTGCAAAGTCCAACCACAAAATGTGTTTGAAATTATTATTTTTACCACAGCCAGTACTTTCTGCGAATTGTAACCGTTCCGAGTGTCAAGCTAGCAAAAAAGCATTATTTTAAAAAATACCATACCATAGAACAAATTGCAAATTTCAACTTCTGTACACACTTCACAGAGAGCGTGTGTGTGTGTTAACGATGTGCAGCATTTTCTCAAAAGCGAACGAAAAAAAAATCCACACATTCTAAATTGATTCTTTCACTCACATTTGGCGTATCCTTCCTGTCGGGTGTGGCCACGGCGCCACACTTCCATCCATCTGCGATGGTACCGATTGACGTTCAAATTTTCGGACGCGCTTCTCTAGCGACGGTTAGTAAATATTTTTAGAACCTATACTTTCACTTCATTCACCACCATCATCGTCAGATGACGCGTGGTACGGTACATATTTCATCGTAAAAAAAAATCTACCCCAAAAACCTGACGATGAAATAACAACATGCCAATCGGCCTTCGGGTTGCTTGCCGCGCACATGTTTGTACGGTTGGAAATAAAGATTTCTCTGGGTCGAAATGGTGGCGACAACGCAGTGTGTTCCAACGAGCAATAAGGGAACGGCCGATCTATGATAGATGTGTTTCGGTTGCGTGTGTGTCATGCTGTCGGTTTCCGGTTTTATTACACTCCCGATGCCCGTCGTGCTGTTTTCGGATCACGGATTTATAATCATCCAATCTTGAATTCGCTCCACCCGGGGGAGAAAAGGTTTTATTTATGTTTTTTGGATGATTTTTTTTTCCTTCAGTTTGCCTATCGTTTCTGTACTTTTGTTGAAACGGAAAAAATGGAACCTATTTTCTTTCACCAATCTATGCGAATCTCGGTCCAGAAAGATCATCAGATTGTTCGAATTTAGCCGTTACGCTTGTTTGCAGCTCTCGCAAGATGGTATTAAATGCGACCGTGGCCGTGATGCGTTTTGCTGTGCCGTACTGTGAACCATTCACGGCCAATGTCAACCCGTGTCAAAAATAAAACAACAAAAAAATCTCCCCAAAGCGTGTGTTGCGGTCGCTGTTTGGATGGGGGAAAAGCGCATAAAAACCCGCCCCGAGTGCGTGATCGTAGCATCTGGATAAACTCGCGCAACTCTACAAAACAGGGCTCGGGTTGTGTTTTTGGTTTCGGTGCGCGTCGTTTGTCGCCCCAAAAATCCTTGTCACATGCTCATTTACCACCCTGCCGGGAGGGCAACAGGGAGGGGTTGCGTTTTTGGTCGTTTCCACCGGAAGCAAAGCGACGACCCGCTGCCTGCCTTTTTGGGTCTTTTATTTGTAGAGTAATTCGTCTGCCGTAGCTGGCTTTGAATTTTCCCACACACCGATTCGTGGCCTTTTGGGTTTTGTCGGAACGATTTACATCACATCGCAGCTTTTGAAGCCCGTCTACACACACACGGGCCAACAGTTGACAAAGCGTGCGGAAATACGGGGTCCCACCCAGTCTGCTTTGGAAGTGATTTAAAGTCAAATTTGATTTTGCGCCAGTTTTCTACTCTGCTTTGCCGGGTTCGTGTAAATGCACCATTTCGATGGTATCGCTTGACAGGAAAGAGTTAACACTACGGTCACCATGATTGTTTGATCGCTCTTTAGTGATTGATATGGGATGCTTACTGTGTAAGATGTGGGTTAACCAGCAAACACTACCAGCAGTGGTACTTTTTTTTGCTGAAGTCATTAACTAACTGGTCCAGATTGTGAGGCGCAACGTACTCATCAAGATAGTATTTGAAAGATATCAAAAGATTTAGAAAGTGTTGTGGAAAATTGGAGAAGTTGATATTTTTGATAATTATTATAGAAAATATAATGCCTTACTACTTATCAGGCGCTAGAATCGCTTCAACGGAATCCTCCAAAATCGCAGCCATTTACCCGATCTTTCTGGCATCGCTCCATCTCAGTTTGGACTTACGATACGTGTTGGGTCAAGTAGCTCTTTTGCAAGAGCGCTCTTGCTCTCTGAAGTGTGCGGTGCGCTTGAGGTAGCTCCACACGGAGCGCTGCACGCAGGAGCGATTGTGCGATGCACTCCCAGAAGCAAAGTTTCGCACTTCATGGAGCGCTGCACGCAGGAGCGATTGTGCGATGCCAACAAGTTACGCCAACAAGTGAGAGAGAGAACTGGGTCGTTCGGTGTCATTTAAATCAGTGCTCCCCAACCTTTTTAGTACCGCGGACCACTTCTTGTTCGACATAAGTATATCGCGGCCCACATGAAACTCTAAGAACGGATTTTTTTAAATAAAACATTAGCAAAAAATGTAATTGTCCGCAATCTGGCACATCGAGGGGTGTAGAACGATTTCGTCACGTAAAAACGCTTGAAATGGTAAACAATACGTATTAAAATGATCGGTCCAACGACCGAAAATTTCTTCCGCGGACCACTTCTACTTAAGCCACGGACCACAAGTGGTCCGCGGACCATAGGTTGGGGACCACTGATTTAAATGACATGTTAATGGGAGTCTAATTTGCTATAGTGAGAGCATCGTACAGCTCCTAGAGCTCTTCATTACAGCGAACTCCTTCATTGGCCACACACAATTCTTCTGAATTCCTCTCAAAGTTTTGGACGAAGTACATGTCTCAGATGCGTGGGTACTGCAACCTTATAGGTTCTACAAAATCCCAGATTTGATCGACGCGACCGGTGTTCTGAGTTGAGAAATTTCCTCAGATTTTCCCATTGAACAGACTGTAGGAAAACCGGTTGGCAGCCTTCATCCTACCGCATATCTGATGCCTTACCAAGAATAGAATATTGAGAAAGGAAAGGCTCTTCTCCATTAAAACGAAGACACATCTCTCATGTATAACGCTCTCTCTCTCAAAAAATCACGCAAAAAGAGTTCGTATTTTATTTTGAAGCTTGATTTGATGGATATGCTCTGTTCGTCTCCAGTCTTCCCACATACTTTGAACAGAAGATCGATCTACCTTCAGAGCATTGCAACACTGATTCAGAATGTCGAGCATAAATTTTTATGCAAACCCCTTTAAACCCTTGTAGCTTAACAATGCGTGAATTTTTTATTACAATCTCCCACTTCTTTTGAACCGATCGTGTGTACTTTCGTTTTTTTTTTTATTATTCGACATTCCAAGGACCATTTACACGGAAGTACTGAGATTTTTTTTTTGGCAAACCTCAATGATGTTGGGTCGTGTAGTTGTGGTTGATTCGTTTGGAATGGAATTCCTTTTGCCTTTTGCACATTAAATTGTCGTTTTCCTCAACTTTAGCGATCCGCACATTGCGGGAAATCGGTTTTCCTTTCAGCTACCTATGCTTTCTTTTTCATCTTACCGAGTTGCTTTATGAAAAGGTTATCCAAAGGCGTGTTACAACATAATACAACGAAAAAAATATTCCAAGCACACTCAAAGAGATGAATCAGGCATAAAAGTACCCAGGTAAATGTTGCTGGTACTTTGATGTGTGCCACAACATTCAGTTGTGTGTCCCCTGCCGTCTAATGCAATTACTTTCAATGACATTTATGAAACGGTTGATCAAAATTTAATGCCTTTTACTGGGTGCGATAAGAGCGGGAAGGTAGAGTTGAGGATGTTTTTTTTGTGGTTGCATGTACATACGCCTTTCATATTGTTACTTCGGCTTTGATGTGAAAATGAGAATTATTTTTGTTTTTTTAATTTTTTATAATTGAGTTTTGTGCGTATTTAAGTCGTAAATAAAATGTCTCATACGCTGAATGTTTTGTTTTTACTTAATTAAATATCAGCAGCGAAAAAATGAATTTGGTTAATGTTTGTTAACAAACTATTTTTGTTTTTCCATTTTCCTCCATGACCGCCATAGAAGCACACATACATCCATAGTGCTTCCTGAGGCTGGTACTGGCATAAAGGCAAACGAATAAGTTTTTATAAATTCATAAGCCAAGACCAACATCAAAGATGATACGGTTCATTGTTATTTTCCAGCATGGTGCGTTATTTTCCACTCCTTCCCGTAATAAAATGCTGCTAAAACAAACATTATCTACCAGGGATCATAAAGTACACGCTTACGCACTACGGTTTCCAGCAGCTTTTTCTCGATCAGAAGGTTGTTCTCCGGTGGCTAAATCACTTAACTTTTATTTTCCATCCTCCTGCCGAGAGCAAACTTCCCTTTCTTTTTTGCCCCGATCGGAAGCATTACACACGTTAAGTGGAAAGCCCGATCACGGCGGGATAGCATTTTTCCTCATGGTGAAAACAAAAAAGCAACAACAAAGAATCAGGGTACGGGTAACGGGTAGCGCAATTTGTGTACTGCATATTTTATACACCGGAACAGCAGGGACAACCTGTTCGGCCGGAAGCGCTGTGATGGAACCTGCTGGCATGGAAGTGGATTGGGGAAAAATAATATAACAAGCCGTAGCGACAATGTCAGCCCTGGACCGAAGGTATCCGGTACGGATTGAACCATAATTCGATCTCGAAGTTAAATTGATTCCGGCAGCTCGGAGGGGACGAGTGAAATGCGTTCGTCCACTTACCTGCCTTTGCAAAGATTTGGTGAAGGGATCCAACTTTCAACCTAGACTCTGAAAGACATATTTCATACCGGACGAATGGGATAAAAATCGATAAAAATAAGCTCTTCTCAGTGTTTTTCTTACGTAGGAAAATGTGTAAACCATTGCAAGATGGAAACCATCCGGAGAGAGTGCGGTCAAAAAGCAATATTTTTTCATCGCCTTCGAACTTTTCCCACAGGAGTCGAAACATTTCTGCAGCATAACGGCCTTTAAGTGGACTCTGACTGAGATGAGACTGGAGGGGTTTCGTGCACCTCAAAACCCGCTCCTCAATAGAGGCAACAATTCGTTACGATGCATATCACGTACGTGCCGACGAGAAATAAGATAGGACTTTTGGAGCAGAAGAGCCTTTCGTGTCTAATAGCGATCCGAGAAGCTCCGGACAAAAGTGTCGATCTCCTTCCCCATTTGGAGAGAGAAGGATCTTCTTCGTTTTTTTTTGGGTATTTATTAGACTTAGTTAGTCACCAGATGCCAAGGATGCTGTCTATTTGCACAAGGCTTTGTACTATGTTGTGCTTCCGGTGCGTACGAAATCCATCTTCCCTTGGGGTGTTGTCCCAAAAAAGAAAAAAAAACTCCCTAAAGAAAAAAGCCCATGGATAAAATCTTTCTCTCGGACTCGTTTGTTGAGGATGAAACGCTTGGAACACGTGCGTGTTCGGAGTTTTTTGTTTTGTTTTGTATGTCTTGATGAAGAACATGCCATACCCACCACGGAACGTATGTTTTTTTGTTGGGCCGGATTTACAAGCTTTTTGGTTTTTTGGACCATCTCGACAAATGCCTCCAAATCTCACGTAAAACGTTTGCAAAGCGTGTGTGAGCTCGTGGAAGAAGTTAGCCGGTGGAAGAGAGAATACTCCACTAAACATGCGGTAATGAAAAATAATCACACCCATGTAAGTAGTGTGTTTGGGTTTAGGAATTTGGAATTCGTGTTGAGAATTCGGTACGTTGTAAGAAATTCTCCAACATTGGATTTTTCTGTTCTATTTGTTTTGTTGGTTAAATTGTTTAGTGACAAATTGTTTTTTTTTGCAGACATTTAGTAAATTAGGTTTTTGTTATGTGGGAAATGCGATTAAAAATATTGCGTAAAGATCGAAACTAGCAGAGCTATGGCAGCCAAGGATATCAGAGGTTGAGAGGATATCATGAGAGTTAAAGAGAATTACGACTTACGCGGATTCGGAGATACACTAATCTTCAAGTTTGACAGATAGCTGGGTTTATAAGCATGTTGAATTCTTCACTCATTCATATTGTAATGATAGCATCGTTAAAGTAATAAATAGAAATATTGAATTGATTTTGTTTGGTTGATTTTGTTATTGTTATTGTTATTGTCATTATACTCAAAAATATATCTTCCACCTCTTTCCAGTAGGAAAATAAAGTTGAAAAAAGCTTGTCTCAAAATCTGCAGTTTTCATAACCAAATCTAGGGCTAAATTCGATCAATGATTTTTGAAAAAAAAAAACTATTTTCATGCTGTTGATAATAAGTCGATTTTAATTGCGTAAAAAATGCATATCAGCCTACGCAACACTGGTAACACTTTTCACTTTCACCACAAGCCTAACATTTAGCATACAAAATCTTCACTCGTGCGTAATGAATTGATCCAACTGAGCAAAAAGCCCAAATATATCTGCACGAGATTTCGCTTTCTATGTTTGTTTCCATTTTCTTTTTTTTCTGCTGTTAAGAAAGAGAAAAGAACATAATGCGTGCCTTGGTGGCGACTGTGTAAAGGCGACCGGGTGAGGCGTAAAAGGCGAAGGAAATCAATTATTGGAAAGGTGTGGCATGTCTGTACCATAGAAAATGGCCAACGAAAAGACTGAAACGTAGCTTAATAAAAATTTGTAGTAAGTTTTGCTTAAAAAAGTATGATAATTATTTCAATATAAATAATTATTTTTCATCTCAAGATCTGTTGGATCTATTAAATTTCCTTTTTGGGTGCGTTTAATTTCCACCCAGCAAGATTTTATGATTAAAAATGTTTGTTTATTGTTTTGCTGAAAAGTTTGTAAGGAAACGTTCCTTTTTTTCTCAAAGGCGTAACATAAACCGTAGCGTATGGTAATGTTTACACACAGTTTCTTGCAGTAGATCAAACAAGGTTTCAAAGGCAGCAAAGAAATGAGAAATAGCGATGTAAACAAATAGTACAGTTTATTGTTTTTCTTCCTAAAAAGAAAGAATTTTCGTACCACAGAGTGGAGCTTTTGCGGATTTTCTCCAACAGCGCGGTTTTGCGCTGTGGTATTTATGGTGCGAGCTTCATGCGTGCAATTGTGCGTTGCCTTAAGTAGATTACAATTTGTATGATTTCAACTTCAAAGCTGCGTTTGGAAGCGTCTTGCGCCCACGAGTGAAAAGCCCTCGGTCGGTAATTAAAACTTTATGAGACCACATTCCGTCGCCGGCGGATATCTTCCCGGGCTCCCCCCTAGGCAAACGCAGCTGAGACACTTGCTTGAAGGTGAAGCAAGGGGTTTTTTTTGTTGGGGAGTTTGTTAAAATTTGAAGCGAAAGATGTTTGCCCGTAGAGATAAATGAGACTGAGCTTCATTCGTATCTTCAACATTCCACATGCTACTTGCGCGTAGTTTTGTCAGACTCGAGACGCAAGTTCTAGAAACTAGGACAACATTTCCTGACAACTGAGCACCAAGTCTCTGTGATAGTTCTAATTTCGTTAACGTCTTCTACATGTTAGTTGGCAAATTTCTTTCACGATGCTGGGTGAAAATGTTGGTGGATTTTCGCTACGTACGGAAGCGTGACTGGACAAGTGAAATGCTCAAGCAACTCATGTTCGCCGACTTTATGCTCGAACATCATCATCATCCTTTTTTTGTTGCTTTGCCGTTGGTCCAGAGCATTTGGTGAAATGCGTTTTTGCACAGTGCGCGTACATTCCGAAATGAAAATAGCACCCGCTCCCCACATCAACACCGAGAGACCGATGGAAAATATTTTCGACGCTTGGCACAAATGTGTACGATCGCACATCTGCCTTTGGCCGTTGGAATGTTGGAAAATGATGCTGCACAGGTTTTTTGTTTATCATAAAAGACGATGGGTAAGGGTTTTTGGAGCAACTTAAGGAGATGGTATACAACCTGAAGGTAGCATTTCTTGTAGATATTTGCTGGCGAATCGTTTGCAAATAGCAAATATCTTGTGCACGTTCTTCACCCAAGGTATTTGGAAGTGTGTTTACGCAATTAGGAAAGTACTGCATTTGAAAGTTCAAATAACTTCAACAACCCAAGTGTGTAATTTGAAGCCTAATTTGAGACTTATTTGTTGAGCGATAAAATGATTTTCATAGGAATAAACATTTGATTTTGTTATTTAAAATATTTTGTTTCTTCAGGAAAATGATGAGTCGTTAGGACTTAATGTAGGGCTTCATTCGTGACAAATTCGCAGAGGGTTTATAGTCACTCTCCGTCCCCCACTTCTAACTGGACAATGTCAATCGTCGTTCGTATAAAGTTTCCACTTTTTATGAGCTCAAAAGTTTTGTTTTATTTTTGTGTCTACTCGCACAAAGGGTTTTTTGTGGCCAAAAAAACGAGCACAAAACATCACTTTTTCACTTTCTCTGTATGTCCCGCTTGGGCCCATCAGTAAATGATTACGCCTCCGTAAAAGTATGTGGAAAAAGTATGCAAATTTGTGTGTTGCGAAAAGCTTTTTCTTTATCGATTATTTTCCGATTCGTTGCTTTGTTGCATGATGTTTTACATACGGAGAACAATTCGGAAATTTTTCGTCGTGATCAGTATTCCTTTTTCTCATTTTCTTAAGTATGCTTTTATATTAACGTTATTTGTCATTTCAAGGAGTGTCTAGTGAAATATCATTCAAAAAATTGTTTCATTCAGAAAACCGCAGTTTGTCAGACATTTGGCTCAATGATTGCTCATCGTTGCTTTTAAATTTCCTTTCCACTGAAAACGACATAATTGAGCATTTGCTGGAAGGACATGAAACCTCGAAGCTGTTTGCGGAAAAAATAAGGAAAATTACACGAACCGCTTACTTAAAATCGTTTTTCCTGAACACCCAACAGTTTACGGGCTTTTTGGAGTCTTTTCCTTTCGTAGCTGATTTCCTTCCGAGCATCGTTCGAGCGGATCGTTTTGTGCGTTCCCTCTACATTGGGTGGTGGGAAAATTACCAGCTTTTCCACTAGAATTGACCGGTAGCTACCGAATGCTGTAGCGCCGCCAGAAATGGATGTTGCAAAAACTTGAACCGAGGCAGATGCTGAAGAAAAGTGTAAAGTTTGCTTCGCATTTTCATTACCTTTCGCTTTTCATTCCTTTTTTTGGCGTAACTTACTTTATCAGCAGTTCTAATCGAGAGGTAGTACGTGAAAAAGGTAGTTTGTGAAACCATTCCCCTCGCAAAACAGTGAAACATGGTTGGGACGCGAGCTTTGCGGATTTGTTTGCTCTGACAAATGAGTTCGTGGTAAACTGCTGCAGCGCTGGGTGCTTTGGTGCCGGTGGAGACCCCCGCGCACGAAGAAGGAGATTGGCTCAAGAGAATATGATAGCTGATTAACTGTGACGAGTTGTCGAGGCAACTGGAGAAGCTGGGGGTTGTTGTTTTATTTTCCAACTTTCCAACAGTATGATTAATCTGATCCGGGAGAAGCAGGATGGTATCGCACGGTTTACGTGTTTGAAGTTACTTGCAAACAAGCATTATATCGTGATTATATTTTCCGCGTATTCGGTACGTGATAAGCGCAGACTATCGGCAAAGAAAAGAAATCGAGTAAATCAATCCAATCGATACAGCTTCTGTGTCAGTAAGATAAATGAAGCTCGCGAACGAATTCTGTTTGTTGTCCTTTTCTATTTTCTCTCTCTTTTGAACAGTATTATTTTGCATTAAAACCTATGAAATGTGATACATCTTTACCTGATGTCTGTGAGTGAGTTACTCTTCAATTTATTTTCATCAGATTTGGGAATAAGAGGAATTATTTGGTTCCATATTTCATGTGGGATTTTCCATTGATTGGAAAGCGATTTATTTGCAGCTTAATTATGTTAAGTGTTTGAGGTATTATGCGATTCGAGAATATTGTATTTTACTCACAGGACTAATAGAGCAGAATGTCTAGAATTTGCATAACTTCAGGCGCATTTCACTTTCATCTTGAAAATGAGCAAACCTTAACTAGCGCAGTGATGTTCGGCAATTATGTGTTTCACCATTTCCTTCTTTTTATTAACACCTTTGTTTTTTTTGCACTCATCTCCCCTAACGGTACGGAGTATATTTTCATCTCCAAGATCTCCTTTACCACTTTCATGCATGTAACGTTAGGTCCCTTGTGTGTGTGGTCCCTTTTGCACATTATAATGTTGCTGTGTGTTAAGTGGCCAGCATAAGACGTGAGTTACTATACCGTTTGATGAGCGGACAAGTAGACAAGCGGAATGGTTTTATTCGTGGAGTCGTCGACCATGTCAGGACAACAGCCACAAAAAAAGAGGAGAGGAAAACTCCCATCGTTGTTGTGAGTAGTATTTCCTTCTCCTGAGGAAAAAAGCTTTTTTGTGTGCTGGCGAACAAAAAAAAAACCCCTCCCGAATGCTGCGCGCCCGAAAGGGAAGTGAACAATTTCTGTCACCCATCAGTGACTGACGAGCATGACATCCTCATCCTTGTATGGGGTTGTGTAGTGAGGGTTGAATACACACTGTTTTTTTATGTTGTTGCTGCCATTCCAAGAGTCGTTCCAAGAGCGCGACTAGATTGATGATGCGAACACCAACGTAGAAGTCTACCCATTTCCGCGAAGACATAGACGTGACGGCGGGTAATCTCTGGAGGGATTCCGGGCGAGTCTCCAATATCAACCCTCTGCTACCCTAACGGATGAGACATACGCGGGCGCAGGATATGTTGATACTAAGGTGTAGTAAGTGAGCAAATCACACCGCGATGAACATAAATCTCTGCCTCGTGCTGTGTGAGCCGGCCGACGACGGGTATCAAGTGTCGTCCTCCTGCAACCTGGGCGCTCGTTACTTTCTGGCGTGTGGGAACGCTTAAAACATTCGCAACACCATATCTTGGCAGGACTTTTGATGGCAAATGGTACAACACGGGAAGTGGATCATTTCGGGTTGCGGATAGAGGCACATGATTGTAGCCTTGTTCTTCATCCGGAGCTTGTAAGTCTTGTTTGGATGGGTTCATGAAAGCAAATTAAAGGAAGAAGAGACATGGGGTGGGTGGGTGGCTTTCGGTGCGATGTACAAGGCAGAGGAAACTCATCAGGATGTTGTTCTCAAGGTAAGCTACAGCCAGCTTTGTGGTCCGCATTTAGTCCTTTTCGACGTGTTCACTCTTCACAGCGAGGGATCAGCGCTGTGTGCAACATGTCAAGTACAGTTATGAGTTCCTTTTTTACCATAAAACCTTTTCTTCGTTCACCGCTGAATGATGAACTGAATGGTGCACTGGTAAACGTGTATGACCTTCCCATTATATGAAGTTGTTCGGTGTGTTAGTTCTAGTCTCTTTCGTTGATGATTCGGACATTAATATTGGAAGATTTTGGAACACAATTTCCATTCTATTCTAATAAAAACACTTATATGTTTTGAGCTATTTGTGGAGCAGTGTTTCTAGTCTAGGTATATTGAGTCATTACTCTAATTCCACTCGGTCACGAAAGCCGGCGACTTGAAACGTGCGTGTAGAATGCTCTGCTAATCGAGTGGAAAACATACCCACCACATGCTATGAACATAAAATCGCATAAAGTAAGTCGTCAGTAAGAACCGAAGTTCCGTCTTTCATAGCTCGTTGGTACAATTGTTCGTCTTTTTCGTTTTTTTTTGTGATGACGGAATTTATGGGCTTAACGAAGTTATTTCATTCACCCAGCGAACGTCTCACGCCATACACCTTCCTGAGAACCTTCGTTTTGCGCGCAGCAATTTTCGTTTGCCCACGTGAACGCTGATCAAATGAGACCACTCATCGGGCACGCGACAACTCGTCCGACGCAAGATGATGAAAACGGAGGTGTGCCGTTGGAAAGGAGTGGAGTGAGTCGCCATTGATGTCTCGGCTGATGCCGGATGTTAAAATTATGTCTCACATAAACTCGCACTTTGGCACCGGGAAGCCCGTTAACGACAAACGTGGTTAAAAGTGATGACGCTTCGCCAATCGAGGAGGACGTTTGGACCAACTTTGATGGAGGCACAGGCCGTCATCAATTAGACTCGATTATCCTTAGCACAGACAGAATCGGACTTGGTCGGACGATGGCCACTCAGCCGAGTTTCACCTAAAACAGTGTTGCCAATTTTCAGTAGTGCGACAACACTAAGTACTCCAAGAATGATGAGATGATTTTAAAATACCCAAGAATAACTTAGGTATTAACATCATAACTTTTCGAGCAGACGGTTTCCACTCCTGTAAGTGACATTTTGAAGTGTCGGCACTGCTTACGAGACATATTACCATAGGGTGGGACACAGCTAGTGTGGTGTGACTCCAATGAAAATTCCTCGGTCAATTAGTAGCGACCATTGCCGGTGAATAGTATTGCTAACTTCGTTTCACTGTCATCGCCCAAAGTTGAAACTGCACTCACGTACACTAAACGACAAACTGTACCAGAAAACCATCTTTTGAAGCACAAAACACACCACAAAGGAGCGAGAGACTGGCCGACCGTTTTCGGTTTGGATTTGCCGGCAATCATCTTGGGCCAGTTTGTCGACGGTAATTTGTTGCAATAAAGTACAATTAGCGTGACATTTCGCAATGTCGGACCCATTACGAGTTTCTTGGACGAGTACGACGATGTGATGGTGATGCTGATGCTACGGAGACGTTAGGTTACGGGGTCATGTGTCGACTCGAATTAAGATGAAGTCGCGTGTCTCGGCCGTATATCGATTTTATGCGGGTGTTTTTAAATATAATTTTTGATGACATTAATGTGCATTTATTTGCTTCTTCAAGCCCAATAAACAACAAAAATGTATTGTGTGACAAACAATTGTTACTAATTTTGTTAGTAAAATACCCTTGAATGCCAACGGAAATGTCTGGTTTACAACACAAACAAAACACAAAAATAAACTTTGAATAAATCATAACCATGTCTAGGTCTAGGTTGCTCTCCAAGATGATCAACCCATGCATTTTGCAAACCTTTTAATAACCAATTAAAAATTCATTCACGCCTTCTCGTTCTCGTGTTGTGTATGTCGCGTCGGTTACGAGATAGTGGTGGTGGGTGCATGATGCCCTCTTACCGTCTAGGATTTCTGCTCCATTGTTTGCTAAAGAGCTCCACCCAGGTTTGTTTTTGGGGCAGGTAAGGTCAATTAGTGAAAAGTAGAATTACATGCAAAACTTTGTGTCAGTTTGTGATACGACCAACAAGGTGTGTGTTGTGTCACAGTTTTCTGACGGTGACGATTGAATTCTTAGAGGAAAATTATTTTCAATAATTGCTAGAATTTGATGATAATTGCTTCACATGGGATTAAATTGTAAAACTTGCAAAACCACCTGCTTGTACATGCACGACTCCATTAACTATTTTCTTTCAATTATATGTTATATCCACAACCATCTGTCCAAACAGCAGATACCCAAGTCATTGAGCCATTTGTTGGTTTTTGCCAAACTGGCGCAGCATCGTATTATACACGTTAAATATGTGCATAATAAATGTACAAAGCAAAAAAAACACCTCCCGAGGCAGTTGCGGTTCCTCGGTATCCGCCGAAGCGTAATGGCAATGTTGATCCAAATTCTATCCAGAGCGAGGTGTTCACTCTGCTGAAGGTCGTAGCTTCTAGCAGTTTGTTCGTAAGTAACAATTAGGGGGTTTTGCCCTTCGAAGAGTTGTGTTCTGTTGTGATAAGACATGAGTTTTCTCCAGAAAATTATGCTCCCAGTTGAACCCCAAGTTGAGGGATAGAATAGAATATCTAAGCAGCATGCTAAAGTGATGGATATTTTCCATTGAACTAAGTTATATCAGTTTCTGCCAGTTTTTTCTCCCTGCGGATGGTAAAGTAGATAATTTATCTACGGCGAATATATTGCAGCAGTTGAGCGAATTAAAACTAGCTTAAAAATAATGACCCGTGAGATATATTTAAATTTATAATAGGAATTATTCTCATACACCATTCAACGCATTGGAAAATTCTTTTCTCAGCAGCAAATATTTTTATCTTTCATTTTCACGATCACCAACTTGATTTGATCTTGATCTTCGCTGTGTCCTCCTACCTAAAACCCCGTGGAGTTGGATTATATCTGATTTCAGTTTTTTAGTCCTCATCCCCCACTCTGGACGATATTTATTTTTTCCCCCACTTTCCACTCGGTCGGAAAACCCTCGGTTCTTGTCCAGCAAAAAAATCATTTTCTGGTGGTTCGAAAGAATGGTTTGTCTGTGTTGGTGTGGTGTAATGTAAGATGCCCGTAGGTGGCGGCTTTTTGCTACTAATGAATCTGCCGCAGCGCGTGTACCTTTTGGGCGTCTCATATTTTCTCGCTGTGTTGTGTGTGTTTTTTCATTGTATTTTCCTTTTGCTATTTCTCGCTACCGCCCAAAACACCCGTGTGCGCTTCATTATGCATTTAATTTATGCATGTGTTAAAAGAAAAGCAACATCCCACAAGACACAGAGTATGCGAAGGGTGGTCCACCATCGTGTTTTGCCGGCGGTTTTATCAGCAACCGACCAGCGCCATTTTGCAACGTACACACGAAGCGGATTGAATTATTAAAGGCATGCTTTATTGCGTTTTCTTTTCGCGCCGTGTGGGGTGTTCCAGCTGTGAGTGTATGCTGGGGTGATTTTTGTGCCAGTGTGTGTATTGGTCGGTTTCGCACGGTTTGTTTTCGATACCGCGTTTTTGCATTCCATCGTGTGGGGCTTCTTTTCCTCTGCGTTGGAAAAAGTCGTCTCTCCCGGGGTGCTTCCACGTATTGGAGCAATTTTCCGTTCGGGTTCGTTTTCAGTTGTATGTTTTGCTTCTTCCAATAACTCTTCACTGTGCTCCCCACACACCACACACACACACGTGCAAAAAGAGTAGGAAAACCACGCGTATTCTGCTGCAGTACCGCAAGAGCTTCTTTTCCCACACACCACCGTCGCTGCTGCCCTCGTTTGTTTGGGCTTTCTCCTACGGGGTTTGTGGTTTTTCATTTTGCTGCAAACATTTCCCATCGCAGCAAGAGCATATCTCCTTTGGCTGGGGTTGGTAAGGTCAACAGCAGTTACTGGTCGAATGGATTCATATGTAAACCGACGCTATAGTACATGCTGTTTGGCGGTGTTTTGCTGCACTGTTGCAGTTGTTGCATGGCTGTGTGAGGAGTTGTTTTCTTCTCCGATGCGTCCTATTATGTTTGGAACTGAACAGTCATGAGGTTAGGGTGGATGTTTGTGGCAGGTCTGCAATGTCTTTAATGCGATTCTTCTGGGGCGATTAGTACTTTCCTTTGATCTATATGTAATGGTTGTTTTGGTATGTCTGTACCAAATGTTCTGTAAAAAAGAGAATTTTTATATTCTTTCTTGAGAGAACTAAATATTATTTAAGTTTTTTTCCTTTGCTGCAATGAAACAAAATTATTCAAGTAAAGAAAACGGGTAGAAGAATATTTTATTAACACTAAAACTACCTGTCCAGTCATTTTGACTGGAACGCTTCATTTTCATCACATTATTTTATGGGGTTAAACAATCCTAAGGTAGTTGAAACATGAGTTTTAAATATATATTCTCTAGTACGATGTACAATAAACAATAAAATATACTCCAACTCTTCGAAATTACTTCTAAATCAACCACTAATGAAAAACGCTTAAAACGCTTAGTAGTTCTAGTGTTAAAGTTACTCTGCTTCTTCGTTAGTGCAAGTTTTATTATTTCCCCATTTTCTAAACAAAACAAAATTATTCGAAACACAAATAAAATAAAATTCCAATCAGATAAAATAATGATGTATTAATGAATTTTATCCACTAATAAATAAATCAAACGGCAAAACGACAAAACAAACTAATCAACCATAGCGACAAGCAAATGACAGGGTGATTAGGAAATTTATATACCAAATGAAGTAAAAGAGAAATAAAATGTAGAAGAAAAAAAACTTGAAACGTACGACAACCGAATGTCTTTGTTTGTGTGAACCAATTTTAAATTCAAACCACTACTTCTCTACCTCATCGCTGTTTCCTATGTTCCGGTCCCCCTTTGGACGAAATATTCAATACTCTTCTACTGATCTGTTTTACTCTAAGCTGTTGGGAAAGCTGTTGGTTTCCCTGTTGATAGGAATGTGCGCCATTTTTCATGGAAATCCAATTCAATCCCGGCGCCGAAATGAATAAAGATCCTGTCGGTGGATTTAAATGATTTAACCATCGTTTGTGCTGCCGTCTGCGTGGTGCCGCCAAGGTTCGAGGGAAATTCGAGTTCCACCTACCCTAAGGAGCGTTGGAGACTAAGTGCGATTTTATCTCAGTCCCATTTGGCCATCCATCACGGTCGAAGGTACAAGCGCACTGTTTAGCTTACGCGGACGAGAGTTTTCATCGGCTTGACGGGTATCCGTCATTTATTACGCTTCCGGGTGACATTTGCTCGGAATGTCCTGGACCGTTCTGTGTGAGGTTGGAATGGTGTCCTGTTGCTTTGTTGCTTCTCCTTGATATGGTGCTGGGCAATCAGTTGGAAAACAACGACCTCTCTCCACCTTTCCCAGCAGGAACAGCTTTTATTTTGGAGCAAAGTGTACTTCCATTCCTCGGGAACGTTTTCGGCAAACGTTTAAAAGTTCGATGTCCAACAGGGACGATGAGATAGATTGGTTTTTGACCCTATGATGTGAATGGTTTCTTTTTTTATGTTGTTTTTTTATTGGAGCAAAGCTAAACTTAGGGCTCAGCATGAACTTTAGCGAAAACAAATGGAGGAAAAATAGATTTCAGCTCCAATGTCGTGGATGTGCAAAAACAAATGTCGAAATCAAACCTTTCTTTTTGTCATAAGAAGTATCTAAATGTTACAAAAATACATCAATTTTAAAAAGGTTTTTTTATGCCTTCCGAAGTAGTATCATATGAGATTGAATCATTTTGTTGTTGTTGAAAGAACAGTAACAGTGCTAGGTCGGTAGATGGAAGATGTCATTTTCCGCTATCGTATTACCTCATCTTATTAAGGTTAATTTTCCGGCTCGTTGAAGAGTGGCTGAAGCGCGCTGTTCGCCGACGTCTCTCTGAACCACCGAACGATTTATGAATAATTCAATTAATATCAGCATTGTACGTGGAACGAAAGCTGCCAAGCTTTTGGGAAGGTTTCCCAAACTGACTTTCCGCACGGTACTTTACATATCGAATGCAACCCATCCTGATGCTTCGTTCCTAGAATTCCAATGTGGTAATTTTTGGGTGAGGAAAGCGCTGGGATTTCGCGGAAAAAATGAGTCCCTTTTGCTTGGTAATTCTACTGAATTTGATAAGTATTATTTAATATATTTTCTGAAGTAAAAATACTCATTCAACTCAAGTAAGCATTCTTCTCAACACAACACGCGTTTATCTTTCAGTACAGAAATATCAACTGGAAAAGTATTTTCCGACCAGTTGAAAAGTTTTGGTGTGCGTGCCTTGGTTGAATTGAACTTCTGCCAACAGATGAGATTAAGGCTACTTTCAGAAATACTTTCTGCGCATAACGGTGCCTTTCACTGCAGAATGGCTGCAGTGTGACATGGAAGATAAAATAGCCCAATATAATCCATCACACAAATCGTCTTTCATCAAAAATTGTTCCACTGTGAATGATACGGTGGAGTTGGATAAAGCAGTTCCAGAAGAGTTTGACATTTTGCCAAAAAGGTGTTCATCCTTCGATACATAACACGTAGACGTGCTCGTTTTATAGACAACGACAATTGAGGGGACATTGAGATATTTTATCTCTCTCTCTACCGCTGGAATTCTCATGTACAAAACCTTTGATTTTCCATAGATAGAATCTCGGAATCTCCGAAGACGTTGGCTTTTTGGAGAAGTACATCGTATCTTCATTAGAAGTCGTCTTTTTTGGCTTCCAGTATGCTAGTTATAGAACTAGTGACAAAAAGCCAAGTATAGAACACACAATTGTCAAGACCAAATTGCAAGACATAAAAAGTGAAGTTTTTAGTTATCTGATGCTTACCAAACCCTAAGCTATATAATCAATTTTCTGTGCTCTGCAACCACTGGCAAAGATACAGACGAATGGCATGATGAGCTGTGCGAGATAGTCGTCGTTTGTTACGAAAGCATTTATCTATAGCACTTAGACCACAGTTTGTGTCATCATCAGGGGCCGGATTTGTCTTTATTGTCTTGATAAGAGAACCTCGAGGAAGAATGATCTCGATTCAGTCATCTTAAATTCGATGTTATTCGATGACAAGAGGGAAGACAGTGAGCTTATTGTCTCCTTTCTTTGTGGTGTCTTTTGCGATAGGATAAAGTTTGATTTAATATTAAGGCACAAATAATTAATTTGCATTGAAATTGAAGTCTAACCTAGTGGAAAATAATAGTTTGATATCTTACTTCTCATTAGCATTGCTGAATTAATTGTATATTTTACATCAAAATTCAGCTTTCATCCGATACTGGATGTATATTTTGGATATCCTCAAGAATATTTTTTTGAAGTAATTAATGTCTAATCTAAAAGATTATTCATCGGTATCTTTATTTAAAACACATTTTCCCCGCTTATCCCTTAGCTTATCAAAAAGAGAGATAGCTACAGTTAGTTCTTTTGAAACTGGCAACCATTAGCAAGAAAAGAGATTTACTAACGGGTATGTAGGCTTTTGCAGAGAAAAGCCCAAACGACATTTTAATAATGCGCCGTTAAGACCGAAGTGTGGATATAATGGAGGAAAGATTCCCCCAAAACGGTGTAAAGGATAATGCGTAAAAAATAACACACAACACGATTGGGATGGGTAAAGGATACTCTGTAGGGGGAGATATAAAGGTAAACAATAGGTTTTATTGAAGTATGGGATGCTTCTTGCTATTCTTCGATTTGTGGAACTATGAATCAGAGGAGGTGAAAATTTGTTTGAAACGTCTGTTGAATCGAGCTGATGTCTGGTTTTTGAGGCAGTTTAACGGACAAATATAATATGTTGGGAGGCTGCTAATGCTTCGTTTATTTACCGATTATCGTGACGATGGAAGTTGATTTTTGTGTTGAGATGCTGAATATGATTTTTCCATAATTTTGCTTCATATTTACTGTACAATTATTGTATTTAACTAATATTGTTTTTTCTTCTCTATTTTCTTTTAGGATCTTCGCAACATGATATGTCACTGTTACATCCCATAAAAGACTATAACGATAAAAGGAGAAGAAAAAAAACGCGGTACCACAGATGAGCTGTAATCGGTAGTAATTTGTCAGCTATTTTCTGCGACCGGTGGCACTTTCCCGATTTGATTTATACGCTACCGCATGGCGCCTGGCGACGCTAAGACGCTAAGAAGAGAAAGGAAACAAAAAAACCAGCATTACCACTTGCAATGTGAAGGAGGTACAGGTTTGGCTTGCGAGATACACAACTTCGACGGTAGCCAGTCAGCTGACAAGCGACCCGGGAGGTAGTGCGAGACAGGAAGCAACATAAAACATGCATAGAAAATGTCTGCCCACCGCGCAAATCGATGCTCCCCCCACCCCCGGGTGTTGGTTGCGATCGTAAATAAAACCCGCACGATCTACGAGTCCCAAGAGCAAAAGTGATAAAAAAAGGTCTGGGAAAAAATATAGACGGATGCCGCCAAAAGAAAACACACACACACACACACACCTGCGAAGGAAAATTATGCTACATTATGATCATGGAAGTTGCCAGCAAATGGTACGCAATGCTATGAAGAAAATTGAAAGTGAAACCAAGCAACATCGCTAAATTGCAGCCGCCGTCAGCAGCAACTCGCAAAGATCTCACGCGCGCACACAGCTAATGTCCGTTCGCTTATGGACGGGTGGAAAAACTCTCGCCAAAATGGCAACGTGCTATAATGTGTTTCGCACTCGTGTTTCCTTTACTCTATGGGAGGAAAAGCAACAAAAAAAAAGAAGGAACAAAATCACCGGAAATCATACTCTTACTATTGATGATCTTCTCTTTTCCCTGTTATTTTCAATCATTGAAATGATATGCTGCTTAAAATAAGAGCAACATACTGGACAAAAAGTAAATTTTTAAATCATAAGAGTGGCGAGCCACAATATCTTTTCTTTTCCCTGCGTTTGACCACACCCATGTACGTTCTTATAAATAAAATCATAAAATCTTCCGCTACATAAGAACCGTATTTAACATCAAAATATGTACTTAACTTTTTTTTACGACAATTTTCACATTTTTCTTTTAAAAAAGGCTTTCATTCTTACATAAAAAGATGGGTTTACGAATGTATATAATATAATAATTATAATTAGGTTATTTATTATGATAATTGGTAATCAGTTCTGAGGAATGCGATAGCTTGTTGGTTTAAGTAATTACCTAATTAGTTGAAATAAGAACTTCAAAGTATAGAGCATGCGAGTGTAGTATGTTATCTTTCCATTTATAGTGTACTAGATAGCTTAAGATAACAGACAAATCAAAACAGTGCACTAGATACGCAACACGTGCAGTTCATTGCTGCTCCTCCGCACTGCATTTAAGCACCATAAACACAGCAAATAATGGTGCAAAATGGGCGATACTGGTTAGTCGAACGGTCTCACCCTTTAGTTATGATTTACTGCTCTGCTGGAAGGAATCAATGTTTGTTTAATGTTACGTTTCCATCCTTAGTTCCCGGTCTCATCAGAAAAAACAAATCAGTGTTGGTGTCGAGCTCTGTACTAAACGGTCTTAAGTGTTAAGCGCGCGGGTGTGTGTAAATATTAGTGTGCGTGTGCAGTAAATGCATTCGATGCAGATGATCACACGAATGCTGTCAGTGGGGTCGCGATATTAGGGCGCAAGTGAAAAGGTTAGAGAGAAAAAAACGGGAAGAAGCGCTCTCGCAGGTTTAAACGGCACCCGACCGGAAGCGGAAAAGGTTGAAACGGGTTCGACATTTTGAGAGGAAATATCGCCAACATTCGATCTCAACCGGGCGACACACAGGAATCGGGTGACGAGGAGCTTGTGCCTCGCACCGGTCCCTGTGCCCAGCCCCGCACGACGTTGGCTGGTGGTGGTGGTGTAGGCGGAGGAACGCTGTTGGGCGGATATCCGGTCGGCAACATGTCGCTGAATGGGCGCGAGCTGGTGAAGCAGCCACAGCCGGCCGACTACAACCAGAGCGTGTTGACGATGCAGAAATCGGTCACCATCACGGTGACGCCGCAGCGCAGCAATTCGATGGATCTGCTCAACTTCGAGGAGAAGCGGCAGCTGATCGCGTCCTCCCTGTCGCTGTCGGACATACTGCATGTTAGCCCGGCCGCCGCACACGTTGCCAAGGAGGTTGCCGCCAGCACGGTGATTGGTAAGTTGCTGCGTGGCGGAATGCTGGGTGTCATAACCGCTGGAAGGAAATATCTGGAGGGCGGTTTTTTTTTCTTTTAATCGAAACTGTCAACCGTTTTACGTTAAGAATGTCTAAACATGTTCATGTCAAAGAGAGTGTTCTTATTAAATATTTTATTTTTATGTAAAACAAAACATTTCATTTCAATAAATCGTGTTTGGGGAGGCAATATTCAAAACTGTTTAAAAAGGAAAAAACGAACCACGTAACACGCAAATCGTCTCCATCATAAAATCATTAAATTACACAATCGACCGATCTTCGTTGTCGATCGGTTCCCCGCCCCGGTCCTGATGTTAGTATCAATTATCGGCCGGTGCTGTAACCTAAACATCTGCGACCACAGGTCGTGTTGTAAAGCGTACTCATTTCCTGCCCGATCTTAAGTAACATGCACGAGATCCCTAGCCAAAACCGACAAGATTTTGCGCGATTGTTCCGCCGGCATTTGGTACACACCGCCGGTAGTAGTTATTTTTCTGCAAAAGGTAAACATTACCTACTCATTATCGGTTGTGAAATATCGTTCCCAAAGCGGTAAAGTGCAAAGCGGCACGAGAGAAGGAAACGGAATGACGGAATGGTGCATCACGTTACGACAAAATCTGTTGGACTGTCGTGTCGTTTGCTGCTTTGAACCAATCATCAATTTAAGCATGATGCAACGTGCAACCTGTTTTTCATTCAAAATGGCGAATGTAGCGCTGTTTGCTCGTGTAACTAAGCAGTAGCTTAACAAGAGCTTAACAAGAGAAATTTATTAGATTTTGACGAATAAATATAAAACTTAACAAGATTGATATTTTTTGTTATGAAAAATTATAATAATACTCCAGAATATCAGAAGATCCGGTAGAATATCGGCTTTGTCAGCGATAATGAAATTAACACATTTGATTCCAAAAAATATTCACTGTTATTAGATTTTGGTGATAATGAAAGAGTCACGATTTTTGGCAATTTTTGGAGTTTTATTTGTAGTTTTACACCCCAAATTAAGTGCAAGTACTACCATTTTTGTTGTGCTATAAAAAAAACCCGCTAGACAGAAGAAAGCGCCACACTCGAGATAAGAAGCGGACGTACCGCATATGGAGGTCGAGTTTGATGTGTTTTGCTTCTTGTGCTAATCAAGTTGTGTTTTGTTTTTGGCAAATTTCTGTCGTTCGTTATCTGGAAACGATGTGGGGGACCCTATTGGTGGTTGTTTTTTCTGTGGTTAATAAATCAAAAAATGTGCAAACGAGCATAGAAATAAAATATTCTTTTCGTTTTCTTCTTCACTGACAACTAATTACTATTTCCATCGAATCCCGTTTGTTACGCTGTTTACCATTTTCGTATGATTGCAAATGCATTTCTGCTTACAAAAGGAAAGCAGTACAAGATTGTGCGTAGTAGATTGAATCTGTGTTCTTCGAAAAAAAAGTCAACAACGAGCACCGCGCTCTATCGTCTTCCTCGGGCGTTGATTGACAAGTTCCACTCCGTCAGCTTCGTTCACGCGCAACAAACAACCAGAACGACCGCCGCCATGTGACGCATAGCTTTAATCATGCGTAACGAATAATGTATTGGCGCTTTGGAATGCGAACTGTGGGCGAACTTGTGACGCGAAACGTTCACGGGTTTGCTAGCAAGTGGAACACACCTGAGAATACATTCGTTGCATAATGATGGAAAAAACAATTTTTCTCTTTGTGTGTTAAACGCGTGTGATACAAAACGTAAGATGTAGGTGCTTCATCTGCTTTTACAGCTTTGGTGGTGCGATTTGTAGCAAAATCATAACAACCACATTACCGTATGCGACGTGATTCTAGCGCCATGGCATGTAAGAATGTAACATCTTATTAATTGAAAAGACAAATATTCGCAGCCATTGGCACACGTAAAAATCGGCACTAAGGGTTGTTGACAATGTCCAATCGATCAACGAAGAGATTAGGTAAATGTTTGATTTTTTTATATATTTTCAATTACGATTGGTTTGTTAGATCGTAGTTCGTTTGAAGGTAAATCCTCTTTTAATATTACCTCATGCAACTGATCATGCAATTGACAGTGGCGGATCAAGCTTCTCGAAGGCTCTAAGCGGAATGGTAATTGCAGCCCCAAAACTAAAGAGAGTTGCACTGTCGATGAACTTAAATCAATCATAATTTAAAGAATTTTTTTTCTTATTTTTTCTTTTTTTTCTTTTTAAAGCATGATTTGAGTGAAAAGCATCTTATTTCAACCAATTGGCATTAAAATAAATCAATTTATAAAATTTTGCTAAATTTCCCAAAAAAACACTATACTCATTAAATCAAGGATTATTTTGTTTATATCTGTTTTGTTATGGACATTTGTTTTTTTTTCTCCTTGTCTAAAACATTATTATTTCCCAAGAATTTCTTTAAATTGAACATGAATTTCGAAAACGATTCAGTTTACCCTTTACACCTTCCCAAAGGTTTATCTGTTTTTGATGCAAATTGCAAAATTGATAAACCCTTTGCCACACTTGCTCTAACTCAGCTGCTGCCGTGGAAGGAGGAATTACGGCAAGATTCTATTTTAAGAGCGCATGCATTTATGATGATGATGGCGTTGATGCAGTAATGCATTGGATGTTGGGATTTTTTTCTGCTTCTTCTATCATGTACGGTAATGTTTTCCGACTCAATTGAACGCTCTTCCGTCTGTTTGCTGTTCCCTCGCCTTCGAATGCTTATGGTCACGGACGCGTAAGTACTTGCAAAGTTCTCTATCGAACAAACAACGCAGGTACGGGGATTTGTACAGTAAGTCATCCCTCTCTACCGAACCGATATGTGCGATTGAATGCATCCCTAAAAGCTTTTCCGTTAAATTGTGAAGTGAAAAAAAAACATCCAACAGCAAATACATTAATGAGTTTTTAAATAGGGAATTTACAATTCGAAGAGTGACCTGTTTTACTTCATTTTTTTTGTCAAAAAAATCTACAATGTGTTCAAGTTGGACGTTAGTTTCATAACTTCAGAACGTGTGTTTTAGAATTAAAATATTTGTTTTATAACTATCACATACTTCGGCCATGCTCCTTTAATTATTTCGAAAAATGTAATTTAAGTCAACAACCCCGACCGCGGTACAATAGCAAAGACCGAGCTTAGTGCGTCTGGTGGGAATTAGCCATCGTTAATTAACTTTCCTTTTGCAGCACCATCATGGTTACCGGCTTGTTTGGAAGCGGAAGGAAATATAATTCGATTGATTTTCCGCTATTGCTCTTACCCTCCCCAAAATAAGACGCGGGTGTAAAGCTAATAGCATCAACTGATGAGCAATATTAGCCACCAAAAGTACGCTTCCCCCCTAGAACGATCTTGTGGAGGACAATCAACGCTGCACGAAAAAAACGAAACTACCGACAGCGAAAGAAAATCTCGTTCCAGTAATCGGTCAGCAATCACGGCATATTGTGATTGTATGCGGGAGCCACTATAATAAAGCTTTTGAGTCGGTTTGGCGTCGAGAGTGGGGTTCGGCCATCAACGTGCTTTTTTTTCGCAAGGACATCGCTCTCTTTTTTCCTTCTCTTAAGCTTTTATTTCTCTTTACTCAACGGGAGATCACTTACCCTCCCTTACCAGGGCGGAGGGTGAGATTGTTAAGCATACTCGTTCGTGGAATGCTTCAACACGGGCACGACGGGGACCCCACATACATCTCGACGACCATGAAGAATGACCAATGGGCACTGGAGGACGCTAAGGATCAATCAGAGGCAACGTTTTCAGTGGCATCGTCTATTGTGTACCGTCAAGAGATCATTCCCTTCCGAGTGAATAAGTACGATGGGCAGGTTAGACGAGAAAATGGCGTCTGCTATCGTTCATTCATACTGTCCTTTATAGCCCATTTATTATGCATGATTTCACCTTACCTTGTAAATATGGGACACTAAAGGTATTTAGGTTATCGCTGAAATGCTTTGTACTTCCAGAAGTTTGTCCAGACATGTTCGAAGTACGATGTGATAAATTTATTATTTTCATGTGGTTTGCTTTTTAATTAAAGCAACGAACATTCAATTAAGTAACGAAGAATGATATTTAAAATAAAATGTTTATCTTCACTCTATTAAATAATATTTTTACTTTCGTGGAAAAAAAACAAGTTCGATAAGTCTTTAACCTTTTCTCCGTTCATTCAGACGCAATCAATATCGATTGAATATCCACGACAGTATGTCTCTGTTTCTACATTCTCCTGTCCAATGGATCGAGGGAATATCCCGAATTATACACAAACACACACACGCAAGTACCAACAAAGCACATGGCATGCATCACCTACGCGTGTACACTTTTATCAGCTGCTTCCACTATCTGTCTATCTGTCCCAGCGACCATTACCGTACACGACGCCATGTCTGTCTCTATGGACGGTACGCTACTGGATGCGGCATTCGTGTGCGTTGGCAAAAATAGATCCACCCCGTAAGATTATGATTGATTGAGCTTAATTAATTGGAATTGGATAAATCGAGCGCGCCTTCTTGCGACGAGAGGGCCAACCCGAGGGCCAAATCGAGCGGACAATCACTATCGTCACTCACCGTTGCTAACGTATGGACCGATACGGGTTCTACATATCGATTATGGGGCGCCCCCGGGTGTAGAAAATGGATAATATCAGGGGGGGTGTATGGTGCAGTACTAAGTGGTGACAGAGCCATTGCCACCCATGCAACAGTGCATGGTGTTTTATCATTTTTTGTGGAGTTTTTTATTTATAGACCATCCAAATTTCTCTGAGGAAAAATATCACAATGTATTAAATGTTTTATCCTTGAAATAATTTATAAAATCGAGCTCTATAATAAAACTTCTAAAATGTTTGTGGTAGTAAAAAAATAGACTTAACCTTTGAACTCCTTTTGAATATTTTCACAAGAGGCATATTTCATTGGAACAACTTCCTTTTTGTCTCAAAAATAACCATCCTACAATTTTTTTCGTATGCAATAGTGATGGGCGCTCCGGAGTGCATCCACGGCTCCAGGCAAAAATCGAAGCGACCGAACCAACCGGGTTGGTTCCGACCCGGCGCCAATTTCGGGCTTTTTCCGCTGTCAGTTCCGGAGTCGGTTATGAAGTCGGTTCCGGAGTCGGTTTCAGATTTATTTTAAATTAATATTAAAAATTCCAATTGGTTTAAATAAGATTCTTTTCACTCAAATTATGCTTTGAATTGAAAAAAGAATAAAAAATACCAAAAAAATTTAAACAAAAATTTCAACTTGAAAATTTCATAAGGCTTACCCCTTACCATTTTTTGAGGAATTTAGAAAATTTTAAAAAATTGATGCATTTCAATGCGCATTTGTTGCAATAAGTTTTTTGCACTCAAATAATGCTTTAAATAAAGAAAAATCCGATTCCGGAGCTTGTTCCGGAGTCGGTTCCTGAGTCGGTTCCGGAGTCGGTTTCGAAGCCGGTTCCGGTGTCGGTTCTGAAGCCGATAACAGAGTCAGTTCTGGAACCGTCGGTTCGGAATCGGTTCCAGTTTCTGTGGAGCCGTTTTTCCCATCACTAACACGGAACACTGTGCCACTCGTACCATACGAATTGCTTTGATGCGACTCTACTAACGCACGTGTGTGTGACCCTCGAAGAAAATAATAAAAGCGAACATCTTTCCAATCACTTTATCTCACATTGGTCGTTATCGGAGATAGTTGCACATGACGGGGCGTGGACGTGATTGGATTTGTTTTTATGGTTTATGTTTTCATCGAACTCTCCCATCCGTTCCGTTAGTGTTTGTTCGAACGTGTGTTCGCATCACAGCAGCGTCCAGCATATATCGTCGTGCATCCTTGGGGGGTCGTCGTTTGATGTTACGTTCCACTGGAGGACGAAGCATTCCAGTGACGTAGACTTCTGCGAAGGGGTTGGTTACGATTTGTTAGGTACTGAGGATATTTTTGGTATAGTATTACAAGCAAAATATAGCTTTAAAAGTACTTTTCGGGTGTAGTCTGTAGCTGAAGATGACCTGCTAAAACAAAGGTTTCTATTTTTGCAATGCAATTCTGTCATGAAATTAGCAGAAACCCTTATGAAACTCGGGTCACTTTAATATTATTTCGTCTTTTAGCTTCTACATCAAGCTTTGACAAACTCTCTTCGAATACGATTGAAAATATTTGTCGACGAAATGAGTGATTCGTCAGAAGTGATGTATTTTTCCTATAAAATCTTTATTCTCCCAACTCTCACGTCGGGAAGATCCTTGTCCCATTCGTTATGATCTAGTCAATACCTCTCCAATCCACTTTATATCGTTTCGTTTATGCCACTCAAAATATCGTTGACAGCCTGCTGACAGGTTCAGCAAAGAATGGGCAAAGATGGGCGACGGTAAAGCCGGCGATAGATAAACGCTGTGAAGTCCCCTGCCGCAGGATAAACACGGCCACTGTGTACCGAAGCCTTATCCATACCGGTGCCGAAGTGTATTGGTCAGGTGGTAAAAGTTTCGATCGAGATGTCGAAGTCAGTTGTTCGTGTTCCAGATTCAGTGAAAACCTTCATAAAAAAAAAAAACGGTGAAGCTGTAACGTCGATAAAGCTTCATGTAATCCTTGAAGTGACTTTTTGCTTTTGCACACGCTCTCAAGTATGATGGTTATTTTTTTGGTAAAGTATTTTCGTTGTTGTTTGTTTTTGTCCATTTCCGTTACCCAGCGTCCCGAAGTGGGTTGGGGAGAGCATTGCGATACACGTGGGTGTGGGCCGGACACGGAAGTAGGCAATACTTCTTACGGCGGGAAAGTGGGCAAAGCTTTTCATTATTGCTTTTCGCTTCATTAGAACTTTCTTGCTGCTCTGTTGAGAGTGGTTGAAGTTTCAAGAGGGAGCCGAACGCTTATCGTGTTTTTTTTTGTCATTTGTTGGGCAAAGTTTGTGGTTTTTATTAAACGCACCGAAAATGTGTTTTCCTTTTCCCTAGAGTCTATTATGGTTGTTTTTTTTTTTTGTGCTTTTAAATTGGAAAATAACTTAACAGTATCTACTTGTTGCCGAGCGTTTATTTTACAGGAATTAAATTTATGATAATAATAAAAATGATGAAGTTATGTTGAAAATTATTGAAATTTACTTTACGTCAAGATTAATTAGTCAAGATTAACAAAAACCCTTTCTAAGATAAACATTTCGTCTACGCCACGGCAGAGTATATTAAGGCGAAAAGCATCTTAAAGTAAAGCCTTTACTTTACGTGGAGTTTTAAGAAATACTGGAAGATTTTGATGAAAATGTCGTATTTCTACGTATTGAACTACTCATTATTATATTATTTCATCCCTAAAGGACATTGTTCACTCCTTTTGGATGCTTCAACCACTTAAAGATACTTCAGTAGAGCATCGAACATTCATTACATAGTTCAATCAAAAGATTATCTTTACGTAAAATGTGTGTACACATAATATTAATTATCATTAGCATAATTTTTGTTATCACAAAATTAATCCTAAATCCACCATTCGCAACTATTGAACCGTCCAATGGCTGTTACGAACGAAATGAGAGAATACATCTCTCGCACACACCCAGAAAGCGTAATCGATGAGCTAACGAATGCTTTCGCGCGAAGTTAAAAAGTCATCGATGTGGAATGTTTGCTGCTGCAATGCCATATCATCCGCGCCGTAACATGGCGTGTGATAATGTTTCAGTATGGCAGCAGAGAGGGAAGAAGAGTTATGACTGGTTTCGATGAAGGTTGATCGAGCTTTTGATCGAGAGAACCACCTGGACCCGAACTGGTGGCCGTGATCTCGTCCGAAAAGTTTATTTTACAACTTCTTTTGCCAAGTTGCGGTGTTGTTCTTCTTGCTTTCGTCTCGCACATCAAACCCATCAAACGATGCACGCATATATACAATTCGTTTTTGATCGTTTTTCTTTCCCATTATGTCGTTTACACACGGGTCTGTGTGCTTCCCATGCTCCCCCTCGGGGGGGGCAGGGGAGGAAGTGGTAGCATAACCGGTTTCGTTTCTTCTCACCGTTTATCAGAAGGCCGCCAGTTTGGTTTCATGGCCAGAGTCTGTGTAATTTTCGTTGTATCTTTTGTGTCCTTTTCGGGTTATGCTGGCCCCAAAAACCGCATCAAGCTCGTAACGCTCACATGCGTACTGGTACTGAAGCACAGCATAGTTATGTTGTGTGGTATATGGTGTTTTAATACGCTTTTTGTGAGATTATGATTGTGCCTTTTTTTGTTTTGGTTGCTAATTTTAAAAGCTTGTTTTATAAACAAACTTTAAGCAGAGGAGTAAAGCTAGTGAAGCCACTCCTTCATTTCAGTGGGGAAATGAATAAAAGGGAGTTGAAGTGGAGTTTAAGGTGATTTGTTTTTTTGGCGATTGGAATGTTATCCAATGTCGAATAAACATATCCTATACGGACAGATCGATTGGACACATCAATGGTCAAAGATAATACGCCAATGTTCCAGCAATAAAAAAATCCACTGAAGAGTTAATTGTTGAATATACATTCACTTTTCTGCATTAGGTCATAGTCGATAATTTTAATGATCATCAGTGAACACCTCTCTTAGTCGTCGTATCTTTATTTTTATTAAGGTTTATTGCGAGCCTCTGAGAAATGATAGTTTTTGTAAGATTAAGGGAGGATTTTCACCAAAAGAAAATAAAAAAAAGCCATGAGAAACCACCTCAACCTTCTCAATATAATGGCAAATTATGATCATTTTCTTTACTCGTCTGAATTTGTGTAAACATTATGAATAACAACTACAAAATGTTTATGCTTTAAACGCGACGCTTTTTTGTACCATTCGAAACATAATAAAACTAACTTCATTTGTTAGTGAAGCAGTCATGCCCCACGTTAGTGATGCTGTTATAACATTTTACTTTACTCAAAACAATCTTTTGTAACCAAAAAAAAGCTTAATTTTGTCAACCAAACAGTGTCATTTAGTAAGAAAAAAAACGCGTTCGTTTGTGTATTTTCTGTGGAAATTTTTTACAGCCTCTTTCATCCATGGAGAAGCTAGAAGTCACCGCATATAAACACTCTTCCATACAAACGACTCATAGCACAATTCGATTTAAATTAATGTTGCCCCGTCGCCGTCTTCGGCTTTCTCTTCTCGTTTGCAGCGACAAAAAAACAGAACGGCACCACGATGCGGTCGAACAGTCTCAACTCGGGCTCCCGGACACCGCCGCTCGAGCGCAAGAGCAGCAAATTCAGCGCCTTCGGTCGACTGTTCAAGCCGTGGAAGTGGCGAAGAAAAAAGAAAAGCGAAAAGTTCGAATCCACCTCAAAGTGTAAGTTTGCAAATGGCTGCTAATTGATTCTCTGTGCCTTTTTTTTCCTTCTGTCCCCGTACCAATGGGTATGGGATACTATTTTTTTCTATCTCTCTCTCTCTCTGTGTGTGACCTTTAACACACAGGGAGTTTTTTTTTGTTGTTGTCCTTTTGTTTTGTTACGTTCTGTTTTCTATTATTACTGCTGCTACTAATTGTGTTTGAAAACTAATTTCGCATTTTTACTTACCACTTGAATTGATGTTTTATCTGTGTTTGTGTTTTGTTTCACTTGTGTGTGTTTTTTTTTCATTTTATTATTTAATTATCAATTTAACTTTCTTTCTTCCTCTATCATTTTCATTTCTCTCTATTTTCATTTGCATTCTTACTAACATTAATCTTTACTAACTCGCATTGTCCGTTTGTTACATATTGCATTTTCCTTACGTTTTTTTTTGTTTTCTCTTTTCTTTTTCTCTACCTTACAACTGATTGCACGCGCGGTCCGTGTTTGCTCTCATCCTTTTACCCTCTTTTGACGCTCATCAACCCTTACACCATTCGAACCCGGGTCCGGGTGAGAATGTTGTCTGTTTTACTCTCACTATCCTGTGTTCAACATACATTTTAAAAAAATTAAAACCTTCCCTCCTCCGACGGAAAAATGAGCAGCGCTTGAGCGGAAAATTTCAGTACGTGCCAACCGGGAAGAACTTGTACAAAAGGGCATTCTGTTGCCGGAAAGTCCTACATCTGCACTATCGATAGCCGGTAAGTAGTACGCCGTTTTCCGCTGTTTTAGTCGACTAGGGTATGTTGCGCTTTGAGTGGCTGCTCAACCGATTGGCAAAATTAGATAAAAATGTGGGACAAGTTTGTTCGCGATGGTGAATCGTTTTATTTTTTTGCGAATTAAGTTTTATTTTTGTTGCGAGGCTTTTGATTTTAAATGTCGTTTTTTTTTCATTGGAACATTTATTATAAATTTAATATTCCAATTTTTGTTTATTGGTTAATGATTTCTTAATTTCTTTAATACTCTTATGGTTTGCTAATTTGTTTGTTAGTAATATAAATAAATCTTGTTTTCCGTATTTTTTTACGGCTTTGCTGTTAAGTTATGAGTTGCGCTTGCTTCCCTTGGAAGCGAAGATCTATTACTGACCATTAAACATGTGCCACTTTCATGTCTGCGAACTCATTATCTGCGACATTTTTAATCGATGATTTATGTTTCAATTTCACTATCATCATGCCGCTTCGTCTTGCTGATGGTATGCGCCCACCACCCATCGCTTGCTCCACTGCAAAACCACATCAACAACAAAACACAACAACGATAATACGCAATAACTGAAATTCCACAATTCCATTTGTCGGCAAACATTGTGCGACGTTCGTCTGTCCCGCTTGATCCGCCATTGGGATATTGACACTTTTGCTCTCGCATTTGTGCGCCTCCCTAAACTAACTTCGTCCCCATCATCGACGATACAACCATCCACATTTGTGTAATGAAACAAAAAAAAAATACACACCTTTAAACCTACGAAGCCATTTGCATCAGTCCCACGGAATCGGTTACGTGGTCCACCTCATCTCACAGGCAATTGCAAACCTTCCATCATCAGCCACCGCCACCGCCGCCTCCACTGGCGTCGCTGCACTATCGAAGTCCAAGTAAGTGGTGGTGCTGTTCCGGTTTCAGATCTGAGCACCAAAACACACAACCCAAACCACCACGGGGGCCCCGTATTTGTTCTCACTATTTCGTTTCGGTTGTTTTGTGTTTTGTGTTTACGTACTCGCCACTGAATGTTTCTGTTTGTGCGTTGTTACTGCAGTAGCTGCACTGTGCTGCGTTTGTTGTTTTGTTTTTAAATTCTAGTTTAATATTTGTAACCAGGCATGACTTCATTGAACCGCAAACTTTGTTCTTTAATAAATTTTTCATGGGATATTCATATAAATAAATTTGATTTATGTTTTACTTTAGTGCACTTCACTTTTTTCTTATTGATAGTTTGAAAAATCATATCAGATGTATTTGCATAACCTAGTCTTTCATTGTCGTACATTATGATTCATGTTTTGGGTTCATCCATGATTCAGCTTAGTCATCAGTTTGTTATATTGTTGGTTGTTCGTGTTCGGATGAATTTACATTTGTTTATTTCAACCCTCGTTAGATTGATCGCATGATTGCCGACGTGTTTCACCATTGACCGAATTATTTACCACTTTCACACTTGTTCGAAGGTTTTATTCCTTTTGCTTTTGCGATACCAGTTATTAAATTTGTGGTTGTTCTTCCCATTTACGGAATGCGCTATCCATTTGCGCTTTTTTTGATTGCCTGTTTTGGTTTTTATGTCACCCGTTTTTAATTCCTAACAGTAGTTTAATGCCAGATTAAGAGGTGATTTCATCCACGGAAAAATATAGTGAACAGAAATGTCTATCATCGTACCGGAGTAGTTTCTTGACGAATCGTAATAAAAACGTTGTGTAAATTTAATATATTTTTTTTAATTAAACTAACCTCAACCTAAGTGCTTTTTATACTTTACTTAAAACAGTGCAAATGTTTATTATCATAAATGCTGTTAACAATTCCATCACTGTACCCTTGTTTGGTGAGTTATCCAGTGCTTGAACCGGAGAAAAAATTCACCACGATTATTTCACCACAACAGCGGCGCCATCTGTACCGATTGGTTGAGCTAGTACTCCATAGATGGCGCTCGAATATGAAATAAACGTTCATACGCATCGAAAAACGAAAACATTATGAATGTTACAGTTTGCTTTTTATCTAGAAAAACAACAATGATTTTAAATAAAAATATCAGGGTAAAAGTAATATATTTGTTATTACATCCCAACAAGGTATTCAAACAAAAAATTACGTAGTTGCAGTTCAGAATGTATCCGATCGACTTTGGGCTGTGGAAGGACCAAATCGAAAATGTAAAAATTTTAACCAGTTCGCATGTGTGTTATATAAAGTGCATTCTCAACTTAATCCTCTTACAAAGCAAAGCTACCACCTTTTGCACATCCTACATGTAGCATGTCTCGTCCATATTGTATTCATGTATTGATGGATTTTTGATTTCTTTTTTTCTTTCTTTTCACGTTACTCCGACTGTTTCTGTTTCCAGACGAGGAGCAATATACGATCTACAACTCAGTGAACGGAACGAACGGTGCCGTCCTGCCAAATCTCGCAACATCCGCCAACGCACCAAATAGTACTAGCATAGCGAGCAACAACGTGCCTTTATCGCAATCGGCCCAGCAGATCAGCAGCCTCGGTGGTCCGGGCGGTGTCGGCACGCCGGTCGGTTCCCTCAACCTGTCGGCCATACTTGGCGGTGGTGGTGGCGGTAACGTCGGTCCCGGTGGACAGCTGATCCATTCGTCTACCGGTGGCAGTGGTGCGAGTGTTATTGGTGCGAACATGATCAGTGGTAGTACCGCTGGCAGTGCGTTGGCCAGCATTTTGACCGGAAGTGTTAGTTTAAGTGGGGGTGCGGGTGGTCCTGGTGCCAGCGGGTCAAATGGAAATAGTGGACCGGGTGGTGGGGGTGGCGCGGGAGGTGTGGGGGTAGGTGGTAGTGCTGGGGTCGTACTAGTGTCCGGGCTGTCACATTCGCAATCGGCGCATCAGATAGGACAACCGCCACCGCCGTCCCTCGTTCACGCGCAGCTTGCCCCGCATCAAGCCCTTCAGCAGCAGCTGCAGCAACATTTCGCGAACGTAGCTGCCAATGCCAGTGCCAACATGAATCAAGGTAAGTTTAGGATAACCTTATCGATTTTGTTTTTAGAGTATGTGATACTCTTTAAGTTTAAAAGCATAAATTTTAAGGCGGCATTTGTCAAACAATTGAACAAATATCGAGCAATGTGTTGAAGCCAGTTGCAGGATGTGTTTAGTTCTGTACGAATCATTCAAACTGCTGGTATTTTAAACGATCGTATCGGAACAATTTCTTGACAAAATTTTCAAATTATTTTCATACAATATTCAACTACGTCTTCATGAATCTTAAATTACTAAATTGAATTATTTCGTATTTGCATTTTTTTTTACCGAACGTCCGAATAAGATTTGGTACCTTTCCTAGTACCAGTACTGGTAAAATTTGCTGCTATTCAATTTTTCCAACCAATTCATACCACTTGACCTTTAGCGACAAAGCTATCTTCTTGATCTTCAAGCACACTGTTCTTCGATGATGATAGATATGGGTTTTTTTCAGCAAGAAATTTGACCTCTTACCCCTATCCGCTATCACTGTCGTCTGTATGGAATGTTTATTTTGAAAGGAAAAAAACTCGTTATGAGGCTTATGAAACTCAACACGCAAAACCCTTGTGATTTGAGAATTTTTTACCAAAAAAAAAAAAAATATTATGCCTACACATCATTCTTGCTTTACAAAAGCTGCATGCCGACCATTGTATACTGTAGTATGCGGAGTACTGGAACGAGAAAAAAAATGTAAACCAGGTCTGTCTCATATCAAAGACAGAGCAAAAGGATTTTCCGAGAATGTTTAGATCCTGTGGAATATATCCTTTTTTTACACATCAAGAATTGTGTTTTTATCACAATTATATCGCCTAATGTTTTGACCTTATGTTAAGGTTTACAATGTTATTTAAAATAATATCAAAATATATTCCCCCTCTTGATTATTTCGTTGTTCCGGTGGAAACAATCAACTGAAATATCTAATTTGATATTTATTTTTTATAAAAACAAATCTTGTTTAAATTTCCACCAAGGTTGTACGTTTCCCGGAAAATGTCCGCATAAACACGTGGAGAACGTTTTAACCCCATTTGATCGCAAGTTTTGGCGGAAACGGTTACGCCGGCTGAATTATGTCTTCCAGCTTCCATTCGGGTGTCAGTTAATGCTTCTCCGGCTGAGATTGTACCGTTTTTCCTTTACTTCTCCGTTTCGCTCTTCTCCCCGTACCGTGACACACATTCTAGCACGATTTTCTGCGAAACCGAGCACACAACGCACCAGGCGCCTCCATGAAAATGCAAACGCGGCAGAATGTGGTTGGCGGAAGTTGGTGGAGTTTTTGAATTCCATTTGGAACCGAATTCCCGGATCTCTCCCAAATGTCTATTCTTTTCTCTCGCCGGCTGTGCTGTGCTGTGTGGGTTGGTTGTGCTAGTTTCGGTCGTACCTAAACTGAGTCTGGCGCATCTCCGAACCATGGCCTCATTTTTGTGTTCCATCGTGGTTGGAAGCGGGCGGCGGTGATCCAACTTAATCCCTCTTATGAATTTCTGGTGTGCAAGAGCTTGCTTGAGAGCGTGCTGTCGGGTGTATAGATGCAACCAAAGTTCGTTCGAGCTGTGTAATAATCGTTACGAAGTTTTTGGAAGACGAGAAATACTGACCTACACCCTTGCTAGGGGATTTAAATTTGAGCTGCGATTTTGGCAAATTTACAATATTTTACTACTCTAAAGATAGGATACTGTATTCACAAGAAAGAGTAATTAAATTCTCATTTTAAAATGTGTAAAACTCGATACAAAATATTTACCTTTCAACAAATAAATTTGCCCTCTACCTACGTAGCGTTACGGAAGTGTTACGATCTGTTATGATCAACGGAAATATTTGTCCTATTCCTGATGGGATTGTGTTTTTATTTCACTCCATATCTCACTTGATAAAATGAAAACTCTCTGCTGCGCTAAATATACCATCTTATCGGTGTCGCACTCAATCGAAGCGTCCACTTGATGATTGGCGTTACGATTGTGCTAATAGTGGAACTTTGCTATTATCTATACTGACGCCACCAACAAAACAACGAGCTATTCCCCCGGTAGTACTTTGAACGATTGGTCTTATCAATCAGTTGATATAGACACTGATAAAATTGTGAATATTTATATTATTATTCCGCTGTTGTAACATTGTTGGGTGTGAGAGTTATTTATTCTTTTTAAGTAGTTTGCTCGCGAAAAGAAAATTTAAAAATACATAAAATATTTCAAGCAAATTCTGTGAGGTTCCAAACGGGGCAAGGCAAGTAAATATTATAGCAATAATCCACAACGCAAACCCCAAATTGACAGACGACGATAGGAAAGCATAAAATTATGTCACACATCTATACGGCCGATAAGGTCGACTCAAAATCAATTTCGAGCGAGCTTAACAAGATGGACCTTTTTTTTGGTTTGTTTCTTCTTTCCCTCCCTATGTAAAGGAGGGATGAAATTATTCATACTACAGGTTTGCATCTACTAACAAATCCAACCACTAAGAGAGAGAAAGAGAGAGAAAAAACAGAGCTAAAAGTAGAGAGAAACCATTCAATTCTCTCAACAATTCGCTCACACAGAAACTTAACCCTTCGGGTAACTTAAACTTTGCGATCTATTGTAATCCATTACTTAAGGAAAGCAGTACTCTATCGTGACATGATAAGAACATTGAAAGTATTCAATCAAAAGGGTGCAATTGACGGGGTTGCGTATGATAACGATACGGCAGAAAACGTTGCAGACCAGAGTTAATCCATTTCGATACGAGTAATTCAATGGCACGGATTGTAAATCACTTTTGTTCCTGATTGTGTGTCTCTACGGTGATTTAGGTTTGAGGAGACGCATGCACAATATTGTTGTTATGAAGCGTATCGCAAAGATAACAATTTTTTCGTCAGTACAACATTTGCAAAGGTTATATAATTTATTTCTGGAAAAAAACATTTATTTTTATTAATTTCTTGACTCACAAAACTTTAAGTTTTTTTTTTAAATAAATATTACAACAAAAGTTTTATAATCCGTAACGTGTCCGGATTAGTTGCATTGAAGAATCTTCTTGTTGTGCATGTAAGCAACGCAAGAGCGAAGGATAAATCACGAAGTAAATTCGAAATATTTCGCATGCATGACAAAATACCAAATTCCATACCACCGGTGGGACGGACCGGTTGGTGAATTGGAGTTGGGGATGTTGTTGAGAAGGCAGCGAGAGAGAGAAAGAGAGAGAAAGTGGCAGGAAGTGGCAAAACGAATGTTGTGTAAATGCGCGGCACCATCGTTGGTATTGGTGCTTGCCGGGCAGGATTTCACTCACACACCGTGCTTTGGGGCCAGAGGATACACACATCCACATAAACAACGTTATCGTCACTTTCGGTCGCTTTTATCTCTGTGTGTGAGAATGTTCACAGAAATCGTACACACAACAACAACCACCATCTAATATGCCCGTCCGGAACTCGCACACACACACACACACAAACACTATGACAGCCTTAGACATGGGGTTGGGCGGCTTGTTAGTTCGGTCGCCATTTGTCGACACCGTATCGGCTGTGTATGTGGAGACATCACCAAACGAACCCTTCCTTCCCGCTAGATCTGTGTCGATGTGTGTGTGTGTGTGTTTGGGGTGGAATTTTATGGTGGATGTAGTTTTTCCCCCATCGGTTTTGTGTATTCCGGTCAGTAAACAGCGGCCATTCGTGCCGTTCGTATCGTGGTGGGTTCCCCCGTTTGCATGCCTTTGTATCGTGTGTGTTCGCGGTTTCCTATTCCATATTCCCGGAGCGCTTCCGTGGTAGCGTTACGTTTCACCAGAGGGAATTTGTGGAAATGTTACTAATAAGGAAAAATGTATATATACCTTGTGCAGTTTGAAATGGTTTACCCAAGGTTCATAGTGTGGTGACGAAAAGTAAGAAGAAAAAATAACCACCCCGTGACGACATGCAAATTGCACTGTGATGTGAAATAGCCTTTTTAGATCATTATTGGCCGTCAATTGGTGAAGCGCACTGGAAGAAAATGGTGGCGGTGGTGGCGGTGGTCCTGTTTTCGCATGAATATAATTGGGGCGATGGTTGTGAAAGTGTTACAGAAAGATCCTTGTTGCTGTTGTTCCTGTAGTCGTTTGTGAATGTGAAAGAGAGAGAGCGAGAGAGAGAGAGAGAAAATGAAAGTGACAGATAGAGTGAAAAGAGAGCAAGAGAAAGAGAGAAAGAAGGAGTAAAAGCGAGACGGGTACAATGGAAAGAAAGACCGTCTCGGGCCAAAAAGGTGGTGTGGTGGCCTTACCCAAAGAAAAAGTGACGCTGTGTTGGGATAGTGGTGTTGCCTTTTTTTTTGTTGAAATTTTACAAGCCTCCATTTAGTGCGAATGTATTGTGCAATGGAGATTTAACGCACAAAGCTTAACGACTCGGTGGTATAGTTTGTCCATTAGTTTCGAGATTTAAATTAAAGAAATATTAATGTTTCCTATCAACGTACCAAAAACGAATACCAAAAGCGTTTTGTTTTCCTCTTTTCAAAAAGAAAAAAACAATTAAAGAGTTTCGATTCGTTAAAATTTTGGGCAATAAAACATCTTTTTAGCAAATACAGTTTCCATATCTTTGTCAAATATTTGCAATATTTTATAAATCAACCCTTTTATTTAATTAAACTTTATTCGTTACTAATCAACAAAAAAGAAGTATTTTAAAGAAAAACTTCATTTCTTGTAAAAAAAAATACAAACTTCCCCATTATTGTATAATTTTTAGCACTACTGCTGTCAACTGTGCGTTTGATTTACTTTGAAAAAACCTCCATGCCTTTGCTATTCTATAGAAAAAAGCATGATTTATGATGGGTTATAGCGCACGTGTTACTTACATTGGCTATTGTTTGAAAGCCTGTAAAACGAGTGACTTTGCGCAAAGCCCATTGTTTTAGGCAGGGGAGGTGAGGGACGCTTCGTGTGTGAGGCGTTTGACGTATGATGATGCATCATGCATGGTTTTTCAAAATAAAGAGGAAGTATTTGTATATATTTTTTTTCGAACCCCCAACAATGCGTTACTGGGTGAAATGTAAATAGACGCATCAAAAACAGAAGAAGTGTAATATTTCATAATTCGCCTTTTGTTGTGTTGCTCCCATTGTTTGCAACAAAATTGATAATTATACTTTGTTAATAAAAGACTAGAAGAAAGAAGAAGTAAGTTGAAAAGAGTAAAAACCCAAATGCTAAATGAAGGCAGAATGGTGGGATGATATTACTATACATTAACAAACCATTTATCCAAGACACAATTAGTGAAATTGTGCAGAACAAGTGGTCAAAACGTATTCCGATTTTTTTATGGAGTCTTTCCAATTCCGTTGTCCATTAGGTAAACAGACAAACCGTGTGTATGGTGTTTGCGTTTGTGAGCTACTCTGAAGGGCGATCCCATTATCGACCTGATGCCACTGGACCGACGACATCAGGTCTTACTGCTGCAACTTGCTCCGTTAGTACGAAGAGGGCGAAAAAGAGGGAAGAAAAGCATGATATAACAGATAGAAGCTGTTCCACCCAACGGCGCTCCACCCTTCGACCATTCGACGAACGACACGCGGTGGAAGTGATTTTTCCTTTTCCTAGGAAAAACTATGGAAAGCGTAAAGGGGAGGGGAGTGAAAAACATTATGCGGGCAGGTAGAATGGTAAAGTGCATTTCGAGTGTCTCTCTCTCGTATGACCCGTTACGAGGAAAAGCCCTACAAAATGTGCGCGCAAGGAGGACAGCCTTGGTCGGGGATTTTATGTTTCTCTTCCACGCACACACACTTAAGAATCGTTCGCGCTCTGTACGTTGCATGTTTGGATTCCTGGGACTTGCACCTTGAAAAAGGTTCACCTTAGGAATGGATGCAGTACAGTACAGTTAAAGAAGAGTAGCTTCAATCTACGTAATTTCATTGCACGAACCCATAACTCGAACCGGAGTAAAAAGGAGTTGTGTACGGGTTAGATGTGAACTTGTGTTTTCTAACGCGCGAATGCAATCCTTGCAACGAACAATTCTTAGGAAGCTTACCTCGCATACTCTTGCTAGATTTCTTAAGAAATTAAAAAAAAGTATGTTGATGTGTTTTACCTTTCGTGGCATTAGCCTTGTGAGAGAGATTTGGAACAGTAGTTAGCATAAATGTAATCGATCCATCTGCTTACTTCTTTTTTTGTCTATAAATAGTTCAAACTCATGTACAAAACACTTGTACCAGATCCAGCAAGGTTGAATATTTTGTTAATATGATTGAAAAACGTTGTACTACATTTTACTACAATAAATCACCACACAAAATGCTCTACTTTACACTTACCTTCGGGTGTGTGTTGTATGTCGATTTTAGAGGGTTTTTATGTATATTTTTAGCATACATATAAATATAACCCTCTGGCCAGCTGGGGACTGTTAGAGAAGAGAGAAGAGAAAAAAAATATTAAAAAAAATCTCAAAACATTTTGCTTGCAATTCATTCGCACGCTACACAGAAAGAATGCGGAACGTGTGTAGTACTTCTGCGAATATATTAAAAAAAAAAAGTTTCAAACAAGTACAAAGCGTTAAAATCCGTTTCCTACGAATTCATTCGGTGGTAGTTGTATTAAGCAGAAACCCAAAGTATCGTTACAAACAATGCAAAACAATAACGTGCAACTATAGCCTTGCGTCTGTCATTCTAGTAGGGCGCAGCAGCTGTTGCGTTTTAAGCTTGTTTCTGTTTGAAAATAAAACCCCCTTTTGTGTGTGTGTATGTAAGTACTACAAGCAATGGTTATGTTTAGGTTTGAAAGCAACAAGACCCACAGCAAGTGGTTTTGTGGTACATTATGAAACTATTTATAATTTATCGTAGTTGAGCTGTGAACGTGAACAAGTTTAGTTTTCCACCACTATAAAATATAAACAAAATGGTAACATATTTCTGTACCATGTGAGCGGCGTGTCATATCTTAAAGAAAGCCAGTCAAAACTAGTAACACCGTGGTCGAGGTATTTTTTTCCCTTTTCTTCTCACATTCTCATGTCTTTGAGTAGCTCTTGAGAAGGCAAATGGTTGCACCTCCCGTTTCCGTGCACCGTTTCGTCTTACGGTCACGAATACACACAGGAAACACAGCTTCGAGTGCTCCAACGATTGAACTGTACCCCGAAACGATTAGCACATGAAGTGTGTTTGTTTAAACGAAATCAAACAAACTTCAGTGGCATATCGGAAATGGTCGTGAGTGAGCAAGGAGAATATTTGAGGATGGTTCCCGAAAGGGATAAAAAACACACCCTCTTGAGAATGTGCCGTCGAACGTCTTGTGCTGCAAGGGTACGCACGGACGCCACTAAGTCGACGATGGAAGGAGGGCAACTATTGGCGGGTCGAAGTCCTTACCAAATATTATGACCGTCCTGTCGATCATTAGCATAAAATAGCACCATCATCTTTCACCGCCTCTTCTTACCTCTTACTTCTTCACCTTACCCCGTCTGCCGTATCAACTTCCCTTCTCGGGTTCGGTCAGCTGTAGCCATTTTGCAACTACTGAACGTGAGCGATGACTAATGATGGCGATACACGACAGCTGCAGAGGGCTGCAGGCAAGGGTAACAAGGAGCATGGATAGCTCGAAAGCTAATTTGAACCACGTTCTATCCATGGCACGACCGTACGACAGCAGAAAGGACGCGAATGCGTAAGCAAAATAATATTCTCTCCCCTCCTTTGGTTGCTGAATTGTTGTCAGCAAAGTGTCAGCTCATTTGCAATCGAAGTGCAAAACGCAAAGATGGAAAGCTTCCCTTTATGGGGGGAAGGCAATAAACAAAAGGATATCGTATGGAAGGATGCGTACGTTAGTGGTAGAAACGTTTGTGAAATGGACAATATATGCAAAAATAATAATCAATTTGTGTTCTGTTGGGCAATGATTAATGCTTTGGTGTGTGTTAATGTTGATATTTTGCATATCAGTAGTAAGGGGAACGCGGGTAAAATGTTTCTCATGATTTGGAGTAAAACACCAGGCGTCTCCATTAAAACGATCATGCTTTTTTAAACAAACCACCAGGCGTCTCCATATACGAGTCATTTATGAAACACCATGCGCCTCCTTTTAAGTGTTTTAAGTTTTTTAATTTTTTTTTGTTAGTAAAATATTTTTAAACACAAAGGTTTTGTTATTGGCATATTATTACAAAGTGCATAAAGCAGTAGTAAAGACTAACAGACCTCAATTTCTGTTCCAACTAAACCTTTCAATCTATTTTTCCCCAAACAAAATTCTATCAAATAAATAGGATCGTACTGCAACTCTTAGTGTGCGCGTTTAAACACACTTGTTGAGTAGATCGTTTGTTTTAACCTTCGCTTTTATAAATTACCGTAATCCACCACACGCTATTATTGAGCTTAAGGGGTTTCTTTTTTATACCGAAAGCCTCAAAAACCTTTCGGTAAAGTGCGCTTGCTTTAAATGCTGTTAGACCGGGACGGCTAATAACGGATATGGAAGTATGTTTCGAGAGGTTATATGACTATAAAACGGACCGTTCCTTACCTGAGGCCGATGAAGAAGGGTAAGGCGTACGTGACAGACAAATGTTTATAGCTTTGGGAGTTGTCGTTGGTCGTGTATTACGGCTGTGAAAGTACGTGTTGAATGAGGCTCTTATTCTGTGCCACGGTTGAGACAAATTTCTTCGATGGATTGGTAACAAATTTTCCTTTCTAGTTCTTTTTGTTTTTTTGGCACGAAACATTTTCAAATTAATATTATAGATTTGATGTAATAAGTTTTATGTGTCGAGGTATATCATAATAAACAATAAGAACGGAATATAGTTGTTAAAAACAAGCGAACCAAAATCACTCACTTAAACTATATTGGAAGAAAATGGATTCACATGAATTTCAATTTGGAGTAAAAATGAAAAATCGTTCCTCGTTATGTATTCCCGTATCGTTTAAGACTTTTGCATTTGGTACAATATCCCATCCGGAGGGGATTGAATCTTCGGGCAGAATCGCTCGAGCGATTAGTTTCGCTTCATACAGATGGCGACCTTATGGGGTTGAGAACGAAACGCATGAAATGCTCATATTTTATCCAACTTTCATTTGCATACTCAGGCTAGCAGTCGACGGATGCTATTGTTCTTCGGTACGGCGTCTTGGGATACAATTTATCCCTTGTAGCACATATTCATTCGATGCCATCCGTGCAACGAACGTTGGTGCATTCCAACGTGTCTGTCGTACGTGAATGTTTCCCTACGCGGATATAGGATTCCCATTGCTCCTTCGGTTTTGTGTTTTGTTGTACCATTCTGTACACATACGTCGAGCTGATTGATGGACGTCTTATATCGTGGATTTTAATTTCTCATCCACTACGAACCAACGAACTGTAGCAGGATACGGATACGAAAATGGTTTTTCCTGCAAAATCCAGTTTCATTTTCCACCCGTAAGACCAGCGGGAAATCATCATTGATCCCCGCATCTTGTTCATAAATTTGTTAGCCCCTTTTTGGAACCGGGATTGTCGTATCTCGGCTATTGACATCGTGACGTGACCGAAAATTGTGCTCAATGGATACCCATTTTCCAATTCTCCGACGGGGCTTGATTCGTTTTGGTTGAATGGGTGCTGCCTTTTTTCCGGTTTGCTGTCTTTTTTTTTGGCTCATCAATGAAATATTTTCCCATCATTTTTTTGTTGTTGCTACTGCCGAAGTTCTTTTATAAGCTCTCAACCGCAACACCTCAGCGGGCAACCGAATTTGCTGGCATCACACTGTACCGATGTGTCCACATTCCCATGTACGGGCGACAGGAAAGTTTTTCCCGCCCGGTGCCGTGAGTGAATTGAACGAGCCAACGGTTGAAAGCTTTCTCAATTATTTAACCTTGCCTCCCACGTTGTGCTGGCGCTGGCGAATAAATCGGAGGCTTTTTGAAAATTTCACAAAAACTTCTCTGCTTCGACACACAGGAATGAAGGACCGAATGGGAGGGTTTAGGGTGATAAGGGAGGGCTTGTGAGGGATGTATCAGCTGAAAGAGTCACTCTGATGTCGGACTTTTTTTTGTGTGTCCCACATCTACCACACACAACAAAAGCACATTTTTTTTTCTTCTTCGTCGCTAAACGATTTGTGCCGGACGACCTCGTCGTTCTGCTCGTTGGGTTCATTAAATTAGAAAATTGATGAAAGCAGTCCACAACTGTCCCTTTCTCTCGGTCAATGTGAGCAAAAGGGAACAAATTAAAAAAAAAACTACGCCTGGGACAGGAAGCAACATTTCACGCAACATCGGGTGGATAATTGCGATCGATTGATTAGTTTCGAAAATTGAGGCTATTGCAGACAATTGATGTTCAAGGCTTTCAAATGCGTGCCATTTACTTGTTGGAATGGAGGGAGGGGTGGAAAATCATTTTAATTTTTTTGCTATTTTATTTTAAAATAACATATGCGTAATTGAAAACAAATTGATTTTTTTTTATCATTTAAAACTGTATTTTTAGAAAACGATGCTTTAATTTCAGAAATATCATATTTTGCTTTCTCAAGCGTTTTAGGCGTTTTTCGTTCGTGGTTAATTTTTAAACAGCTTCGAGTTGGAGTAAATTTTCTTGTTTATTGGAGAACTTACTATACAATATGTATGTAAAATTCACGTTTCAACTACCTTAGGATTGTTTTACCCCAAAAAATAAGGTGATGAAAATGAAGCGTTCGAGTCAACATGACTAGCACGGTCAATTTAGTGTTAAAGTTTAATAACTTTAGAGCCAAAAAAGTCCTCAAATACCAGTCCAACATGTATGGAGAATGTGGTTTTATTATAGTCTATTGTTAATTAATAATTATAGTCTATAATTATTGCCTTTCATCGTAATTTTTTCTATAACAAAAAAATTTAATAATTTCATTCCATTAAACTAAACAATTAAATAAAGTAATGCAGCAATTTTATAACAAAAAAAATTGTACTGCTCAAAGTTGTATCAAAAAATTTAATCAGTTGATTATTCTTTCACACATTGCCACATTCAAGTGACATGGAAAACACATTTCTTAATAAAGATTTTTTTGTCCAAAAAGCACGCAAAACATGACACAAATACACAGTTGTCTAAAGGGAAGGGAAGAAATGAAAATTTCGTGTAAATATTCCTTTTGCTCCTATCTTCCTGTTACTCTTCCTGTTACTGCATCCTTATATGGAGGTTATATTAGAATTTTATTATGTGCTCAATTTGATGACCGACGACAACACACACCATGATACCGAAAAAAAGCTTATATATACCATTTAATGGTCAAATGGTGCGTCCAGATTGGAAATCAATCGAGCTTACCGAGATCAGTTACGAAGGTGCCGCTTGCCCTGTTTTTCACGTCAACCGGCACAGATTGAGTTTGCTCGTGTTTGCTGCCCCCCGCAAAAGCTTTTGCGTCGTTACGAAAGGTCATCTTTTTTTTTTGCTGTTGTTTAGAAGCGGTAACCGGTATTTGGAAACCTTGTCTGTGTCTGCATCGGTGAAGCCTTAAAAAGCCCCGGATAACCCGATTGCCCGGAACCGATGACCAGTCGTCGTCTACTCGCATCATAACGGGTGTGAAGGCACCTTGTGCAAAAAGGGTTCTACGCATGGTTCCGATGTGTTTGGGGTTTTTGAAAAGGCTGTGGTTTTTGGTGTTGTTCATGTTTCCTCACACGTTGCGCTTTGTGTAGCGACTACTACGGTCGTTGGATTAAAGCTTGTTTAGTTCTTCGTGACCTGTCTCTCCCTATCCACTTTTGCCGTCGTTATGTTATATGAATTTCCTTTCCCTTACAAGCTTAGTTTGCTGGTGTAGACATTTGTCCACTGTCCTTCTGCCTTCCTTACAACCAGACAGACTCGAGGGCAGGAGGGAGAATGAGCGAGACAAATCACCCAAAATACCTTGTACACGCTTGGTAAGCGGATTGTGGTAAAGAGGTATAACGAATTCGCGCTCGTTAATTTGAACCTTTGTGGTGATTCGATATGGTTCGGTGGCAGCACCAATATGATTGCCACGATACCATTGTAATGCTTTACTATGTTGTTCTTCTGGAAGGATTGTTCATTCCGGGAGGCACTTAAGGACAGACGTGCTGCTTAATTTAAGGTCGGGTTTCGTTCAATTAACTAAATAGTTTAGTTTCTTATGATGATTATTATTCCTAAAACGTTCGTTATGCTATGTCTTATTAATTAATTTTGGATAGGAAAAGTTTAGAAATTGAAACATAAATTTAAATAAATATTTCTACAGTTAATTGGGTCATCAATATGAAACATTCCCTTTGTTTTTTATTATTTTCACTTATATATTTTTTATTATGTTACCTTTAAGGTATTTCTAAAGTTATAAAGAACCCTGCTATGGAAAATTCCTGCTTCAGAATTAAGAGTTTTGTGTGTTTTTTCTGTCTTTTTTATTCAATATTTACCATCTCCCCCAGGTTGTAACGATCGTAGCACAGGTGCGCCACCGAGTTGGCTCTCAAAAAGGGGTTTTTGCTGTTTGGCGTTTAATTTAATTTAATCTTCTCTGTCTCGGATGCTACCGTCACCCACCATATGATAGTTTTGGCCGGGGGCTGGGAAAAAAAAATCTGGGAAGGGGCCACAATTTCTTCAACTGCTGCGCTTTACCTCACTTTTCAGAGCTCACTTCGACAGAGCCGTAGTTCACGCGGTATCGAGCGAATTCCAACAGTCGTATGGCGAAAGCATTGCAGCAAAAGATAATTTAAATAATTACTGCTAACATCGTTAACACTTTGTAAACACAATTCCTGGTGAACCATATGGTTGGGGTTTTCGGGTTGAAAATGCACAGAGAAAGAGAGAGAGAACACGCAGCTAAATTAATTGAATGTCAGATATTTGCGTAAATGAACGAGCATTTGCTGCTCTGCCCCCAAAAAGGCTGATTTTCCCTTAAAAGGGTTGTAGTTTGTCTTCAATTTGTACAAATCATACGTTTTAAAAGAGGCGCCAGGATATAATTTGTATTAGATTATGCAAATTGATTTTAATAACTGAAGATATAAATCAATGTAAGGCGCTCAAATCGTTTAGTAATTTTATTGAGGTCTGGAACAAATTTTTCTCGAAAAAATTTGCACAACAAAAACACAAGAACTACACGAACGGTAGAGGAAGAAAGAAAATTTGAATGGCTTCCTGCTGTTCTGAAAGGGGTTACATGGATACCTAATCGTTTTAAAGCACCCAAAAGGGTGTATAAATTTTTTAGCAAGCTCTTGTTACGCAGACAAGTCAAACGTACTTTAGCTTAGTGTACAAGCAAAACACATGGTTGGTATGTTTTTTTGATTAGTTTGATTTTTTTCTTTTTCTTCTAAAATCAATGCTTCTTTTTTATACAACTGCGAATCACATAATAGCTTTGAAACAGGCTATAAAAAATATAGTCCGTAGACGTGTGGATACAAAATATTTATCACCAAGGCTTTATCCTCAAGCCATGTGACAGCTTTTGGGCTTGTCTGCTGTTGAATCTTTTCGAAGGACAAATAGCGTTTGGTGGAGAAAAAAAACGAATAATCCCATAATGTTCTCAGTTTCAATGAGGAGTTGGGTGTCTAAATTCCCTTCGGAATGGCTCTAGAATGCTAAAACTGGGTTCGGTTTCATGCAATAGGAGGTGATCGATACTGAAAATCATACTTAAACTTGTACAGCGTACGTATTCCTTTTATGTCTCGCCAGCTGGCCCCAGTAGTGGTTTAATAAGGGTGCTTTTAAAATTAATCTTACCGTAATGCGACGATCGTTGGAGCAAAAACTGGTTCGGCACGATATATTGGTGCTTACAGTTTGTTCGAATGCTAGCATCATTGCTGTAACCCATCGAACCCATATTTGGCCAATGGTCGAAAATGTCGCTACGGTTCATCTATTCCCCCGGTGCGAGAGATAAAATTAAACCACAATGGAGACGCCTGGTCAAAAACTATCCAATGGAGACGCCTGGTTGTTCACCAAACACTATCCAATGGAGACGCCTGATGCCTGACCATCGAGATTTCGAACGGCATCTGCATGCCCGCTGAGATTCGAATGTAGCAGCGGACACGTTGTGTCGTGTTAAGCGACAATTTACGCCCGTTCATTCCCTGCTGTTTAAGCACTTTTGGTAATGGAGAAGATCTCGGAAATTAAGCACCGTTCTTTCAGTGTTCTGGCACTGGAATTAATTTTTATGATTTTGTCCTGAATTGTCATTTTTTTGGATATCGTGAACAAGAGTATTGTTGAGCATGTTCAATCGAGGTTTTGTTCCGATGTGGGAGGATATTTTTCATTCTTTCTAAAGCGAGTGATTATGAGTAAGAAAATGTTTAACAAACTATTTGGCAATATATTATTAAAATATGGTAAATTAAGAAATATTGTTAAATTTATACAAAGAGTACAAGTCTTCCAACGATCAGTGTTATTGTTTAAAATTCAAAAATATTTTTAAACAAATTCCTTGATAGAAAAAAGTATTGTTATCTTGGGCCATTTTGCTTGTTTCGTGTGGTTTTTTAATTTCTATATAATTGTACACTTCTAATTCTGTTCAATGCTTGTACCGTACCTTTCACACGACCGCACACATGGGCTTTCCGTTTTTTTTATTCCATAACTAGTCCGGAAATGACCCATAACGGTAACGATTATCGTTAAGTTTCCGGTCTTTCCCTTTTGCCGGTGCTCTCGAACAAAAGTTAGTGGTGATAGTGGGTAAAAAGGGGGCAAAAGTTTTGTCGCCTCGTCTCGGTCGATTTTGAGTTGGAAAGTTCCACAAACACGGTCGAACAAAACTTTTTCGCTCAACAAGAAGAAGGCTCGTGCCTAGCAAATGAGTGTACCGGGATAAGTAGCGACAAGGGTAACGGCAAACGGCAATGCCGTAGTAGTGTCTATTGTTTTATTAATTGATGATAGTCAAAGTTTTGCCACCGTTCCATCTCGATCATCATCCATGTGTATGAATGGCAGGTAGATCGGAACGCTTTCCTTTTGTGATTGGACATTGCATATGTGTGTGTATGTGTGGGCTGTGAATGGTTGTGTCTTTTTGGAAACAAGTGTGATAATCATTATTTCGTATCACCCTTTTGTGAGGTAAAAGTTGTTCACTCCGGTAATGGTGCATTGGATTGTAAGAAGAGAATTTTCTTTTGCGCTGAAGTGGAAGAATAAACTCCCACAATCTAACAAAGTTTGAATGTAAGCATTTTAAAAAAAATTGAAATATAATTTTAATACTAAAATATGCTATAAAAATCCATTTTTTTTTTCAAATTTAGTCGAAACAACTTTACCATTATTTTCATATTTTTACAGAAAATTCTTTCTCTTATCAATCACAAGGAAAAAGAATGTAACAAATTACTCAATACAATAAAAAACTAAAACACTTCAAGTTCGAATGCGTTCAGGAAACATACTTTTATGTCTGTGCGTCTCTGTGTGTGTCTTATCAGTAACAGTATCATCACATTTGAAGTGCCTCATTATTACTAATCTGCAAGGAAGCAGAACGGTTCGGGTACTGCGCGAAAACCGTCCCAAGATCCCGTTCATCAGCCATCGTTTATGGCTTTATGCTTGCGGGTAGCACATCCCACTTCTGTCATCATATTACTGTCGGTTTTTTTTCATCCTATTTTTGTTGTTGTTGCCTCCATTTGCCTCGTCGTTTGTCAATGGTGTGTACCGGTCGTTTACCGTTCGGGTTCAGTAAGCATCACATTCCTTTTGAATGACTTTGTCACATTTGCAAAAAGGGATAGACTTGCCCTGTGACTTCGAACCGAACCGTTAGTAGAAGTCAAGTAACGATCCTCTGTCCCGTTCTAACAATACAGCTTAACCCGCGCTGCAACTGTGTTTGTATGTTTACCGTAAGCAATTATTATTGTCGTACAACAAACAGGGAAAAAACGCTAGTGTGTGTGTTGTGTTTGTGAAATCCGTACTTCCCGGCCACTAGCCGGTTTTCCATCCTTCTTTAGATGGTAAATTCGTTTACGAACACATCTAACGTACACACTGAGTCAGACAGAAGCATGTGGCATTCGCTAACCGACAGTTGGTGCACATGCGCAACAAAACCATTAGTACGCAACCCGGCACTAATACAACCGCAGCACAATGCAACGCGGCCTTTCCTTCAAACGCATCCATTCGCTGCTGTATGTGTGTGTGTGTGGTTGTGTTGGTGGTTGACAAGTCTGGAAAATGCGCCGGTATGCCTGGCCGCAACGCTGTAGCGACAGTTCGTTGCATAGACAAACGTATTGCGCGTGCATTAACACTTGTGCATTTTCCAAGCCATCTCTGTAAAGCATCCTTTTACACTTGCACATTGCGTTTGTGAAGTAATTTGAGCACTAGAATTATTCCACAAGAAACAAAAAGGATATTTTTACAGGTGTGTGTGTGTGGACTCGAACAACGATTACATTCGGTTGTGTGTAACAGAAGTGTAAGAAAGTTTGCTACCATTTTTTCTTATTTATTGTGCGAAAAAAAAACACACAACAAAACATTTTCGTAACCCGGTCAGCAGAGAACTGCTCCTAAGTTATGTGCATAACATTAGCTAGTGTAGACAAATTATGTGTTCCTTGGTGTGTGTGTGCGATTAAAACTTCTCACACACAGTTTAAAATGGATTTCAAATCAATGCAAACTGTGCTTGTGGATTTATTTTTGTTCACACGACATTTTTTACCTAAAATAAAACATCTCAAAATTGTTGCTGCTTCTCAACTGTTGGACCTGGACTTGGTGCTTTTTCCCTATCCCTCCTCATAAGCATTCTTTTAAAACCTTGGAAGTGTTTCAAAGAAAAAAAACGTAGAATTTTCCTTTTTCTCTCTCTCGAAGGATCGAAATGAAGCATTGTCACGCAATTTTTATATTTCATTTTTTTCGTTGTTGGTTGAGTCACACCAGCCCTAGGCTTGAATGTGGAAAATAAACAATTATAGTTTCGCAGGGGGGTACAGCACACCGCTTAAACGTTCTTACACCTCTGTTTTTTGGTCAGAGCGACTTTAATCGCACGCGATGTAACGCACGCATCCATTGCACCTTTCAGCGGACATGTTAAAGTTAGGTTAGGTTTGTTACGGTTACGATCCGTTGCATCGCGTTATTACGTTACGTTACTATTATTGGTTACTGTTGAGGTCTTAATAATGATCGACCTAAATTAAGACTGAAAATATTTTGCATATTAACACACACAACAAAAAAAAAGGAGGAAAGAAAATTCTTCTCAAACACTTCGACAACTACAAACGATCCTTGGCCTTTCTCGCTTACTCCTCTTGCGCCTTCTCTTTCTCATCAATGACGTATGGAACGCAAACGGAAGAAGTGTGTTTTATGTGTTTGGCTCTAATGGTTATTGCAATGTTTTTTTTTTACAACATGGTGTGTAGACGCGTGTGCTTCGATATTTGCTTCGGTAACGATGAAAACGCAAACAATAGCATCATGTCGACACGGTCGTCGGTGGTAGAGCAAAAGCTTCCCAACAACAATCGGAAATAACAAAAGCATCTGCATATCCGTCATCGCATTGCTGCTGCTACTCTGCTGGTGCAACATTGTATTTGCACATCCTTAGCCTTAATAGTAGCGAAAAAACGAGTGCGAAAAAGAGAGAGAAATATAAGAAGAAAATGCGCCTACTTCAACTGACGAACGCAGCAGAACGTGTGTGTTTTTAGTGTGCGAATTTCTTCATTACTCCTTTTGCCGTCTAGTTTGCTATTGTGCGTACCGTACCGTGACAGTACGAAAGGAAAATCGTAATTGAAACGTGGAAAGTAGGTAGAGTGCAACTGTTTTGTTTCCTTATCTTTTGTTGTGTAGCAATCTCATCGTGCAAACGAGTGCAACAGTTCATGCGTAAAGATGTGCCACCGGTTTTTAACATTCAGTCGTGAAGTCGTGTTAGTGATGCAATAGTGGTTGCATTGTCTCCGGTCCTCCCCGGCGTTAAACCGGTCAGCAAAGTCTTGCGACGGTTGCGTGTTGCAAACAACACCCGCATATATGACCAGTTGGTTAAGAATGCAAAAGTGGAAAAGTGCTTAGTTTTGTGGATCAATAATTGGAAAAGAGAAGTGTGCATTTAACAAAAAAGAAGGTGAGCAGGTGAATGTACCCATCGGGCCCCGTTAAGACAAAATGTGCATTGCAAATCGATCGTGAATAGGGTTGTCACGTCATGAGAACGTTAGCAGCGCTAAATTGCCGTATTGTATGACCTGCACACATTGGCTGTGGTGGCAAACCACCGATGACCCATTCGATGGCCCAACGGCTGGGAAAGTGAATCCCGTTAATGAACTGTGGAGGCGCATGCAGGCGCCCGCAAGGAGATGAAAGTCACCACCGTGCGAGTGCGTTTACTGCTCCGACCGAACTCGTGGGCAAGCACGTGCAACACCAGGCTGGTGAACGGTGGAGGTACCAGCGGAAGCATTGTTCGGTATACGAGACGCATCAACGGATCCGCCACCACCATCGATAACGACCGGAGCAGCTACAACAGTGACAACGACGATACAGACAGCGAACGGCCTAAGCAGTGGAATCAGCACACAAGCAAGAAGGCGACATCACGACAACGGCATCGACACAATTGTCAATTCTACCACCGGGTGCACCATTGTTCGTCGGTGCATTGTTCTCGCGCACCAACACTTCCCCAACAGCAGCAGCAGCAACCGAAGCGGCGTCCCTCACTGACAGCAGCAGCTGGAACCGGCAACGAAATAACGATCACTCGACAACCGTACACGGATACTTTCCATTGTGCTATTCAACAAGCAAATAATAATCAACCGCTACATCCCTATCAACTGTCGGCACGACCTGTGCAACAACTCTTTCGTTTAGCTAACGCTATACTAACTGGCCCGAAGCGGCCTCTAGTGCTCGATAGACGAACCTTACCATATCGACTAGTGGTGGCTAGTTCTCGGCGAAAAAATTTACACCCCCGGCTAAGAACGACGTGTAAAAGGCAACGAAAGCGATTAAACCATTTTGACACCGATTCGTCATCGGGCGTACGATCGTCAACACTGTCGACGGTATCATCGGGCGGTTGCTGTAGGTTCGATCGTACCTTTCGTAAACCAACCACCATCCACTCCAATGATGGGCTACATCATGGGTTGTGCTTGTTTCAAAGGTGAGCCAGAAATTGTTTTATGTTTCTTTGCCCAACTCTCGCTGCTGGCACCCGGCAGACAGATTTATCTTTCCCCCCATCCAAAACCCTTTTGTTTGCTGCAGTGGAATTCGCAATGTTTACCAGTGGCTTACGTGCGAACGGGGAGTTACGACCCAATTAGTTTCCAATTATCGATAAGAGTGCACACACATAAATGTCCAACAAATGCTATGGTTTTTTTTTGTTGCGTTAACGTTTAATCAACCGACAAACATTGCAAAAGCAAGCAAATGAGATAACGCCTGTGTCTTAATGCGGTCTCGGTTCATGGAAATATAGTCCAATGTTGGCCGTACAACTTCTCGCTTCTCGGAGAATGACAAATTTAACGCTTTAGATAACCACGAAGAAGCGTTACGTCATCGTTGGATTATGATAATGTTGGCTTACGCAGTTGTTAAGGAATTTGGTATAGTATGCAGTGAAGAATGGATTGATTTTAGTGATTATATTTCGTATGGAAAATGTTCTCTCTTTCTCCCTGAAAACAAAATGTCTACACAATTTCCCTTGGGAGTTTGGGAAAAAACTTGGACAACATGATCTTTGTTGGGTACGAATGTTAGACGAGGTCATTGGCTTCTGTACACATGATCTGGTGAAAAATTCCATTCTCAACCAGACGCGACGTCAGGTTCTTGATGGATGGCAATACCTACTTTATGTAGAAAGGCAACGAATAGCGTTGGAGTCTCGTACTTTACTTCATCCATCAAGTAGATAAACATTGAAGACTACTACACCATGTTCAACGACGAAGGTCCTTGTTGCAGTAAATTTGGATGTAGTCCGATAAGTGTTTCTCAGAAGTTGTAGATTCCTTCATAGAAAAAATATTGGAGAGATCTTTATGTCTTGACCTTCGTGTCAAGAAATCACTGAGGTATTCGGGTTGTATAGATAAACGCATCATAGACGACCAAGAACTCTCACAAAAGGGCCTCTGAAGGAACTTTGATGACCAAACCTCAAGGATTTAACCTCAAAAACTTAGAAGACTCAATTTCCAGAGTGATCTTGAGGTTTCGGTCAGCTAACTTACGACAACTTGATAGAGTAATAATGAATTTTCTTGAAGGATTAAAAATTACAAAATTCTGACAATCTTCAAGGCATCAAACACTTCGTGTCCCTTTTCTTCGCCGTTATGTTACATCAGTAAATGTTTTCTTAATGCATACGCTACTATAGCTTTCCTTTAATTAGCACTAAAACGAATTTACATAACATTTTTACTACAAAATTGATTGTTTGTTTTCATTCCGTACATTCTTTCAGCACATGAGAAGAAGGGCTATAAATCAAACGAAACTATAATTAATCAAACTAAACCTCAAACGGTATCAGCCCATCAGAACGACTGAAAGTGTCGACGGCTACGTTCCGATTTGTCCTAGGGCAGTACGTAGTGAAAGGTGTTTTTTTTGGCTGCGTCATTGGCGTGTTGCCTGCTAGAGCGTGCTGTTGTGTTGCAATTTGATTGGTAAAGGTGGCTCCAGTCGAGCTGAAGTCTTGCTCCCGACGACTGCAATCATCAATCTCTTTGTGCCCACATGACCCACACCGGCTATGGCTTAATAGTTTCAATTTCTCCGCCCGCAAAAGCATGAACATGCCGGAAATGATGTGGCTTTCCGTTGCAGATAGGCAGGCGTACGGTTTAGGTCCCCCGTTTTGTCCCGAAGTTCACACGGTAAATTGTTTGTTTGTCTCTCTGTACACCTTGTCTGACTGGGTGTATGGTGTGTTTTTATGTTGAATGCCTGATGCAAAAAGGTTCGATGTTTTGTTAGAGTATTTGTTCACATTCGGCTCAAATCGTAGATTGATTGGTTCGATTTACGTTTGTGCCTTCATTCACATGACTGGTTTGCTATTCATTTCAGCTTAGTGATTGCAAAATGTTACGGTTCGTTGAACAGATTTGTTGGTAAATAAATCAAATATACAAATTCATCCATCGGTGTATTGGGAATTCCGTCAAACTTCACTTGATTTTAGTGCTGCATATATACTAAAGTATGCAAGTTAGAAAATGCAAAACAATATTTTATTCTACATTAATAGAAAATTGTCATTAATTCAGACTCATTATCATTTCTCTTCCAAATGAGACGAAATGGCGTCGCTTTTCGTTTTAAAATTATTTAATTATACAAAACTGAAAAGTCCCCAAAAATGAAATGGAAACAAATGGCAGCGCGCAAGTTCCTTCAACCCAATTGCTCTCCCTGTCGGTGACAGTGTTATGACTGGGAATGGCACTCATTAGGTAGCTGCCATTGCACCACGACGTGAAGAACAGCAGCACGCCTTTTGTCTGACAGCTGTTGAAAGGACATACTAATGAGTTACTTTATATTCATCTAGCCATATCGCATCGCTAAGTGCGGGCGTTATATTGATTTTTTTTTTTTTGTATCTACAACATCTACTTCAAGGTTTGAGATATTGAGGCGCAAAATTGTGTTGCAACTATGCATACAATTTCCATAACTTTGTTTGATTATTTCTTCCCCTTTGTAAGTAGCATTTACTTTTCCGTAATGATAATCGGTTGTTTAGTTTTTTTTAATTGAAGGACTTTTCTCTTTCAACGGAAATTAAAACTATCACTAAAGAGATAAAACCATAAGCATGCAACAGCCCTTTTTAGTTGTAGATTGCATTTATTCAATTACACTTGTAGCCATCGTACACGATTTACTCCCGGGTAATATCGCCGTTCTTATACCGACAAACGAACCGGGGCGAACAGCTACCGAACGCGGTACGCACGAATCCGGGCGCACAGTAGCACCCGTTGGTGCACGTTGCCGTGCAAGGCGCAGTGCTGTCGAGCGTGGCACAAGTTTTCTCACACAGGACGTGGCCACATCGATACTGTTCACCGTACCGGCATACTGGAAGCGAAATACGAAAACGCCCGTAAAATGAAATATTCAATCACATTCGTTTGCGCGTGTTGGAGGCTTACCATCGACACCGTGTACTGCGAGCAGACCAAAGATGAATACCAAAAGGCTGACACACGGTACCTTCATGCTTGGATATAATTGGGTACCGCTTTACGGGACAGAAATGATCCGATCGAATCTACGTACTAACTGCAACTCACGTCACAAATCTGTTTCGAAGGTAGTGTTCGTTTCTAGCTGCATCACTCCACCCCGTCTTTCGGGGGGAGAATTTTCTGGTTTTTTGTGCCATATACGATACAACTGAACAAACATATAGGGAAGTAAAAATGTGCTAAAACCCAGACAAAATGTACTCTCCAACGCACGTCGTTGCGATGGTGAGCAATATTTGGTTTGATTTGTTTTTACGAATGTATGAGCAATTGGAAGTAAAGTGACGACACTTTCAGCATAAAAATGAATCGTAATTTGAAGTGTTTGTTCTAGCAAACGTTTTTTACGATTTTGAGTTTTATCCGATTTTTCCAAATCACTCTGGTTAATCGGTTTATAGCATCGTTTTATGAAATTGAGTCTACACAAAATCAGTTTCACTTTAATATTACAAGCTTCATTCAAACGTACGTTATTGACGCAAGTGTCTTGAAGAAGCAAGAAATTCACGAGAAACCCTCCTACCCTTTTGTAACGATTATTTATGCCGCACTGTGCGAAACACGACACATTCGACACACCGGAACCAGTACCGTATTCCAGTCGAAACAGAGCAGATGGCTTACGTTACGGTCGGACGATTGTTACCAGTTCTGGTGCTCATATCCTTGCTAGCACCAGGATGTAACGTCCTAGCCCAGGTTGAGGAAGAGCAGCGTAGGTTTCACACATGCACATTAAAGTTGCCTCCATTTTTTATTGTCCCCCTCCCCTCACTTTTTGATCTTTTTTTTTAGCTCCACCGGAAATGGAATGCAACAGGCTGAACGAAAGTTACGATCCGTGCGGTAACGGTTGTGGTGATCTGACCTGTCAGAATGTGCGCCGGAACGATGTCCAGTGCAGTCGCCAATGCCATGAGGGATGCTTTTGCAACCGGGGCTTTGTACGGAGTCGTAGCGGCAGTTGCATACCTTCGTACACTTGTGCTGCCTTCGGTAGACGTTAGGACACGCTACACACGCGATTGGAATGAATTGTAGCGATGGCAAATAAAATGTTTGTTTATTTTGTAGTACCGTGCGTCACTAAAGTATACATCAAACATTGATTATCTTTCCTCGTTTTTGGGATGGGGGTTTAGAACGCTAAGAAGTACTTGTCATTTTCGCTTATTTCCCGGTTGTACTTTAGTACTTTGAAAAGTATGTTTTCAGCCTTGATCTTATCGTGGGTCTGACGTAACAAACTACACGGCTGCTTGTCGGTTGACGTTTTTTTTATTATGTTTCGTGTTCACACACCACGCAGTTTCGAGACCGATAGTTGGGCATGAATATGCAACCTGAAGCGAAGTGTTTATTTGCACAGCTGCGTTACAGCACCGTTGCTTGCCGCCGAAGTATATCGCTCCTTCGCTAAGCTGCGGTAAGATTCTACACCCAGTTGAGTTTGGTCTAGTCGTTTGACATCAAGCTGAAGGGCACGACAATCTGTACACGATGAAGTTCGTAACGAGTCTCCTTGCAATCATCCTTACTGTGACGTTCCTGCTCTTTGGTGAAACTGTTGCACAGGGTAAGGGGAAAGGTTACTAGCTAACCTCAATTCCACCGGTTACACTAAATCCACAAGCGTTTGTTATTTGTTGTTACAATTTTCTCAATATTTGTAGATCCGGAACCCGAACCAGAACCGATCGTATGTACCGATCCGAACGAAATATATGACGATTGTGGTCCTATCTGTGGTGATCGTACCTGTGCTAACCAGCGGAAGAACGACGTGGTTTGCCGACGAGCCTGTATGGAGGGATGCTTCTGCAAAGGTGGTTACGTGCGCAACAAGTCACGAAAGTGCATTCCGTCCTACATGTGCGCATCGATGGGCTAGTGTCTAGTGGGCTTCTATCTTGTTTTTTTATGTTACAACAATAAAGGCATAACGTAATCAGAACGAGACTGATTGAATATCTTGTTCATAAGTATTAGATTTAGGCTACGATAGCATCAGAATATTAAGCTAATTATTGCATTGGATAAGATCGGATAAATTTTTATTATCATTATCATTAGTGGAGGATTATCTGAATTTATTTCTTCGTTAGAAACGTTTACAGTTTAACAAATTGTTTCTCGATGCGTGTCTGTCAGTCTCGAATAGTTCGAAACAATCATCGTCCGTTCATCATTATCGTATCATGTGTCCAGCATGTGTCATGTAGCATGTGTCCAGCATCTTTATTCACCACCAACTTTTACCACAACGGTACGCGGGAATACACTTGCGTGTTTTGTCCCGTACGTAGCCACTGCGGCAGTAGCAACCCTCAATACACTGCTTGGAGCATTGTATGTCATTGCGACGCTGATTGTCACACGTACGATCGTCACAAACCGATCCACAGTCGTTGTATATTTCACGCGGATCCGTACAAACTATCGGCGGCGGTGTCGGTTCTTCCTCTGCTGGTGTAAAATCGGATGGTGTTGGTTCGGCAGTGGTCGGCGGTTGTCCAGCTTCAGGGTGTATCGGCTCGGCAGTTGCTACGGAGGGAAGTAAAATTATTGTACGAAAGGATTCAAAATACAAAACGCCTGGTGGTGCACGAAGCTGTCTTACCGTGTGTAACTTCTGCATCAGGACTTCCAGTTGGGATGGCAGCTACAATATTGAGGCTGCCCACTAAAAACAACACACCAAGCACATAACGCGCCATGCTGGAAACTTCTACGCTCGTTGGCAGTGGCGAATCGAGTGAACGGAGGGAAAGAGGAACCGATGTTGGTGACTATCGAAAATTCATGCAGACACTTGCAGAACTCACAGTTTTTGTGTGTGTTAACAGATACCAGTTGAATAAACAATCTGGAAAATATGTTCCATCCCGATTTAGGGGTTTAGGGGAGCTTCAAAACGGGCTCTAGAGAGTATCATTTGTTTAAAAATGATAATTTTTCTCAGTAGATTTTTTATTTATAACAAAGAATTGTTTTTTTCACAATTCATCTAGAAAGTTTCAAGAAGATTAAATTTTATGTTTGATATATTTTTTGTTGCTACTAAGCCATGCAGAAATATCAATGTTTTCTCTCAATATAAGTCTCTCAATAAGTCACGTCTAAAACTAGACTAGAATATATTTTAAAAAATAAACTTAATTCGTTTTATAATCATTTATTATGAACAACATTACATAACTATCAATTAAATATATTAGAACGACTGTTAATCATGTAAGTCGATTAGTTTTTAGCCCACAGAGGCACACATAAACGTTGGTATACACACGTTACGTGAATTTCGCACATAACCTCCAATACAATAGCATCCAGGAATGCATTGCTTCGAGCAGACTACGTTGTTCCGCCGCATATTGGCACACGTTCGATCACCACAGGCTGGACCACATTCGTTCGGTTCTTCGTTCGGGTTGGTACAGGTTAGCAGTTCAAATGCTGTTCGAAAAACAACAAAATTATACATTTAAAAAACTGGGAAAAAATTATATCTTCTTCGTCATCGGTTAAATTACCATCTTCGCCATCGTTTACGACGATTTGACAAAAACTGCCCGCTACACAAAATGTCACAACCAGGTACAGCAAGATAGAGGCTTTCATTTCAAACACTCTTCTCCACGATGCACTACGATGTGTATGAGAGCTCGTTGGTATAGAGGCTAATAGACGAACGTCTCGTTAAGACATTAGCGACGGTAAGAAATCAAACTCAGCTGTGTAAATATGCGCTCGAGGAAGAAGAAAAAACAATCAAATTTCTATGGAATTTTGCAACATCGGACAGTCTTGCGTGACGTGACTTATTTAATGTTGTACATCCTTTGGGAGTTGGCAGTTCATCCTCTGCTGTTTTGGAAACAGCAATGAACATTACTAAAGTTTATTTAAAATAGTATAAAAATAAACCTTTTTTTAATGTACTAAAATGTTTAATTTTGTATTAATTTATTTTCTTTATATACTAATTCTTTTTTTTTCTTTCTCTCTCTCTCTCTCGTTATAGGTATGTGAAGGAATTAAAATTTTCTTTAACCTAAGAAAAAGAAATCGATACAACCACACGCTTGGTCGAAGATGAAGGCAAAATGGGCTTTCTCGCTCGCCCTGCGTATGATGTTTGTATGGATTTTTGGTTTTGCACGACCGTTGATGGTATAACTTCGCTTACTCGCTGTACTATGGCTAGCTCTCTTCTGCAAAAACATATTTCGGTGAGTCGTTCGCAACATTATTGAATAGTTTCTAGCAAACAAATAACAACAAGAATCGAACACGAACATCCGGATGACTCGCGTGAGGGTAGGTGGAATGGTGTTTTACAATGATTACATCAGCCTCTCTAAAAACACCGAAAAGGGCTGGAAGGAACATTCCAGCACCGTTTATCCACTAACGAACGTGTAAACAGTACCAGTTTCTCGACATTTCGATTGATTGATGGGAAAGCATTTGCATTGGTATGAAAAAGTGAGCAAACGCTGCTTAGAAGGCAAATAAAACAAGGCACGATTTCCCTTTTGAGAATCGATGGAAGATTACGAAAAGGTTGAGGGAATGTGACCACACATTTCATTCGTGGCGGAATGGGAAAAAGCCACTGGTGCCAAAAAACATGCTGAACTTGACACCAAAAACCCGTTTCGTATCTCTCCAAAAAGGGCGAAATGTTTGTTTGTAAACAGAAATAGCTGCACGTTCAACGCGGGTTTGTCGTGGGTTTGTGTGAATGGAATCGATCGGAAATGAGCAGAAAGTAGAGAGACACGATGGAAAACAACAGCTTCCGTTGCCGCGTTTTTTTGTGTGTAGAGGGAAAGAGGGAAAACACGAGGGAGTAAGTAATCAACATTGTGACAGGTGGGATGAATTGAATCAATCCCGAAGGTTAGTCGAAATGCAGGAAAAGTAAACAGATTTGGCCGTATGCTTCGGAATGCAACTACTGATCCAGCCGATATTTTTAGAATGAATACTGTGTCATCAGTAGTGCCGACCGTGACGCGTGACATTAACCAGGGTCTGTACACGTTTACATCCCTTATCCCGACATTGAACTGCGTCGCTGAGCTACCTTGGCACTCACGCGGCGGTGTGTTACTGGGCGGGAGGAATTCTATTTTTAGGAACTCAAACAACATTCCATCCGTCAAACTACAGGGTGATACAGCGGTTGGCAACATGACAAATAAAGTAGTAGCTCAATTCTCTCACCAACACTCAGGGGAAATTCTTGTGAGATTTTTAGAGAGTTCTCTTAATTCCCCTCAAAAAAACCGTTTGGAATGTTCTCTGTTTATTTTGCTACTCACCGAGCAGGCGCCTTGGAGGTTGGAGAATGTCTGGGAAAACTTTCATTGAACTTGTGTGCGGTTGAATGTCCTTATCCGGAGCTGTCAGCAACACACAATTGTACCACCGTTTCTGCAAGGAAAGGAAATAAAATTTAGTTATTTCACTCTTATACAATGTTTTCTATATATTGTAATTTAGACACATCTAATAAGTCCTTAAATTGTCCATCTTTCCGTGTTTATAATGGCTTATGAACATTTTCGTGAAGTGTGCATATTTTAGCGGTTATCTTTCTCCCAACATTGTATGTATACTTATGCTCACATCACACATTATTGTATAAATATGCGATCATACGCTAGATGCATAAACGACGATAGGAAAACGCTACAAAAGTCACGTTTTTCTTGTGCATATCCTTTGAGGTGTGTCTGTGTTTTCTTTTCCCTTTTTGGTGTTAACAAAACATTTGGTTTGTTTTTATTTCTTTGTTTACTAGTAATTTGTTTTAGATTTTATATCTAAACGTGTCTTTAAAACATTTTTATTTGTTAATTTTATAGTTACAAATAATGTTTTGTAAATTAATATCAACAGTTGTACAAATTTCAAAAGAAAAACACAGCTACAGCTGAGCTGAAATAGAGAGCAATGGTCACGTGAGTACAGCTTGAGTAGCTCCTGTAAGTCGTTCTTCTGTTCTCCCATGTGCTCTTCTTGTGGAAGCCTTTCAATGGTAAACAAACACTCCCGATACGGCCTACTAATCTTACTCACACACACATATAAAAGCTGCCAGTTCGTCATACAGTGTCGTCGAGGGATAAAAAACACAACGCTTGTAACACCCTGTTTTAACCTTGTGACGAAATGCACGGCATCATGTTGCTTGTTTGCCATCAGGTGGTCAGAGGACGGGACTCTTTTTCGTCGTGTTGTGGTTCGTGTGATTCATCTGCCATAAACACACACTCACAGCAAAATGGGTGGGCGTTTTAGCATATATTTGCCAAGAAATCCCGGAGCGAAGGTTTACCACCGGATATATGGTGGCAATCTCGTGCCAACCAAGGGCCGATCGGCCTAATCTCAGCTGGTAGAAGAAATGGAGCAAACATAAAATGAATAACTTACACTGCTAGAAAATATGCTTCCAAGAAGGAAACTAAACTTCCACTTCCATCGGTCTTCTTAATGCAAAAGAGGGTTACAAGAAATTAAGCTTCAGTTGTATTGTACGATGGCCAGGACACGCTGCTTAGTGTGTGTATTTGTAAACAGGGTAAATTTTGTATCACATTACCCACCAGCAGCGATTACGTAACGCGGACTGCAAAACACTTTGCGGTGTGGAATAGCCTTGAATAAATTTACGTTTGACCAGGCGCCTCCATAAATACGACGTTGATGATGAGTAAGGAAACTACCACTTTTCTTACCGCTTTTGAGTAACGTTTGTGGTTTTTTGTTTTGTATTTCATTTACTAAATTGTGTTATATTCACTTTTGATTTTCTGAATTGTTTTATATTAGCAATATTTATCAAATTCTCAAAACTATTTTTTAATAAAAATCATGTTTTGAGAATTTTGTTTGCTTTTACAATGTTAAATATATTATCTAAATTTGCCTCCTTAAGTTTCCACATGATTAGGAAAATGTAAACCAAGAAGAATGCAATTCTTTTATTTTTTGAACAAAAGACTGGGCGTCTCCACCCGAAATATTATTATCTTTAATTTTTTTATTTTCTTGAAGAAAATTGAATCACTTTTTTATCATGTAACTTGTAATAAATGGAACATAATAATCCATTTGAATACCATTATAAATGGAAATATCTATTCTCAAAATATGTTTATATTAAAACCCATCTATTCACAAAGTATGTTTGCCGCCTGACATCCAATTGTTTCGTGTGTCTTTTTTTCTACTCTTTTTTTGTTAATACAGTAGCTCAAATTGAACCACCTTGCGTTTAAAGATTTTCACTCCTTTTCGGCTTGCAGGAAACCCTCTCAAAACTCTCGCTCTCTTTAATTTAAATCCATGAATCATTAGCAAAGTGCAGATGTGTGTTTGCGTAGCGAGTGAAAGTTGTTATTAATGTACATACACACATGTGTGGGTGGGTAGCACTTGTGTGCGTCTGTAGTGTACCATCATTCCTACTTCGTCGTTAACCGGCTTTGCCCGGTTGCGAGCTGTTGCTGTGATGATGACGTCCCGGCCAAAACAACACCCTTCGCGAGTTCAGTTTATATTATCGTTCGCTCATCGTCAGTCAGTCAAACGCGTCTGTCAGGATTTGCTCACAAAAATGTACTACACAAATCAACTCTCACTCGCTCGTTCACTCGCAAGTAACAATCCTATTTTCCCCTGTTTGTTTGCTAATTCTCTCATCATTCACTTTGTATTGAATCTCTTTTCTCTCAAACAAGCTCACACATTCTCTCACACTCTCTCTCTCAAGCGAGAAAGTAAGAAAGAAATCTCTTAAGGGAAGAGACTGTTTTGGTGGTTGGCAACAGGAAGTGGTTGATAGAAGAATTGATGACGAAAATCATCAAGATTGCGACGCCGCATACGTAGCCAATGCCAACGAACGTTGTCGGAATGCCGATTTTACGTTGAACCCGGCCACACGGCACAAACGGGCGCGAGATGAGAAGAAGCGACCAATGTTGGGTGCTACTCGTTGCGTTAGCGAATACGATTTGAAGGTAACCAGAAAGAGAAGAGAACCGGAGAAGTGGTAAGGATATTAAGCGCTGTGTTTCTGACAGAGTCTCTGTGTGCTAGGGGGGAGAGGACCCAGTTGAAAGAGATTCAATTCGCGAGTCAGTCACTTTCCGGATCCCGTTCAGTTCGGTTCTCGGTTTTTCCCGTTCAGTGCGTTACGTGTACGCATACACACGCGCGCACAGATACGCACACACACGCGTTTTGCACTACAGCCACTACAGAGAGATAGGTCTTATGTATTGCAAAAAACCACAAGCGCGTGCTGTCGTCTGTTTGCGTTCATCAACGCACCCCTACTAGTTTTCCACCGTTTTTCCTACCCCCGGAAACACATTGTAAAAGTTTTTCCAAGTGGTAGCAAAAGGGCGAAAAGTTGATAAAAGCAAAGAAAAAAAAAGAGACCCATTTAGCGCGTCCCCAGTCGTGGAAATAATGTGACAAAAATGGTCTAAATAATGTGTTAGTTTGTAAAAGTTGGTACCATTGGCTTCAAACCTAAACCAGGTTGAGTTACATGAATGAATGAAAGTGAAGCAAAGTGATCACTCTAAAGAAAGAGATACGTAAGAGATACTTATTGTGACATTTAGTGCAAAAAAATTGTCCTGCTATATACAACATTCCGAAACCGAATAAGAAAACACGTAAGCTATCAGCGGAGCACGTTCGAGACGTGGCAACTAAAATCAGGGAGGGATAATTATCCCAACTATTACAACAAATGTGGCACGTGATCTGAAAATTTGTGCGGCTTTTCCTCCTTCACGCGCAGTGTCGACACGACGGTTGACTGGTGGGGCACGAATGTGGTTACAAGCCCCATCCTCCATTACGCTTGATCGTGCTTTTTTTTCACCCCACAAAACGAAACTTTCACCGATTCAAACCCGAAAGCTTTAACCAACGATCCTTCTTGGTCGAAAGATGAATAGTATAGTGCAAAGCTAAGAAATCGTCCTATCGGTCATACACATCATCAGTAGTAGTGCATCGGTGCGGTGTAACAGAGATGAAGCTATATTTTTGATGTTGATTGTTTGAAAAGTTAAGTTCCACGATGCCGGTGGAAGGGAACACCTCAGAGAAGAAAAGATAGTTCACATCCTCGGTGGCATTGTGCGCGCGTCTACAAAACCTCATCGAAAGCTTCGAATGGCACACGCTAAGGAGCGAATCAGAAATCCTTGGCCGGACTCCGGGTTTTCCGGTTTTTGCGGAAATTCAACACCATCGCCCCGGAACCCGCACGACGGTGCGATGAAGGCCATGGCACAAGGCCACGGGATGTAATGTGTATGTGCGCACGCCTTGTGTGTGTGTGCGTGTTGGTAGTGTTGGAAAAGAAATCTACAACAGAGTGCAGGGATATGGTGTACCTTGTTCAGTAGTGACACTAGTCATATAGTGGGAAAAAGTCTCGAAGAAGGAAGCGTTTTTTTTGCTGAACGAAACTTATAGAAGTGTATAAAAGTTTGAAGTAAAAAATATTTTTCTGTTAACTATAATCTTCTAAAGTTACATATAATAATAGTGTAATCCAAAAAATTGAATATTTACGGGAAAACTTCCAAAAAGACAGGACAACAACAACAAAAAAAGTTCCACCCCTTTCCTATGGAAACATTCCTGCTTGACCGATGTTTGGTGTTATTGTAAATTTGAAACACACGTGATAAGAGAAAAGAAGTCTCACTAATTTCGTTCACCAACTTACGGTGGTCCCACACACAAAGGGACCGGAAACCACCAGCATCATGAGTGGCGTCGGTTTTCTGGCCACGATGAAAACGTTTGCCCCGAGCATTCGGCGGCGGCGGCGCATCGAGAAGCAAAATCTGGAGTTACATAACAACCACAACAACAACAATAACAACAACAACGGTGGCAGCAACAACAACAGTGGCTGCAACCATGCAACCCTCGGTGGTGGTGGTGGTAGTGGCGCATCAACACCGGGCAGTGCTGGAACACCGGGCACTACGACCGGCATTTCATCGACCGCATCGACCCCGACCGGACCGTCTGCGGCCAGCGGCATACTCGGTGGCGTTGGGGAGGTTATCTCACCCGGTTGGGACATTGTGCCACCGATCACACCACCGGCCGCCTTTCTTCCACCCGGCTACAAGCGACTCTCAATGAAGGGTAAGCACCCTCTGTCCCCGTCTTTGTTCCTCCCTCATTCGCTCATTTCAACATTCTTTCGCATCTTGGGGTTTTTTTTGTTTTGATGTGTCATTCGCTGCATCCCTTCTACGATCGATCATAATCATTACCATCAAAGCATCGTCACCGTTTCATACTATCACGCCACATCATCATCCCCCTTGTCGAGAGGGCGACGGGAGTGGGTTGGTAATTTAGGGTCGAAAGAGGACGAGCATATAATCCTTTTTTATCGCTTATCCGTCCGGGGTTTTTGATTAACCCCCTCGACCATAGGAATAGGTTTAAATGAAGGGGTTTCCTTTGCCGTTTTTTTATGGGCTCTTTGCACAGTCAAAAATTTTTGCCAGTAAATTTCATGCCAAGATATAATCTTTCCTCTTTTTCGAGTTATAAGACTTGAGATAAATAAAGACAAAAATATCATCATCTTATGCGTTGTGGTTTCCTGTGCGAAGAAGATTCACCTTTATTCAGTGTTGTTTAGAATAAAGCGGAAGGAAGAAGTGAACATTAGTTAAAGGGAAGATACAGGCTAAATGTTATCTTCATTGAGTCTGTCAAGGTCAGGGTGACTTCCATTTAGCAAGTTAGTGGAACACATGCCTGATTCTACCAAGATTTATCGTCTTTATGTTAAAAATGAACATCGTTTTCTTTGAATCAGATAAAGTGTAGAGAATTTCTCTTTTTAATTAAGGACTTTTGAATATATTATTGAGAATGTCCTTTTATTTGTTTGTCGAATAGATGTGTATGGAGAATATACGATTTTTAATATTATTTTATGTGCGTATTTTTTCCTAGAATCATTATGTTTTGTTTCCCAAAAAAAAAAGAATCTTCCAGTTTTTTGTATTATTCTCACTTTGCTAAAAGGTAATAGATAAGGCTATTAATGTTAGCAAAAAAGAAAAAAAAAGTTAGCATCGCGATTTGCTTTGATGTTACAACCTTCCGAATGGGACAAAAGGAAAAGAAAACACCAAACAAAGAAACGCGGCGTAGGATGAATGGAGCGTCATTATTTGTATGCGAAGGATTCGTCAGTCTTTCTTGGTGATTATACTTTACTTTTTGTAAATGAGATATTTAACTTTTTTTTAATATGGTGAAATACATTTTAGACTGTGAGATAGTTTGTGGCTGAGAGTATCTTAAAGAAATTTTATTGAAGAAGCTTTTTTTGTTTTCTCGTTGTCCTAGCTGTGGTTATTTTATTATCCTCTTCACATACATCAGCATGATTAATCGGTTTTTTGTCGTTGTATTAGGCTTAAGTTACGATCACCACAACACACACACAAGCCACTTCTGTCTGATCGTTTTGGTTCATAAATAAAGCTTAAACCCATCGGAAAAGCTCATTCGACTGTATTTCCTTCCCTTCGGAGTGGAAGAAAAATAGCTTTTACTTTCCATTATACAGCGTTAAGATGGATGAGCTTTCGAATGTAACCATATTAGCAGTGAAAGTTGTTTATAAACCCTCTGTCCTTTAGCTTGAAGGGGAGGGGGAAAAAAAGGGATGGAACATCACATACATCCAGCGTTGGGGCGACGTTGTTTGGGTACGCTTTAATATCTTTTATCGTTTTGATAAATTATGGTGGATGTAGCTCACGCTGGGAGCGGATTTCCTTTTTCCCGTCCATTGGTGGTGGTTTCATCCCTAGCCGTTGAGTTCATTCCTTAGCCACACAAATGCAACCACAAACCACAAATAAAAAAACAACCGTTCCGTTCGATATTTTGTGTGATACTCACAAAAAAAGCAAAACAACCAAATATACAGTGATTGTTAAAATATATGCATTATCCACCAGCAGCCCTTCTATCAGGTTTCTCTGTTTCAGTATATAGCTCTGCTACATTTTACGCCTTTTTTTGTTGGGGTAAAATGAAACTAAACAAATAGCCGATTTATGCGAAGCTGTGCGCGAATGTTCTATAAATCTCGCTGCACAAAACCTGATTGAACATTGGGTGGGTTTTGCGAGAGCATAAATTCGCTGCCTGTCGAATCGAAACCCCCCCCACCACCCCGACAGGTTCGACAAAATAAACTTTGTGGTCGCCGTGAATGGGGATTGTGTGGGAGTTAGACTATGTGCGAAGGTGGGACTCCCTTACATCGTCTACTATGAGTCTTTCGTTTTGCAAGGATAAAGCTCGCACATGTAGCCGGCGGCTACATGCAATCCATAATTTCATTTTATGATCATTCTATTTTTCAATCTATTTTTGTTTCTTTCTATCGCACATATACTTCCTCTACTTGTGTGTTTGTGTGCGCACATTTTTATATTCCTTGTGTTTGACCACTCTGAGGAAAAATAATAGCGTAGCCCGCGTGTGCTGCTACACAAGTGGACGATGGTTGTGTCGAACGGGCAAAATGGAAGCATACGTTTTGCAAGAATTTATATCAAACGAAAGGGAAGAAGAAGAAAATAAAGTTTATTTCAGTTTGGGGTTTTTTTTCTTCCTCTTTATGCTATAAATATGTGACAGCCACCGTTAGAAAGAAACCATAAGGAACCAACATTCCTTACGGTCTCTTGGACAGTGTTGTTCCGTTTTTATTGTGTTTTGTGTTTTGTTCGGTGAATGGTTTGGGATATTTTAAAGCACTAACCTTTACACATAAAACAAACCCCCCGCTCCTCCCGGGGGGGTGGAAAATGTGTTTGAAGCATTATTGTGGGCATGAATGACTATCCTGGTGGGGGGGGGATCATTACGATTTTGTTTTATGATCCCAAATGTACCAAGTATGTAGATAAAGTAGGGTAGACTATTTCCAGCAACAGGATCTTACAAAGAAGAACACTTACGAGACGTAAATCTTCAATATTTGCAAAGGAAGAACGCATATTTCAAAATGTGAGATTATGACGAAACCTTTAGGATTGCTCTTAAGACTCTAATGTCGTTAACGAAAAACGTCTATAGATGTCTACCCAACGAAATTACCTACGAGAATTCGCACCACAGCACCATGAAGTGATACGAATCATTTATAATCCTCTCAAATCACGCTTTGCAGGGAAAGAAGCGGAGAAGGAGTTGAATTTCCTTCGTTTTTTCAACCTTCTAAGGATGTCTGGAAAATATTATTCAAAGACGACCTTTTCCTTTTTCTCGTAGCCGCGACATTAAGAAAAGGCACAGAAAGTAAATTGCACGGTTCGATAGCATGACCGTAGTCTGCTTTAGAGCTTGTTTCAAAAATTAAATACTTCACTTAGATGGCAAAGTTTAACTTTGCCTTCAATTCCTGTTAGGCTCCAGCAAGTCACTGGGAACTTCTCTTCTATCCTGCTCAGAATTTCCTGTGGTTTACTCGCCCCTCACAACACACACAAAGGATTCCATTCCGGGGGCTTGTTAGAGACAATGGGGGACAGGGTTACCGACGTCTTCCATCTGCTGCTTACACTGTTGCCCGGTTTCGGTTCGCCTAATCTCATCTGCCCCAGCACATTACGTCTGGCTTTGATTGCCTATTTCGCTCCCAATATTATAGCCGATATCGACCGCATAGACAACATAACCTTTCCCCCGTCCTAAAAACCAACCACCGCGCACTGTCTTGCGGTTTTTTTTTTGTAAATTGATTATCGAATTATTGCCTTCCAAACGCTGCCCTGACCGAGGCATCGTTATAAGCACCCGGTGCGGTTAAGATTGCTCCTTATGTTTTGAGGGTTCTAGCGTTATACACTTTGGCAAAGGAGCTGTTGAACCATTGTGACTGGATCTCGTTCCGTTTCGATTATTCTCCAACTTTGGGGTTTTCGGTTTACGGCAAAAGGAAGCTTTTGATGGTGCGACAGAGCAACAAAAGCGAAGGGACGCGCGCGGGGTGTCGATGTAATCAACTGAAAGCATCCATCACGCATCAATTGCCATGGAATATTAGGGCTCATTAATCACACAGGCTTATAGCGGGTGGTGCTAATGAGCCAACTGAGCCAAAGCGACTGCAAAATAAAACCTTACGGCTGTGATCTGCATTCGGTAGATCGTGCAAATGGCGATCGTGTTAATTAGCAATTAAATAACAGCAAAACGTTGATGGCGTTGTTACGCTCTCCGATGTGTCTGATGCACAATTCTAAGCATCGCGCTTGACTGAACCGCTGACATTTTGGCCAATTGCAAATGAAATAATGTTACTTACACCTGCCTTACACAACCGAATGGTTCCAATGTTCGGTTCCTAACATGCTTGCTAGTTGTTAGATGCAAAGGACAACTATTTCCTGGTTTTCCACCATTGCAGTCTATCAAATTGAAACGACACGAACACACGATGTGCAAAAGCGGCATGTGCAAGCTTTTCTGTGTTTGATGCTGAATGGGATTCCCATTCCACATCATTCAAACACAAATCAATTTCAATCCGGTACGGAAGAAAGTGCCGGTTCCGTCACAATTCAGGCACGGCATGGTGTACCTTTCCGGTACTTGAATGAGTCGAAATCGACAAACCATAAGCTTATTGGTTTTGTGTGCATCTTGACAAGATTTCTTAGTTGCAGCTGACTTCTTTTAATTTTTTTTACAATAATAAAAACACAATAAATTTGAAGTATAATTTTTAATGGCTTAAACTCCCCTGCAATTTTTGTTTGGATTTTTTTCTCATTTTTTATTGAAATATTTTTATCCCCTTTGACTTCGTTTAATTTTATATACATTTATAGACATTTTAAAATAAAACACAATATAAATTTGGAGTATAGTTTTATGACTTAAACTCCCCTGCATTTTTTTGGTGTCTTTTTCACATTTTTTATAGAAACATTTTGATCCCCTTTGTTAAGTATAACAAAAAAATCTACAATTTGCAATACTTCCCACTGGGAATGTACACAATTTCCCACTTTCCTTTAGTGCGACACTTCACATTGCACCCGTTGACCTTCTACCATATTGTTGCCAGTGAAAGAAGCCGATGAAATGTTACTTTCCGATCACACGGGGTTTGTTCGATTACCGTTCGATGCGACCTCTAGCCCGCACACCAGTGAAAGGAGAACGTTTCACGACGGGGTTGGTGTTTGCGAAAGATGAAGTTGACCCTGATGTGCAAAGGCAAAGCTCGGTGCACTTCAATCAATATATAGTGTGTTTGCCGTGTCTGGCTTTCCTGGCAGCATGTGGTAAAAGCGGGTTTTGCAGCAAATCCGTACAATACCACACTTCGATTAGGTTTGAATGCGATTGTTGTATGTAATCGACGTAATGGTTAAACGAAATGCTAAGTTTTGATCAACCGTGCGGAAAGTTCAATTTGATGTTTCCTTGTGGTGTAATCAATCACATACCAGTTCGCATGATTGATGTTGAGTTCGGTTCGAAAAACGTTGCCAGATTTGAACTTTGAAACTCCCCGAAACACAAAGACGAAACAGTGTAATTAATGCATACAAAGAATTATTTTTGAGAAAAAGATTTGTATAAAAATCTCTCATTAAAACAGAAAATTTAGCTGCTTTTACTTCCATTCTTTCGAGATAAAACTTTCCCTGTTTTTTTTTTTTTGCAAATTCAGAAACTAACTCCCAGATGGATGCTCTACTCCGCATCATACCGAACTGACAGACTGGCAGCAAATAAATATTCATCGAAAACTTTTCATACAATCGGAAAAGGAAGGATTTCCACCGTTTTGTTTATTATTCCGAGCAGTTCTCGCAGATACGGACGGGAACTTTTGCCGCAACGAAGAATAACCTAATCAAACGTGCAGCGATCCCCTGCAATATCCTGAAGCCATGGGTGTGGATGTGTTGTCCTTCGCCATACCACAATGGGTGGGCATTTGGAACGCTGGCTGTGGTCGTGTAGGACATGGTTGAGCTTTTTCTTTCCTTCTGATTTCGGCCTGTTTTGGCCTTTGGGCTGCTTGATTGTAATATATTCCCGCAGGATATGATGTGTGTGTGTGGAGCGTCATAATTCAATCAATTAAGACAATTTCTTATTTCCGACGTGATTCGATTCCGAGTTTTGCGAAAACGCATGTCCTGCGCGTGTTTCACTGAGAAGGTGGTGAAAATATTACTCCGAGGAAGGTCACACAAACAGTACAAAGTATTGCTGTATTACATTGTAAATATGTTTAAAATAAATAAATTCGTCTTTAGACAGCGGAATGGGGAATATATTGAACATCTTTCACTGTAATGTAAACCAATTGAGAAGATTTTTAAGTCAGTTTTTTTTATATCAAACAAATATTAAATAAGCTCAAAATCCTAACATAAACAAAGCATTAAAAAAGAACTACTATTTCTGTATTGTAATCTAAGAACCATCTACCAACACAAGTCTGGCACAAGTCTTCGGTGCAGTCACTTACGGTGGAAAAACTTTCCTTACATTTAGCACTTTGCAGCAGTGGCGAAAGATTCGTGAACTTTCACACAACTCGACACCCGTTTGCCGGTGCGAGCCGGCTCCAAAATCAAGCCACTGACTCTAAGCTGCGGGCTATAACGGCTGTTTTGCGCTTATTTGCATAAAATTTACATCCTTCCACGAAAAAAAAACCCTTGGACCGCGCCGCGGAGTAAAGTTGGAAACCTCTTTATTCACCCTTCGCTGATGGCAATACATAAAAGCAAAAGCTGTATGAAGGTTTTTTTTTGTTTTTTGGTGAACCTGAAAAATCTCTAATAAAAGCTCCTTTCTACCCTTCTGTTTCCAGCCGGCTCGTAATGTCCGGCACCTTGGGTTCGCCCATTTTGTTTGCTCCGTCCACCAAACGACCAGTCGGGAAAAGAGATGAAAATTTGTTCGCCGATGGCATGAAGTGTGTGATTTTGTTGTTTTTTTGGGAGTTTTTTTTTTAATGATTGTTGCTACCATTTCTGCTGCTGTCGTGAACTTAAATTGCGTCTACATTATACCCCACAAGTCGTGTATTGATTTTTTAGATTTCACCTTTGTCTTGTGGGTGTTTTCCTATATGCGGTTCCTCGCATTTTACAAAAATAAACCCCGAACCCAAACACTATTGCACACACTGGAAGTTGGAATAGCTGTTGCTGGTGAAATGCGATCGTAATCGAAATCGAGCACTGAAGAGTGGTATGTATCCGGACGAGCTATTTGGGATAAGGAGTTGCTCGGTTTTAAATTGAACTTTGAAAGAACCTCTAGAACGCTTTTGGATTAAATTCGATACGATCGATACAGGGTTTGAGAAGCAATTATGTTTGAACAAATTCATACGAACATCAAATTTAACGCAATGGAACAAGAAGACTTTCTGTTTACGAAAAATGTTCCACTGTAAGTATGATGTTTTATTGCAAGTATGCAATATTGTGTACTATAATGTGACACACATTATGATATCATGTGACAGCATTTTGTTATGACATCTGTCAATGTCATATGCGGCAATTGTTTTTATAGACGTTTGCGTTGCTTTTTGACAGATTTGACAGATGCATAAGGGTAGTTTAAGATTACTGTTACATTTAAGGTAAAATTAAAATATTTTTAAAAAAATAGTTTATATTTGTAATATACAATGCTAATGTCATTGAACATTATACATAGCTGGTTAGCGTATTTTTTTGTACCATGACAATGATGACTTGGAAAAAGCTGTTGTCGAAAAAAAAAACCTAAAATATATGTAGTCTTAAGACACACACACAAGAAAACGAGCTTGTAACATGGCTGATCGAATCTGATTGATCACAGCTCATTGTACGGCTAACGAACTCACACACAGAATGACGATACGCATTTTCCCGTTGACGTTTGTACATCGTTTCGTTAGCAATGTGTAAACGCCGTGCAAGACGCCGAGCTCTCACCTTGACCTTGGTAAATTCATCCAAAAACCAATTGGAATGATAGGAGAAACTAAGAAGAAGGAACGACAAAAAAAGGAACTTGAGGATAATTTTGTGCTCGAGTCGAAATACGTGACGGTATGCATTATAGCACCGTTGGGCGCGACATAAGTCCCCGTATCTCTGCGACGCGCACGGCGTCTTCGCAAGGACGAAGGGATTCACTCGATCATGAAATCAATCAATCATCGAGCAGCCTTTCCTTCCTTCAGCGTGCGACGTATCACAAAACCGGTGTATACGTGTGTGCGTTGATTACGTGTCTCATGCAATGTTTATTATGTTGTACGAAAATTAATCTTTGTTAAACGGGGCAAGTGTGATGCCGAATGTGTGAACAACGGTTGTAGCGTCTAGGATTGATCGAATTTTCAATGAATGATGTTAAGACGTGTTCATTTAATGAGATAATAAATTAAATTTGCCGTTTTTTTTCCTTGTATTATTCTCTTAAGCACAAGCGTTTCTCTGCCGAGAATTGTTTGGTGAAGTTTTGAACCACAGCTGGGCCTTGCTGTGCTTTATGGCGCACACATTTCACGTGCGAAATTTCTTTCCCCTTACGTAGAAAGATGTGCAAACGTGCGGCAACACCATTACGTGGAGGGAAAATTGCGGTTTTTCTATATGCTACCAAAAAGAAATACCAAACAATGAAGGACCCCAAGTGTATTGCGTAGGCATGCTCTGATGTACTGTTACTGCGGACTTTTGTTCTCGTTTTTTTTTGTTGGAGCCACACAAGAAATAAAAACCTCTCATCGTGCTGTATTTTAGATGAATTTGCGGTCTTGAAAGTCGTGTGCTGTGACTTTCCCATTTTTGGGACATGTAAATTGTGATAACTTTTACACGCTCGTTTGAAACTTGTGCAATTTTCCAAAGCGATTTACTTCCCACGGTGATAAAGTTTAGAAGAAGCATAACTTGGTTTTGTATAGCCGGATTTTAAGGTCATATGTCCATCACATAAAGTGTGTAGGTGGAAGTAATTCTTTCCCTATCTCCCGTGTGTGCAATAAAAATATGTGAACATTTATTTCTTCCCATAAAAACCCCCAAAACCCCCCATTTAATGGTACTAGTTCTAAGAAAGAAAGTTAACTTAAACCATTAACTCACCAGTTGCTCATTTGTACTAAAGAAAAGACACACAAATACCACGTAGCAGCATCAAGAAAATTGGACTTTAACGTGTAGAAAGGTAAAGAATTCTTACCCATTACCGAAGCGAACACGTTTTTCCTCGGCACACAAAGGCCACAAAGTTGCCGGACCGCATGATTGGTCGAATGTCTAAAACAATGTCTGCAATACGGCTGACGGGTGTACGCGTCCGTTGGGTTGATAAATTAATACGGTTACATTTCTTCACGGTAGCCGTTTTTGTCCTTTCCCTGGACCCTGAGGGAACCCACCGTTGACGTCATCTTTGTTCAAAGATTGTGTGACGTCAGATAAAACCGGTAAGCCATTTTGCGACGCCTTGAAGCGGTGTTTTTTTTGTTGCTGTGTGTTTTCTATTTCTTGCAACGATTCCCATGAACCAGGCGGAGGAGTATGAACCTTCAAGAGGCCCCGGCGAAATATCAAGGGATCCTCTCCGTCCTTCGTTGTTCGAAACCCACCGCATGTACGCTTGGTAAAGGTTAATTGAAATGGAACGGGGGGGAAAAAGTGCCATTGGCAGTATGTTTGGTTGTCTGTCGGCCCCATCGTCACAGCGAGTGGAGGAAAAAGGAAAAAATGTTTAGCGGACAGAACAATTTTGCGTAAAACGGGAAAATTTTCCCGAATGTTCTAAACGCTGATGTAATTACCTGCTGAGGTGTTTTTGGTGTAGTCTGCTGTTCCTGGTTAGGAAAATACCAGAGGTTAAATCTAACAGTTTGTAATGGGATGCATTCTTATCCAAGCATCTGCCAAGATCTTGCCAAGTCCCTTTTTGATACTGAGAATTTGCTTAGCTATGGAACGTTGTGCTTAGATATTTTTTCTCCCTCATAAAACTAAGTTCCTTGTTCGCTTCGTATCCGATATCCAGTGGATAATCGTTGAAGTGAGTGTATGCTTTTTTCTCGTTCTTCGTAATTCCAAGAAATTCTTTCTCCTTAAGCGAATCTCTAGTGGTCTTACAACCATTCTATACAACAGGAACCTTGATCCTGGACCAGCAGCTTGCGCGTACTCTGATGGTTGGGCTTCAAATGACTGAAATAAGAACCGTTATTACCCACTCTAGTGGAAGTCTTGCCCGTGGAAGATACTTGTCAGAATGTTGCGGCCTGCTATCGACGTACTAACCCGGAGAATAAGCGCAAGAAGAAAAAACCCCGCGCAAGATCCTAGATCCGGTTTGATTGCGTTGCTTTTTTTCGTCCTAGTTTTGTTGCTCTTGCATCAAGGACGTACGAAAAATGGATAATGCAAAATCTATACCTTTCGACGAAGCTCGGTCAAGCAAAAATCCCAACCAGTAAGATGGGGCGGGGGAAAAAATAAACATCCGCTTCGACGTCATTTCCAAACGCATGTTTTTTGGGCGTGATGATGGTTGGTATACCCTTAGTTGGATTCTTGGAAAAGGCACTTTGCCGTATAGGTACCCAAGGCGCAGCAAGCTCTTCTAATCAGCATCAGTACAAACAAGCGGCTAAGGTTAGCCTTTCATCCTTTCTATCCCTTCTGTAGGCGAAATATGATCGAGTGTTGAGGGTTGCGAAAAAAAGTCCTTGAAAAGGGGACTCAAAAAGTGGTCCACATCATCGCACAATATTATCGTAGATATACAAGACTGTCAGTGCTGTGACTGTACCGTTGTTCGACTGAAGTATGATGTAAATTTGGGTTTAAAAAAATTCACTACAAGCTTATCTCAATTTTATTGTAACTAAAGATAAGATCAGTTTCTTATGTTTCGTGTACGAAAGAAATGCCAAAAAAGCCTATTCAAACAGCAATTTTCCAACTCAAAATAGTCAACGAGTTTGACACACCTGACTCACATACACAAGCGTTATGGAGGGAGGGCCGCTTGGTAAAGCCATTCCGAGTGGATATCTAATCGAATTTGAATATCCAACCACTATGGGCTTGTCGGCTAACTTTATCCTTCACTTGAGCGATTTGCATGTAGCATTGTCCCTACTTACTGTGTGTAAGCAAAATCGATTACATCCGTATCGATGAATTTTTCATTCAACCACCACCACCACTACCACGGCCTGGGGTATAAACCCCCCAAAAGATGGTGGCTTGAATTGTTTTGCATATTGACCTCAAGCCCACTGTGAAACGAGGGACTGTGCTAAAGGATTTTGTTCGGCTTTTATTTTCGACTTCGAGAACACTCGGCACATATCTTCGCAAAACCCAAACAAATGTCGCCAAATGGTTGAATTCTTGGGGTGAGAAAGTCGTACGGCTAAAGCTGCCGTATCGAATACAATTGTTGATGTTGGTTCTCCCACACACACACGCACACGTACAGATGTGTATCAAATAACCGTTCGAATTTATGCATAGCAAGTACACGGCACCACCCTCATGTTTTGAATTCGGTGGAGGGGATCTTTTGTCTGGGGGTGGTCAAACGACCGACAAAAAAGGATGCTTTTTAGAGTGGATTGAAGAAACACATACGCAAAGCAAACTCCCACTCGTTACCGTTTTGGGGTGGCACTTTCTGCATTAAATAGCAAAATAATATTCGAAGAGATACTTTCAATATGAAGTTTGATACTTTTTGTAAAGCGAAACGATCGGTGCGTAACGATGCGTCCACCTTTGGGGCTTGGGGGGGATGCGTGGGTATTTGGCACAAGATGATTAAATTGATTCGCTAACCCACCCACGAGGGAGTTGCTAAAAGCAGCCCCTTAAAATCAACAACCTGGGGGCCAGTTAAGTATGCAAATAGAGCAACGGTATTGGAAATATGACATTAGCAAATGGAATGCCGATAGCCCGTTATGAAGGCATGGGAAAAGAAGAAACCAGTCAGTGCACAGTGGGCAACGGCCATACAAATGCCGGGATGAAAATCAATTATATGAGCCATGGTGGATATTTTCTTCAAACATGTTTGATATAACTAAAAAATGTGTGATTACATAATTTTTCATTATTTTTCTCAAATAATAGTTTTCAATAATGAGTAAAAGTAGGTACTAGTATGCTTGACAGAAGCTAGTGGAGTTTGACTTCAATTAAGGAGCACCAAATTGAACAAATAAGGAACAAATTATGACAAGGATGTACTAGGTTTTAAACTTGAGAAAAAAATAATTAATTATTAAAAAGTAACAAAATAAATAATATTTAGTAAATTTTACGTATAATAATGAATAATCAATCAAAATCTTTTCGTTTAGAGAGCGACGCCGCTATCATATCACGAATTACGGTCTTTCCAGAAAAAATTAAATATTTTTCACGGTCGCGCATGGTCGCAACCAATTAAATCAAAAATATATAGTAAAAATGGTGGCCTTTCATATGATATATGACACAAGAGTCATCTCGAGTCCAAACATAATTTTTTTCATTGTTTAATACATCATTTCTGAGAACAGCAAGACCTTCTTTTGGTTTTTGGTAATTTTTGAAACGAAAAATACTATATTATCAAAACAATGCATACAAATGAAAAGTATATTAAAAACCCTATTCAAAAAAGTCAACGGTATTAAAATCGGTCAATTGGTTTTCTCAATACAACGGTTTTAATGTTGCTTGCAATATAACATATTTTTGAAACAAAACATACCACCTACTATTTTGATGTACTGTTTCTCAAAAAGTTTCAAATTTGAAAATGAGATATTTAGTTTTTATCTTAGTTAAAGTATCTACTTTAGAAACATGTATTAAGTTTGCATGAATGACGATGTAAGTTTTTCGATTTTCATACAGGCGTTTGCCCACTGTGCAGTGGAGTCAATGTACACATTTGCCTTTCATTCATGAGAAGTTCAGGTGTGCTGTTCTTGACGGTCTTGAGCCGAACACAAAAAGACGTCAGATGTACTATTGGGCAGGGGAAAAAGCTAAGACGTATGTGCCATACTTTTTGCTTACCCGTCGGTTCTATGACCCCATCCGCGAACCGACATTAGCGGCTCACTTCGAATGACATGAACACGAACACGAATTAGCATAGGCATTTGCTTTTCATGCTTATGGTGATAAAAGGAAGAGGAACAAAAAAATGATGGCCAGAACGAAGAAAAACAGGGAAAAACAGAAGTGGAGAGCTGGGGGTTCGCTTCGAAGCACCGGCTGCTACCGAAACAGAAATTGTTACGCGTCAAAAACATATCGGCATTACCATTTACGGATGCCATTTGTTTTTTTGGTGCCGTTTTGTTGTTTCATTTTTGAAAAGCGTTTTTTTTCGTTCCTCCTCTACTCCTCCCTTCATCCATTGTGCTGCCAAGAAACGGAACGTTTACTTTTTTGCTAACACTCGCCTTCCCCCGGTGCTGGTGACAATGTGTCAATAAAATTAAATCGCAAAACATGTCATTTGCAAAATAAACAATGATAATGGGTAAGACAAAAATGATGAAAAACGTAACGACAAAGAAAATTCGTTTAACTTGTCATGTTTTGCTGTTTTTTTTTCTTTTTGGCAATGCAACCGTTAGTTCTGGGTTGGTTTTTTTGTTGCTTTTGTTGGCCTATAATTAGCTTGAGCCCTTAGCTTAATTGGGATTAGTATCATTCCTGTCGTGTGACTCCACTATCTACAAATCACCAGGCGCCTCCATTAATGTCAAATATCAAGCCAAAGTAATTTTATTTTTCTTATCAATTTTACCAAAAATGTAATGAAATATGACAATTTTTGGTTGGCTTTTCCCCAAGTCTTAATACCAAGCCTCTCGTACGAAAACCGCCTCCACTATCTACAAATCACCAGGCGCCTCCATTAATGTCAAATATCAAGACAAAGTTATTTTATTTTTCTTACCAATTTTACCAAAAAAAAACGTAATGAAATATGGACATTTTTGGTTGTTTTTTGTCAATGTCTTAGTAGCAAGCCTCTCGTACGAAAACCGCCTCCACTATCTACAAATCATCAGGCGCCTCCATTATTATCAACTATCGAGACAAAGCAATTTTATTTTTCTTACCAATTTTACGAAAACACATAATGAAATATGGACATTTTTGGTTGTTTTTTGTCAATGTCTTAGTAGCAAGCCTCTCGTACGAAAACCGGCTCCACTATCTACAAATCACCAGGCGCCTCCATTAATGTCAAATATCAAGACAGAGTAATTTTATTTTTTTTACCAATTTTACCAAAAAAAAACGTAATGAAATATGAAAATTTTTGTTTGTATATTCCCAATGTCGAGTCGAAAATTGCTTAATAATATATAGTCTGCTTATTGCACCCAAGGGCGTCAGCTTCTTGCCATATGTCATACGCAGACGCGTGGTTACCAACACGTCGTTTAACGGTATTGATTGCCCGTTACTCACTCATCGGTAAGGAATGTTTCCCGCGCCAATCAGTTCCCGCTGCAGCTACGAATGATACGCAAATCCATCATCATACACTCGAAAATACCGTAAAATACGCGCTCGAGTATTGCATAATGACAGCCCGGGAATTTAAACTTGACATTTAGTCTTGTTGCGCCGTTCCATCCGGCTTCCGCTCCCCCGCCGTGAAAGGGAATGCCAGGGAAACCCTTGTGACCGAATGGGTGTGCCATTAGCCGCAAACCATTTGTGGAGTGCGTGAGGTTAGAAAACTTTTGAGTATGTGTGAGAGAGAGAGAGAGAAAGAGCGTACGACAAAAGGTGACAGCGGTAAGCAGCCGAATGGAGCGTAGGATTATTTATAAATTGGCGTATTGCTTCTTCACCGCCATCAGAAGATCATCTCTCGGACGCCGCTGTTTTGCGTTTGTGTGTCCTTCGCATATGTTTGGGCGAGCGGCGCGACACATGGCAAAACTCAAATTAACTAAGAATTCAATGTCATTGTCTCGCCAGTCGTCCGGCGACGACTGAGAGCTGCTAAGCGAATTGATTTTGTTGTCCTTATTCCGCTTTGGAGGGTTTAGTGTAGAAAACAAAATCATTTATTTGTTTGTTTTGTTTTTTTTCGAGGAGGGACAGTAAAATTCATGAAAGCAGCAAAACAGAACGTAGTTTGCGAACCGATTGTCTGGCGCCATTTGCAGCCGCGCCAAACGGATGCGTTTTTTTTCTGTATTAGTTGGCCATTTTACTGCGCTATGATGGTGCTACTACTGCTGATGACAGGTGGTGAATTTTCTCATTTAAGATGGTAGTTCTTTTATCCATTTTTATTTTCCCAAAACAGCAGAAGGTTTCCCTTCTCTAGCTCTGTGTGAATCATTTCGTCTGTCTGTGCTTGGACAGATGCTTTATGCTTGCCGGAAAATTTGCAACTCCATACGCCACACACAGCTGGTTTGCAAAATGGAAGAAAAAAAAACCGGTGACAGACGTCCAAATCACTCATTTTTACATACCACCGGTGAAGTGAAGAGGTTCGTAGGTGGATTCATTTTCGAGTATATTCGCGAACATCTTCATCCCATTCCGGTTTCCCCCATTCTGGTCTCGCTCGTTGTGATTTAAGTGAATTTTGAATGCTGCCACATCCGACGGACGGTACCGTACGGTGTCGTACAAATGATTGGTGAATGGATTTTTGCAAGCTTAAGATGCGAACGGAAAAAGCAGGAGATGAGCTGGCTGCTTGTATTTATAGCAGAATGGGGCAAACAACATTACAATACGATCGTGTTGCGTCTTTGTTTCTTGGAACGAAGTGTCGACGGGCAAAACAGTTCGTGTGTGTTGCGTTTTTTGCGTTGTTAAGAGTCCGATTTGCAGTAATAACAAATTAGAAGCTCTATTGTGTTATGTGTGTTAATAGAATTTCTAAATGAGTTCATTATTATTCTACGTGTAAAAGAATGATTATCATACACCTACATGCATTTCCGGAAAGTTGTATTTTAACAATCGTAATATAACGTATTCGGGGAATTTTGTTTTCTCCCAAAAACAAAAGATTTTTCTGGAAAACTTTTTGCTAAACTTCAAATTCTGATAGCATTATCATTGTTTCCGCACGAAAGAGAGACTTCCTCCATTGGTTTTTTTTTTTGTTTTCACGTACACCGAAACGTAGAAAATAGCACTAAATCAAACTTCATCAACACCACTTGATTGGTTTGGATGAAATTTGCATTTACCCGAGTGTTGGCCGCTCTGCCATTCGAAAATAGCAATCTCGTTATTTCATCGTTAATAAGATCATTATGGTTGTTTTTTGTTCGTCCCTTCTTCTTCACAATATCTTACGTTTTATGTGCCCTCCCCTGCTCAACAGAATTTACTTGTAAAAGTCGAATAAAATATACGAAAGCGTGACCGCGACACCAACCCAGGATCTAATGATGATGATGACGGTGCAGCACATCACGTCGTAGCTGTCCCGACGAAGGTAGAAGATATGTAGCGTCGGAATGAATTATGATTTTCCTTGTGGTACACTTTACGCGCTCAGTATTCAAGGATGCGGTCAACAATGGCGTCAACACGGTACACACACACAAAAAAATTTGGAGAAAGGTCGTCTAACCATATTTCGGCGGTCGGCAAGATCGCAAGATGAATGATGTGTGTGTTATAAATGTTTTTGAAACTTAAAATATTTCATCAATTCACCATCACACGATCACCACTTTTGGGGTTAAATGGATGCCGGAGGTTTCGGCACACGCGTGGTATGTGAAAATGCTCCGCCGAAAGAAACATTCAAGAATCATCCATCATGTGTGTGTGTGGTTGCAAAGTGTTTTCCTAAAAACCCCGTACACCACACGGCAAATGATTCATCCAGGCTGGTGAATTGTTCATTGCGCGGAACGAAAAAAAAACACCCCTTCGATGCAAAACCGGGGTACGTTCGATAAATCATTTGCCTACCGGGAGCTGGCGCCACTTCGTCATCAACGGTTTCGTTGTAAATTTGTTTTCATTGGGGCCGGAAAACAGAAAAGCTAAAGGATCATGCTCTTCTTCTCGTCGTCGGTGATGGATGCTTGTCCTCGGTTCTCTGCTTACCTTTCCGTTTTTTTGTAATTATTTTTGCCATTTTTTAGACCTCTTTGGCAGTAACAAAAGAAAACACAGAAGCTGATTATTTACCCAAACCCCTCCACACGGCACTGTGTGGAATCTCTGTTCTGGGAAGAAATCCCGGCAAGCATTAACTCAGAGGTATAAGGGCGTTAATTGAATTTAATCATTTCAGTATTTTCACTAGAAACGGTGAAATGGCACACGTTACCAGAGCAAAAAAAGGGGCCCGGATTATAGGCTCCTTGTCGACTCCCGTTAGCTTGAATCGAAGATGACTTTGCAATCTTCTCCCGACCCAACATCCGTAGACGCCAACGATATTTATAGCCTCATTTCGAACGGCCAAAGTGGTTCTTAATTCGAGGGAATTAATCTACTTTTGCAACCTACAACCTCCGTTCGTTTTGTCGTACCATTTTACCCCCGAAAACAAAAAAACAAAAAATCACATAAACCACAAAATTTCAGAATGAAAGCTTTTGTTTGCCAGTGTTTGTTAGGTTGCTAGCCTTTCAGTAATCACACTTTTACTGCGTTTCTTATCGCGCACCATTCGCGCCACTTGTTAATGTGTGTGCACGAAGGGCTAATGGCAAAAATGGGGCCCCTTTTTTGCCTGAGAGGAAACTACACCTTATCACACTTTCCTTCGCTAACGAGCGTTAGTAAAATATAAGGACAAGTTTGAGCACTTGTACATGGCTGGAAATCGAGACTGATTTTTCTTTCCCGTTTTTTTTTTAGTTCAAACTTATCATGAGATAACTTTCATCAGTTTTGTATGTTTATGGTGAAAGTTTGAATAAAAAAGAAGAGTTTTTGCTTGTATATATAATGTTCTTATCCCGCACCACAAAATGTCAAACTATCGACGTGAAGAAAGTTCTCCAATAGTGTAAAAGTTCACACATTTACCTTCTTTGTGCGTGTTGTGCCGAAAGTTGTTTAGTCACAAATGTTGGACAATTTTTTCCGCAAAGTTTTGTGATAAACTTTTTTGTAAACTTTCCATCCTCAAAGAGGAAGAATACAGAGCGAAAACTGATAACTGCTTGCAAAGAAATCCCAACCCTGCAGCAATCGATATTTTCGTATCTTCAGAGACCTTAACTTTTATTGGAGTTTCTTGGAAATTGAGCGTGGCAACACGATTTAAATTCTCCACCACATGTGACGAACATGCTCCTTCCAGACCACGAACGTTGTTAGGCATTAGACGGCGAAGATTGAGACATTACGCACGTTCTGCTGCTATTACTACGACCCACACCGGCTCGGCTAAACTATTACCCACGTCACTTGGTGTCGACGTCGACGGCTCTCAAGTGTACTTTAAAGAACTGGTGATCACAGAGAGAGAGAGAGAAAGAGAGAGCATGACAGAGAGAGAGATAGAGCATAGTAAAAAAAGAACTCTTTATAGCCCTTCGTTCCTTAACTTGGAAAGCTTTCCAAGTACTCATTTTTGGGGGCGGGGTTGTAAGATATTGGTGGCAAACCTTGGCAAACGTTTTCTACCCCGTGCTACCGGTGTTAGCGTAGGATCACGGGTCGCTTACTTTACGACTATTTTGTGCACCGCACTGAAGAGACGCAAAACATTACGCGGCTTTGGACATTTGGAAAGGGGAAAAATGGTGGATTAACGCGACAGACCGAAGACGAAGAAATCTTCGTGCACAGGGCAATCGTTAAGTGTGTATGTCCGCAGGAGTGCAACAGTGTGTGCGCGGTGGATGTAATGGATGTGTCTTTCCCAAAAATCCTACCAAGGCCGAGGGAACGATTGTAATCTTACTGGAATTACATTTTTCGTGAGGTTTTTTTTTGGTTGTTGTTTTATGCGCCTTTGCGCCCCTCCCGAGCTTGATTTCACTTTCACACGATTGTGACGATAACGTGGCTTCGGTGTGTATAACAGAAATCGGTTGAGAAGTAGGGAAATAATTTACCATATTTATTTGCAGATTAAGATTACTTGCAGCTGATATTGCTAGCAATTTGTGAGCAAACCCCTCCAGCCTCAGTGAGGTTGTTCGCGAACATAGGCCGGGTTATATAGGCTTATGTTAGTTTGATGTCCGTTGCTGTAAGTCTTAGTTATGAACACTAGAAGAAGAATCGTTTGAGACGTGGCGCTCCGACGGAACCTCCCGTCTGCACCTGTACAGATCCGGATCCTAAAGCAAGTAAACTGTTCGCTAGGTTTTGTGTCCCACTGACCACCGTGTCGGCCGCATTGCCCAGCAGGTTAGTGGCACCACTCACGACCGTACCGGCCGTTTGTACGACATTTCCCGCCGTACCAAGCGCTGTATTGGCGAGATTTCCAATAGCTGATCCGATGCTGGCGCCACCTGTCGAGGAACCCGTAAGTCCTGCGCCCAGGTTTGCGTTTACACCTAAGCCTCCAAGATTGATGCCACCGGACAGTGAGCCACCGACCAGTGGAGCTCTGGTAGTGGACGCAGTGGACGTCGTTGTCCCGGTGGATGAAGTTGTGGTTGTAGGAGTCGTAGTTGTGGTGGTTGTTGGAGACGTAGTTGTGGTCGTTGTAGGAGTTGTCGTGGTGGTTGTAGGAGTCGTAGTTGTGGTCGTTGTTGGAGACGTAGTTGTGGTGGGTGTAGGAGTTGTCGTGGTGGTCGTAGGAGTCGTAGTTGTGGTCGTTGTAGGAGTCGTAGTTGTGGTCGTTGTAGGAGTCGTTGTAGGAGTCGTGGTTGTTGTCGTTGTGGTGGTCGTTGTAGGAGTCGTGGTAGTTGCTGCCGAAGTTGTCGAAGTTGTTGTGCCCGCACTTAGTAACGACGTAATTATCGACAGCAATCCGGGCGTATTTCCCGACAGCACGACAGAAAATCCTGTGCCGGTGGTCAGCGTCCACAAACCGGTGTTCGAATTCACGGTAATGGATAACGATTGGGCCGCCGTTTGTTGAAGTAGTCCAGCCGCGAGCAAGAGCACTAATCCGAAAGCGGCCATCGAATTTCTCGATGCGTTGTTCTTCATCCTGTGTTTCGTTCAGTCTAAACTTCACCGTAATAATGTTTTGAAACTAACGGCTGGCAGTACTATTTTATACCCTTGTCACGCACTACCGAGTGCCCATGTTTAAGGTAAACCGACCTTAAATAGGGTCAATTTATACAACTGTTTTATTTCCCTTGTTGTGAAAAAAGTGGGCCCCGACTTGAAGCGCACTCTCAAAAGGTTTGCCCCATGGAGCGCCACACTTAAAATAGATCAATGTCACACATGGCATCAATGATGCTCCATTTTTGATACTCCGTCAGACATAACCTCAACGTAAGAGAATGCTCTTCATACAGCGTTCTTAATGTAAACAGTACATCTACCGTGTGACATTGATAATGTTTTTTTTTTGTTGGATGTTTTTAGGTACTTGCGCGTAAATTCCATGAGTAAGAAATTTAATAATAGTAAAATAATACATGTTGCTGTTTTGTTGAGATATGTGTGATCAGCATAAGATATTTGTGAATGGAAAGAAGGGAGGGAAAAACAACGTCACCATTTTGCAGCACGCCATAAGCCGGCAGTGTTGTGAAATTCTGCAGCTGTTTTGTGACACAGTTCGTGGGTTTTTTTTGGGAATGATGGAGATGTTATTGACCACCGGCAAGCATACGGTGACCCATATTCAGCGGAATGTATTAGAAAATGTGACTTTTATACTTAAAGTTTACATATTCTATTTTAATGTTTTTCAATCGGTTTTTCCTTCCACTTCCAATTTGGAATAAAAAGTGTATAAATTTGACAATGCTCTTCTATTCGATTTCTGGTAAATGTGTTTAAAATATTAGTCACACAAAATGTTATTTACCGCACGATTTCGAATGGCACATTTCACCGGAATCGGTTTTACTGCTAAGCCAATTGTCAAGTGTTTGTAAATCGTCTGAACGCGCGTCTCTCTGTGTGTGTGCGTGTGGGTTTTTGTGCCGCTTGAAATTGATTTCTTACTCACCACTTGCAAATGTTTCCCGAAATACTTCACCATAAAATATGCTTTCCGAGCATTATTTGGTAAAATGTACCTCACCATCAAAATTCAGTTATCTCCTTCTAAACATAAATATACAGGGGGCCCGAAAATAAAGAAGAGAAAAAAAACAACACACTTTATGCGAAACACTTTACCGAAACCATGTTGGCATTGCTTGTGCCAATATTTATCCTTTCCATCACGCGGGTAGCCTCGAGGAAAGCAGACAAACCATTCTTTGCTGTGAGAGAAAAAAGACAGAGTGACAGGGAGTGAACGAGAGAGAAAGAGTAAGGATAGCTCCCACTGTACACCGTCCGTTATTGTCAAAGTCCGCCTATAAGCTTCCACCGTTGTTAACCGAGATCTCGCCCCCCCCCATCCCGTCTACTGTACGGCCGGTGAAAAACCCCGCAGTTTCCCGCGTGTGGTGTTTCCTTTTTATTATATCGCGCAACGCCCGGAGCAGTTTATTTTCCCGTCGCTGAATTCCATCCGTACCCCCGCCCCATTGCGTTATTTGGCCACCGACCGTTACCTGATATGGTGGTACGTTACGCGCGTAAACCATCCTTCAGCTTAACCGTGGGAGGTCGTTGATGGTGTGGACAAAAAAAAAAGACAGACAAAGTTGAGCTTTTTACCATTGATGTGCTCTGTGTATGCGCACGACTACACCTTCTGCCGTGGGTCGAATCTTTTTTCCACCTCTTTGGTGGTTCAGCCGTGTTAGGCGTTCTAAAGAAAGCCATTGCGTCTTACCCGTTATCGGATCGGAACCATTTCTCCAAGAAAATCGTGCGAAACAAGATGAAAATATTGGACTCCAAAACAGAAAAAAAACACACGATCCCCCTTATGGTCTTAGTGGCAAAAAGCGAACCCTCAAACAGGCCCGATCAATCCGCTTGTCTGGGAAAGAAGAAAAGATTCTGACGCTGAAAGAATCGCCTTTAGGAGAAGCATTACTGTGTCTGGGCAAGGAAGAACTCGGTCGGTAAGGGGTATGGCAAATCTCTCGTGAAAAGTATTCAAAAACATGCCGCCGGCAATGGGTGTTGATAAAGGCGTTATTTTCTTCCCTTTTTTTGAACATCAGCTCTTTTCACAGCATCACTTACTAGTGATGGACATCAAGTAGTTCCGATTCTTTCTTCGGAATCGGTTCTGATTCTGATTCCGTTTTCGGAATCGTTTCTAGTTCCGGAGCCGATTCCGGATCTGACTCCGGATCCAATTCCGGATCCAATTCCGGATCCGATTCTGGATCCGATTCCGGAATCGAATCCGGATCTGACTCCGGATCCGATTCCGGATCTGACTCCGGATCCGATTCCGGATCCAATTCCGGATCCGATTCTGGATCAGATTCCGGAATCGATATTCCGAACCTACTATCTGGAAACGACTCCCTCCAATTTTGCCCATCACTACTCGACACCCAAGACTCTTCACGCAAAATACCCTTGTCTTAGGCGGAGTCGGCTTCCTTCGGAACATTCTTTACGGAAAAAACCGGGGTTTCACCTTGGCGTTTTGCTGGGTTTTAATCACCGACCGAACTTTGGTCGCGACCCGCGCAAAACTGGTGTATTTGCATGGGACGACTTTTAAGTGACACACCGTGCCCGTGCAAAATGGCACAATAGTGCACAAATTAACGGCAAACTTTAACGGTGTCTTAATAGCTTGCGGCGCGATGTGGCTTTAGAAATTTGTCCTGATCCAGAGTGAAAAACTTTTTACCTCCCCCCAAGCTTGAGATGGGACAGAATGATGGGAGCCCATCGATAGATTTACGTTTTCCTTTTAATACTGGGTGAGTTAAAAGTTTTGAGCAGCAGCATCTGAACCTCGTTTTATGCGTTCATGCGTAATGAATTTATTCTTACAATTTCATTAAAATGTATACCTTCATTTAAATCACTGCTTTCCTTCTAAACGTAACAAAAAAGAAAAAAACGTTGAAGGAATGCACATTTACATTTATTACAGAGAATTCATTAATTAATTCTTGAATAAAGAACGAATGTAAACAAAATGTTCATAAGAATAGATTCAGCTTTTCTGCTACATGTGCGCTTTCACGCTTCATGCAAGGAAACGTATCCTTCCAGCATATAAATTCAATCAACAACGGCAAAACCACAAGCCAAAAAAAGGGGTTTTATTTCGTGTTACACCGACAAACCTCCCGAGTTCAGCGAGGTGGAAAATTCGTTTCGCAGTAATTCTTCCAAGCAAAGCTTTACCGCTCGTCCTACATATTTAGTACCCGAAATTAATTAACTAACCCAACTAAGGACAAAACCATCGATCTTGACGATCTTCTCATGTTACTAAAACCGGACAGGAAAGGTGAAAAGGATGTGATCAATTTCGAAACAAAGGTCTCTTTCCACGCGTTATCTCTATTCTCAAGAATTCTTGAGAGATTTTCTTGCATCAAAAACTTAATATTATTTGATATCGGAAAACGGTTTCTTCCTAATCCAAAGTAACCCACTTCCGAAGAATTCGTTATTCATACCCGATCCATAACAAAATGGCTTTTTTTCTTCTTCGATTTCGCTCATCTCCGGTATACTTGTCACGAAGAATCCTTCGTGGAAATTGTCAGTTGTCACCAAGCGGATAAAAAAAACATTATCAAGAATGATTGTGTCGAAATAAGAAAAAGGAACTCAGCTGCAAGAAGAGTCATAATTTTGTAATCCAAAACCCACTTCTCACTGTAGTAACATTCGATTGAGTAATCCTTTGCAGATGGTTATGGTTTTGCGCGCACAAATAATCGATTACAGCATCATGCAGTTGCCCCAAAAATAAGGCCAAGTTCAAACGGCATTGTAAGAGGAAGGAAATAATCCATTCAACTGGAAGCTCTAGTAGTGCGCCTTGATTCGTGCAGTTTGAGCAAATAGAAAAGAGTCGAATAACGAGCTTGAAACAAGCAAAAGAAAAATATTTTTGATTTGGAATGGGAATAACTCATAGAACTGAAACTCCTACCGACAAACGATGCAATAATGTTAAATTGTAAAATACATTCCATTTCTTAAAGCCTCTCTCTCTCTCTCTCTCTCTTTTGCTCCCACTTTATCCATCTCTCCGTCTTCCATAAACACACAAACGGACTCTGTGATGGCAGTTGGAATCCTTTTGCCGCAAAAGTGCGCCGTCTCGGTCATGAAAAGGCGCATTCCATGGCAATGGTCCAAAAAATCAGTGCAAGGTCACCCGCGGACGAAACGCGGTAGATTTCATCGGATTGTAGTTTTTTTTGTCTTGCAAAGATTTTCCACATTTTCAGGTACAGTTGGGAGAATTTAGTTCGTGGTTGAATTTAGTACACGCGCAATTTGTTCACCGAAATGATCGTCTCACACGGCTTCATCATGCTCTCGCACGGTAGCACAAACTACTGATGTGCTGAGTATTTGCCACGTGAATGGTTGGCCAGTATCCAAATGTTCGTTGCCGAATTTTCTACAATCTTTCTTGACCTGATTATGGGTTTCGTATTCTGAGTATTCCAGCACCACAAGTTAGTCACCGGACCCGGACGTTCCTGGAATCAACGTGAAGAAAATATTCGCCCAAAAAATATTAACTTCTCTCTCCCGCACTGGTTCACTCTGCTCACACTTTACAAACTAAGCGACAAAGAGATCACCGTGCGAAAAAAGGTGATAACCTTGAGGGTGGGAAAAATTTATAACGATGATTTAATCCCGTCCCGCCGTGTCCACCATTCGTTTGCTTCTTTTTTTTTTGCTCCCCGTCCAACGATCTTTTATATCGTTCAGTGGGAGCGAAATTCAAAATGTAACGCTACGTATCCGGACACAGGAATTCCGATATAAATCGACATTAAAAATAAAGCACTCCGAAGAAGAATAACGGAAAAAGAAAAAAATCGGATCGGTGAATCATTTTAATCCTATCCTTTTTTATTATTCATTTATTTTCCATTTCGAAGTGCTTCGTTGTGAGAAGACTTAATGTGTTATATTTATGATTATCTTTGGTTTGTGTTGGGGGAAGGATGTAGTCGGAATGTGATTAGGATTTCAAAATTACGATCGATTTTTGATCACGAACGCATTTTATTGTCCATTCCGGTTAATATGAATATACGTAGCTTATGCCATAAGTGATTTCAAGTGGTTATAAAGTTTCAATATTTTTTTTGGTAGCATTTTTTTAATGCTGTAACTAGATCAAATGAAAACTAGAAAAATTCTATTGGCAATTACACAACAACCAATTTTCATTCACGGAATATTGGAAAAAAAACAATTATTTTATCAACCACCAGGCGCCTCCATCGTTACGTCTAATTTTCATTCAATTTTAATTCTTCTCGTCCAACAATTGTTTTCCCTTTGATCTTGAGTATTGAATATTACGCCCTAGTCCAACCTTTTGTGGACATTGTGGGTAAACATTTTCAACTTCCACAAATCGCATTCCTGCCCCGGAGGTGGCGGCGGCGGCCTAGTACAATCCGGCAGCGCACCGGACGGATCTGTATGTGACCAATTTTTGGTTAACCAATGGCAAATGGCAAACAAATCGGAAAAGAAAATGGGTCTTTTTGGTTGTCGACTAAATGTTTCGTTATTTACGGGCTGGTTCCAAAGTGAAGATATCCGACAAAAAAACGTAAACCGGAAACAAAAACGATTTACCGTTTTTCGCTCCTTTCACTGCCATAAAAGCTCCTGGAGTCTTTCTTTTTTTTTGTTTGGTTGTCGGCTCTGCAGTAACTCTGTTTGTTTTCTTCGTGGAAGGTAAACTTTTGCATAACTTTCGATTGCTGACCGTGGGTAAGAAACTTCGTACTCTTCGCTAAACTTTTCAAGCAGAAAGTTTTCAAACTGGATGAAACCGAACAAATGGGGACTATAGCGTAAAGCAAAGGAAGACAATTAAATGCTTAAACAAACTTAACTAATGCCAGGTTAAGGTGCATTTATCCGCCATTCATCAATCTTGTAGGGATGATATACATAAGAAAACATGGCTTTATAGATGATATGTACAGAGGTTTTCTTTAACACAGGGAAAAGGAACAAACCGGAATGATTAAATTACTTCATTTTGCTTCTTCTACTGCTTTTGCTTCACTTACCAGATGAAAGAATTTGTGATGATTTTTATTCGAAGTTATTGAACCGAAAACGTCTACGGCGCCAGTACACCCGGTGTTTGTTAGTCACACAGGTTTTAGGCCACACAAGAAAAACACATTCTCGCTTCACTGCTTATCAGTAAGCTTTCTTTCCATATGATGGGTATGATGTGTCTCTCAACGGAACCGCTTTCCTAATGGAATCGAAAGCTTTTTGGGGAAGGATTCACAAGCAAAACATACGCATCCATATACGCATTGAGCAGAGTGGTGAAATCACAACAGCATCAATGAGAGAAAAAATACAACAAACAGTGTAAATAGCCATTTCTATCTTTCCAACACCCAAAGCTGATTTCCGAGCCTTTTTGTGGTGCATTTTGTTTGGCGGGGCTTAACACAGAAGCTGCCACTTAAATTGCCTCCTGTTTCGGAATATAAAGCGATGTAAAGAGCGGCCCTTTTTGGGGGTAAAACTTTTGGTTCGAACAGGCAAAAGAGCGTTGTCCGCTTGAATGGTTTTGCCACGAATTCATTCAGCAGTTCGTTTTCGCGAACCATTTTTGTTGGAAAAAAGAAAAATGGAGGGTGATGAAGGAGAGGGAACACAATCTGATGATTATATTAGTATTGTTTTATCGATCCGATCGGAAGGATGGAAGGCCACCCGGGATGGAATCGAACTTTCAGCAAAATACTCAAACGTATCCAATCATTTTGAACACTGCTTTTACAACTGTTTAGAGATTTTTGATACAATTTGTAGTGAGTGAATCCCGTTTCGGTTGAAATCGAAGAAAAGTGCGATTGACTCTTTATTTGATTGTACTCCAAAAGTTAGAAAAAATAAACCCCGAAAGTAAGCCATCTGAATCGATTGACGGGGTTTTCGCTAGGTAAGAAGTCCTTTTTTCTAAAATACCTTTCCCCTAAAGCCCTCCGTCATTTCGATGGGTTGGTTCATTCGTAACAGACCGTACAGTGGCCCATAGGACACGATGAATTTGGCACTCGTTTTGCTTCCGCCAAAAATTTTCGTTTGAATCGCGCAGTTAATTTATCGGCACATTCGGCGTAGCATTAAAAGAGCACGCGACCCTTTTTGCGACAGTCTTTGTAAAGCAAGGGTTGGGAGGTTTTCTTTTTGTTTGAATGGTTCCCGGAACAGATTGTAACTTGGCTTTTTTTTTGGTTGTTTGTGTGTTTTTACAGCACAAAATCGGGCCAAGAGGTCTTGCCAATCACGTGATGGCATGTTGGGTGAAATTTCCTTCGACAAATTTATGAGTCAATTTAGCATTCATTCACGTCGATGGAGCTCAGTCAGTCAATGGAGCTAAGGATTGAAAATTAACCTAAAATAAATCAATGCTTACGAGAGAAGGCGCTTGGCTTTTTGCTACGTTTTGTGAAGAGCTTTTTTTTGGTTTTGTTCGGGAGAAAAAGTTTGCTTTACGAACATAAAGTTCGTTTGTATTATGTAACTTTCTTCTTTTTTTTTCTTCTTTGGGAATTGATTAATACATAAACAAAGCAAATAGAACCTTGCAATTCCTGAAGCATAGAATGCATGCAAGCAGTGGGTTTTGCCGAATTGTTTTATTGTTAAAGAAATAATAAATAGAAATCAAAATGTTCCTTTAGATAAGGCAAACAATAATTTTCATTTCAAGAATAAATCGTTGTATGAGATACTCTGTGTTACAATATAGAATATTTGCATTTGCAAAAAAGTTCTCAAAAAACTCTTTTTTGAAAAATGGTCGAAAAGCGTACAACTCCATGATGAATATTCGACATTCATCTGGAACCTATTTCGGGCAAGAAGCAATACTTTCAAGAGCAATCGTTAAACATTCTCGTCTGCAATTGCGCTTAACCGTTCCGTTGTATTCGCACATTCCACTAGCCAAATGCATTTCACTATGATAAACAAATGGGCAACGCCCTTTAAACAGTTGAACAAACTGTCTGTGTGTGTCGGTGGGTTATTTGCTTGTACCAAAAGAGCAGAAACCAAATCGAATCTTCCATATTTGATTGCTGTTTATGTTGCACTCGCAAGCATTAAAACTAAATTTTCATTTCAAAACCTCAACTCGCTCAAGTAAACAGTTCTTTTTTGCCGCATTTTCTGACGTCAATGTAAAAGACAATCATTTTCGGACAGGTTTTTAGCTACAAACAGTTTGCTTTGGGATCGTCTACGAATGATGTTCAATGGCAGTAGATATTTGGGGGAAAAAAGCGATATTTCGATTGAAATATTTCATAGAAATGCCATCCAGTTGAGCAAAACGTAATCGTACGACCAACCAGGCGTCTCCATCAGTGTTGCCAACGATTCGGTTTTCTATGTGAACATTCTCCCTTCAGGTGAAAAACGATTTTTGTTTCTCTTTTTTCTCCTTCTCTTTTTCTCTCCCTCTCTTTGATGCTCGTGCCTTTCTCCCTCTCATTCGCTTTCCATGATCATTTTCCCCCCAGTTTGGCACGGCAAGAGGGGGGTAGAGCAATTGAAGGTGGTAATTGTTTCACTTTCATCTGACGGGCTACTTTACGGTGGAAATGTTGCATCCAGCTGTCAGCTTCCATTAACCTTAGCCCGGGACGACGTTTATACGGGGCCGGCTTTCTTCGTCCCAGCCGGTCGTACGCAACGTGGACGAAAATTAAACAACCACCCAGAAGTGAGCTGTCATTGGATTGGCGGCTTGGTAGGTGCTCTTTTAAGTAAGCCGACCAAGAGAATGATACCCAGCGGTGTATAAAGGATGTCTATGTTTAACTGTGTTTGGGTTTGATCAACTTTCGCAGTCTGGCTGTCGTACCAGGTGCGATTACTGTTTTGGATGATAATGAATATCTGGCACGGGTAAATAATTCTGACTGCTGTTTCTTCATCTTGAATTGAATGAATCTATTATCCTATTTTTTATTCTTTACTGGGTGAATAATATCCATTACTTCGGCCAGAGTCACCATACAGTAGCGAAAAGATTTTCGTCACATCGCGTACTTGTGATCGACTCGATTCACGCACACTCACACCCGAAAGTTGTTGTATTTTATTGTCCTCGATCCGCCGTCTTTCTATAACCGTTACCGACCGAACATTCCAACGCTTTTCGATTTGTTGCAACCCCTCGGAAACACCCTTTTAGTTTATTTATGTTTGTGTGTTGTGCTGCGAGACTTCAGGTGAACTCGTTTCAATGATTCAATTGCGAGAACAATTAAGTCGACCGTTCATTAACCTCGGTGTAACATCATCTGTAGGGGACACACATTGCGTTGCGCAACGCACTCTTTTTTCGTTGAAACAAATCAACTGTGTAATACATTGTTTCAAATATAAAACGGCAACATAAATCCATTTTTTTTCGATCACAAAAATTTGGTTCAAGGTTTTATTATGCATTGTGAAAATGTTTTCTGTTCCGGGAAAACAGAAGATACATAACGTTTTATGACAAAACTCACTTCACGGAACCACTTGAGTTGTAGTGGTGTGTAGAAATCAAGCCTTTCAAGTATCATCAATCATCATTTCCTGTGTGTGCTGCTTGTTGAATATTTCCCAATTTTTCTATCAATATGAATTTTAAATCATTTCGGAAAATTGTAAAACATAATATTACATTTCCAACCGTTGGGGCTGTTTTCGTGTAAATATTATATTACGCAAGCTCCCACTCATCGTTCGCATTTCTCACATACCGTCAGCCATTTTTCATAAATATTCATCAACCGGAATCGGCTCGCGTGGCGCCCAAAAGAATCAATTTGGCGACAACATTTAAACGTTCATTGGCCATCCGTTTGAACTTGTGGCGTGTGTTTAATGAATGTATTTGTTCAGATCGATTTCCCATCATTCGTCGTTTACTGTGCAAGCGGCAATGAATAAACATTGCACTTATTTATGGAGCGAATTGTTAATCGATCCCCGTCTGGGAAAAGGGCTCGGAAATCATATCGAGAATGGCATAGTAAATGCATCACGCCACAGGTTAGACGTGCTGTAATATTTCTTACATCTTACAGCGCAAATAGGCTGAATTGGTGCAAAAAGTCTACAAACGACTGGGCGTCTCCATCGCCCGAATGGGAAGTTATGTGTCACCATGCATGAACGTGTCTATCGCTAGAACTGACATCTTGACAACCTGAAAGCGGTGGCATGAAAGCAAAACGCAACCTGTGCATATTTATATGTGTATTAGCATTTGGACGTTTGCCAAACGGTAAAAATCTTCCCCGATTTCGCAACGATTCCTCACACGAGCCAGGTCTACTACTGGGCCTCTGGCTTTGACATTGACAATGACACTGAAATGGTCATTCCTTGCTAACGCTTTGGAATGGTATCGTGTGTGACAAAACAGCTTAAACGCAACCGTATCCATATGCGTTGCAGCCGTCGTGGCCTATCGATTCGACACTTGACAACCGGGAACGGGGAAATATGACCCGCAGTAGCAACATAGCGTGAAGCGTGCGAAGGAAATAAATTCAGAAACATAAAAAGGAAACATCATTTTTCTTTTGTGGTACTCTATCGGCGAGGGACACTTTTCATATGGTGGTAAAGAATCTTTTACGCTCGTGTATTCTAAGTGCCAAAAAAAACGAATGTACAACGCTGGTACAATGGTAAATTTCACCTGACCTTACTCTTTGTCTCCCTCTCTCTCTTTCATACTTTTCTCGGCTAGACACCGGATGCTCTAAAATATGTTATTTATGCTCGTTACTATGGAGCGTTTGGCTATTTTGTCCTTACCGATTTGCCGATGGCATGCATCGAAATCCTCACAACATGAAATATGCAGATGCGTCCCTTTGGCCGGGTGTGCCGAAACACTAAAGTATTGTCTCTCTCTCTCTTTCTGAGTGTGTGATATATTGTAATGATTGCAAAAATGTATGCAAATTTAGCTTCCTAGACACACGGCACGGTGAGGGTGCTATAAATAACGGAAATATGAATGATACTTTTGTTTTTGCTAGCGAAATATTTTCCCTTTTATTAAGGTAAGATATGATTCACTGGAAAATAAATGTAATATATTTTAATGCATTTAAAAGGTTCTCCCTTTTTTGGCAGTATAACATTGTACTTTTTGGACACATGGAACTGGATATTTGCCAATGATAAATTATTGTTAATTGAAAATATCTTCATACAAGATATTTACATTCGACCAGAAATTTAACACAAATTATTGCTGGACTTGTAGAATGCCGTTTTATAAATTCAAATTATTCTTAACTCGAGTAAATGTCACCAAGAATTTCTTGTGGAATAAGTTCTGGTTTTTTGTTGGATGTAAACATTTAAAAATAACCATGAGATTGCAAGGAATGAAAAAATCTTTGATTTATTCATGTCTCACATTTTTGGCCACATTTTTTGTGCCAAAGGAAAGATCTCCCCCAAAAAAAACTGAACCAGACACTAATTACCCAACAGATTTAAGGCATATATTATTAGACATATTATGGTGGCAACGGTGACACGAAAGTAATTGACAGTAGATCAACGGTTTGTCTGCTTTCTTCTTCAAAATATAAGGGTTTTTGAGCTGATTTCTCTGGGGGGTGGTAGGGGAAAAATGCTTTACACGTGCTGGTAATTTGACCTATTGCCCATTACCGCAGACAGTATGGCGATGACCAACTAGTGTAAACAATTTTTTAAAAAGGGTTTTGCTATACCGAAAAAGAAGTTTTTAAGCTAGTTCAATCAAACATTTTCCAGTTTTGATTTTTTTATTTTTTTGACGACAGTTGAACAATTTTCTTATTTCGCTATCATAAAATGAATAATTTGACAACAAATTTTGTGACAGTAAAATATTATTCTAATGGTCATTAGAATGGTGTGTTTATTTTCAGGAGCACTAGAAAGATTTAATTGTATAAAAAAAACTTCACTTTTAGCAACAATTGATCAATTTCCTTGAAAAGAGGAAAGAACTAGCATTTAGTAGTGCATATAAAATTAAATAAAAATAGAAACACCTTTAGAACAAAGCATATTTGCTTTCCCTTTAGAGGCTAGAGCTAGCAGTAAATAGTACATACTATTTCTCACCCTAGAGCAAAACCACTAATAACTGCATCTGTTTGTTTGCCTGTTGTAAGTGCATCAATGGCTCTGCACCAACACTAGCAAAACTCTAGTGCTGAAGCTGAACGGAAGGAAGTAAAGCATATCATCATGTTTCCATATCAATTGCTTGCTCTTTATTTGTTTAATTGTGCGCTATTCACTATTCATTCACCTTCATTCCATTAGAACGGTCTCTCGCTCTCTCACGCCGTAACATAAGTTTTTGCCGGAACTCATCCGTTTTTTTTTTGTTGTGCTTTTAATGCCCACAAGGCCCACCTTGTACACGTGTGTTGAGTCCATCTGTTTTTTTTCTCTCTCTCTTCTTTCAATCCCCTTCGTCGACACATTGTTGTGAATTGGGCATTGTTTACACCGTACGGCGGATGATCGAACAATTGCCATCCGATGTTGCCCACCCACTGTTTCGCTGCTGATTTCCACGAAATACTTTTACGAAACAAAAAACCCTTCACCCCAAAAACAATTGATTGCTGCAAAAAACAAAACCGCTTATCGCACAAATTGATAAAATGATTACGAAACAACAAAATAAATAAACACCACAAACACATCTCTCATCCCCACCGTGTAACGCTTTGTAACGCCTGTCACTGTTGGCACACGAACAAAACCACACACACGCCCCGCACTAACACAATGGAACCAACAACAAAAAACACCGTGTTCCACCTGCTTTTTGGTGCACACCCGCACACAACTACTTAATCCTGGAATTTGGGGCCGAATTCTGTGCGTTACCCCTACACCGATGCAATTCGACACACACAGAAACGCGCAAGGATAAGTTTGACAGCCGTCATCATCACGATAGTGGCGTTGGTGGCAACGTCAGCACATCGTCCGCTGGTGGTAGTGGCCAATCGTCCGGTAGTTCCGGTTCCGGTGCGGCTGGACATTCAACAGCAACCGATACTGGCGGTGGTGGTGGTGGTGGTGGTGTTAGTGGTGGCAATAATGGCGCTGGACAAAGTAACGGTGGTGGTGGTGGTAATGGTGCGGGATATGCAATCGTATCGCAACATCAGCCGCTAGTAAAACCGGAACGGCCGAACAGTTTGGGACCGTCAAAGCTAACGCGACGGATTGTCTGCTATCATGGCGATGGTTGTAAGTATGATCGGAACAACATTTTGTAGGCACACATTCTACCGTTAGCAGCTCCTAATCTCTTGTACGAGTAAAGCATACACATACGCTAATGTTTGAGTTCGAACAGTCGAGAAGGAAGTTTTAGTTGAAAAGTGGAATAGAGTTGAAGAAATTAAATGTTTTATTTTAACTAATTATATCAGATCCATTGCTAACGAACGGGAAATTAAAATATTCTTTGTAAATAAGAATATGTTAAATATAATTCATAATTACATTTTAAATAAAACAATTGAAAATGATTGTACATTTTGTATGAATATTTGGATGGTTAACATATTTAATATAATAATACTTAAAGTCGTAAGTCAAAGTTTAATTTTGCTCCCATAATAGAAAGCAAACTTTTTAAAGTTTGTTGAACAAACTGCAAAGCAAAACATCAGGGTCGTGCAAAACGTATCGTAACTTTAATATTAATCCTAACGAAGTATGACAAAACGCCTACAAACGTTCGTGCGTTTTTCACCACAATTTGAAACTAATATATATTCTTGTTCTTAATTCACCCTCCCATTTCTTGCCTTCTCCGTTCTCTGCTGCAGTTCAAGATAATCAAAGGAAAACACCACCGCCGGCCAATGATGGCCAACAGCAGCACCAGCTGCAGCATCATCAGCTGCAGCAGCAAACGCAATCTCTACAGGCGCAACACCACCATCAGGCGCTCCAGCAGCAGCTACAGCAACATCACCAGCAGCAGCAGCAGCAGGCTCAGCAGCAAGCCCAACAGCAGCTGGCACAGCACGGTGGCCAGCACGGTGGACATGGGCACGGACACGGGCACCACGGTTTGCCGAATCACATCGTGCTGTCGGAGCTGCCGGAACCGCCGATCCCGGTGTCGGAAATTGGTCCGATCCCGCCACCGCCCATGTTTTCCACGCCCAGCCCCACCCTGGCCGGGACGCGTTCGCACGGTTCCGGTGGTAGCGGTGGTGGCAGTAGTGGTGGCATCGCAGGCGGAGGCCAACCACCGAATGTGCATTCCACTAGTAGCAATAGTAGTATTATGAATAACATTATACCGTTAGATATGAACGATTACGACTACGACGGTAAGTACAGTGAATGTATGTAGAAGAAGGACTGTCTTCCAATAGTTCCCCTTTTTTTAGCAAAAAAAAAAAACAAAAACAAAAGTTCCTCCCCTATTCTAGTGTAGCTTGGTAGCATGGGAACGTTTGCGAACTGTACAAGCTCGATCAAACCGCGATCGTGCTTGGCAGATGGAAGGAAAAATTAAATTTCCGTCTCAGGCTATTTATTTGCCGAAAGCGATGTATCGCTCGTCACTCATCGCACATACACACACACGTCACCAAAGTGCTGTAAAAAATGGCCTCCGTTGCTTTCTTGTGCACGTCTATTTCGTGTGCGTGTGTTTTTTACGTCGCTGCTATTCACAACAAATCATCCATCCTGCAAGCGAACACTGCACACTAACGCTTTCTGGCTGACACTAACGCACCCCAGCATGATAGTTATAGTTAGGGTGATTGCTTTGTTGGTAACACACCATAATTGTTCGACGACACGGAGAAAGAAGCTTAGAATAGTTGTAAAACTTCTGTACTGAATTTGTAAGTTTTGCTTCAGTCATATGAAATTGGGAAGTTTGTTACACATTCGGAAGGTAGATTAAAAGGAAGAATAGAGTCCCTTGGAGTCACGGGAAACGAGGGCGTGATCTCTGAAAAAAGATCATTTTTGAAGTGTTCAAAAACTCTATCCAATATCTGGAGACTATAATTAAATAGCCTAAACCAGGGGCCTCCAAGCTACGGCCCGCAGGCCGCATGTCCTCCCCAGAGATCCCAAGATATTCTTTCCGCTATGGGCTAGTCCACTCAAAGCGACCCGCCATCTAAAAATTTTCGAGTCTCCTGGGCTAAACGATACTCGCTATTGATTTAGAGTAGTTATGGGCGGGTCGACCCGAACCTATTGGGTCGGAGACATCCATAAGCGACCAAGTAGGTTCAGTAGGTGCACGGATTCCGGCAGGTGCAAGATAACATGAGCGACTCCGATCCGTGGGTGCAAGGAGTTCGGGTCGGACTCGGGTCGAAGTAGGTTCAGTAGGTTCAGTAGGTCCAGTAGGTCCAGGAGGTGCAATGATTCCGGTTGGTGCAAGCTACGATGTGCGACTCCGATCCGTGGGTGCAAGGAGTTCTGGTCGGAGCCCATCACTAATTTAAAGTTTTATTGGGTAAATGTACATTGGTCGAAATCGCAAGGTACGGCGTGTCGTGGACATGGAATCATCATATCCAAATAAACACTTACATTTTAAGCGATCTTTTTCCATTTTTTCAACAAAATGTGTTGCAAAAATAATTTCATATTATTCTTTGTAAAAGCACCCAATCGTGTAACAGTTACTCTGAGGGAAAACCCAACACATCGAACAATCAAAAACTCCATAATACTGTAGTTCTTAAGTCGTGTGCGCGTTTCCGGCGTGGCGTTTTGGTTCTTTTTTTATCTTTCCGTCAATAAACTGCACCACTAGCTTGAGGTTTTGTTTCGTCACTTTTCGCTTCGCTTACCACGAAACCTGTTTGCGTTTGATTCTGTTTGAAAGTTATGCAACAGGATGTTGGTGGGGGTTAGAAGCGTATTGGCCATCGAAAAAAGGGTTTTTTTACAATGGAATGTGTAAACCCTTGAGTTGGTGGAGATTTTGTTAATTTTAGAAAAGAATTTCATTTTTGTTTATTTCTTGTTGGGTGATTAATTTGTTGAATAATAGAAAAACGAAGATTTTTGATACTCTTCTATAGCGTCAAAGGTTTAATTATCAACTTAAAATGGGTTTTTAATTTCGATTCTTTTGAAAGTTTAAGTATCATTTTAAAAATAAAATATTTATAATTATCCTTTGCTTGTATGAACTAAAAAAAATTCCATCCAAAAAAGGTTAGGCCACCGAAAAAGCAAAAACATATCTAAATAAGCTCAAATGAACCCGACCAAAATGGTTTGAAAATAAACCATCGACATCAGTGTCAGAATGAAATAAGGCGAAAAGAAAAACATTCCTCTGTCGCCGCCCGTTTTACTCACGATGAGTTTCGTTGATGAGATCCCCGTGCATTTTGGGCCCCTTTTTGCTACTGTTGCTCATCTTTGCCAACTGACGCATTTACCTTCGTCAGACAACCCTCGACGCAGGGTTGCCAATTTTCCGTTTTCCAACACCCACAAACTCAGCCGGTGGTGGAGGGCGGTCTGGTCGAAATATTGTAACCGTCACGAAACAAAACGCTTCAGTGACTTTGGCGTATAATTATACTTCATCGCAACACCGAAAACTAGATGAAGTTACGTTGGATGGATGGTAATGTGTAACCGTAGCCAGCAACAGCTGACGACAACCCGGGGAACCCCTTTCGGTACAGGTGTGGCGCAACAATCTGCGATCGTACAAAACCCGTACGTTGCTGGAAAGCTGTTTGCTGCGGCTAATCAGCTTCACCAGACACGCTAATGAATGTATTTACCTAAACAGTGCAGTGGAAGACTATTTTGCAGCAGAACGCTTTCCCACTTCCGCCGAAGGATAGCTTCCACTTCCGGTCGGGCGGAAAAGTTGTTTTTTGGTAAATTTCGCGCGTGCTAAATTTTCATTTTGCTCCGTCGCTGTTATGGTTTTTTTTTTTTGGTTTGTTTTGGGCTGTGCACGTGAGTTTATTATTTTTAATTTTCCTCCGGGGAAAACATCCAACCAAGCGTTTCAATGAATGAACCTACTCGTACCACAAGCTTGGCCATGCCAACTCTGGTGTGTTGCACCAGCAGATCGTCTGTTTTCTATTTAGCGAAGCGCCATTTTCTGAATGAAGTAAATAAAAAAAGGGGAATAGACGACAAGAACAAAAAATCCAAACCCCACGACCGTTTAAAAAACCGGAAAACCAGCAACATGACATTGAAATGAGAATCTGCTTTTAACGCGCTACGTCAATCGTGTGTACATATGTTGCACACCGGAATGGTAGAAGAAATAAACGGATTTGTCCGAGGGGGTTTTTTTTGGTATAAATCACAGCAATAGAAATTTCGTCACAAATGCGCTTTAAGTGATGGGGGGGTGGGGGTATTTGATCGTGGTGTGGAAAAGCGTGTTTTTTTAACTTCTGTCCCATCACGTCACACATTTCATTCGCGTTAAAATTATCGACATGGGGAAATTAAATCCCAAGCCGATGGGTAGCTTTGTGTAGCTTTAATTTGTCCAACGAAAGCAGACCAATATCGCCAATATTAAATTTATGATCAATTTTTAGCGACTCACGTGCGATGGTAATAACAATTCTAATACGTCTATAAATTTGAAATTATAATTTTCATTAATTATAGACTTTTACCACGATAAAATGTCTAGGAAATTATATTAAATGTTTGCAAAATTAAATTTAAATAATTAAAATTAAATTCTTAATTTAATTTAATCTAACAGTGTCATGAAGAGAAAGAAGACATATTCTCACCTTCATCATACATTCTTCTTATTAAAATATTTTGAATAATTTTACGAAATTCTGTTAATAATACATTATTACTTTTCCTTTCGCTTTTTTTGTTTTTAACCGACATCAACAGATCATGAAAACAATGATCAAGAAGAGGTTGATTCCGATGAAGACTACATGTACCCAATGTCCCAGCCGAACCCCAACATTGACACAAACCGCATCGACGAGATACCGGCAAAGGAACCGAACATTAACGCGGTCCCATTGAAGTCGGCGCTGAAGAAGAAGGGTTCCAATCCGGGCACACCGACGCAAGACAACCGGGCGCTGGCGGTACGATACGATACAAATCCACCGGCTGCAGCCACGATCAAGTAAGTTCCGATTCTTTCCGTTCTATAGTAGCTGTTACGAAGGGCCGAAAGAGAGACAAGTTTATCCCCGTGTTACGAGTTCCCTCGCGAAGGTCAGACAATAGTGCAAGAAGGGTTTTTTTTTGTTTCGAAGTAGCAAGTTTTAGCTTTAGTTTCCACCCAAAACTTCACCCTTCAATTCTGGTTGTGTTGAACGTGCGCTCCCTACATTGTGAGGAACTTTCCGTTCAGGTGTAACTTGGTAGCAAGTAGATCCGAGCACGCGTTTCTCCATGCGTTTGTGGCACCGTCTAGTGTGGATTTGTTGAATCTCCTAGAGTTGTTAGACATTTATTGCTCGTCGTTCTTTTTTTTCTGTACTGGTGAACGTTTTGCAGTAGTTTCGTAGACTCATTCCCAGACTCCCTGCCAGAAAACGTTTTCAATGAGCTAGAAATCATCGAAGAATTCTCATCTAAACTGTACATTTTCCAAATGTCCTTATTCATTGAGTCAGCATCACAGTCCCTTAGTTAAAATTTCGATTTTCCCATTTTTCTCGTACAGATCAGAACAAGCCAAATATTTAAACTTTACTCTGAAAATAAGTTTTTGAAACTTTTGTTTTTAATCTCTTTTTACTTACTCCTGTCGTCTACTGTTTTCTCCTGTCTTACTCTCTGTTATCGTTCGTACTTGTACTTGTCCAATATTTCGTATCTTCTATTTCACAATTACTTATCTCTCTCTCTTTCACTCTCTCTTTTCTATGTTTCTCTGTTTGCCCCCCGTTTTTTTACGCGTGTGTAATGTAAACTATTCAACAAACAAAAAAACCAATATTCCTTTCTGTACATTTTAGGCCAGTTTTACGACCACGGATTAGAATATGGTAATTTCACAATTTAATGTTTTTTATTCCTCCTCCATTTGATTCCATTCCCTGTTTTTTTTTTTGGTTTTCATTTTACCGATTGCAACCCACCTAACCACACTTTTTTTACTGTGACATTTAATTGTTTTGTTTTGTTGTTTGGGTGACATGCATTATGTTTTCTATTTTCATTAATTCTTTAACTTTATGGAATGTTAATTGTTTTTGGTCGTGTGACTAACCTTTTGTTTCGGTTTCTCCTGTTTTCATCTCTACACGCTGAAATGTACGAAACTGCGCTGTTTGTTAATATTTTCACAATTTTTTTTTTTGATTTTTGCTTTTGCATCGCATATAAATCTGGACCACCACCACTATACAGCACCATATTACAAACTAAAACTTTGTTTGAAGCGTCACAATTTCCATGCCCATTTTTCCTATAGATGTTCCACCGCGCGAATGTAATCGCTTTGGCCCGTGCTTTCTGTCACGTGCTGGCTTTTTTTACTTGCGGCACGTACAGCTTCCGTAGCATTAATTGGATTAGCATTCACGCTTGTCACGTCTAGCAAAGTGCAGCTTTTAGTTCGCTTCCCTTGCACATGGCCTTGACAGCAGGTGCGTGTGTCTCAGATCAACACAAGTGCACTAGTGGTGTCGCATTAAGGCACAATAAAAATAGTAGTAATCGTGTATATGCTGCTAGATGTTTGTGAGCTAATTGAAATAGCTGACAACCCACGCTCCTTCCAACCGGAATGGACGATTTATGTGCAAGTGGCACAATATATATTTATGTGAGGATATGTGAAGAGGACATAACAAAAGTCCCTTATGTCACTGTAGCACATAAAAGTAGCTCAAGAAGAAAGATTCGGGAAGAAAGATTCGGGAAGAAAGATACCCCAAAAATTCGTTCCAACAATCTTTTAATCCAAACAAGATTACCAAGACGTCGTTTGTGCCGGCAGCTAAAACTGAAATGATGGCAGAACTTCATTACTGTGACGTCCGGACAAGGTATATGCGGAAGATACGGCATCACAGTTTAAGCTTGACTAAGCATCCTTTAGATCGTCGGTAGATATATTGTTAAATATGTATGTCAACTGAAACTACTGGAGCTGTATAATGGTTCTTTTGATACAGTTGTTTTTGCTACCAAGCAAAAGGTTCAATATTGAGTTCGCTCAATAGTTATTTACCAACTTACCAACGACAGGGTGGTAAACAGTGTTTTCGCAAAGAAATACAAACTATTTGCTTGCAACACAAAACATCTCAACATTGTACAAAAGACGGTACGCACAAGGGAAAGTTTCTTCCAAAGCAAAGAAGCGTCACCATTTTAGGCAGACCCAGAACCCAGGATGGACACGTATAACAAATCACTCGAATTAATTTTCCCCATTTTCATCCAAGCGTTCAAAGAGCTTTTGCTGTGAAACATTGTTAAGGCTTTCTCGTGATGGTTTTGCTTTAATATTTAAGGGGAATTCATTCAATTCTAAACCCAAAAAACTTTCGTTGTCCATTTCCACAAGCCAAATGGTAAAAAGTTTCCACACAAGAACATAACTGACCTGTTGTCTCTTTGGTGGACAAATTGTGCTTTCTTATCCTTTTTAGCCCTTTCAAAACAAACGCTCGTTAGTTTCTGGTTGAACCCGTGTGTAAAGGACTTGTGCTTTTGTAAAGCCTTTCTTGGTTATGATTTAGGCAAGGGTTAGCGATGTCTTCTTCAAGAAGAAAAAAGACCATGACCGTCAGTTCTGCCTTTTATGATCCTATCAAGGGTGACAAATTTAAGGTGAAATAAATTTCAGGTGTTGCTGGTTGGGCTTTTGCTCATTGTCTCTTCACGTCAAGTACAAGGGATATCATCTTTCGGGTTGATGATCACTATCACACGCTTGTTTTATATCATTTTTTTAAGCAGTGGTACTGTTTTGAAATAGTGTTGTGCTTATTGAATCTTTTGAAAAGAGTCATTTATATGAATCTTTTGAAAAGAGTCATTTATATAAATCTTTTGAAAAGAGTCATTTATGTGAATCTTCACTGAAGAGTTAAGTCATGAGGTGACTCTCACAATATCAATTTTCATAAATTCAAGTGAATCTTCATCGATTCATTGATTCATCGATTCCTGATCATTCGCTGCCAAAAAACTTGGGGGAGGGGGAGGGTGAGGGGAATGATGGGAATGACTTATTCCAAAGTTGCCACACCGAGGGTGGAGGGGCAACCACATAAATAATCGGGCTGTTCCGAAACTGTAAGGAATCATAATTCATTGAGGATTCATGAATCTTCAGGAAAGAGATTCAGAGTCAGTTATTCAGTTCAAAGATTCGTTCAGATTCATGAATCTCAATGAGATTCACCCAACACTACTTTGAATATTGTGTTTTTTGGTATAAAACCTATCAAAAATGGTAGATTTGTTATTAAAAATTACAAGGATTGTTTGTAGGAAAACCAAACTAAAATGTATCCAGATATAAATGCGAAAGAAAATGTTTCACAATGCACCCTTCCTGTTCGTTACCGTTAAAAATGGTTAATTTAAATATTATCTGTAAAGGACTTAAAAATTCAAAACCCGAGGTGTAAAGGTGTGTTCGAATATCCTAACCTCAACCAAGGTTACTACCAATTTCTTCCTTAGCTGTATGGAATGAAAGAGTTTTTATTTAACTCGTTACAAGACTTCTAACTAACTAGAAACTTCTCATAATGAACCGTGTTGTTGCTAAACAATATTTATCATGTTCTGGTCCATCGTCCACTTTCGTAAACATAACAAGCATACTCAACACCACCAGCACCAGGATTTGCAGGTGATGAAAAACAAGCCACGATCCTTTCTTTCCAAACTCTTTTTAAGCAAGCAAAGATTACCAAGCGGTGTAGATGAAAAATAATTGGGAAGTGTGTTCGAGACTCGCAGAATAACGTTTTCGTACGTTTTTGCGGTAAGGAAATAAGCACGTTATGATTTATGCACGAACACACACACCGAGCGCTAATGATGGATCTTGTTGCGGCAAAGTAAAAAAAATATCATTTGAAAATAGAATCACGTGCGCAGCTCAACTTGCATTTTGTTTCGTTATTTAACATCGCACCAACGCCCCCTGCCATCGGTTTCTCCGGACACCGGTGGAAACTGTTGGATTATATTTCAGCCTACGTGTTTGTCTGTGTATCTGTGGTACAGAATGAAGCTTTCCTTTGAACATTTTTATCTACTTGCCGTTTGTTTGCAACACGTTTTTCTCCTAGTAGAGAAAGAGATAGTTTGAGGTGCAAAAGACGCATATTAATGCCATGTATCTTGCGTAGGCTGTATCTGATTTTGATGATGTACATAAATCTATAACGATACGTGTAGTAGCACTCTCCAAGAAGCCCAACCCAACTGGTTTTGGGGCCCAGATGCGATGGCGTAAAGTGTTAATTTCCTTCTACAAACGGCCTCAGGCCAACTAACACCATATCTTGCCACCTTGGGGGGAGGTGAATAAACAAAACACAAAGAAAGTCGACAGGAACGTACAGCTTTTGCTGTGTACGTTATCCGATCTGGTAAACGTTCGTAAATGTTCTTACTTGTGTGAGGCTCTGGTGCATGTCACTCCAAGGCATTCAATTTACACTTTGAACAGAACATATCCGGAAGGAATTGGTTGCGCTTTTCGCTGGCAAAGCGACATTGGTGTTGGGTAGCTAAAAATATTAAATTGTAACAACTTGATCGTACTACTGAGCATGATATTCTTCATTCATGAAGGAGTTTAATAATATTATACTTACTTTACTTTTTGCAACACTGTAACACATTTCTCTTCAGCATCATTTTCACATGCCGATAATGAATCTGGCGTTAGACAAAACCGCGCAAAGAGTCTTCATTATACCGCACAGTGGATTTAGTGTTCTCATGCGAATCCATCAAAAGTCCTGGAGGGCAGTGCATTGCACACATTGAGTAAAAAGAAAACCCAAGAACAAAAGTAAATCAACTCCATCAAACCATTGTTGGGAAGCATCGAATGGTTTTTACTGTTTAGTGTCTAAGGACCCTTTAAGGTTGTCCTATGTGAGTACCGTCGTTGCTCCGTGTACTATAACTACTGGTACGTGTTCCATTATATACATTATATGCTTCCTTAAGTCATTGCTTCCTTTTTCCTTTACCAGACGGATAGTAAACTTGATTACTTCTTCGTAAAATGCGACCGGAACGCGATTATGTCAACGTTACTAGACACGTGACATTAAGAACCTGTCAGACATTGGAGACTTACGCTGTCCAAGTGTCGTTAGCTGAAGCTTTAGTGTACGTCTGGTACTTGGGATATAAAAAAAATAAGTCCAAAGTTTGTTCCATTCTCATAAAAGTCATAAGGGAAAAAGTTAATCATTTCTTAATTTATAGTTGAAAGTTTCGAATTTCTCGATATTAAAGTAAACTCTTTTTAAAGTACACTCCCGACTGAGGTGTCACAATGTTTGCCGAGAATAAATTATCCCTATACTCAGCTTAATGTTTCGTAACGCTTGTACACATCAAACAATGAACCCTGCCGGTGTATACTCTAAACTCTATTACTACAATTAATTGAGGACCCCCCCAAAAGTAGAGAGATCTCGCATCATTCTCTTTCACTCTCGGGACTTTCCAAAGCTTATAGCAATGGTTCATAGTATGCCACTCTCCAACAAACCCCCTGGACGGATTAAAATTTGAATAATTAATCTCAACAAACTACCTCCAAACAAGTCGGTGTGGAATAAAACTATAAATGATACGAACATCAGTGCCCGTTGGGGGGCACTTGCATTAGAACGAGTGTAAAGGAATCGGGGCAAAGAGGGGAGTTATCGTTTCGTACATGCTCCATGATGGCAAGCGTATCTCGCTGGGGATGTAAATTAATGTTCATTCCCGTTTGTTAGTGTTCTCTTCCGATTTGGTTCCATCCTGTCAACTACACGCGCCCGGTACCCGTGCACTTCTGGGTGGGTGGGTTGCACTTCTGTCGAGTTGCAAAATTGATATCCGGCCACGCTTAGTCTGGTAACTCGTTCCGTTTGTTACCGGTTAGTCAACGATACCCTCGAACGAAAGCTCGTTTTTCTTCCCATTCTTCGTCAGTTGGGTTGTCTGCTAGAGGCGCATACATACGTCCTCAGTCGTTGGAAAACGATAACATTCTCCCACCCAAAAAAAACCCTCCCGTTGGGCGTCTACTTTTTGGGAAACCATTAGCGCGATGAAAGCGAAGGAAATCACACCACAAAAGCCACTATTATTTGTGCAAGTATATGATAAATTATTCCATTATAATGATAATGTCTTTGGACTTTTTACATCCTCCCATCCACACCGCATTTACACCTGTGTGCTTCCGGCTGCGGTGGTAAGGTATGTTGTGACATGAGGATCAGTAAAACGATGTGCTTCTTCGCGCCCTTTGCTAGTGAAGGATGCTCTTTTTGGAGGGAAAGCTTAAGAGATATTCCATTACTTACAACTTCAATGAGCATTTGTGTTCTTAAGCGCGCTGCCAAGAAAGCGACACTCCCAAAACCCTCCCTAAAAAGGGCCAAAGGATGTTAAAATTCATTCCATCGACAATGTCCGTTTGCCAACGTCCGCTCTCCTCCGAAAACGTTCCGAAAACATTCCTGGCGTGTATCTTTCACAGGCACACATTTGCAATTCGAAAAGGGATGTCTTCTTCTTCAATACCCCTTTTCGGACAACTTCTTGGTGGAATAAATTCTTGTCTAAGACACAGACGCCTCGTCACAGCAGAAAGCTTCAAGAGAGTTTTGTGTCTAGTACGGAACCAGTCATGCAAATTCAGCGTTGTTACTGATCTTTGTACGAATGATTAATTATCTACTTCTGCACGGTGTCCGAGCTAGGAAGGATGCCGTGAGATGTGAGAACAGTCGTGCCGAATGGCAGATGCTTTGTGTTTTCCAATACAATGCGCCCAAAAATTTCATCATTGTTAATTACGGCACAAAACGGCACAAAGGAAAACACAAATAGTTCGTAATCTTGAAGAAAAACAGATCGCATTTAAGGCAACATATAAAAGCTAATGGCAATTCACATTATAAATCCAGCAAACCGAAACACATTGCATGCGCTTCTAAAAGTTCTAAACTAGTTAAATAAGTACAAAATAACAAATCAATTTTGTTGAACATTTTGTTTGGTTATGTTTGGGTTTTTTTTGTTTTATATTTAATACTTTCCATTTAATACTACATCAGATATGGTTTGATTTCTTTTCCACACAATGGATATGCCTGTTATGTAAATTGTGTTATGATTTAAAGCATCCATTAATGTATCTTTTTCTGGAAACATACAATAACCAACGTGTAATCTTTTTGCCATTGACAGCAATAAAGCATCACACAGTTCCTTTCCCAATTTCTTCAATTCAGCAGATATTTGTTTAATGTAATGTAAATTAATTCAATTTCTTTGCTTTCCCCACAACCCTGTGCCTGTACTTCGCAATGGTCACTCTACAGTTCCCGACCGATGCGTTTCCAAATTGGCCTACCGAGCACGATGGAGAACAAGGAAAATGCTCGTCCGTTCGTGATCCGCGAGACTGGCGATGATTGTGATCAGTCCGATGGGCCAATCTGTTACCGCGACGAAGATGCGGACCGTGCGGCTAAAATTGCACGCAAGGAAAGCCTCTCGATAAAGCTAGCGCTAAGACCGGACCGGCAGGAACTGATCAACCGGAACATTCTACAGCTGCAATCGGACAACGAGAAGCAAGAATCGAAGGAAGCGATCGGTGCCCGGCTAATCCGCCGGCTGTCAATGCGCCCCACAGCGGAAGAACTGGTCGAGCGTAACATTCTCAAAAGTAAGTAAAATCGAGCCGGGAAAATCTGGGAAATGTTCCGAAAAGTGCTAACCTGTGAAAAACTTATTATCCTGCTAGCTCAATCACCGGCGGAGGAGAAGAAACAAAAGGAGGAAAAGAAACGCTATCTGCTGCGGAAGCTCAGTTTCCGGCCGACAGTCGATGAGCTGAAGGAGAAGAAAATTATTCGCTTCAATGATTACATTGAGGTGACGCAGGCCCACGATTACGACCGGCGGGCAGACAAACCGTGGACACGCTTGACACCGAAAGACAAGGCCGCCATCCGTAAGGAATTGAACGAGTTCAAAAGCTCCGAAATGGCCGTGCACGAAGGTAGTCGACATCTTACCAGGTAGGTTGTGTTGAGCTTGCGGCGCAAACGAGTATGGACATTAAACATTTTATTTCTCATTTCTAGGTTTCATAGGCCATGACAACTGCAAGGAAGGGCCGAACAGTGCAAGCAATTTGCCATTCATTACGTTTTACATTTCTCATTAGAAATTACTACCATGCAGCGGCTGACCGTGTACATATGAGCAGTGCAGTATACAGCTAATCCAGCGATCTTGTCGTCGATAAGCAACACTGGCCTACCACATCGGTTGGGGGGTTTTTTTTTTTTGGACAAACAGAGGACAATATCCGGCAGATGGTAACGAATGCAACCATTTTTTGTTTGTGTCGCCTGCAAACACTCGATTAACGATTAACATCCAGCAGTGGCAATGCAGAGCAAACCTTGCTAGAGAGTGTTTTCCGCTTTACAACTATTGAAAGCTGGCTGTCCTCCCCCATAGGGGGGACGTATCCTCAAGCAAGGCCTGTACTGGTTAATTAGTATTTCCCACCACACGTCGTCAACTTTTAGATTCCAACATCCAAACATTTCCAATCCGGTATCCCGACCAATGCCAATTGATTCCTCGACGGCCATTTGAGCGGGATGAACAACAACAGGGGGCGACGAAGAGTATAATTTTATCATCCGAACACCTGATTGACGCTCTACTTACACAGCGGTAGTTCCGAAGTTCGAGTTCGATTGTATGCGCGCCCGTGACAAATTCCTCCGCGTAGAGAAAGGCTACTCAACTACGACTGTTCGACTGTCACAGTTCGTTTGCGTGTTGTTTTGTATTTTGTAATGTAAAGCCATGAGTTCTTGCGGCAGCCATAATGTATCAACATACCTGGGTAAAGATCATACAAAGATCACATACACACATACACACACACGTCTGAACGCGAGATGCTGAACTGCATAGATGTGCAATTAATAGCTTCTAAAACACTGAAATGCTAAGTAAATTTCAATCAAATTCATTTGCAAATTCCGTTGTACAACAAAGCAAAAAAAAGAAAGAAAGATACAAACAGCGCAAGAAAGCGTTACGGTTGCGCGTAGTAAATGTGTAGCAAACAACAAAAAGCATGGCGCATGTCACACAACACGTGAAACAACATCCAGCGTAAAATGGAAACAAAAGGAAACAAAACAAAATCCACAATTTGGGAAGAAACAAAAAAACAAAATGGCAAGATAAAATTGTTTTGTGAAGTAGAAAACAAAAAAAAACATAAATGAGAATAATCATACTGTGATAATGTTGATGACGTTATTAGAATGTTACCGACAAGGTGGAAATGAGCATGAAATGTATGTAAAGAGAGAGAGAGAGAGAGAGAGAGAGCGAAAGAGGGAAAGGGAGGGGAAGAGGGGATGGACACATTTTGGAACATGTGGAAGAATGGAATGTAGTTGCGAAGATGAGTTTAGCTATTCGGTACTAGAGACGTTTGCAAAGGAACAAAAAAATGCGAATAAACGATGAGAGGAACACAATAGAAGCGAGAAACCCTAACATCACATCTGGTGATGATGCTGTGTTTGGTGATGCGTGTTTAGAACGGAATGACGAATGGAAACACATTTAGGTATGCTCACCAGGTTGAGCACATATGGCAGTAATCACAGCTTAATGTGAGTTTTTAGCAATATATAGGCACCGGACAATGTATATGGCACAGCAAATGTGTGGGACAGGCAGTAGGGGCAGCAGCAGCAGCAGCAGCAGCAACAGGCAAGGGGAAAATCCATCAAATCCAGTGAAGATTCGGGAGCCAAATACACATCTGGACTGCAAATCGTCTTGGTGGAAAAGATAGAGAGAAAAGTTGTATTTTGCAATAGAAAACTTATGTTGATATATTACACGGTGCAGTAAGGGCAGATATTCCATACAATATCCTGCTTGCAGGATCTTCAGGACACCTGCACTCAGATACAAAAGAAAGGGGAAAGTATCCTTCGTCTGTTGATGAATGTTGGCCATTGCCAAATTGGTGATAGTGCTGCATATGAGTAATACTACTGCTACTACTACTACTACTACTACTGCTATTACTACTATCGCTAACACAACCACCAGATACCAGAGCAAACAAAAAAAACACACAGACAAAAGAAACGAATTCATTACATTGTACATATCCTGCGAATGCAGCGGACGGCAGCAAGAGTTTTGATCCTCGGGTGCGAACGTATTATAAATCCGGAAGGATATGCGCATATTATTAGCATGCACGAAGCAACGAGCGATGAAGAATCGGTGTTTAAACTTAGAACAAAAAACCTTTACCCATAGAAGAACTTGGAATCGAATGCTTGGAAAGCTCCTTCACATCACGCCGAACGCGTGATAGACGACAATGTAAATCCATTGTAGCATTCAAATTTGAACAAAACACTTATAGAAAGAGAGAGAGTAAGAGAGAAAGAGAATGATTAAAAATGTTTACGCGATAACCTTAACATGGAGGGAAAAAATAAAATGGAGAAAGAATAGATGTCAAACGAAAGAAGGATAAAAACAACGAGACAACTAAGGGGGAAAAAAGTGGTAAGTGACCAGAAGAATAGGACATTTTGATAATAAAGATATATTCATCTTCTCTGAGAGAGCTGATAAGCAACTGTTTACTTCAGTAATCAAAAACAAAAGTCTTCAACAGTCGGAGTGAGAGAAAGTACATGAACGTGTAAACAACATCTGTCCACGACAGATACTAAGAGTTGGTAATTAGTAATTGAAAAAAACAAAAAAAAAACAAACACAAGTGAAACGAACGAACTGCAAATTTCGGCTGATAACAAGAACTAAAATGACATACGGGAAACAGAAAGCGAAAAGCAATTGCAAAGCGATGTGTAAGATACGAACATTCGACAACAGATATTGTCCTCAAACCTAGTAGAACCGTTTTTCTCCTGAGTTGCGGTTGGAAGCAACTAAAACGATGAGTTCGACAACGATAACTGGGCTTTTGCGGGGAGGGAATGGCGGAACCACACACAAAAAATAAAGCATTAACTAAACCATAACCATAATCAAGCATTAAAAGGCATTTTGGGTGAGCCAAAAACAAAAAAAAAAAGATATTTGTAGCAAAAACGGTGTGCATTCATAGTGCATCAAGATATCTCCAGAACACAACACACACACATACAACTCGGCGGCCCACGGCCCATAACAAACGTGAATGTTGGAACCGTGCCGGTAGATGGCTCTCGCTTGGACTGAGTAACGTTCTTTGGGCGGCCACAATATTATTTCTGTTTTTATCAATTTTGTGGCTCTTGAGGGGTTTTTTTTTCTTTTTGGGGCACGAACCGGAAATTTGCACTTAAAGATGGAAAGTTCCAAAAAAAGGGTTCCCATAGTGTCGTGCTAAATGTTCGGCCTAACTCTCACACACATACGTAGGTTCGTTGTTGCACGCTAAACATGATGCAAAAGATAAGAAATCCTACCGAAAGCTTCCTATTGATTGATTGGCCTGATAGGTTATGAAATACTTGTGCTTCGAGGCACAATCATTTTCAATTCTGCCCCTTTGTGTGGTCAGGATCCTGATCCTGTTCTTTTTTCTAAATTGCAATGGGAAATGTTTTCCTACAAACCCAAACGAACGTGGCGGCCATTCACGCCAACTGAAATGATCTTTGGATACTTCTTTCCGTGCTCGAAGCGTAAACAAAACCTTCCAAAATCGATTACCCAGCACACCCTCACCCAACCACACACAAAAAAGGAAACATCCAAATTGCATAACCAAGTGAAGGGAGAAGATGAAATATGAATTATGAATAAAAGAAAAATTTCAATGCAGAAGTAACGGAATAGAAACAACGTTAGGTTTTAAGTGTAATACGTATAAATATATATATGAATATATATATTAATATCGATTAATAAAACAGCAAGAAACGTTGAAGTGACAAAAGTGGAAACCGACGAGTGAAGGCAAAAAAGGGGATTAGTATAGCAGGGAAGGGAAGAAGAATGTGTTTGTAGCAAAAAATAGGGGCGGTTACGGTAAACCGTTGACAAAAAACAAGGACGCGACGTGTGTCCGGAGCGAAACAAATCAATAATTTGTTAAGACAAACAAACAAACAACAAAAGAACACAAAACAAGTAACGACAAATAAAAGAAGAAAAAACGATAAGAAAGGTGTATCTTTTACTGAAAGCGATTGTGATTTGTGGGATTTGTGGTAAGTATCTCCCTGTGTTCTGCATTGCCCTCGCATTCCGATATCGGCTCTTTTGGTGGCTCTTTGCAGACTGCTTTAACCATAGATAGGTTATCAACTAACTGTTCAATAGAAATACAATGGAGCACTGATTATCCGGGTACCTTTTATCCGGTTGTCTCATTATCCGTGCAGCTTCTGACATGACAGCTTCATATCGAATCCAGCCATGTTTTTTTTAATGCATGAGATCTGAGGTGCGTTTATACTCGTGCGTACTTTCCAAGGAACAGGACGTACGCATATGTGTATACTGTGTATAAGAGTAATAGATATCTGGAAAAAATACCATATTTTCATTGGCTCAGACTCCTATAGATTTCAACTCTGCAAAATCGTATGCTGATATGAGTTGTTAGAATTCGTGGACAGCAAGGACAGCTACTTAATCGTAGGAAAAAAGAGAGCAAATATTAAAATGTATTATATAAACGCATACCTGTCAACCAAACCTTATGAACCTTTTATCCGTGTTGTTCGATTATCCGGCCACCATTGAATCCCAACATGCCCGGATAATCGGTGCTCCGCTGTAGTCCCAAGGAGACTTGTTACGGGCCAATGGGGTCAGTGAGAGTGGAGCTTGTAAGATATACGTCAGGGGTAATAGTAAATCCCGTCTATACCGTTCCCCAGAATACAGGTTTTTCTATATCCTTCATAGAAAAATGCAGGACAGTCATACATGGCAGTCCAAGACATCCTCAAGAGACATCCTGAAGAGAATGATTAACAAGTCGAGACATTTAAAGTAAACTCCCGAAGGGCGTTACTGTATCCAATGTAATCGATTTTTGGAATTTCTACAGTTAATATATTTTTGTCATTCAAATACACAATTATTGCGGATATTTTTTACGATCGATAAAATTAAACCGTTGAATACATAATTTTCAGATTTGAATCTTTCATTGTACTCGGTGAGGTGAAGCAAAACTTCAACCACGTGAACTCACTTGCTCGCTCACAATTTGACAGCTTCATCTCACCGCCATCTTGTCACTTTATTCACAGCAAATACGACGTCGCGTACTCATCGCCCGGGCAGCGTGAGTCGTCGTGAGAGCCTTGAGGCGGCAAGTGTGCATAAAGACGCTTTTAGTAAAACGATTGTAATACGCAAGGTCCCTTTAGGAGACCAGGTCGAATATTAGCGAGTTTTGCCAAAATTCTTCTTCAGATATTTTGACATAAGCGGGTGGGGGTCTTAGGTTTACAACACTGGTTTTATGTGTATAGTCAATGTGTCATAATGCATAACAAAATAATGATGGTAAAATATACATATTACTCAAATCATTGGTACGAAATTGTTATTATTTTATCGATGTAAAATTTGTTCGAAGCATGCAAATATTTAAACATGGATTTTAACTTCTCTCTATCTCTCTTTTTGCCTTAACGTCCTCTAAGGCCAGCCAGCCATTTCTGACTTATTAAACTTATTTTTACCACGTAGTCGGATAATCAGTCCTTGCTACGTTTCGGATTAGATGTAAACTTATTTTACTTTAATTGATGCATGCACAGGGGGTGCAGTAGAAAGCTTCTTTTCCAGATGGGGTGTTACGCTATACCTGAAGATGTGATATGCGTTTTCTTTTTTATGCTGTATATGGCATTTATAGGTATACATGTTTGGAGCTTTCAAGAATAACTTTAACAAGATCAATCATATCAAACGTACCCTCCAGCCACCTTATCCCTTAAACATTTTTACCTAAAATGAAAATAGCGTTGCAATTCAAACAGTCGGTGTATCTTTGCTTAGGTATTTGGTATGCTGTCAAACGCCCCCACCCTTGTCAAACGATGTCTTCTTGTTTTACGTCTTCTTGAATGTCAAAATGCTCTACATTCCACCACCTGGTCTTTTTAAATAGCCTTGGTAATACGCTTCAATCTGTGAATATAACGTTAACGAGTGATTAGAACGACGCGATAGAATAGATTTGCAACGAAATCAAAGTGTAGTGAAGACATTTTATCATACTTTTGATAAAATAAATGTGGAATTTTGCAGTTTCGGCGTCTTTGTTGAGTTTAGTTATTTCTTCGGAAAAAGCATATTGAATTTTTCGTGCATAATAACGGTGCTACCCATTTACAGCAACTTCTCAGAAATAGGTTGCATTAAAACGCAAGTGCCGAATATATTAAGATTGGTTTTGTTGAAAACAAATAACGAATAAGTTAACACGATAGCATATTTGCATAGTTTTTTCTTTGCTACCTTGTACTACACTGGAAGGGAACGTCTTTTTCAAAATACAGACAAACAAAAAGCAAACTCCAAGGATTCTGAATTAGAAATTGTGAATTTTGCTGTGTGTACAGGTTGAAGGCGACACTGACACGTGCGGACGTGTTTGTTCTGGTTGTGAGAAAAAAAAACTTGTAACAAAAGCCAACAAAAACAACGTAAATTTTTCTGTGAATTGATTAATATGAAACAAAAGTTACGATTCGCACAACTGTTTAGTAGCACACACACGTGCGCATAAACATTTGTTCTACCCTTCGCACGCGGTCGTCATATTTTTCGAAATCGTATATCGTCCTGCGATTGCACGATATCACAAACACACTCAACCGCAAACGTCAAACTGTGTTGCTTGCGGTGTAAAAGCGCGCGTGAAGAGAGCGTACGAAAAGAGAGATAGAGCAAACTATACGTGTGTGCGTATGGTAAATGAATGCCAAAGCAGAAGAGAGAGAAGGAGAGAGAGAGAGTAAGATCTTTCAACTAAGTACAGCAGGTAAGAACAGCATGTATTGTACGGTACACCGCTGAACACATTTCATTGCCTGTGCCCCGTCGCAGCAGTGTGAATTTGTTGCCTATTTAAAAACGTAATTATTATATTTCGTTGTTTTGTTACAATTTCATTACAGTCTTTTAAGCAACAAGAAACATTACTCTTCACAGCTATTCACAAACATGGAGCCACCGTCGATGGGCAAGGCTTCGAAGCCAAACGTAACAGTCATCAAATCGATCATGATTCAACCACCGAATTGTGGTTCAAGATCGCAACAAAATGCGGGTGGACAACCGTCACTGATAAAACCAAACCCTACGAAAGGTTGGAAAAACTGTGGATTAATGCGTGGATCACGAATGTCGCTCGATTCGCGCGAATTATTAATCCGAGCTATGAAAACTAATCGTTCGCCTAGCGATGGCGCAGCCTCAAATATCCCTTCGCATCATGTAAAGCTAATGCCGGTTGACATCAACTCTATGCTTGACCAAAACGTGCAACTTACCATGCGGCATCTTCAATCGGCAGCCAAAGATCAGACGATCAAAGACCGTAGAAATTCGACATTTGAACAGAGAAAATATGATCTACGTCCCGATGTGAGCATCTTCAAAATTCCCCCGGTAAGTATATTCACACCTCTTTTTTGTGAATACGGATATTCCCTTTATTTTTATTGTTTTTCCCATATTTATTATCCTTTTTCGTGCTGTTTTTTTTCTTAATTTTCAACACGTAAACATTTTTTTTTTCGCGGAAACAAAATGTGCATTTTCACACACGGTTGTGTTCGAACGTGTGCGCCGCATTTCGTTGGGAGCGTGGAGAGCGCGAAACAACGTGTAATCGTACGTTTGCTGGTGTGTGCGTGTAATGTGTGGTAGCGGCGGTATGGACGCACTGACAGCAGCTGTCGCGAGCGTATCGCGCACTCTTTCCTTCGCCCGGCGCTGCATTGCGCTAAGGATGGGAAATGCTGACTGAAAACACGCAAAAACACGCACACACAAACACATAGAAAGACCGCCTTGAACAACCATTTAACAAACGGCAGTCAGCAGCAATAATCAGTGGAAAAGCAGTTCGGGTCTCTGATCAACGAGCGACTGATCGGATCGTTTGTGTGAAAAAGAAAAACCCTTCAGCAGCATAAACAAACACAGTGTAGCAAGAGGTAACCATCATCATCATCATAAAACAGTGTTGTTCCACGCGTGTTATCACACATTTTTCAATTGTTTTAAAACACGAAGTGGGGAACGTTCTTTGTATCTTCCACTCAGCAACACATGGTTGCGATGCCGTCGATAGAGTAGCGTGAGCAAAACGCAGCGGCTTCAGGGGCGGCATTTTACGTCAAAATTGTGTCGAATTGTGTGTCCTTTCCACGGTGAGACGGATTCCACGTCCAGTAGGTGATCGGATATTGGTGAATTTTTTGTATTCTGTGTGTCTCATTCCGTTTGATGCGCTATTGTTATTATTTGGGTGCTGTGTGTTGCAATTGTTTTTCGCCTGTGAGGGTACGTACTTTCATCGATACGGAGGCGCACAACTGTCAAAACGCTCGGTTGTTCGAATTGTTTCCATTCGTTATCAACTTGCTAACAAAAATTTATCATCTTTTTTTCCCTCCGGTAAAGCAATAGGCATGAGAAAGAGCAGCTACAATAACATATCACACGTACACGCACACACACACACACGGACACATTTGTGTCGCAACGCAGTACATCATCTAGTGTGCGAGAATGTGGCGAAGAAAATAACAAACAAATCCGAACAAATGTAGTGCATCGGTTAGCAGCAGTAGCAGCAGCAGCGTTACACACCAAAAAGGTTGCTTTAGCTTATCTTATGTGAAAAAGGCATTACAATGCTCTTCTCCCCGAATGGTGGTCATCGTTACCCGTTACACCCCCGGTTACCAATGAAAACACACGTCACGTTGTCAGCGCTATTTCAACCATCATCGTCTCAAAAAATGCTGCTCCCAATTCGCAATGAAAAACAAAGAAACAACTCAAGCAACTTTGATTGGGGGAAAGAAAAAAAACACAGTCGCGTGAGATATTGATAAACGGCAAAAATAATAGAATAACGTTAAGCACACACACACACACAGATGGCGAAAAATCCGTATCGGCAGCAGGTGTTGTGAATTCAATTGAATGTACGGCAGATAGAAATAAGATCTATTTGTGCATTCACAGATGCACTTTCTGAGGGAGGGAAACGAAGAAGCAGAAGAAGAAAAAGGCAAATCTTCGCAGCACAAAAGCAGCCATACAGTAACGCACACATCGCGCACACCGAAGCAATCGAAGCTTGCCCTTAACGTGTGTGAAAGAAAGTTTACTGAATTTCGTAATCCACAGTCAGTGTCGTGCGAATGCCAACAACAACAAGTGGCTCTGAATTGGTGACTTTCTTATGATGGTCGTCGTCGACGACAAGAAAAGGGAAAACATCTTTTAACGTGTTTGTAACGCTAAATAACGTTCATAACGCCTGGCGATCGTTTTTTTACGCATTTACGCAAAAAGGATAATACTCGGCAACACGTTGATCTCTCAACCCTTGACAGCGGTGGAATGCGTTGCCATTGGAAACGAGGCCCGTCCTTCAAAAAAACACACACACACACATTTGTTCCTTTTTGAAGGGTGCAAAAATATGTATAAAAATGGTAACTGATAAAACTGCATCCTTGGTGTATGCATTTGCTATATTTTAATAAGGTCACACAACTGCTCTGTGCACGCGGTGGATCCCTTTTACCGGACGCGTTGTGGATGTGTAACGCGCTTCACAAGCGCGTAACGTACCCAATACCGAATCAAACCCGACGAAGGTCGCTAGAGCGAGAGAGAAAGCACACAAACAGACGCAGCACGCGCGCCTCTAGCGTTCGCTCTCTCTCTTTTGCTCGCCCACTTTTTTGGGGCGGGAGGGCGCTCTTTTACCTTCGTCGAAAGCGAACGGTCCACGGGTACGTTTGTGTGTGCATGGACCGGGGGGCCAATGCGTACGTGTGTTTTCTGGTTTTCTGCTCTGGCAAGCAAAGTGTACTACACAGCACATACGCGTGGTCAAACGAAATCAGGTTCCCTTTCGCGCAAGGGTCTGTCGACGCTGTCGCGTGTGGTTGCCTTTTCTGTTTGCAGCAGTACGAGTTCTACTAGCACCGGAATCTGTGACTGAACAAAAGTGAAGCAAAAAATCGCACGAAACGTGACAAAAACCTTCCGCTGTGTAGTAGAATTGTACTTCCAGCAGGAAATCGTTCGATCCGTTTTTGGCTGGAATAGTTACGCTTTTAGGTTCATTAAAGAAAAGACCCTTTACTAAACGCTAAACGCCACCTGAGAAACATGGTTTGTCCTTCGGGATAAAATGTGAACGCGGAATTATTGGCCCCCCTGTTTTCCTGGTGGGGGAAAACGTAATGAAACGAAAAAACAGTACGACGAGTGTCTGCCTGCAACTGGTTTCATTTTCACCGAACGTGCACGTTACCCCCCCAATTGCACAACCTTGATAAGTGTGTGGCAATATTCAAGCATGGCCATCATCACCTCATCCAACAATCGTTAAAAATTCGGGTAAGTGTACTTTACCACTAAACCGTGTAATAATCCACATTTAATCACAATTTTTCTATTCTGTCACAGGACAAAACCCCCCCAGGCAGTCCGATTTTTTGGTGCCATTTTGCTGCTATCCCTGGGCTGAAAAAGGGAAAACAACCGTCAGCAAAGGCACACACATCTCGCACAAGCCACGTTTGACAAAGCAAAACGTTGCTGGTAACACTCAGTGTTCGGTCCGCAGTACCCAAAAAGATCGTTACCGCCAGCCACAACCTTCTTCCTTTCCTCGTTTGCGTGTGGTGGAAAATTGGTAAAATAATTTATGCGCCCTCTCTGCTTCATACGCAACCCGTTTATATATTGTACATAGAAGCAGTGCAAAATGAATGCAAGAAAAAAAAAGCGATATAATCTTCGCATCATCTTATCATTTCCGCAAAAACCGGCCGCACCCTCTCCCGACGTCCCACGCGGATTACGCGGCGTTAGCATCGCAAGAATCGATCCACGATCCGGTATCACTTTTATATGGAAGTTACACGAAATGCTTTTTGCTGCATGTTATCAGATGTTTAGGGATGATAGAGACACACAAGTGCTGAGAGCAATAAACTGCTGTGTTGTGAATTAAAGTGCGCCTAGTGTAGTGTTGTAGTCCGCATTCCATTCATGCACGAATTCGTGACGTGAAATAGTCACCGTGTGGCGTGGTTCAATCGTTCAAGTTAATATAAAAAAAACTGTGATGTGGTTCTGATTGTCATTTAATTCTAATAACACCGCGCGGTGAATGTGAATTTAAGAAATGTTTTTTTTTGGTTTTAGAAAGCTTCTAACATTCTTACCCGTAACGCATCTGTCAACAACAAACGTGTGTTTCGCGTTACCCATTTTTGGCAGTGTACGTAACTCATGTGATTCTTTCTAGTTTTGAAAGTTCGTGAAACACGCAGCAATACCTGGGTGGCGTATATGACGCATAATGTTTTTGGTGGATTCGTCATCCATACGCATTTTTGGTCCGTTTGGTCGCGGACCAGCCGCGGATCGGTTTTTGACCGTAATTTGACAGAACATGGCGGCATGTGATGCAGCCGGAAGAGTGTGAGTGGTGTGGATGCTGCGGCTGCGAATGATCTAACTTTGCGAGCTCTAAGGCAAACTAGCCTTGAAGATCAGTTTGGTGGTCAGGCCCTCACATCGGTTTGGGCTGAGATAACACATGAAAATTACATCGAATAAACAAATGTCACAACTCGTGCTGTGCGTGACTTGACCAGCGAACATTATTGAGAGCAATAGTGACAGTGTTGTCAGCATGGTTACGGAAAAGTATTATAATATTTTAAATGTTTGTGTGATTCGTTCTTAAAAAATGAAGCAAACAGTGTCACGGTGCTGTAGAATCGCGGCGACAAGGTAATGGAATCGTACGGCAAATTTGTGACCGTCTCTTCTTTGTCTTTCGTACGCATTTCAGCTCTACGTAGCGTAGTGACAATTGTTCATTGTGCCCTGATTACAACAATAACAGCTGAGAAACCGTTTTCAAAGCAAATACAGTTCCAATGTGTAAAGTATATGTCACATGGCATATACGCACATTAGGCTGGCTCTCTCTTTCTAGCTGCACTTTGTGTGTGTGTATATGTGTTAGTACGATGCACCGATAGTGCATCAAACCACCAACACTGTCGATAATATTGTGTCCAAAATGCATATATAACACGCGTAAGGGCTACTAAACAGGTGAAATATCCTACCGAACCGTAAAAGAAGATTTAATTCCTGTAGCAGCCGTCTATTATTGTATTGTTTATGTGACACGTGGTACCAGAAGGATAACACAAAAAAGCAATATGTATAGGAGAATAATAAAAAAAGAAACGCAAAAGCTGAATTGTTGAAAGAATGTTGAAAAGTATACGGAACAATAGTAAAAGCATTTTAAAACATGACTAATTCTGGTGTTTTTTCCCCCCTATTGCAGGTTCGTGATACCACTGTGCAGGTTCCAAAAGCGAGCGCGATGTCTTACCAGCAGGTGAAAAACGTTCAGTCGACAATCGTGAAACCAAATCCTGCACCACCGGGTTTACCGATCACCAACACAACCGTATTAATGCCACCGACCGGCGGCGCGTCCAGCACGATTAATGATTTGAAGTTTTTTGCTGGCACAACACCGACAACAGCGACGTCCGGCGGTTTGAGGATGTATCGTCCAATTGCACCGAAACCGGCAGGAACTGCTGGATCATCGATACTGCTATCGCCAACCGTCACTATTAGTCCAACGGCTGCTGCAATGGTTACGGACGGTGGAATGAATGCTGCGAGCGGAGGAATCATTTCGAACGGCGTTGTACCGTCGTCAATGGTGATGCAAACGGTTTTACCATCGCATTTGCAACCGACCAACCACCAACAGCTGGAACAACCACAACAGTCACAGCCACTGTACGCTGGTGCGTCCAAACTCGTGCTACCGTTCGGTACGACTATCAAGGTAACGCCACCGGGGATGCTTAATCAGCAGCCACCACTAGCAGCGCAGTCCAATGTCAACCCACAGCTACTCCATCAGCCACTCGTGCATACACCGACCGTACCGGTACTGCAGTCGCTCGGTACGATTTCCATCCCAAAACCACCACACCAACAGCATCCGCAGAAGTTGGTATTAAACGCAAGGCTTCCAATCGCTGCTACGTCAGCAGGCACGATCGTTCCGACGAATATACCTCCGTTGTATGTGCCCCCGAATAAGGCAACACTTGTGGCAACCGTTGCCAGCAAGCTTGATGGTGAAACACGCCGGATAATGGTTACGACGGGACCGGTCACCAACAACAGCATCATCAAGCGCCGTGTATCGTTGGCACCCGCCACTACGGTGGAACAGCAGGAGCTAAGGAAACCTATTAAAGCATTTCCAATCCCTGTGCTGAGTCCGTTTAAAGCACAAAATATCGTACAGCAACAGCAGCAGCAGCATTTGGAGCAGAATATCATTTCGGAGCAAAACAAAGATCCGGTGCCGGTTCCACTTCCTTCAAATGCTCCTCACTTTGTCGAACAGTGTGGCCAAAGGGCAAATGTGAATTTATCGCTCGAGTTAGAAAATGAACCAGCAGCTGCTGTTGCTCCCGGTACCGATGACGACGAGTTGTCGAACGATGATGGTCCCATGCTGGTGATGGATCTTGGTGAAACTAATGCGCCGGAGGTGAAACAGGGCGAGAAAAATATGCCATTCGGCGCGGGCATGAAACGGGCGGCCATTATTGCACAAGCAAACGGGGAAAATTTGGTAGAAGTTGATAATGATCATGACCTAAATGATCGTGCACCGCTGGATGAGCAATCGAATTTCTCCAACTTTGAAGGTTTACTATCGGAAAGGAATGTTTCTTCCCAACCGGAAGTAAGTAAAACACCGGAAAAGGCACCACAGGAACCTGGTGCAACCGGTTCTACCAGTACGAATGTAAGCCCCCGTTTACAGAAGCGTTCCTCTTCCGAACATCAACCGTCGAAGGTAAAACTGTGCTTTTCTGCCATTCCGCAGAAAAATCCAAATCGTCGCCGTTTTTCGGAGTTTGCTTTGGTACGACAACCACCGACCGGTGTTACTATTCCGTTCACAAACGAACATTACTATATACCGCTCGTTGCCAATCCACGCAAGATGGATCCAATTTCGCTGCTAATGAAAAATGAATCCAACATTAAATCCGCTGTTGCTGTGGAGCAAAATAAATCGGAACATTTAGTACCGCCAGCGCCACAACCATCTTCATCATCATCATCAGCACAGAACGTTTCGTTGCTGTGCAATGAAACGATTGATGTACCGAAACAGATTGAAGAAATGCTAACGAAACGGCCCCTTGTTCCGAAGCAAATCAAAACGGTGAACGAGGGTGGAAATGAGCTGTTCCAGGAATTAGTCTCCTTAGAGGAAATTAGCCGCGCAAAAAAGCAACGTTTGGCAAAGGAAAATAGTGTTGAGCGTAGTACCAACAGTCGATCGACATCGATGTCCTCCGACAGTAATGTGCCGGCGGGTAAGCACGCACCAAACACTCCGCTATCGGAATCGATTAAGAAAAGTACATCGGGATCGCGCGGTAGTGGTAAAAAGTCGTCTGCAGCATCGAATCAAATCACACCATCCGAATCTTCGGCAAGTCTTCTCGATGAGGGAGGCGTCGTATACGATACGTCGACCGTTGCCGATCATCTGCGCTGGTACGATGGTATCGGGTACCTTAGCGAAAGCAAGATGCATTTCGAATTCAACAAGTTTGGCATTGTGCAACCACTTTCCGACGAAGCGTACGATCGCCATTGCCAAACGGACGTGTATCGTGATATGCAGCTGAGGATTAGCGAACGGCCGCTACGGACGAACGAAAGGAACGCTCGCGAGGCGCATGATTTGTACAAGTGTGAGGTATGCCAGAAAAGTGGCTGTGCGGCTGAATTTGTAACACCGGATTACTGTAGCATCAGCTGTGTGCAGGCCAGCAGCAAACACGTTTTGCGCGATTACATCCTAAATTCTACGCACGCCCTGCAACAGGCGAATGGTTTGCTGAAGGAAAACCATTGCTTTGGTGGATCGGTGAATCGAAAAGTTCCTGTCAAGGCAGGACAGAAGCAGAAGAATCAGCGGCCCAAAAAGAAGCAACAAACGGTGAAGCAAAACGTGAAGAAAGCTACACCATCCTCACTAACGACGGCCTCTTCCACTAGTGATGAAGATTCGATGAGCTCTCTGAGCCTTAATTCTAGTGCCTTCCTGAAACGGCAGGCTTTGCGAGAATTGATGCCGGCATCGCTCGACGACAGTCCACCTCCTGCGTCTGCGGCACGATCTTCCGGTGCTGCTGCCGGTGCCACTGCATCCCCTGCCATCGATGGCGGTGAGGAAACAGAGTTCAACTGGAACCGTTATCTGAAAGTAATGAACGCCGAAGCGGCTCCGATCCATCTGTTTGGTCCCAATCCATTCCCATCGCTTGACACTGGGTCTAGCGCGAACAGGTTCCGCATCGGTATGAAGATGGAAGCGATTGATCCGGAGAATAATTCCCTATTTTGTGTCTGCACGGTGGCTGAGGTTCGTGGCTATCGTTTGAAGTTACACTTCGATGGCTATCCGAACGATTACGACTTCTGGGTGAACGCCAATTCCATAGACATCTTTCCACCCGGTTGGTGTCAGAAGACAAACCGTGTGCTGCAACCACCGGCCAGCTATATAGGGCAACCGTTCGATTGGGAAAGTTACCTGCAGGAAACGAACGGTCTCGTGCCAGAGAATGACATGTTTGTTCATCTGAATCGTAAGGTAAGATAAAATGCGCCCGAATGCGGGAGACCGTTTTTAATATATTGCCAATTTGTTAATTACAGAGCGATCGAAACAAGTTCGAAATAGGGATGGCAATAGAGGCGGATGATTTGAAAAAGTCGGGTAAAGTGTGTGTCGCTACGGTGGCGGACAAAATGGGCGATCGTATACTGATACACTTTGACGGTTGGGACAACCGGTACGACTATTGGGTGAGCATTCACTCCAACTACATTCATCCGGTTAACTGGCACAGGGAGAACAATGATAAAATTACTCCACCACCTGGTAAGTAGAATGTAGCTAGGACACCCCCCGTACAATGTAACTCACGGTTTAATACACTTTTACTCTTGCAGATTGGAACAAACCGTTCGATTGGGAAAAGTACATCCGTTACAAGTCACGGAACAATCTGGGGCCGAACAGTAAGGCGGAAAAGCCCTTGTTTAAGATACGCCCACCGATCTACTTCAAGCTGGGCCAACGGCTCGAGGTGGTAGACAGGAAGCAGAAAAAGTTGATTCGTCCTGCCAAGGTCGTTGCAATCGATGGTTACGAAGTGAGCCTTTGCTTTGAAGGTTGGCCACGGGAGTACGCTTTCTGGATTGAGGACGACAGTCCGGATTTGCATCCGATTAACTGGTGTGCCCGTACGAAGCATCCACTGGAACCGCCTCCAAGTATGTGTGAGATGGATGATTTAAAAACACAATTTTTATTTCTATTTTCTGATCGTTTTCTTCATTCGTTTGTAGATTGTCTACTGTCCACCGGTACGTTTGACGGTACGTGCGAGCTTAAGTTCTGCCTGAGCAGAGGCAATAGCAAGTTTTCGCAGAAAAAGTTCCACGACCGATCGTCCGAATGTCCGTACAGACGAACGAACTGGATGAGCGAAGATCGTAAACCGCTCCGTGTAAGCCATGAGTAAGTGGATTTTCTCCTCCTTTTTTCTCCCACAAATCATAAGCATAACGACATGCTAAACCCAAACCCCTTTTACTACCCCTTTTTCTTCTTGCAGCCAAGTGCAAACACATAACATAGAGAAACCTGGTGGAAATTCGCAAAATATGAAACAAATTAACGCCAGAAATATGCTTGACGTAAAGGCACCTCGGAAGAGTATGGCTGTAACTGCGCCTAATGCAAGCAAAGCATCGACAGCAAGAAGAAGGGCCAGCGTTACTTCCGTTACGCCTTCCCCCGTACCGACAAAGCGCATTAAGCAAGAGGTGGAAGAACCGCCTAGTACTGCTACCTCGACATCAACACCAACACCACCACCGTCCCGCGATCCTTCCAAGGAGCGTATAGTGCGGGTCAAGGAGACAGAAGATATGGCGACGGCCGCCAGTAATCATTCGACTCGCGCTACGAACGCGAACGAATCCATCCGTCTGGCACGTCCCGTCATTGAGGAGTACGGTCCACGGTTGATGCATTCGTACGAAATCTGGCAGCGGCATTCCCGCTATCTGGACGAATGCACCGAACAGACGGGTGTGTTGCGCAAAAATCCCTTACACTGGACCACGGATGAGATGGCACGCTACATAGAGCAGCTGCCCGGTTGTGCTGAGTATGCGAGCAAAATCCGGCACGAGGAAATCACTGGCCGATCGTTTCTTAGCTTTACACAGTCCGATCTAATAGATTATCTCGGCGTAAAGATAGGACCGGCCATTAAAATCTACAACCGTATCATACGCTTGCGCCAACTCGTTACTACTAAGTTCATTCAGTTGTAGATCGTAACCAACTGTCTGTCTCTCTCTCTCTCACTGGCTTTACTCATAAGTAAGTTTGTGTGATAACATTTTGCTAATTTTGTATTGTTTCTTTTCTTTATCATTTATTAGATATGTTAGAATTTAACGAAATCAAGCAACAAAAAAAGAGGGCCAATATATTCTCTCCCGTTACAGTTTCTTGCACGCGAAGGTGAAGTGCATTTGCAATAAGGTAGGAAGAATTTAGCTATCAATAGTTTGTGTTTTTTTTTTGCTAATTTAGTTCACTTTTTTTCAACACTTCTTTGCGTATAAGAATTGCATTATATTAACCATATCGCTTATTCGTCTGTTAAAATTACCCCGTTAGTAATTATCATGAAAGTGTGTAAGAATTTATCATTCTTGTTGGAGACGATGCTGTACATATTGATTACCGAGTCTGTGTCCAAACTCTAAATTTACCATTATTGCGGTAGACTATGTACAGACGTGTTCTTGTGTACATATCGTAACCGTGGACAACCTTGGCCGTCACACTACGGACGCAGGTTATGCTAGAATCTGTGAAATCTTTATCACCGATATGCTGAAACAAAAATAGTGAGAGAATTCAAGTCGATTTTAATTTAATCCAAAAACCAATTACGCTATTATGTATGTATTAGTTGCAACTAGAGTTAAGTGCTGAAATTGTAGTACATAAAAGATGAGTTATCAAAAATAAATTACTTTACGCTATAGATTTAAACAATAGGTTCTCGTGCATTTAGTCTAATTTCATTACTTGTGAAAAATGGGTTTAGCAATGGAATACCAATATTTCAAAGTAGTTTGAACTTCGGATCGAACTCTAAGCCTTGTTCGTACATGAGTAATTGGGCATTGGGCAGGGAAGTACTTTCTAATTGAGATTTTCCTTAATCTTCTTATGGAAATATTGAAATATCCGAAAATCGATAATCAACCATCGAAGTTTTAGCTATTCTCAGGAGATCTCGAACGCATCCAGGCAAAGACCGTCTTCGATGTTCATGATCGGTTGATTATTACAGTGGAGCGTCGATTATCCGGCTACCTTTTATCCGGCTGTCCCATTATCCGTGCAGCTCGGAATTGACATGTTTAATTGCAAAGCTGATCATGGCAAGAAATAAAAACCTCGATAGGGAATGATACAATTTGCTCAAGTTCGACCTAATAGAACAGATTTATTTTGCAAATTTCGCAACTAAGCTAATTAATATCTAGTTTTAGAAGAAAAAAAGACACACTAAACACTAATATTTATCAATAAAAAGAGTTGTGCCTATTATCCGTGATATTCACTTATCCGGCAAGGGCTGATGGTCCCGATGAGCACGAATAATCGGAGTTCCACTGTATTTCTTCAATCTTAAATCCTAAATTTGAAACGCACAGTTAAGTACGGACACGGTGGCAACACTTGTGATGATCACACACTGCAGACCATCACGTCTACTAAGCGTTGATCGATATTATTTATTAGCTTTATACATTCAAGTGTCACATGTACATTGTTAAGATCTATGTTTGCCGTAGCACCGAATTCTTGTTGAACCGCTTGACTCTTCGGTGTTGAGATTCACGCTAGCGATGGCGCACCTTTTTATTGGAACTTCCCTTCTTCATCGAACCGATGTTGCTCGCTTTGTGTTTGGCGGTGCTGCTGGGTGTGCTGGTGCTGTTACTGTTCGCGGCCGGTTCTTTCGCCAGCCCAGAGGTGTTGTTCGACTCCTTGGTGGTGGGTGAAGTCGCTCGATTTAGCAATCCGGTCGTGCCACCGGATGACGCCTTGTCCGCAGAATTTGCCTTGGACTGGTTAGTTAACGTTTTGTTAGCGGAGTTTTTCAGCGGTCCGTCTGTGACGGCGGCGGCGGCGGCAGTTCCGGACACAACGACCGGTGTGGACGGTTCACGATTGCCGGCGGCAGAGGAATGATTTACGGTCGAGTGAGAACCACCGACCTGGTTGTCGCTAGAGTCGTCGTTCGTCATCGAATCGGATTCAGAGTTACGCTCATGCTTTGTGTCATTCGTATCTACTAGCCCACTGACCGCCTGCAACGGGTAGCAAAAATGTGTATACGGCACACTGCGTTACGCACCACAGCAAAGTATTCTTACCGCCATCGAGGTGATGGATGATTTGGAAAAGAGTCGTTCCGCTTCCTTGAATTTTCTGTTCCGTTTGTCCGCTTTGGAATTGGTGGTTTTGTTCGTGGTTAAGTAGCGATCCCAGCCGCGAATGATGTTTCCGTACAACTGTGTATCCTCCAGATATGAGCCCTCGAAGGCATAAATCTGCCGTTCCAAATTAGCCAGTGTATCCTTCGAGAGAAATTGGGGACAATTAGGTGCGCTTCTTTTATTTTTTCGAAACCATCCCATATTCATCATCTTGCAGTGCAGATTGTATTTAGCGTCTCACAGTGCTGGTAGTAAACAATAACAAATAAACCCGCCCAAAAGCTCACCGAAATTTCTGCCTTCCGTTTTACAAGTTCGACCAGCTCCGTGCGACTGTCGATGCTGTTGGAGGATTTTGTCGACATGTCGGGCGTTGTTGTTTATACTTTTCAGTTGTTGTGGGTCACTAGATAGCAGAATAATTCCGTATACACTCAAACAATTGCAGGTTCCGTCGCTGCAAATCGAACACTCCACCTTTCAGTACGCGCAGCTAACAACAAAACGATTCTACGTTTGACAGCCACTTGACAGTTAACCTTTCGGTGTGCAGCAGATTGTTTATTCGTCGATTTTTTTTGTCACAAAATGTAATCACTACAATTTTTACACATTCCGCATTCCTTTCTGTAATGTGATTTCTGTTGTAATTTTTGTACTTCATTTTTGTGCAATGAAGGACATTTTTTTTATTTTACACTCAACGATGAGGCCATAATTTTAAAATGATGAGCGGTAGTAATCAGAGGATTAACTTTGGTAGATAATTGCAAAAAGCATACACACCGTATTTCTTAAAAAAAAAGTCCTAATAAACCTTTTTAACATCCAGAATATTTCAGAATTATGTCAAATAAATATGTCACTATCTGCGCATCTTCTTGCATACACCTTGGTAGCTATTGAAGGAAAATCAAACACACGCAAAATATAGCCTGCAATTAGTGTAAATTTACTGCGAAAGATACGGTTTACAGCTGGTTTATTACTATATGCAATGAGTAAACCTCTGAATGATTTTCCAAAGTCCAAAGTAGCTTCATCGTTTTGGACATTTCAAGAAGAATTGCATAAGGTTTCTATATCTACTTTTCCTAGATAAAATTGTTACTTGTGCCTCAACTTGGAGGCTGTACAATTTTAAAACTAATGAGAGAAATTTACCACAAACATACTATTTTACATCAAAAGTAGTATTACATTTGTAATGTAGATAATTAAAATTTTTATAAAACACAAAATGTCACTATTCCGCACCATCACATCATCCAGTGTTGTGTGTGTATGTTTCACTGCCGTTCTCTAGAAACGCTGGTAAGCTCGAACGGCCATATTTTCTTTCACTCGGTTAAAAATAAAATGCCATTTCACGCGAAATCGGCATAATCGGGCATGTGGAGTGGTGCGTAATTACTGGGCAGAAAAGAAAGAAAGTGTCGTTTTGCCATTTCGTCGGAGGTTGTAAATTGTCACCTATTGTTCGCTTTTATCGTACCGTGTCGTTGTAGCCAAAACGAATCGCTTTCAGCTACGAAAGAGGGTGCGCGTAAAGTTTTCGCAGCGTTTTTCTGTTGGCAGGTGATTGAAATATTGTAATTTATCTCGTTTCCCTACACGCGTCGCAATTTGTGTGATTGTTCTCGATTGTTAGCACTTTCTGGTAGATTGTACCAACATTAATCGATAAATGGTTGTGGACAAAAGTGTGGCAATACAAGTGTAAAACATTCATAAAAGAAGCGTAAAACTAGGTATGAGGGGGTAAAAATTTCTTTCTTCGCTCATCGCTGTTTTTCCGTATGGTGATGACGACATGTTGGTGCGATCGTGTGGTGTGAGGTGAATTGCCTTCCTTGAAGTCTCCACCACAGACACACGGTGCGTGCGGCAGTACGGTAGTGTTCGTAAGCTGTGCGTTTACGTATGTGCCGCCCGACCGTGTGTTTGTGTGTGAGTGCGGTGAGTGCAGCACACATCGTGTACTCGGCGACCGTTGGCTGCTGCTTTCAATTGTCTTCCGAGTGCATGTCTGGCTGGCCGTATTGCTAATGTGCGTACGCTTGAAGAAGGTTGAAGACTTCGTTCACTTTTGCTTGTTTCTCTTCCAAGATATTATATCCCTTTCGTAGAAGATAGAATTAAAATTTGCAGTGTAAAATAAAACCCTCTTTGTGCCCCTTCATCGAGATAAAAACCGTGAAAACCCCCGTAGAGAGAAGTGTGGTAGTGATTGGGTGATGTTGCGCTTTTGCCTTTTTAACGAAAGCCCCCGTTGTCTAGTGCTCCGGGGGTGTTCTTGTGTGTGTATGTGTGTGTGTGTGTGTGTCGTTATGCTCTTGTAATGCAGGGAAAGAAGCAGTTTAGGAGCGAGAAGCGAGGAGGAGTAGATTGAAAGAAATAAAAAAAATGCGTGCCTCCGTACTTTGAACAACCCACGGGTGTGTGTGTCTGCGCCCCGTTGTACCCTGCTGGAGGAATGTAGTTCGACCCGTGCCGTGTCTATATATTGGTGCGCGAACAACGTACGTTGGGTTGTGTTTTGTGTTCCGTGACTGTACCCAATTCCTTCGGCAGTATCGGCAGCCGAGGACCACCACACGGGAAAAGGCACGGGCGACGTGTTGTTCCGTACGTTTCGGTTTATTCAAGTGTGTCTTGCCTGCTCGCGGGGTTGTGTTCCGTTCTTGAAAAGGCTTTTTTCTTCGTTGGTTCCTTCAATTCCATGACCTGTGTGGTGTGTCTACTTTCCAATTCGCAAGCCAGATGTAAGAAGTTTAGCGCTTGTCTCATGTATTTCACCACCGAACGGTTCGCCATTAAAGTTTCCCATAATTAAATTTGTAAAATTATTCACCTTAATCACCAGCATATTATTATAGCAAAAAAAAATATCACCTTATATAGTTTAATAAAAAAAAAACCCCATTAGACTCATATAATCCTTTCGGTATTGCGTTCCTCCGTCTGTGTGGTAGACGCAGCGAGGAATAAAAAAAGGAAATGGCGTAGATAACTTTAATACGCCTCGGGTCGACAGGCTTCGTTTAAAGGCATTTCCGAACCCGTCATCAACCGTCGACTGTAGTAAAACGGATGCATATGCGTAGCATCGTCATCGCACCACCATCACACACATCGAACAGAAAGCTGCTGCTGCTGGTTTTAAGTGTGTGTGTGTGTTGTGGAAGGATATTCAGCGTAATTTAATCGTAGCAACCACAGCAGATGGAAGGATGTGACGTTTTCGTTCTTCCTTCGTTCAGTGCCGTAGCCGCATACATTTACATTTGTTCCATATCGCATGTGTGAAATAATTAAATTGTGTCGTGTGCAGTTCATTTTGAAGCATTGCTGACTGTGTGACGTGGTGATGTGTTTTTAAAATGTTGCAACGTACAATTTAACTGTGTGTAAAATTGCCCCATTTTACAAAAAAGGATTCCGAGTGCTTTACTGCAATCGATTTGTGTTAGTTGTACACCCTTCCTAGTTGTAGGTTTTAAATTTTCGATTAATTATTTTGTGTTGATAACTTCTTTCTGCAGGATTCTGTAGGCGTTATCGCTGTGTACTAGCTCGTGTTTTTTTCCCGTATACTTTGCCGTAACGCATCTCGCAATCCCATCATCGTAGTAGCTCGTTCGAAACAGTTCTTTTGACACAGACCAGACGGCACAGTGCGAGCAAAATAGTGCACCAAAGTGTGATAACGGTTGAAGCAAACGATAGAAAGAAATAGAGAGAGTGAAAAGGCTGAAACGGCTGCTGTAAACGGAAAGTGCGTGCGTGCGCGTGTGTGTTGGTCTGTACGTTCGAGACGGATCCGTTCCTGTGTCTCTCACGCAGTCCACAGACCAGGCGTGAAGCAGTGCAGTAGTGGACCAACTGCAACGAGCAGCAGAGGAAGCAACAGTGTATTGAAGTTGCTAGAGTAGCAGCAGCACCAGCACCAGCAGAGTACCAATCAAATCCTCAGCAAACGGCAGCAATGGCGTGTGCAACGTTAAAACGTTCGCTCGACTGGGAAAGCCTAAATCAGCGGCCGACGAAACGGCGAAGATGTCATCCGTTCGGTAGCCCCAGCCAGAGCCCGTCCGCTTCCTCCTCCTCCTCGCCGTCGGCCTCATCTTCCACATCCGTTGCGGCGGCTGCTGCTGCTGCCGCTTCGATGCGCGTCATGGAACCGAAACCGTCGCCTTTTGCAGAAGCCACCTGTTCCAAACTAACACCAGGTGAGTTTTGTACGAGAGACGGAAAATTCTCCTTCTTTTTTCGTTCGACCTTTCTTTCTAGCTTTAATCCATTTCCAGGCAGACAGGGTGCTGCGAACGGTTAAGGTACAGGAAGGATGTAAAAAAAACATCAATTTTCTAGGTCCTTGGAGGGTCCTTGAATGCATGATACATGGGAACGATGTGTGGTAGTACGCTATACATAAATTGCATTACCTTTTCCGACACACAAGGAATCAGCTTTATATACCAGCCGGCCCATAAACGTTAAATCGGGGTGTATGTGTCTGATATTTGATAACAGAAGACGGATTACCAAGTGTGGTTAAAATTTGAGCCCAAAAGGCAAACAAAATACCACCAATCGCCCCCCAATGGTCCTTTATGATGGGATTTTTTCACGACTTTTCCATCAATATGTTTTATTCGCAGTAAAGCAGTGAAAAAGCAGTTTCCCCCGGACACATTCGATGATTTGCTTCAGTTTTTTTTGGGGTAAAGGCAAGAGCTACAGTGAGTGACTTTTTTTTCGCTCTACACCACGTCTGTAGTTAGCACACGTCTACGTGAATCCTTACAGTTGGACACACATAACACCGCTGGAGTTGGTGTGAGTTCTGACCCCCAATGCACAGTGGGCAACGGCCATACAAATGCCGGGATGAAAATCAGTTTCTTGAGCCATGGTGATTATTTTCTTCAAACACGTTGGATATAACTAAAAAAATTGTGATTACATAATTGTTCATTATTTTTCTCAAATAATAGTGTTTTCAATAATGAATACAAATAGGAACTAGTATGTTTGACAGAACCTAGAGGAGTTTGACTTCAATTAAGGAGCACTAAATTGAACAAACAAGGAACAAATTATGACGAGGATGTACTAGATTTAAAACTTGAAAAAAAACACACAATTAATTACTAAAAAGTAACTAAATAAGTAATATTTAGTAAATTTTATGCATAATAATGAATAATCAATCAAAATCTATTCGTTTAGAGAACGCGACGCCGCTATCATCTTACGTATTACGGTCTTTCCAGAAAAACTTAAATGTTTTTCACGATCCCGCATGGTCGCAATCAATTAAATTGAAAATATATAGTAAAAATGTTGGTCTTTCATATGATATATGACACAAGAATGAACTCGAGTGCGAACATATTTTTTTTCCTTGTCTAACACATCATTTCTGAGAACAACAAGGCCTTCTTTTGGTTTTTAGTAATTTTTAAGACGGAAAAAATTAATTAACAAAACATTAAATACAAGTGAAAAGTATATTAAATATCCTGTCCAAAAATGAAAATATTATCAAAATCGGTCATTTGGTTTTCTCAATGCAACGATTTTCATTTTGCCTGAAATATAACATATTTTCGAAACTATTTTGATGAACTATTTCTCAAAAAGTGTCAAATTTAAAAATTAGATATTTTGGTTTTATCTTAGTTAAATTATCTACTTTCCAAAAATGTATTAAGTTTGCGTGAATGACGATGTTAGTTTTTCCATTTTCATACCGGCATTTGTCCACTGTGCAATGCACTAAAATGGAAGTTTCCGTGCAGAACGTGTAAGACGAGTAAAGCAACATATCCTGCCAAGCGTCGTGTGTATTGTGTTCGTAGAAGCAAACATGCTTATCAATCGTTGCACATTTTCCCCTTCATTCGATGGTGTTTTCTTCTCTCGTTGACCCCCGCCAGGCGAAGAGGTTTCTTTAGCTTATGTATTACCAATGCATTGTAAATGCAATTGACTTGGAATGAGTGTAAGGGAAAACTGTTAAACGCAAAGAACACGACGGACCCCACGACACGTCCTAGAGCGATCAACCAAAAAAAAAAAAACGGACGGCTCACGGGAAAGATTGGTTGTCTGCAGCTTGGAAAATATGCTAATACAAACGAATAACAACCCCTAGTTATACTTTTAGCTGTCCCCAGACGGGTTGTTCAAGGCTTCGTTCTTGTTTGTCCATCGTTTCGAGAAGATTTGGTATTTGTGCAACAAACATTACCATCAATACCACCTACCCAATTGGTTGGTAAATCATTTGGAACAAATAGCGCGATTCGCCTTACACCCCGTCCCCCTTAAAGCGCTGTTTGCTTAAACGAAAAACACACATTTTCCCTTCGATGGGTGTTGATGTGTTGGTTGGGGTTCACAAAGCAGAAATGTATTGCTGGGAACAAAATTTAATGTCCATAACGCGTATTTTGGTTCTCTCGTAATGCTAATAAGATGGGGTTTTTGCGTTTATAATAAAACCGAAGTACGATGTATACCGAAGGGATGTGCTTGCAACGGAGTTTTCGCCATTTACATCGCGCTCAGATACATAAGCCATTGGTATGTTCCGAGGATGACTGAGGGGAGAGTGTAATGTAATAAAATAGATCACATTCGTGCGGGACACACTTAGAATTTCACCAAATGGAAGATGTTATTGCATTGTTTGTTAACTCTGGTAAATTGTGCAGTTATTGTTAAAACTTTTGTGTCCTTTTTTGGGTTGAAAATATTGTAGACTAATTCAAGCGACTTGCTATTTCTGGTTTTCCCCAACTTGCTTTTCCCCAATGGTGGTCGACCCAGGATAATTAAAGCTGTATAATGCAATATCCTTTCCCAATGACGCCACACCATTCTCCGCAAGGTGTTGTTTGGTGTCCCCGCGGGAGTCGTTACAAGTGAAATGCAAAATGTGTCGTCTGGGTGTGCGTTTTGTGTATACATGAACGTGCCACCCTAAAGCAAACGTTTTTATAGCCCATGTCCGTTGTCGACCATCCTTGGCTGCTGCTCGCCCATAGCCATTAGCCCCACGAAGACTCACCGTCGTCACCGTCTCACTGCCTTATGATTAAAATGTATTGGCCTCCTTTTGTTCTGGTCCGCGAACACGAACACACTATGTACTGGCGGTGGCATAATGCAACGCAATTTCAGCAGGATATATCGGTTTATGGTTGGCTAAAAAGAGGGTTCCGGCCAATGTTGAGGGGCGTTTTTTACACACTTTTTATCACTTTGTTACATTTGCAAAAAAAAGTGTGTTGAGGAAATTTGGCTGCTTGGTAAATACATTCCTGCTTACTGCCTTTTTAAAGGTTACTTATGTGCCATCCTAAACGTATCTAATATGGGATAATCGACCCAGACCGAATGGCTATGGAATCGTCGATCCACTCCGACCCCGCGTATGAAAAATTGATTCCGTCTCTGAGTAAAAACCAAAATTGACTCCGGCGAGTCTCGTCGAGTCCGTTCGAGTCCGTTCGAGTCCGTTCGAGTCCGTTCGAGTCCGTTCGAGTCCGTTCGAGTCCGTTCGAGTCCGTTCGAGTCCGTTCGAGTCCGTTCGAGTCCAGTCGAGTCCAGTCGAGTCCAGTCGAGTCCAGTCGAGTCCAGTCGAGTCCAGTCGAGTCCAGTCGAGTCCAGTCGAGTCCAGTCGAGTCCAGTCGAGTCCAGTCGAGTCCAGTCGAGTCCAGTCGAGTCCAGTCGAGTCCAGTCGAGTCCGGTCGAGTCCGGTCGAGTCCGGTCGAGTCCGGTCGAGTCCAGTCGAGTCCAGTCGAGTCCGGTCGAGTCCGGTCGAGTCCGAACAAATCCGGTTGAGTCCGTTCGAGTCCGGTAGACTCGAGTCGAGTCGAGTCCGGTCGAATCCGGTCGAGTCCGGTCGAGTCCGGTCGTGTCCGTTCGAGTTCGTTCGAGTCCGTTCGAGTCCCGTCGAGTCCGAACGAGTCCGAACGAGTCCGAACGAGTCCGTTTGAGTCCATTTGAGTCCGTTCGAGTCCGGTAGACTCGAGTCGAGTCGAGTCCGTTCGAGTACTTCGAGTCCGTTCAAGTCCTTTGAAGTCCGTTCGAGTCCGTTCGAATCCGTTCGAATCCGTTCGAATCCGTTCGAATCCGTTCGATTCCGGTCGAGTCCGGTCGAGTCCGAATGAGTCGGATCGAGCCGAACTACGCATGGGTAAATTGTTCAGGACACGATCCTACCCCTCTCCCCTCCCCTTCCCTCACTTCCTCTGCAGCCATAGGTACATTGCTCACTTCTGCCAGACTCATTCCAACTCCAACTCCAGATGGCGGCCACAATTTACCCATCTCTAAAGGCTAGACATGGTTTTCAAGATGGTGATTGAAAGCATAGAGCACCTCTCTCAAATATTTTAGATCATTACGTCTAACCTTTTTCTAAATGTGTTAAATAAAAATCTTCTTCCAGTCCTTTTTTCTTCAAAATCATTTCACTCACTGCATCCATTGGTGCTTTCGTTGCTTTTTTTTTTGTATAGAAAAAATGGCACAAAATATCACCGAGGAAATCAAAAGACTGCACCGCAGGAAACAACTCACCTTCAACAGCCACAACGTTGAGCGCATGCAGGATTCGGAATCGAGCGGCTCAGAAATGGGCCCGGACAGTCCCCGCCGACCCGACAGTCCACCGAGCATGGTGAAAAATCCCGAGAAAGCCCTGTTCACCTTCAAGCAGGTATGTACAGCTGGGTTTTCAAACAAAAAAAAACAAACTTTTCATACAAAAGAGAACGAGATCAGGGGTCTAGCTTCAAGCGCATTTTTCCTTTTTGTGCTATAGCTCTATAGATTATGATCATAAATTTGCTGCTATTTGTCTCCTCCTACGCAGGTACAAATGATCTGTGAACGTATGTTGAAAGAGCGAGAAGATGCCTTGAGAGAACAATACGATGCAGTGCTGACCACAAAACTAGCCGAACAATATGATGCATTTGTGAAGTTCACTTATGACCAAATACAGAGACGTTACGAAGCAGCGCCAAGTTGTAAGTGTTCACAGGGCAAATCGTGCTATTCAGACAACGATGTACTATATTATATGTTTGTTCCATTTCAGACCTCTCCTAATCAGGGATATTTGGAAAATATAAAATACGCAAAGCATACCAACAACAGCTGAGCAGAAGAAACATTGATACTAAATCATGAATAATAAATAGATTCACACTTAAATACACACCCACACACCCCTATCATCAGCGCAATGCAAGCGAGCAGAACATGTGGATCTAGCTTAAGGTAGCAGCAGCTCTTCGACATCAAGCGGAGATAGTACGGGGCTGGCAGGGAAAGAAACAACCCCCTACAGAAGCAACTGCATCGTCAGCGACACAGACACACAGCCAAAAATGCATCAATCACTATAGAACACAAGTAAGAAATTGTTCCAAACGGTTCACTACCAACTGTGCAACGCGGAGGGTTACGGACCACCAGATACGGACACAAATAATGATCATATTTTGGCGGAGGGAGGACATCCGATGGTGATGAACCGTTGCTTTTTAAGCGCTCTTCGCTCCATTATATCTCATCTCATACGCTAGCGGCGGCGGGGGATTGGCAACCCGGAAGGTTGTGGCCACCCCTATAGGAAAAAAAACATTTTCGACACATCGCAATTCTACTTCCTTTACAGTTTGTACTATACCTTCCCCATACGTTTGTTTATGTTGTGTTTAGGTAAAAGATGGATTTTTGTTTTCTTTTTCTTAGTTCTTTACTGTAATAAGAAAGCCTTTTCCAATGAAAGATGGTTTCAGAGTAGGCAGCACTCTTCGTTAAGCTCTTTAAAATTAGCTACCACTGATAGAGTTTTCCAAATTAAAAGTTTTTTTTTTTCAAAAAGGATGAGATAAATTAAATTGATAGTATTGAATGGTTTGCAGCCAATACACGAAATTGTGTTTTTGTTACTTTTCCTTCGTGAGTCCTTTTGTTACAAACTTTATTTGCCTCTTGAATGTAATGTGGGATGATTCTAGCACCTTCTTTATCGGTCTTTATGTTTTTCTTTTCTACGATTTGTTGCAATTTGAATACGACGTTAGGCGCTAAGTTAGTTCAAATTTTGGTTCTTTACCGTTGTTTTCTTTTTTTTTTGTTTGTTTGTTTGCAAACATTTGTTACACATTAGAGCAATCGCAAACCCCGGGCGCGATAAAAGCATTCTCAGTAATTTATTAAGCAAGCACACCGACTGGTGATCGTGTACTACAATCAGCTTAAAAAATGCCTTCCGTCATACTGTTCATTCTTACGAGACTTGGTTCCCTAGTGGTAGAAAAAAAGCAAATTTTCTTATTATAATATTTAGCACATAAGCGTGTGCGTGTTACGCTACTTTGTTGGTCCTGGGATCGATAGGATCAGCTTTTCGATTGTATCCGATTCCATCGTCAAGCTATGAACTCGCGGTAGTGGAGCGATTTATAGTTAGGCGAAGTGTTGTGCGATTGAAAATTTCTCTGTAGATGGAATTAATTTGTCAGTAAAGGTTTTCCGAAAATTCCGTGTTAACATACAGATGCTGATTGATTATAGTAAAAGCATAGCGTAGCTTACAAAGTTTGGGTTTATTCTCAACAGAAACTAAATGGCACAATCTATAATTTGTTAGTTGATACATCGAGCAAACTACATAGTTCGAATTAATTTTGGTTTTCACTGGTCTTTTGAAAATAATGTTGCTAACGAATGCAGTTAAAGAGTGTAAGCGAGAGCGAGAGTTCAGAAGAGCAAACAACTGCTACTGTATAACGAAAGGGAAATAATGTGTAATTGATGAAGAAAATGACACAAAAAGTAAGCTTAAATAAGGGAACCTCTAACTACAAGCGTAAGCAGAGAGGAAAATCCACAAAATAGTAAACACTAAGAGTAAGAGAGAAACAAAACACAACGTTAACTAATAAGTCGTTTATATACACGAATATATGTTTTGTATGAAAAAGAAACGAAAAAAAAACTAACGTACAGAGACAGAGGGAACGAACGATTGAAGGATAAGGATTAGAAAGTGCGCGAAGTATATAATAGCGAAAAATAGAACTACGGAGCAGTCATCATCGTTCGTGGGGATATGCTGAAACAAAAGGATTAACTGTACGAAACAATGAGCTAAAGTAAACCGAGACCATGGGCAAAACCAGTAAGCTTTGTGCGTGTCGAAAAACCAATTGAAATCTATGCAAAACCTTAAACAGAAAATAAAACTAAAGTACAGAACACAGCAGCAGCAGCAGCAGCAATTAATATACTACTACCTACTATTGCAAACTACTATTGCTAATTACTATTACTACTACTGCTACTACTATTGCCTGGAAGGAGCGTATACAACACCTGTGAAGTGCATTATTTGTCTTACAGGGTGATGCGAATGATTTTTTCCCCTTTTTTCTCTCGGAAAGTAAGTGTCTGCTGCTGTGAGTAGATTAAAAACAAAATGATGGTTCCATGTTTTTCTTATCGTGTACGTATTGTTTTTTCCCTAGTGGAACAGCATCATTTAATCGAATGGACATGCATCTGTAGTGTGCGTCAAGTTTCATTTGCTTAACGGTTAAGTTTCTTAACGGTACCGCTCGAAAAGGTAGCATGTAAGGGTTAAGTGAAAACAGTTCGAAAACAATAATGTAAACCACACCCGCACACACAAACACACAGAGAAACATATGGAAGTGTTTAATCCCAACCCAATCAATAGTAAATCAGGAAACGTAAAATCATCACCTTTGGGTGTGGACGGAGGCGGAATTTGCAAAAGGAATAGTGTATCAAGATAAAACACCAGTATACAAAACTACAACAGGAACATAATAGGCATATGCAACTATATGAAACTATAGCATAAAAAGTGGAAATTTAGAACGCGCTACTACCGAGAATAAAATAGAATCGATTGAAAAGGACGGGCCAAAAAATGTGCTCGGTTGCAACAAAAAAAAGGATGATATCAAAGATGTAGCATAACAAAGACGTAATAAGCTCTTAGTGCTCTAGTGTTGCCATAATTAGTAGTATATACGAACAAAGTGTCTCCGTTCTGGACCTCTCCTTATCCCCTCTCGTACGTTTCACACCTTTACGCACCCTCACAATTTAGCCACGCGAGGACGGTGATGGTGAGGTGATTGGTAATGGGATGGAAGGGTGATAGAGAGCTCTCGGATGTAAGCCTCCCCTTCCCGGCGAAATACCGGAAGGTTTCGAGACGATCATTTATATTATTTATCTGGAGCAATGCGAGATGGTTCTGAGAGGCACTCATATATGTTTTTTCCCCATTCTCCCAACAACAACGATCTCCTCACGCGGTGATTAGTTATTGCATATGCAATATACAGCACATTGTTCGCAAGCGTGTGCCTGTTGCACAAGTAATGAACCATAGATTTTTGTTTTTAATTTTAACTAAAACAAAACAATCGTTATGTCGCCACTTACACACAAACGCCGCTCATATTCTAAACTGTGGAAAATGTTTAGAAAGCCAAATCACGTTACTAATTGCAATAGCTTAAACTAAAGGAAAGCGGTTAACAACGGCACAGAAAAACTCCACTCCCCAAAAACACTAATATTCAATCACTATCATATTCTCTTTGGCAAACATATTAGAACAAGCAATTTATTTTATGATTTGCATTGGTGATAATAGCAAGCATGAAAGGAGAAAAGTGTAGCTATAGAGAGGGAGAAGTAAAAAAAAAACCATCTGGAAAACACAACAATAAAGAAATGATTGAAATGAGAAAAAAAACAATGCTGATGAAATCGAAGCGATCAACTAGACTGTAAGCAAAGCGCGCTATCGTACGTATATATCTTCTAAGGATAACAGGTAGGGTCACACCATCGGGAACCGGGAGTAAAAAAGTGGTGGAAAGAAGGCAATTGATGGAGGTAAAAAACAACAAAAAAAAAAGATTGCAAGACATTTGCTAAACCAGCGAATAGTAGCCCGTAATAAGCAGCGATTACAATTTAAGCTAAACTAACAGACAAAAAACGAAACACACCATAAGCAAATAAAACAAACATGAAACAAACACACTCTTTTCAACAAAGAGAGCGCGCATTGAAGCGATATTGGTAAAAAAAAACAATGTTGAAATATTTTTTTGTTTTTGCTTCATGATGACGGAAAATGGTTTGCTTATTCCGCTTCTATGTTTTCCTTCATTTTATGTATTGTTGGTGAAAAATAAACACGAACATTTTAATTGAGATCGGAATATTTGAAATGTGTTCTTCAAGGGTTAATTGAACATCTCGCACTGCGTTGTCTGTGCGTAAAAAGTCTGAAGTTCCAAACTCGAGCCTATAAACGCGCCGGTCGAAGAAGGTAAAAAAAGATGGCTTTTGACAGCTCCCGTTGGTAAACTTTGAAAACGTGTTTACCGGGCAAGTGGAAATAGAAGTTGTGATTTGTAATATTATTTCTCCTGCGCGTATCGCTATGGATATCGTAAAGGAGGTGCTGGAGAAACAGCAGCAGAATCTGCAAAAGTACAAACCGATTACGGTCGAAAAGCCTTTGGAACCGACGATCGACGTGGGCCACATGATGGTGAGCGATCCCAACTACTTCGACGACGAACAGATGAAGTGCGTTAGCTGATGCATTGTGTGTTGTGTGAAACATACCAAACAATTTAATGTTAATACCCTTCCTTGCCTTTTATACAGAGCGGACCGTGAGGCGTATGTGCTAAATTTGACGCGTGATAATGTGCAGCTACTGATCAACAGTATCTGGCAACTGCCGACCGAGCGTGTCGATGAATCGATCGTTGCTAAGCTACCACCACCGAAAGCTGTGTTGCCGCGTGCACGGAAACTGCCCGTCCCGAAACCGCTCACCAAATGGGAAGAGTTTGCCAAAAAGAAGGGCATCAAAAAGCGTCCCCGTGAGAAGAAGGTGTTCGATCCGGTGCTAGACAAATGGGTACCGACCTACGGTTACCAGCGGTACAAGGCCGAAAAGGAGAAGGATTGGGTGTTGGAAGTACCACAGAACGATCCATACCGGGACATGTTCAAGGAGAAGCGCGATTTACGCATCGAGCGTGTGGCTAAGAATGAGGTGTCCCGCATGAAGAACATAGCGCGGGCGAAAAAAATCGCCACACCCCGGACGGGTTTCCTTGGGCCCGAGTCTGCATCCGCGAAACAGGTACGTTTTATCGTAATAAAAACGGGGTCAAACTTTAAATGCCATTAAATTCCAATAAAACACTTTCTCTCTCGCCAGCTTATTACTGCATCGAATATCGCAAAGGCATCTACGGCGTCGGTAGGAGTATTCCAAGAATCGTTACCGAACGATAAACAGGCCCGCGGTATCGGGGTAAAGGAGCTTATGCCGGGTGAGAGGCGCAAGAAGAAAGTATCTTCGCTGACGGGGGAAAAACGGCGCAACATGGAAATAGTGACTAAAGTGTTGAACAAGAAACCGAAGATCGACATCGATCGTGCGATTTCGTTACAGAAGGCAGAAGCACGAGCCGAGTACGTAGCGTTTTCTCGAGATTTTTTTTTTAATTTTTAATTATATTAACGTAATCTTCTTTCTTTTCGATTTTCTTACAGACGCGAAGCGGAGGAAGACGATGAGGATGGTTCGAGAAAGAAGAAAAAGAGTGGAAAGAAAGTGAAAGGATTTAGCCGCAAGAAGCCAAAGGGTGGTCAAGGAAAACGGAATCCTAACAAGCGTGCGGTCGGTCGGAAACGTCGTTAAGCCTAAAGTGTTTGGATGGTTAATGGTAAAAATGCATTTGATATACTTGAATATATAACATTTATATTGAATATCGGTAAGCAGTGGCTCGGTGAAACAAAAAAACACACAAAATGTGCATTTGAAATTAGGAATACAAAAACATCAATATAAATTTCACCCAATATTAAATGTTGGCGCTATATAAATGTCCGAAAAAACAGCTGTTGCCAATTAGGCAAATCATGAAAAGGCTGATGAAAATATCGATCTACAGCGAGAGCACCTTTCCTTCCTCTTCTCCAGCTATTACGTCATCTACGGGTTGTGTTTGCTTTAGGAAGGAGAACACAACATTCCTAATTTATTCCGTGCTGCATCGTAGTAGGTGAAGGACATTAGTATCCTAGCCAACAGCGAAAGCAGCAACCGGGTGCATACCGTGTGTCAATCATTAACACGAAATAGTGTTGCTGCTTCGATCCTCGGGGTTCTCAGGGGGTGAATAAGCTCACGTACGCGGTTGCATTTATTCTGTCCGAACACATTGCGCACAGAACATGCCGCATTGAGCATACCGGCAAAAAAACACATCGAAACGGAACCAGCAGGCAAAGGAACCTATCGGTGTTTCGCTTTATTCTACAACTGTCAGTCGATTGTCAAAGAAATGGGACCTTCGTAGCAGCAGCAGCAGAAAAAAAGTCGAAGGCAAAAACATAACACACACACCGTGTGCTGGAGGGAGGAAAATATGTTTCCAAATTGTCCGCATCAAGCGTAGAGTGGGATTCATCGTTATCGTGTTATCGTGGTAGGCAACATTTTCATCAACCATTCAACCGATTATACAAAAAGGAACTGATACGGATATGCACCGGAGTCGGTAATCAGGGGGGCATTACGGAAGAACTCCGGAACCACCGGACCAAGAAACCAGATTGAAGCTGAATGGTTTAAAGTCCCTTTAACAGCAACACAAACATCGGAATCGGATCGACCCGGTCGAACAATTAATGTTCCTTAACAGGGGAATGTGTACTTGTGTTTCGTGGCAGACTGTCCTGTCGTGGTGAGTGGTGGTGATTAGTTTGCCCATCACGGCCTCATCTCTTCCAGCCGATGTTAACAGTTTGGTGCTAAAAAAATTCAAGAAAAAGCACAGAACCTCCAAGATGAGTACGCTATTTGCACGCGTATTCCGGCAAGCTTGGGCCACATTCGAGCACACGGGTGCGTCCGATGCAAAGTTTGCCACCAATCTGCACGCCCTGCACCGTCTAGTCAGTCAGCTTACTCTCGCTGACATCGGTCTGGAACCGTCGCTCGTCGCCACGGAAACGTTCCAGCAGCCGTCCAAAGCACCCTGCACCTATGTCGGTGTGTTCGAGAACAATCGGTTCGCGATGTCGGTGTTTGTGCTGCGGGAAAACTACACCATGCCGCTGCACGACCATCCGCAGATGCATGGCCTGCTGCGGGTTGTGTCCGGTGCGGTACAAATCTGCAGCTACAGTGAGGTGGCACGACGCGATACGGTAGAGCCAAAGGATGGAACACTGCGACGGCACGTACTGGTCGTAGCGGAGCCGGAAAAAATTATCAGCTCGGCGGCTGGTGACTGTGCCGTGCTGACACCGACCGAGCGTAATTTCCACGAAATAACGGCGATCGGTGGACCGGCTGCATTCTTCGACATACTGAGCCCACCGTACAATCTGTCCAGTCAGCCGCAGTACTATTTCTACCGGAAGGTGCCCGTACCGCGCCATTTAGCCGAAATGGAACCGCTCGGATTCGGTGGACCGAATACACCGTCTGCCCAGGAAGATGAGCGGCCACGGTACGTGCTGGAGACGATTCCCAACCCGGAACACTACTACTGTGATACGGTGCATTACATCACACCGGAGTTTATGTATCATCCGGAGGGCAGCACCACGTCGGATGTAAACGTTTAGAACCGTTTCCTCCTCCTGGGAGCGGGGGACAAGCAGCAGTCGTGCGATAGGAGCGACTGTTTTTAAATAGTACTTTTGCTCGGATTGCTTCGATTGCACCTGTGTTTTGTTGAGTTTCTTTTTTTTTAATTTGTTATTTTGTTTTATTTCCGTACCTAGCGTAGAACGTGTGTCTCTCAGGATGCAACGAGATGAGCAGGTAGAGTTTCTGAACCATTTTAGAATGGTTGGGGATGGTTTGCTTCGTATGAAACCACCCGCACAAAACAATTGCACGCAATTCATAGCGTATCGTATCGTAGTCGAGCTGTAGAAGAGCAATAACCATGCATTTGCAAGCTATAATGTTAAATAAAAACCAAAATTTAATGCTACAGTTAACACTCATACATCATTCTGATGACCAAGGTAGATTGGATTCCGTTTCCGTCCCTAAATAAAGGCGACGTTGTTTATTGTAGCTAGGTATTAGCTTTTATATTTACATTATTTAAAGCTTCGTTCGCTGTTAAACAGCAGCAAGAGTGTGTCGTAGATCGTAAAGTAAAAGGCGGATGTGCAGCCGGCTTTAAGCAGCGACGGTAGCAGCCCTTTGTACAGTCCTCGCAGCCCTTCACCACGTCCGACCTGCACCAGGCAGTGAAACATATGCCGGCAGACAAAGTGCTGTCCGTACGTTTGCCGGCTCTGGGCAAAGCCCTGTATTTGTAGCCGTTTTTTCGTCAAATCTAGCGGGTAAACGAGCAGCTTGGTACAAAATCCGGCCAATCCTCCGCAGACAAACAGCTCGCCGGACGGTAGCTGTGATTCGGCCGGTAAACCCTCCAAACGCTTCGCGAGCGTACCGAACAAATTGTAAAACATAAATTGACCACCGGCGAGTGGTGCAATCTGTAACATGGCCGGACCAACACCACGGTACAGTCCACGCACACCTTCGTGGCGGTAGATTTCACCCAATCCTTGCAGCGCATTCCGATACCCGCGGCCCGGGTCTTGCGAAACTAGCCGCGTACGTATCACATCCAGCGGCATAATGGTAAGCGCGGCAAAGGAACCACTGCACGCACCGCACAGAAACTGCCGGCCCTGGTCGTGTCCCTCCAGCAGCGGTAGATCGCGCAGTATTCGGTTGAACCGCTCGTAGAAGGAAAACTGCGCCACGCCGTACACGAGCGATAGGACCTGTGCCGGATTGTGACCCTTCCAGAATGCCAGCAGCCCTTCCTCCCGATAGATGCAGGCAACGGTTTGTGCGATCGACCGATACTTGGAGTGGCTGGAAGCGGCTTTGATCGGTTCCACTTGCAGCTGTAGTCGAATTTTCAGCACATCCAGCGGCTGACAGATGAAGCGTGTTATGCAGCCCGTTAGTCCACCGGCTAACCCGGCGTACCGGGTGTCACTATGCTTTTCACGGTCCATCCGTGTAATGATGTGATGTGTGTGTGTGTTCCGTTTCCAAACTTGCGTTACATCACCACCTTTCCGCCGTTCGGATGACGACTATCGGTGCGGATGCTGACCTTGCTAACCATCATCCGCGGTGTTGATCGTTGGTTCGTCGCTTTTTTGTGTTGTTCGCTTTTCCGTTTGCCCTTCTGCGTAGAACGAAGACAGGAAGACGTTGATTTCGGTTGTTTTTTTCCTCGTGAGGCAGCAGCAGCAGCCGAACGTACGTATTTCCAGCAAAAGAGATAACGCGTTGAATGACACAAGACGTTATTGCGATCCGAGGAGTAAACATTGCAAAGTTTGTTTTCGTTCGTTCTCTTTTTGGCAACGGACTGTTGCTATGCTCTTCTCACACCTTCGATCACCATGCGGACAATAGTCACAACAATACCACGTGCAAGGACAACAATCCTGGTCTCCTTCTGCTTGGCGGATTTAGCCAAAGGTGCTAAAGACAATTAACTATTTTCTTTGAAAACTCCTCTCTTAAATCCAGCAGATGCAGCACATTTCTCTTCATATAAAATTGTTTTATTTTCGATTTTCCACTCTCTCCAAAATTGCAAACAAAATAATTTTCCGTTATGCATTTTAAACTGCTGCTAAAATAATATTCTTTTTCACGCCTTAGTCACTCTCATCCTTTGTGTAGATCGTTTCATTTCTCCGTTTAAACTTCTTGATGGGTGGATTGTCCAGTGCTTCCGGTTCCATCTGTTGCTGGGGGCTAGATAAATTAAGACCATCTACTGCAAGACCAGATTCCGATAAGGCGGATGTGCTGTGGTCGCCCATTTTCTGTGGAGTTGGATTGCTTACAATACTGCAGTTCGGTGTGGAATCGTTAAACGTTGTCGATAGGTCAGAATCATGTGAATCGTGTTGTCGCCATTTCGGTTGCGGCAATAGCGAGGAAAGCGATAGTTTTGTCTGTACCGGAGTTTGAGGTTCTTTGGGCGAATTTTGCAGATCTTCTGCGTCTTCCTTTCGATCGCAATCCTCATCCTCATCTTCACCGACGTCTAGTTCGTCTGCATTGGAGAATCTAAAAGATCCCTTAGTTGTCACGTTTTGCTCCTTCGCATCCGTGTCAGGCTGTTGATCGACGTAACTGGAAGTATTAAGCTTGTGTCCCGTCATTAGCATAGCAAGCCGTAACGGATCGTCAATGTTGAGCTTATCACAAAACGTCGTCGTCTGGGGGTTCAAAAATGCTTGTGGTTGCTGAACGGAACGCATGTCCATCGTACCTTCTTCGTCCGGCTGATACGGTTCGGCTATTCGTACAAAATTATCCGGAATGGTGAGATCATTATCGAATCGTTCCAACACTTTTGCCTTTTCCTCCTCGGATGGCGTAAAGTTAAACCGCTCGTCGGATCCTTCACCGGGCATGTAACCGTTTGAGGTTCGGATGCTTATCAGATGATTCGTCAGGTTCAGTATTGTCAACCATTCCAGATCGTACTTCAATCGTACAGTAGATACATTGCCTTCCTCCCGTTTCTTGTCGTCCAGATCGGTAGGAATGTCCAGAATCTGCAGAAACCGCCTTTTCGGTAGACATTTATCCAGGGCTAAGAATTTTGTCGCTTTTTCCTCGGAATGTTCAACCAGGGCCGCAAATTTACAGTGCAAATGAGCTGCAAACCAGTACGGTGGTTGCAGCATCCGTACCAAACCTTCGCACGGTGCACTGCCCAGCCTGTTACCCTCGATGTCCTCTCGGAATGCTGGCTTAAAGCGTAGCAGCTGCGTTTCGTTGCCGTACCTTGTGATGCCGCGTGGCCAATCATGCGATAGCATCACATCGACAGTCGGTGTTAACTGTTTCAAGCGAAACACATCGATCTGGCGCTGATGATAAACACTTCGCTTGCACGCCTCATCGTAGGGTGGAAACTCGAAACGACCCTTCAGATAATCGTGACCCTTGAAGATGCCTGAAATGCCACCGATTCGTATACCGTTGCAATCGACCACACCGGCATAGCCAAGGTAAAAAATGTTGGGCGCTACCCAACCACCGTAGGGTAGCTCCTGCAGATAGTTGGATGCTTCATGATTTCCTCCAATGAAGAGCGTTAGGATGGGAGCCTTCTTTTCGCCACTGTAGTACCTGCACACAAAAGCGAACGGGTATAAAACTGATCCATCGTTGAAGTAAGGATTGTGTTGTACCTACTTGTAGAAACTGCACATATCCAAATGTTTCTGCGGGACGGCCATACATTGCAGATCCTGTAGGTTGCGCGTGGATTGAAAATCTCCACAGCATATTAGCAGATCCACCGTAATGTTTTGTTCCTCCTGTATGGATCCGATTAGCTCGTATATCTTTTCCAGCTCACCATGAGCACAGCCTTCAATCGCTATTTTCATTGCAAATCACGTTTTCCTGCTCCAAAATAACTCTAAATGCTACCGCCTTCCGGCTTGTTTGTTGACTGGCAGCAGAGAGAGAAAAAAAAAACATTTAATTTGTCAACAATAAATGCTCTTTATGAATCTTGGCTTCCATAGTATAGCTGTAAACTTTTCACCGGGCCGCAAATTTGTGTTTTTTTTCGAGCGAATACTGCTCGATTTTGCAAACAGTGAGAAATTTTGACCACGTCGCGCACGGTGGGCACACCTCGCATTCGAGCACTTTGTCGTTAAACTGCAAACTGTCAACGGAAATTTGTATTAGGTCAAAATGACGCCAACAGCATACGAGCGAATGCGATTTGGTTCGATCGTCGCATAAACAGTGAAAAAAAGTACGGGTAACCGAACGGGTGTTAAATAAAACGTTCGTACATCCAAGTATACACAGTTTGTGAGAAGAATCGACACTAAAAGGATTGCAACCGGGTCGTACACATCGGAAGCTGTAGGGTTGATTGCTCTGTGTGGTGGAAACGATAGCTAACGTATATGCAAGATGACTGCCGATTCTCGGAAGATTCGTGTTGCGGTACGTGTACGTCCGTTCAACAATCAGGAACTGGAGAAAAACCCTCGAAACATCATCAAGGTAAGAAGCAACTGTGTTTTTTTTGTTGTTGAATGATGGACACCCGATCATTCTAATGGATTATTCATCCCACCCCACAGGTGCTCGATAAATCGACCCTTATGTTCGATCCGGATGAAGATGAGGATGAGTTCTTTTTCCACGGCGTGAAACAAACGCACCGGGATATCACGAAGCGGGTGAAAAAGAAGCTAACCATGGAGTACGATGATGTGTTTGATAATACGGCCACAAACAACGATATCTACGAGGTGTGCATGAAACCGCTCGTACAGTCGGTAATGAATGGGTACAACTGCTCGGTGTTTGTGTACGGTGCGACTGGCGCTGGCAAAACGCACACCATGCTGGGCAGCACCGATTGTCCGGGCATCACGTTCCTGACGATGAAGGAATTGTTTCGCCAGATCGAATCACTGAACGACGTGCGGAAGTTCGATATCGGCATCTCGTATCTGGAGGTGTACAACGAGCTGGTGATGAATCTGCTCACTAAAAGTGGGCCGCTCAAACTGCGCGAAGATGCGAACGGTGTCGTGGTCAGTGGGTTGGTACTGAAACAGATACACAATGCCACCGAACTGTTGGAACTGTTGGCACTGGGCAATCGGAACCGAACGCAACATCCAACCGACGCGAACGCGGAAAGCAGCAGAAGCCATGCGATCTTCCAGGTGCACATTCGCATGGTGGAGAAAAAGACCGGCCAGAAGCGCACGGTGAAGCTGTCCATGATCGATCTGGCGGGTAGTGAACGGGCCGCCAGCACGAAGGGCGTTGGCATACGCTTTAAGGAGGGTGCGAACATTAACAAGTCCCTGCTAGCGCTCGGCAACTGTATCAACAAGTTGGCGGATGGGTTAAAGCACATCCCTTACCGTGATTCGAACCTGACGCGCATCCTAAAGGACAGCTTGGGAGGCAATTGCCAAACGGTAATGATTGCTAACATATCGCCATCCTCGCTAACGTACGACGATACGTACAACACGCTCAAGTACGCGTCGCGTGCGAAGAAAATCCGAACGACCGTACGGCAGAACATTGTGCCCTCGAACGTGCCGAAGGAGTTCCTGGTGAAGAAGGTGAACGAGCAGGCGGAGGAAATTGAGCGACTGAAGGCGAAGTTAGCCGATCTGGAGGAACAGTGTCGAAAGATGGCCCAAACTACTGCCGAATCACCGCCGGTAGACGAAACGTTGCTGAACGACTGGATTTCACGTATCGACAACTGTTACGCCACGATGCGCGAAGCGCTAGAACGCCTGATTGCATTGAAGAGCAAGGAAAAATTGATCAACATGCGTGTTAAGTTGAAGGAACAGGCCGAAGCCATTGCCCGAGTCGTGACGCTTGATGGAAGCCACTTGAATGAGGTAAGTTTTTCTTTTAAGCGCGGTAACTCTAACCAACTAAGGTTACGTAGTAAAATTGATCTTTGTAAGTCAGTTATAGGAGGTCGTTACTGCAAGAAGAAGACGAACTCCCACGAACGCTATCGCTTGCTTTATTTGACTTTCTTTACAAGATCATTCCGGGAACGTCCGGCAAATGTAATGTTGAAAAAGTGTAGCATCATTTATCTCCCAACAGCTCGGATTGTTTCACTTCCATTAACTTTTCCGCTTCCTTTATAAAATTGTCCGCAATGGCCGTAATTTGTGCCTGCGCCTGAAACGCATCATCCTCGGAAACGTTTGTTTGCTTTTTTAGCTTCTTGATCGATTGGTTCTGGGCATCCTTAATGCGATCGCGACATTTGATGAACAGCACCTTAGCATTCTTCGCCAAACCTTCACGATGTTCGCGCGTTACCTTCGGCACCGGAATGAACAGTGTCGTACCGTCCTGCTGCGGGTTCAGGTTCATTCCACTGCGCTGGATGGCTTGCAGCACGACCGGGATGGTTTGGGGAAACGCGACGAGATTAACGACGAGTGTTTTGGGATTTTTGCGCACCACCTGTCCGAGCTCCTGCAGCTGGTAGTCTTTACCCTCGTACGCGATGCGGAGCGTTTCGATGGAACCAGTAGTAGAACGGAGGGAGAGATTTTTCACGTAATCATCCTTCATAGCGGATAGGCTTTTTTCCATCTGTGTTCGCAGACCTTCCAGATCGATCAGATTGCCTAGCTGCTCCTCATTGATTTGTACCTTTGCAGGGGCACCTTTTTTGTCTTTCTTTTTATCCTTTCCCTTGGCATAGTGTCGAACGGGTGGATGTGTAGCTAAGACGACAGTCGGTCCGGCCGGTATATCGAACCGAATGTTTTGTAACGCACTGCAGATGGTTCGATTTGCTGGAACACCATTTGTGGTGGCACAAACGATATCACTACTATTAGTCACTAGCGCTTTAAGGCTAACTGCTCGGAACAGTGAAGTTATTCGTAACATTTTATGAAAAAACAAAAGATCAAATGTTTATCTCTTCTGTTGTGGCGCAAATGTTTGCGGGAATCCGCTGTGTTTTGGGACGTAATCCGAGAAGGAGTTTTGTTTTGAAAATGTGATTTGTCAGCTGTCATATTCGAAATGATCGTTAACCCAAACTGTTGATTCTAATTGCAGGATATTGCAAAGCTGGAAGCTTCTATCGATCGCTGTGGCAAACAGGTTGCGAACCAACAGTCCGATAAATCACGATGGAGAGATCGTCTGCGTCAAACCCGTCGCCTTCGTAATACGATACGGGAGGAAGTAATGCGAAGCGAATTGGCCATTGTGTTGAAAGGATATCTTAGAGGAAAAGAGGCGGAAATTGAAGCGGTCACCGCAACGCTCTGGAAGGATCACGTGCTGCAGATGTCGTTCACGTACGATCAGGAGAACAAACTGTGGCAAAACATCATGATGCTGAGTGGAGATATTATACAGCAGAACTATCTATTGCTCCGGAGCATGGACCGGTTGGACAATATAACGCTGGACAAGTTGAAGCGATTGGTGAAACTAAATCAGCGACAGCGGGGAGTCACATTTTTCGACGACGATTGTCAGCAGGAACGGAACGACATTGATCTCAGTACCAACAGCCTTGACGATATTGCCAATTTATCCGACTGTTCCGAGGATGCTGTTGACTTCCCACCAGACAATGCAGCAACATTGGCGATTGGTGTAGGGGGTGGAACTAACAAACGAGCAAAACTGAATGATGGCAGTGAATCGGAATCTGAACCCTACTCGACGACGCATGACAGTGAAAGCAGTGTGGATCGGAATGTTTTCAAAAAACCGAAAACAGTAAGCCGCGCGATTTCGTTCAAGACGCTTACAGCCGGAGTTGTGGGACGACCTCCAATTTCCCGTCGAACACCGACAAAGCAGACAAAACCAACGGCAACAGCAGCGGCATCACAACGATTGAAAGTACCGCGATTGGTGGTGAATAATGGCTTGGGAGCGAGTGCGCCTGTAAGGAAAAGAATGCTACCAGCCACAGGCCAGGATCAGAATAAATCGGACTCATCGGATGATTCGAATGGCATTGGTAATATTGCAAACTCCACCTTTGATATAGTAACGGCCAAAGACACTGAGGCGGAATCGTTGTTTTCCAATGTTCTCGTAGAATCGAACGTTCCTGCCAATGTCCTGGACAAAGGTAATATATGAAGATAATTGTTTTTTTTTTCGATATTAAATTAACGCATATTTTATTTTGTTCGCAGTGCTTCGTCGTGCTTCTATCAAGGGTGCCAAATTGACTGTTTCAGTTAGTAAGGAAAATCGTAAAAAGAGCCCAAAACGAATCGGAAAGAGTCCGCGCTCGGTGAATCGAACGAACAATCGAAGTTAGTATTATGAACTGTGAAAAATCCTGCGAGTCGGCGCATGCATGCAAGCTAACTGAAAAGTGTCCTTTTCTGAACTCTACTTTCTAGCAAATGCTTCCGCCAGTTCCGTCATCAATCGATACAGAATGATGAAAGCAAAGGATGACTCTACCGGAACGTCGAGTGGTAGCAGCGGCAGTAGTACGTCCTTAGCACCAAAGGTACCGACAGTACGAACCGCCAACAACAATTTCGAATCTGACAGTGACCGGAATCGTCACAATCGGTTGATGGGTATTGTAAAGAAATAGGCCCAGTTTTTCCCCGTGTCACCCAATTACTAAGGTGTTCTGATTCCACAAGCAGGCGCAGAGAGTAACAAGAGCACACGTTTATTTATGGAGCGTATACTATTTACAGCTTTATTGCACACTTGTACGATTCATGGTGCGGTCCTCACTGTTATATATTTTGTATTCAATATTAGCTAAAGCGGGCAGAAGGGAGACTGCCTACTAGTGTAGTAGATGGTAATGACCGTCGTGTGGACGTTGAACGTTTCCAAACTCGACAGTTGATTATAATAAAAGCAAAGGTACGTCTCCAAGCAAATTTATGTTTAAGCAATAATCTCAAAAACGATCTTATATAACTAGTTTAGAGAACATGCAGCCAGTGGGGCAGGAGAGAATTATATGCACACAATCATATTGAATAAAATACACTCGTAGCGCGCGGTTTGAAGAGATTTTGAAAAAAAAACGTTGCATTTAAATCTTCGATGTGTTTTGTGTTGTTTTCGTTAAGTGCGGTCTGTCATTCGTCAAACGTCATTCGGCTGTCAGAATGAAAAACAGCGCAGCTCATGAGGTAATCGAAATCAACAACAAAAGTCGCTCGTTCGCTGTCCGGCAACCCGGGGCCGGATTTATTACACAAATTGTGCTGGGCAGGACGTAAAAGTGATAGAATTAATACGCAACTCGTAGAATGGCTTTGTTTGCACGTTGTGGGCCATTGCCCATGTGGAACAGAACGATACAAGCAGTTGGTTATCGGCTGCAGTCGACTCGCTTACAAGAGGACGGTACTCGTGCCGGTATCGAAGAAGAAGGTTTGTACGGATGCCATGCCCTAGTACGAACAATTTCATTAGACGCTTTTGCTTTCTTTTTAGAATTTCGTGTTTTGAACTTAAAGCAAACAAAGTCTCAGCGGTTGGCACGCCGAAAAGCAGCACGTCCGGATGTTCCACCACCTCGGTAATTTCACTCGTCGTCTTTTAACGTTCAGACATGTGTATATTATTTAGAACATTTGCATACAGATCACAGCAGATGGCAACGGACCAGGATTGGGGTGCCGTGTGGCCAGGACCACGATCTTTCAATCCGTCCGCTGTACCGCTGCCAATCCGGCAGGGATACGTCACCAAGCGCAACCAAATGGCACCGGGCAAGTTTGCCAACGCCGAGTTGATGAAGATTCCGAACTTTCTGCATCTGACACCGCCCGTTATAAAGCGACAGTGCGAAGCATTGAAACAGTTCTGTACCGCTTGGCCAAAGGGGCTAGAGACGGAGGACAAAATGCGGGCAAACTTCCCCCTGACCTGTGTCACGTCGGACTACTGCCACGCTTTGCCAACGATACGCAATCCATTGTCGCGCATTGTGACGGTGCAGCTGCAACTTGGCTCGCTGCAGTTAGATCGACACGCGAAGGATAAGCTGCTGCGGTTGGTAGGCGAACGGTACAATCCCGAAACCGATCTGCTTACGATCGTGACCGATCGGTGTCCATTGAAGAAGCAGAACTATGATTATGCGATCTATTTGCTGACCGCGCTATACCACGAATCGAACACAGTGGAACCGTGGGAAGCGACCAAGAGTGAGGCCGATATGGAGTATTTTGAGTTCGAAACGAGTCGCAGCAAGCGCAATGCGGAGGCGACACTCAACTGGAACCGGAAGGAAGGTGACAGCGGATGGTTACAGGTGCCGGACGCGTATGCGGACGCAGTTTCGAAGTTGTTCAACGAAGGTGAAAATGAGTATAATTTAACCAAATATAAAGAACAAACGTTAGCCTTGTTGGGGTTGAGTGAGGAAGCGAGTAAATAATGCTTTCGACGATAGTGTAGTGAGTAGCGGAGAAAACATGATAATAAAAAGAATTAATCGTAATCAATTATTTGAAGTTGAAAGGGTGATTATTTTGATCGAAACGAAGTAAATCATATGGAGAGTAATTAGGAGTGAAAAAGAGCCTCGCGCGTGAAAGAGACAACATTAGCGCCGCTTCAAAATGGTATTTTACGCACCCGCCCTTCAAGCGTTTCCGTAGTGTAGCGGTTATCACGTCTGCTTCACACGCAGAAGGTCCCCGGTTCGAACCCGGGCGGAAACAGATATTTTTTTTATTTATTTTTTCTATTAGCTTTTCCAAAGCGTTATAAGTGTTTAACATTCTTTTTCGTTTGTTGATAATCACGTAGAAACATTTCTATCAAAAACTGTGAGAGAGTGATCGCCGTTGTAATTAATGTGGTACTCTCTTTTCTGTCGTTCAAATCTCCATTGCTTCCATTGGAAGAATGTCCCACAAATGATCAATTTCACCATCTTGTATAGTCCCATTCCCATTTTTATTTCCATTAATGAACTATTTGGCAACAAAGAAGAATGGTAGCAGCATGCTTTTGCTGTTAGATTTGTCTTCTTCTGCCTCCTAGTAGGGGTTGATTCAACTATTAGGTAACGCAAAAATAGTGAATTTGTGACCCCATCGAACTTCAGAGTTTTGAGGCATTTTTTTTTGCTTTAAATGAAATACACGACATTACGCATCGCCGTTTAATGTTAAAAAATTGATGACTGTCAGAAATTTTCTCATCAATTGATTCTGATAAAAAATTTATTTCTTACATTTATGATTAAATGTGATTTACTTACCTCTCTGCACACGATAGCAGCATACGCAGCATACTTTACTTTCACAAAGGAAAGCATTTACTTCGGAAGCATTTTTCTTTCACTCACTCACTACAATGTGCTTTTGCACATTTCAAACACCACACGCGCTTATAACGACCACATTTTCCAATACACTATTTCACGCAATGAGCAAAAAAAGCTCATTGAGAAATGGATATAACTTTTTTATTTTCATCAAAAAAAACAACCAACACTTGTGCACAAAGGCACAGCCCTTAAATGCGATTTGGCACATTTAAAAAAACACATTCGCTTGACAATGGCCACATTTTAAAACACACGAATTAACGCAACAAGCTTATTGAGAAATAGACTTAAACTTTTCGGCACTAAAAAGCAACCAACACTTCCCTTTTTCTATGGACAAAGGACAGATACACACTTCACAGCACTTTGGCACATTTAAAATAGCATACACGCGGCTACTATGGCCACATTTTTCACACAATAAAAGCGATTCACGATTACACGCAATCAGCCACCAGAGCTCATGGAGAAAAGGACATAACTTTTTTCACTAAAAAAAACAGCCAAAAACTACACCCTTCAATGGACTTTGGCACATTTTAAAACACTTGCCTACAATGGCCACATTTTAAAACACACATTTTCATTGAGAAAAGAACATAACTTTTTTTCACCAAAAAACAGCCGACATATTAAATTTTTTTTCTGTGCACTTTCCCCAACATGTACCGGAAGTTTTTATTTTAATTCCAATTAAAATTTGGAATTTTTATTAATTTCAAACTTGTACTAACTAGCCGAAACTTGCACGGAGGTTATGAAAGAACAAAACGAACACCACACCATTCTGACACGGTTTTATGACAAAACTCGTTTTGTAAAATGTACCGCACAACACAAATACCAATAATTTGCCAATAAGCCAAGCTTAGTGCACGTATAGTACACGCACTGATTTTAAATTTGCTTACACGCACACGCGTATCTTCCGCGGCGTCAGCGTACAGCAACGAAGGACTGCGAACGCAAAAACGAACATTGTCTTCGGAAGTGAGGGCAATATGGAATAAATCTTATTATCTCTTAGTCATGATTAACACAATATCGTTAAACTCGAAACTATATTGATAACTTATTCAAATCCGAAAGAGTTCATCAGAAGCCAAACGCACTAATTCGGGCCGCTTCACTTCTACACAGTAGTATGGCTCTTTCACTTACACTTGCGAACAAGTATCACGCCACGCCACGCGGTGTCAAAACCCAAGCCGACGCTGGGAACAATTGCCGCACGTTCTAATCGAAATTCTTCACTGTTTTAAAGTAAATGAATACACGAATTCTTATTCTAACTGTTCTTTGTATCGATTAACATCCTCGAGAACAAGAAAATCACTGTTTTTGCAACAAACAATAGCATTTGAAACAGCATCTACGCACCGAGAGTTTTTTTTATCTTCACTCAACCGCTGCCCGATCACTACTGATCGAAATGGCTCCTTATCGCACGATCATTATCTGTACGCGCTTCGATATCCCGACGCACCTACACCACCACTATGAATGATTGGCGAAGTGACCCGATCCCAGCATTCGCACACACTTCGCTCCTCCTTCGCGACGGAATGAAAAAGCTTCTCGTTTTAAAATTTTAAATTAACGGAAAATGGAGGCATAATAAATAATAGTTTTTAATAACTGTTAGTTGTGATTAGTAGAAAAACTCTTTACAGGGTTATTAGTTCGATCATGTGGCAATGATTTTTTTTAGAAAAGCGGCTCCTTTTCTTTTTTTTCCTTTTTTAGAAAAGCGGCACTTTTTAACTTTCATAAAAAAACAACCAACACTTGTGCACAAAGGCACAAAGACTTCACACATTTAAAATAACACATTCGCCTGATAATGGCCACAATTTTAAAATACACGAATTAACGCAACGAGCTTACTAAGAAATAGACTTAAACTTTTCGGCACTAAAAAGCAACCAACACTTCCTTTTTTCAATGAACAAAGGACAGATACACACTTCACAGCGCTTTGGCACATTTAAAATAGCATACACGCGGCTACAATGGCCACATTTTTCACGCAATAAGCGAATCACGATTTTACGCAATCAGCCACCAGAGCTCATGGAGAAAAGGACATTACTTTTTTCACTAAAAAAAAACAACCAAAAACTTGCAAGGGCACATACACCCTTCAATGGACTTTGGCACATTTTAAAACTCTTGCCTACAATGGCCACATTTTAAAATACACATTTTCATTGAGAAAAGAACATAACACTTTTTTCACAAAAAAACAGCCGACACTTTAAATTTTTTTCTGTGCACTTTCCCCACCATGTACCGGAAGTTTTTATTTTAATTCCAATTAAAATTTGGAATTTTTATTAATTTCAAACTTGTACTAACTAGCCGAAACTTGCACGGAGGTTATGAAAGAACAAAACGAACACCACACCATTCTGACACGGTTTTATGACAAAACTCGTTTTGTAAAATGTACCGCACCGCACAAATACCAATAATTTGCCAATAAGCCAAGCTTAGTGCACGTATAGTACACGCACTGATTTTAAATTTGCTTACACGCACACGCGTATCTTCCGCGGCGTCAGCGTACAGCAACGAAGGACTGCGAACGCAAAAACGAACATTGTCTTCGCAAGTGAGGGCAATATGGAATAAAACTTATTATCTCTTAATCATGATTAACACAATATCGTTAAACTCGAAACTATATTGATAACTTATCCAACACCGAAATAGTTCGTAAGGAGTCAAACGCACTAATTCGGGCCGCTTCACTTCTACACAGTAGTATGGCTCTTTCACTTACACTTGCGAACAAGTATCACGCCACGCCACGCGGTGTCAAAACCCAAGCCGACGCTGGGAACAATTGCCGCACGTTCTAATCGAAATTCTTCACTGTTTTAAAGTAAATGAATACACGAATTCTTATTCTAACTGTTCCTTGTATCGATTAACATCCTCGAGAACAAGAAAATCACTGTTTTTGCAACAAACAATAGCAATTGAAACAGCATCTACGCACCGAGAGTTTTTTTATCTTCACTCAACCGCTGCCCGATCACTACTGATCGAAATGGCTCCTTATCGCACGATCATTATCTGTACGCGCTTCGTTATCCCGACGCACCTACACCACCACTATGAATGATTGGCGAAGTGACCCGATCCCAGCATTCGCACACACTTCGCTCCTCCTTCGCGACGAATGAAAAAACTTCTCGTTTTAAAATTTTAAAAGCCGTTTTTAAATTAACGGAAAATGGAGGCATAATAAATAATAGTTTTTAATAACTGTTAGTTGTGATTAGTAGAAAAACTCTTTACAGGGTTATTAGTTCGATCATGTGGCAATAATTTTTTTTATAAAAGCGGCTTCTTTTCTTTTTTTCCTTTTTTAGAAAAGAGGCAACCACCGTGTGGTTGTATGCCGTGGCTATAAGGAAGGTTGGCTTCTGCGACCAACATTCATTCGAATTTTCCATACGGCAGGGTCCATACTCCGCCTGCCGTTTGATCCGCCACTGTAAGTAACATAAACCCCGCCTCCCACTACCCTCTGTGTTACAAATTGTTACGATGGCAGTAACCACGTGATAGTTGAATGATTCCTACTTGCAACCCAGAGTAGGCTGTGTTTGAAAGTTGGCATGCACCTGTCAAGATTGTACATTCAGCAAATCTGGATCTATTCTTTTGGCGAATGCGCCGTAATTGACCCGTGACCATGTGTAGCTTGTGACAAAAGATGGTAGCTTTCAAGAAGCGTTATAAATCATGCTGATTTTCAGTGAGGAAGTGTAGTACCGTTCGAACAAGTGTGGCGTACGAACGCAGTGATAATGTGCTCCTCCATTGCCAGCTGTGTTGGAGACTTCATCCCTACGGTAGCCATTTTTTTGAGTCTGACCAGTGGTGTCTTTGGTGATCTTTCAGCTGGAGTTGCTGAATTACCGAAAAGTATAGCGAAAACATCGAACGAGCAGCAGCTTCCCACATCTGGACCTTTGCTCAACACGGAACCATCTTCTCCATATGAAATGGTGGCACATTCGGATTACAATAACCGTTTGCTTACCCAGCTTAAAGCATCGTCTAGCGAGCAAAAGCATGAACACCGCAGCACTCCTTCGTTCGTGACCACTCTACTACCTACGCCACCTACCCGTAAGCGTTTGTCAAATGAGATACCACGTCGGACTCGCTACTCACCTGTACCTGAAGCAACGGAAGAAGAACCTAACCGATCTTTGCCAACACCGGGACGCTACTACGATAGCTATGGCGAGTGGCATCATGGCGGAGACGACACACCACACTGGGCGACAACACACGGACCGACGCAGCTGTACTATGGCAACAGCGGTAATTGGGGTTGGAAACCACAGCATCATGCTCACCCTCAACAGCAACACCATAGCAACGTGCTGGCGGAGATCTTGGATACTAGTGCACTGTATCCTCCGCTTCAATACCAGCAGCACCATGGACTACTTGGACTGCAACTGTTCGTACTGCTGAATCCCGTTCTGACGCTTGGCACGGTGTCATTTCTCATGTGCCTCATTAACGCTGTACTAGGTCTGCTGGATAAAGTCAAGTTACCGCTTATACGTGCGCAGGAAGTTGATCGGATTGCTGCAGGTACGAACACACCGGCTAGAATTCGTGACGGGCGTGATGAGCATGTACTCGATCAGCTTTACCAATATCTTACCGCTGCTACCGACCATCAGCTACATCAGGAGCGGAATGAAAGCTTTGTTCCGGGGAGATCCTGAATTGCTTGTAATTGTTATTAAATAACTCATCCTGTTAATTAGTCTTAAGAGTATTGTAGTGAAGCTCCATGCTTTCCACGTGGTCCCGGATCGTTCTATTTTTCCGATTCGAACGTTAACCTTTCTATGCTGCAAATGTACTATCTTACATGTCATATTTGCATTGTTCAACGTCTGTCCATTTTTATTCATTTGTCTACTAACTATGAATCTATGACCTGCAAACAAAATAGCTGACTGAATGTGTCGGTGATATTACAGAGGAAATTTAAACCATTTTAAAATTGCAAAATACAATATACTACACACACGAAAAATGCATACTTTATATGATGTTTTGAAACATTTATTGTATTACGTTTACTGTTTAGTGTTGTTCTTTGTTTCATCTATTTGTTTTGCCTCTTCACACGGTTTCCTTCTGCTGAGTCTACCGTACCACTTCGTCTTCACACCTTTCATACCAACTATACCACATTACATTACCGAACTTTCGCTTTCTCGGCGCTACAAACACACATGCTGCTTCCATAGTTTCGAGTTATTATAATGCTTACAGTTTTTGCCTTGAAACATACTGTCGCCGAGCGAGCGTACGCCGTCGTGGAACCGTAATAGGAACACCTTGCAAACCTGCGGGTGAACGAAATGCGTGCAAAGTGTAACAGGAAGCTACTGGTGATCGGCGATTCGCGCCGTTCCCACGATAGGGATAGGAATTTAGGCTTAAGTCATTTTTCAGAAGTCAGAAAATTAGTATACAAGAACTGAAAACTTTAATAAAAGGAGATGCTTGTCCGAAACAAGCCCCCCAGGACAGGAGCGATTCGCTCCGGCTTGGATACGATAAGTGAGATTTGTCGTGGTCGAATACAAATGCGTACAGTTTACTTATAAATCGGTGCTTGGATTAGTAGTCAAACAAAACCAATGTATCGTTCTAAGCAAAATCGTCCACGTACTGTACGTGCAAAGCATCCCGTTGCAGAACCGAGCCCTGATGCTGCATTCCACGCACGTTCTTCTGCAGGAAAGACGGTTGACTGCGAGGACAGCGCAGCTGTCACCGCAACCTTTATACCAAAGGCGATGTCATCCGAACAGAGTTCGGAGAAAAACTACAATGTACTGAGGGCTTCAATCTTAATTGATGGAGCCTCAGCTGGCGCTCTCTGTAAGCGTCTAGGCAAATTTCGGAACGATTATTCTGGTTATATCCAGCTGGTACACTCTTCCTATGAGGCATCAGCGAAGAAGGATTCCTTCTTTAAGAAGAGTACACAAGTTTCTACAGTATTACACTATGAGTACACTTATTGTATCCAAGTCGGAGCGCATCGCTCCTGTCTTGGGTGGCTTGTTCCGGCAAGCGTCACGCACATTACTCGTTCGCTAAACCTAGGGACAGAAAAGGTATGATTGGTTTCTTGGTTTATATTCATATTTATATATATCGCTCGAAGTTATACACACATGCAAACCCGCAAAGTCCACCGCGTCCACTGCTTGTGCGATCGTTTTTACGGGGTAACCGGCAAAACAGTTGAGGCGTCGTAGGCGCATGCATACAAGCTGGAAACTACTGTTTAGACGGCTTTGCACACATCCACCTCGCTGCTAGAAACATTCGAACGGGAAGGTGAAACAAGATACGCTCCCACAAAAGGGAGAAGCTTAAAAGTTCAATAATTTGTTCATCATTCTTTTTTGGGAAAAGCACTTCGAGCGCTTCTAAATCTGATCGTCCATAAGGTATTACACGCTAAAATCCAGTTGCACGAACCTCAACATAAAATGCAACAACAAATAATAACCATGTGGCGACATCTAGCGAGCGCTAGCTGTACTTACTCGGCCATCATACTCGCGGAATTAAAGATTTGTTGTTCTACCAAAAAAAAATCCGAGTGCAGCTTCTTAAGTGCTTCCTCAGCACCGAAACCGATCGACCGGGACAGGACATAGGACATTTATGCAATGACTGGATCAATGAAGATGGCTAGCACAATTTGAACGATACGTCCACCCGTGTGCCCATTTGGATCTAGACGGGCCGCCTCGAGTCGTCCCGCTGATAAAAAGTAAACTTTACTTTAGAAAGTACAATTAAAACTACACAAAACGAAACTAAACTCTGCCTAGTAATATTTTAGCTACATTATCATTACAAGTAGTGGGTGATGGTGGAGTGGGGGGAAGCGTTCGATGAGGAACGGACGTGAAGCTGGATGACGTTGATGATGACGGAAATAATAGCTGCGGGCGCATGAGCGCGCGTTGTCTCTAATCTGGAACATCGGCAAACAATGTTCCTTTACTGTTTCTTCCACGCACCATGGGAAAGCCCATGACAGGGTAGAGAATGGGGCCGATCTACGTTCACTACCACCAGTGCACCAGGGACGCCGACGTCGGGGTAGGTGGTGGGCAAGCGGCAGTGGACGGGAGGGCTATGGCCTAGTCCTTGTTGCTCATTGATTCTGCGCTTTCCGTCGACTGGCGGCCACCCTCGGACGAGGCGACGCTAGTGGTGCCACCACCGTTCGGAAGGCTGCCGGAGGAAGAAGTGGCCGCTCCAGCTCCACCGCCGCCACCACCGCCACCCGTCGTACCATTGCTCTGCTGTTCGCCATTGCCAACCTTCGACTGGGAGGTGGGTTTCGGAGTGGCAGGTGGTGCGGCATCGAATGATTGCACCTGGGCCTCGTACAGCAGCTGCATGATCTTCAGTGAGGTTAGCGAGGATATTCGTTCGGGCAGCTTGCGCAATACTTCGCCCACGTACAACCCGTACGCACCGTGCTCGTCCAGGTGGGCCTGATGTTCCAGATTGTTCTGGTACTTGACCGTGCGGTTGAGGTTAAAGTTGGACAGCGAAGCCTCGTCACCGTCGTAACTGACGCGGGCCCGTTTCGGCAAACCGTACGACACCTCCACATTGGACATGGCGGCCGGGATAGGCGACTCCACTGGTGTCGGTTGCTGGTGGTGATGGGGATGACCGGAACCGGTACCCCCACCCGCACCGTGCTGTAAAGCGGCTGCCGCTGCACTACCGGACGCACCGCCCGGTCCATGTGCATGGTGATGCTGATGGTGACCACCGCTGGCCGAACCCGGCATGCCGCTTCGCCCGAACGGATGATGATGGTGATGGCTGGCGCCGAGTGGCGTCGAGTGAGGCACCTGCTGCTGGCCGGGTGGTCCTCCCGATTGCGAGGAACCGCCACCGCCCGGCTGATTACTGTGCGGTGGCGGCAACTGATGGTCACGCTGATGCGGGTGCGGTGGCTGCAGATGATGCAGGGACATGGGATCGTGCGCGGACGGGAAACCGGCACCGGGCGGTGCACCGAACGGGCCATGGCCTTGCAGCTTCAGGTGCTGCTGGTAGTGTAGTTGAGCTTGGGAATTTTGGGCCGCTACTGCCATCTGCTGGAGGTCGAGATAGGCGTGCAGATCGTCCTTTACATCCTCTTGCTGTTCACGCTGCCGCTTCCGCAGTATGTTCATTGGGTTTGTCTCGTCATCGCTGCGAAAACGGGTCGGCAAGGAAGAAATGGAAACGAATTAATAGTAACGCACAAACGAAGAACTTCATTGCATGAACTTTAAGCTTTAAAATGAACTTAACAAATTGAGAGCGTTTAAGTCTTAATGCTCATTAAATCCTTGAATTTCTAATAAACTAAACTTCACCGTAGCTTTCAAACATTACTTAAGTTATGATCAAAGATGATATGATCAATTTCTTCCGTAATCAATCGTTGCTTTAGGCGAAGAGGTTACGAAGTTTTACAGGTTGAAGAAATTTCTCATCTCAAAATACCTTTGGCGACGATGCTGACTAATACTCATACATACGCTTCTGAAGTATACACTCTAATCTAAATCCCTGTTGGTCGAGTTCGTCCGGAGAATGTTTAGAAAGAATGTTGGGTCCCAGAAGTATGGAAGGAAAATTGAGGAGTTCTATGAATTGTATGATGATCTAATAATCGTCCAACGAAATATGCTCACCAGACTTGGGATGGTTGGTTATGTCAGAAGAATGACACCAACCATCGTAAAATCTTCCCTAAAAGGCACGATGAAACTTAAGTCGAAGCTAATAACTAGCAAATCCCAGAATTCGAATTCTATAAAGATTCGCAATTAAATCTTGTTTAGATTTTCAAAGGCAAAGCGCTAAGTTTTAAAACTAGGTGGTACCTTTAGCATGATTGGGTGCCATAACATAACCAAGAATATTGGATGGATATAAGAATTGATGTAATTTGTTGATTAAATTAACAAAGAAATTCTCCAATTTCTTCCTATTCCCCACTAACAGACTAGGTGTATTAGACCAAACATCGAGGTGCCATGGATATTCCGTGTTATAAATAAAATCTAATCGTTGCAAAAAGTTGGTAAAACGACAGCACAACTACAAGCGCATACTTTCAAATAATCTGTTTTCCCGCAATTCACCCCCAGCCACATCTCGGCGGACTATCTTATGGCTCTCCTCCCGTCCAACGACCAACCGAATGTCTGAAGGAATCATACAAGACATCATACTACAAATCGCTTGTAACCGAAGCGTGACTCTCATAGCCACGCTTTTGATTGGTTTAAATTAGAACCATATTGGTCGCTTTTCAACGTGCCACGACGACGAACATAACAGAACAACATCTTCAACATCTCACACTCTATTGCTTCTAATTTACTTTTCAAAGAAATAAATTTATTCTTAAACACCATTCCGTTCCCCGGACGGGCACAAATATGGGCGTTGGCCGATGGTCGGTGGCAGCACTTAAAGCCATTAGTTGGCGGAATGGATTGAAAAGTGTACAGAGCGACGGATCTTCGTTTGCAAGCGAAACGAAATGGAGAAGTAAACAAAATATTTTAATCCAATGCCTTCTCGGTTCTTGTAATGATCTCTTTTAAGGTTCATCCACAAGATCCGTTTGTGGAATACCCAATTTAAGCTAATGTTTATTAATTATATTGAGTTATGCATCGGTTTACGTGCTTGGTCAAAATTACCACATCATGGCCAACAATTAGGCAACACGCATCAAACCCCAAAACGAACGTTCATTGTTGCTATAATGGCGCAAACATACATGAACATGTGTTCCTTCTAATATCTCCTCCTTCCATTCTTGTGTATGCGATCCATTTTAATCTGAAGTCGCTCAACAGATTGTTTCTCTACTCTAAACCGGACGCGTACTAAATGCTATATTACATCTATCGCGCAATGTTGGAATATGCTGAAGATGGAGATGTTGTCCACATACACCGCTCTCGACGTGTTTCAATTGTTTAATGAGAATCAAGTGATGTTATGATCACTCTTGACCACAGTGCCAGAGAGTTGTCTTAACACAGATAACTTACGTATCGTCCGGTTCGCCGTTCGGCGCACGGGGTCTCCGGATTTTGATGTGTTTGTTGAGAAACTTGAGCTTCTCGAGCAGTGGCCACTCGCTGCAGTTGACGCCGTTCTTCATGATGCGCCGCTCGACCGTGAACCGGCACCGGAAGTAGGTCATGCGCTTCTTGCACTGTTCCACGTCCATCTCGCACAGTCGGCTCAGCTCGCGCCAGGCCTTCTCCTTCTTCGACTGGAACTTGTAGTGCGGGTGACTTTTGTCGTACAGCACCGGCATCCGGCGGTAGTAATCGCATAGTTTTTCATCTTTCTACAATGAGAGTAAAGAACAGGAGGGGAAGTTGGACTGTTAGTTTCAACTGCATATTACATTAGTACAATAATTATACATTATTGAAGAATTGCGTAAAGGGAGTTATTAGTACATTCTTGCTGACTTGTTATGACAGCAGCCTTTATGACAGCTGTCAGCCTACTAAGAACGAACCTCCAAAACATCGCTGGAACCATGGCTACTGCGACCATTCGATTTCGGTGACGTTTGATAGTTCGCTGCGAGTGCGCTAGCGGGCAGCAGGTTGAAGAACGGTGGAGACAACGATGGTATCATCGTTAGTTCCGGCAGTAGTTCCATCATTTTGGGTATTGTGTTTTATATTTCCGTTTTCTTCTATATACTGAACTTAAACTAAACAAGTGTTTCACTTTTTTGTTCACAGATTTTCACGCTTCGAGCAACATATTAGAAGGGGTGGAGGATCACTGGTATAAAACGCATAAACCTTCACCAGGGGAAAAAAGATAAATTATCTTTAATAAAACAGATATAAACACCGACGTAGAAAGAAAAAAAAGAACATCAGTTCATCAACGCATTTAGCAAATCATCACACGTTTCGTTTTAACATTAAGGCACGATTTCTTAAACCTAGCCATTTATTATGGGTGAGAACAACAACACGACGGAGTGGACGGAGACGCCCGGGGATAAACCGGGTGGGAGAGAAAATGTATACGATGTAAATGAAAATAGAATTCATAACACTGGTATTTCAAAATTTTATGTTTCAAACGTTAACATCTTTTCCCATTTCGAAAGCCCATTTGTGAGAATGTAAACAATCATCTTCGGTCCGGGGGTAGCCTGAATACACCACACACACAGTCATTCAGCAGAAAACCCATTCCCAGCACAAGAGAAGAGTAGCGATAAGCGGGAGAAAAGGGATGGGAAGGTAAAGAAAATAAGATAAATGTTGAAATATAAAAATGTAAAAGCCATCACGCTCGCGCACACGTGGAGAGCTGAACAGCAGAACAAGCAAGCTTTTAACATAAATAAATAGCCAAAGAATATTACTTCACAAACAACAGGAAAAGTAATCTTGACATGGATGGGGTGAGGCCCGGTTGTGGTGAGGGTTAAAGTTTCTTTGCTTGTTGAAATATTTCTCTCATTCGTTTCACACACAGACACAGAAATTCCGATTAGGTTTAATAAACTTGTTTTTGTAGTGTGCTGTTTTTTGAATGAACGTTTTGAATTACAAAAAAAAGTATCGAACAAACACATAACACATGTCTTCGATCACCGACCTTTATAGTGGAATTCGTTATGATAATAATAATAATAAAAAATGGAAAACTAAAATTAAACAAGCGAATGGTTTTGTTAAAAAAAAAACATCAAGAAACCGGTCTCGGATCGTGAAAGGGCGAATAACGTATTTTGTATACACCGACAGACACATATACACGTTAAGAGGCTCGTTTCATTGGGATATATTAAATTTATAATGAATTTATGAAAATGGCCCCATAAGAAACTATGCGAACCAAAAACCCCACATGATGATGATGATGACGATGATGATGCCAGCAAATGCATCTACGGCATAATGAATAGAGAGAAATTAAGTCGAACGAATCCTCGGCGCGCGTTCGATGTCGCAACTTGCGGTCGAATAAACGTATAAAAACTTTACCCATTTGTGATGACAAGAGGGATGGGGAAGTGCCTCCGGTTAGGAGAGTGTAGGGAAGCAAAAGGGTGAGATTATGTGTTATTTGAATGGAAGCCATCCGGCAGTAAAACATCGCCCGACACTAAAACTACCGAAATCTGCGTTGAATGAGACAGTCGTTCGATCAAACAACACACAATTGTCTTTTTTTATTTACAGTGGGTTCAATAAAAACACAACTAAATGATGTCACATCGTGAGCCGCGAGTAAAATGGTGATCGTAGTGAATTGTGATATACACACAATGTGTTTACACCACCCTTACGGCATTTACATTTACACCGAATGCGTTTCGAACGAAAGGACGAACGCGTGAGAAATGACACTTCACAATCGTAGTAGTAGGTCGCGCGCGCGCGCACACACCTGTCACTTTAGGATGCAGAAGAGGAATAAAAAACAAACACACACACAAGCGCGCGCGGGAGCTCAGTTGTCAAAAAGTACACTACAAGGTGCCTGCAAGGAGCGCTTACTGCAGATTCGGGATGCAAGTGTAATTGGTCGTTTGATGAACGAAGAACACGAGTGGTATTTGTTTAAATACACCATCAAACACACACACACACACGCATTGCAACGTGTTAGTATCGCCTTCTCCCTACAGCGTCTGTCACACGCACTTTCCTTTCTCCACGATACGCTCCCAGCAGCAATCGACGGGTAGTGAGAATTGATGGTGTGCAACTGTCATAACAGGACCCACTCAACTTTACACACACGCCACACTCGACACACTCTCGTCATTGTTTATTCATTCATTGCATTCCCATTTGAGGTGGGTAATTTTAAACTCTAGCATTTATCGTTGCCCTACGTGTATCAGGGGTGGCAAGGGTGGTTGCAGGAATGGGGAGGGAAAGGGAATGATGTTAATTGTGGCTGTATATTGCCATCAGGAGTGAAATCATTTCCTATTCCTTTCGGTTCGTGCAAAACGAGCATTTGCATAACACGTTCCTCCACCTCCTTCCGCGGCTTGTGTTTGCACTTTGTGTCTCGAGACCGTAATGTGTCTGTTCGATTAATCATCCAGCAGCAGTAGACGTACACCAAACACACGACTTCTGTGTGCGGATAGGAAAGGAGCGGCTATTCGGCAAACGGCTGCTCCAATTCCACTGTCATGCACTGTGATCGCTTTAAATCAACGAAATGCTTAATTTAATGCACTTTAAATCATGCAGGATTATCAAATCCTTCCAGCAAGATAAGATATCGTATGTTGTGTCTCTTTTCTTCCCATTTATACCCTGCATCTCATTTCTACCAGCCGCACAAACACAACTAAAGAAGAGGTTTCGATTTTAATCGCATTGATCCGGATGTGCACATAAACAAATCCGAGAGCTCACCGGTGGAGCAGCAAATCGATCGATAAATTCGAAAATTACATTTCACATTTGCTTAATTCCTACTGCTCTTCTGCAGCACAACACTCCTGGCACGTGCACACACGCACACAAATACACAATGTCTTCCCCGCGCGCGTAATTAATCCTTGAGAACTACACACGCTTCACAAGTTTGCAAGTGACGAACATAACGCAGCAACAACCGTACCGTACCAACGTCAAACACGTTCTGCTGCCGAGAGAAGAAATTGACAGTGTACAAACTCGCTGGAATTGATGTTACTCGTTTTGCTCTCTTCGCAATGCGAACGCACGAGCACGAGAGCTCTTTTCTCTTTCTAACTGGAGTAACAGAGACAGCACACTACCCTACAGCCGTACCCTTTACACTAACGGAGAACAAAAAAAAGGGCTATAGCAGTCGGTTCACGCACACTGTGTGTATGGAAGTAAATAAAACGTATCCCTGTAGCATGTTTTGTCCACCGACGAGTACCACTGTGCGCATGCTACGGTTTTGAAGGATTTCGATACTTTTCTTCCTGCCTCTCATTCGATAGCTGTTAAACAGCACAGAGTGGTGTCCTTTTTGTTTTGCTACCTGTCCTTTCCGGCTAGTGTCGGAGAAATGGCAGGATTATTGAATGGGCGCAAATCCACACCACCCGGCAGTGTTTCTCATAAATGCATTTGCTCACGCACGAATCTTGCTCTTCTCACTGTCGTGTAAAAGGGTCACTAACATCAAACGGAACCGATTGTTCGTCATTTTGACCAAAGAGACACATCATCTTGTCCGATTGTATGTTACCTCAAGCATAAATACTTCTTCAAGCACAAGTAAGAAGTTGTACTAAAACTATTAATTTTAGTTTGTACTAAAAAGTGCACAAAAATACGTTAACTAAATGAAGAACTAATACAAAACACAAAGAAAAGGCCCTTTGATTGACATAAAATAGAAAGATAAATAAAGATTTACATAAGAGAGGGATAAAAGAAAGGAAACAAAAACGTACTAACTATACCCTATTTCTTCCCTGTATTGTTTGTTTAATTCATTCGTTCGTTTGTTCGCTTTGTTCGCGTTGTTCGCTCTGTTCCCCCGTGTCCGTGTGCTGTTGCTGTTCATCTTGCATTAGTAAGGTCTCCTGTGTACGACTCTGATGCGGTTTTCAAGTGCGTATAAACAGTATGTATGATTTGCTTCTTACTTTTAGAGCGTTCCATCCAGCGATTTATGATGATGGCACACCCTTCGGTTGTCTTTTGGTTCGCCTTTAACACACATACGATGTAACTATTAATATACCATTACTATTATCTTATGTTTCATATTTTAGCTCCCTTTCGCACCGCTACACAATCGCGCTTGTGCGCTTATTATCTGGTTCGACTGTAAGTCCCAGGGTTTCTGTTTATTGTTTGCTCGTTTCGTTTGCGTTATACCTTCGAAACTCCGGGACAGCAGCACGCATTAGCATCATCCTTGTTGTTATTAATTTTCTTTTTTTTGTTGTTGCTGCTACTTTTCTTTCCCTTCCCCACGTACGCTCATACGCACAGAGGATTTATGTTATGCAGCAAACGGTGTGGTGTAGTGGCGGTGGGGTAGGAATTATATTTAGAAAAAGAATACGGAATGTATTATTATATTTCTTTATTTCGTTCGTTCCTTTTCCCTTTCTTCCCCCTGTGAGTTCCCCCTTCACCCTCTCCCCAGTTGTATAGCTATTACTTATTTCTCTTTCCCAGGTTTTTGCGTTTTTCAAGCGAATGAACACCGATACTATGTTGCTTCTTGTTCGCTATTTGTTCGCTTATACTTTTCATCTCCGCAAATACAATGGATGTATTATTATTGTAGTGAGATGAGAGATTCCTTTTAGCTTTCCACCACCGGGCGTACCTGTTCCCTCGCCCATCGCCCACGTGTGTACCGCGCGCGCCTACCGTCTTATTATCTTTGAGTTTCTTTGAGTGTCCTCTCCGTGCCACTTAGCATTGGCATGCGGGACACTAAAAGAGAATTGAGAAATTAAGCAACATCTAAGCTCTAAGTTAAAGTTAAGACACACACACACAAAACAGGATGATGTGGCCAGAAAAATGGGAAAGGTAAACGAAGAACAAACCAGAACCAACTCCTTTTGCCTTCTGGACCAGGTTCGGAAAGCATTAGACGGAAAGCTCCACCAAACTAATTTTGTCTGCATCGAAGAAAGATAAATACTTTTACACCTTTTCCAAACTGTGCGCCCACTAAATATCGCAGGGAATTCGAGGGCGCGCTCGAGGAAACAAAAGATTCAAACTGTAAAAAAAGAATCTTTCTCATCAAAACCTTAAGGGCAAAACGTGTTTATGAGCACGTCGGTGTGTGTTCGAACGCGAATGTTCGAAACCTTCACTTCCTCTATTATTAATCGTCATTTCGAACCCACTTATTTTTATACAACCGAGCAGAGACTCTGTGTGTAACATATAGTAACAAAAGCTTACAGTAAGAGAGAATAAAAAAGGAAGGATTAATTATTTTCGATGAAAACAGTTTTCCACCTTGTTCCACCACGTGTAATGGGGCTCTCTTCCACCGTGTGTTGGATGAATTATTGTGGTTTGAAATAAAATCACCTTTCGGTTCGGTTGTAAAAACTTTAACATTTGCTTCTTTTTCTTAACCATAAATACCGAATGCGTGCGCCTTTTTTTAAAGGCCAAGAACATTGTTGGAATGCGTTTATTTTTCTTCTTCTTTCGTTCATTGTAAAATTAAATCAACACAACCAGCACGCCTGAAGATTGATTGATCTGTTAAAAATCCGGAACGTTTGCCGTTTTGCTATAAATATATGGCGGGCGCAATACAACGATGGAAATTGGGATGGATTGAGATGTGAAGGTAAAACAAAAAAAATATTACAGAGAAATATTAATGCGGGTGCATATCATCCTGTCATATTTCGTTTTTGCCTTCAGATTGTTTCAGAATACTAAAATATTCTTCTGCAACGCGAGTAGATTTAATCTAAAAAAAGGGGTTGAGGGGTGTGAAACTGTTTTTTAATTACACGTTTTATTACAGCTTCTCCCCATGATGTGAAAATGGAAATGTGAATATTTGTGCGATTTATCGCACATATTTAAAACGATCTCTGATGAAGGTTCGTAAGTCATTGCCTTATCATCCATCCTTCCATGCAACTGTGACTATTCGCTTTAAATTTGTACCAAAATAAGCTTCCCAGAAGCGCTTTTCCACACAACGTGTGAGAAGGGTAATGTGTTTGATTCATTCGAAAAATCAGTTAAATTAAAAGAGGGTTAAACCTTCGCCTTGCAACGAAAGCATAACCCTTATATATTTGTAATTTTGCGCAAACTATATTCTAGTACAATTGTGAATAAATCAGTTGGTAATGGTAATGTGGAAGGATGTGTCCACAACGACAACGAAAGGCAGTAAACTGCAACCGAACAAAGCTGTAATATTCGAACTGGAGTTACACTTGTGTGCGTTTTGTTACATCAGCAGAAGGAAACATGTTTTATTTGTACTTATATTCATCATTCTGTTTTTAATTCATTTCCCGGAAAATATTAAGGGGTGAGCACAATGCTACAACATGTTTTGTTACCATTTTCTTGTTTCTGCCTCCACACTGTTTATCTTTAAACGTTTGTTCGAGAGTGTGTAGTTGAAACAGATGGCAATTTTGGGTTATAGAATAAATAAATGAGTAGACATTACTCTTCGCATATGGTTTTATTACGTATGTACTCTTGGATGTGTAAAAAAAACCATCCATTTTACTCCTTGTGGCAAATCGAATTTCTGGAGCAATTTTGATGTTAAAATTTTTAAACATTGTTTTCGAAATAACAAAGCTGCTTCAGCTGCTTGTCGTAACAAAGCGTGATAACGATAGGTGTGGAATTAACAGTGTTTCTTTATTTCTTTAAACTGCGTTAAACCGATCGGCTTCTTAACAGCCTGTTTCGTATGCAGGCGCACATGCAAGCAATAATATACAAAACATAAATCAGATCCCACGCTACTAAAGTCTTTTCACCAAGCCCCTGTGCCTTTTATGGGAATTTGTTCTTCTTTTTCCTTTCCTAACTTCATCCCGTTGACACAGCGTACACAACAAAGGGTGGAGGAGACGCAAACGGGGGTGCGAGATGAAGTGGAACAATGTGACATTGTATCACATTTGCATAACATTACATTTCACGAGTTTCATGGAAAATGATGTTCGTTCTCGATGTAAAGTACAATATCTTCTGGATCGTGTCCTACGGAAATAGGATTTACATTCGTAATTTGTAGCGTAAGAAGAAAGAGTAACAAATGGAGTGAAAGAATAAGACAGTTTTCATAAATTTGTTATAATTTGAAAATCAAACAGATTTATAATTAAATTTTTAAAGTATAAAACTAACATTTAAAAACTACGTGGTACGCCTTGCGTCACCACAGGGTATTCATGCAATAATTACAGGGGTTTCTAGATCAGTTAGCAAAGTGGGATCCTTTTCTGGACTCTGTTCAAGTTGAACTAGAATCAAACTGACACATCATCAACAACTGACACATGTCAGAATCCTCGACTGACACAAAAACAAATTTAGAAATTGATTATTCTATCATAATAATTTATAATTCTTCAGAATCGAGTTCTGCTTGCAAAAGATCCAAAAAAAATGGGAAGCGTTCATCAATTGGAAGAGCCAGAAATGACTTCAACTTTACCACAGGAACTCAAAACCCCTGTAAGGTGAGTTATACGCCATAAAAAAAACTTAGGAGCCATCTGGTGGTCGAGAACATCATCTACACGATCATGCAGATGGACTGAAAATAGATAAACCTCCTCCGCTTTTTAATAGCACGTTTTAAATATCAAAAGCAAACGAGTAATTCCACACCGTGCGTTATCTAAAATATATCGTCGAAACCTATTACTATGGCTACAGAGTTCTACTCCTCTTCACGCTGAGAATCGGTTATCATTCGACAGCAAACCAAATCATTTCCCTTCTGACCCCGTGCCTACATGCTTAGCAATTGTCGCGTTTGCGAACGCGACAATCGTAGCACAGTTTTCCCAAAAAATTTTGCGACTTTCGGCGCGACTTCAAGGTTGTTTAAGTTTTCTCGTGCAAGGTTTGTTTATGCTTTCAATCTGGCCGGTAGCGGGAAATTAATTTCGAATTAAATTAAATTAATTTAAACAAAGAAAATTATAATAAATAGTAAATTTATTGTTTTGATGAAGTTGATGAGAAAGGCAAGTTTTTTAACCCCAGTGACGATGTTTCAAAACAATGGACCATCAAGAAAGCTCGTGACAGGATGCTGGTAACTCCTGTGATACAAATAACGGCTGTTGCTAACAGTACCGCAGATTTGTCCGTTTTGTTTTCTTGTGTGTTTAACGCTGGAAAATCTTGTTGTAATTTTTTCCGGTAGCCAGAAAGAATTGTAACAAGATAAATAGGTGAACGAAGATGTGTTTGCCCATCGCGTCATACACCGGGCAAAATAGAATTGGGATCGACAGCTTCGAGTAGCATAAAGGTAAAAATCTTCGAATACGGGTAATCAAACGTGTATGGCTTTTTTCTCATTTCATGACCGTCACCGTACCCTCAATATACAGGTATTCATAACCACGATTCCAACACAGCTTCCAAACTACCATCAATATACAGGTATTCATAACCACGATTCCAACACAGCTTCCAAAAGGGATCGAACACTGTGCTGTGGACTATCTAATATTTTTTAACTTTATTTTTTTAATTCTAATAATTTTTCTAATTAATTAATTTAATTAATTATTAATTAATTATTAATTAATTTATCTTGTTCAAGCAAGTTCAACATACAAGTAATAAATTCATAAACAATGCAGCCATGCATTTGTCCACGATATGGGATTTTTGTTTTGAATTAACAGTGATTCTTCTGTTTTAACACGTTGTGTGCCACGCTTATTTTGGTGATGTTTCCTAGCAGGCCACGGCGTTTTTGTTTACAAATTGACTGTCTATCATTTTTGATAGACATGGCCCCCCAGGAAATGTAAATTTCAAACTGTTATTTCTCCGCGGAGATACCACATTTTTACAAAAAACCTTCGGCAAATATGCAGATTAGACTTTAATGAACCTAATTATATAATTGGTTTTCGGAAACCCTTAGTAAATTAATTTATAAAAATATATTTTTGGGATGCCTTTTTTCGAAAATTTTGACGTTTTGTTCATATTGCTATCTCTTGTGAAGCGCCGTTCCATCGTCTGTTGTTCAAGCATATATTTGTCTCACTCGCACTGCAGACGATCAAACGGCGCGACATAAGAGATAGCAATATGAACAAAACGTTAAGATTTTTCGAAAAAAGGCATCCCAAAAATATACTTTTATAAATTGATGGACTGAAGATTTGCGAAAACCAACTATGTAATTAGTTTCATAAAAGTCTTATCTTAATATTTGCCGAAGGTTGTAAGTAGAAAAGTGCAGCCACCGCGGAGAAATAACAGTTTGAAAATGATGACTACTGTCTATCAAAAATGATAGACATGGCCCCCCAGGAAACTTCACTGTCTATCAAAAATGATAGACATGGCACACAACGTGTTAAAAATAATATTGACATTCACAATAATTATATACAAATTCTGCGTACTTTTAAAAAATAAATAGCACTCGATTTGTTAATTTAATTTACAATATTTAATAACACTCAAAATATTAAATTTTTTAATTTGTATTAGTTTACCTTGGTATTGCCATGTTTACCTTGTTATTACAGAAAACTGTCATGGCGTCAAGTCGCGCTTCGAATCGCGATTTTTCGCTGAAAATACACGTATAGCGACTTTTCACAATTTTTTTTATATGGAGTTTCGCAAAATTTTTCTGATTCGCGTTCGCAAACGCGACAATTGCTAAGCGTTTAGAGCCGGGGTGACAATATGTGTCAGGTGCGAACATCGAGGGGAAATTCAACAAAGCGCACAAGACAAGAACCGTGGGTTAAAATTAATTGCTTCATTAAGCTGGTCTGCATGCTGTCCGTTTGTTGGATACTGAGCCCAAAAAACCCATACCCTATAAATGCAGGCCCTGGACAACACTTGAAACCATTCTCACATAGCGAATTCGCGCCCCTTTCATTTACGCAAACGAAAATCGAACGCGAATGCAAATGTCATGCCCGTTGTTGTTGCTGTCGGGAGGCCACCCGGACTAATGAATGATTCACGACTTGTGCGCGGATCGATTTCCATGGTATCGGACCATCGAAGAGAAGAGAGGCTTAGCTGATACATAGATAAAGCCGGGAGCTGAAACGTGCGAGGGATGAGGGACTCCAGGGTGAGTATTAAAATAAAGTAAAAGAATGTACAACAAGTATAGCATTAGGTGCTACAAATGTCATGTTGCGAAGGAATGAAGAAACAATCAGCACAACACGCAAGAATAGAGCATCGAAAATTGCTTTTGAGAATAGAAAGAAAAAAGGAGAAGAGAGAGAGAGAGAAAAGAAGCAGCTTGTTAAGCCTGTAAACAACATTATAACAATGTCAAATCTTTACGCCGGTCGCTATCGTGTTCCTTACGATCGCTTAGCCATCGAAAATAATGATAATACCGAACCACCCTGTTGTGTTATACACAGTCGCATTTGGTAGCCCTCTTGTCGAAAGCATTCTAACAAACGAACATAACTACCCAAGTACATACACGCTAAACCGAGGTAGGAAATTACAGGGCTTTTGGGGACATTAGGAGCGGTAAGTAGGAGCAAATAAATGGAATAGAAGAAAAACTTGTACCAAAGTATACATTTCCGAAGGCGAACGTCGAAAAGCCGTAATCTAGATCTTGTTGAAAATAAAATTCCCTATCCGAGGAAATATAGTAAAATCAGAATGAAATGAAAATAACAAAATAAGTACCCAACAGTGTAGGGAACCGGCGCCGAAAGGGAAATGTAAGTGCTGAAGGGAAAATCAAATAACACACACACACACTAGACGACTGGTAAAGGGCAGAATAGAGAAGGAAATGAGGGGAAGAGTGTACTGAAGAATGGGACATGGTATTTTCAGGATGGTGAAACCCGTAAACCGTAATCCGGGTATAACAAAAAAAAAGAAAAAAGACGAACAGGGGGTGGACATAAAATTTAATACATATATTTCAACTTTTAGTATAATTATTGCTATTTTTATGTTATATCTGCGACTGCGAAGGTACGCGACAGGGATGGAAAATCCTTCTCATGTTTTCCTTGTCGGGTGGAACCATTCTATTAGATGGTGGTAGTAGTAGTAGTATTAATATCCCTGCTCATGTACGTGTGCGTGAGCTAACGTTTAATTTTCAGAGCATTAAATCCCGTCGCGTCCTTCCACCTTCGCGTGCGCTTGTGTGTGTGTGTGTCAGTCAGTCAGCCTCCCTTAGAACCCACTCCACAGAGCGCGCGGAAAAGCGTGATCAAAACAGAAGCCGAGCGAAGGAAAAACGAGAAGCCCAAAACATATGGTAGCAGCAGCGCGTGGAAATGAAGCGCGAAATAGAGAGTAGCTCTTCCCGAGCGTGAGAGCAAACAGGTGAATCTCCCGTCTACCCGTCACACAAGTACTACAGTTTTCCCGAGAGGAGGAAAAACTGACTCTCGATTCGGGTGATCATTTTGTGGAGTGGGGTTTTTGGGAGGGGTGGGCAGAGCAAAGTGTCAACAAGACAAGCAGCAATGTACTTTTCCCGACATCATGAACGATGCTTCTAATCCAGCATAAGATTTTACTGCTGGGCAGGAGAGTGTGTGCACGATACATAGCTTACGGGTAACTACTACTTGGCCAGTCTAGGAGCACCAGCATTGGAGAGCTGTTGACCTTTCTTCTTAGTGCGCAACGTCCCTATACCAGTTGCTGCCCTTCTCACTCGCGTGCTCAATCTCTTCTTAAGCAGCATACTTCTTCTTCCAAAGCACAGACACACACACACACACACACACCAAAGACACGAAGCCGCCGACAACGGCATGACATGACTCCAACACGGCAGCTCAACAGACGAACGCCCGAGCAGAGATTCTGCCGAACCCGTACTGCGGTTGCGCAGCGTTTTATTAATTTATAAATTTATTTCTATTTTATTGCTTCTATTATATGCTAACATATAACAAGCAAAATACGTCCCGGATTGGACGGGATGTAAGCAAAACTTTAAGATGCTATCGGGCAACTCGTCCCCTCCCCCCAAAGGGAGGGAGCTTCTCGGGAGAGACGACGACGCACGGTTTTGTTTCTCGGCATCACGGGGGCACTTCTCTCGGGGCATGTTTTATGCTCACCAAGTGTATCGTATGCTACGTTTGGGGACGCGCTTCGATGCTCGATCGTTCCCCTGTTTTGGCTCAGCCAGCTCAGATTCTCGGTTTGGTAATTTTGCTGCTGCTTCACGAACATGCAATTAGGCGCAAATGGGGAATGGGATTTTTCTTTCCCGTATGGGTATGGGTTTTAAGATGACAATTCAAGCGATACGAATGTGCAAGAGTGTGTGTGTGTGAGAGAGAGAGAACAAGAGGTTTTAATTGCAAAATGAAATTTGGAATATGCGCGCGCAGAAAAGCGAACAATGCAATTAGTACATTTTAAATAATTAATTTATAATTTTTCATTTTGTTTGATTTAAAAATATTAAATTTTAACTTTTTAAATAAACTTTTAAATTCTTCTACATTACTAACGTATCAAAACACATTGTTAGTCAAGAAACTGTGAGAAACAACAAAAAGCAAACAAAAAAAAACAAAAAAAAAACAAAAAACTCTCAGAACAAACAACAGTTGAGCCACGGCATGTGTGAACCGAAGTGGTTCAAACATTCCCAAATAAGGGAAAGAATGGAAACATTGGTAAAGTGCTTTCTGCCATAAATACATGATATGCATGATGGATGGAAGCTTCGCAAACGAATGCGATGCGCGCGGAGAGCACAAGCAAACAAGCAAATATGAAGAAAGAAAATCGACACAAACGACAAACGAAATGAAATGAAATGAGATAAAATATTCAACTAAAGTACGAGAACAACGGGATGGAACGGAATGCGGGCCGGTAAAGGCAAAACATTCAAACAAACAGAACGTCACAGCATCAGTTGAACAACTCTCTCGCTCTCTTTCTCTCTCTTTACGACGACTTGGGAATGGAGAGGGTTGCAGGACGAGGCGGACGGAAGGAGGAAAAAAACACGACGAATAAACGAATACAAAGTTTTATAACAAGAAATTATTTATTCCCCCACCGGGACCACCACTCCCGGTTCCCTTTCTACCCCTCACCCCTCTGGAGACTTTACTCCACCTTTCTCCACCTACCCGCCAGTTCCAGGTATTGGAGTTCGCGTTCGAATCTCATCTCAAGAATCACAAACACTCATATAACAGCAGCATCTTTTCACATTGCTTTCTCAATCTAATAGCGCTTCTGTGCTTGTTTTTAGGGGCTTTATTACAACAACAAAAAAAAAAGGAAAAGAAAGCTAAAATGTTTGTTACATTTTTCGACACACACACCAATGCCAGTGGAAAGATCGACCAGAAATAAGCCAAAAGTCAAACGGAATCGTAGCATCCCGTAGCAGCAAGGGATGCAATCCCGTGGATTCCTCCAACATTGTAAATATAGTAAAAACGTGCACATTGTGTAACATATTAGATGGAAAATTCAAACCAAACGAACGAGGAATGTGATCGGACGACTGTGAAAGCGAAAGAAAAGTTTGTCTCACATCATCACATCATTCTTCTCTCTCTTCTACTACTACTTCACACCCTGAATAGTGAACCCGAAGCTGCACAAGATGACAATCATCGATCGGATTCTCGCATCGCAAAAGGATCATAAAACTTCAACATTTACCTTTGCCTTTTTTTAGTGCAGCGCCGGTGGAGTTCGATTTTGGTCGTTAAGATTTTCCACCATTTTTCTACCACCCACCCACAAAAGGGCCGGCTTTTCCTCGTTCTGTTTTTTTTGTTTTCCAAAGCCGTAGTTTTTCACCAAGTTTCCCCATGGGGGGCTGTGGGGGGAGGAAAGTAAATGCGAAGGCGACTATTCCCTACAGTCGAGACGAGTCGCAGTTTAAAACTTGTAGTGTGTGGTTGTTTAACTACCAGCTAGCATGTGCCAGGAGAGCATGGTTGTTTAACTATGTAGCATTTATTTTCATGAAAATTAAGCACGTTCTATACTTTGTACGGTTGGGCGGCGCAGTTGGGGGCTGTCGGGAATGGTTTTAGTGGGGTTAGGATTAGTTTTGTGAATTTCAAGAGACTTCTAACACAAGAGAGAGAGAGAGAGAGAGAGCAAGAGAGAGAGAGAGAGAGAGAGAGATAATTTTCGAAAGCATTAAAGAGAGAGAAAGAGCTAGAGAAACTGTACTGCAAGAAGCGAGATGAATGCTCAACATTCGTTTTGAGAAAAAAAAAATACACACAACGACGAATAATTTATCTTTCTAGCACAGAAAATTAATGCTAATGCTAAGGCAGACCTTCTGCCATCGTATAAATCTCCATCTATTCGAATGCCATGACACACACACACACACACACAAACACACACATACGTTCGGGTTTTGGTTGTTTGTCGTCGTCGTTCCACCAGAGTACATAGCAGCAGACACACGGGGAACACTCTCGGAACATAAAATAGGATATTATTCAATTGAATTTATGCTCAATACACTTACTCAAACAGCATGCTGCTAGCTTATAGCGACCGATCGTTAGAGCGTCGTACCGAGCGAGCGGGGTTCCGATGGTTATAAAACCGGCTCTGTCCCGGTTTGTACGACTTTGGCCGAGGATGCGCCTTATATTGTACCGTAACGTGGCCATCTCCATCCAAAAGTTTTGCTCCGGAGGCGGCTCTTCCCATATCCATCTTCTTCCCCGCTCGGAGCCGTTCTTAAGGTGAACGCAAACATTAAGCTTATGATTCATTATGATTTCCATTCATGTGCGTTTCCAGAACCGGTGGTGCTTCACAACCACTGGTACACTGTGGTACAGAGGCACCTATAGCCGAGCGACAAGACACGACACAAACTTGCCAAGGTGCCAAAACCGATAATAATAAAACTTGTGAACTCCGCTTGTGTGTATGCGGCTCATATCGATCGAGCAACAAATTTGCTAGACGTAACGAATTGTGATTCTTTGCGTCTGTGTGTGTGCTTGCTGTACGTGTGCCAATATGCTGCACGTGTGCAGGACGAGGAGATGCAGCACGCGCCATTTTTGTTGGGGAGTACCTATTTTTGATGTCGTTACTTGGGGAGCACACAAAGTTGCGCATTTAATGCAATTGATGATCGGAGAGTACCGAGGTATGTGATGTGTGTGTGATTACGTATAAAACGAGCGAGAGTACGAGAACTGAGGTGGGAGTCCAGCAAGCTTTCAGATGGAAAGTGTTGATGGATGAAAACCACATCTCCACACGATTTGCCCCGTTTTTGGTGGAGAACAGACTTCAACTTATTTTTATCTCGTTGGTTGCGTTACGGTTAAGAGAATTCATCTTTTAATTAGCAATAAGGTTAGCTCGGTTAGCATATTGTTTCAATGGCATTGTGACATTGCAGCGACTCTCGACTCCCGGGAGGCAAAGATCGATCGAAAGACGAGTGACTTCCATCAAACTGCAGTCAGTATTGTGGGCACACACAAATCATCCTCAAAAAACTCCACACACACACACACACATTAAAGCTGCAACTGAAACAACTTTACCGAAAAAAGCATATTAAAACGTCTAAACCACAAACTTTGGAAACTTTTTAATGGCCAGTTGCACATTGGAGACGCTGTTATTCGTTCTTCATATAAACTTGGTTTGGTCTTCCATTTTGGTTGAGAGACTGTTTTTCCACAAACGCTTGGCACAAAGTTTCGGTCGAAAATATGACTCAACTTTTGGAAAAGACATCAAAAACTGAAACACGGGGCTTTGCCATTAAAGTATACAACAATATAGCCGTTTGCTTGTGCAGCCAATAACATTGTGCTGCTAAAAACGCGCGGCAGGGAAACCAAATACCACCCGGCCGAAAATCGAAAATCTATTTCTCGTGGCCTCTCGTGGGGTATATATTGGGGGGGGGGAAAGGATGGAAACCGGACTCTTCTCTGCACTTTCTGGACCGGCAAGGGACCATTATCATATGAATTCATAAAAAATGTGATTTAATAGCAGTTGTGTTTGGCATGTTTGTGTATGATTTTAGGAAGAGGAAGAGAGAGAGAGAGAGAGAGAGAAAGAGAAGAGGAAAAAATCAAGGAAAGAATGAAGGAAAATAAAGATTATACTTAATCAATGAAAAAAAAGGATCAGATAATTCCAGAACGGGTTGCTGTATCTACATATACCTTGGTTTCTAACGTGTTGTTGTGCAGGGTTTGTAGAGTGTTATTAAAGTGGTACAATTTATATTTCACACACAACCGCCAAACGAGTTACGATTGTGGTGTTGATGAAGAAAAACGAACGAAAGGCAGAAACGAAACACATTCCAATCGATTTAAGGATGAAGATAGATTAAAATTAATAAGGTATGCCCGGCGAAAGGAAATGAGCCAATAGCAATAACTTAAACATCTTTTTTAGAGCGTTGATTGCACAGATAAAAATATTTGAAAATCCGTTTTTTAATAACTGTTATAAGCATAAATAATATATTTTTTATATTAAAGATTTAGTAAGGATTATATTCTCCCTTTCAAAGAAAGTGAATTTAGCTTCCCTCGCGGCATACAGAAGTGATGCTCCAAAGAGTACAAATACCAGCCAAAAAATGCTTGACGGCGAGTGTTGCACAGGAGAGAAGGAAAAAACACCAAAACACACAAAAAAATGAAGGTCAGTAAGCGGTTCGTCTCGGCGTGCTGCAAGGACACCCCAAAGGATTACCCGAACCGATCGAGACAGCCGGTGGGTATGTGGGAAAAAACAGGCGTCCACAACAACTAGGGAAAGCGAAAACCGAAAACAAAACAGCAGGAGAGAAAAAAACTCGAGTACACACGCAGCACAGCAAAAAAAAAGGCAATGCCGCTGGCCGAGATGTTGTCGCACGTTCGCGGAAAGCAGGGCAAGGGCATGGATTTTAAAGTGTGTAGCACTCGGCAGGCCTCTGCACACACCGAGGGATGATGTTCACGACGACGACGACGATGATGATGGTGGTGATGATGATGATGGGGTTTCCGACTCTCTTTCTCCACACGCGTGGCACGCGCGCAGCAAAACCACGCGGCGACGTCGGTGGGGCGGATACGCGCAATTCTGTATCCACGCGACGACGACGCCGACGACGACCACGTGCTTTTTTGGCGCTTCGGGAAAAAGCATGTGCAGAGAGAGAGCGAAAGTCAACCGAGGGAAGACTCGAAGTGCGGCACCGTCGACAAAAAGGTGGGAGAGGGTGGGGTAGAAGGTGGAGAGGCAAGGGGTTTGTTTTTATTTTCCACTCATTCACACACAAGCACACACACACACACACTCATAGGTAGGGCACCGGGGTACAGAGCAAAACAAAACTCTCCTTTTCCGGGTTGAGCAGGGGGTGAGAAAATGGGGTGGCGTTTGTTGTTTTTTTTTTTCAAATGTTGCCCACCCCGGGTTGCACTATCAACTAGCTTGTTGGCTGTGGTGAGCGGTAGAACTGCAAAGCAATCTGTAGCAAAACATCGCAGCCTATCAAAACGTAATTTAATTTACCTTTAAATCACCGTTAATGTATCGCATAGTTTAAGCGTAAATTAGCCGTCGTTAATTTACAAATTCAGGCAGTTTTAGATGTTAACATAAGTGATTTAAGATATGTTAATTTTAGCTTTAATTTATTGTAAAATAAAAAAAAATTAAAAAAAAATCTAATAATAATCTTTCACACGACATGAATAAATATTAAAAACATGTTGAAGCCATTTTCAAGACACAAAAATAAAATGGACGTCAATTTTGCCTTCCTGGATTGCCATCACTCGAACTGGCAATTTCAACGGGTAAATTGAAGTTTAAAGTGATTTGAGCGAATGGAATGGAAACACTATACTTCTCTTTTGGCAATTAGTTTTTTAAAAACCCTCACTTACATATCGCTAATAAGCAGGCAGCCGCTAGTAACAAAAGAATGCCAGCCAACACATAATAACGAAAAGCTGACACCCGAAAAGGGGAAGCATATGATAATTGCAATAATAAGCGTAGATATGATTTCTGCCATCGTGAAACCGTCCGCTTAGGAGTTTAATTTCCTTCAAAAAATGAACCTCTCGGATCGGTTTTGGAATCGATTTTCCATTACCGACTCACACACACACGGGGTGAAATTCCGTACGGGACACACATTGATGGGTTCTCTAATTCCGAAGCATTCTCGTTTCATTCATCGATTATGGCTTAATTCGATTTCGTCCGTTTAGCGCACCACATACAAGGGGCATGGGGGGCATGCTATGTTTGATGTGCAAGATTATAAGAATGAGCATCGGAAAATCGTTTCATTATAAGGGTGGTTTTTGGGTTTTTTGGGAAAAATCTTCGACCTAACAACATACTAGTATATTTAAATTAATGGTTATATTGAGACACAAAGCAATTTGAATTTATTACTATTTTAATACGCTACTCAACGCCACTCGCTCTCCAAAGGCCAAAAAGGCTGATGTTAATTTTAACCCAAAAAAAAAAAATAAAAAAAAATAAAGAAAATTAATAAATAAATCAATAAATATAAAGCCCCAACATCCTCGGAACACAGTTACTGTTAATGCGGAACAGTAGTAAACTTTCCCAGCAAATCGATCGACGCAAAGAAATGAGCTGTTCGTGCTTTCGTAAGAAACATTTTATGCAACTATAAATTATACGCACCACAAAACTTGGTCCTAGGCACCCGCAAAACCCGAAAAACGAAATGCGAGTATTATAAAGTTTTAGTCGAGAAAACATAAAGAAAATAATAAAAAAAAGACAGACACATATAGCAACTGCAGTTATGAAGAGAAAAAGAGAAAGATGGTGCTATTTGTGAACAAAACTTTGTTTGGGAAAAACGTAAAACCGAGAAATAAACTTCCGAACGAAAAGTCAAGCCATTTCCCTCGTCCAAGAGTACGTCGACGGTGAAAAAGGGACGGAAAAGGTGGATTATCGTGTCACAGTGAGTGAGTGCAAGCGAAACAGATAATACGGAGGGGGATGGGAAGGAGATGGGGAGGGAGGAAGGGTGGTAAAGTTAAGGGCAATGGGGTCACGGAAAACAACAATATTTTATGCGGAGTAGAAAAGACATGTTCTAAAATTTATTATTTTCTAACGAACACATAACCATCCATTTTCCGTTTCTTGATATTAAGAGACACACATACACGGGCGCACGGACAAGCACGTGCGCACACAGTCAAACACATGGCCGAGTTATACGGACAAAATAATTTTATATCATATGGTGGAGGGTACCAACGTCTGGCATGGGATGGGGGATGGGTTGGGGTCCGTTGGAGATGATGATGGCAAAAGATGAGCGCCTTCTGGACTTAATGGTATACCATCAGAAAACCGAGCAGTGCACATATAAATTGATAAGTATTACCGGGCAAGAGAGAAATTTCTTTACCCACGAACACAAAAAGCGAACGGATATAGCGTGCGGGACAGAGTAGATAAGATAGGAAAATAAATGTAATGTGATATTAATAAAAATTCGTTTACATTGTGAAATGGTTTGAAGGAACAGGTTTCAACATTCCTACGCTAAGAACTTTATACTACGCCACACATGGTAGATTTTTGAGATGGTATTAGCTACGACCGGGGTATTAAAGCGTTCCCCCCAGAGCGTGGCTGTAACAACGCATAACACACGTCTTAAAAGCAAGCGTTGTTGCTTGCACCCATTTGATATTTGCTCATTGGTAAGATGTTGTTTTGTTTTTATATTTGTTTTACCTTCTATCACAATCGTAAATTTTATCTTCTCCGTGTACCCATTCGTGAGACTTTATTTATGTTATAAACTGCCTTTTACACAAAAGGGATTTATAGCTTCCCTCCACCCCCACGCCAAACCTCTCATTTCACGTTGTGAGAGAGGGTGGATATTTCGAAAAAAAGTAAAATCTTTATATTGCAAAGCTGGTTAATTACATGAATATTCATTAGCTACCTAATTCTAATCTATAGTTTCATAGGAATTAAATATAGAATAAATGAGCTTAAAGATTTAAAATAAGTTGAAAATGTGTGAAAAAATAAAGTTAATTTTAATTCCACTAATTCGTTTCAATAGATGAAAACAAAATAATTTTGCAATTTTTTCCACAAAACTAAAAAAAGACTTAAACGCCCTGTAAAAAAATGTCCGCTTATTTACTCTCTACTCTCCCACTGTCCATAGCAAGGAACGAAAGAGAAAAAATACATGTAAAAGAGCGAGAGAGACAGATGAATCGTTAATTTAAAGAAATGTTTACTGCCGGAACACGTCTGCAGCAAAGCAAACTTGGAAAATAACGAAAGGAAATAAAAGTTTTACATTCACAAGTATACGAATGATACATTTATAAAAGCGAAACATAATATACGAAACCAAGATGAATCTATCCGATAAGGTAAACAAACAATCTGACCCGGGGTTTTGGTAACGGTAGCCGGGCAAAACATTGGTAGTGAAGCAGAAAAAAAACGAATGGAAAAACGTATGAACGAATAAAACATTACAAGAAACACGAAGCGAATGTGTCGGTTTGCTGCTGCTGCTGCCAGTCAAATCCAGTCAAACGTTCGTTCTTCGCTCGGTGTGTGTGCTTGTATAAGCTATAAATATATTCATTCTGAATAATGCATCACGTAGTTTTGCTTTAGCTGCTGTGCCATTTGCTTCAGTATTACGTTATGTAATGGTAATGCTGTGGTATCACAGAATACATTAAAGTTCTCTTTTTCATTTTCCCTTCCACCACCATCCCCTCTTCCCAAGCGTGTCCGTTCCTCCTTTAACGGCACAATAGAGCTTTTTATCGTACCATTTTCTTCCCGCCCCCCTTCCCCCCTCGAACTAGGCTCCTGCAAAGAAGCAATTCCTTGGACTGTGTTACACGTAGCTTCTCCAGCCCGGACGGGGCGATCCTTAGTGCAGACCACCCCTCTCTCCCCAACCACCCCTCTTCTCACTCCATCCGAGTATGGCCCCAACAATATGATGGTGACTACTATTGGCATCATCAGGCGTCATTGTGCATCACCATCAGGAGCTGCTATCTATCGATCTCGGGCCCATATACATACACACCAAAAGTGCCATATAAAGGCAACCAATTACATAGGACTCCACTGTTGATGATGGGGCCGTCGATTGGGCATCGTTTTATTGGTTGTGTGTGGAAATGGTTTTCATCCCCATGCCCCGGCCGGGTTCGTGCCGTGAAATTTCGTTATTTCATTATAACTACTTCTGCTGGAAGTTTCGTTTTTCTATCGCTCTTTGCGTTGTTATTTGTGTTTGTTCCTCACGCACCACACACACACGCTGGGCATCAAGATTAACCAATTGGCAGACAAATAACTTTTATACGATTCTTTATTGACAATAGCGGCTTTCCTGCTTTCTACTAAGACTTAGCAAATTACTTTCCTGTTTTAATTAAGGCTAACAAAACATTGGAAAAAGGTATTTCTTTAATTAAGGTTTTATTTTATCCAGCATTTCATTTTGATTGGAACTTTAAATTAAATGAATTAAAACACTTTCTATGAACATTAAAAACTGAGAAAAAATAATATAGACTAATTTAACAGAACACAAAACTGATAATCAAAAATTAAGTTCTTTTTTTTTTAATTCATTAAACGCTTTTATTTACTCCTGCTGGTTGTTCAATATCAGACGAATGCTTCTGAATCGAAATCAATAATCTTGATGGCACACACAGAGACGCAAACTTTCATGGGAACGCTCCCAAGTGTTATAAACAAAAGTCACCAATAATCGTAAATCGTTTAAGTTTTTTAATTAATACCATTGCATTCGTTCCTTCATTTTGTGCCATTATTAGCGGATAAACGAACGTAGAAGAGCACTTAATCTTGAGCACCCAACCAGACTCTCCCCCGCTCCCCACTCCATCGCACAACGACCGTCATTTGCAGTTCATTCACATCGTGATTTTAATTGAACATCAGCCTTTTCTTCTAAAGCAACCAAATGTTCTGCCACTTATAACATCGCACCTTTTGAAGGTTTTGAACAAAAACAAAACATCATTATAAGTGAGAGATTGAAGTAAAGAAAAGCGATTCTTGGCTTGAGGGAAAAATTTTGACTTTTTCTTTCAAATTACAAAAATAACGCTTCCTTATAGATTTTTCTTCTACACCAATAAATAAATGTAGAATCTATTTCTGGCTGTAAGGAATAGACAAATAATGCAATTAGTCAACGTTTCTTCACAAAAAAAAAACAATCTCTTCTCTCTATTCGTAGTCAATTTTTCCCTTTTGCTTAGTATTTGTGTGCTATAAAAATATAGCATGTGTACTATAAATATATAGCAACTCTCGTGTGTTAGTAGTTTAAAAATATAAACTTAATCCCTTGTGTTCTTGTGTGTTCATCTACCATATTCTTTTAGTTTCGATCAATATTTAGATTTAATTATTCACTGAGAAAGCTTCCATATAGCTCTTTCTCACTTTATCGATTGAATCGTGACCCATCGTGATGATAGTATGCGCTTCAGAGTTAACGCATGCGCCTGCTGGCAGTACAGTAAATGAAGAAATCAAACAACACCGTGTCGTGTCGTGTTGTTTCCAGCAAAACTAACGAATTATTTGAAACTCAAACAGCGGAGAAAAGCCTTCGGATGAAAGCCCGTTTAAAACCTTCCCAACTACACAGCATCACACACAACGGTCCCCCCAAAAACACACCCATTTCCAAGAATCAGAACGATCTCGGAACGGCTCGGAGAAGGTTGGTTAGTTAATAATTAAAATACCGTGTATGTAAATGGAGTTTTGGAAATGACGCCCCATTCATCGGTCTCGGGCTGGAAGATGTGTTATTGCCTCGGTACAAGTACAAGGGAACATATGTGACAAGATTGACAAGAGACGACAACAACTCCAACATATCCTTTCCCATCACACAAACATATGTGCATATGTAAGCTGATGCGTGAGACTATTAAATGGATTGTGTGCTTGTGTGTATGTGTGATTGATGGTAAAATGGTGGTAATAAATAGAATATAGTTCGGGTTCGAACAACCAGAAATGTTTAACTATACTCAAAGTTTTGTTTCGATTTCCTAAGCCACCACACAAGATGGATTTCGCTGTTGCAACTTATGGGGCTGTGAAGTGTTTCTAAAGAATATTTAACAAGTTTCTAGTGTGTCAATATTGAATATTCAACTGTACATTTATAGTGCCCAAAACGATGGTTCCGTGTACCGTTGCGCGAAGAAGTTGTGTTCCTTCACTTCGCATGAAAGCAGTTTATTATATTGCCAAGTTTCTTCTAACAGGACTCATATTGAAGAATGGATTTTCCACCAATGTATAAATAAACTATTTTTTTTTATTCATAAGGCACGGTCTGGCCTTATTGCTGTAAATAAACTATTAATAACATCCAAAACATTTGCTCACAAAATTAAACATGAAAGAAAACTAGCAAAACTACTGCTGCAAAATATCAAAGTTTGTAAAAATAGATCACAAACACACATACACCCAAAACCCATAACATACAATTAATTTCCCCCATTTGCTAAGCACCTCATTTAAACAGCAAACAGAAACGGAGCATATGATCGCAATATCAAAACGTTCCCAGCAGCAAAACGCGAGCGGAAAACGGAAGCAAACAACAAACATTTATCCATTCCGGCTAACAATCAGCGGCAGCATAGTAGCGCCATTAGCAGATAAAACGAGGACATTTATGCCGATGGTAATGGCGGCAGTGACAAAGACCAGAACAACCGCTGCAGACACACACTTAATAAATGTGAATGTGTTTCTCCATGCGCCGCACTCCTAGAAGCAATCAACATTCAACCTTTTTCTGTGACCCGGCGGTGGCGGTGGGGCGTCAGGGAAAGTAAGATGGAAGCGAGAAAATCATCATCCTCCCAGCGCACCAGCGCGTAGTTGTACGTATGAGTGTGTGGGTTAAGTTTTCTTAACAATCTCATCTAATTTCCACATGCAAGAAGAAGTTTCTCGTCGTCGTCCATCCAGAATTACCTCAAAGTTCGCCCTCCCTGAAGAACTGAATGTCTTCTTGCGTTGTCTGGCTCCCTAGAACTCACAACACCAATATACAAAATGGCGGTCTTGCAAACAACAAACAAAATAAAAAGGAACACAAACAACCAAGTATAAATCTAATAACAAATCAACCGCACTCGCACTGGTTTCTTGTGTATTTCTCCCCCCGCTCAACCCGCGGGATGCGGTATGGAAACGAAAGGTATGCGCGGGTTGCTCGCCCGGGAAGCAAAAGAGGTTAGGTTTCAACTAAACGGAATAATTTATTCATTAAATCAACACAACCCACAAACCCTAGAGCAAGCGCAGCAGTACAACATTGGGCGAAGAGTAATCGAGCGAACAAACATGTATATATGAGGCACAAGGTTTGTATAATAGTATCAAGCGTTTGTAACGGGCATATAACAACACAAATTGCAGAAAGGAAAATGGTTTCGTCCGGACACGATCGTGGATGATGATGATGCTGCGCACTATATGCTCGGTCGGCTATGTGTTTGTAACTTTTGTTTGGTGTGGTTGTGAGTTTTTTTTCTCTTTTTTGCATCAGAACTATACGTGCTCTGCACCGGAAATTGCCTTTGTAAGCACGGCCATGAGAAGAGATGTGCAACGTGTGTTCCGATGACAAACAATGGACATCCGATGTCTCTTCTTCAACCATCTTCCAACAAGCAGTGTCACTAAAGATTTGCACTTAGTGTGGCTTCAGATGTTCGTTTGCAAATTGAGAAACAATGCAATGTTAATCAGATCTCAGAAATCATCTTGAGACTGTTATTAATTTAATCTTATATTCATTCCACATAAGAATATAATTTCTACCTTCCCACCAGGAGCACATGTTCCGGACATGTGTGTCGCGGTCTTCAAGCTATCTTCAAGCTTCCCCAGCAAATTTAAACGAACTCCCATAAAAAGAAACGATTCTCACTTCTGGTGTTTAATTTAATGGTTCTTCTACCACCAATCTCTGCTATAGCAATAACGAACCCAACAAAACCATACTATTTTTGTACAATTTCCTAGATTATACCGGCCGCACATCACTTTAACCGGTCGTAAACCGGTGCCCGGCCTGTGTGTGTGGTCGTTTGCCTCTGTTTGTCTGCTAGTATCTCGCACCATTGCGTTTTCGTAAAAGGGAAAAAATACATGCTTTGGATATTCAAAAATTAAAAAAGCGAGTGAAGTATACAGATAAAATAAACACAAATAAAGAGATGCAAGCATAAATATTTATTTGTGTAAATTTACCCTCCCTTTTGTTCATCCACCAACATCTCTGGCAGAAGAAACGAAGTTTGCTTGCACCGAACCACGGACCATTCGGTGTGTCTGTGTTCTTCACATATTTAAGTTCGTAGTCATTTTTATCTAGGCTAACCTCTACACGCTATATGTTTGGTAAAGCGTGTACCGATACACCGGAGTGTGGCAACAACAATATGACCATTTGCAAAGTAAAATAGGAAACGGTTGAATAGCGAAAGGAAATGACGAAAAGGATAAGACAAACAGACAACATGAAGCATCTTGTACTGCAGGGGTTGCCAAGTGGCGACAGCTTGAATAAGCACTGGAAACTTAAACCATGTCGCATTTCGATTGTTTCACAAAAAAGAAAAAAGCTTTCCGTGTTTTAAACTCCATTACGTTTACACGCCATCAAGTTATTTAGCAATTCCTGCATGAGGTGCATTTGCTTGTGCAATTGCAATACGGAATATTTATGGACCTTGTAAACGTATTGAAAATGTACAATTTATTTCCATGGCAATTATTGCATTTTTAAAGTTACATTCTCTTTGAATAACATACTATTCCTTTTGCTTGCTACCCAGACTTACAAAGCTTTCGAGGCTTAATTTAGATAATTATTTCTCATGTCAGTTGTGTCTCATGTGTTGTAGACCGGGGCTGAGGGACTACAGCAAACATGCATTCCGTGCAAACACTACAGCAAATCATTTAAATTGTGTGCACGATGTAAGATCTGAGCAGTTTGTGAAGCTGACGGATGGCAAACAGAGAGAGAAAGAGCGAGAGGAAAGTCTTTTCGGAATTGTTGAATGTTGATTGATTTTGTCAGGGCCGTTCGTTACGTGACAGCGAGTGAGTCGAATAAACACGGTCAAACCCGGAACACATGGAAGAAGACGAAGAAAAAAACCAAAGTCTCCAAGACTATGAATGCATATTCAATAAATGGTGTATCACTGGGTATGATCTTATTGCATCTTGGGGAGTAAGGTAAAAGTCTTACGAGAGTTATGTGCATCGATCCGACAGCGTCGATTTCTTCAGACGCCCGTGACAACTGAGATCTAAAGGGATAACTTCGTTCCGTCATACCGTTTTTTTTGCAAACGGCAAAACCATAAAGATTACTTGGAAAATGAGGAACTAAAGTAATGTTAAGATTTTACTGTCACTGGTCAGTTTGCTTGACATTCTTCCTCGGTCCAAGAAGTTGACCGTGTCGAGGAGAGTTCAAAGAATTGATTCTATGACAAATAACCAACAACTCTCCAGAGAAGTGAAGATGCATTGAGGCTCCTTACTGTACACCAATGTAGTGATGGGAACTCCGGAGTGGATTTATGAACTCCGACGTATACTCCGAAGAAAAAAGCTCCGGATTAGTCCGGATTTAACTCCGCAGAAACTCCGTAGTAACTTTGGAGTAACTCCGGATTAATTACTCCGGTTCAATACGTAGTAACTCCGGAGTTGACTCCGAATTACTCCGGAGTTGGTACCGCAATTTTAACTCCGGATCCAAGTATGGCTAGTGGCCGGATGCAGTTAGTTGAACTGATGCCAGAGTTGCTCCGGAGTATACTCCGGAATGTCTCGGAGTCGAATTACTCCGACTCCGGGAAAATAAAAGATTTACCCATCACTACATCAATGAGACCGACAGACAGGAAGTGTCCGACATTGCTTATGTTTTGAGAATTTTCTGTGTTGGTAATTTCATTTCATAAAATCTAATTATTTAATGTTTTGTTTCCTGAAGAAATCCCCCCGGGCCAATATTGTTCATAATGATTTATTTAAATAGTAAGAAAATGGTTTTCCGACCGAAAAAACATTATGCAAAGCATACAGCATAGGAAATGGAAAGCAAACACAAGAAATAAAATAAATCTTCCCACCAGTATAGGAGCTCTAAAATGTAAATAAGAAAACAACAAACCACATTTACCAAACGAGTGAATCGCTACGAACTTAACAGCGCACTGTGAAGGACAAATATAGGACACACCGTTCAAGTAGTTAAATGGCTTGGTAAACAACAAACGGTAGAAAATAATATTTTACGTAAATCTATATGTGGCCCCGCGTACATTTCACATCTATCTCTCACCTGACGGAGTACGCGTTACCCTCAGGCCCCCCGGGGGGGTTGGCCTGCCTGCAACAATTGAGTTGGAGTTGATTACGGGACACCGTCGTTCCACCGACCCTATTAATAGCGACCACACGGAATGGTTCCAACTGCATGTGGCGCACAGCAACCCCTGCATTAGCTCACATGAATGTGAAATCTATCGCATAAAATGTATTTGCTCTAATACTGCACCTCAACAGCTCTCTCCCTCTCTTTCTCTTTCTCTCTGGCGTTAGAAAACCTCTTCCAAGCATCAACAGACAATGAGACGTAGAGATAGGAAGACGAAGAGATATTCGACAGGCATTTCTAGTGAATGACTGCACGGCAGCGAGGATCAATTCACATAAGAGATCTGTGTATTGCATGATCGTAGTACATTCGGATGAGAGAGAGAGAGCATGCGTGAGAAAGCGAGACCGAAGATGAATGGTGCATTGACATTTGATGCATTTAGTGCAGCATGCGTTACACACGCTCCTCGTCTATTCACCAACCCAGGACTACTTTTTGCATAATCGTATTAGACACACATTATCGTTTTTACGTAATGATTTGACATTTATGTAACAATTGAATAATTCCAAATGAATTGAATTAGTAAGCCTTAAAAATCTTGTATATTTTATATAGAAAATATTTTTTTTTTTAATTTTAGTCAATTTTAAACATTTTTTATATATATTATTAAAAAGAAAAAAAGCAATAAAAATGTTAATTCGATGCTTTTTATGTATTAATTTAAGTGATACATAACGCTCACAAGTGAGATTGTCACATGTTTGACTCACTTCCTGATCGTAGCATGGTGCAATGCACCAATAACATTCAACCACAGCTAGTAATTAGAAGTGTACCTTTTTCTTTTACTATAATTTGCCACGCCTGAAAATATAGTGTGACGCACGTAATGTGCCGGTTTATTTTCTTAGCTGTTTGGCTACGCTTGTTTAATTGCAACACACGGTATGAATAATTGTAGCAAAGATGATGTAACGCAACAAGTATGTTTGTGGTAGCCGCAGATAATTTTAAACACTGTGTGTTAGTGAAGTGTGCGTACCATCAGGAAACCAGTTTCATTATCGTGATTTAATTAAGTATGAATTATTGTAACTGAACTTTTAATTGAAAATGGTATATTTTTAGTCTCAAGTAGACAAATGCATTACTTGCATAAAATGCATTTCAATTTATTATAATTCTTAAAAATTCAATTCCAAATCTAACTTTCCCCGATTGCGTGCATAATGTTCGTTACGATGAAGAAGAAACAAAAAAAAACAGATCATTCAACATGAAACGACATCTCGACTGGCTTGAGACTTTCTTCCATTCGTTTTCGACCCGATCGATTGCAATAGAAGTGACGCAGCGAGAAAACTTTGTGCAGCAAGCGCACATTAATATGAATGTTAATATTCTGATAGCTTTACATAACCTACTTTCCCCCGGCTCATAACCATCGGGAAAGAAAACGCGTCCGTTACCGTGGACCAAAGAGACGTGGTGACGAATACGACGGGAATGCGACGAGCAAATGGTCGAGGAGCAGACTAACAAGCAGAGGGAATGGTTAGCAACACGGACGGCCATCAGAGGATGAACTTTTTACTATTGCTTTATTGTACGTATAAGTTTATATTGCTTGTACTTTACCGTATTTTCGGTCTTATTTTAGTTTAATTTTACTCTTCCTTCACATACAACCGCGTTAGAGGCGAGCGAGACACACCTGGCAAGGTAAAGGTCTGATAAGACACGATTTGAAGGAAGTTTTGGAGATTAGGAAGGCAAAGGGAAGGGAAGACAAGGGAAGTAAGGGGGAGAGGGGGATATAAATCAAACAAATATAACAACTAAACAACGTTTACGTTTGCTTGCCTGAATGTTTGATGTGTGTGCTCGAGTGGCCCCGCAAAACCTTACTTTCTCCTCCACCGGATCAAGCACACATACAGCGCGGCACATCGACCAAGGTGGCGCACACACAGTGATGATTCTCGTGTGTGTTTCTGGCCGACAGAGACACGGTGTGTCAACAACCTGCGTTCTCGTTCACGACGAGCGAACTCTACGTGGTGGCATGTCGAAAACTGTTACGGCAACAAAACCCTTCGGATGGTTCCGTAGGGCACGTATCGGTTGGGTACGTATGTTTTCTTTTTGATAGATCGTTTCCAGCTTAGTTTATTTTCTATTCTGGAATTTCTGGTGCAAGTTGTCGATAATAGAAGTAGTGCAATAAGCGTAGTACGATTTAATGTTGAGGAATTTATTTAAAAGATGTTTGGCGTATGCCTAAACACATAAATGCGACAGGGAAAATTTGAAATTTGTTCCACTGCATTGTTCATTGTGTTCTTACATACAGTGGTGGTCAGTTAAATAAGGTTACTGTGTTATGTGCCATTTTGTAAGATAAATATCTTTAAAGTTATTGGATTGAAAATTGATTTAAATTGACTGTTGTTTTATACAGTCTAATGTACAGTAGTGATGGGTAGATTATAAATTTTGCCGGAGTCGGATCGGTCCGACTCCGCCATCAGTTGGAATCGGAGTCGGATTGGCTCCGGCAGAAGTGAGCGTGGGAGGGGGGAGGTGGGGGATGGATTACTCCTGTTCGAGTTCGAGCTGGTCGAATTTGCTCGAGTCCGATCAACTCCGGTCGGACTCATCCGGAATCGACCGGACCTATTCGAACCTATTTGGACTCGATCGAACTCGGAGTCGACCGGACTCGCCAGAGTCAATTTTGATTTTTAGTCGGAGTCGGATCCAATTTTTCATACAGAGGTGATCAACGATTCCACTCCAGATTTCACATCACTACTGTACAAGTAGTCCCAGAGATGTACTATTACAGTGAAGGTAAAAGATCGGAAAAATGTTTTAAAAAAAATACTTGATTGAAATAGAATACATCATCAACCAAATTTTAAGTTATTTGCAAACATTTTGTGCTATAAAATCACTGAGTTGTCAAATTTTAAAATCCGCATACTGTATATTTAAAGCACCAACTGTATATTTAGATCTACATAGACTCAATATTAGATCAATCCGGCCAAAACATACAATAGTATGCAATCTTCATAAATCTCAATCTTCATGACATTGACCAAAACAAAACACAATAATAGACCTTCATATAGGGCTCATTTAAACGAACACCCTTCAATTCACCCTTTAGAATGAATCATCTATAATCTTTTAATCGATAACGATTGGTCGATTTAAGGATGATAACAGCTCAGGATAAGGATGATGGACGAGAATGTGTGTTTATGTGTGTGCGTTTGACAGTCCAGAAAGCAATGAATGAATTGCTTGATGGTGTATGTGTTAAACGGCGCCGGATCTAAACGACAAGATCGGGGTTCAAATCTCAACTGGACCGTCCTCCGTAACACGTGGTAAAAATAAGATTAGTAAGCCAGAAATAGCCGGCGCGACCTGAGAGGTCATTCAGCCAAGAAAGAAGAAGAAGAAGAAGAGTTTTAACATAATTCTCATCATACACAATAATTAAAGCCCAGCGTCCATGTACTTACTTACATGTGTAAGTACATGGACAATAAAATACAAAAAAAAGGTTGTAAACCGACACTGTTAACTATCGTCAACGCTTATCGGCGTGTTTATGTAGCGACTTCTATCAATAATACACGGTTTGTGCAATCGTGTTCCGTGGCCGGACACTGTCGGGTTTTTTGAGTCAGGTAAGCGTGAGCAACTGATATTTACCATGCGAGAGAAATCCATCACTGTGGCGAAGCAATTGACCGTTCGATGGTTCCAGTTGCTGAAGATTGGACTACCGTCCAGGCCCATCCGGAGCGTCGTTGTTGTGTGCCGTTGGTGACGAGGATGAGGAAGAAGATGCGCCCCGTTGTGAGAGGCTGTTGTAAGGGTGGTGGAGGACTATCGTAGATGCGATAAGTTGTCTGCGCACACCTTGACCACGACCTCTCGATACAGTGAACGTTCGATTCGTTCGGCCGTGGGAACTTGTTGGCGATTTTTTATAATCGCTTTATGAACAAAACTTTTCACTAGAACTGTTGTTGATCAAACTCTGTACACACTACGCTTCGTGCGGGATTTTCACTTCAACCATACCGAAAAGCTTGCTGCCTATGTACCCATTGGGCCTCCGATTGGGAGATAAATCAATTAAACAATCACACATACACAACCGGATACAGTCGCATCAAAGAATGGGGTGGTTTGGCCGTTACTTGTGCCGCGCGGTGGTAATTAATTCGTAAATGAGCTACGTTTTGTTGCCAGGGCATGTTTTATTCCATTAGCTGGATTTTATCATAATTTCATTTGTTTCATCACACATTTATGGCCCATTTCCGCACGGGTGGGGTACCGCTGAATGACCATGGCATCTTCTCGGGCCACCCGATCGTACACTGATAAATTACACATACACACACCACCGTAACCGAAAAGCATGTAATGTCGTGAGTTGTTTTTATTTTATTTTGGAGGAGAAATAACGGACATTTAAATTAAATTGCGCTGACGCACTGTGATGATGGGGGGAGGGACACCCTACTAACATTGGCTAACCACATTCGTCATCAGCTAAATGAAAATTAGAAGCGATAAAAGAGAATTTATTTATTACATTCGAGACCTGCTGTTGTCACATATTTTATAGAAATAAAATCCAAACAGCGATAAAATTAAGGCAACCATCACTAAATTTTGTTTTGCTTTTAAAACCACCACCTGTCAATCGTTTGACAGATTGCTTCGAACGTTAATCAACGGGAACCGGTAAATATCTCGCCAGGGGTAAAAATGGTAAACAAAACTCAACTTGCACTCTCACCATCCCACCCTACCCTCGTACAGAAGAAAAAACTGGAGAGGGGGAAATGGGTAGAAAAACAAATCATTCATATCTTAAGCTTTTTAGCATTCCTTCAAAAAAAACACAAGAAAAAAAAAGCAAAATACGAGCACGAGAAAGAGGAGACAAACGCGAATAAGAAATCCACGAATTAAAACTTAAGGTGAACAAACGGATGGAATCCTTCGCGGCTCATCTCACGGTGCAGATGATTTTTCATCCACACTACACACTCACTTCACACCAGGGAGGGATGGTATTGGATCTGCTCACGCTCACGCTTAGTAGTAGTTTTCACATGTTCAATTTCTTACTCACATTCGGTGGCATGTGGTGTTGTTTCAAGGGGAGGAAACAATGCACCACATACACACATACACTTACACAAACCACTTGCACACAACCGTACTTATGCGGTGCGATGATGTTGTGAAGTCGCGAGGAACCGAAGGGAGTAAACAATAACATCAATCAACCCTCCCCCACCCCCTGCTCGAGTAACAAATTCCGCGAGATTCTTCTTCGCCCTCTCTCTCACACACACATACACAGAAATATGCTCACACTTGGTTTTGTAACACTTATTGGTTGAGGGTAGTGGCCGATGACAGGCGAGAGATACGGTTTAAGCGGGGGGTTTTTGGGCCAGATTTGTTGTCAACGCGAAAAACCCACCCCGTGAACGTGAAAAACTCGGGCACGAACATGAGAACACGGTACGAGCCACCAGCTGCGTGTAGTTGCCACAAGCGAGTGCTGAGCGCGACGGTGTGCTCCATCGTTCGAACCCGAACAGAATTCGTCCCGGCGAATCGCCTTTGTCGCTTTAAGGGAAGGAATGGATGAACCCCCCCAAAAGGGGGTGTGTGTGTGGAAAGAAATATGTTGGGTACAAAACAACGCAACCAACAAGTAAAAACAAGAGAGAAAGAGAGAAACCCCTGTGGAGAGCAGAAGAGCTTTGCATGTATTGAGAGAAAGTCGATCGCGAGCGCAACATGTTAATATAGTGGCAGCCCGAGTTCTTGAGAGCCAAACGAACGAACAGATTTGCGTGAGATACGACGGTGGGCGCACGCGACCAGATTCGTTCCCTCATTAACCTCCCCTTTTTCTCGGGGTGGTTTTTGACGCGAGAGCCAACGGAGAGCGAACGAACCCTTTGCAGGGCTTTTTAAAGCGCACCCGCATTACTAACGAGAGATACGAAGGAGAATGGTTTGAGTAGGAAAAAAAAAAAATTGTTTTTTTCTATCTCAAATTCAAACATCACGAGAGTAACTAAATCAAAATATGCCGCGAATTTGGTACGCGTGCGAGACAGTAGGACGTTGACCACGTTGTGCCCCCTTTGCACAGCCGGCTGATGAGTGATACAACAGCAAAAAAAAAACACCCAGACTGTAGGGGCTGTTGTGATGAAGGAGGAATGGAAACGATGGGGAATTCCCTTCGCGCGAACATATCGCAAAACAATTTATCGTTCGCGGTAACGCGTACGCGTGCACAGGGGCCGCTCCCGCCGCTCGTGTGCGTGTTCAAGTAAACAATCAAATCTGTAAACGATGATGTTTTACATGCATTTTTGCACACCACAAAACGCTGCCCCGATTGGCCTGGTTACACACAGTGGCGCCTGGTAGACCTATTCGCTTGCACCCCCCGCCCCTCACTCACCACCCCACCCGCCCCGGGCAAAGGGGTGAAAAGGGAGAGCATTACAAAGCAAAACATGAGAACAAAACTGCAACATCACACACCAACACATCAAACAAAACGCCATGGCGAGTTGCAAAAAGGCGGAAAGTCATTTTTGTAACAACCACAGTAAATGCGGTGGAGTTCGGATGCAGGGTGGAACGGGGAGCGTTTGCGAAATTGGTAGACATTGAAAGGAAGGAAAACATTGTAAATCTCTTCCTGCTTCACCACATCTCATCAACCCCTTACCAGGGTGGGTATATTGTGTGTTTGTGTGTGTGGCCCGTAACATTGATTACAGTAATTTTGTAATGAACATGTATTTTTCAACGGTTGATTATTGGGACCTCCTTGTTGCAAGCGGCCCAACGGCAATTGTGGATGCAAGGGGCAAGGAATGCCAACAAATTGCACCGGAGTGGTAATATACATAGCAGAGACATACACGGACGATGTAACTAGCACTTTATTTTCCCGAAACTAATGGACCACTCTCTGCGTGCCACCGTGTCTCTCTCTTTCTCTCTCTGTTATGATTTGTGGTTCATTGCTGTTACACACCTTTAGTAGTAGTAGCATTTTAATGTACTCGACACCAAAAGGAAAGATTTTCATTTTTTGGTAAAAAAATATAACAAAACATAATTCTTCGTCTTCAAAAGCTTCAATTTAAAAAATTTACCACAATGTTCCATGTTCACCTATAGCGGGGTGGTAGGGAGGGGTGTGAGGGTGGTTGGAAGCAATCTACACATGAATGTGCAATTTAGACCACTTTATGGAGGAACATAAAAACAACAACGATAAAATAAAAGATACGCAAAAGCTTTTGTATGTGCCACCCCCCCGGTTCGGTGGGCGGCTTACCGTACGGTTTCGATTTAGACGATGATAAAAAATACGGGGTAATAGCATAAAACCCGATTGTATTTTTCAAACTACACTTCGATTAATGTGGCGCTTACACAAAAGGTAAAAAACCGCCTCCCCCGAAAAAGCAAAACAATACACCAAACAAAGCAAGAACAAAAATAACAAGTTATCATCAAGGAACGCGATTTTATCACATTCACCCGCCACTCTCCGGAACGATGGGCTAAGGGCGTTTGTTGGTACGTATGTACACACACAACCATCAACAGCAACAAACAGCACAACAATGGCACAACTAACAAAAGTATCGAAAAATCAATACTGTTACTGCGCCTCCATTATTACCACCCTCTCCTGAAGGAGCTAATCGGGTGGTGGGGTGGACCAGGAAACAAACGTGACACCAAACGTGTACTTTTCTTCACGAGTATTTGTTAACGGTGGCAGCAGCCCCCCCAAAAATTGGGGTCGCATTTGTCGTTCTAATAAATGGTTGTAACTTTAGCTCCTGTTTGCTTGACGACGATGGCCGTTATCTTGTTTTAAAACAAAACCAATATAAAGAGCTTTAGTGACGACGGCCGCCATCGTACAGTGTGTGTGTGTGTGTGTGTGTGTGTGTGTGTGTGTGTGTGTGAGGGGGGGGGGGAGAAGACCAGGGATTAGTAGAAGCTTAGGAGATTGTGGCGAAAGAATGACGTTGCGGTGTTATGCACCGAAATATTTTATTTTAATGGTTGTTACATTCTAGAAAACAATAAATAACTTTTTTTATAAAAATAAAATTTAACTTACCATAAAAAATATGGTTTGGTCGCCATTAAATTCTTCTTCTTCTTTCTTGGCCTGCTCGTTAGTGATGGGTAAATTATAAAATTTACCGGAGTCGGAACGGTCCGGGTGGATCGACTCCTGTTGAATCTCCCATCTCTCCCAATCAACCCATCCGGAATCGATCGGACTCATTCGAACTCATCCGGACTCGATCGAACTCAGAGTCGACCGGACTCGCCGGAGTCAATTTTGATTTTTAGTCGGAGTCGGAATCAATTTTCCATACGAGGAGGGAGTCGGAGCGGATCCACGATTCTACTCCGGATTACACATCACTACTGCTCATGGACGAGCATGTCGCGAAGAAATGGCCTGACCGTCATTTAATTATGTAAATTCTAAATGGCCTTCAAAAACTTTAATAAACAAATATGATTCGTGCTTCATGAATCTTCAGTGAAGAATCATTCGAATCATGAGTCAGCTCTCAAAAGATTCATGAATCCTAGAACGTTTTCGATTCTAAAAAAAATAGAATTTAGTCATGGTTTAGCTTTTCCAATAAAATTTTTAATATAAAAAAGTATTATACATATAATCTTCGTTTGTCCATCCTTTTTTAGCTAAAGTTTTCAGCAATTAATTTTCAAGATTAATTCAATTTCAACCCTTAATTAAATTGCGCAATAAATCGTAAATAAATTGAAGTTTATTCTTCATGCAATACGGCAACGAACGGTTTAATAAAAGCAAATGGCGCTAGGGTCAGTACGTTAAAAACAAAACCTGCCGGCATTGAAACGAAACGGATCTATTCTTAAACTGAAACACTACACCGGTCGTTGTTCACCTTAGCTTCACTCTTCTCCCGGTCAAATCGATCAACAAAACCGAGATAGAAAACTAACTGCTCCTTGAAAGATTCGTAACACAGCAAAGAGCTTACCAGTAATACGCACGCACACACACAGAAAAGGCCAACATTCTACCCAAAAGCCGGGAAAATGCGTTACCCTTGGGGGAAGCCGGGGGGTGGTTTGGTCAGAAATGGAAAACTGCATACGATGAAACCGTCATCCCTTTTCCCGTTGAGTGCCTTTTTTATGCGCTCATGTGCAAGCAATAGACATCGCGCATTACCGACAAACACACCCGAGCAATTGGAATTCACAAAGAACGGGCGGTCCATAACTATCTTGCCGCATTGTGTTCTTCGGATTGCAATTGCATGTGACGTGTGCCACACAACCATCGAAGGCAGAGGGACAGTTGCGAAGGAAAAGGCGGGTTGGAAAGGTGCACAAGAACGGTTGGCAAGTGTGGAAGCGAAGCATGGAGCCAAGACGGACTTGAGTGGTTCATAAATGGATGTGAGAGAAGGTAATATTGCATGTGTTCTAAATTGAGTGTAATAGCTGTTTCGTTAGCACTTCGCAACAATATGGTGGAAAGATACAGTGTGTAGCAAATTGTAGACAAACCGCATGAGAACAATGGAAAGAAGGAAGGAATGTTAAAAACAGGTAGAAACATTTGTACGTCAAAAAATAAGTTTAGTAAGTACAGCATATAAGGGAAAATATTCAAATATTAAAACTATTTTTCAATACAAGTTCTTAAATTACAGTGTGTTCACAAGGTGTTTGACTTATAGGAATGAAAAAATGCGTTTTTAAGATTTTTTAAATAATTGTAATTATTAATAAATTAATGGAATCAAATAATTTGGGACAGAAAAAGGATATTGAAGCTCATCCTATGAAATACGATTTTATTTAAATAGTTTCTTAACATTAGAACTACCAAGCGTTTTAAGCGTTTTAAGCGTTTTCAGTTTGTTAATTTAATTTTTAAACAATTTCGAAAAGTTGGAGTATATTTTTTTTGGAGATCTTACTATACAATATGTATGTAAAATTCATGTTTTGAATTACCTTAAGATTGTTGAACCTCAAAATATGATGTGATGAAAATGAAGCGTTCCAGTCAAAATGACTGACCCGGTAGTTCTAGAGTTAATTAATTTACAAAAGTTTAATAAGGTGGACAATTACAAAATTTTACAAAAAAAGAAGAAGAAAACTTAACATACTACAGCATCATTTTAAATCTATCTATATCTGTATATCTATATAAATAAAATTCTCGTGTCGCGGTGTTAGTGTGCAAACTCCTCCGAAACGACTGCAGAAATTTGTATGAAATTTTCGCTGAACGTTCGTTAGATATGAGACTAGGTTTACCGCTACTTTTCGTTTCTTTAGGTGTCCTCTGGCCAATATTATGTGTTCTTTTCTGTTTTTCCTACGGGAGTTTTCAAGTAGGCATAGCCATTTTTTCAACACGAATAATGTTGAACTACTGATGGTAGGAGTGATGGCACTCCGCATCATGAACATGGTGCAATAAGTCCTTCGACTTATTCGACAAACGACTCAGCAGTTGCTCGCAGTTTTAATTACTGTTCAATAGCTCATGTAAATTTTTTTCCTTTAAAGGTACATTCGGCGATACATGAACTAGCCCCGAATGCTTTTGGTGATAGTTTAGAAAAAATACTCCATACATCGGATCAAAAATTGATGCTTCTTTTCAGCGAATGCATGCGTTGGTCATCGTGGGAAGGGTTCTGAACATGGTGCAATAAGTCCTTCGTTTTGATACGTACAAGAAGCCCAAGCGACTCAGGAGTTGCTCGCAGTTTTAATTACTGTTCAATAGCTCATGTAAATTTTTTTCCCTTAAAGGTACATTCGGCGATACATGAACTAGCCCAGAATGCTTTTGGTGATAGTTTAGAAAAAATACTCCATACATCGGATCAACAATTGATGCTTCTTTTCAGCGAATGCATGCGCTGGTCATCGTGGGAAGGGTTCTGAACATGGTGCAATAAGTCCTTCGTTTTGATGCGTACAAGAAGCCTAAGCGACTCAGGAGTTGCTCGCAGTTTTAATTACTGTTCAATAGCTCATGTAAATTTTTTTCCCTCAAAGGTACATTCGGCGATACATGAACTAGCCCCGAATTTTTCATTTCGCTGGGTGTCCTCTGGCCAATATTATGGGTTCTTTTCTGTTTTTCCTACGGGGGTTATCAAGTAGGCATAGCCATTTTTTCAACACGAATAATGTTGAACACTACTGTGAGATAAAGGGAATAAGAGCGGTACAGATAAGTTTATTATAAGGAACAGTATTGGGTGATGTGAAGTGACACGCGCGAATGCCTGGCTTCGACTGACTTTCTCGCCTCCTAGCTGTCATTCTTGCTGTCATTTGACCGGGGGGTAGCCCTGTCCTACACGGCCTTTCCTGAAATCACTTCCGACCCGGAAGTGTCCACGACTTCATACAACTTCCCGCTGTTATCGTCTTCCTAGGCCCTTTCGCTTCCTCATCTAGCTTCTTCACTTCGTATCGATCGTTCTCTAAAACACTCGATATTTCGTACGGTCCGTAAAATCGCGGTTTAAACTTTTGACCAACCCCATACTGCGTTTTCGGGATTGCCACCAGATCTCCGATAAGATACTGCTTCACTGGTCTTCTACGCAGATTGTAGTACTTTCGGTTTTCTTCTTGCAATCTTTCGATATTTTGCTTCGCCGTTATACGTAGCTCATTTCGTCCGTTCGTAAAGTCATCTTGGATCTCGCGTGATAACAGATCATGAAGTACAGCATCTTCTTTCGTACGCATTTTCACACCCGTCATCAATTCGAAAGGAGTCGTGTTGATACTTCTCTGCCAGCTGTTATTCAAACACTTTTGCACCCGAGATACGTGTTTAAACCATTCTTCCGGTTTTTCCATGGATAGCTTTGTCAGCATCGGGATGATGATACGATGGACACGCTCGACTTGTCCGTTTCCACGTGGAATTCCAGTAGCTATCGTATGATGCTCCTACGCCTTCGTTTTCACAAAATCGCGTGAAGTGTCCTGACGTGAAGGCTGATCCACGGTCGCTGATAATTCGTCTGGGATTACCAAATGTACTGCTGATCACCTGTAGCTTCTTAACGACCTCTTCTGCAGTTGTCGATTTCGTTGTAAACAACCACACAAACTTTGTAAATGCGTCGATCACTGTAAGAATATAGCCATATGACTTCTTCGTTGATGGCATCGGTCCTAGATGGTCGACGTGTAACGTATCCAACGGTACATCACCTTTTGGAATGGGTTGCAGTTCACCTTCAGGCTTGCCTCTCTTCTTTTCGCCGATAATACACGGCACACAGGTGTCAATGTAATACTTGATCTTCTCATCTACAGCTTCAATGTAATAATCCGCGTTAATTCGTTCTTTGGTTTTTCGGACTCCAAAATGTCCTTGCTCGTGAGCAGATCTTATAATCTCAAATTCCATAGACTTAGGCACATAAAGTCGTCGTTTATCCCCGTCGCCTTCGTAAATAATACCATTATTGATAGTGAATCTGTCAATAGGATCTTTTCGCTCGAACGCCGCTATGATAAACTTCGCTCGGTCATCCTCTTTCTGTGCTGCTCGGATCTTCGCAACAATAGGAGTTGAAACGATCATAATATCAGCCCTAGACAGTGCGTCGACGTGCGGCATCTTTTCCCCTGGACGATGTTCCATATCATAGTCGAATTCGGATAAAGCTAAAACGTACTTCGCAATACGTGCGTTTAACTTCTTCTTCTTAACCGAATCTTTAAAAGCCATGCAATCGGTAACGATCTTAAACCTGCGTCCTAATAGGTAGCATCGGAACTTTCGTACGGATTCTACTACTGCCAGTGCTTCTAGCTCGAACGAATGGTAGTTCTTTTCAGCACTACTCGTAAGACGACTAAAATAGTAGCAGGGATGAAGTCTGTCATCATCATTTGCACGCTGCATTAGAATCCCAGCAATCGCCGCCTTACTGGCATCTGTATGCACCTCAACGTCTCCGTCAGCTCGGAATATTCGCAGTACTGGGTAAGCTGAAAGAATACTCTTAAGAAGTTGGAAAGAACTCACCGCTTCGTCGTTCATTTGAATGAATCGATCCTTCTTCAATAACTCCGATAAAGGACGAGCGATACCAGCGAACGATGGCACGAACTTCCTAAAATAGCTTGCTAACCCGTAGAATCGTTGCAATTGCTTCACGGTCGTCGGTTGAGGAAACTGCTTCAATTTTTCAATCTTCGCCGGTGCCGGTTCTATCTTACCGTCGTAAATCGTGTACCCGAGGTATTCTACACGTCGTTGCAGAAATACGCACTTCTTCCAGTTGAACATTAGTCCCGCCTTTGCAGCCACTTCTAGTACACGTTTCATCGCCGTCAGTCCGTCTTCTTCAGTTTTCGATGGAATAATTATGTCGTCAACAAAAGCTAAAACTGTTCCATCTCGGATGAATGTTCTAAGCACGTCGTTGATGAACCTGCCAAATCCGCTTCCACTGATACACAACCCGAATGGTGCGCGTAAGAATTCGTACAGACCAGTATCCGCTACAAAAGCCGTATACTTTCTACTACTTTCATTCACTGGTACATGAAAATAAGAATTCTTTAAATCGAGAGTGGTGTAAACTCGAGCTTCGGCCAGCTGATCGACTTGTTCTTCGACAATCGGCATCGGATATTTATCCCGAACAATCTTCTTATTAAGCTCGCGGTAGTCAACACAAACGCGGTACGAGCCATCCTTCTTCGGAACCACAACTATAGGGCTTGCGTACTCACTCTGAGATGGTTGTATGACCCCTTCATTAAGCCATTCATCAATCTGCTTTCGAACCACTGCCTTTTCAAGCTGAGCTAATCGTCGGGGGTTCTCACAAACAACGTTGGAATCGTTGAGGGTAATCGTCAGCTGATTTTTGTTCGATACGTTTTTCTGCGGCTCATATTCTTCTATCAGGCGAATCACTTCATCTCGATGCCTGTAAGGAACCACTATTTCTTCTTGATCAACATATTCTGTTATACGCCGTATCCACTTTGTTTCCGTAGCCGTATCGTCTTCATCCTGGATTATCTTTTTTATACTCACACCTTGAGGAGTAATAGCATAATCAACCGTAGTGAGAAATTCCATCCCGATCAACAATTGTGAATCGATAGCATCGTGTGGCACAATGTAAAAGAGAATATCGAAAATCTCTCCATCGATCGTTGCAGATAGCGTTGTTTTACCACACACTGAGTTTACGGCGCCACCGTAACCTCGTAGCTTCATGTTCGACTCGTGCGCCTGAATATGGTGACAATTGAGCTGATTCCATAAATCCATCCTCATCAATGAAATGTCGCTACCCGTATCTACAACTGCTGAGATTTTCCGTCCGAATAATTGTACCTGTACACTAAGCTTTTCACTGACAGCTACTTTCAGTACGTTGACTTGTGCCTTATTCTCTTTTTTTATCGTTTTTTCCGTCTTTAAACAATCTTTCGAAACATGTCCGAACTCATTACAACGAAAACATTTCGGCCCATCGTTTTTCTTAGGACACTCAGAAACAACATGCGTGGTGTCACCACAATTGAAACATTTACGTTTCAATTCACCTTTGTTTTTAGCCTCAAAGCGTTGCTTGTCCTTCTTCCCGTCATTGCTTTCATCTGGTCTTATTTTTTTGGCAACCTTAGCGTTCTTCGTAGCTTTCTCAAAAAATTTAAGCTTTTCCTTTAGTCGTTGTATTGTGTTCGCTTCATATAACGTGGAGCGATGAAACTCATCGTCAGTAACACCATCCACAATATATTCACAAATACTTGGTTCGTCTAAATCAATCGGCAAAGCAATACGTTGCATCTCATAAATATAGTCAAGCATCGTTTCTGATGATTTCTTCTTTCGGCCTGCCAACGTTCGATGAATGTCGCTAGCGCGAACAAGAGGAGCAAACTCTTTAATTAATGCTTTCTTCAAAATGCTGTACTTGCTTGCATCTCGCAGAGAGAAAACAAAACGCCTTGCCGTATCCGTCAGCTTCTTCCGACACATGATAAGCATTTGCTCATTATTCCACCGAGCAGATTTTGAAATCATCTCGAGCTGTTTTAACCACAGTCTTACATTTTCGCCTTCTTTAGCACCAAATGTGTCGATGCTTTCTTCCATATCACGGAACGAATACACCCTTGATGTTCCGGAGAAATTCCGCCTTTTCGTCATTGGAGTGGAGCTTCTCATCGCCGTTTGGAACAATACCTCATCGTCATCGCTGTCATCATCGTCGGTATGTGAGTAGTCGTTCTCACTAACACTATCATCATCGTGCCTTTCGTCGTCGTGATTTAAGGATGTTGCGCGCGCGCCGCCATCTTCTCGATCGCCGTTTTCATCGTTGTGTGTGTGTGAGTCGTCGTTCTCGCGCACACCATCGTTATGCAGCAGCACAGCGTCCCTTTCATCTTCGTCATGCGGTTCACGATTTTGATGATAATTTTCGTCATTTTCATCGGTTGCAGCCATCGTCGTATGATGTAAAATCCTTTTGGCCATATCGCGCTTTCCGCCAGTCGTCACTAAACCGAGATCTTCACACTTGCGAGCGAGACCGATCTTCGTAAGGTTTTCGCACAATTCTTCGATCGTCGTCATCTTTTCACCGTTGCTCAACGTTTACTGTAGCTTATCCTGTTTTGCTCGTTCCCGGACGAGCCCCCATGTGAGATAAAGGGAATAAGAGCGGTACAGATAAGTTTATTATAAGGAACAGTATTGGGTGATGTGAAGTGACACGCGCGAATGCCTGGCTTCGACTGACTTTCTCGCCTCCTAGCTGTCATTCTTGCTGTCATTTGACCGGGGGGTAGCCCTGTCCTACACTACTGAAACAAAAGAAGCTAATAATGCTTAGCAAACAACTTCTGCGCAATGACGTTGCGCGCATGTGGCATTAAAAAAGAGGGTGCTAATAAAACTGTAAAGCTACCAATTATTGGGAAAGCAAAGCAAACAGCAAAACGCCATAAAGATTTTAATATACATATACCACATACTTAGTAAGGCGTGACACAAAGTTGAATGGAAAATCGCTTTTCATTTGGCAGTTGCTGTTGCAGTTGGAAACATTTACAACATGCTGAAGCTACCAACAACATCAACTCACACACACACCATTTTCCAAGGGAAAATTTAGTCCCATAAAAGAAAAAAAAATCGGTTCAAGAAAATGGCAACATAGAGCGCTCGTTTCCTTCTAAGATCTTATGCAAACAAATATTCTCACAATAGCGAAATCCTTCCCATATTCGCAAACACGTGCACAACTCACTCACGCAATTGTTGCCCTTCGGTATTCACTCGTATTTACAGCTGGCCAGCGCCAGCTCGTTGCTGTCACAGTTTTGCATACCGTACCATAAAATCGTGCCGCTTGCATTCAAACCGTTCCCTTTTACTTCTAATAATATGGAAAACAGTTCTCATTCTAACGAATATAAATACGTATATAAGCTCTGCTTCGTTAGTTGATGTGGTTTCATCTTACTTCTCTCGTTGCTTCATCTTGCTTTTATTAGTATCGCTCGGTTCTTCTCAATTCCTACCCCCCCCCCAACCCCCACTCCCCGTCTCATCCCTCTCCTCGTAAACACACACATACACGTGCACCCGTCAATTGCTATTCTTTGGCATTTGGTCTTATTTATTACGTCCATATATACATATATAAGAAATTTAAATTGCTATAATAAAACTGAATGGAACAGACAATTTTAAGCATGACGGGGCCCATGGTGCTTACTCAATTCCCCTCTACTTTGTCCTTTCTTCCACAACAACTCCGCCCTCCCCTTCCCCTTCACTCCCTCCCTCTTTCTCTTTAAAAATGAACCGCCATTTTGTTTCTGTCTCGAACACGTTTCAAAACTAACTGATCATCATAATCGTCTTCATCACCATCATCGCTCTAGCATCATCATCATCAACATCATCAACATCGAAATCATTACCATCGATCGCATTTTAACGTCGTCGAGCTAAAGTCGTTAAGGATGAGTGTTTTGTTTTTTTCCTCTATCTTTCGATGCTTAAAAATTTTGGTGTATATGCAGATGGAAGCTTTTATATTTCATTTGTTTGTTTGTTTCCAATGTCCATGGTGCGCTTATTCCAATGCTGTTTTGCGTAAAGTAATGAGTGCGATGACCCGTCCAGAATGATTATATTCATCATCTGCCCCCCGCCAGTCCCCTCCCAACCCGGTTGATGATCATTATTTATTTAATTTATCCTCGCACCGTAAAAACTTGAGAAATAACTTGTAACGTTCTATCGACGCGTAAGACTCGTTGTTGTTTTCTTGTTCGACATTGTATATTTCTCATCGTTTTCAGTGGTGGTTTTGCGTTACACACTACACCTCATTGGTGGTGCTGTTGGCAATTGATGTGAATTTTTGATGAATGTAAATGATGAATGTTGAAGAAACGCTGTGGAGTAGCAATGGATATGTGGAACAACCGTTTTCTCGGTGCATTTAAACACTTACATTGTGTTCATTAGTTTATGTTTTTGCTATAATCGAATACTACATGATTCGCTATAATCGAATACTACACGTATTTGCTATAATCGAATACTATACGTATTCGCTATAATTGAATACTATACTTATTTGCTATAATCCCCAAACTATATATATTCGCTATAATTTTATACTACACGTATTCGCTATAATCGAATACTATATATCTATAATTTGCTATAATCTAATACTACATGTATTCGCTATAATCAAATACTAAAGTAAATAGTAAATATTTTATATTGTTTTCTTTTTACATATAATTATGCTTGAATTCCTGTATTCCTGCATCATTTAAGTATAATATTTTTTTAAAGATATAACATTTTATTAACTTTCGGTATTTTCTACTTTAAGCATACAGTAAAGGTAAGTATAACATTGTAAAGTCCCGCACATGGAAATATGTACGCTATTTAAAGCGATTCCGCTCAATGTGTGGTTTTATCTAATTGCCTATCGTTTATCCGAACAACGGGAAAGAACAAAAGCACATTACAGTATCACGTGATCTTGCATCAAAATCCATCATTCATTCCCCTGGCAAAACCGGTTTTACATCCATTGATTTTCTAATCTGATTTTCAGCCAAACAACATTCAATCCAACCGAAACAACCGTGGGCATATAAGCTTTGGAGGGCATTCAAATTAATTCATTGATTGCATATTACTATAGTGGAATGGTTGTTACCGACGAGTCGGTTATACGTTCGGAATAAATTGCAATACAACGTAGCAAAATCATGCAAAATGAATAAGCAACGAGTATGCTAAATGTTGATTAGTACGTTCAATAAATCTTATTGTACCATTGTACCAGGCAAGGGGGATAAAATTTGTTTTAATTAAATACCAATTTTTGTTCTTCGCCAATACACATTCCTGCACGAAAGATAGTGGTGTCTCTAGTAGAGATGTGCACATTGAGTACGAGTGAGTGAGTGAGTGAGTTTGATCCTGCAAAAATTCAACTCAGCATAAGGAGTTTTTAATGACTCTTTTCCTCACTCCTACCGACTAATCAGTAACAATTTAAATCCAAAAAGAATAACATCTCAAAAACCTAAAATGAGTAACAAAATACTTACTCACTCTTATTAAGTGACTGAAAATGCAAAAGAGTGCATCATTAGTCGGCACAGAGAGTGAGTCAATAAAAACGTCAAAAACTAATTCAATGGTTAGTTTCGAGTAATATTTTTATTACTCTAAAAGGAGTGAATAAAAGATTCAAATCCTTATAACCATTCTTTCACTCTGTTTCAACTCTCTGAAAAGAGTGAGAATTCTACACACGGAGGGATCAACTGGGCGTTATCTATTACGAGTCATCTTAACTTGATTAGCCAAAAATCATCAGACAAAAACAAAATGAAGTTCTTTGAAGTATTTTTACACTATCGCCAAAACAAAATTTCTTCATCTGGTTCATCTATTCTCAATTGTGAGAATGTGAACAATTGGGAAGAAAAAATTACATAAAATACTGAATAGGAAACACACCTCTCAGCAACTCCTGAGGCACTTGGGCTTCATGCTTGTATCAGAGGTTGTGACTTATAGTATCAAATAGTACAAACATTTTGAAAAAACTTTTAACCTTCTTGTACACATGAGCTCTTCTCGTAAAGTCATCCAAAAAATGAGTTGAAATAAGTTTTTGATAATAGGAAAGTCCAATTTTTCACTCACTTGCTTCGCTTATCTAACATAAAACATAGAGGAAAATTAAACATCATATTCCCGACCCGATAGCACATTCGGTGCCCGTATATAGTGAACTCTTTCCCAGGACACCCAGGTCAGTCATGTACGTGAGCTTAATATGACGATGCGTTATCTTTTTGATTACTTTTGCGGTACCGGTTAGATACTCTTGCACGTCCATTTCCATTTGTTTCTCTGTTATGTTGGTTTCTATTTCCACCAGCCAGAACCAGGGTTGTTATTTGCTCGCGCTATGTTTCATATTTATTACAGTTGTTACCTAGTTGTTGTCTAGCGGGGCCCGATAGAAGAGGAAGGCAGTGCAGGCAGTGCAGTCAGGCAGGCTCCTTACCGGCTCAGCCGAACGACGCCATCGTCTTGTCAGTGGAACGTCGGTGAGCATCATAAATTAAACTTGTCACGCGCACCATCGTATATAAATGGCTTAGCTCTGCCATCGCCAGGGTATCCTTTCGAGCAGATCGGGAGGGAAAGGAAAACGGTGCAGTGAACTGTTGGCAAAACTCTGACCTAATCATAGTTCCAGCGGTGGTGTGGTGTGTTCTAACCGGTGGGGACAAACTCGGCTGCTGCTGCTTATTTTCTATTTGCTACCAAGAGGAATCTCGTGAACAAATAATGAAAAGTTTTCCTGGGCTTGGGCATAGTTGTGCAAATGCATCGCATATTACAACAGAAATATAATATCTTTCACAACATTTTTCATATACTGCGAACAAACACGCTCCAACACACGCACACACTGCCAAGGTCTAATATAACACTGGCTGAAGGGTTTTGGTTCCGATCACACACAGCTATTTCAATACCGTATCGGAATTTTATTGTACAACTTTTCAGCAGTTTGATTGATTGCTTCCAATGTTGGGGCTTGTTGTTTTTTTTCCTTCTCTTGCTTTCTTTATTTGCCCTGCCCTGCTTAATGGCAATATTGTGTTTGCTGCTGCTTATATTTCCATTCTGCTACATCTACCCGGCCACTAATGGGTGACTTGAAGAACATACAGTATCGAATAAGAAGCACAAACAAAACAACAAAAAAATATCATCAACAAAAGCAATCACTTGCTATCTTCGCAATGCTGGCCCATTGTTATTGCTGGCAATATTATTTCGTGCGTGATTCATCCGACAGCGGTGTGCGCGAAAACAGCGCTTGGAACTAATGTAATTAAGCAGCGAACACAGTGGTGCAAAAGCGGATCGGGGTAGCAGGGGAAAGTGATTTGCTTTATTGTCGTCAGTGAAATAAGCAAACATTCTGCGACAAAGTATTTATTGTGCACGACATTAGGCGTTTGCCGCCACCTTTCCTTTGCCGGGACGTATGTGATTGCCCCCTCGATTCGATTCGTTGGTAAGGTATGATAATTTTATTAGATAAAATCTAACATGCATGAATAGGAAATACAACAGCGGGTACATGGCGAGGGGGGGCCGGGGGTTGCTATTGTTTTGGAACGCCATAACGCTTGCTGTACGGTATTATAATGTGCTTTGTTAACTTTTCAAAACCGGAACAGGCAAATGGGAAAGTTAATTTTGATCAACATTATAACAACGATAATGTCGATGGTGTTGTGTAAATATGTTATAATTATCGGTAGATAATTTAGCTGCAGTGAATTGGCTTTTTTTTATAAAGCTAATCATTTAAATAGCTCTGTAGGCAATAATCGTATGGACGTTTGTTGATAAATTAATAAATTGAATGTAAGTGGAACACTGTTTAGTGGATGTAATGAAATATCAGCAAATTGTATTAATATTTAAAATTCTTCATTAAATCCTAACTCTTTGTATGTTGGCTACTAACGGATCCAGCTAGAGCAAGGCTTTAACCACTCTTCACTGTGCGTTGAAGGCTTCATGTCCGGTTTGGGTCATATATTATATTATTATTCTGTTTTAACACATCTGTATGTGGGCGATCCGGTGGTGTATGTGATAAACGACGCCGCTTTCAAACGACAGGACCAGAGATCAAATCCCATCCGGACCGTCTTCCGTAGCAAGGATTCACTATCCGGCTACGTGGTGTAAACAAGTCTAGTAAGCCAGAAATGGCCGGCGTGTTGTAAATGTCGTTAAAAAGCCAACCAAGCGAGAGAGTATAAAACGGTGATTAGCTTAAGCTCTCTTGAGAAGTGTGATTCATTTGAGTCTTCAGTGAAGAGTCATTCGAGTCAACTCTCAACAGAATCATGCATCTTAGGAGATGTGTAAGTATGATTCAAAACTTGGAAATTTCGTTAAAAATAACTTCATTCTGACCGGGACGGCCCGATGCTGCATGTGATAAACGACACCCGGGTCCACACGACAGGACCCGGTATCAAATCCCATCCGGACCGTGCTTCTTGAGAAACTTGACTATCCGACTGGGTGGTAAAAATAAGTCTAAAAAGCCAGAAATGGCCGGCATGCCCTTTCCAAGGTCGTTAAGTGTTACTCATTTGAGTCATTTGAGTCTCAGTGAAGAGCCATTCGAGTTGACTCTCAAAAGAATCAAGCATCTTGAGAGATGCATTAGTTTGAGGCAAACTTTGGAAATTTCCTTGAAAGTAACTTCAATTTACTCACCAGCATCCCCATGACCAATGGGAATCAAGCTCACGTCGTCGCTTCAAATTTTCACTCAATATTCAAACTTTACGATGTAATCGTTTACATTTGTAAATGAAGTTGAAATAGCTCGAAGTTACCTGAAAGAATAAGAAAATGAAAATATTAATTCAGAATACTTTATATGATCCATTTCGTTTTTGTATGAAAAGATATTGTTGGAACAGTAAGCAATAAATGGAAACCGGTGTCAATAGGAATATCTTCGTACAAATAAAATTCCGTGATGAATATTCTACCGCCCCACTACGTGATATGCTATTGTTTTCACATTTCCATCATTCAGCCCTTTACTTTCTTTTTTATGCTTTTACGCGATGATTTATGCACAGTTTGCGAGATCCAATCGAACACCCATTAGCCATATGCACCCCGCCCAGTGGCCCTTCGATGGGATGGTTGTTGCTAATAATAAAAGGAATGGTTTGCATCAACTCTTAATGACTTGTGAAAGGAATGTTAAAGACATTCAGCCAGTGCATTCCTGGTGCAAACCAGTGTTGGAGTTCCCTTGCTCCAAGAGAAAGAGAGAGAGAGAGAACTCGGAATGCAACACACCACAACAGCATTCAGCAGATGAGCGAATGGGATAAAATGTTTTCCACCACATGCCACTCAGTTGTGGGCAAATTATGCATTCATCATTTGCAAGAAGTTACAGGCAAAGAAATGCATTTAACCAAACGTAACAAAGCTTTGCCTTGTGTGAGGAAAGGACGACATATGGTTCTATGGCGCTAACTGATAACATGCACAACACAAATCGGAGCTTGTAATAAGACTTTTTGTATGATTTGTATGCAGCAATGGAGAGAATCAATACTCTCCTGGACTGAGCCTGATTGAACAGAAATAATAAACCAGAAGATGATCAGGAGCCCTCCTATCGATTTATTCCGTCTTCACGCAGTAAGTTTTCCCCGTCGATGCTGCCAAGGTAACACGCGGCACCAATGCACCGAAGAACCATAAACAATCGATCTATTGTGCTGCAAGAAAAGGATGGTCGAGCAAAACAGGATCCGAAACATTGTCAGCGGTAATGTATTCCAGTGCGTGGTTTACGCTGATTCGATCGGTGGAGGTCTTTTTGCTGTTTGCGCTATTTCCGCGCTGTGCGAGGAAAAATGAGGCAAAAGAAGCAACATTGCCCCATTTCGATTCCATAAATTAAATTACTTTATGTTTGGCAAATCTGTGTGGTAAACCATTGTTTATGTTTCGCGTTTGTCGGAAAATTTAATTTGTACAACAAATAAAACGATGAGCACGTATAGTGGGGTAATGGTGGATGCGCCTTATGCGTATCGCCATCTTGGGCGCAACATTGCGATTGGCGTACAAGAATGTTTTAATGCCAAACTGTACATCGTAAAACTAACGGTTTGTAATAAATGTCTGTACATAATAATATTTTCCAAGAACAGTGGGACAACCGCACAACGGTGCGCGTGTGCCGTTTCGTTACAGATAAAAGTAATACTTTAAATAAACCGACCGAAACCGCTTCGAGACACACTGGGGGGGTGGTGGGTGGAAAAACAGGAACCATTCTCGGTGAAAGTTAACCAACAGTGAAACCCCAAAAAAAGGGCAGAAAATTGGTCCATCATCAGTTTCGGAAAAGTGGAAGGAAAGGAAAGGGGGAAAGAGGGGGGATGAAGGGTGCAATAATATTTAATTTTAAAAATATCGATTATTTTCGAGCAACATTAAAATAAAAGTGCTTATTGGTGTCGGGAATGCCATGGTGGGATAGAGTGAAGTTAATGGAAAAGCGCTTTTCCTTACCTTGTTTCCCCACACACACCCCCCCGTTTTTCATTCTTTGCACACAGAAACTGATGGTTTTACAATACCATCAAATGGAGCAAGAAAGAAAAAAAAATATAAAAATTATATATATAAAACCAAAGCATTGTGTGCCGCGCGTAGTGTATTATAGGCACAGAAATGTAGCGGCGCGCGCGCTTTACGTCCCTCGTTCCCTCGCGTTGTTTCCACGGGACGAAAGATGGCTTTTCCTGGATGGAGATTTTTAACCATGGTTATTTGCATAATGTCGATTTTATTTCATTATATTTCCCCGCCATACGACCCCCACCCCCGGGGTGGTAGTGCCGCATTTTCTCATTATTTCGCGTGGAAGCAAAGCAGTCGAGCTGCTGCTGCTCCTTTCCGTCCGTTATTCGTTTGATGGTGGTGTGTCGCCTCTCCTTTCTCGTTTTTTTGGGGCTCGGTTTTTGGGGAGCTGAGTTTTCCTTCTATCATTTACACAAAACAGCGACAACCATTAAAACGAAAAATCACACTTTCAATACTTTGATTGCAAGTAAAACACGGGCGACCGGGGACGAGGACGAAATGGTGAGGAGCTAGAGGGCTAGAGGAAAGCACTAAGAAAGATCGTCTTGACTTGTACGACCGTCATCATGATTATCATCATCATCAGCGCCTCCATCGGAGGACGCTATTTGCTGGTAAAGTTTGCTAATTTATTTCTATTTAAAGGACACGGCAGCTAACGCAATATGCTTCGGCCTTTAAATCTTCCTACAAATGGAGTGTTAGATACTAAAAAAAATAGCAATTTCGAACAAAATTTTTAATATTACATTTTCTAATTTGCTTACCATGAGAAAATGGTAAATGTAATTATATCTCAGCGTATCAACAAGAGAAAACTTTTTTATGAAATTATTTTCATAAATTTTTTTCCATTATGCTTGGAGGACATTTTTAGTTGTGCTCGCGCGCTCTCTCTCTCTCTCTCTCTCTCTCTCTCTCTCTCTCTCGGGTTTTCCCAAAATGGAAAAGAAGATTCACGAATCTCGGTATTTCATAACGTTGCTTAAAGACATGAAAGATCGAACCAACGCTCGGATGGCAGCAGATAATTTCTTATAATCTGATTAAATAAACACAAAAGAAAATCCGCCAAGACACAAGGCAAAAGATGGAAAATTCGGCGACGTTCGGGTATCCATAATTCATCGCTGCCAATGGAACAACCCGGCCGGATAACGATTGAATTGTGTGCGTGTCTCAGCATTGGAGTGAGTTCGTAAAGAAAGAAAAGACACAAAAATACAAAATAAATGCCACCTTCAATTCCAACACAAACCCACCACTACCACCGACCCACAACAAAACGATCGCGCGCCGGGACTTATGTACTGGTAAAAAAATACAATTTCGAAATAATTGTATTTCTGTTGTTGCTTGTTCCGATGTTTTCACGTTTGTCCCACTGCCGTGTGTTCAAGTGCTGTTTGTTGTTTAATTAAAATTTATGCACACAGCGTTAATCCATCGACCGGGCGGTTAAACGTAGATAATGTTAACTGCAAACATACGACCGAACCCCACATCCATCGATCGTCACCCACACTGCTGAGAGGGAGTGGGCTTTGTTAGGGGGTGAAGTTTTGGGGGTGCTATATAAATAGGATAAAATTTAACGGCCGAACAGAAAACCCATGGCAAGAAGTAAATGAAACAATAAATAAACAAATTAAATAAAATTAAAAAAAAAACTTCACACCAAATGTGGATTGCCACCAAATGGTATGACAACGACACAGACAAACAGACACACACACCGTACCAGAAACGAGTACAGATCGTGCGAAAAATTATTATCCACTAGAATAGTGCCATCGAATAAATCCGACATGGAAAATAACACCAATATTATTATTCGCTGGCACCATTTTGTATGTCGGGCCCTATCCCTCCGTTAAACCCATCCCCCCAACCCCTGTTTTTGGGCACTGTTTGCATACAGCACAACAGCACAGCGTTTGATTATGGTAAAATGTACAGTTTATTTTCATTTATTGCATTAATTATTTCCCATTCTGGAAAATATAAATGCACCCAAACCCTGCATCGCCGGCCAATCGGACTCTCCGGGTTTGGGGGGGAGGGGAGAGGTAGTTGCAAAACACGAAAAAAATGGTAATGATTTTTGACATTTTTGCATCAATAAGGGGAAGAAAAGGGGGGGTTGGGAAAGAAAAGGGGGGAAAAGAATCCTTAAAATTGAACCACTCCAACGGGTTCATGTTTCACCCGGATTGATGCAACGTTTTTGGGGTTGGGAAGGGTTGTATGGTGTACAAGACCAGGGGGGTGGGAAGTGGGCATACACGGTAATGCAATGTAGTTCAAATAAAAATAGTAATTGGATTGCAAATGGAAAATACGAAATGATTTTCATCGCATAAAATTATTTGACTCTGTCCAACTAAGAGAGAGAGAGACATATTGCGTTGTGCGTTAATGCTAGCATAAAATGCTTTAATGTGATCTTTTGGAATCGCAAACATTTTAAAGAGTTTCTCATTATTACTAGGAAGCATAATTTTTAGTTATAAATATTATAATTAAAAAAAATAAAGTATAAACAATTTTTTCGTATAAACATTACCATATGCTAGCGGAAAGTGATAAAGCCAACTGTACAAACAGATTTAATAAAAACACAAGCACTGGCACGATACAGCAGGGTTGGGGGAATGGATTTCTTACCATCATCAATCAGGCTTAGCGATCCCTGACGTACAAAGCGAAAATAAGAAGAAAAAATAATATAATCATAATGATATTCTCTTATGAGAGCAAAGCGTAATATACCAGAGCACTTGATTACACATGAGATTCTTCTGAAAATACTGGTGGTAAGGCAAGTTACTGCTGCTCCCAAACTAAAGCACATTAAAGTGCTTATTAGCTGTGAGGAAAACAAAAAAATCCCTTCCCACACACACGCAAAAGATGAATATAGTGAAGAAGTTACAAATGTAATTATTACTCTCGGGTGTGCACACAATACACCGAGAGTGAACAATTTAAATCGTACACCAAGAAATAAATTTAATCCGACGCTTTCCCTTATTACAGTATCCTTCCAAGGGTTTTTCCCCCATCTAATAAGCGCTAGAGTGGTGTGGTGTCCTCGGTTTCAAGTTGGTGGTCGTGCCCCTATACACATCAGTAACGAACAACTTCTCCAGGGGCCAATGGTTAATTGAAGTGAAATTTAGAATTATTAGATTCATACAATAACAGCCCGTTGCTAACGAACGCTGGTTCGTCCCCCAGTTTCGTAACTCTCACAAACATAGAATCGTTTGACAGCTCACTCCTCGCTCACTCACTCACTCACTCCGCAAACCGTGAGTGGCGATGAAACTGACAGATATATTACGCACACATCACACACACACAATATGGAATGCATATCGGCATCGAATTGCAGGGGTTGCACACCGACCATTGTTTGATGGTCGACTGTGTTTCAACTCTCAAGAATGCACATAAATGCGTTGCATTCATACTCCCCCTCCTAACACGCATCAACATACTCACACGCACACAAACAAAGAACGCACAACGGCACATGGCAAACATGTTTTCGAAAACATTAAAAACCAGCGTACAATGGCGCAGAAAACCGGAAGACACCGGTTCCGTAGTAATAGCCTGCCTGTCGACTTAGTAATACGTCCTCACCACACGTGCTTTCTCTCGCTCCTACCGGAAAGTTGGCCAGAAACAAATAATAAAGATAAATTGTATGTGAAACGCAATTTTACTCCTTGCTTTCCCGTGTTTTTTTTTCTCTCTCTCTCTCTCCACCACCAACACCATAAGCATAAGTAGCTATGTGTAAATGTTTTAAATCATGTTAAAAAGTTATGTAAGACGTACTTTTATATACATTGTTACACAGCTGAAAGCTTACGCCCGTGGCCTCCCCCCTCTTTTTTCCTGGTGGCACGCAAAAAACCCACCACGTACACAACTCTTTCCTCTCGTACGCTATTTTAATTTTATGCTTTCCAAACCTCCATCGATGTCGTTGTGTTGGACGGGGGGTTCGGAGTCGGCCCTGATGACGGTGAGGGCGGAATGCGGTGCGGGAATGGGCGTGCTACTGCGTTGGATAATATAATGATATTATTTTAAAATTTAATTATCTCATTGAACCAAACCCAAAGCCGGGCAAGAGATCGAGAACCATACCGAATGGAGAAGAGTAATGGCTGTAGTGGCAAATGTCGGAATGATCCTCTTCTGGTGGATGAAACTGGAAACCCGAAGCTAAGATGTGCACAAATTATAGCTACCACAAAACGGGAAGGCAACAAAGAAACACTGTTATAATATGGCTACTATATATATATATATATATACATACACATACATATATATACATAAAATCATTTCCTTTCCAGAAATATCCATAATCATCATCGTCATTGCGTGTCGATTCCCTACATCCAGCATCATCAAAGTACCGCACTTCGCCCACTGCCATTCGATGTCATTTGCTAGCACGTCTCCATTAATGGCCTCATAAAATGATAACGATGAAATAATGCAAAGAAATAACGAACATTTACCGTACAGCATCATCATCTAACAACGGTTGGAGAGCAACGCACTATATTGTGAGAAAATGCTCAACATTCTTTGGGGCACTCTCGTTTTGTTGGAAAAATGTTTTTGCCGAGTAGAAATATTACTGAAGGCAATTCACTGCTTTTTCTGCCTGTAAGCCCAATGAACTTGTTCCTTTTTTTTTTTGGTCAAAATGGAAAATCAATACCATGCCTTAAATGGTTCTTTACGCTGACGACACACGAAGCAGCACGAGGATGCATCAGGTGACCCATCAAGGTCGACATACATGGCCTACCAGATGTGCAATGCACATGAGGCAAACTCTGTGTGTGTGTGGGGTTTTTTTTAAGTTGGAGATACTATCTCAGTGACAATGCGGAAGTAAAGGTAAACATTGCAAGTAACATCTCCTAGTGTCCTAGAGTGCGAGAGGACACAACATCCTCAATGTTGTGAGGATTCTCTCTCACGTGAGTTCAAAATTTATGTTGCCCAGTCCACCAACCCATTCCAAACTTTCCAAACGTCCGAGTTCTCGCTGCTCTCTCACCGCTACCGATACATTCCGGTGGTCAACTCTTTCCTTTCCCGGTATGTACCAGTACGTCCAGCCGGCAAGCTGAAAGGGGGGGTGAGTAATTATTCCACAGGAATGGAGAGGTTGGTTGGGGCCACTCTAGCAAACACGATGATTGCAGTGGACGCCAGTTTTGCAGCATTAAGTTCCAACACTCTCGACAACTGACGAGCAACTCACCGCTCAGTTATCGTCCTTGAGTTCATGTCCTCCAGCCGACATTTGCACACGCTTCACCGCGAATCCTGGAAATCCTGAGTCCCGAGTCTTGAGCACGGTGTAAGAAAGTTGTTTAAAACTAATGCTTCACATTCCGCCATTTGATTGTGCATTGTTCGTTACAGTATAATAAGCGAGAGAAGGCGAGAATTCTTAATATAGGGAGAAGAAAAAAACTTATACACAACTATCTAATGCTCTTATATGCTTAGGCTCAAAAACCTTCAACGTCAACAATGAAATTTTGATACAGTAAATTGTTTCCAATGCCACAATCGCTATTAACAGATAAAGATACCTGAAATAAGTGACCTTGTTTAGCTTTTCGTGAAAAACAAAAACATTCTCCACTGTCCACTTCGCTCTGTTGACATTCAATATTCATTGTGGAGCAGGAGCAAACATCCTCTGGCAGGCAAATGAACAGGAGGGCACTTCCGATCTGAGCAATTACACTATCCACCGCTAGATGGCATAGCTGCTCTCCGAGCACGTGGTAAAACAAGTTGCTGGAGAGTGGAAGATCGTTGAATTGCGCCGAAACTGGAGTTGCTATGGGTGGAAAACTGTTTTGCCAGGGGTCGGCGAGGAAATGAATAACGAACTTATTGTAGCAATGAAATGGAAGTTTAGTGGCGGCATGATGAAACGCGAACAGTATCGAGATAGTCGAGAGAGGTTGGGCGGCGCGCATTAAACTAGGAATAACGCTCATTATTTGCTGTAATAAATATAGATAGTTACAATTCCGTTCCCTAACCAATGCCATTGCCCATACGTCCGTTGGTGCTGTGTGAAGCGACGAGGAGCGGGAAAGCATATAAACCGGCTATAGTTAAACAAAGTACGATGATGGCAAACCTAACCGATAACGCAAGGGCCAAGGGCCTGATGTTGGTGGCGACCGAAATAACACTTACTGGCTTAATGTAAAATCAATACTAGTAATCAAAGCGAGAAATGAAGTAACATTTTCAAAATAGATCCTAGACCAAAAGTGTAAGCGCTCGTGCTGTGGGAAGGGTGGCACCTTGGAGAGGCAGGGAGCGTCCCATCCGAGGAAGTTGCGTTGAAGTGTGTTCGAGTCCTCCGAGATGGCACTTAAACCAATAGAGAAACTTTAAGCTTAATGTTGGATGAGTTAACAAACACCAGAAAGGAACCAGAAACCGAAAAAGAAAGAGAGGCAAATACTACACCCCTCCTCACATGCCCACATCCACCCTTCCTCAACAAACCCCTAACAGGGGGTGATTGGAGGGGTTTATAGCAAAAGTAATCACCATGTACAATGGCAGTAACACGGTGCCAAAGCCCGCCAGGAAGATAAGAGCTTAATTTTGTTTAATTTCCGAACCGAGAAAACTCCGACAGCCGACAGGACAATCGCGGGGTGGGGGGTGGAATTCTTCGGAAATACAGAAAATAAAAGCAGAGAGAGAGAGGGAGAGAGAGAGCAAGCGAGAGAAAGAGAGAAGTAAGGGATTGGGAGATAAAAAGAGAGAAAACTTCGAGATGAATCTTTTGTTGAGAGCTGTTGATAAAGCGGAGAGCGAGAGAGAACAGCGAAAGAAAAGGATAGCATTCCGAAGGAGTAAGTAAGAGCTGTGGAAAACAAACAGAGAGGGAGAAGGAAATTTCATAAACAGAGATAGACGAGCTGGGAAACCGGGTGAACAAATGATAAAATCAGTAAAATTGCGATAGCACCAGGATGAAAATGCCGGTGGGTTGGGAAGGAGGTTGGGAGAGAGTGGAAGGGGGGAGGCGAAGGAGCGGGGTGCAAAGACGGAGGGAGGGTGGGTTTGAATAAATGAGAGAAATATAAATTTATGTGTAATATGAAATGTTTTATGCAAAAGGGTTTATACGACGACTCTGGGCAGCAAATAGCTTTTACTAACGAACACGAAACCAACCGGTATTTGTGTAAAACAGGGTGAATACAGGGTGACAAGAAGAGAAAATGAAATTTTCCATAAGATTTTTTTTTCTTTTGGAAAGTTTCTTGAATGACATTTTGATTTAAATAAGGAAAGGTTTAACAAACAAAGGTATAAGAGATGGTAATGATTTTCCTTATGAAAAAAAATAGGAGACATAAAACAATAGTAAAATATTTATTTAGGCGAAGAGGAGATAAAATAAAATAACTTTATCAAATCATAAAATAAATGACTTAAAAATTTTACACAAACAGTAATAATTGTTAACACAGCATCACCCTGTGCTTATTGGAATAATGTTGCTAATGTCTGCCATTGATGTTAATGCCCTTCTGCAGCAAACATAGCAAACAAACACACACACACACAAACAGCGAAAGATAACAGAAATGAAATATTCGTACTAGTGGCTTTAAGGTTTTATGGAAAAACACGTAAAGCAGCGCTGTTAAAACGTAGGAGTTTTAATTAAAACCATGGTATAGAATTATTACCACCACTCACCACATTATCAACCATCGGGCAAAATTGTCTGACGGTGTTCGCTGCGTACACACGTACACGCGCGCGCTAGTGTGTACGCTCCTTGAACCCTTTTTTTTCGAGCCAGCTTGATTGCGATGGTTTGATTGCATAGTTATAAAACTAGGTTAAATATTATGGACGCCGGTTGTATATAGCTATGCGTGCAATGGGATGCGGCTGTTAAATGGGTACATTTTACGATTTAATATTTGATTCTCACCTTACTGGGGGGGCGTACACCCCAGAGTGTGTACTCACCCCCCGCGCAGTGGGCGCAAAGAGAAACAATTTTAGAAGCAGAAAAATTACAGCTTATATAGCCGACCACTTTGACGAAGAAGGTCAAACTAAATAACACGGGAAGCTAATCCTATTCGGTGTACCATAATTTTGGACCGTCCGTACAAAGGCAAGATGTAGGAATGATCAAGCAAAACTAGCGAACGCACAGTAAAGCAAGAAATAAAATATTCAAACGCAAAAGCAAACGCCAAACATTCCCGAAAGCACAAGCAATAAAATAAGATTTAGCTCGCTTCGTATATTTATAAATAGCGACAGAAAACTTTGTTGCCTTTTGCTTCATTTAGGAGTTAAAATAAGGTTAAGCAAAGAAATCACAAGAAAGAGAAATAAATTACAGCCGCTGCCTGAAAGCCGTAGCTAACAATAAATTCATATTTAGAAGCACAACCTAAATCTATGGCTTTATGCTGGCACACAAAGAATGATAATTAGGGCTACGTGATACAATGCGATAAATGGAATGTGAATGAAAAAAAAAAGTTACTAACGATAAATCTCAACTTAAAATCCCACATTTAGTGTGCAACGAGTTTTTTTTTTGGTAAAATTATGCTCCGTAATGGCTTTTAACGACAAACGGAAAAGTAATATACGACAGAAGGGGTGTAAATGAACAAACAGAACCGCAGCAAAGAAGAACAATATGAAACGAGACAAAAAAGGAAGATGAAAAAGAAAACTGACACCTAACCAAACAACCAACTAAACAAAGAAGTAGAGAAAACCCGGGGGACAAACATAAATAGAAACGAAAAATGGGAAGAATAACAAACGTGGTAAAATATACATACGAATGCGTAAAATGGAACAGTAAAGAAAGAAAAAATTATAATAACAATAATTCAGAACATGTGCACTAAAACGCACACGAAAGCATATGTTTGGCAGATCACTTGGAATGGAGTTGAGAACGGAAAGTAAACGAAAAGCAAATGGAAAAGTACAGAAACACAAAATAAATATACTTGGTAAAAATATGTTGCCCTAAAGTGTAAACAAAAAAAGGAGAGATATAAACTTATTAAAAACAGTTCAACAAAAACGAAACAACAAATGATAGAAGAAGTTTCATTCTCATTAAGATGAAGAAATCGATTTTTTTGGAATACACCACAAAGAAGCGAAACGAATATGGAATAAATGAAAGAATTCTTAGAAAATTAAAAATCGCCACATTATAAACTACTTCTGCTGTCGGCCCATTATTAAACGTGGTTCGCCGCTGGGTCCATGCAATTAACAACACAAAACTGCCATAAAAATTGATAATTTAAAAATTTCTAACGTCTAAATGGACGCAAAAGATATAAAAGACCAACACACACAGGCACGCAACCACCATCATAACTGGGGAGGGCGAATGACTTCGTAGAACAGTGTGCGCCACTAAAGAAGGCGCCACAGTAACGCAACGTAAAAGCGGAACATGAAAACAAAGAAAAATAATTGAGCGAAAAACAAAATTATTATTACAGAAAAAAAAGAAAACAAAAAAAAAACAACTTTTAATATGATCATAAAATTCTCCAAACGCACACACGCACACAAACGAATAGTCCCAAACAGGGTCTCGGTTGTGGGAATGAAACGAAAAACCGCTCGTGTGGTATATAATTGTGCCCCGTTGTAAAAATGATCCAGCAAACGATGGTGCTATAAAATAAAAATACTTTTTCATCTCCACACCCACCCTATCATGCACCACGTCTTCCTCCTCCTTCGCAATCTTCCTTCCTCCCCCACCCACACACACACAACACCCGATGGAATGGAGCAGATTTTCTACTCTAAGAAATAAGGGAAACAATATATAAATATAATCTCAACAACTGCTGCAGAGCAATGAACAACAACAAACCGAAAAAACCCGTCCACCAGGGTGGTGTTGTGGCCATTCAACGGAAATACTAACGAATTTTAATGCGTGTGCTGCTCTCGGTTGTGTTGTATAAATGCTGCAAACATTGAAACCGTGGCAGGAAGTTTGGTGCAAACTGAGATAAAATTATATGAAACTGTATAAGGCGTAAACAGACGAGCAATAGTTCACTGTTCAAGGGGGATGGCAGCAGGGCGCAAAGACGACGGAGGGGATTCGTCTTCCATAACAATAACAATAAAAATAAATGAAAACAGAAAACAACCGAAAATAGCAATGGAAAAAGACGATTAAAGGAGCACAACATTGCTGAAAGCAGCAGCACAACGGACGAAAGGCATCAACCGAGTTAAACAACAACAGCGCGCGCGGGGGAAAAAGCTGTTAAATGAGTAAACTAAATAAAATAAAAACCTGCACATAAAGCGAGACAGATGCTGTACAGAGAGCCACGGATAAGATCGTATACGATCGAGAGGGAGAAAAACACACATTGTGGGGGGGATGGGATTTTGAAACCGTCTGCAACACGATAAAGATGGATTGATAGATCGTAAAACATGCGGGCGGGGTGGAAACAGGGGAAGAAATAAAAGAAAATGTAGCAAGAAAATAAATATAAAATTCGATACGAAATAAGAAAATGAGACCCATTTCCTTGTTCCGCCTGCAAACAGCAACCACCCTGTGTTGGGATTCATTAACGGGCAGCGAACCAACGTTCGCTTCGAATAACCTCCCTGGCGTTCGGTGTGGCCACGGGGAAGGATCCTTTCGGTCGGGTGGATGAGAGTTTCTGCTGTCTGGGAATAATAACGGTGTAATTATTCTGCACAATTTAAAATTAAACAAGGAATAAGAAACCAGTAAAACCGACTAATAGCGATCGCAGGCGTACGGGAACGATAGTGGTGCATTGTATAATATTGGTAGCAGACAGCTGGCGCCTGCCATTTTTAAATGCTTCATACCGCCGTGGACGTTGTTCAGATACCAAGCACAAGGACATGTTGATAGAGATAAGGCGAAAAATAAATTATCAACTTTAAAGAGAATCAATTTGTTGCGAAGAAAATATAGAGAAGCGAAGATAATGCGAAGAGTGTCGTTAATATATTGTAACTCATTAAAAAACTGATAGGGGAAAACAAAATTGAAAATTTAATTATTGGATATTTTTAAAAACGAGTTTTTTATCCAATTTCATGAAATTAAATATTTTATATAAGAATTTTTAATTACTTGTTATAAGACCGATCTGTTATTTAGATGAAACCTCCATAAATGTCCCCACGAATAAAATGTGAATATTTCTAAAAATAATTATTACAAAATAGAAAGCTAACTAACACAACAACAAAAAATCTCACACACGCCACAACCCCGAGCGATGGGTGAGGTTAGAAAATAGAACACGCACCCTAGGGTATAAAATAAATATAAAATAGGAAATTATCTAGAAACGAAAAAGAAAACACAAACATTAATAACCATCAGAAAAAATGGAACCCGCTGGGTGGGAAATAGCTAGCCGAGGGAAAAGAAATATGGTTGAAGATAGATTGAAAAATTGGTGAATATTAAGCAAAGAACAGACAAGGATAGCAAACCGCGGGCGTCACACTATCACGTTGGAAAAGATGGGGAAATGATACAATAACAAAACTAGAAATAATAATAACAACCCGATAGCTCTAAATAAAAGTCTCACGAAAGGGAGAAACATAATAAAACGAAGAGCTATTACGAGCTAGATATACGAAAGATTAGTTAAATTGGAAAGTCTGATCGAAACACTACATTTAGAAAAATACGAATAGAAAAAGCAAAAAAACATAAAAGAGTGCGATGGAAAATTGCTGAACCGCTCTTCCTCTCACGCACACTACTTTCCAAGTCGAAGCTAAAACGATAAAACGTCGTAAAAGAACAGAAGAAATAATAAAAAATACAGCGTAAAATAAAGTTTAATTCATGGGATGTTATAAAGTTTTACGAGTTTTATCCCCGCAACGCGCCCATTGCATCCTTCCCATTCTCGCCCCGCTCCAGGAAAATGGTCCATCGTACGTGCCGGGGGTCCGTCCTTCCCTTTGCGCCACCTTTATTTTTCTCTTTCACAACTTTTACGCCGGTACGACGCGATAAAGCAGAGGTACGACTGGAAGCTCTTGCAGACACACACACGCACCTCTCGTACAACCGTACAGCTGCCGATAGCCATGACGATGTCCTTACGCCACAAGGGAGACGAGGACACCCGAGAACCATAAAACGAAGGAGCACGCGGTAGCGAACCGCGAACGAAAGAACGAGACGGTAGCGACGAGAATTGGCTTCGCACCTTCGAAGACTTTCGTAGCACGCAGAATCGTCCGGATTTTAATGCTTTTATCACCACCACCAAGTTTGCTAAAGTGCCGTCAAAGTGCAGCGAGGCATCAGATGGGGTTGGAAGCGGATAATTGAAGGTAAAGAAGGGGCGAAACGTTTATTCCCTGCCTGTTAAGAATCCGCATGGTGATGCACCGGCGGCTTGTATCGTAACAGAAGCGTTCGTCTTTCAAGGATTTTTGACTGTGGGTGCCGCGGTTTTTTGTGTAATGCGGAACACGCCAACCCTTCGATTGGACGGACGGGCAGAAAGCTGGAAAACTTCATTCACACCGAAAGAAATCGATCGATCCGCATGAAGCACTCATCCATCATGGTATCGTTTGGATAGGAAACAGAAGCTAAAACGAATCCCCTTTTTACAGTATTTTTTAAAGTATGTTAGAATTTCTTCATACAAGTTCTGCAGTGCAAGAACACTTATTCATGTACCGCTCACATTCCGCCTATCATTATTCTCAACATTTGCACAACAAAATCCCCCATGTCTTCATGTAAAATGGCACAGTAATGATATGCATAATTGCGCTCGTGTTTACGCGAACGCAAAAGAAAACACAAACAATCAAACCTGATCGATAGAAATTGCTGTGAAACAAGCTGCATATTCAGTACTGTTTATATTCATTTTACAATCGTGCACAAATCCAGCAAGAATACGGAGGATAGAATGCAGTTCTCGTGCGTGTAATGGATCGTACAAACATGCGAGCTCGCATACGATCATTAAATATTAGCGTCAGCACTAGAAAAGAGGTCTGCAAACAGTGCTCCGGTGCTGTTTTAAGTACACGAAGCAGAATATTACGATCATAACGCTACCCAGAGTGGTACATCGTTTATGGCCCCTTGTACTAAAGCCTTTTTACAATCCAAAGCAAATTACGATCGTTGTTGATCGTGAATAATCTGCTAAATATCTTTCCACTCGTGTAGCATGAAGATCACTACCGCGAGAAGATCGATCTTGCGCTGCTGCGAGACGGCTAAAACGAAGAAACACAGTTGTTTAAACAAATAAACGACGATCGCAGAAAGCAACATTGAAAGGTTGTAGCATTGACGGCAAGAAGCATCCTGCGCACAACATTTCCAACGGTGAAGGTTTGCCCGACCACACAGCCATTCGTCCCATATTGACACAGCCATTGGTCAAACAAATAGTGCGTATGGTCGCAAACAAAACGCAGAAGGAATGAAAAGGAATAGAATATCAAAATTCGAAATCTGTCTATTGATTTCATCCAATAGTGTTTGAGGAAAAACGTATCCATGTCTCTCCTATTTGACTTACCTTATATTGCTGCAGTGTCAGCGATTCCGCTTCAGCAAAATCGTTGTCGTCCGAATCACCGATTGCTTCGATGATGTCCAGCGGTTCGTTGTCTTCACTGGCAGCACCTCCCGATTGTTGGCTAGCACTGGATCCGGCCGCAGCTCCGTTTACGATCGCGGCCGGGTTATTCGCATTTTGCGTCAGATTTCCTCCACCTCCGCCGTTACGCAAATGATATTGCTGTTGTTGTTGCTGCTGCTGCTGCTGTTGCTGTTGTTGATGATGCTGTTGTTGCTGTTGCTGTTGCTGCTGCTGCTGTTGTTGCTGCTGCTGTTGCAACAGTTGTTGTTGCTGCTGCTGGCGAATAACGTTCTCGAGTGCGTATTGCGCGCGATTATCCGGTTCCGGTACCAAAAGGTCACTCCAGTCCGGTTCTGCTTTGATCGATACGGCTTGCTGCATCATTGTGTCAAACATTCAAGCGTCCTTTACGGGTATCCTTGCGCCTTCGCAACGGTACGTGTGCGTATGCGGGGGTGTTCGCACTTGCTACTTTTTTTTGGGGTGTTTTGCGGTACACGCGCGACACACGCCTGCTTTGTGTCTCGCGCCCGAACGGAGGATGTTGATGACAGTACGCCAAGTGAGAACGGTGAGCCGTGAGAACGAAACGAAAGCACTGCGCAGTGGAAAAACTATCTCACCCTTTTTTTGCGGTGAGCCAAAAGAAAAAGCACAAGCAAGACTTCTTTTCCGGAACAACTTCTTGCGTGAGGGTATATCCTGATAATCGTCACTAAACACTATTGCAGACAGGCACAGTCACACGCATTCACAAACACACACACGCGTACACATATAACACGCACTTTTGGAAAGGAAAACACGCGACAAATGTTGCTGGAGGCGCGATTCTATCTTGATACGATGGCAGGGGGTAAATCGATCTTTGGCAAAGTGGATTATTATTGTTAGCTTGATGCAATGGGGAAAGGGGGCGTGAGAGGTAGTACTTTTCTCGACACGGCTGTTGCGGCAACCACTATTAAACAATGAACGTGATGCTCTTAACGTGCTGGTATCCTATTGTTTTGCCACTATGCTAGCCACAGATTCCGGTTTGGTTCGGTTGGAAAAGCGAGTGAAAATTTCGGGCGAACGAATGGCTTCCGCCAGACTCCGTGCTTCCTGCCTTGACGATTTCCAGAGAAATAATAAACATGATGGAAGAAAAGGGAGCAGAAACTCCCAGTACGACCTCCATGCGTGGTAGCGCTAGAGAGGTATTGCTGTTCTGCTCACGCTACCGAAAATGAAGGCATACCGTGACGTCATCGATGTGGAAAATGGTACATCTGCATGATGCGGTAGGGGTGCTGCTGTGCGAAGAAAAGCGCTGTCAAATGAAAGGCCGAAAAGTAAACATTCGTTCAGTTTCGAACATCAGCTTGACGAAACAAGCTCAAAAGAGCTGTTGGAGGAAATTATTGTAGAAACTGATAAAGTTTATGAATTATCCAGTTAGCGATAAGGGTCGCTAGCCCATTTTAATGCATACCACGAGCAAATTGCTAAACATCTGATAATAGTTTAGATAAGTTCGTAAAAACATATGTGTATTCGAAAAAGAACCATTCGTAACACTCGCTGACATTGCCGCGCAATGTTGTGACGGGTGGTTTTGTTTTGATCGTGCACAGACCCAGAACAAATATAAATACACGAAAAACCGGTATCAAAATCATTCCGGCTATTTTGTTTTGTTAGTTGTGTAATTGTTTCCTTCTGATATCAAGCACACTAAAAGAATATTTAAAAAATGCCCATTACAACTTCACTCCGTTATCTGGCACGGGGAATGTATAATCGGTGGTACGGGTTAATAATTCCACGCAATATACACACTACAGTGCGTAAGTATTATGAAATCAATGTGCGAACAAGTAGGACCCCAAAAACCTTATGATACGTTTTCGGTTTTGTTCCCAACAGAGCTTTTACACGGTGAATACGAATGGCAGGATCCCAAAAGCGAGGACGAAGTGTATGACATTATTCCGACGATGGAAATGTAAAAAAAATCCCCCACGTACTAAACTGTACTGTTTTCTTTTTAGCGTAAAAATAACGTACATCGATAAGGATGGCAAGGAAACGACGGTTCGGGGGAAGGTCGGAGACAATGTGCTTTATCTTGCTCATCGATACGGTGTCGAAATGGAGGGCGCTTGCGAGGCTTCGCTGGCCTGTACCACCTGTCACGTGTACGTGCAGGAAGAGTACCTCGATCGTTTAAACGAACCGGAGGAGAAGGAAGACGACCTGCTCGATATGGCACCATTTTTGCGGGAAAACTCCCGGCTCGGGTGCCAGATTGTGCTGCAAAAAGATCTAGAAGGGATGCGGTTACAGCTTCCGCAAGCAACGCGAAATTTCTACGTCGACGGACACAAACCAAAGCCGCACTAGTTTTGTTTTAATTTTTTTTTGTGTTGTTAGTTTTATAGCGTATAGGTTGGTTGTAAAATTTTCGTTAGATAGAGCTAAAGAGACGTTCGTTCAAAGGCAAAAAATGGCGAACGTTAGTTTCTGCGTGCCAGGCAACCGTTAAATTCAGTGAACAAAATTACAATAAAAAAAACGTTACATATGAGACGTTTAATAATAGGCGACGGATACATCCAATCCCCTTTACTTTCAAGCCGATCGCACGCATCACTGATGGGCATTTTCTCTTTGCTTCTTGACCAGAATTTCCGGTTTCATCTCGATCTGGGCTGTCTTAGATTTTCGCAAAAAAAAAACATTATACAATTTGCATAGCTGTACATAAACCGGGTGCATCTTCTAATGCTGCTGACCACTAGGCGAAGGGTCGAAATAGAAGCATTAAAAAAAAGATCAGGGGGAAGTTTCTAAACAAGTCTTAGGGGCAGTGCGGTTTGACTAGTTTCTCTTCAAGGTCAACTTTTTCTTTCGACACACACGCACCTAATAGTGCGCGAAAAAAACTCTTGTTAAAGGCTTTTATTGAAATTAATTTATTCTTTCTAGGTTTATCATCTTGTGTCATCTTTGATTCCTGTTTTTGTTTTTACAATATCCTTTCTATCATCATAATAGTAACACGGCGCTATGCAAACAAAGATAACGAAACATTAACAATTTTAAAACGCACCGATTAAAAACAAACCCTAATGGTTCTGGGAGCCTAGTAATGTAAGGAATAGAGCGGGAGTTGATAACTTATTACAATCTACCATTCGACTGTGTGTGTGTGTGTAAGTGTTTTTTTTTATTTCTCTCATCCCAGCACTATGCGTTCGGGACACCTTTGTGATCAAGGGAGATCATAAGCAGTTGAAGGGGGGGCGATGTGAGAGAAAAGAGAAGACAGGAAGGGAGTTTCAGAAGAAGAACACATTCAACAATACTATCGTACACCTTCGGGTCAGAAATCCAGTTTCCTCTCCCTATCGGCCGGCCATTGAGATCGGAATCCGTTGAACCGGACACGCAAAAACCGACCCTTCTCTTCTCTTTCAACGTCACACATACACACATTTCGCTATAAGGATATTATGCGCCTTTCTGCACATTGGACAAACGATTGAAACCTGTTCTTCAAAGCAATCAGCCCGTTTGTAATGGCGGGACGAACAGGAAGGAGTAGCTAATCACCAATGCATGCCACTGCCGGAACTTGGCTGTTTTTTTTTAAATCTATTCCTTCTTCACTATTCCTTTTGGGACTCCTTTCCGTGTCCCTTCCCTAACGTCCCGTGACATGCAGACAGACAGGCAGCATCCCATAATATCATATCGCACAGGGATTTCAATTCCGGTTTTTTGGCTATCTTAAACATCCTTACTTACTTAGTTCGCTATTGTGCTTGCAACGCAACAAAAGTGCAAAACGAGAAACAGTTTGCCCGCACACTAGCACGCGTCGCATCTTTTCGTTGTTTCCCTTTTTGCTCGGTTTGCCTGTTTCCAAGGTTCCCTACTGATCAACCAACAGCAATTGGTGCATGGTAGAAGGGCCACTGTCAGCGAATGCTGGTCCCACCACGATAGTAATCGCTTCGGCCAGACCGGCCCGTCATGGAACGGTTGCGACTACGATCATGACCGGTATAGCTGTCGTAGTAGTAGTGGTGGTCCCTGCAAGCGTTAAGCGAATATTCTCGTTCCGGATAAAATCTCATAGATAGAAGGAATAATGGAGCAAACAAAAAAAAAAGGTAATAAATCTTACCTCGATCTTGTGTCCCGTTCCCATCGCTCACGTTCCCGCGCTTCCACTTCGCATGCCCGGCAGTGATGATAACCGTGGGAGCTTGGCATACCGTGCGAAGGATGGCCACCGTACCCACCACCCTTCGGATGGGACACTTTGCCATAGTAGACGCCCGGTGTCGGATCGTGCGGTTTGTTCGTGGCCGAAAAGTCCACCCGTATCCGCCGATCGCCTATTTCGATGCCGTTCGCTTGATCGTGGGCCACCTTTGCATCTTCCGCACTTTCAAAGTAGACGAATCCAAACCCACGGGATCGGCCCGTCTGAAACGTGTGAAAAAAAGAAATGTTCCTTTAATATACAATCCGAAAAAGCAAAGCTCCAAGAGCAACGTATGTACGGAAAGGCCTTTAATGGACATGCTATACTGGATCGCATTCCATCCTAAAAACTTTCCACGCGTGATTCTCTTCCGCATGATTCAATCGATGGGATTTATTCTTAGCAATCGCCATTCGATTTTTTGCGCGGCATTGGCTTCTAAAACCAATAACGTACCTTTGCATCGAGCACAACGGTCGTCTTGCGGAGTGGGCCAAACTTGGAAAACGTATCGTACAGTTCCGCTTCGGTTGTGTAAATGCTCAGATTGAACACTGCCAGCACCACCTTTCCGGACGAGCCGTGTGTCGAACAGTCGTGCGTCCCCATGCCCATGGAAGATGATGAGGACGCTGGCGGGTCATGATAGTGTGCGGTGGAGTGTGAACTACGGTGATGGGAACTTCTTCGATAACTGGAGGCACTATAATCTGCAGGTGTGCGACTCGATTCCGATGCGCTTAAATTGTATCGTTCCGAATCGTCGCGGTAATCTCGCCGGTAGCTGCGTTCCCTGCTGCGTGACCTAGACGGCTGCAACACATAGGAAATAGGAAAGAGTTTTAGTAAAAAAACGAAAAACACGCACAAAACAAATGCTGTGGTTGATTCACTTTTTCCTTACCTCATAGTAATTGTAATTTCTTGAATGACTCATTTTGCTACGTTACACCAGGAACGGGTACGGTGGCCACTAAATGCTATCTTCACCAAAATAACAACACTTCATCTAACGAAACCGAAACAGCACCCAACAGATGAACACCGGTGTGTGTGGGCAAAGGGAACGGGCGTTGTTGCAATCTTTTCCAAACAGTCGTATATCTATGCTCTTCCCGGGTGCCAAATTTCACTATTGGTAATGAGCTGCATCGCTCACAACTAGAGCTTCACCGCGATGCAGACTTGGTTCGGAGGGTCCGGCACTTCTAGCCGCTGGTTGCTTTGCAGATAAACGAGGGACCGGTGTTGTTGCTGATGCCTTTACAAGCCGGTTCGTTCGGATACGACAGGAGCGAAAGGACTGTTTACACGTGTGCCCATCTGATGGGTTTGACAGATGCGTTTGCTCAATATGGTGTGTAGCTCAATATAAAACACTCTTGTAGCCCAATGGAATTTTTTTTTCGTCCCAAGCACAAAATTTAAATTTGTTTAATTTAATAAGGAGTCAAATTAAAATTCCAGCTTTATCAGGGTGTAAAAAAGGGTTTAAAACGAGTTAAGGAAATAAAAATATCCATGTTTACCCATTCGACCGTGGCTTCATAAAGTGTGCCCAGAATTGACAGCACAGCGAAACCCGCGAAATCTTACCGCAAAGCAACAGTATCAAAACACCTTTCTTGCCGGTTGTATGAAAATAAATATCAGCGAATAAAATTTGTGCTTCAACATGTCCGCATCGGGTTCGCAAACGCAAGACATTAATCCCGATGATACGATCAAAATTTTGGTGGCCAGTGATATCCACTTGGGGTTCAATGAGAAAGATCCTATCCGAGGTAAGATACTGTAGCGCTTTCTTATGCCTGTATACATGAACATTCTTGTTGTCCTACCTCGTTCGTAATGTGAGAAATGGTGGTTCGTTTCAGGCGACGACAGCTTTATTGCTTTTGAAGAAGTGCTGCAGCATGCGCTAGAAAACGATGTGGACGCAATATTGCTCGGTGGCGATTTATTCCATGTGGCCAACCCTTCCACGAACACGCTGGATCGTTGCTTTCGGTTGCTGAAAACGTACACATTCGGTGACAAACCGATCAAGTTGGAATTTTTAAGCGATCAGAACGAAAACTTCCTTGACTCGTTGAGCCACACAGTGAACTATGAGGATCCAAACATTAACATCGCCATACCGGTGTTTTCAATCCACGGTAACCATGACGATTCGGGCGGTGCTGGGCGCGTTAGCTCAATGAATCTGCTGAGCACGATGGGATACGTGAACTACTTTGGTAAATGGACCGATCTGAACAAGGTTGATATTCGGCCAATATTGGTACGCAAGGGTGAAACGAAACTCGCACTGTACGGGCTCAGTTACATGAATGATGGGCGGCTCTTTCGCCTGCTGGACGATGTGAAGTTGCATATGGAGAAACCGGATGAGCCCGGATTTTTCAACGTGCTGGTACTGCATCAGAATCGAGTAGAGCGTGGACCAAAAAACTATCTGCCGGAGAGCTCGTTGCCAGAGTTTCTTGATTTGATTATATGGGGTCATGAACACGATTGCCGTATCGAGCCGGAGGAAAACTCGTCGAAGAAGTTTTACGTTAGTCAACCGGGCTCAACGGTGGCAACGTCCCTGTCGGAGGGTGAAGCAATACCGAAATGTTGCGGACTGCTCAGCATTCACAAGGGATTGTTCCGGATGGATCCGATACCGCTTAAATCGGTACGACCGTTCGTGTTCGAATCGGTCAATTTAGCCACTGTGCACGAAGAGCTCGCACTGGGCGAAGGTGACGTACATGTAAAGGTGCATGACTTTGCCGTTGAACGTATTGAAGCTATGATCGAGAAAGCCAAAACGATGCGCACCGGTTACCCACGGCAACCGAAGCTGCCGCTAATACGTCTCCGACTGGGACTAACGGAAATCGAGCAACAGTTCAATGCAATTCGGCTCGGGTTTCGCTATCACGGTCGGGTGGCCAATCCGCTGGATATGGTAATATTCAAGAAGAAGCCCAAAAGTAAGGTAAAGGATGAACTGGACAATGCGCTTGACTCGGCCGCACTGCAGGAAGCGTACCGGAACAGAGAAAAGCGTGACCAGCGGGCGGAAGATATCGTCATTCGCTATTTTCGCGATGCGGGAGCAGAGAGCCAGCTAGATGTGCTTAACCCGCAAATCATGGGCGAACTGTGCCGCCGGATGATCAATTACGAGGATGACGATGCGGCAGATAAGATTGTAACATTCTGCAAAGATAAAGCGTACAGCCATATGACCTCACAGGACTGCTTTAGCCTGGATAGCATTTCTGAGGCTTTGGCAACGTTTCCAACGGCTCATCCGAATCTGCACGAAGAGGTGCTTAGCATGCTGGATGCACGATCGAACCGACAGGATCCTGCCGATCCGTTACAACGTTTTCGGGATCTCGATGACGATGGCGTGTCGGCGAAGAATGATGAATCGGTTAAAGTGGGCAATATTGCGGCACCCGGGACATCGGCACGTGGTGGACGAGGATCGCGAGGTGGACGTGGTTCACGCGGTGGACGAGGATCCCGTGCTGGGAGTAAAGCTGCAGCTACTAGTGACAGCGCCAGCCGGTCCCAATCGCAAACTTCGATTAGTGCCATGTTTAGCCAACAATCTTCCAACAGCAACAGTATAGGTAGTGTGGCCTTAAGGACATCATCTAGGAAAACGACAACACAGAAGGCACGTCAAATGGATTTCGATTCCGATGACGATTGAATGATGTATTACGGAACTAAGAGGAAACATGCTTGAAAACTGGACATTCTGCCATTCATTCCCTTAAGTTTAGAGTTTGTTTTGTTGTTTTTGATTCTACGCTACAAATTTCCATCTAATATGGTAATTTTAATCATTTCATATGTTAACTTTAGGTTATTTTCTTTCCAACAACGAATTAACGGGTAACGAATTGAATTCGTATCCTGAGATATTCGTCGCTCTTAGGTCCAAACAGCCTTTGTCGCTTGTTTAATCCTTGATGTGGCGGATGTTCTCCTTCCTACTGATTTGCTGAGAAATCTTGTTTACTACTATTTCCTGTCCAATTATTTGTATCTCAGTTTAAACGCGTTTCTCCTCTGTATTCTTTAGTCTAGGGTACGCTTTAGGCTTAGATTTAACGTACATTTAAGTACACATTGTATAGTTGTTGAGGCAAATGATGAATAAACGTAAGAAGAAGAGAAGTAACGATTATGATACAGATTATAAAGCAGATAGAGAATTAGCTTAAATGGTTTTACACTGCCATGAGCTTCAATTCCCGCTATTTCGATTACTCCTTTCATTACAGTAAAGTAATCACTTCATACCAATGATGTCACCATTGAGTGACTCCCTCTGTGGCCGATCCATAACCTCAACCAATGGGTGTAAATTTTCGTGGTACGTGTGGTGCACGCTATACCTCCCAAAGGAAGGTGTCTGCAAAGCGCGTGTGTACCAACACCGATTGGGGATGTCCATGCGAATCTTTTATAAACGCTTGTAACGTCCATAACCATAATCGTAACGATAAATGGGCTGTGTATGCCTATCGGAAAACGTCTGCATATTTTTTTTCTCATTCTAAAGTGCACACGCATAGAGTGGCCTCCAATTGACGGGAGTTAAAAACGGGAACGAGAACTTGATGATTATGATTACCACTAATATGAATATGAATCGAATGGAAGGATAATCCACGTTATATACACTGTCACGTGTTCCCGTTCCACAGACTCGAAACACTAACGGGGCCGATGTGTCACATTCTTTACGCTGCAGTGGATGCGAGCGGATGAAGATACTTTAAACAAATGGCCAAATTTGCACTTCATAAAATCGAATGAAGGTGTACAATGGGGAGGAGAAAAGCAGTTCCTCAAACTCAATAGAAAGTGGAAAGTGGAAAGTGTTGTTGGTTTTGATTAATTAAAATATGATAAAGCTAGTTCTCAATATACTTGTTCAGGTATATCATTGTGCAAACACAAATGTTGGCTGTGATTCGTTCACGAGAGTTCATGTTTTATGGCACTAGAGTGCCATGTTTTATGGCATTGCAATAGGGAGGATGTTGTCTCCAAAGGGGGGTTTAATCATCGACCAGTATGAATGATCACCGGATCACCTAGGCACACAGTTTCGAGAGGTTTTACGTATCGTTTAAATTGTTGTTGGTCATCACTGGCCAAACCACTTGAGATTATCCGTGTTATCGTAGGGCCCCCAAGCGCCTCCATAAAAAGGACACGCCCGATAGTTCAACAGGTACAGTGTGAACACACCATCGTCTGGGTAAGACAATTCGTGACACAGTTATACTCGCAACATGAAAGGTAAAGGTGTTAGAAAATACGTTTAAAATAAAGAAGATTAAGTAAAAAGATAATTTCCTTTGGTGATAGTTCCAATAAGTGCGGTGCTACTGTTGGTGGGGCTTGTTTTGGCTGACGATCGCTGTCCGCCTTTAGACGATCCTCTAGCACCACCGGTTCTGCTTCCACATCCAACGGACTGTGATAAGTTTCTGATCTGCAGCCATGGCAATGCCATCGTTAGCAAGTGTCCACCCGGATTACATTGGCATGATGGACGAAAACGGTGTGACTACCCATCGCAGGCACAGTGCCAACCGGGCAGCTTAGTAACGCCAACTCCTCAGCAAGCTCCCGAACCGTCTCCAAACTGTCCCGAGGAATACGATCCCGATCATATGGTGTACATACCGCACGAAACCGATTGCACCAAGTACTACATCTGTGATCCGTACGGAGTAGAGCTCGAGCAGACCTGTCCGTCCGATTTGCACTGGAATCCAGCGGTGAATTACTGTGATTTCCCCGAGCTGGCTCAGTGTGAAGAGTAGATAAGGGTTCACTGACGTACAGGAAGTCTGAAGTGTGCCACCGTACGACGTAGAGGTTGTAAATAATCGATAAAGAAACAAAAAAGTTCCCCTTTCCAGTACATTAAGTAAGCTTTGGTTTGCATTTATTTTCCAACACGTATCAGACACTTGAGACTGATAAGGAGTCGGATGTGCATCCGAAACTGAATCTGAGCTAAGGTTAGCAGCGTTATTACTAATATAATTTTGTTTTTCTCCACACTTTACAACCTCATAGTTTCATGTGTAATTGACATCACCCGGAAGGGTAATGTGTTGTTTTGGGTTCTCCTAATCCACGTGAAGTTGGCCAGGCTTACAGACAGGGAGTCGTAAACCCGGTCGCAGACAAACGAGTGTGATTTTTTGAAGCTGCATGGTAGTGAAATTATATTTTCCAAGCAAAATCTCTTTCTCACGCTAGCGAGAAAGCGAGTTCCAGCATGAAGCACCATAAAGCTATGATCGTTTTGCCGCCCCACCTCTGGGCGGGGTGAGTTTTTCGGGGAAAGAAGCATAAATTTTATCCTTCATCCAACTGTTACGATCCGATGGAGAAACAGTTTGTCAACTGTCATCAAGAGCACGTGGTCGATGGCAGCTCACATGTCCATGGATTCATGGTTAAAAAACTTTTGATTTGTCGGGTTGCATTTTCAGCAGTTGTGCATGTGTGTTTGTGACGGTCACATATTTTGATATACAGGTTGGGAAAATGCATAAAAATGTTGTTAAAATTGGCATACTCGTTTCCGGATTTTTGGGAGGGAAAAGGTTGAACCCCGGTGACGGCTTGGGTACCATTATGATGACTGCATGAAGTTTATTTATTCGATTCGAACGTGAACAAACATTTTGCCGTAGTAAAACAATGTGAAATTTTGTAGAGAAAGAGAGAAAGAGAGAGAAAGGGAGAGAGAGAGAGAGAGAGAGAGAGAAGGAAAACTTTTTCTTTATCCTTTTAGCTTTTTCGGTCGTAATTGCTGCATGTATTCCGCTCCGAAGAGATTAAAAGTTAATGGAAGGGAATTCCTGTACGGATGGGAATAATTAATTCAGACTCGTTTTAGAAACGTAGGGTAAAAGTTATAGTAATTTGTCAGAACTATTAGCAATTAACGAGAATTATTAATTCTCGTCTAGAGAATTTTTTCCAAGTGCGAGACTTAATGATGGCGCTTCACTAGTGATGAAGTATCTGTCAATTGATGGAATTTCTTTACGATTGATCATCATCATATAACGATTCCAATATATTTGAGCTTCAATTGACAATGGTTAAGTTGCACGTGGTCAAGCATGGTGTCTAATTCTTACCAGTCAAGTGCTCTTCAATCATGGACAGACATTAAACTTGAAAAGTATCCAATGGCTGTGATTCCATCATTTCTTTATTGAGTAACGAAGTTTGAAGTTGTTTAACATTCTCCATGTTATTTGTTCCATTTTAGATGCTTCTATTGGGATTAGAATACCGTCACGAATTCTAATACTTCTTGTCGTTCAGTTTAGACAGATTTAAGAGTCTCAAAAAATATAACGTCCGTGAATAGCAGAGGACATAAAGCACATCACACACAAACGTGTAGTTCGTCTACTGCGGGATGCGTATCAGTTCGGAAAACGATTTAAGCAAGAAATGCAATGACCATGATGATGGCACTCGAAGCGATGGAGATGGATGCATAGATTTTCACGCATTAAAGCGCACTCTCCAGAGAAGGAAAGCGAGTGAATCGAAAAAAAATCTGCAACTCCATGGAAGGGGTTTCACACCGGCCACTGGTTGACGATGGCGATGGTGTGTCTGGTTTTTACTTTTTGGGTCGATTTTATTATCAAACCGCATGACGTCCAAACATGACTGGAATTAACGAATTGCCAAATCGAACCGGAAAGCGACGTCGGAGCACATGAAAACCCTGAAATCGGGAGATCGGGTCAAAGAAGAAATGGAAGCTGTTCGTGTGCATTTGCACCACGTTTTGCATACTGTCAGTTACAGTTCATGATTATTGCACCTTTTTTGTTTTTCGTTTGGTTGTTCTTGAATGGACGGGCGAATGGGAAAATGTGACCATAAAATCGTTGGATCAGTCCGTCCGTTCGGGTGTATCCGCGTCCGTGGTAGAATAAAATCCGATCGAAGCTGGTAGGTTGTAACCAGTGGACCGAGAATGCGTCACGTGCGTTGTTCTCTGTGTGACTTTACGCACGTTGGAATAAATCCTTGCATATGAGAGGACATTCAAAAGGAGAGCCATATTAAACAATAAGACAGTTCATTGAATGTTCCATCTAATTTAAAACAATTCTAGAAACTAGGAACAAAAGTATCTCTTCAAACTTACTCCTCAGTCAGTTACACTTTTAATGAACGCGCCTGAAAGGTATGCAATTTTAGCATTTGATTATGAATAATTCAAACTTTGAATTGCATACCTGTTAGGCGCTAGAAACATCAATTGTGCAGTGTGACGCAGGGAAAGAAATTTTTATATACAAAAAAAGAATTTGTACGATGTATTTTTAAAATAAATTGTTAAAAAAAATATCACTCATTTGACAAAGGTTTTTAGGGATTTTTTTTCATTAGTTTTTCTTAAATCTAGCCTTGTTTGAGGTAATGATATGTAACGATGTTTTCTCACTCGAGGTCACGCAAAGGATTGAGAAGAATTGACAGGATGGGAATTACAAATTTGTAAAAATAGAGGCAACTTATACTTATAAAATTTCGTGAGAAAAAAAGGAAGATCTGTCCACTAATTTTAAATTTAATTTTTAATTCTTACTGATAGCGAGATGATATGACAACGATGAGCTACTATTGCAGTTTCAAAAGTATGTCCTCAGCATACACTAACGTGCACTCCTGCAATCTGAATCTCAATGCCAATGTTGCTCCACAGACTCCACCGCGTTTACTCTCCCCAGCCAAGTGACACACATTACACACGTAGTGTACTTTTAAAAGGGTAATAATAAAAAAGGAAAAGGAGAACCATTTCCTGAACGGCGTCCTGAAGTGACGAACCGGGGCCGATCTTGTGCTGAAAAACGAAATCGAATCGAACGTGACAAAAGATGGCCAAAACACATTCTTCTACCAGCCACCGGCGGGTGGGTGCCACAAACACAGTGGACAAACATGATGTGCCGAAGCATTACGCTTCTACGTGTTTGTTTGGTGGAAGCGTATTTATGGTTAGCGAGAGTTGTGCCACCAGCAATGGTGGCACAGTGGCGTTATTGTTTTTTTTTGTTGGTCCCCTTGAACCACAAATATACATTCACTTTCGTGCCACCGGAAAACACCATTACACCATCGGAGGCGGTGGTTATAATTTATTGAAATTATTAAATTTATGTTGATGAATTTGACAACCATTATGTTTATTAATTTATTGTCACACTCTTTACCCTTGGCCGTGCTCGTATTGTTTTGCTGCGGTGCATACAAAAGTGCATTTTCCCGCGTAACGGGCAATGCGCACTTCAGCAGTTCCGGATGCTCTTTATTTTTTCCTGTTCTTTTGCCATTTTGTTTAATAGTAGTCTATCTGTCCAGGCATTTTGTAATGGCGAGAGAAAGGGAGAGATGTGGGAATGGCACGTAATAAAAGGGGTAGCCGGTGGTTGGTTTTTTTTAGAGACAAAACCTACAAATGCAAAATTTGTCCTCAGCAAAAAAAATTCGTCTACCCAGAAAAGATGCGTTAATATTTTTTGGTTCGAATTTCTCCATCCCCCGGCAGATCGAGGGGTTGCTTGGACAAAGAAGAAAACCGATTTTTTTTTGCTGTTAAATATGTTTTCACGCAGTTCGGTTTTTCAACAGCAATTATTTGCCGGTGGCACTATCGATGGACTCTTGAAAATATTATCCGAATAATGTTAACCAGCTGCTTTCGATATGGGGTGGGGGTCAACCCCCCCTTAAAGGGGTGGAAAAATATTTTTGGCAATATTTCAGTTTTTTTGGTTCAGGAAGGAACGGAATGTCCTTTTTTCCTGGGCAGTACTGTGGACTGTGCCCGAAAAGGAAAGGTGTTTTGCTTGCACGGTGAGGGGATTAATTATTCCTGACATGTGCGATTACCGGCAGGCTTAAAAACGGGCATTGTGCAAAGTCAGTTTGCAGTTTTTTTTGGTTGTACTTTGTACCATTGTACTTGTCAATTGGGTTTTTTGGGGTGCGTTGAACGAAATTGAAGTGTTTTTGTGGTGAACGAGTGTTTTAATTTAAGATGAGTGATTTCATTAAAATTGAATGCATTGAACGCATCCGGGAGGAAAATTTGCTTTAACTTACCTTTGTATATTGGCTTTAGCATTGTATCGGATAATTTCGGAAGCGAAAATTAAACAACACAACCACGCAGGTGGGTTTGAATTTTAAAAATATGTTTTTATTGCTTCATGAGGCTATTAATCACTAGTTTCTTCCGGTCGTCTTCTTCAGCCCTACATATGTATATATATATAATCATATATATATGCATGTATAATATTAACTAATGAGTATATAAGAGTAAATATATATGTATAATTTAATATCGTTAAATGGCGCGTTCTAGATGTCAGTGTGTGTGTGTTTTTTGTTGTTGTTTTTGGGGGGAAGTGTATGAATTAATGCAATTGTTGCGGAATCGACTTCGCTATACGTTTGGTTTTTGTTGCGTATTTTTCATCTAGCTTTCAATACTCAAAATGAAGGTGCCACTGAAACGATCAACCCTCAGGACACTAAACCGTAGCCCTAGGAAGCTAATCATTGCGCTTTGGGAAGGAATTTACTTTTCCAATGACTTTCCCTCCTTTACGACCAAGAGCTGGGGCATGGAGCATGGAGAGTCTTTTTGCTAGCGTTTTTATTTTTCCATTCCACAAAACAATGGCATTTGCAATGAATAAATTGAAGAAAGAAAAAAACCTAGTAGAACAATAAAGAACAACTAATCCACTGTCTTCTGTAGCAAACAGCTGTTATTTTTTTCCCTCTCGTGTCGTTTCAAGTTTGGAAAATGGTCAGCGTATTTTTCTGCTGCTACGCTGTAATGTTTTGCTACTGCTTGGCTCTAAGAAAATGGGGACATAAAGCTATACCGTATTTGAGAAATGTTCTCATCATCTCTTCTCTTGGTTGCGTTTTTTTCTTCTTCCATTTTTTATCTTACGTGCAAGCTTGTTGCCGTGATGTTTGTTTGCGTTTCACTTTGCATCTTATAGTTTTAACTGCAGAAATCGTTCACTCGTCGGTTTTAGATGGTTTCGTTTCCTTCTAATATGTTTATACGATTTTTCCTTTTGTTTTCCTACTACCTTAGGTTGCTTCTTTCTTTGCTCTATTTTTTCTCTTTTTCTGTGTGTGTTTGTGTGTTTTTTCTTTTGTTTTAAATTTAAATCTTATGATTTAGAAGCTTTTAATAAAAGCAATTCTACTACTGGCGATTTTTGTGTAATGGTTTTTTGTTTTGCTTTAATATGCCTTTTTTTGCTTGCAGAATAAACGCTACATATAGCCTGTCCCTGACACGCTACGTTACTTTACCAAACATACACACTCACTCACACAATTTCGACTTGTTTTTGCCTCTCCGCTTCTACGCTTCTTAACGTTACTACTGTTTTTTTTTTGTTTCATTTGCATATTCGTTTTTTTGTTGTTTTATTTTCTTGTTTTGTTATTGCTTTTTCTCTAAGTTTTTTGCGTTTTTTTTTTTGCTAAAATTTCAATAAAATCACCCCACACGTCCCGTTCGGTATAAATGTAAATATTATGAAAAATTATCAAAAAACTTTCTATGTTTTTCACTTGTAATACTTTGAAATTTGTTTTGCACGCCCGTATCCGCACGCTTAACTTGTCTACTTATCTACCGTTTGCCATTTACTTACCCTTTTTGCATTTGTTTCTTGTGTTGGCCGCTGTGTGTGTGTGCTTTTTTGGTTATATATTTTCACACATACACACGCACACACACGCACACACACACGAATATACTCGTACACAAACACACGCTTCAAGCCACATGTTTCCAGCATATGATGCAGTACTTTGAAGTAAATGTTTGCTGCCCTTTTGCATGCGTTTCGGGTAGGGTTCCATACTTCTAATGACCAATGTTGTAGCTATGCTGTGGTCAGCTTCCTTTTGTAAATATATAAATCAGTGCAGTGGTGTGGAATCGTTTTTGTTTTGTTTTCGTTTTCGTGTATGCTTTGTCCTCTATGCTGCAGCAAATCGAAATAGGAAGTCGAAAGAGTAAGAGTAAGACTACTGAAGAAAGGTGTGAAGAAACGATCTTTTAAAGATCCTAGAAGTAATACGCTACGCTATGCAATGGCCATGTGTCTGAGTCGACGATGGAAAGATGCCTAAAATTGGTTTAATTTCATTCCATCTGCTGCTGGTTGCGTGTCACACAAAACGGCCTATTGCCGCTTGTCCCTAAGTAATGGCTCTAAACCCTTGGAAACGTTACACTACGAGTCACTTTGCTGTGTGTGTGTGTGGTTTTGGTTTTGTCTTTATATATCAAATTGGTCTTTGTTTTTTAGTTGTTGTTGTAATATTATTTGATTTTCCTTTTTCCTTTGGGTTTTCTAAAATTCGAATACCCTCTTGCGCTTTGCTTGCAAATGCTAAAAGTTTCCTTTGATAAATGCTTTTACGCGTTTCGTTTTATGTATTGCTTTTTTTTTAATTTTGTATTTGTGTGTGCTTTTTTGTTCTGCTGTCGCGCTGTGAAAATGAAACTTAGTAGCTTATGTTTAGCGATGGTTTCTACAAACGGTTCTACTTATTAATTGGGTACAGCTTAATACATTACATTGTATTGTGCTTGCATATTACTGCTAGCATGGACGAATTACCCATTCGATCATTGTGCTTTTCGTGTGTGTTGTTGTTGTTATTCCTTCGAGTAGGGTCTTTTATCGTTGTCTTTTACCTTCTTCTACTAAATACCGCACGCCTTTCCATGCATTATTTCACAAAAATTTTCACATTTCTTATAACATTTTTTCTTTTCTAGCAGCGAAGACAATTTTTTTTCATGTTCTAAAGCTAAGGACAAAAGTTTTGCATATATCTTAAATGTTTTCTTCTTTTTTGTTTAGCTTCATCACTACCTCTACCTTGTCGCACTTTTAGTATTGCTTTTGTTTTTTGCGTTTCTATTGCTCATTGTTTGCAGGTTTTTTCTTCTCTCTTTCTTTTCTTCCCTTCCCTTACCAAGTGTCGTTTAGAGTTAGTTTGCTAAAGTTAGGAGGTTACAAGTGATTACTTACTTACTGTGTAGTTGTGAGAGATTAACTGAAGCAAAAAAAAGGGCAAAACAGAAAGATGCACACTATTAGTGATTATAGTAGTAGACCGTACGTATTTGATTTTATGATCGGTTTTCCCCTTTTTGTTCTCTCTGCCTGGCTGGAAGAAGTGCAGTTGTCTAATATCGAGCTGTTGCTTACATATCTGTATAGCTGCTGTATTGGTTTGGTTAGTTTTATTTTAGCAAGTTTAGCGTAAAATTATTATTTCATTTGTTAAAGATCGTTTGCGGTGTACTAAGGTTGGGTTTTGCTAGATGCTAGATGCTACCGTGTTACCTGCTAACTATAATTTGTGTCTATCGTTGTCATGAAAATGTTACCGAACCGACCGTGAAGTTGGCCGTTTGTGGGAATAGTAAATAGAGGGTAGTTAGTTTTGGGGTGGGGAAAAAACTCTTCTACGCGTAAACTACGAACGTGAGTAAGTGTATAAAATTATGGCGAACCTTATAGGATCTATGTTTAATTTGATTCGTTTGTTTTTGCTAGTCTTTTGCTCTGCTTGAGAAAAAGAATTATTTTTTTTGAGAGAATATAGAATTAAAAAAAACTATTTTAATAGTCGCGATTGGAAGTAAACTCGTTTGTGGTGAGAACATAAAATGCATTTTAGCAAAACATTTTTGCTACATTTGCATGCTATTGCGCTATTCGCCTCAAATTTCTAGCTCCCCGTTAAACGTAACGCCCGTTTTTCTTGTTTTATCCTTAATGCCATTAGACTGTAAAGAGGAAGCATTCGTTAAAAGTCGCAAATGTTATCATGATTGACGGATCCGGCCACGCGTACTATGTTGTTGCATTTGCAACGTTTTTGGGGGTTTGGGGGGTGGTGAAGAAAGTTTTGTAATGATGTATTTATCTTTCACCCTAGGCGCCTGCATGTATGCAATTGAAGCGCACGCCTCAACACAAGCGGGGGTTTAAGTAGACGCTGTACCGCGAACGTTGAAGATGCCCAAACTTGATGAACTGGCATGTAATTTGCGTTACATAATGAATCACAGCAAAAAAAAAAACATCAAGGCGAACACATCCTTGAGCGATGGGTACGATTGGCCGAAAAAGTTAGCTAAGTAGTTGCAGAACGAAAAGCAGGGGAGAAAAAAAGAGAAGGAGTAAGTTCGTGTTCCGCTGATAATACGGGTAATGGGGAAAAGCTTGCAATTAATGAGATGGAAGGTGCGGATGGTAACAGTAACAGTACTTGCCAAAAATTTGGCAAAACCCACATCCATGCATCACATCGCACCCGCTCTGTGTGTGTTCCAAAGCTCGGAACGGAAAATTTCTAATTTGCACTCCAAACTTGAAACTGCTGTCGAAAAGTTGCGCCATAGTCCGGATACTGCTGCAGCCCGCGTGCTGTTATTGTTTGACTTGGTACTTTAAGTTTCGGAATGTTTCTTGTTTCGGTTTTTTTTTGGGGAGAGTTGTTTTTTTTTTCGTTGTGTGCTTGTTGTGAGTCTTTCCATTTTGGTGAGATTTTACTGTTGATATTCGTTTTCGACACGACACGAGCTGGGTGCTTCATCAAATGAGTGAGTTTTGGGGCTGTGCAGTGCAGTGTTGCGGTGGTAGAAAGAAAAAAAAAACGGAAGGAAGACATGCAATTGCAACAGTCATGTACAGCCATCCCTGTGTGAAGTGCTTCGTCAGCAGCGAGAAATCAAAGATGGCAACGTTGTAAGTAGTGCAACATCATCGCCTCGCTGTTTGCTTATCGTGGATAGATGTAAACTTCAGCAAAAGGAAGATATGGAAGTTCTAAGTTGTACCAAAAAGAGAAAAAAAAACAGAATACTCCAAAGAGGTGTTTCACGATCGAAATGTGTTTTGTTTTTGGACGTAAAGTGTAAAATAATACAAAACACTGGCGACGCGGAAGTGAAAATCTTCTCGAACCTGAATGTTTTTTTTTATGTATGCAAAAAAGAGTTGGGTTTGGAAAAGAAAAGTTTTGCTAGCGTTTGCGTTTGAGGCAAACTTCCACTTTAGACACCCGTATCTGTCTGTATGGTTCTGTCGAACGTGGTGTGCAAAAATTGTGCCAACTTGCTCGTTCATCCGCATTTAAGAGAACGAAGCTACTGCATCAACGTGTTGTGCATTCCATGCTCAAAGCATATCATTCGTCGCGGTACAGCAATCTTCATCCCACGTTTATTCGTTGTATAATTTAACTTATATCGTTTTTTTTTAAGATGTTCGTTCTCCTCCATATCTTCGTCAGCAGGTAAGCGCGATACTAGTAATTGAGTAGTGAATAATTGAAACACGAGCACGAGGACGCTCTGGCTACTTCCCCTATTGTTTCGCTCGTTCCCCAAATTTTTTTTGGGGTAATAGCTTCCATGTTAGTGTTTAGGATTAAGAGTAAAGAGTTGGAAAAATGAACGTATTGTCCCGTTATGATATGTTGCGTACATGGATGATGGCATTTCTGTCCCATTCCGGCTACACTTTCTAACCTAGCTTTAATTTGCGTTCCCTACCGCACTAATCACTAATTGAAGCGTAACGCGCTAATTGATCCGGTATAATAATAGGCTTGTTGTTGTTTTTTTCTTCTTATTGCTGTGTGGATACTGTTACTAAAATTTAAACTCGTTACCCTTAATTATGTTCGTTTGTCGATCTTTATTCTTTTACTTGTTTCGGTCGAGATTAATTGCTTTCATTCGTTTTGATTTGCATCGTATCTTAGTATCTTTATAGATCGTACAATTGGTGTAGTGTGTGATAATTGCCGCTAGAGGGCACTCACTAGGGTGAGTAGTAAACTGTTTGGATTAATTAGTTTTGTAAAATAAATGATTTCTTTTAAATGAAAATATCAAAATAATCTTAAAATTGATGTTGGAACTGCTTTCTAATTCACAACTTTTAAAGTTACTTATTTGGACCGAAAAAGTATACTACTTTCCGGTAAGCATTTTTTGGATTTTAATTTCGCTAGTGAAAGATCTCTTTCTAAATGAGAATGGTTTCTCCAAGGAGATGTAGATAGCAATATCATTGGATTTTTAAATTTATTTCCCCAATTTCAGTTTGCAAGATACTTTTACATAGAGTATGGCTTCTCCGCCGACTGTGTGTTGTATTTAAAAATTTCCAACAAATTGGAATCTTGTAAAAAAAAGACTTACAAGAACAAAGCTGACAGGAAAGCAATGAAAGAAACGAATTAAGCTCACCAGAAACGATGTACTTTATGCGTGAAATAAAGTTCATCCTTCCCATTCCTTTACTTCCTCATCCTCTACTACGGGAAAACCGGTAAACGGTCGTAATTATCACATGACTGGAGAAAAAAAACTCAGCTGTCCCAGCTGTTTTCTAATTAAATTTAAAGCAATAATAATTTTCTGTTTTCTCATTAAATTACAGCCAAGTTTAGGGACGCGAATGGGTGGCGCGTACGTCTTGGTGTTTTGGAGAGTCTCATTAGATCACTGGAACGACACTACAATTCACCCAGTTGCAGCCAGTCGAACTGCCTGGGAATAAGGTCAACAGCGTAGTGTCTCACTCAAACTCGTCGTCCGTTTCGCGCACTACAAACGCCCGGGCGAAAACCCGGGCCGCGATGGGAATGGGAGAGACTTGGGAGAAACTTTCATGTGAAGCACATCTCTAACGAACGACGAACCGCTTGTTTAAAGTGTGCTTGGCTAGAAACAACAAGTGCCGCTTCATCGAGCTGGATACTGGTGGCCCGAACCCAACCCCTGTTGTACACTGTTGCGCCATACAGCGCCATCTAGCGTATTATGGCAACAGTTCGGCTTTGGACGGTTCGGAAGGGAATGCATGCGTCCTGCCCAAAACTTGGTGTCCACCAACCAGATAGTCTCGACCTTGGAAGCGTTCACTTATGCAACTATTTAGCCACGCTAGATTAGTTCCAGTCCAGCCAGACACTTAGGCCCCAGAGTTGGGGAATGTGCTCAGGAATTCCCCAAGTCCCCTTCTTCACGAACGCTCTCGTTCTCATGTCAAACGTGATTCCAACGTGTGTCTAGCGGTGCGACAGGTTTTCACACATTTTGAAATGGCCATACTGCCAAGCTGACAGAGTTTTTGAAGGCTCTTCATAGTCGAGCTTTACTCACTCCCCTTTGCCGGGTGCATCATCATTTGAAGCTATCGGTCCGAAACTAATTCCAAACCGTCTCCCGGGTGAGAACAGGCCTAGGAAAAGAAAGTTTTACCATCATCTTTCGTTGAGCCTGTCACACACGTGCTCTAAGCTTTTTTAAAGAAAGGAAAATGAGCAAAGTTTTAGCACCTGGAACCGTTTGCTTTTCTACCCGGGCAAATGTTTCAATTGTTCTCTCTAAGGATAGGTTTTTTTGAGGGGAAAGTTTAATTTTTAATATTTTAGAAAAAAGAAAAAGGTACTATTTTTATAAAGACATTCAGACAAAGACAAATCTTATTGAAAAAAAATTGAAATGATGATTTTGATTGTATAAAAATTAAATTTAAAAGTATTATAATACTCTGACCGATTTCTTCCAATAACAACTCTAACTCCAGTGACCAAGTGCAACCGATCTTGTTGGCAGACGGTTCAGCCACTTTGTAGACACAGCCACATCTCTCTACGCCCCGGGTTTCCTTTTTTTCCTTAATACTTGATTCCCAACTGTAGCCATCCTCATTGTTATCCTCATTTCCATCAGCCACCGTCACCACAACACAATGGTGACCATAGTGTGCGAGATTTGAGGAGTTTTTTTTTTTATTTTTGAAACTCAGCATCTTATCACATTCGTTCCGTTCGCTTGTGTACTGCGTGTGCGTCTTCCGTGCGCGACGTGAATCCGACAGAAGGAAGAAACTATCCCGAGAAGAGAAACAATACCACTACAGTAAAGAATGCTACTTCGGTGCAGTTTTCCCCAGTCCGCACCCAGGAAACGAAGTGGGTGGTTTGCAGCATCAACCAGGGCCGGGGGCAGTTGTTCACCAGCTAACACCAGGTACCGCCGACGTGCTCTTGCTGGCACACAGTCGGGTTTTTCCCTTCCGTATTGCTACCGTATTAGAAGCAATTCTAGCAAAGCGGGAAATTGAAAATCGAGCGTTCCTTCTTTTTTGTGCCGAGAACTCCTTTTGTTCTGGCCGGTCCCGCTCGTGCAAGCGCATTCGGGACGGTGAAAATCCCTTCCATTGGGTTGCAATTGGAAATAGAATCATTTCTTTTGTTCATTATAAAATCGCAATTTTCCTCCGCATTTGGAACGGGGTGGTGGTGGTAATGTTGCCCTTTCATTCATCGACCCCTTGTCCTCCACCCCCTTTGTCCTTCCTCTCCCCCTTACCACCCCTTTTGAATGGGTTTGAAATTATGTAATTATTTTTAATTGAATTTAAAGAAAAAGCATTCGTTGCATCGTTCCGATGGTAAGGAAAGTTGGTTTTTGGGGGTGAGATGTGAAACGATTCGCCACACTTCATCCGTGATGTTCTTAAGTGAACAAACGGGCCACTAAAAAAATAGTAAAAAAAGGAAAAAGAACACGCGTTGGCATGAAATGTGCCACGCAGTGTGCTGCTTGTCAAAAAAACGCCACACACACAAAGCGGTTTCGTTTCGGTTGACAATGTTTCGGTTAAAGAGCCTGGATGATTTTTGGGTGGCTCTCGCTCCAAACCTTTTGTGGTAGTGCTTCATCACCAATGCGATCTTGTGAGTGAACGGTTTTTCCCGCTTGTTGCTTTCCCGCTTTTCCCACTTTGGACGGTAAACGAACCATAACCCCATTCGGTGGCCATGGTCCGTTTAAAGGCAGCTTTGGCGCAATTTTTGTTTGCAGTTTGAGTTTTCACTGTCCTTTTCCTTGTTTTTTCTTTTGAAGGTTCGAACTGAAGAGCAATTGCCGCTCGGGTTATGGTGGTGATGGTGATGGTGGAAATGAAAACAACACTTCCAGACAAACGCGAACTTTTGCCATCCAAAAACCGCACACAACCCGGGGGGTGGGCCAGGGTTTTTTGCGAATTGCCCTCCGAAGCCGGGACGAAGTACCATGAATTTTAATGACTTTTACAACCCGGTCCGCTGGAGCGAGCATTAATCGAACTTTTTGCGTAAAGCGCCAGACTTTGATTTTTCCATTCGTGTAGCGGTTGTGGACGTTTGGACACTTGCTCCGGTGTCCCCGATGGAGTAGCTTGGTTTGTGACGTAGCTTACCCGGTAGTGATGGAATGGACGCGGTATAAGAGTAGTTGCAGAATGGGAAAGAACTACTGTTATTTGGAAAAATTAAAAAGAATTTTTACATGAATTTCCTATGAATGCTATATTGGCAAACGGTTGTATAAAAATTGCTCAAAGTGGACTTCCAGGGTATTCAAGTTCAAGAGGCAAAGTTGATGCCATTTCTGGATTCTGTTCTAATTAGACTAGAATTTGTCAAGAAAGATCTAATATTCTATGTTCTTTTTGACTTTTGCTAACTAGAATAAAATCTATTGAAAAACTGGGTAAGATACCCCATGAATTTCAAGTTCCTGAAACACTTGTTCCACAGATGTCCTTTTAAAAGTGCACCAAAAATCAATTGCCTCCTCGCCCGGCAAAAGACATTACGATTACTTGCCCCAAAAAACCCGATAGACCATCCTTATCCGTTGCCATTTTCCTATCAGATCGTATTCAGATACTTCACCGTGTACCATGGCGCGGAAACGCACTAAAAAGAGTACAAACAATCAATAACCATAAAACAGTGACCATACCCCATACAAGGATGGGGATGGGTTGTAAGGTCATAAGGACATCGTCATACCACTAGGTAGGTAGGTAAGTCTGTGACTTTACACCCATGCCACTTTATGCGGTTCGGAGGAGTGTGTTAATGATGGCGCTTCAGTCTCCGGAGTTACCCAGGGACCAGGAGGACCGGTGCGTTAAATCCGTTCGGCAATAAAAAAAGCCATATTCGAAGCGCGGTTTTTACTCCCGCATCATCACATCCATTACTCGCCGGGGGGCGTTGGAAATGGGGAAGGTTTCGGAGAGTGGAAAAAAGAAACTTTCCCGAAGGCATCATCACGGTGCCAAGCCAAACCGGTTGACTTACCGTACGGTCTTCAGCTAAAAAAACGGATTGGATTGTTCGGTGGTACCTTCTGTAGAAGGACTTCTGTCCTGGTTGTCGGTGGATTTGCAGGATCCGCGCTTAGTGACGCGCTGTGGTGGTCAATGGGATAATAAAATTCAACAAGCTGAACAACGCGGTCGGCTTCGGTCGTTGGTCGTAGGAAATATATTGGAGAGTTTGCAACCCGACCCCGGGAGCGTATTAAATCGTTCCAAATGGTCTCCGAATGGGGTGTAAAGTAGGATGTGTTTGCCTTAGTGGGAGTAGAGTGTTGTAGTGGCTTTTTTGTTGTTACATTCTGTTTTTATCAATGTGCTACTGCAAGAGTTCGTTTATGGGTTGAATTTTAACACATCTGAAGAAGAATGGTTCGATAATCGCACTATTGGTTGTGAACAACCGTAACAGAGATATCGGAGTTTCGCTTCGCAAATAGTTCTTCAAACGTAAGTCGTACTTTACACTGTCCATCGCCGTACGTCGACATAAGCCTTTCGTTGGGTTTTGTGAGTTGGGTCTTTGGTTGAATTTCCAAAGCAAGTTCCGTTCTTATTGATTCACACCATGCACCAAAAAACCGAAGCGGGAGAACTAGAATCAATCGAAAATGCTCACACGATGAATAGTGGAGCACACACTGACCATGGTGACCGTTTTTGGGGAGTGAACAAAAAAAAACCCGCAAAGCAAAGCGAAGTTATAAATTCGATCGGAAATTGAATTCCGTTTAGATAATATTTTAGATAAAATGATGATTCAATTTCAACCACCGAACCGATGCGATGGATGTGATGTGAAACGAGCGTGTCCATTTTAGAGCCCACCAACCACGAGGTCTGTGGCTCTGTTCGGTACGGTTACACAGTTTTATCAGCGATGGTTTGGACTGGCTGCAACCACAACTCTGGTACCATCGTACCAACTGTCCCTGTCCGTGTCACTTTCATTCTACTCGATACCGAATGCGCCCACTATCGGTCGCAATCGTGTGCTTCATCCAAACGAAAGTTATCAATTGCAGACACCGAAATAATGGCCGCAGGCAAAGATGGAATGGATAGACGAGAGAGAAAAAGAGAACCAAAAAAAAAACGATATACCACCAAAGGAAAAATGTTCATCCATTTTTCATTCGCTTTTCAGACCCAAAGACATGGAACAGAATTGGGGGGAGAGGGTGTTGTTGGATGGGTTAAAATTTATTCTTATCGCCCTATTTCGGAATCGGTCCAACCCCGACTGATATCACGATTATGCGGCAGGTCACGGTCTCTCGGTGTCGATGTCACACGCATGTGCTCACCGAATCGTGATCATTGATTATGGAAGATTGTCCTTTTTTGTGTCATCACGAAGTTCCAATCCACCTATTGAAGTCTATTTTTTTGGTTTTTAAATCCCATCCATTGTCTTCATCCCCATTAGTGGGTATAATTTTGAGTTGGATTTGCTTGTTTTTTTTTTGGTTGGTTTGTCGTAAAGTGATCATCGCGTTAGGAAGGATGAGATTGATTTCGGTACAGCCCCTAAGCGTCCTTCTTGGTGGGGTGTTTTTTTGTACTCTTTCTAGTGGAACTTCGTATATATTTGCACGAAACAAGGGACGATCGTGCCGAACCGGGTAAGTGAATTGACTTCCTTCAAACCGGCCAATCAATCGAGACTTCCCATCGTGACTTCCCACCGTCGAACCGGATGCGATGGAAGTTAATCTTATCGGTCAGGCGATAATGGGAGTGATAGCAACATTTATCATCTGTCAGTGACACAACGTTAAGGATGTGTGTTGGAAGTGTTTTAAAGAGATCTTGATTGCATTTTATTTCGTTGCCTTTGGGTTTGGGTTTCACATGCATGGACCGGGGGGGTTTGTTTTTGTTTGAAGTTAAACCAGATCTGACTCGTAGTATTGTGTCGGAAAAAGGACTAACAACTCGAGTAGAAGCAGTGTAGATGTTAGTAGCACTGTTTGGACACCTTCGGGCCAAAGTGTGTTTTAATTAATGAACGAACAACTACTTACATTACGCACTTACTTGCATCAAAACGTGCAGCCCACCGTAAGCGTGGACAGTGGACAAATTTATTGCATGTGTTGCGTGTGCGGTTGCAATTACAGGTTCGGCTTGAAGCGAATCATTTGTCATTACGCGCGCTGTATGTCGTGTGTGAAAAGTGCTAGTGCGATGGCTGGAATTTGTAGCGCGTTTGTCCCGTGACAATTCCCCCGCCGTGGTCACGCCGTTTGCGCGCGCCCGGAAGGAAGTCGGGAAATGGAGTGTGATTGAATTAAAATACACTCAACCGTCTGTCCGGTGCAGTTTGACGATGCAGGGGACTGCATTCCATCGAAATGCAACAACGGGCTCATTAGTCGCCCGTCGGTGGTCCGGTGTGTGTGTGTTATGTCTCGATTGGTGGGATGGGAAGGGGAAGCGGGATAGAGCAATTGTAAATTTGTGGCTGTTTGCGTGAACGTTGATGGACGTTCGTTTACTAATTGATCGTAACATACTATCCACATTTTGGTTCCATTTGCACTACAAAACAGTCGTGCGCGAATTGAAGCATGAAAAATAAATAATACAGCTGATAAGACTGTTTACCATTTCAAATGCGTTTATGTCTCATTTTGATTATAGTTTTAAGATGCTGAAAATGATAGGCAAGATGACAATAATTAGTATTACTGATCACTGGCATTTAGATCAGTTTTAAAGAAATAATAAAAATTAAATAAAGTAAAGGAAAACAAATTGTATGATCATAGTTTTAATCAATTGAGTTTTGGGTTAATGGCGCCTAAAATTATGCAATCAAAATGTTTACTTTCGTTTTTAAATGGAGAGATTAACAAGTTATTGCATAGTTTCAGGCGTACGAAATTTAAATCCAATTGACAGGTTAGCTGTCAAGGAGACGATGTACTAAATTTGTAACTAGTAGACTATTGAAACGAATTAATGCATAACACTCACCAATTGTACGATCACCGAAGCACAATTGTATAAACTGTCAAATCTTTGTCGAACATTCAAAACCATTATACATACACATACTCAAATATATCATCCAAATGATGGGTTTTCTCGTACTATTTTTCCTCCCATTGACTCACATTGCATACATCACAAAACCAATACGAGCTACCTCACGTTTCACGACGCATCGGCGCCCCCGACGATCGTGATGCTATTGCTTATTCATGTTCAGCTGTGTTAAGCTGTAAGTACGACTACTTATTGTGATGAAAATTATCTACAGCTTAAATACTACGGACTAGCACTCACAAAATCACTGCTTTCGCCTAATTCCGCAAAGCGTTACCGTTTCATGCTTCACTTGCATTTTCTCTAGCATTAAAGCGAAATTGTGCACAATGTGCAGGCAAATCTAGTGCCGTTTTTTTTGTTTGTTTCTTTTGTTTGTTTTAGCATTGTTTCGTGTTTAAAACATTCCCATCCCCAACGGCGCCATTGCATTGGTGTTTGTAGGACTCATTTTGCGAGAGGGTTGGGATTTTGGGGGTTTCTTACACACTGCCGTTCTCGGTTTCGTTTTGATTTGGATGGTCCAGGGGTACACGTGCAGGTGTTTGTACAGTCACTGTGCTGCTGCTGTACAGTTTTGCAGCAGTAATGGACTCATTAACGCTGCATTATTCAGTTGTTTTGTTTTCGTTGCTTGATTGGTTTTCATTAGGTATTGCTTATACATTTCAATCATTGTATGTGTAAGTTGAGTGTTTGTTTATACCACTTTCATGTTTTATAGATTGCTTTCAAATTTCGGTACGCTATGCGGTACTGCTTTGTTTTTTTTTACTATTTAGGAGTACTTAACTTCTGCTGTTACGCTTACGCTTATTTCGCTTATATCATATATTGCTTACTTAAAATAAGTGTATATATAATTTCGCATCTGTATATCGTTTGCAGAATTTTCTCTCATATCGTTTTGATCACTCTGGTTGTTTTGCATGTTTTGCGTTACTGTTACTTATTATCTTAATCCTTAAACGTGGCTGCTTACAATTGCTACTCATTACGAATTGTATTGCACACGCTCGATACTACCATCTATCGTCCGTTTTTTTGTTCTGCTATTTATGAAGAAGAGCTGCAATAGTAGGGAAAAGAGTTTTTTAATTTAATTTTGCTAAACCGAAGCGAAACGCTAATTGCGAATAACAATCTAACGGGCGGTTACCGTTGAAGCGGTGTAATTTTTTTTTATCTCAAAAAACGTAAAGCAAACTCCTTTTTTTGTTCGAATCGTAGATACAGCCTAGTGCAGTAATTTGTTTAGTTTGTTTTTCCTACGTTCTAAATACGCTAAATAAATCTATAGTATAAGTATTTCTTTTTAACGTTTTCGCTCTCGCTCTCTGTATCTCTCTCTCTAGTAGAAAAGTTCAGCAAACGCTACTTTATGGAAGAATGAGTTTTCTGTCTTTGCCTTTAGCCTCCACCAGGCTCTCCCTCCCGCCCTCGCGGGGACTCCAATTGATGTCAGAAATTGATAATAGATAGTTTGTTTTTGTATTTCCTTTCGTTTTTGTTTCAAATTTAACAACCTTTTTTTGTTTCAGCCACAGCGGTATGTGGCTGGGTATTGCTTTTCATTCAAATTTTGTTGTGAGTGTTTTTTTTTTGTTTGGCCAAGGTCCTGTACCCATTTTGCCCTGTCTGCATGAACTTATCATTACACTATATTGCACGGAAATCGAATCACCGTTTTGCACAATTTTCACAATGCCGCCATGCTGGTTCCATTTAGCTACCGTTCTGGTTTCCGATTTGCGATCTGTCATTTTGACATTTCGGTTCGTTATTAGTATTTTTCTCGTTTGGTTTTGTTGTTTGTTCACTTTATCAGTTTTTTTTGCTACGCAAAAAGTTCGCTATCGCTTTATCAACCGATGTGTTTGGTTGTGTGATTAGGGGATGGGTATTTAAAAAAGAAGGTGGAATACTTTCTATAAAATAATTGACATTTGCGATAGCAAAACACAATTTTTTCCTCTCGTTTTTTTGTATGCCTTCCATTTTGCATGTGGTCAGTTTTGACGTGTGCCTTAGCGTGATTGCTCCACGTGATTTGTACTTCGCGCGGGAAAATGACGCCGATGAAGAAGGTTTATTAAAATCAGTTTGATGTTTGTTTAGGGAAGATGTGTTTTTTTGCTTTTGCTTTTACTGCTCTGGAAAGGGGTTTTAAAAAAGCGAAACAAAAATGAAAAGTGTTTTGAAATGACGAGTACCTAAGGGTTCCCGTTCGTTGGTAATGAAGATTGATAATGATTTTACCGCTGGAAGGTTTGACGATGGTACGGACCAGATAGTTACTGTTCCGTAGGCTGGAAGCCGTGGATACACCGGAAGCGAGTGGAAATGATAGCGTTTTGAGTGAGCTGTGGGTGATTTTTTTTGTTACGGGTAGAGCAAACCTTTAACCTCGGCGATCGTTTCGCATGCTAGACCATGTACCATGAGCAACACGATCGGAGCGTTAGATATTGGCGTCCTGGAGTGTATTTTGATCGGTTTCGAAAATGGTGTGACATCTTTCATCTCGCTCTGTTTTGAAGGTTGTGATTTTTTTTTTTGTTCGAACCACTCCGTACCAAATGTTTGACGTAAAGTAGTGAAGATTGATGGAAAGTGTCATTACGAGGCGGGAACTTCAGCGTGGTCCAATGTGGGTTGTTTTTTAGGTCACACGTTTCCCGACCCGTTGTCTACATGTTATGAATTTTTATGCTTTTGCTGGGTGATGATTTGACCATCGTTAAAAATTGGTCGCACATTTTTGTGGTTTCAGAACTGTTTCAGAAAGATTTCAACGGAAATATTGTTTATTTCCTATTACAAGGAACTTTTTATTCTGTCTTTTCTAGAAGGAAATATAAGCATCAGCACTTGATTAAGTAGCTTCAATCTGCTGATTACTTACAGAAAATTGTCACCTTTTCAAATCGTCACCATTTGGAGAATTGTGCCTTGTGACTACTATCGTACGCATAGCACAGCGAAAAAAATAAACTCGCACAAACACAATGACGCAACCTCAATCCGCGTTACCGCGCGAAAACAAATTCCGGTTGTCATTTGCCGGCCGAGAAGTCATCAATTTCCAATAACGCAATTTTTCAAACGAAATTGACTGTCGCAAGATCGATAGATAGGGCCAGGATCGTATCGTGTTTTTTGGGTGAGTTCGGGACGAATTGAGGGGTTTTGGAGTCTGATGGAGGCAAGAGACATCAAGAAAAAAAGCGGTACCTCCGTCACAAAAACGGAAACCAAACTAAACCATTCTTTGATGGAAAACATTTGAGAGGATTCATTCCACCGTGTGGAGCGTCTATCTTCCCGGAACGTGAACGGTGGTCCCATACAAAGGACGCCACGAATGGGTGGATCCATTAATAAACTGGCTGGCTGGTGTTACTGAAGCAGCCGCTCGTTACGTCCAATGTTGTCAAATACACTGGCGCTTGGAAGCGTGGAAAACTAAGCGGACTTTGCTTTCTCGCAACGATGGGTGAATGGTACATCCTGTTGCGCCATTTTCATCCTTATCATCATCATCATTACCATCATCGAGAGAAGGAATGTGTGCGAGGTGGAGGAAGCGAGCTAGTTTAGAATGTCACCGCTCCAACCGTTCCGTCCAAGCTGGGACGAGCAAGTTCTCGAGGCGGCGTCAGACTAGACGGTGCTAGTTCCGGTGAAAAGCTCGGTTTTTTTTCTCTCTCGTACCGTTGTTTGCTACTTTGTAACGAGTGAGGATGTTTCGGTACGCGGTTTTGGTTTTGTTCTCGGAAGTGCGCCCGAAAGGAAGCGTTCTTCGATAAATCGTACGCCCTCCCTCTAGCGGGTAACGCACCGAACTAGTTGTTTGCCATTCCGCTCAACTTAACTTGCCGCTTGCTTGGGGGTTCGTTGTTTTGTTGGCAAATAGGTGATGCGGTGCAAAATATTTGTGTAGCTATTGCGCGTAGCGAAGGAAGCAAAAAAAAAAACTGGTAGAAAAATACCGAAACCCTCGTTTAATGAACGTCTTCTAGCTGGAGCTACCGGAGGACAAATCACCCACCTTTTGCCACCAAATTGAGCACCGGTAGCGTCCGCTTCCGGTGCGCAACGGTTTGCGATATACGGCGTCCTGCGTTCCTCGAATTCGGGGGGGCGTTCCGCGTATCGGAGCTACCAAACGGCAATGAGTCATCATTTAAAAGTAATTTATTTTCTTTCGAAATTACTTTTCATCAATGTGCGCTTCTGTCCCCGGTTCCGGAGCACCTTACCGGAGGTCCTTACCGGTGGTTGTCGAAAAGTGTGAGCGCGCTTCGTTCGCAAATGGAATGTCATTCTTGTGCGCTTTTTGGGTAAAATGGTGAATGGTGGAAAGGGTTTTTTTTCCTTGTTGGTACCCTGTGCCATACGAAAATGAAAATGATCTCCCTTTCTCTCACGGCATTCCATGCAAATTCTTCAATTTGTTGTAAATTAGAACTAAGTTATTCAAATTTTCGAGTCTTTCGTTTGGTTGATTAGTTTGTAGGAGATTCTATAGTAACACCGGACCAAAAAGCCATCATCACAGGCAGATGGAAAACTTTGTTGTACCAGCGATTGAAGACGCAACGGAAGTACTTGACCTATTTATGTAAACAGATATCTGTGTACTAGACCCGGTATCAAAATGAAAGGCATCCATTACTCAAGGTTATGGACCTGGGCTCTTGTTCATGTACCACACGATATTAAATTTCCATTCCTCCATGTATCAAAACCAAACCAGTTGGCAAGTGAGCCGGATTTGAAAATCCAACTAATTTCCGCTTTTTGCCACCGAATCAACTCCAGCCACAGCACGTGGAAACGTTTAATTTTTCACACCTGTCTCGCAGCTACTAACGCAGAAGGAGAAGTTTGTGTTGAGCAGCAATTTTAGATTTCTGTCAATTTCCTGTGGCCACGAGGCCGGAGAGATATTTTTGCGCGTTAAGAGTATACCGTAGAGCAGGGAAATTGAAGACGACCCGGCGCGAGGAAACGAGTTCTGATATTTCCGGTACGAGTTTTCCGATCCGAGGTACGGATGACAGTAATTTGGAGGGTTGATGGTTTGGGTTTTGAGTCTGTTTCCTGTGGGTCAGGTTACGTTTTTGTGAGAGGGTATGAAACATAAAGAAGAACATAAATATAAAACATGGAAGACGAACTGTTATCGAAGAAGACGAATAGTGAAATAAAAAAGGGTAATTTAAAAAATATTTCCAGAAGATAAGGTTTGGGAAAAGGAACTTCATGCACACAAAGCTGATAGTGTCCGTAACATTGACGGTGACGTCCATTACGTCGTTATGATATCGATATCTTCTTCATCGTCGTCATCTCCCGGATCGGCCGTTACCACATCGATCGTGGTGGTAGAGCAGCTGTCATCGTTGTGAAAGTTCTGTCTACCGCTCGCCATTCGCATCGCATACTCATCACGATCGATATCCTGACTGCTGTGGAAGATCTTCCGTCCACCGATCATCGTGATCGGAGAGTTCTCTCCACCACCGGATGTATTCCCGTTCGGATCGTCATCTTTGTAGCAGGCCGACTCGAGATGTTTGTTGAGGTACGACTTGAGTGCGAACGTTTTGTGACACCGGTTGCACTCGAAGTTCTTGTCCGTGGAGTGTGTCTGCATGTGCGCTCGCAAGTTCGATCGATCGGCAAACGCCTTACCGCAGTGACCGCAACCATATGGTTTTTCGCCCGTGTGTGACCGTAAATGGCCCTGCAAAAGCCAGGGTCGTGAGAATAGCTTGCCACAGACGCCACAGCTGTGCGATAGCTTGTGCGTTAGCAGATGCATTGCCAGGGCCGGCATGGAAACATACGCCTTGCCACAGGTGACACACTTTTTAGCCGACTGTGAGTCCAAACTTCGATGAGTTTGCTTGTGGCGCGAGAGATTACTGGAAGTGGCGTACTGCTTACCGCACTCGGGACACTTGTACTTGCCTTTTCCATTGGAACTACCGTTCGGAGCACTCGGAGACTCTCCGGCCGAGTCACAGTCAGCCGTGGGCTGATCGTCCGCTTTCGAAGCCGCTGGAGGACAGTGTCCCGGTTTGGGGGAATTTGTTGTGGACACAGTTCCTGCTGCTGCCTGAGCTTGGACAGTATCCTTGGAAGCCTTCTTACGATTTTTCGATCGTCCATCGCTAGAGATAAGATCATCATAGGTGTACAGCTCAGCCGCCTTACTGCTGGAGATCTTCTGCCCAGGTACGGCCACAACAACCTTAGCGCTGGAACTCGACAGTACAGGAGCTTTGGCCGCTGGTTGGCCCGAAGCGGGTGTGGAAGATTTGTGCTTGCGAGTCACTGTAGACGATGCCGTTGTGTTCGCCGAAAGTGTTGAACCATTGACAATCACCGATGTGACGGAGCTGCTGGTTGATGGCTGTGGTCGACGACTCGCTCGACGGCCGGTCGACGGCGTACAGTTGACACTCTCCGTTGCCGGGGGAGTACCGTTTGATGAGCGTGATGGTGAATACTTGGAAGAGATTGACGAGGAACTTGAGTGTACGAAGGAGAACACGCTCGAGGATGAGCAGGACGAAGACGACGAGGAGGTACCGGGCGAAACGGAACTTCCGGAGCATTCCGTGTCGGACGAGTGTTCGGACGTCGGAGGCGTCAGCGGACCGGTTGGTGGTGGTGAGATGGTTTTTATCGTTGTTGCGCTTTCACCATCGCTGTGAGCCGAGGTGGACATCGTTGCCGTTAGCTCGTAGCAGGGTATTATCATCGAGATTGGACCCGATCCGGGCGGACACTGGTAATTAGCTGCCGATGCCGCCTCCACGATGCTGATGATACCGCCCTGGCCGACGGTATTCGGCTGGTGCTGATGATTTTGTGCTCCATTGGTTAGGTTGTTGGGGCGCAGTACGGGACTGGCCGGGTCCGGCAGTGGCAGCGGATCCGTGGACGCAGAAGTACCCGAAGGATGTAGGATCGTGACGACGCACGGCGCTGTCAGGGGCGGTAAGCTCTGCGACAGTGACAATAAATCATGTGCGGCTTCCGTTTCTTCTATGCTGCGATCGCGAAATATGGCCGCCGTGGTATCGTACCCGGTGGATGGGTCGGGCTGTGTTGGGGGTGGTGCCGGTATTTGCTGTGGCTGGAAAATGGCGGTACTTGACTGTTGCTCCCGACGATGCTGTTGCTGAGCAGGGTGATGCGTACCGTTGGCGGGTTGGGCCTGCAGTAGCAACGATGGCTGTTGTCGACCTGTTGTTGTAGCCGCCGTTACGGACTTGTGGTACGATGAAACGAGCGATGATTTATCTTGCCGCTTATCGGACACTTGAGCTGCAGCGGCCGCCGCTACAATCGGCGCAACGGGGGTTGCTTCGGCATAAATTAGCGTAGCCATCGTCGTCGGCGCAGTTGTCGTTCCGTTCGCAGCGGAACAGCTCGCTGGTGACGGAGTTGTGCTGGCCAGCAGTTCGACCCCGGTGCCATCGCGGCGATTGGGCCCATTATTGTTACTGCTGATGCCATAATTAGGATTATTACGGCCAGATTTTGCGCCTATCGATGCGAGCAGCACTTGCTGCTGGCCGCTGGTGACGAAGGTGGTGCCAGCACCGTGACCGGAGGAGGCTGCCGCACGAATCGTTACGATCGGCCCCGGTGCAGTGGGGCTTGCGTCCGGGTGGTTGCCGGCGCTAGAGGAAGCACTTACCGACAGATGCCGGGAGGAGTTGGTCTTCACATTGATTATATTGGTGTTGCTGTTGCTGTTTGGCCCACATTTGAATGTCCGGAAGTCGCTGAGAGGTATGGTAAAACCTGCGTTGGGAAAAAAAACAGGAGGAAATGGAAAATATTAGCACAATTGTTTGCAATTTGCTAGTGGGGCAGTTATTGTATCGTGAAGAAGGATGGCGCGATGGCGTGGGTAGGTACAAGTTGCCATTCCTAGCTATATCTTGAAGGAATCTCTAATGAGATTTATGTGACTGTTGGTGGTCGTTTAGGGAAAAACGGGCAACATTAATATTAACAATAGAACGCTTTAGGATACAGATTTTGGATTAATTATCCATGCAATTATTTGCCAACCAATGATTCATGAAACATTGATGGCACTAGGGAATGTTTGTTAAGAATAGAAATATTTGAACCGTAGGAAGGAATTTCGATCATTATATCGTTGAAGTTTCATACGTCAAGGATACTAAAAGTCCTTTTTAAAGGGTGTGCCAGTTGTGTATTGATTATAATCATTGGTTTACTTATGCATGGAGTATTTAGCAACCAATTTATGTTAATCTTCATTCACATGCTCATAACAATCTAAATTGTTAACCATTAACACTTTGTTCAAAATTTGTTGCACACGTTCACGGTCCGTTTTTCCGGTCGAAAGAACACTTGCACCTTTCCAGTATCTTCTGCATGCCGTGTGTGTGCGTTATGGACCAATTTAATATAAAGTTATGAGCGTACATAACCCCTAGCATCTATGGACCGGAGCGTAATAGGCCGTTTCAAATAATTCTGATTGTAGAAAACAACGGCAATGGGCATCAACATCAACTAGACACGAATAATCGCCCTCCCCCAGTAAGGTCAGTAAATGACAATTGATGTGCCGGATGAAGGAACCGGGTTCCGGTTTAAAAATGCAAACGATTCAAATTGCATTTACGATTAACTTATCTGTGCCATGGAGTGTGGAAGCATAATAATTACCGTCCGCTTTGGCAGACGTGTCCTGGCCGGGCAGATTGGTCAAGGGTCATGTAAATGAAGGTGTCTTGAGGATGAAGGGATATCCAGCAGATGGATAGGATTTGGCACCCGAGTTCTAGGGAGCATCTAGTGTTTTGCTGCTAGAAAAGGACCATCATCAAACGTTGTTGGCTGGCTGAGTTCGTAGGCTTAAAACCGCATGCACCATACGAGAACGATGCTGCCACGTACCCGGAATGGTCAATTTCGTTTCAACTGCGGACAGTTTCTTAACCGGTGCGTAATCACCTCCTTTCGGCACCTTTCGGCACCAAAAAACCCCAACGTTCCGAGTTAATCCTTTCGACTTCGCACAAGGGGATTGGCTCGTAAGCCGGAGTAACAATAACGGCTTCTTGTTTTACTTTGTCCCCCCCCCATACAAAGGCAAATCCACCGACCGGTTCCGGTACCGACCCGGGTTACGGTGGGATTGATAATGTGCTTCTAATTGCAATTAATGCCAACCGTAAGCAATGGAAATAGACAAAACTGTTGACTTGCTTCGGGCGCTGTGGGTATTCGGGTATCTTCCGGTCCGGTTTGATCTCGGACACTTCGGAAGCACCGGTTAACTGGTCGTTTCCGGTCGTTGTATGTGTGGGTGTGTGAGTGTTTTTTTTTTATTTTGCCCTTTGCCAAGGGAAAACTTAGCCGAAGGGATATGCTGGATAAAGGCAAATTCCTGCATTATGCGAAGGAAAGTTTTGTGTGTTGTCTATTTCCATAGTCTGGAGTATTCGATGGCCAATGGTGTACGGAGGTACAAGAGGGGGTTTGAAATAAAATTTTATGCAAACTTGCACATCCTTTTGTGTCTTTTCGTGCTTTGGCACCTACCGCTGGTTCCGGCGGGATAATTAATCGTCATTGTCGGTGGCTTTGCTCGTTACTTACAGTGATTACCGAGTGTTTTCAATGCCCGTGTTCACACCGATGGCATTATTGTTAGGCAGTCTTTGTTGAGCTATTTTTTTTTGGGGAGAAGGAAAAATGGATAGGATATATAGGACTTTAAGAGATAAATTAGAGTGAATAACATTATAGACATTTTTAGGAAAATTAATATTATCACAGTTAAAGATTTAAAAAACCGCAAAAGTAATAATGTTTAAATTAGGAATTACATCAGTCAATGTATTTAAGTTCTCTTATCAAAAAATCTTGGTAGTTTTTTTCCAAATTGATCAAAAAACCAGTAAAAGACTACTTTCGTAGTATGTCGCTTGAGATCCTTTCGATTGGCCATTCGAAGTAACCATTTCTCGTACAGAATAAGAACCAGTGAATTAAAATTAACCCAAAACCCACACCCCGCCCTTTACAGTTTTACCATTTTGTTTCGGCAATTCTACCCACATTACATCAGGTACCGTCGTTGTTCAATTGTTCGCCGTAAAGGACGCTTTGCCAAAAACGGAACCAGCGCAGTGATCAGGACCGTTTCAAGCCGAATTCCCAAACCGTAGCTAACGAGCTTAATCGAATTTGAATGAAAATTACCGTTTCCCGTACCCGTGTGATTACCACTCTGGTCGGACAGTAAGTGGAAGTTACATCAGGCAAAACGGTTCCTCAAAAACCCCCGCCCCACCGTAGAATGGGTCGACTTTTGGTTTCCGGGGTATTGCACACCGGATTCACCGGATTCTCCTCCCACCAGCATACCTATCGGTATCCTTTCCAGACGATGCGATCTGGCGTGGTGCATTCATCTGCTACCTTTTCCACATTGTCCGTGTTCATCCAGCATCAACGGTTGCGAAGTTGATGCATACCGCAGAAGCAGACGCAGAAACAGCAGCAGTATCGGTGTACGGCTACCAAATCGGTGTTGGAATTGAAAAGCGAATAAAATGATGATTCCGAACCGGTGGTCAAGGATGTGGGAACGCCTCGGAAACCAGCTACCGGGCAAATCATCATCCTGAGATTTCTCAATTCTTGCGTTCTTGTCTTGTCCCATTGTTCGGTAGCCGTTGTGTCCGGTGTGTCGAATAGTATAGGGACGGTGCGGTACACTGTCTAGCTGCAACTGCGAATGATGGGCCCATTTAAATAGGTAATGTGCACAATTAAACTCTGCAGATTAAATATGAAATATTCATGCACAATCCCCATTTTCTGTTCGGTTAGTCTCGGGCAGCTGCACGGGAGATTGTGTGCAGTGTCAGGTGTCTGGACGAGTTTCACAGCATCAATTGACTCCCTGCAACGGTCGTTACTTGAAGTTTGTAGTCGTTCGCAGTTTTTATCAACCATTAATGGTGATGAGTGATTAATGTGTCTCTTACCTGAGCTTTGTTTAAAGTTTGTGAAGGATGTTGGAAATCACACGGTATATCGTTATTGCAGAATATTCGATAAGAATGTTTAATATTGTTTATAAATATACTAAAAGTATGCTCCAAGTTTAGTGAAGTAGCTTTAATTGAGGTTGAAAGTCTATTAAGTTACTAATGTTTACTGAGCTTTCAATTATCATGCAATGATCTTACATATTATAACGAGAAGAAGTAATGCTCGTGTCATGAAGTCATGCGAATCACATGTCCATTAGTGATGGCAACACAAAAACCCCATCTAACCACACTTTTCAATTCGAACCTATGTTTTTCACTTGTCCAAAAACGTATGACCAATGTGAAGTGGACTGCACTGCACAACAGGGAACAATGATCGATTTGTTAAAGGCACCAAATCCGGCAGTAATCAGAAATCCGTCCAGAATCCAGTTAAGTGTACATCCTCTTGATAGACGACGACGTGGTTCGAAAAATCGTGGAAAAGGAAAACGGGGAACATTCACAACCGCGTCACATTCTGCAGTCTTCTCGGTAGAGTTGGGTCCTGGTAAAGGCTGATATCCGTGAATCCGTTTAGACGATAACTGAGTGCGGGAATCGAATTTTCCCTGCAGTAGATATCTCACATTCTGGTCCATAACTCTAAAATCCGCGATGCATCGGTGGAAGGAAGTCGCCAACGGGGCATTTTGTGTTGGGTGGGTATACAAGGCGCTCAAAATGCTGTTGGCGTATTTAATTTAAATATACAAAACGATTGTATTTATAAACATAAATCATTGCGGATGTTCCGTTCGGCGAGCCGGGAACAGTAAGGAGCGGAACCGCTACGAGGCACTCGATGCCGTTATTTCTGATGTCAGCCGTGTGGTCCCGTGGCCATGGGCCGACGGGTTGACTAAGGTACACAAAACAGTGTGGTAAAATAGTGTTCGGAGATCGCAAGATTGGACCTAACTGTGGGCGAATGCCGTAAGAGCATCATTTAAAATTATGTTGGAGTAAAACATTGAGGAATTGCGTAGGAATTTGTCCAAATATGTTGGAGAATATAAAAATTACTCAATTTTAAATGAATATTTGTTCCAACTTCCCGAAGATTTGTTTCTACCACTCCGAATGTTGAACAAAAGTTTTGTCCATCTCATTTCTCGCCTCAATACCATTGTCCAGGACGACGGTCCAAAAGATGCCGTATCCCATCGGTCCATTATCGTTCGCCATTCGGTGGGCTTTCAAGCGCGTTGCGCGAACGCTTCTGCACGTGCATAACGGCACAACAGGATTGCAACAAATGGTGGCAAACAGCGATAAAATAACATCATGTACAATCACAATTCTCCCGGCAAACCCCGGTAAAAGTGGCTCTCCCTGTCGGCGTCTCGCCGTCTGTTTTGCTTCCGCCGTAGTGTCCGAGAAGCGTACATATATGGCGTACGGAACAATAGAATTCCGCACCGTTACCCCGGCGGGAGGAGGGGGGAGGAAGTGAAACAGGGTGACAAAACAAAAGGACGAATAACGGTCACCCGGCGATAGAGGGGTGAGTTTGCGCTACGCAAGTAATAGCGGGCGACGACACTAAAGGCGTCGTCAGCGAAAGGATTGTCTTGGTTGGATGGGCTTGTAAATCCATCGTGCGGATGCTTTCCTTGTGTGTGTGTGTGTCGTCCATTGTTGTGCGCCCAGAAGCATCCTTCATCGTTGTTCGGGTAGCAAGAAGAAAGCAGCCCGGCCTCGTTTTGGGTTTTGGGTTCGGGTAAGCAGTAATCCACAGCAGTAGGAACAGAAACACCCGCTCCTTGCCGGGGTTTCAGGTGCGACTACGTTAGGTCGTACTACAATAGATCAGACCGACTGAATACGCAGTTGGCTGCAGTTGAAGCCCCCGTGCACCGTGTTTGCTTGTGTATGCGACGCGATGAAGAGCATCCAGATGGTGTTGTTACTAGACGCTTCGTATAGATTGGAATCTGTTCACCGAAGTACCGGCTGCATGCACAAACTTCCTTTTGCGCACACGATCAACCACGGAATGATTGCGGAACGCTAAACTAATGGCGATAATTTTCCAACGCTAGCAATCGCCAGCCAGCGTCCGGGGGGCGAGGGACGATAAGAAACGCCTGAAGAAGCGTTTCGACATTCTTCTGTGAAGTACGTGGTTTTGCTCGATTTTCTCTCGTACGCCGTGTGTCGCAGTTTGAAACTTTGGCCATCGCCTCCATCGCCTGACAAACGCTTTTCCAAGCCGGCAGCCGGCAGCCGGAAACAATCGAATAGATCTCGTTGGTTCTCTACAGCTTTGCCACACTGTTCAAACTGTTCGATGACCGTGGTGTATGGTCTTCGCGGTCTCTTAGACCACCGCGCAATGGCGTAACAGTGTGCACAAAAAAAAAACAAAAAAAAAAAACTCCACCTCTTTGCCCTGCATCGGACCTAAAACTGGTGACCGAAAAGTTCTTTTATTGTGCGAGAGAATAACCACCGAGAATGCGCTTTGCCAGATGCAACGTTTTCTCTGTTCTGAACCGCGGCTAGATGATGCTGCTGCTTCTGCTGCTGGTGGTTAGTTTTTCAATTTGTTGCGCCACAGTGATGCAAGTCTGGCACAAATGGTATCACACCGGTATGGCTGCACAGTGCTTTCCATGTGCTTGCAACCACCGTCGCAGAAGCAGAAGCAGATGATTGGGCTGACTTCGGCAATGTGTGCAATAAATTAATTACTTCCCGATAGCGATTGATCGATCTGTTCGCCTGTTCTGGTACCCTGTTTTTTTTTGTTGCCCAGGTTCGTCCCCGACAGCGAGGGTGGTTTTAATCGATTTTGCTCTATCGGATTGTTTTCCACTCGGTGCTGGGGCTGGGTAGTGCAAAAAAGCGTAGTAAAACGGTGTTATTGGCATTTCATTTAGGATGGTCAATGATATTCTTGATGGCGAAAGCATTCGAAATGGTGTGTTGCAGATGCAACAAGCTTTTTGTGAGGCTTGTTAGAGTTCTTTCTAAACGAAGCGTTACATTTCATTGCTTAGTTTTGGAGTATTTCTTTAATATTAATTTTTCTACTCAATTAAATTTAATGGCATACATCACCAAAAGACAAAACATAAGTAAATATCACCATTGATTAGTGTCTAATTACTCTCATGAGTGTTATTACTGATCTTGAAGACTAACCGTTCATAATAATGTACTAAATTACTTCTCTCTAACCATCTTCAAGGCGTACGGTATAATAAGCTCTTAGTAATTGGTTGGTCATTTTGTCATTCCGGCGCACATTAACGGTCAGAAGAGAGAAGAAAAAAACTCCCAGCAACCAACTCTAGTCAGTTCATTATCGTCCCTAAACCGTAAGTCAAAAAAGCAAGACAAAAATGGCTCTCCCATTACGGTATGGGAGTATCTTCTGTGTCTTAGATTTTATTTTATGGAAGCTTTTTCCCATTCGAAGTGTGACAAATGGGCCGAAATCCGCTGATTCACTTGTGTGAAGTGATTTTTCGCATCTTTGTTTCAAGCGATAGAAGGAAGCAAAACTACTGGACAAAATCATTCCTTCCAGCCTACGCACTCCCCCACCCAAATGATGAGTTAATGCGCACAATTGACCACAAGCGCAACTGTTTGTGTGATTGGGGTTTATTTTATCTTACGCCCCCCCCAAAAAAACAGGGAAACAGGTTCACACAAAATCGTTCACCGTTTTGTACGGAATTTACAAACACTAATCCCAGGCCCATAAATCAGCGTTTAATTGCTTTATTAACAAAGTGGCGGGACAAGGGGACAAGGGGGTTGTGTGTGGAAAATGCTTCCGTGCCAAAAGTTTCCCACATCTTTTGCTGGTAACGTATCCTTCCCGCCAGTTCACCAGTGGATGGGTATTATGGGTGAGTAAAAAGGAAATTGGCTTTTCTTCGTTAGCGAAGCGTTCCGCTTTCTGTTGCATGGTCGAGTCCTTGCTGTTGCGGTGTCCTTCGGCGATGGACCTTTTAATCATCGAGGTTCCGAAATCCTGTCCTTCTTCCTCCGGTGCGCTCCTTGCAACGCTTCAAGCGGAAAATGGTAAGAAATATAGGGAGAGTGTAAAAACTTCGTACGGGATGGAAGCAGCAATAACAAAAAAACCAATACCAACGAAGGAAGTGGTAGTTATCTTACAGTCGGACAGGAACGAAGAAAAGCCAAAAAAAAAAAAACAGAAGAAAATTCCCTACTACTTGATCATGACGTACGCACAGGTTGTAAATATACAGTTTTTTTGTTCGCCCTATTTCATGCTTCACCCCGGCAAATGTTTGAACGTTATGCGTGAGGTGAACTTTGGAATTCCTCGAAGGAAGGCAGCAAATTCTGGTGCAAAAACCCCACGGTACACCCGCATGATAAGGTGCGTTCGAAGTTTCTAAATCGGAAACGGCTTCTGATTACGCGGAATTCACGGAGCAAGGATTACGGGACGTGCCCGACCGGAGTGTCCGGAGGAGAACTTTGTGTGGAGCAAATGTGTCCCTCACCCTCACCCGAAAGTGGAGAAAATGGGAAAGCAACCCTGCCCGGAAGCGTGACTTTTGGGCAAGATGCGGGGATCTTTATCAACTTTATCAACGCGCCCTAATTGCGGCTATTCAGGTGTAATTAACAAAGATTCGTTTCCGGTCGTGCGGCTCTTTGGCTTTCCCAGCATTGAACGCATAGTGCCACTTCCGGGCAGCCCGCAGCGGCTGGCAGGAACGTAAAGAATAAAAATCATACCACGGGAAAAGGGAGCGTAGGGAGCGTTTTTTTTATTTGGTTCGCTCAAGTGCCACGGAACCACGATTGCAGAAAACTCCCCAATGGAGAAACGATGTATTTTTTGGAGAGTTTTGCTTTATCTTTAGCATCTGGCTGGTTTGGATTGTGTTGGGTGTTTTGGCTGTACCTTTTTAGCGTTCTCGGTTTATTTGCTGAGGTGAATGGAAGCAGCCATTTTTATTCGCTAGGGAATGTAGGTTTGACCATGGACGCTCAGTTTTTCCAAGGTTTCGGGTGTTTGCGTTTGCGAGGAAAATCTATCTTTCTTCTTGGAACATCGATGAGCAAAAGACAAGATTAAGAGGGCAAATGAGTTGTGGTTAGCGTCGCAAGTACCAAGTATATGTCACAATTTGGAAGTCCTTTAAATAAGGGACCAATATTTAGCACTCCCTCGAGCTTTTTCCATTATGCTAATTTATTTGATAATTTTTTAACCAAATATAACTGGTAAACAGAAAGAATTTTATGTTAAATGGGTTTACAACAGAATGTATTAAATGTTTTAAACAAGTCTACCTTCGCAATGCAATATTTCTTCCAAGTTTATTGAATTGTTTTAGACTAAACGATGCACCGGAGACCACTTAAAACCGCTGTAACAGCTCGTTGATTGCAAAACAATTTTTAGTACGCACCACACGTCAGATGGTTCGATTTAAATCCCAAACGGTGTTTGCCCACTATACCCACACACACACTGCATTCACATTCTGGACCAAACAGGTGTCTAAACACGTTGCTGGACGGTGCTGGCATTCGGGCTGGCATTAGCAGGCAAAACGTTGGTACCAACCCACTTGCATGGTTGCCCCCGATATGGTCGCTCGCCTGGTTAGGATAATATTCCGACCGAGTATCGGCAATAGGACACGAGAGATTACCATCCTGTATCTGGGCGCGCGCGCGCTTGTGTGTGTATGAATTTTAAATCATTTCTAGTCTACTCATGCTCACGTTCCCTGGTGAGTGGACACGTTGGTTGTGCCAGTGTGGAACAGATCTATAAATACCTATTTATATGCAACCAAATATGCCCTCACCATACTCGCAAACGTTTTCTCGGGAGCATGCAGCATGATGGCATGGTTTGTTGGATGCGTTAGATCAGAACTTTGAGGTCCAGGGCTTTGAAAAAGATTAGCATTCCAGCTGACGGTTGTGTAGACCTTGATAGTGCTGTAGGGTGGAAAGTAATGGGTTGCAAAAAAAAGGGGGAAAGCCCAACAGCGGGAAAAGTCAAGCTATGAAGTTATTCGTTGACCAGCTGCCAGAATGAGATAATGTACCTTTGCCCCGTTTCGAAAGTAACGAAGGATATTTCATGAACCGATTAGAACGCCAGTGACTTCTGGACTGGTTGTGATATCGCCAAGCTGAAACTGTTACTGTGTACAGGTGGAAAAGTGTTGCTCAGGCTCTCGAAACAGTGGTTTTATGCGTAGCTAGTACCTGTAGTGTGTACTATGTAGCCGCAGTGTATGCACCACATGGAGATCTGGTCGTGTCTGGGATGACACTTGGGCCATAGCTCTTACCCCAAAAAAACAGCAAGTAGCGGCTGGGAGTAGCAGGAGAAAAGGTTAATTTGCTTATAGCGACTTTTATAATTGAGACAAATCTTTCTCCAGCAAAGGACAACACCCATGGCCGGCTGCATAGCATCCAATCGTTAGAAGATGGTCCACTGGTCCACAGGGAATTAGACAGATGCAGGTGTATGCACCGTTGAGAACATCCACCGAGCATGGTGGGTTGCAGGTTAAATGCAAGAATGCAAACAGTACCGTCCGGTGATGCGATAGCCAGACGTTTGCCGGAGCGAGTATTATGCGTTTCCCGTGCACTTTGCGAAAGGTAAATTTAATTAAACTACGACAGAAGGCAAACACACGACGGTTGAATCAAGTTTTGCTTCGTGACGTGACGTTAGAGGCGATGTTCTTTAGCCGGAGTACGTAATGGAACTGGAACGGGATAAGAGGAATGTTCGCGGGTATGCAGCAGAGCTGATTTTGGTCGCCACAGTCTCGATACGGTATGAGCAAAAATCTGAACCGTGTGCGAGAGATAGTATTGATCGATGGCAGACGTTGGTTCATGACCAGACAAGTGTATATGGTTAGCCATCTTTTTTTTTCGGGCCATCATCATCGATCCGTGTTTGTCGCATTGAGGGGCCAAGTGTTTGAATGGTGGCAAGTAATTGATTATTCGAAACAGATGCTCGAATCGAGGCGTGGCGATTTGCATGTTTGGTTAGCATTCATAAAGGTGCAGCAACAGTGGTGGCAACAGCTTCTGACCATTGGAAAGTGCTTTTTTTCTAATTTTGTCGTATTGGGTAGAATTTTTTTTAGTAAAAGAAAAATTTGAATCATGCTCAATACTGTCTGAATACTGGTTTTGAACGAAAAAACGAAAAAGAAATTTTTTTAAATGCTTACTTTCATTAAATGCAGCAACGCCTAAAGGTATGCAATTACTGATCATTACATGGTTTTAAAAAATAATTAATGGAGAGTTTTCACGATACCTTTTTGGAAATGTTATAACATTATGTTTCTTAAACGAAAAATTCTTTTCATTTGTTATTTTATCTAATACAAATCGGCTCAACACAAGTAACACTGGTAAACACAGAAAGAGGTTGACAGAAACCGTAGCTGCGGTAAGTATATTGCCATCATATACTAACGCCAATTGCATGACATCGTTATAAAGCTTTATGGCACAAACAGATTATACAGCTGATTTCCGTGAATATGGTACCGGCATTAGTTCGGTAGCTTTTTGCTGCAGCTCGTATAGCAATTGAACCACCGGCCGGGCAAACCTGGTGCTTTCGGATACGGCCCCGAATTGAAGGGTAAACCGTAGTACAAATACTGCCAACCCAACCATTGTGGCTTGTTATTTTTCGATGCAAAAGGAAACATCGTGAGTGAGGATCGTAAATTGCACACCCTTTCCAGTTTCCCTTTGCGTTACCTTTCATTGCGCACAAGGTTGGTTTTGGTGAAACGGAGTGAAAATTGGACACGGCTGGACTACAGTCGATCGGGTGCGCAACGAGAGGGAAAGTGCAACAGCCCATTTCTGCTCGTCGAACACGTCGCGATTTGAATATTTTTGGCATAAATTCTGATTATTCAATCAGATTTATTATTGAAATTCATTCGTTTTTATAACTGTATGGCTCATAATTTCAATAAATAAAACATTTGTATGATGCTGCCGGCTGTGCTGTGCTTTGTACGGGAAACAAGGGGAGTTTTCTTCTGTTTCGCATCCTTCATGCAACACCATAAAAGTTCCTACTTTTCCCGGTGATGAAGATAATGTACGGTACAGGATGGATGGATTGCTGATAGCATAGGCGTACGACTCCCTACAATGATCAAAAGGGTTCGACAGTGGATGGAGGTTATGTTTTTTTTCTTTCGCAAGCACTGACAATCACATAAAGCACAAAGCACGAGCAACAAACACAAACCATAACAACCTTTGCGTGTATCCTTGTTTCACATTTTGTCGGTAAAGAAACGAACGGGGTTTTGTTTAATGATGGGTCCAAAACGACAAGAACGGGCAAACAAAACAAAAAAAAAAGAAAGAAAAATCCGCAACAGTCGCGTAGTAAAGCGCGGTGAAGTTGTTTTCTTTGCGCCCAATTGAAGCGCCATAAAAGGAGCCAGAAATTGGAAGAAAAATCGAACTAACACGAACAGCGAAACATATGGAAACACGCCGGTTTGGTTTTTTGTGTCTGGTGCACCAACGTTATGGGGTTTTCCCCTTTATTGTAGCGCCGTAAGCAGGGAGCCCGTTTTGCAGCGGAAAGGTGGCTTGTTGTGGTTGGCCACTTGCCACAGCTTCTCACCGTTCACCCTGCCCATACGGCTCATGCGGCCGACGAAGGACGGGGTGACCAAACATAAAATCAATAAATTCATTTCCCGTAAACATAAATTTCCTGCTAATGGTGTTTTCCTCCGTTTTTATGCGCTCGCGTACGCATTTTGGGATAGCGCGTCATCGTGGTAGAGCTGCACCGACGCGCCATGCCGCAAAGCTGGCGTGTTTGATCGGTTGGAAGGAATAAGCGGTACTCACACACAAACGCACACGTTCTCACACACACATAAATGAAGCGAAAAGAAGGTGGGTGGAAAATGTGATAGTAGAAGGGGTAGGATTAAGGTCAACCCACTAGACCCAGAACGAGCTGAGAAAGGGAAGGAAATGGGACGTGTAGGAAAGTGTTTGATAAGTTACTAACACTTTGCGCAAAATTTGTTAGTTTTGTTGAGTATTGAATTGTTCAGCCCTCTTGAAATGAAAGTAAATCATTTGAAGCAGTAAATTTTAAAAATGATCCATAACAAAATAATCCATAAAGCATACTTTTAGGCGTTTCCGATTTCCTTGTTGAAGCAATGCAGCTTTTATCGCCTAAAGGTATGCAATATGAATACATTTCGACTTTAATAGAAAGAAAATAATACATCGCATTCTGGATTTTAATGGCAAAATAATTTCACCTGATTTTTAGTGAAAAGATTTTATCATATTTATAAATAATAGTTAGAGAACAAATTTTTATTACCAATTATAGTAATGAAAAACAGCTTATTGTCTTTTTAGTGAAATTAAATGACAAATCTGACTTTTATATTTACTATATAAAATTTGCACTAGTTGCTCAAGATGTGGAAATTAAGTTGTATTAAAATAACTACATATTCATATTTCCCTATTCTAGAAACGTTTCATATCGATCCGCCAGTATCTGCTACGTGACCCAGCTGTCCCCATCCATGCCGCGCAAACATGAATGACAAAACTCTGCCACTGCCACGCGCAAATCGAGACGAAATGAAAAACGGACCAAATGTTTACCTTCGCCGAGCCGTTTGCCAAGTTTCGGGCGTGCCACGATGCGTAAGTGCATTTGGTGCAACGAGATAATTGGATACTACACCATAAAACAAATTAACAGCTTCCAAAAGGGTGATTAATTCTCACCGGTGTAATAGATTTTCCTCAGCAGCTCCCCTATTATGCCGGTGCGTTGGGATGAAATGCGGTGGGCCCGGACCGGTGTGCAGCCGGTTGGGAAGAAACGAAACCGACAGGCTTAGGTATGCTGGCATAAAATATGCAACAGCCTCTGGGCGTTCCGATTGGAACTCGGGTACGTAATTACGAGTTGCCGTCTTTTGCATTTCCTGAGTCCCCGTTTCCCGTTCACCTTTTTCCCTCCCCAGTTTCGTACCGTTCCATGGCTCGATGATTATAAAACTAATCAAAATGGATCAGTGCCTTCAAAACGGACGGTACATCAAACAGCATGGTTGTGGACACACCTACATACGACCCGAATGAACTGTGTATGCGGTCGGTGAGACAAAAAGGTGGATCAAGGGGGAGGGAAGGGGGAGGAACTCATTCGTTACATCTTGTCGTAAGAGCGAGTCAATTGGATGACCTCTAGGGACAGCCCGATTTCATATGCACTTGGACGGTTTGAGAAAACACAAACAATTAAATGCTCCGGTGCACTCCTAGGGGGTTGGGGTCGGGCAAACGTTGGCTTGGTACTGGGATTACCGGTGACATTTACCACATTCACAGAGTGGGCTGTCATCTTGATCTGAAAATCAATTTAATCTGTTCACTAAGAAATCGTAACACTTGTGAATTTAACTAGCGAATTTATCCGTGGTGAAACTTGTGTTATAACAATATATGTTACTAAAATTAGAATTTTACTTTAAAACTTAAAACAAAAATAGCAATTCTACTGTCTACATTATTTATATAAAATGAAGATAAAAAAAAGATTTGAGAAATTTGGTCTGTTTCAATGCCTAAAATTAAAAACGCCTGAAAGTATGCAATAAGTTTGAAAAATTGGTTTATTCGCTAATTAAGGTGCGTTTAAAGAAGGAAAATCGTTTACCAAACAAATAAAACAATCAAAAAATCCTTCCATTAATATCGCCGTAATTAATTGTTTTCGTATAAGCTTTGATGAAATCCTTTCCAATCAAGACATTAATAAAAGGCAGCGTTGTTCAATACAATCCTCGCACTTAAATGTGATTGCTTTCCACATAAATCGGTACGATTGCCAGGTTTGGCCCGTGTGTTTTTAGTACTGTACTGCCACCGAAACAACAATCGGTAGTGTTAGTAACTTCCCGCAAGAAAGTTACACTTTCACCTAAAATGGATCCACCATTTACCTTACCATTTACCTTTAACCTTTAACCTTTAACCATTTACCATTTACTTGATTTAGTGCATCAAATCGTTTCGAAGAACTCGTCCACCGACGGACTCCACCAGGCACTTTTTGACTAGGTGCGGCGAAATGTCCTTTTTTGTTTTGCGAATGTTTTGCACGCGTGAGCAACACGTTCGAACGATTATGGTTATTTTATGACACGGTTGCGACTGTACTCACAACAGGCTTCGGTTTATATTTCTTATCATTTGAAACGTATAGCAACATCTTTGAAGCAAACAACATCATGTTGTGCTATCAGTAATGGTGTTGCTGTTGGTGTGCATTAGCATGTTGGCTTCTGCGTTTTTTTTGGGTTCAGTTTTTATAATAGATAAAATTACATACACCCAGCACAAAAAAAGACAAAGACCCCTCGCACACAATCCACGTTTCACAGCGAAAGCTATAAAAACGAAATAAAAATAAGCAAATCAAAATGTCTGCCCTCTGCGCCATATTTGCTCCGCAAGCCACCACCACACACATCGTTCGTTTCGGGTAGGATTCTGTTCATATGTTCGTATACGTACATTCCGCGTTCCGTGTAGCGCGTACCGAAAAGTGGCAGGTGGGTGGCTCTTAACAAGCATAAAGTGTTGCTTTATTATCGTCCATTGGGTCGACATGGTTTCTCGGGGGTTGGGGGCTGGTAGGTTCTATCGCCGTACGGATTATTATTGATGGCCGGCACTGTTCGAAACCGTGGCTGGTCGGATGGGTGGTCGCTCGGAGGGTGGCCGAGAACAGGTGGGGAGAACATATTTTGGGAAAGCATATGGTAGACGATCGGAAAAGCAGCGCTTCAAACCGTGAATAAATATGAGAAATTGTTATAAATTTATTGATCAAACACAAAATATATGTAATCAATTTCCGGGCTGAACGATTCGTTTTTTTTACTGTTGTTCCTTGTCATATGCTCTTCTGTCGGGAATATTTGGGGAACTTGAGGGAAGTCTGTAGTTGCTAGAGTTGTACAAGCTTGCTATTAATCTATTTGATAGTTGGGTCATCAAACAATGCTTTATTTAAATTTTCTTGTTAAAATTATTTTCATATAATTCAAGGATGTAAATAAGGACTCGAAAGAAATGCCTTAAAAATAAAAAGCTCATCCAGGGGTAAACAATGTACTGCACTTGCTGAAGATTTTTCTCTTTGCCAAAGGACACAAACACCGGTAAATGCGCTCCTTCGATGAGCGGTGAAACATTATTTTTCCACCAAAGCAATCACTCTTGCCGCTGATCGCTTGCTGCTGAGATGCCGTACGCGCCCCGACTTGGAAAGAAGGATCAGCTGCAGGGAGAGAGCGTTCTCATTTTGCCGTCCTCCCCCCAAAAAAAAGCAAACCAACCGAAAAGGAGTGAATCTACTTCAATAAATATTTATTTAATACACGTTTATAAGGGATTATGTGTTTTTATAAGCAAGATTAATGACCTTTGGCGTGGGGTAACTTTCGCTCCCCAGCTTACGCGCCGCCATTTGCTCTCTTTTTTGGCGGAAAGCGGTAAACAGTCGGTTGCTGGAGTGGCCTCGATCGCCACTTTGAGTTTTTGGGCCGTAGTGGTGAGGAGAGGGAACCGAAATCGGTGCTTTGGAAGCATCGGGAAAAACATTCCCCCCGGGGGAGGCATTTTGTTGCAAGTAAACGGCGTTATGATGGCGCTGTTTGTTTGTAGTGGGCTTTTTGAGTTTTAATGCTCGTCGGTAAGGTATGATTTTTTTTTGGTAAACTTTGTGAGCTTTTCACAAGAGTTGAGTGGCAATTGTTGATTAAGAAAAGAAAGTAAAATTAGCCAAAAAAAATTTTGTTACGGTTTTAAGTGATATTAATTTATGAAGCTTGTTGCAAATCGTTCAAAATATATTACTTTGAATAAACTATTATGCACTTATAAAATTAAATTTTCCCAACATGGTTCATTTCAAAGAATAATTAATATTATTTTCATATTGTTTAAAATGTTTATTGCCAAATATATGGGAATAAACCACAAACATATTATGGTTTTTCCATTTTGTCATATTATCGACCCAAAATGAAACTACCCACAACAACAGTATAATAGTGACCATTACTTCAGGACGAGCGGGTTTAACGTGTTATCATAAAATATTTGCCAATTACTTGCGACGAAGTTGTGGGCCCGGTGTCTACCGACGCAACCATTTTCGGGTGAAGTCGACCACCCAGCCAGCCCATTTCCCGGTTGTGACACCAATTTTGCGGAGCAATGATTCTCTCATCAGTTTGCGGGGGTTACGATTTTTGGCATCGGTACGCCAAAAAATCATCAACTCCTGGCACGCTGGCTAATAGCTTTGTGGAGGAGATGTATGCGCAGGAAGTACCAGACGTGGTGAATTGTCAGGTCAAGCAGGTCGCTTCACTTCCCGGTGACTACTGTGGCAAGCCAGGAGCGCACATTCCGGCGTCCAGTGTTGGCAATTACTTTCCAATTAAAAGTGAAGTAAAATAAAATTTAACTGCATCCATAAAATTTTAATTGATTCACTGAGGACACCCCGATCGAGGTGGGGGTTTTGGCTGAGGAATTCTCGACGGAAATCTGTTGTGTTACGTTCCATACTCCAATAGGGGAAAAAAGAGAAGATACTATTCGCCATCCAGAAAAAAGCAACGAGTGAAAAGGAAGCATCTTTTTCTACAGTTAAATAAAGCAGAAAAAGAAACTCGTCCAGTCGTCAAAAATAGCACAACAGCAAATCCCGCCCGCCCGGGTGCGGCGTTTCTTGAGGTTAAATTAAAGTGCGATCGGTGCGGTGTGCACGGTGTACCGGCAAATGTTTAGAGTAATGGTCAGTCGTAAAATAAATTTAGCGAAAATTTTCTAATTTCCACCAGTAGTGCGTTCACGGTGCTGGAAACAGGAAGCAACCGTTCGGTAGAATCATCTGCTTGGGTGCAGGAATGAATGACCCGGAATACCCTTCGTGGTCGCGAGCTTAAACCAGAGATCGTGCGATTTGATGGAAAGGTAGGATAAAGTTTTACGATAATTATTCGATTTTTCGAGTGCACAAGGGCCCGTATGGCCGATTTGATTGAGCTGAAATAGGAGGTGGAACTGTTTGGAACGATAGCCGCTGCTCCTGTTTCGCGTGAAGGCAATCAAATTATGGACCAAATTTGGGGCGAACGACTGATTGGTGGAGGTTAGCAAAATTGGAAGGAATTAGGTGCGACTTGTTGGTAGCCGTAATTGGTTATTGGCCGGGCTGGTGTTGGAGCGCTGATCGTGCTTACGCGATGAAGATTTATAGTGCCTTTTGATAGTTTTTGGAGTAGTTTTGTTCGCGGTTTTTGTTGGAAAAGGATTAAAACATTACATTAGAACAGTGTGATAATCATTGTTTGAGTCTCTCGGGAGATAGGAATAAAAATTATATTCTTCGTCCTAGTAAAATATATTAATTGATAGCATATGGAAGCTAAGGATACCTATCCTGTATCCTTTCTAGGACTCCTAATCAAGATTTTCCCTCAGAAAAAAACGACTTGCACCAGACCAAACGATAAAGCTGCTCTTTAAAACTGCAGCCAATCATGGGTGGAAATGTCGCCGGTAAATGGGTAAGCCATTGCTGTCGCCTAAAAAGTGTCAGATTTGCATCGTTACGTTGTTTGTACTTCATTTATGACGACGACAACGATGATGATGATGATGTTGATGGAACGTGCTGACCAACGTCCGGGTCTAATTTCACAACTCCCCAAACTACTGCGGGACTATTGGAGGAATGGTGGATGAAACTCGTGTACGTTCGAGGTTTGTGGTCAATGTATAGCGACGAACGAACGGAATAGTGCAGCCAAACTGCAATGAGATCCTCTGGTCTCCCTGCCAGATTGCCCCATTCTTGTGTAAAACGGAACGGTAAACGTAGGCTTAATTTCTCCACAAATCTCCCCCCAGAAATCCTGTGCAAGAGGTGATGCCCAGGGATGGTTTCGGGCACTCGGAAAGGTCGGATGGTCTAATTTCTAGCGCTGACCCGGTGCGGTCAGTTCAACGCAGCAGCAGCATCACTACTGATGGGGCGGCGGTGGTGGTCAATTTAGTCGTAATTTACCGAGCTATCGATGCCTTAATCATTGTCTGAAATAATGGGATCATAAAACTACTCAATTAAGATTAACTCGAGAGGGAGCGTTTTGGGTTCGGTTTTTACACTTCCAAAGTCCGTACGCCCGTTGCGTTTTGGGCATGCATGCCAAACGTATCTCGGCTCTCGCTTAAAAAGCATGGCAAAGCATGGAAGGAGACCCTGGCGTAGACCCATACTTGAAACTAACCATTATCTATGCTCGGTAGAGCTAGGCAACAATTAAAACCTTCAGCTTTTGCGTTCGAGACGTTGGGTATTTTCGAGACGCAAGGCAAGATTTGAGGATGATATCCAGGCACATCCAGGCGAGTTCTGGTCGATGTTAAACGCAATCCATGGCTAAACATGGCTCTACCATTCCACAACAAGGATATCTTTCATCTTGGCAAGACTTTAAAGCGAACGTGTTGTGTTCGGGTGCGATCTTGCGTCAATCGATACAGTGCATATGGGAAGGGTGCTTAATGCGGGCATGAATTATCCTTTGCGCTCGAGTGCTGATGCAGCTGCATCAGTTGTGGCTAATGCATTGTTGCGGTGGCGTTGAGAAGTGTTGATTCTTTGTAACGATGGGCGCGGAATAGCGCGGGACAAAATTGTCGGTTAAGATTTTCTTACCTTCTAAGAAACCTTCTTAGAAGAAGAGTTTGGTAGATTTTAAGAATTTAGTTAGTAAACTTCCAAGAATTTTCAAAATGGTAATTTTAATCTTTTTCATAACAGAAGAGACGTCTGAGACTCTGTAGGCGGATTCTTAGGACTTTTTTTTATTATTGTAACTGAAGAATAAATTAAAAATTAAGATTAAAGTTAAAGTATTTAAAAGAAACTAAATTAGAACTTAATTTTTAATGAATATTAACAATATTTGATTTGTTTTATACAACTCCATTGCCGTGCTTTTATCTTTGCTTGATTTGAGTAATTAATACAAACTGTCAACAATATTGAAGTTCAACATTTAAAATCGTTTCTTAATGCCAGGAACAATTTACATTTTGCTACAAACTGAGTAAAATGCAAACAAATTCCAACTATGTTAACCCCACAAAAATAAGCACTGTCGTAAAGCTTCAAACTCATCCAAAATGCCCGGTTGAAAGCCACTTCATCCTTCCGAACAGGGGTTGAACAACACATTTACATACCATTTTAAAACACTCTTCAAAAGTGATAGCAACTCGGTAAGTCACCGATGGCTTTGCACCTTGTTTATCACTGGGAACAAATTTCGAGAAAGCATAACACGATCATTCGGAACGATATTTGGCATGTTTTGGACTGACCCTTGCTGACTGATCCGAACGTACACAAGGGCAGTAAAAGTATAACATAGAAGGAGATTTCATAAAATGTTTAAGATTGACTTGAGCTCTCAACTTGTTCGTGTTTCCTTCTCTCGTTCTCTCTATAGCATGTTCACTCTATCTGATGCAGGAAGGATTTGTCCTTTCTCCTTTCATTGCCACCGTCGGAAAATTCCCCACCCACCCCACCAACCAAAAAGTTCCTCGTGCTGGCCAGCACCCGAGGTTTGACCGACACTTGTTTGACATGCTTCCGGAGCTCCGTTTTTCCGAAATTCCAATTTACATTACCGTTACCACCGGTGTGCTGGCAAAGCACCTTGGTCGGCCACCAACCAACAGCACCGTGTGCCACATTTTTGTTGCGCTACCTGTCGTTTCCGCATATTTACTCTTGGGGAGGGTGGTTGTTGTTATTGCTACTTCCTTATACTTTTGTACACCCTTCTGTCTTGTTTTGAAATTATGCAAAATCGATACATGCCACTCAGTCAGGGCCGGGTGTGCCATGTCTCGGCAAAGTAACCCGTCTCCGTTGATTTTGGGGGATGGGGAGACACCGGCCCGGCCGGTAGATGAGTGTTTGTGCAGTAGTAACCTGTTTATGGTGCGATATGCTAACAACAACAACATTGTTGATGTTTCGAAACAGAAGCAGCAGCAGCAGCAGAAGCAACATTTAATGGCGCTTCGTCGGGACCGGGGGATCGAACGGTAGAGTGAAACGTTGCCACCTTTCGATAAGGTTTTCGTGAGGTACGGTGAACTGTGTTGGATAAATGTTTATATGTGTAGCTAGTGGGTTTGCGAGGAAGAGGGCCCTTTTCTCTAAACGAGCCACCCGGCATGGTTGTTGGATATGGGGCGAAGCGACAGGCAAAGTAAACGAAAAAAAAAAACAGCGAAGTGAACAAAATCATCCTTTGAATAAACATAAACGTAACCAACGAGACCCTCGCCACCCGGTACGGCACCCCAATCGCTCTGTCCCGAACTCCTTTTTTAGTCCTTTCGTTTTGAGCCAAGGAGGAAAAGGAAAAGACCACCCGCGGATTTTTGTTTTTCCAGTCCGTCTTTCCACAAACTGGCACGGGAACTCTCCAAAAATTTTCTTCGAAGGGTTCTTTCGTCAGCACAAGTTCGATTCGACGGGTGAATCAGAACAAAAGGACGCTCCGGCACTGCGGGAGTCAAGCTTAAACTGTTGACTCGGTTCTCGGCATGCCAACCCACTTGCACCACTAGGTGGGAGGGGGCACCTGTCTACTACAGCACCACTTTACCACACTCGGAGTGTTTGTGGACGAGTGGCACCTGTAACAGTTTTCCCGAAAACGCAACATACGATAACGAACCCCATGCTCGATGGTTCATTCGACGCCCTCCCCCGATAAGAGGAAGGTTGTTTTTCGTTCCCTGTGTGCGTATATCCTCAATACATGTGGAAGTTGTGTGGATGTATTTGTGAGTCAGTTCATATCGTTCGGTTTTATTTTAACGTGTCGCACGCAAACACGTCAAAAGTACTATACAAAATTTGGCACTATTTTTGATGCTATTTTTTTGTTTTTTGTTTCGAGGGCAACATTTTTGACGTTTTCCCCGCAAGGCCATTTTCCTTATTTTCATCTGTCACACAATTTTGCATTCCTGCATACGGTGCGCCATGCGGTGCGAAAAGGGCACTCGAGCAGTGCACTCCGGACTTCGGGATGATTGGGAGGAGTATGGGAGGTGGGGAAGAAAAGTGTCAAAATTGTTGCACTACATAAGAAGTAGGGCAGCCGGAGGTCCTTGGATGGATGCAGTGATGATTGGGTTACATTATGATAGTTTGTTTCCATGTTTGCCCTTCGAGAGGCATTTGAGGCGCAATTTGCACTGCCTGTCAGGTTGAAGGCAAGTTACAGCCTTAAAAGGAGGTTAAATTGTTACAGTAACAATACATAAATTGGGAAGGATATTGGGAAGGACACTTTGTATAACATCGTACAACATGTTAAGCTAGAAGTTTAGAAAGATTTCAATGCAAGTACATGTATGTCAGTTAGGTAAATGTTTGTTGATTATTTAAAATCAATTAATGAATTAATGTTTCTCAAAAATTTAAATATTTCAATTAATATGATAAATGAAAAAAGAAATTAAAAACTTGAAGAATGGTTAATGTCGAATGTCTAACGCAGCTCCTCAAAGTTATACTTCAAAATTCTAAAGACATAACGATATGAGTCTGTGTTGGTAAATACTATGTAAAATTGATTAAAATAAGCAAAACAAAATTAACCATTGTTCTCATAAAACGAGCTAAAAGTCGTCTACAGCACACTCAACAAAGAGTGAAGATATCTTGGCGTTAAAAACATGGTTTCATAGTTTTCCCTGTTCCAAGTAAAAACCATAAGAACACGACTGTACAATGTTTGCTAACGGGCGTAAGAATGTTACCCTCCCTGGTCGGTACCCCATTTTCCCAGGCACGCACTTCCTGTTTCCTGTCCAGGTGCGTCCAGTTTAAAGCGTTGCTCGGTGGTGAAAAGTAGCAGTTTGTAGTACCGAACAACAACTAACCCGTCCCGGAGCGTTAAAACGGCGCTTTCATGAATCGGTTGTCGGGTAGCGTGCGGTGGAACGGTTTTCTGACTAATTAATGTTGCGTTCCGGCGCTTCTACATTTCCTCGCCCCCGGACCGAAGTGTGGCTTCACAATTGCTTGACTCTTCGCACCTGACTTGCTTCCGGGTGTATTTGATTCTTTTATTAGAGGTTTTCTTCATCCCGTAGTTTGTGTTATCAGTTGATTCGATTAAGCGGGTCGGTTTCCAAGGTGGATTAAATGTTGGTAGGGAAATGTAGTTTAAAATTCGGGAGCTATTTATATCACAAAATGTCTCCTATATTGTTGCCTTTTAAATACACTTATACAAAAAAAGTTTAACTTTCATAAAGTAAAAGAATTCGTAGAATTTATTGAAGTTTTCCTTCACAAAGAAAGGTTCACTAGTGCTATATAATATCCTTAGTTGAGGGGCAAACAATTACTAATTATTAGTCATTCCTTCAGGAGCTTCAATACTCCATCAAGCTTTCAATTTTCAAAGAGATTCAAATTTTCCGAAAAAAAACCTTTCTATGCAAAGATTTTCCTCAAGAATCAAGTCCATCCGTGACACTGAGACAAAAGACACGCAAGACGATTCATGCCAAGCGAATGATTCTATTCGTTTACTCCAAAAAAGGAGTCGATTACTCGAAATAATTGTTCGTAACTGAAATTCCTATCGTTTCTATTAGAAAAGTTTTAATAATTCTGTAATTCCTTATGTAAGATTACAACGTATTTCTCCATTAATAAACTACATTAAAACCGTAATGTTCCAATGAAATTTAAACGCATAACCTATCACATTGATATCATAATTGAACATTCACCGTGCGCGGTCAACAGAGTTTATGAAATGAATAATCCCAAACGATTACTATGTCCATACATCATCGATTGTAAGCTCCACTCACCGGCCAACCCTGCCATGGGTGTTTAGAGTTGTTCAAAATTAATTATGACTTTTTTTTGAACACCTCCCCCGATAGCTTAATCGAACGAAAAGTGTACCGGGAGGCAAAAGTGTGTGACACCAAATCCATCGTAATTGCTCGTCACTTTATGGCGACCAAATCAGATGGTCATCGCCCAACAACTCGTGCCTCGCACCTCCGGTATTAGTTACCGGTGTGAGACACACACAATAGTTGTTCCTGTTTTTATTTTATTCCCATTCCTCGCCCCTCGTTGGAAGGGTAGACCGTAGTGGAAACGGATGGTCCGTGTACGGTGGCTGAACGACGGAACAAACTGTCCGAACATGTGATGTGACTAATTGGATTATGAGTTCAATCAACGGATCCAACTTGTTGGACCACCGGACCAGGCGAGTGTACGAGCATGTCTGCACAAACTTCCTTCCAACTCGGTGCCGGTGCCACAGTGCGGGCAAATTGCCGTATTATGTAGCATTCGAAAACTTTGCTATCGTGTATAAATGATTGCCACCAACCTACTTCCAAGTAGGTTTATCCTGAACCTTTGCACCCACCCCCTCGGTTGACAGTTTTTGACTTATTTCCAGCTCAAATACCTCGTTTCGTTCATTCATTCGCTTTGGATTCTTCCGATTGTGGGGAGGGATTTTTGGGTTTCTCTCTTTTTTACCTTAGACCATTAATGAACATCTACTGTATCCGGTGTGAAGGTTAGATAAGGTACTCAAAAAAAACAAACTAAAAAAAACAAGTTCAGGTTGACTCAACCAAAGCTCACACACTGTGTGCGCATCGTAAGGGATGTGTGTGTTTTTGCAAGCCTTTTTTCCCTTTTGTAGCCCCGGAAAAGCTGAGAACGCACGCAGAAAGTATGAGGAAAAATACGCAACGCGTACCGTTCGAATGTGTCGCTATGAATGTTTTACGAAGAGCTACATTTCATCCACGCAGGTAACGCAGCACACAGCATGGTCCAGAGCGTGTGTCTGCGTACCTTTTTTTCACGTGCTGTTGTCATTTCCATTGTAGCGTGTTATGCTATTACACAGGAAGACACACGAAATAATTAAATGACAACGAGAGATACGTACCCAAACGGGTCTTTCTTCTCGGTGCGCAGGGGATGCGCAACGGATTCGATACGAAATGGTTGAGGGGCCAGTTTTTTGTTGTTGCCGGTGTAATCAAATTAGTGTTAATTTAACTGGGCCCCTAGCTTGTCTGGTAGGTTGTATCTGGTGTTTTTTTGCTCTAACGTTTCTCTCCATATTTCGGTTCGGTTTAAAAACGAGTGAATTCGCGAAAGATCCCAATATACGTGCGTACGCGTACCGATGCGCATTTTCATATTTTTTTCCCTCAATAGAATGAATTCGGAACGGGCGTTACGTTGATTACGAATAATGTAAGATTCGTCCGTGAAGTAACGAGTTTGTTTCCCCCGAGTTTTTTTCTTCTATCAAACACCCGTGTGACATGCGGACCGTTTGAAGTCGGTCACTTGAACCGTTTGGCCACAGAATGGGCTACCACAGAAAACGGTTTTGTACCGGCGACCGCACGTCCACGAATCCGCTTATGGTGGACGGGACAAATTAGGTTTTCGCTCCACAGTGCGCAACACAATCAACCCGCTTTCCCCTTGATGATGATGATTGCTGCGGGGGATTTTCTTCGTTTGCATTGGTGGGGCGAGTGAGATGGCAACAAAAACGAGGTAATGAACCGAGAAGGTGATCGTGTGTTGTGTGAGACGGCCCTGCGGTCAGGCGCTATAATAATGTTACGTTAAGGCTTTAGAATTCGGTTAATTGAATGCTACGGCAAATCGGCTGCCCGGTGACGATGACGCCTGAGGCTGATTTATGGTTTTGAAGACGCCCAGATTAAAGCTGAAACCGACCGATCCAGGGAACCGGACTGGGCTGCAGGGTGGGGGGGGGGGGGGGGATGGGGGGGGGGGAATGGAATTTAAAGTTGGAGCGGAGATTGAGCACGCTAGATTGATCAACAAAGTGATACATTGCATTTTGCCACCTTTAACGGATGGGTGAATGAATGAAATTATCATGAAAGACCAGGCGCCTCCATCGGACGGAATGCCGGTATTGAGATTTATCTCGCACGTTGTCTAGACACGTTGGAGAAGGTATTTTGATTAAAGATTGATTTTAGTGTCATGAATAAAAAAGCATGAATAAAAATTTTAGAAATAATTGTTGTAAATGATCATTTCATGTGATGAAAATTTTCCTCAAGAGATTTTCTGGATTTCCTTCCCATTTTAAAATGCTGTTTTATAGTTATTAAATTTTCCTTAAAGAAAACGTTTTAATACTTAATCAATCGGTTCGAATCAACGCTATCAATAACCTTTAAATAATAAACTCTAAATTTGAGGGTAGTTTTTCCCAAACGAAAGACAAATGCTAGAGCTTGCATTTTCCCCGAAATCCGAATACCACGCGGCTTGATTTGTTATGCAAAAGAAAAGAAAAAACCGGAAACGACCGGCCAGGGGCACTTACCACTCTTGCTTTCCGAAATGTTGGTGTAATAGATCGGCGCAACGCAGCCCTCGGTCGGACTGACCGGGCCACTCGAATCGTCCTTCCGCTGTACAATCCCGGCACCGCCGCCACCAGTGCCATTCGCCAGCGTAAAGCTAACACTGCCCACACTTTCCGCCTTTCCACCATTGCCGGCCTCGTGCTTGATTCCCTCCAGCATCGTACCACCGGTACCGGTTGGGCCACCGCTAATGACACTTACACTGTTCAGCAGCACGAGATTGTTGCCACCCGTTGGCTCTTTTCCATTTTTCACAATAACATTTCCCAAGGCACTGCTACCACCACCCAACCCAACGCTTCGCCCGCCCGACCGGGCCACCCCGGGACGGTGCGGTTCACTCTGCTCCTTGAGCGTTTTCCCGTTGACCACCAGCACCTGTCTCGTGGCCGTTTGATGTTGGTGCTGTGGCTGCTGATGGTTGCCGGTACCACCGGTGGCTGTTACCACCGTCGTTCGGTTCCGGTACGCCGGCATTGCCGGAGGATGTTGCTTTTTCACGATGTAACAGCGAGGCATGGTTGGTTTGGCTTAAGCTGTGTTGTTTTCGTTTTTGTTTGGATGGAATACAGATTTCAAATCGATCGTTCTTCAAACGTAGCGATGCGGTTTCATTTAGTTCATTTGTATTTTCATTGCAGCCGATTTGTTATTGTATTTAATTAAACCAGAGTTTTGTGATGTTAAAAAAGCTTCGTTTTTTGTGATACTTTTTTTTCGGCTACTTCAACACATCTATATTGCTTATCAATTTCGAATCACCATGTTTTACAATCACGTATTCTCCCAATTGCTTACTGTTTAATTTGAATTTTTGGCGCAAAAATAACCGTTCAAAAGCATTTCCTTTTTCGTTGTTCACTTGTTCAGATTTTCCGTCTCATTTGCACCCTCGCAGGACCGTCTTGATGTCTTGAGTGCGCGACCGAAAGCAGTACGTCCATACATCGATCAACCAAAACAACACCCAAGGAAAAAAGGAATCGTATCCTCGTCACGCACACATACACTAACGTGGTGGTGTGTTTCGTTTTCTTCCTTCAAACAAAACTCGACTAAACTCACACCCCCGTCCCGGACTGTGTAGCACCGTTTTTGGTAATTCCTACTTTTACGTTTGGTTGTTGGTTCACACTGCTACACTTTACCACCAAAACCTCCCGTAAACCGGGGTCGTTTTCCCCCCCCGGGGGGGCGTAACAAAAACGGGAAAAACACACTTGTTGGATTTATGAAATATGCTTCACAGGCCCCGAAAACCCGAACCGAAAGGATGGCGAAGGCGATGCGCACGAGCTGATTTTAGCAGCCGATCAGGCAAGGAAGAAACTGACGGATGGACGGCAAAAGCGGTGCGGCGATGCCACCGTTTGGGGCGGGGCGCGGTGTGATACGGTGCGGAGGGTTATGCTGCGGACCATCTCCTTTATACGATCCGAATCTTCCGGGACGGATCTTCGTGGCCTTCGTGGCACGTCTGTTTACTTGAAGCATCCACACTCACACACACACACACCCGCACACGCACACGAAAGGTCTTCGGGTGCTTTCCGGTTTGACGCTTCGAGCTTCGAAGAAAGGTCCTTTTAAAAGGGGAGGAGTGGGGGAAGGGGGCGTTCAGACAGCGTGGGGACGCCCGCACACATACACACAGGTGCACGGAATGATGATGCAGGATGAAAATGGTGCTGATGATGTTGATTTTGGACGTTTGCAGCGATTCCTTTCACGGCTCGATAGGCTTGGTGAAATTGCGAATGGGTTTCGGTTCGGGGCCGCTGGGATGGAAATGGAACCAACTCTTTGGTACACTTTCCCTCTCTGTCCCCTACTCACTATGTCACTAAATGTTGCTAACACACAAAACCTTAGACCGAGTTTTGTTCCTTTCGAGTGTAGAATTCTGAGGATGAATTTTCCGCTGATCCAGCATCAGAGTGTTTGGCGACAGTGCGATCCTTCGGGGGACCGCTTTTCCCGGTTGATAGCCCGTCAGCATAAATCTTGCCTTCGGGTTATCACATCGCTCTGGTTGTGTTTCCTCGCCCGCTGTGCTGACTGTGTACTTATTGCTGGTTTGCTGGTAAAGCTACGGCTAATTGATCTTTTGGGGCGTTTAGAGTAATTGTTTGCCTTAGACACTACAATGCAAGACTGCGCAAGTGATACGCCGGGCCTTTGCCAATATCAAAATGACGTAGAATATGTTTGACGGTAGCTGCCTTGTATAATCCGCTCTCCGCTGATTCAGCTCGTATCGCAGCAAACTATTTCCGCTTAATCTCAGCTTTATCTTACAGCTACGCTACTAATTAACACCGTTGTATGTGTAGTATATTGACTTGGTTTTCCGCTTGTTTGTCCGTTTTGTACGGGCGTTCTTTTAAAATATATCTCTCTATCTTGTCTACATCGTATTCCTCACAGAATGGTTATTGCTTTCGTTGTTGTCTGTTCTGTTGTTTTCTTTCCTTTTTTGTTGTTGTTTGGTTGATTCGCTTACGATGACGCTTCCGCTACATGATGCTGGCAGAGTTTTTCCTATTTTTTTCTCGCTTTGTTGTCAATTTTTCACATCCACATCCTATCGCCACATCTTAATGTCCTTTCGCGAATCTCTCACACACGGTTCACGAATTCACTTGCTTCCTCCCCCACCACCACTCACAGCAGGGGTGCGCACGTGTATGGGTGTTTTGTGTTCCGGCTTGCCCGAGCATCCATTAAAAACTCGTGCGCCGTTACTGTGCTTCCGGTGGGTGGCAAAACGGAACGAGCGAGAATCACCCACACGCACACACACACACACACACACACACACACACACACACACACACACACAGGGAGAGTTTGTTGGCCAGTTCGCACCCCGAACCAAGGTAGAACCAAACGAACGATACCGCGAACGACGCCTTCGGGGTTCGGGTGTTTTTGGGCACCGCCGATGAGAGTTTGTTGCGATACGACGATACTTTCGTTGGCGCGAGGGTGGATTACAGGGATGTTTGTGGGAGAAAGAGAGAGCGAGAGACAGAGAGACAGAAGAGAGAGAGGCCAGGGTACTAAAGAACGAAACCAGCGAAGTAATTATTACAAGGTGCGACAGGAAGTTTGGGTTTTTATGGGTGCTGGGGGTGGCCCCATGCAACAAGTAGCTTGTAAGTGGTAGTAAGCCAAACTCGCTTATGTTGGTGCCCGTTGGTAACGCTTCATGTCGGGTTGGCCTGCCGCGGTTTTGTTGGGCGGAAATTGTGTACGGGGAAAAAATCGACCTTTCTTTATCGAGCGAGCACCGTAAGGGCCAGCAATGGGATGCTTCGGAATGGAATACGCCCGGAAGTTTTCCCCGAAGCGCGTTGGTATAATGTATCCTTCTTTGCCGAAGCGTTCGTCTGTTCCCGCAGATTTAGTATTGCTGTGACACTTCCAATTCACATGCCAACAGGTGCTGGCTTGGGAAGGTTTAAGGCGTAACGAACTGGTACCTTCACCTTTCCTCCCTTCTGAACCGACAGCCCTTTTTTCCGAGCCCTTTTTTCTCTTTGCGACACGTTACACTTGGCTTCCGGTTACACAATAGCAGCGAAAAACTGCCGCAAGGTGAACGGATCCGTGTTTTTTTCTTTTTTCCTCTTTTGTTGCGGAATCGATTCGGTTCTGCGGTTTCTTCGTTCCACAAAACAACACTTGTGGCGAAGGATCTCACTCACTTGCTTTTGTTTCTCTCGATTCGTTCCTTCCCCCTGGTTGCACTCTTGGTTAAGATTCTTCCCAAGTTTTATTGGAATCACATCGGAGTGTAAGTTTTTTTTTGTTCTTCTTTCACTTTGCTGGTTCTGCTTTTTGCGCCGTGAACTGTGAACGCCACTAGCACGCACGAAACTTCCTCCTTCGTCGGCAACGATAAGCGCTACCACTCATGCCGCGACCGGTGGGGCCATTTTCACTGCACAGTTGCTAATCGCGTACCAAAGTCCAAAACCACACCAGTGTACCGGGCCCGGCGGCCATGCTTGCTTTTTGCTGTCGCACTGTGGCCACTGCCGACTGTTTTCCCTCCTGCTGCTGTTTTGCTGCTCGTCGTCGGCAACTGTGGCGCACGGTACGGCGCTACCACCAATACACGCGCGCGTATGCTCCCGACGGCACGGGAGGGTAACTCGTTCTGCTCAAAAGGTATACGCATACACACGCAAAAGGTTTATCCTCGCGCTGCGACAAGTGGGTTTTTCCCGTGTGGTTCGTTTCGAATATGGGGGAAACGCGTTTGCAGCAAACAAGTTGCTATCGTGTGAGCACTCGGCACACGTCACTCACCCGCGGTGCTCATTTTCTGCTAGATGCCTGTGGCATTCGCTTTTCCTACACCCCCCTTTGCGCAACATGCTCACTAACCCCTTTTTGCGTATTTGATCCTGTTTTGTTGATAGCACTCAAAAACAGGTGAGTGACCAGGGCGAAAACAGGAAACTCGCGTGAGTGTCACGATGAAAATGTCCTTCCACACAGAGGTACTCACAGGTTCCGCGCGCACATTTGTCTGTGTGTGTGGGTGTGTGTGAGAGGATTTTCCTAATCGTCTCTCGCCATGTTTTCCACACTTTCCGCACGGGGTTCGTGTTTGATGCGCGCATGTGTGCGTGCATTGGTGTGTGGTGAATCGTGTCACGCACTGCGCTCCTTCCGGGATCCTTTATGCCGTTTCGTGACGATGATGAAGAAGATGGTTAAAGGTGGACCGAGCACGGCCGCTGGAAAAAGTGGCAGGCAGAATCAAACACACATACACGCAGAGCACACGAACACACACACACGGAGGACACACAGGAGCGGAGGAAGCACACACAGCAGTTAGCACTGGTTAGAGGAAAGAAAACACACCGAAAACTGAACGACCGAGCACCGAGCACCGAGGCAGTAGCAGCAGTGCAGCAACACTTTGCACGGTTGACGAGCTGGTGTTCGGATTTCGAGCAGCAGCAACAGCAGCAGTTCCCATACCAGCATACGTTCGGTATTCGAGCAGCATAAAGTGAGTCGTTCGCATGCGTTTGGATGAGGTTGTGTGAGTTCTCTGAAGGTGGTTTTTTTTTGTTGGGGGAAATATTTTCTTTGGGACACCCTTCACTGTTGCTTCGTCTTGCGTTGGTGGTAGTGGTTCCGTCCGGCGCACTTGTTGTCCACAATTCGAGCAGTTTCAAGGAGCGATTGCTGCGATGCGCCTGCGCCTACATTTCCGATGCATTTGACGGTGTGACGGTGTCCTGTTTCTATACTGTGTGTCCAATCCTCCTATGAGCGAAGGGTTGCGATGAACTTCAAGACGATTCTTGAGCAGTAAAATTTTTACTTTTCTCTTAAGTAATGTTTTTTTTAATTTTTTTTCATACATTGTAAAATACTTGTCTCCATTTTAATGGGATTGAAAATGATGAAACAAAAAGAATTTTTAAACAACCAATTTATAACCGACAACTTCCCTCCAGTATCGTTCGAACGACGTTGGTCAATCTATACGAACGGCAGTGCACCTTTCCCCCAAAAGCAAACAGACGTATAAAAGCAATCGATAAAATAACACGGTTCCATGTAGTGCTCATTAACATCCTTCATTTTTTATGCAGTGACGCAACAAGTGATTTGGTTTGTTGTTTAGATTGTCTACATTATCAATGCGAGGAGGAGCAAATCGGGTTTTTAAGCTTTACATGATAAGATAGGGATACTTAAAAAAAGAAACAACGAATTACCCTAATTGAACATGATTTGCTTCAACGTCAATTAGGTTGGTAAATCATATTAGAATCGAAAAAATAATATACATGTTGTTAAGTTTGGCTTATATTAAATGTTATCGATGAAGATTACAACGTGTGACAGGATTAATTTTGAAAATTTAAAAATCAAAATATTTATGATTACTATTTTTGTAATGGAACATACTCACATGGATAAGGGCTTCTAAAGGTCCAAATTAAAAATGAATAATACCGTTGAAGCAACAGTTAGAAAGACCTGGAAAGAAAGAAGACATTCAAGATTAATCACATGTTTTATAGAGAACTCCTGCCGCAGAGCAGTGCTGTTAAGCGCCTGAAAGTATGCAAGGTTTTAACAACTGGAAATAAGCTTAGACTACTCTTAATATGATAAAAGTCTGTATCCTTAGCCTTTGCTAAAAGATGTCAAACGAAAATAAGTAGTAGAAAACAAACAATACTAAATAATCATTATATTTGCTTCTTAGAAGACATACATTTAATGGGGGCATATGTTAAAGCGCGCCAGTCCCACACGACAGCACCCGGTATCCCCCAATGTGACCAAAAAAACCTAGAAAAACCAGAAATGGTCGACGTGACCTTAATGGTCCTTAAGCCAAGAATTAGGAGAATATTTAATGAATTTTAAAACCAATCGACGAAGTAGCTCACATCATAAGTTTTTCGGAAAAGGGAAACAAAATGTTTCCTTCTTTACATGATGATGCTGATCATGAAGATTAGTCTTTATACTACACAAACTATTTAATGTATAGTAGGTTTTTTAATATAAATTTCACAATTGAATCAAATCTAAATTTTTGTTAATATCAATACGCCGTTCAGGCCGTTCTACCTGAATAAAAAAAATCTTAACAATTTCTACAAATGAAAAAGTTAATAACGTATAAAGAAAGAGATATTCTAAATATGTACTAAAACTGAAAGATCTCACCTAGATCTCCATTAGTATCTAGCACTGCAACCATACCAAATATCAAGTGCGGATCAAATTTAGCTAGTCAAGCTTAAATTGTCAATTGTAAATTGTCCTACGATAGTGCCAGCCGTAACTCAGCCTGCAAAACATGCCGTAATACCGTTTCCCGAAAGTGCAGTACAAATTTCGGTACGGATATGCGTATATATATGAAGAAATAAATACGATGCACCATATAACCCAACCGTAACGATCGGGGCAAACAAGAAGTACGCAAAACTGCTTGTGCACGAGTGTCGCAGCGCACTTATTGGCGCCCGCCGCTTTTCCAGAATGGCTTGCTTGGCCAACAGCGATAAACATAATTCTAAACATAATTTTACAATTTCTGCACGGACAATGAAAACACGCATAACAAGTCGTGTAGAACTCGGCATCGGGTTTTGTTTGGCGCGAGGGGTGGGGAAAAAGTTTTCCATCGCAAACGATTCCTTCCGTAGCGCTGCTACTACCAACGATGGTTCCACCGGGGTGTTTTTTTGGGGAAAGAAAAAACTTTTTTCACCCCAAAAAACCTTGCCCGACCGCTCGGGGCGGGAAAGCACATGCACAGCAACGGTGGGACGTTATCGATGTGTCCGACAATGGTCGTACATTTTTCGGGCAACCGTGTAGTTTGGTCAATGCAGGTCGAACTTTCCTGTGCGGAAAACGTTTTCCATCGCGTTTCAGCGAAGGTGGTGGTGGTAAAACAGGGCAGCTAGGACATGAACTCAAACACGTAACGATGGGGTTTTGCGAGGCCTCGCCTATTGCAACTGCATCGGGACATACAAGCCGTGGAAAACAAACAAGTTTCCACAGCTTAATGCACCGCACTTCTGGGTTTGCGTTTCATCACGCTCGGTCCTGGCAGCGGGCACACATTATGTTGTGTTTTGCTGCCCGATCCGTTTTCGCAGCAGTAACACATACGTTATTGTGTTGAGTGGATGCTTTTATGTAGTCGAACGGAATGGATGCGGTACGGCAAATAATTGAATTGCAATTTAATTTGCACAGGACAAACATAAATGGTGCACTTTTTAGTCGATTGTCGTTGTTAAAGCTTTTTTGGGAAGGATGTAAATATAAGGAAAATTATAAACATTTACGCTTTTTGAAGATCAAGATCTGTGAGATAAAGTCAAGCATTGCGCCATATTGGATTTTTTAGAATTATTTGATCGCTATTTTCTTCGATATATCTGAGTTGCAATCTTTAGGTAAAAGCCTTAGGAATTGTTTCTAATTTTGTTACAATCCAAATTACATGTTTCATATTTAATGACATATTTTGGAGAGTTATATGAAACGAATCGAAATTGAAGTTTAAATTTACAAGAAAAAATAATTAAGGGAAAATTCTCGGAAATTGATTCAAGCCTGAAAACGTTACTAAAAATTGCACTATTTCAGAAAAATAAATTATTATGTATAATAAAGAAAATGTAACAAAATTTGAATTTTCTAAAACTGTTTAAATGAAGTGAAATTCTATTATAATTAATAGTAATCTAAAATGGCTCATACTACTCAACATTCGTTTCATTGCCCTCTGACATAGCATTAACAAGAATCCCTTTACCATGTACCATATGCAACGGGGGAGGTCAGATAGAGCAACATGACGTTGGCCTCGTGTTAACCTACAAACACCAACACGTACTCGTACGGAACCATTCCGTACGTGGAGAAATGTACCAAGCGTTGCGTAATATCTCGTACCACGACGGAATGGAGGGACCATACCGGGGGGGACGGTGAAACGGTTTTGTACCTCAACAAGTGCAACAAGGCAAACATATTGAAATAAACTTGTCCGACAATGTCCGATGGTTTCGAGTCCGGTAATACGGTACGGATGCGACAACGCACGGCAAGGCACCCGAATCGATGAACATGAAACTGTTGCTGCGGATCGGACCATGGCGTCGGTAGGAGGGTGGGGAGGTGTTTTAATTTGATGTGACAAGAAACGGAGTGCCTGGATGGATCTGGTTTGTCTATCTTCTGCTTGGCTGCACGACCGAAAGCGACGAACCGTACCGACTGTGGCTGTGCGTTACCAGTTACCGGGGTTTTGTGGCCATTATGCCGGCCATTCCCGTGTCTTGCGTCTCGATTTGCCCAACCCCAAGTTTTGGATCATCTTCACCTGACAGAGCAGGTACTTAACACGTTCGTAAAAGGGGGGGGGGGGGGGGTGGATAAGGTAGCTCAAATTGAAAAAGTTACCAAAGCAATAGCTGCTTTCAGGGGGGCTTTTTTGGGAACGTGTTGTGCTTGGCGTACCTTGAAAGTGGTACTATCAGTGTATGATTTCTCCATCGCCATCGGAGGTCGTGTATGATAGTTTCGATGAGACTAGGACATAGGATGACAGTTTTTGGTAGTATGTAACGGTGGATGGTGAGCAAATAAATGTACTTGCTTGTCGTCTGTGATTTGGTAGATAACTTCGGTGCCTTACGATGTGTCGTCCTGTGAGTCACTCAAGAAATAGCAAGAATTTTATGGTTAATGCTTGTTGACTCTTTTTTTCTCTCTCTCTAAAAGCATATCTTGTTGAAGAGTTTAGTATAAAATAATAAATTAAAAAAAAAACCCGACCCACTTGAGGAATTCTAAACGAGGAAGAACTCGTCCACTTCATCGATCATGTTCGATAACGAATTCAAACAAGTTAGCAGCATTGATCGATTAACTTTTTCTCAGCTTCGTTAGCCGGTGAAACAGACTGTTCAAAGTGTTTGTTTGCTCACCATGCTCACGTTTGAGCTCATGTGTGTGCGAAGAAAGTTCCGCATTACATTCACTTCCTAGAGCGATGCAGTTCGATGCACCAGCCTTCCATGTTGCAGCAGCAGCAGCAGAAGTTCGATTGAATAAACATGCTTCGGGTGGAGCAGCCAAAGTGCTTGACACCTGCTACTTGGATTACTTTGATATGCGCCTAATGTAGCAAATGTTCAATGTTTGCTTTCCACTCTTTTGGGTGACTTGTCGTGTTCCGGTTCCAGTTTGCTGCACCGAACGGGCATCGAATTCGTCTGTAATCGCTTAAGATGGTCCATAAATTTTATCACTTAACGCAATATCATTTCGAATTCCGAATCAATACCCCCCTTTTTTCTACCATCCGTGTGCTAGGTGAGTTCGTTGAAACCTTCCGAATAGTGCCAGGAGAATAAATTTAATTCCACCAGAAGTTGTTGGATGTACGCTTCAGAGCATTGTAGCATCGCGTTTTGGCGAGTACATTCGAGAGTCTGCCAGCAGCAGAAGAAGTTAGTAAACACGGGGTACCCGGTGTCCTTTTTCCCATCATTAATCGGTAATCAGGACAAGTTAGTCGAGACTAAGGGGTGTCGGCAAGATATTTGGGAGGAGATGGAATCTCCGCTCTCTTCTGGAATGTTGTTTGAGCTCTTAAGGTTGTTTTTTTGGGGGAAATTTTTGAAACCGTGCACCGTTGCAAAAGTTATCAAACTCGAAAAGAGAGGGAGAAAGAGAGAGATAAAAAGAGAAAGGGGGAAAAAAGATGGAAACATTCTGTGTTAGACGGTCTTTATTGCAAGTACGTCACCCGGGCGACTGACATACTGTCAAGTTGACAAGCTGCGCTCTTATCTCGTGCAGGTCACGATTCTCGGGGTCCCTGTATGTCCCGGCCGGATTGTAGGGCTGAGGGCGTTGTAAGAGTGTAGTGTGAAGAAAAATAAACAACATCGTGTTGTACGGTTTTCGCGCGCGCACGGGGAACCCTGTCAGACACTAGCGAACTATTCGCTACTACACTGTCCGTGGCCGTGTCTGGCACTCATGAAATATTCATGCGAAGCAAGTTGAGGCTGCATAATTTACGGCACAGGAATCATTATATTAAAATTAGCCAATTCGCAGCTTTTCTCGTTCATCGTCTGAACCGAAAATGGGAGGTTGGGATGGTGAAGTTCACTCCACGGCTGTGGAACCTGGGAACTACACCTGAAATGGTCGGTTGGTTTAATCGCCTGCTTCACAGAAGCATTCTGATGCAGTCACAACTTAAACCGGGCAGCAAAATGTTGTGCCAATCAATGGAAAATGCAAACGATCCATCGTTTGGTTTTTTTTGCTCTTTCAAATATATTATGCTTCTTCCTATCCATTTTCCAGCTTGTTCCAGGTGAGCTGCTGTCCGTCGTTCGTCAATTTCATACTTTATCGTTTCAATTAGCAACAATTACTGCAACATGAATATGGTTTACGCTCGCTCGGGCACTCTACCGACGGTGGTGGCGTGTAACGACGGTGCTACATTTAATTAAAATATCCTGTTTTCTTTAACAACATCAGGTCAGTGTCGTGAGGCGCGAGGACAATATTTTAATTACAGATTCACGTTTCACGAAATCCGGTGTGAAAGAAAAAGTGCATCGATAACATTGACGCATTAAGGTTTTTGTTGATGTTGTTTTTGTTTGTGCAATGGCCATGATAGGGTTTGGGTTTCGCGTTGCTAATAAAAAGAATATCCATTTATTCATGAAAATGATAGGGATTATGGTGATTTATTTTGATTTGCTGGACGTTAGATACACCGTTTCTCGAGCTAGTTGGGATCAACCTCCGCTGAATTGGGATCACCATCAAGCGATTTGGGATTTTTCGCAGCGGATTTGGGATCTCGTGCTGCCGAAATGGGATAGCTCTCATGTTGTTGGGATCATCTTCACTTGAAATGGTCACTTTCTCATTCAAAATGGGCTAGTTTGACAGCGCGTGGATTGTAAACACGTTCAATCGGTGTTTTTATGTAAACAAACCAAATTTTAATAAAAGAATTTACATAATTCACATTCATTAGATGTATTTTATAGTTCAACAAGCAGTGCATTTATAAATTCTATTACTAAAATTTTATTTGTTTACTTAAAAACATCCATTAAACCCTTGCACTCCACGTGCTGTCAAACTAGCCCATTTTGAATGAGAAAGTGACCATTTCAAGTGAAGGTGATCCCAACAACATGAGAGCTATCCCATTTCGGTAGCACGAGATCCCAAATCCGCTGCGAAAAATCCCAAATCGCTTGATGGTGATCCCAATTCAGCGGAGGTTGATCCCAACTAGCTCGAGAAACGGTGTAATTGTTGCAGTGGGAAACGTTTTATGATCGTGTAGTTAAAGCTCAAAATAAATGGAAATTCATGAAAGCAAGGAAAAATGTTGACTTTAAAGTTATGAAACTTTGATATAAACTATGGAAATTGTATTGAATACATGCCTTCAATCGTTTGAAATGATCTCAGAAGTTTGCGCCTAAATGTATGCAATCATGGTGCAAAATTGTTTTAAAAGGAAATTTTCATTCGACCTATTTACACATCTACTACGTGTTTTAAAAGGAAGATTAAATAACTCTAATTAGTTTTTTGTTTAAAATACTAAAATAAAATCTACCATTTTGTTTATGGATTACACGATTAATTGCTTTATTACGCGTTCTGCCCTGAAACGCCCAATTCACAATAAAGTATTTGTTATTTTTAATGCTAGTCATCGACCGATCAGGCTTTGCATGTAAGCTGGTAAATTTGGATAAAGCTGCAAAACACCAAACGCTGACGCCTGTTACCATCGATTGGCAGCAAACCGCCAGCAACAATACTGCATTGTTTGGAAACTGTTGCTGCGCTACAGGCGCCCTTCTGCGCCAAAGGACGCATGATGAACTTTTGCGCCAGTACACTTGTTCCGTCTGCTTCAGCCAATGTGGCAGGCAGGAACGGACCGCTTACGAACACGACTTCGGTGAATGGATCAGGTAGAGTGGTATGGATGATTACTACACCTACGCCTTTTCTCAGTCACTTCCAATGGGTTTGAAGAAGCGGGGGAAAGGCGGACACGTTAAAGCACCAAATTGCATCAGCATAAATCAAATTAGGTAACACCTGGTTCATAAATTGTAATAGTGCTAGTAGATGGCGATGGTTGGGATGGGATGAAAGTACTTTGGAAACTAGTTACCATTCCGCCGAAGCCTAGAATCGAGTCGGTACGCTCGGAGCTTTCGGTTCGGAGCTAGTGGCGAATGAAAATTTTTGTAATGAGCCAAAGGGAAAGATCGACGAGAATGAGGTAGTTACGGACCACCGGGGTCGGTGGAATGGTTAGAAAAATATCGTTTCCTGCACACTCGGGTAGCGCGCCAAAGGTGAAGGATTCGAGGTTCCGTTTTGCGTGATGTACGGCCACATCAGTTGCCAGGGGAGTGCTTAAAATTTTGGCAGTTATCAACTTTACGAAAGTAATCAACCACTGCCGGGCAGTGTTGCTGAGCTAGCGTAGCACGGTATCAGGTGAGAGATGTATTATCACCCTCGAGCTGTAGTGGAAAAGTTTCCGTTTTCTGCCGGCACAGGCCGTACCGCGCTGTTGCAGTGTGAGTTGATTTAATAGACGTCGGGAAAGGATCAGTTATGGTGAAAAACGACGCTTCTAACAAGGCGGGTTTTTATAAAAAGATGTGTTTTTGCACCCTCCCCCATTTCGGTCACTGCTTTTAGAACCTGTTGCATTTTGGAAATGTTTAACATGCGCTATGCTTTCTACCTTACGATAAAATGTTGATTTCATGCTTTAAATTACAGTTTGATTAGTTTCGTTTTCATGTGTGTGTTTGAATTTTATTTATTATTTCCCTATTTTTTCTTATTCTTTTTATCTATCTGTACTTTTAAAAAATTACTTTAAGTATTGTATTTATGTTCTTTCTACTTCCTTTTTTCTCTGTTTTTTATCAGTTTTTACTTCTTTAGTTCTCTAGTTACACTTTTAAGCCTTGTTTTATTTGAATGTTGTTGTTTACAAATTTTGTAATTTTTTCACTACTTATGTTTTTATTTCAATAATGCCATCTTTGACGTATTATATATTTTTAAACTTGAACCTTCACGGTATAACACCATTATATATGTACCAGATCAATTTTGTTTCTGTGCTTTCAACTCGTAAACGAGAAATCTTGCATGTTTTCCACTGTAATGAACTACAAAGTTGAATCGAACTAACACGTTAGAAATACCCCAACCCGTTAACAAAACATCCATTAGAACTTACACTTTGTTTTGTTCTCGCCGGTTTTTTTTTGTTGGTGCACATTGCTTGTACTCAGTAACAAACAAAATAAACAGTAAAAGCAGCAAAAAACAAAAACCAAAAAAAAAACAAATTCCCCAATATCTGTTGTTATTTCTCACCCTCCTCGTTATCATCGGTCTACCCCGACCGAGTTTTATTTTTACCGATCTTTCGCTGGTTTGCAACGAAGCAGCACATCGGCCGCTGCTTACGCCAAGCAGGAGCAGTTTTTCAACTTAATTATCGTTTTGGTAATTGCACCTTTTGAACAGTTGCAGTTCGCCCAACAAACGGAGCTTGTGGACCAAAGTTTGCGGGTACGTCCAGCGGTCTCGAATTAGGTGCGGCAGTTTATTCGCTCGCGTTAACCAAAGTGTTATAAATGGCAAAAAAGGGAGTAGAAAGGGAGAGTTGAAAAAAAATGGAACTTAACAGGAAAAAAAAGCAACCGGACCCAGCATATTCATGCGAAACTAGTATGAGAATCATTTATAACACGAATGGCGTCTACTTTTACATAGTTTCGTAAAATGGATGTATGTGTGCGTGGGCTATTGGCTGGTTGTTTTTTTTTTGCTCCCCATCTGGACGCATTTCCATCCTTTCGGTCTCTGCAGAACTGAGGGTGGAATGAACTTTTCCAAAGCACCTACTGTTGAGTTTTTTTTCTCCTCCGTTAGTCAGCACTTGTCGACATGCCAGTCGCGATTTGTCCAAAAAGGAAAAACCACCCGCTTCTGTTTGTGCGCGGTCCCACTGGAGGTTCGTGGCTTGTGGCGGCCAGGCGTTATTGTTTTGCCACCGTGGAAAAGTATATAATTTACCGAAAATAATAATTATTAGCGAAGGTTTCGCGAGCGTTACCTCGTCATTCAGCCGAGAGGTGAGCCAAAAAAAAACCCGGTTGGTGAAGCTGTTAATTTTCATCGTTCGAGGCTTACCTGATGGCTATCGCGGTGTGATTATGGCGACACTATTTTCCAAAACGAATGCTTCCAAACACAATGCGTAAGGGGTTGTGGGAGAGGCGTCGGTTGCCATTTTATTGTTTTTGGTTACTTTCTGACATGAATGATTAGGAAGCATTAGTGGCACTAGGGTGGCCACTGCTGACAGAATCAGTTGTACCCGGTGACAGCTTTCACTTCACACCAGAGCTGGTGGTTTTCCACCACAGTCATGAGCGAGTGACATGTTGCATTTTGGGGAACATTATCACACATAAATAATGATCTAGAGTAGCTTTCTATTTTAAAGCCCTTTCGGGCAGCCAAATGAAGAAGGCAGCTCAGAAAAACGGGACGATTACTTTATTGCAAATCAGCTCAAGCAAAAATCAGGATGTTGCCACCATTATGCACTATCCTATTGATGTAGCTAATTTGAATAAAATATATTCACGATTTATTTGCAATAATTAACCACCAGCGCTAGCTAATGACTTCCCGTTGACAGTTCAGGGATTGAGTTGGACGTATAATTTAGAAGGAGGTGCGGTTTTTGTACGGAAAATGGTTGGGAGAAGCGTTGTTTATCGACCGCAGTGAGGCGTATCGAATTTGATTGAGATAGAAACAAAACATTAGCTGCATCGAGAGGATGTGGTGGCCACAAACGAAACAAAATGCGAAAAAAAATGTAAAAGATGAAAAGTCAATTCCATACCGGAGGCTACCCAGGCTCCCCTCAGGAACAAACTCGTGTGCGGCCGGATGTGCAATTGAATTTTGTGTCAACTTTAATTATTCAGGCTAAGCAAAGCGAATGCATAAATAATGCCTGCACCGTACCCGGTTGGATGTACGCGATTTATGAAAAGCCATTGGAGGTGCAGACAACGTGTTTCTGGGGGGGAGATGTGTCAATGCTTCGGTATGCGAATAAATGCGTTACGGAGCGGTGGTTGGAATTCCGCTTGTCCCATGCAAAGGATTTGACCGCTGCCGGACATAACCAAGGAATAAAGGAACTGTTCCTCACCGGAGGGAAAGGGTGTACGGGAACGCACAACATTCGTTTTGGCGTTTGGTTTTGATTTTCAGCATTATTGTTTAGAATTTATGCGTTATTCATTCATCGTCGGTTCCGGAGCGGTTCCATAGCCCGTGTGTGTCTGTGAATGTTTTGTGCGCATGTAAAGTAGCCTCCGGGCCGTGGTTCCTGTGTGCAAAATGTGTGGCGTTTATCAAACGCTTCTTGACAATGCGACAATTTATGCTGCAACTGAAAGTATGCAACAAAAAAAAACGTGTGTTTGTTGTTAGGTTTTGTGGACTCGGGCCCGGGGGTGGTGCAGTGGGGTGAGAGAGGAGAGAGAGAGGAAAAAAAGTTCCATATTCCCCCAATGAAGTATGTTAATTGAAAACGCATTAGAATTTAAAACAAAATACAAACAGGAAGAGGGGTGCGCGTGTAAATGATGTGGCCCCAGGATGTGGCTCGGAATCAGCCGCTTATTCAATGGAATGTTTAGTGATGAATGCATTATGATACATTACTCATTATCAATTATCTGTAATGTACCAAACTGTTAAAATATGAGCAATTCCAGTTGGCAAATCAGCGTCGACTGAAATTATTTTAAGTCACGGTGTGTGAGCATTAAATGAGTAATGCGGCAAATTTTGCATACCGAATTGCATACCTTTAGGCGCTTTTCTTCGACGCAACGCTATAAGTACTAGGATCAAAGACACAATTTGTATTTTTTTTTTATTGCGTTTAAAGTGTGTGATAGCCGAACACAAGTTTATAAAAAACAACAATATAAAAGTACAATATCATCCACTTTATTTTGGACCATCGCCACTGTGGAACCCATTTTCATTTCCTACCACCAGGCCTGCGTCCGTAGTATCGGTTGCCATTTCCTGAGTGTTGTGAGTCGAACACACTCTCAATCCGCCATAACTGATGAGACGTTGGTACCATTAGAACACCACGCGTCATCAGTATGTTGCCAAGGGCACAGCAATATTGTGAGGCCTACACAATTTTTAAAAAAAGCTGATGACCGACGATATTAAGTTCATCACGTTTTCCAAGGCATGTAGCGTGCGTGTGTTTGTTTGCTTTTATAATAGCCTTCGTGAGGATGGAAACCCATCACACGCACGTATCCAGAATAAAACGGAAGGATGACTGAAAGCGATGAAAAATGACTGCATGCAAATTGTGTACAACAAGGGGAGGGTTAAACGTTTCCCTTGGTCGGTTCAGTTTCGCCAAGGGTTTTTACATTCATCGTATTTTCGCATTACTTAGTCCTTATTCTTTACTATCTAAGTTGTGTTTAGAATGAAGGAAATAAGTATATGTTCAAAGGGAATTTTTATTTCCCAAGGTTTCAATTCACAATTATTTGAAATTCAAATATATAAAATGAAAGCAAATGTTCTCGAGCTCTTCAATTTCGATGTAAAATGGTGAAGATTAGCGACGAGTTGTTCTTTTTGCAGAAAAAAATGCATACAGCCAGGTGTGAATGCATCACTAGCTGACGTTGAACTAAAGAGGACTTAGCAGACGTTAAGAATTGCATCAACCCATATCCTTCGAGTTTCCATTACATCGTTCCCGGGGCCGGGTGACAATATACGAACGAGACATGCTGCTATCGTTCTTGCCGGAAACATTGCCACCTTCCATCATCGGGTTCATTCATGAACTGTACACCCTTATCTGTCTGGATTTCCTTTTCCTTTTTTTTGCTCCTTTCCCCAAAACGATTTCACCAGCATCAAAACCAATCTGAAACGAATGAGGAGAAAATGCGAAAATCGAGGGCTAAATGCCAACGACAGGTTTACCGTACGCGGACACCGAAGGTAGTGGAGCGTGACAAAGTCGGGAGCAGGAACGAAAAACCCTTCGATAGGTTCCAACCAGCTCCGGTGGTGGTGGTTTGATATTGACATATTTTGATAGATTGCGCACTAAACGCTTCATAATGAGGGTGAGCGTTTGGAGAAAAGGAATAAAGAAGCAAAGGAGAAAAAAGCCCTCGGTTGACAGTGTCAAAACAAACCAAACGTTCATGTGAAGCTCAGTATCGAACTACCAGATCCATCAGGGGGCCACACGTTGGTGGACACCCTTGGCAAAGGTGTGCTTCGATCATCATCATCATCACCAGCATCGGCAGCATCATTTACCTTCTGATTGAGGTGTCTGTTCGACCGGTAGGTAGGAAAATCAAGCGACAAAGTGAAACAAAGTGTAATAGAGTCACCATGATGGCTTTAGAAGGAGTACAAGTCGTCGAAGGTGAAGCGAACCCAACCCAACGCAAAAGCTTTTAATAAATGCGCCCTATGTGGGTAGGAAGGAAGCAGCATCTTTGATGGGTTGACCGCGAGAATGGGGCAATGTTGGTGAAATAATTGAAGGTGTAGCGTAAAATGGTGTTGCTCTCGTTGAAGTACCTGCAGCCGGTCGGGGCGGAATTGCGAAGCAAGACCTTCAATGATGACGGATTGCTTCGGATGATTTACGGTTGATTGCAGAAGATGCCAATCTGGGTTTGAAGATCGTGATAAAGATGATAAAGCTATTTGCCAAACGGTAGAACAATTTAGGATGCAAAAGTTATAAATTAAGGTACATTCCTTCAAAAATTCACGACAAAAGGTGTCCTTTGTAGAGGAAATAAGGAAAAATTGATCACTTTTCCCTTTTAACTATTTTAATTGGAATTAATTTCAATGCTTTTCGCACTTTTTTATACTAAAATAAATTTAGCAAAAAAGTAAAATATAGATTAATTCTTCTAATTCTAAAACAAATTTCAACGAAGAATCAATTTCACTCAACCTTGAGCACTCGGTTGCACTCTAATGGTGCACTCTGTCGAACGATCTTCAGACCTAACGCAAACCATTTCGGAGTAATCTTCGAATAAAGTTTCCAGACATCATCATGTTTTAATTATTCAAATCAGTGTAATTTTCTTTTTCTCCACGCCGGGTAAGAATGCTTCGCTCGCATGCCACAAGGTGGTGCAACGTCACACGAACGTCAACTGAGGGAAATGGACCACGAGCCACCGTAACCGAAACTGACTTTCCAAGTTCTCAAAGTTGGCAGAATTGGCATCGGATTTGACTCGAACTCGGGTGGATGGAGGTAGTACCGGGAAGGCACAGACAACAAGCCCTCGTTTGCTGTTGATGCTGCACCGTTGAAGCAACTGGTTCGAGTGAGAGCGAAGTCCGTTTGGTGAAGAATTTGTAGTTTATAATTTATTTCTACACCCCTCCCCGAAAATGGATGCCTTTTCAGGGTTGTACACTCACTGTCATTTCGAACTTTGAATGATGGCCGATCAAGCAGGTTGATGGTTTGGTTGCCGTCCTAAGTTCACCGAGGGCCAGGTTCTTTGTCTTTTTGCGATGAGTACGGTGTCAATTTTTGGTGTTTGTACGATGCATCAGCGTCAGGATAAGAAAGCAGAAAGCAGAATTGCATATCACCAGTTCGGTGGGATTTGACTTGAAGACGGTCTCACGCTTCATGGAGAGTGTCGTCAAAGTTTATGTGGCATTTTACAATGCGATTCAAAGGTTTTGTAGTGACTCACTTTCTGCCAACTTTATTCGCTAACTACAGTCAATTCTGTGGACTGTTGCCGAATTTTTAGAAAAGTTTTCGCTGTCGGTGGATAATTTTAAATTTGAAATTTTCTGACTTGAAATTTTGCTTAAATATTCAACTGTAAAAGTTTATTTTTGAAATGCAAATTTGGATCTTTTAAATGAATATAACGCATCAGAACAGGAGATCCAGTCTTTCAAGTAATTTTCGAGTAATTCTGTTGTTCGAGTTTCTTGTCCAAATCATGAGAAATAGTACAAATAGAAAAAAATACTTTAGTAACAGTTGATGTCTTACATCCTTTTATACGAACGAATCTATTCATTTTATGTACCTTGAGTAAATTTTGCTCTTCCTTTGATTAGACAATCAAATGAAGCAAACATCACTCTTTCAAGTGATAGAGCTTTACATTAATACGTTGATTTTACCCATGTTAAAGATGTTGTAAAGTTACCAACAACTGCTGTACAGCGGAACAGCCTGTCAGTGTCGCCGAGTTCGTGCAAACGCCGTGGCACTATCAAAACGTAGAATGTTGTAAGTCGCGAGAAAACCTTCCAAAAACTTCGTTTGTTGCACAACCGGTACAGAACAAAGAAATTCCCACTAATCGTGGGACGCGGTTGCATCAGACTCGTCGTATGCTGAAATGAGACTGAAATGGAAGAGTTGACGCACCCGAAGCAATGTAACCAGGGGTGATGTGCAAGCAACAGCAAATCATTGTGCAAAAACTTCTTGATATCTTTCCTTCCGAAATGAAACACATGTCAAGGTTTCAATTAGGGGATTTATTCTAGTCATATATGTTTACGGTCCCCCGCTGGTGTTTTTACGTCTTGGGTGTGTGAGGTTCTTATACTGTTGCTAGCTGTTGGAAGAGAGCTCGTACGGTTGACGGGTGTATGCACTTGAATTAGGAAACGGATGGGGTGGATGGGTGGATGGGAAAACTTAAACTTTTGAAAGCATACTGGCTGGCACGAGGATGTGTCACGGCAGTGACACGATAGTAAGGATTTCATTTCGGAGCTTTGCTTTGAAGACATCTTGGGGGGCGGGGGGTTTCCGGAAGAGGCGAAAAAGGTAATGGGGGAAAGCGTGGTAAGCGTGTGTAACAACGGAGTTACAAGGTCTCATAAGCTTTCGGTTTTTGGGTTAGTTTACAACGGGTGCTTCGGTTGAACTCCCTGACTACCCTGAGCACACACCCCCGTCATTGACGCTAGAGCTGTGACGGGAAAATCCAAAAGAAAGTCTCACCACCGAGGCATCATTTTCCCTAGCAGCACACAAGGTAGGTAGCATATTGCCGATGAGCTGCAAAAATTTCCTTCCCAAACCACTGCTGCTTCTACGGGAACGAATGACAAGAACATCCTAATGTGTGTTTGTGAAGAACTGTAGTAGAATTTCATTGTTTCCGCTTGCAAGCTTAAGACGGGGGGAAAAAGCGAACCGACCAAACCAAAAAAAAAGGGAAAGTGTACCTTTGTCACCAGATATGCGCAACGGGTTGTTCATTGAAAGGGAAAAAGATGGGTGCTGGCAATAGTTTTTACTGGCGCCTAGATTTGTGGATGAAACAAATGACGGATTTTAATCTTTCATAAGCATAATTAATTTAAATCTGGTGTAATGATTTACCCAACGTCACTCAAACAGGAATCCGGATTCCCACATGGGGGATGTGGTGTTCCGTGTATGGGGAGGCGAGGGATAGTGTGACATATGGGTAAGATAGGTAAATGGTTCAGTACCTCGAGAGAAAAGGGGTGAAACAGATGGGTAAAGTTTTTGTACGGTTAATCTTCACTGAGAGACGGGGATGTATACAAGAATGGTTTAAGAATACTTTTGTTTGAAAGTTTTTTTTATGTGTTACAATTTATTAAGTTTGTCTTCGTGTGTGTGTTGAACACACTGAAGAAGGTGTAGTGATGGGCAAAATGCTGTTTAGGTCGGAGTAGATTACAGAGCGCTCCAAATTTTCCGGAATCGATTCTGGATGGTAGGTTCGGTATTGAATCGCGGAATCGGATCTGAGATCCATTCCGAAACTAGAAACGATTCGAAAATTGGAATCGGAATCAGAACCGATTCCGAAAACGCAATCGAAATTAGAACCGATACTGAAAATGAATTACTCGAATTGTGTTACGAATTATTTTCTCTATACTAGTTTATGAAAATAATTTTTAGGATTCATGAAAAACAAAATAAAGAAACAAATAGTTACAAAATTTTTGTTTAAAATGCTGCAAAAAATACTTAACTTTAAATTGTATTATTTTATTATTAAAAAAAGCGCAAGTTCCTCTAGTTCGACAGTAGCAAAAGCTGCGTCGGTGTGTAGCTACAAACGAAAAGCACACACGTAATTGCATTTGTATAAAGTTTTTGCACCAGTGCAGGACCTTCCACGATAAAGCCATATTCAACAGCGTTTATCTCACGTTCGCAACGAACCCAAAAACAACCAAGCGTCTGTAGAACGTCGTCATCGTCGCTGCTTGTTGTCGTTAACGACTACGGGTTTATGGTTTTGACTTTATTTACAATACAACCGAGAAAAGAAAACAAACAACATGGAAATGAAACGAAGTAAAAATCTGCATCACCCACAAGTGGTACCGCCCAGTAGGGGAAACGTGGCAAAACATTGAAAACCAAAAAAAAAAAAAATATGCACCTCAACTCGTTTTACATGTTCGATAGGAAAAATGTGACGCACCCGCGAAACCTTGCCCACCGTACGGAACCGCATCGTTATTCAACCGACGCGACCGTGACGACGACGATGACGGTCGGTAAAGGATTCTAGTCCGCCGTAACGACAGGACGCAAGGAGCAGAATCGGAAAGCAGAAACGCAGCAGACAGCCGCATGCAACAACAGATACATAAATCCTGCCTTTCCCCCCTGGTTTTCGCATAATTTAAGAAGGAATATGGAAAAAGGGTTTGAAAGTGGAAAAAAAAACTCTTGCCAACACAAATAAGCTTACCAGCACACAGATACACACACACATAGGAAAACGCACCAGCGGTAAGACCTTTAGTTTTGGGATTTGGCTGGTGGAAAGTCACACATGTACCGTGGGCCACCGCAAAATGGGCACGCGTACGCAATCCCGTTTTCGAGCGGATGGTGGACCAGGCCGGTGCACGGGGTGCACGTGTTTAAATGCAGTTAAGTAGGTATTATGCAGATTTGCATCATCGCCCGTGCGCGGTATCGAAACCAAAAAAAACACCAAACATTGTGCATTATGTTTATTTCCTCACTCTGGCACGCTCTGAGGGGGGGGTTTTGTTTTTTTGGTGGTTGGTGGTACCTTTGGTTGTTATTCTCAGCAACCGTTCCGACCGATCGTACAGGAAGGATAATGGGTTCGGGCTATATTGGGGGAGTAGACTATCGGATAGCATTCTGTGGTTAAGGATCGTAAAGAATATAAACCTGAAAAATGTGAAATTTGAGCATTCACACAAAATATAATCTTCGTGGAAAAAATCAAATCTCACGAATTATTTTAGGTAATAAAAATTAGGATTTATGGGTCATAAAGGCCAATTCTTTTGTACATGTTCGAAGTTATCGTTCTACTGATTAGGTTCAGTAGTTCCGACCCGAACTCGCTGCACCCACGAGTCGGAGTCACATATGGTAGTCGTTTGCACCTGCTGGAACTACTGAACCTACTTCGAACCAAGTCTGACCCGAACTCGTTGCACCCACGTGTCGGAGTCGCTTATGGTAGCTTGCACCTATAGGAATCGTTGCACCTACTGAACCTACTGAACCTACTTTGACCCGAATCTGATCCGAACTCGCTGTACCCATGGCTCGGTATCGTTTATGGTAGTCGCTTGCACCTACCAAAATCGTTGCACCTACTGAACCTACTAGAACTTACGGTTCGACCCGAACCGGTTCGGGTCGCTTATGGATGGTTCCGATCCGGTAGGTTCGGGTCGATCGGCCCATCGCTAATTTGTAAGAGTTTAAGCTTCTTCACACGATGCGCGACTGAATCTTATGCAATCGACATCCTCCAAACATGATTGGATTTAAACCGTAATCTTGGGCATAAGTTTATCTCCTGATGCTATCGAAAAAATTGAAATCTTTCGTTTGATTCTCGGAAAAAATATTTCCACGACCAGGACTTTGAGGCTCCTGCAAAATTTCGACAAATACTCGATATTCAACAGCAGAACGGTCTTATAAGTACGCCAACTTGCGTTTAAGTATGATCTATTACGAAGTTATTAAGGTGAAACAAAAAAAAATAATAAACTGGATTATTGTTTCTCACTAACATGTTCTTAACATGTAAATAAAGAACCGATTGTGACAGAACTCCATTGCATCAATGCACCTTAGAACTGGTATAAACGACACTAAGTGTATGAATTCAAATTCCTAGCCAAAATTGATGGCCTTTTAAAACGCGTGTTACCATTTCCACTTCGTTCTACTGTATCCCAAAAAGCAGGAGAAAAGTAAAAATGGTGCAAAAATAATTTTTGGCGAAATTCAACCCAACCAAACGGTGGAGGCTACAGCTTAACGTGGCCTTCCGTCTGCCGCAAGGAACTGGTCACTAAGGCAGCAAACTGCAGGCAAATAAATTGCACTTCCTATGCTGCACTTCCTGTGCAGTCCGGTTTTCGTGGGCGGCACCACGAGGGGTTTTTGCCGGGTTTTGTTGCCCTGCCGCCCATCAAGATGCGGAAAAATGTAACAAAATAAAAGTAAAAGCAACCGAAAGAAGTTGGCGGGCAGAACGCAAAACTATCGCACAACCGTTTGCAACCACCGGGGCTGGTGCCTGTGCGCGTGATGCACTTTAGGGGCCGTGCATTGTTCAGGTTTCCTGCCTATGGCTTTGCAAAAACAAAATGTACGCTTCCTGCTTACGCCCACCGTTTTACTATCCATGGTGCACGGGACAGACCGAGGGCGACGTGTTTTGTCAATAAACGGACCAACCCCCCTATTGCATTGCGCATTACCGGGTTTTTGGGGGGTTGGGGGGGGGGGGGGGGAGAAAACGGTAGCCAACGGTTAAGGATTGGATTTTTGGCCTACGATGCCATCGATATCCTTCAGGTGCAAGGTGCATTTCTTGCGGAGCGTATAAGTGGAAACGATCCGTTTGGTGCATTGTTTCACCTACTTCCGGCTTTACTGCTACCAACTTTGAACAGTGTTTGTTCGTTGTGTGTTGCTGTTTAGTTCGGTGAAGAAAATAATTTTAAATGAAATAATAAATTCTAGTGTTGTGTCAATTGAATCTTTTGAAAAGACTCATTCATACGAATCTCCAGAAAAGAGTCATTCAAATCTTGCTCCGACTCCCAAAATTTTAATCAATTTTAATAAATTCAAATGAATCCTCAAAGATTCGTGAATCATTAACGATTCGCTGCCAACAAACTTAAGTCTAAAAGAAATGCATTTATTCCAGAAGAACTATCCCGAAACTCAAAGGATTTATAATTCACTGGGGATTCACGAATATTCATAATAAAGATTCAGAATCATTCATTTCAGTTTAAAGATTCGTTCAGATTGATGAATCTGAAACAGATTCATCCAACAGAAGTAAATTCTGTTCATATGAACAAGATGTTTGTGGTGAGTTGTCTTAGAATAACGTCTCAATATGTCTTATAATTCCTAACAAACTAAATTTTCCTTAGAAAAAAATTTTGTTAGTACTCACACACATGTAAGACTTCATGTGAATACAATTGGTTACCCACTGTAGCAGTCACCGGGTTCATTTCACGTGAGCCGTTTAATAAACAGGTGTACGGTGTTAGCTTCCATGGCAAAGCACGGCCAGTTTCATTTCTCATAACCATCGCCACCCCAGGTGTATTCAGGATATTTTGTCTCCATCGCACCACCAACACCCGTACACCAATCCCAACCAACCCGATTCTTCAGTTCTTCGCTTGATACACTCAATGACTTTTTTTCGGGAGGTTCTGTTTCCGTTTCGGTGCAATTTGATCGTAATTAAGATCATCGTTTCCTATCGAGCCCGATAGTCAACAAACACGTCATGGCGCCCTGACGCAAGCGACCTAATGCGAGTATGATGTGTCACGGCCCTGTTCCCTATCCTCGGTCTGTGAAAAATACACAGGGGTTGTAAACAGAAAGCAAAAAAACAACGAACAGGCTACGGTAAATGCTCAGCAACAAACATCCAACGCAACGGTGGGCTCTATGCCAACAGGCGGCGTGACAATTCTGGTTACCTATTTTGCCAACTGGCTGCAACAGTCGTCCCAATTCCCAAGGAGGGGGTTTTGTCAGGCGTTCCGTTTCTGATGTTGTTTTCGCCGTTTTTTTTTTGGTTCCGGCCTTCCGTTAAAATGGAGTTTATAATGCTTTAATATCAATTTTTCCACCTTACCACCGGCCGAAACGCATCACGCGTCCACCCCCCGCCCCAAAAAATGCTCCGTAATCAAAATGCATTATAAAGCTTCATTCATTTTCCCAACGGTGTTGACCTATACGTGTTCAAATTTTGGGTTTTGGATCGCTTCGTCTGGCAGTTTGGTAAAGCCTGTTAGTCACCCCGCCGGTCACTCGCCTAAATCGGTCTTCCGGTGCGACCCTTGTTGATGCAACAAAAACAACGTAACGATCTAAGAACGTGTGACGCTACAGAATGGAATGTGCGTGATAGGGCACAAAACGCTAAACGCGCAAACAGGGAAGGGGGTATGAAATTGATCGCAAATTGATCAGGTTGCTATTGGTGACGGTCGTGCATTGGTTGGCGTTTTTTTTGGCCCTTTAAAGAACCGTAGAAAATTATTCCCAAAGTGTTTACTAAAATCGCATTGAAGGGTTTTTACTGAAAGCGAACCGTGTAGGTCCGTCAGCTGCAGCCGATTCGTGCCACTAATGTTTAGCCATTGGTAGAAATTGTTTATTTTTAATTATTCACTCTCGATGCAAACAAATTTCCGACGGAACCTATTACCATTCCAGAGGGATAAAACGCGCAACAAATCGTCGCACACGATACGTTCGATAGGATACGCAGGAGGAGGAAAAGTTTTGCTGGAAAAACATATCCAATCGAACCGGATGCTACTTTTGAGGCTAAAGGCTAGAGAAAATTCATGAACTCTCAACGAGATTCTTTGATAACTGTTAATGGGGTAAGATTCGGAGGGTTGTTGTTTTAAGGACAATAAAAAATAAGAGTTGAGAGTTCATTGAGAAGACAAATAATAATAAACCCTGTTTTTTTGTTGATTCACAAAATGATCAAAAATGGAAATTCATAGTATTGAACCGAACACCACAAAACTAGATCTTTCAAACACTCGTGCTAGAAATACTCAAACAATGAAGTCCAATTCTTGTTCTTCTTTCTTAGCCTGCTCATGGTCGACCACGTCCCGAAGACATGGCCAGGTCTCCAATCCGTTTGCAGGAAACTCAGTCTAAGGCTGCAGTCCTCCATCCACAACTGCATCTGATCTCCGTCAGGTTCGACTCCACCTGATCCAGTCAACGAGCTCTCTGTGCTCCTCTACGTCTCGTGCGTCAAATGGGTCGCTGACGAGTATCTTCTTGGTGGGCCATGAGTCCGACATCCTCATCACGTGTGCCAGCCATCGTATTGACAACTTCAGGCTTTGACAACTCGAGGTTCATTTGCCTTCTCCTATAGAGAGCACCGGCCGTTCAAAAATAGCGAGTGCATTGACGATCACAGGAGTTTGTGGAGCCCGTAGTAGGCACGATTTCCCTGAACAATGCGCTTTCGGATTTCGCTGCTCATGTTGTTGTCCGAAGTTACGTTCATACCAAGGTAGCAGAAATCCTCTACCACCTCAAGATCGTTGCTGTCAACTGGTCAACCGCAAATGTACATCCGATGTTTTCGAAGTCATCCACGAAGACCCCGGTGAAATTGAAATAAGCACAATCAAAAGATATTAATGTACTTCAACGATTCAAGTACAATTCAAAGAAGTTAATGTACTTACAGCTTGAAGTTTTACCTGGTAAGTTTCACCAGAACACTAATCATTACTTTATTGTACAGAAAATAACATTTTAGAATCCAAAAAGCCCTTTCCCCAACATGTACTGGTTTCGTTTCATTGGTTTCGGGTATTAGATTCGTGGGATTAGAATTGTCTTAAGGTGGTACGAACTACGGAAGCCCTTGAACATTCAAGCCGCACTCTACAGTTCCGTTTCCAGGCCGACGATCCATTTGAAAAGGGAACAGACGAAACAAGGAGTCAATAATGAAGGTTACCAGTATGTGTGTGACACATGTTCAAAATATCATTTTGATAAGGAAATGATGACCCCAGGTGCTATCGAGTGTTTTGTCTTGGGGGTGGGACACGGAGCATGGAAACATTCGGTCAGCATGAACCGAAACAATGAGCACGTTATGTGATATTTAGGGATTGGAACGCTAAGGAAGCCAAGTTGAATGCTTTCGGAGTGAAAATATTTGGTACGGGGGGAAAAGAAGCATTGAAAAAAAAACTCTCCAAAAAGGAACTAATCCCAATCGGAGCCGGCAGAAAAGGACATCCAAACGTATCGGATGTGTTAGAGATGGGCGTGCTGTTGCTTCCAAGTGGGTTGATTTCCGGAAACATGTCCCCAGCTCGGAGTGGTTTTGCCGTAATAAATGGTAACCCGCAGGTTTCGTCACGTGGGAAGCAGGCTGGACAGGAAGGAAGCCGGATTCGAACGTTCTTCCCGGTTCGCCGGGTGGAGGTACAAGGAAGTCACAAGTGCATTCTTCCGCCTATTTGGTTCCCAAAAAACCTGGAATTGGGAGCACGTACAATCGACACTCTGCCGGATGGTATTAATTACAAAATTTCAAGTGTAATTTAATAAACTTACCCCAAACCGTTCATGGTTCCGATACTTTTTATTGAGTCGGACATAGCCTGCGGGAAGGTGAAAAAAAACCCGATCGGAAGGAAGTGATGTGTGTTCAAGGAATAAAAATTGCATTGTACGTTTCTGCTTCCGTTTTAATAAACACTGAGCTAGAAAAGTGGCAAGAAGCACGTTTTTGATTTACCAGTGAGCACTGATTAACATGTGGAGAGTTATTAATTGTGTAATCGGATATGATACATCCTGTTTTGCACCATACTAAATCATCGTTAGTTGCACATTTTATCGTACAGAGAAGCAAAAAATATATAATATTTTCATACGCTTCAATTTTTAATATATAAAAAGATGTTTAAAGCTTCATTAAAGCTAATATTTTAAATTCTTTTTTTAATACCTGTTCAATGAAAACCGAACAGTAAAAAACATAAAACTATAGCTCGTGCCAAAAATGGTAATCGATATCATCAGCTTTTTTATGTATCTGCTGGATTCGCCTTCACCGCATGGATGATCGTTGTATCGTAGGATCGATATCTTTCTTCCTGTCCTGTCGAAGAAGCTTCCGATTTCTCTATTTCTCTCTACACATCCCTTATTCGCTTTTGCTTCATTCATAAGCGAAGATAACTACTTGAAGACCCGTAGAGTCTTTTGTTTCCACTCAACCACCCGACAAATGACAGTTTTGAAAAGGTTTCTTATGGTGTAGTTTGGTTCGTGTTTTTTCCTCCCTCCGGGCACCTTTCTTGTCAGCAAAAGGGGTTTCATTTAAAGATGAGAGAGTCGGGTGTTTCGATAAGTTTCTTGTATGCCGGCAAACTATGCGGTTAACAAAACCGATGCGTTAAAGCCACCGGCCAGCTAGAGCCGCACCATGACTAGCCGAAATTTTTGGTGACATTTGGAAAGGTTTGCGCGTCAATGACTTCGACAGCATCTATCAATTAACGGCGTGAGTCAAAGTTTCGCAATTACTTTCCATCCGCATCCATCATTATCGTCGCCGGTTCAGTTCGGAGCTTTGGACCAAGCGTTTGGATGCTTTTAGCGATCAATCGATCGTTCGATTCGTGTCACTTTAGTTCCGGCCACGATGCTTTCGGGACTTTCACTGCAACTGGCAGTAGTGCTTGCACTAGTTTAACCGCGCATCGTGGAAGGGAACCCTTTTGGAAAAAAACTTTAAAATCGAATCAAATTTCATCGTATAAAGCGTGCAGCTAAAGTACGCTAGAGCAGCTTCTGTAGCTTGTGAGAAACACTTTCCATAGTGCAAAAAGTGTTAGAACACAGTTTTGCTAAAAGCAAAAAGTGGTTGCAATCGAAAAAAAAAGAAAGAACGCTTAACATATTTCTCCTGATCGATGGAGTAGTGAACGAAGTAGGAAATCCATAGTTACGGGACAAAAAAAAAATGACGAGTAAATCCGGCAACAGACTACGGCAACTTTGAATATAATTAATGACTAAACTCCATTACGCAGCTAAATCATAGCGGAAGATGGCCCGAACGTACTAAGACGCTGATGACGATGGCGATGATGATGACGGCGCCAATCCGGAGAACTTCATCCCTTTCCCCCCACCATGCAGCAGAGTGGGCACTTAAGCCCTTTTGAGGCTGGCATTGACTTGGTGGCTAAAATATGAAAGAGATGTTTTCTTTTTGTACCAAGAATAGTGACTTTTCTTAGAATGGCTTGAGGATATTGTTCATTTTAAGGAATATATTGGGTTTTATATGTTTCGTGAAAACATAGGCGAAAATATGATGGAAAATTGTTTATAATTTTCGATATATTAGTTTCAGAAGGCATGGTCGAAATTCTAATTCTTGAATCTATTCTTCAAGAATTCTTTCCCACACTTCTTGGACACTTCTTGGATTCTCCAATAATATTCCTTCCGCCTACATGACCCACTTCACTTTCCACTGGGTCACCCTCGTTCTCAGGATGCTCAACCTGTCAACTTTCACCAGCAGTATGACAGCAGTTTTCGGGGTGGGAGATTTATTTGCGAAAAGCCACACGGCAACACAATAGAAGCTTTTACCTCGTCTCGTTTGCCTTCAGTATGTGGCAGTTAGGTGCGTAATTTTCAAACCATTTCACCAATTTCGGACGAAGACAATAATGTCGTTCGGCGGCCACATTGTTGTCGGTGGCGGGTTTAAGGAGGTATGAAGATGGTTATTATTGTTAGGGGGAAATTGTAAAACCCCAGCATTCCTTTAGCAATTTGACAAAGAAAGTTGCAAGTTGTAATGCGCGACCTTCGAGTTCGTCAAGTCATATTTGTCAATAGACGTTGATCATGCGAGTGGGTTGTTGATGGGGATGAATGTAAATTCGGACGAATGAAGACTTTGTAATGATTGAAAGCAAGTGTTATGCATTAGAATAGTGTATTTTCTTTGTAATAGAAGCGTTAGCCAATGAAAAAAACATTTGATCTTAACTTAATGAATTGGGAGGTAATAAAAGGGATTGGATACATGGAAAGACTTTTAAGTGACGAAAGCCCTTCTCGAATAATGATAGTTTAAACGGGACTGAATTTGATTAATAATGTTATGTGATTGATACTCATGCAAAAAGAAAATTGGTTTAATTTGCTTTCAAGAATGTGTTGGAAACAAATCAAGTTAAAAAAATTTCGATTGCTTGAGGTAATTTATATATTTCCATACTTCAGAATTCTCAAGGATTCTCAATAATTAGAATAAAATTGTCTTAAATAAATACAATAAACCCATTATCTGTTTTCCAAAGTATTTCACAAATTCACTCATTATGCGGGAGTTTGATTTTACTTTTAAAAACCACGCAAATTCCTCTCCTTTCTTCAGCTATTGGTCATTCTTTTACTCAACATTCCGCTCCATCTTTCATCCATAGCTTTCCCAGCAAAAGATTTATTGCTCTATTCATTAACCCCCGGCACGCACCGGTCCAGACTCCCTTCTTGGCACGGTAACAAACCGAACGCCCCGAGGTTTATTAACGTGTCATCAATAATCTTTCCTCGCGGTGGGCCAGCAGCAACTCAAGGGACACTGTACGGCACACCGCTGTCACATTAAAGTAAAACAAATTGACAAACTTAAAAGCGAAGAAGCTGTCACCTTCCTTTTTTTTGCGCAAAACCGGCGTTCAAGTACCTTGTCTGTAGAACGTGCACGAAAAGATTTTTATCTACCTTCTAGCGCGAAGGTGTGCAGGATGTGCAGGATAATTAAAATTAATTATCAACAGAGACTGCAGAGACGCGTGAAGACTTGGCTGACTTCCTGCGGTGTGTACGGTGTGCAGTTGTTGTGCAAAAGTACGCGCCTTGAAGGGCACGATTCGATAGGAAGCGAAAGTAAAGAACCGATGTGTCGTCACCATTATTACACAGCGAAGGGATGGGGTGACGTTGCGTTTAACCTCCGAAGATTCAAGCAGACACAGGGACGCAATTGACCATGGGCACGTGTGGTGTTTTGTTTTCCTGTTTTGAAGTTAAGTACTGGCACACGTGCCGGGTTCTCCGTTTTCTTCCACCGCCTGAGAAGAGAATATCCCACTGTCGTACTAATTATCCTTCCGTCCTCGTGTGTGCTCTGTGGCAGAACTTAGGGGGGTAGTGCAGCGAATGCGTGAGGGTGAGTGTTTTCTTTAGCACGTTTCTCAACCCCATTGGATTTTTTTCGGTGTATCATTAACTCGGGCGTCTGATAGTAATGGAGATCATTTTTCATGCATGCAAAACCAAATCTCATCGACATCGTAAAGGGGACGTGGGACGTACGCGCTTGAGCGGTGGTTTTAGGGTTCATTTGTTGATCTGATTCGAAGTGTGCTTATCTTGAGGTTTTTTTTGGGGTAGAAACGAAACGTACGCACGCAGAAGTCATGTGGCAGAGGTTTATGTAATAGTCGTGACGTATGAGAAAGCGGAGGGCAAAGCAATTGATCCTAATCACGTTCATTGTGCTTAAGGAAAAATATTCTAAAATGTTTATGTAAAAGTTAAGTAAACTAAAATTTCTTTTCTCTTTATCCCAGTTATGTCCTTTCAAAAGGATTCTTTCTATTTTTGTTATTACTTTTTAAGTTTCTCAAATTCTCCAGCAAACACGATAAACCACAGCGACTGTTCAACTCAACAGTTACTGTCCCTTCCAAGCTTCCAAGACCGGAAGTAAAAAATGGCGTGCCACTTTTGCCGATTGTTTCTTCACTTCCTTTCTCATCTCTAGCAACACTTTCTCAGGCAGAAGCGTTCGAGGGCCGCCTTGTATGGATGTGGTTTTAAACATTCGCTCCCACGCCCCATTCCATTCATACTGGCATCGATGACGCAAGCATAATCGGACGGAACGAAATATGCCCATTAAATACATACACCAACAGTCGCCCGCCAGGATGATGGGCGTAAGAACGCAGAATTCTCCCCCAAAGCGTTTTTGTGATTGTTGTTTCGGCTGCTTTTATTGTTGTATTTTTTTAAAACACATCTCACAACTGAATAAATGGAATGGATTTTTTTTTCATACACTGAGTGCGAATTGTCGTGTTCGATGGCAGATTGCTTCTAACGCTTACTTCTCCGTCCGAATGGGACAAACACTAATGAAGGCACAGAACCGGCCTGTTTTCCCGGATTCGGGGTGAGCTAATTTGATTCCCACACTCGGCAGCACGCACTGTCACTTGCAATGACAATTTCAGTTCACTAATCAGTTAACATTAATCAGGGCGAAAGGCGAACGGTCTGGCGTTGTACCGCATCGGAGCATTGCAAATCGTATTCCCCGTAGGGATAAGGGATCGTCTAACTATTACGTAACGCGCACGGAAGGGGTGGAAAAAGAAAAAAAAGGAGTCGGCCCGGTGGTGTATGTGATAAATGGCGCTAGTTCCGCACGACAAGACAGGATATTAAATCCCAGCCGGACCGTCCCACCATAGGAAATAGTGATGGGTAATTCATCAATTGTCGGAGTAATCCGTCTGTGGTTTTAAAAGCCATTTAAGAGATTATACAAACAGTTAAACTTACTGAGCCCGGCCACTAACGAAGTGTTAAAATTGGAGATTTCTCCAGAGTGAACTGATGCTTCACCGAAGTCAACTCCGGAATCATTCGAGGTCAACTCCGGATTACTCCGGAGTAAAATTTGAAAAAATCCAAAGAAATTCAAACTCCGGAGGATTTCTCCTGAAGTTGAATCCGGTTTTTATACGTCAGAGTCGGAGTGGTTTCATCCGAGAATACCCACCATTATTAGAAAGGATTGACTATCCGGCTACGTAAAAATTAGTCTTAATACAGCCTGGCCATTCTTAAAAAGCAACAAAAAAGGTATAAGAATAAAGAAAAACTAAATAACTCTGAACTAGTTTGCAAGAGTTTGAAAGCGATTGCCCTTGTAGAAGGCGTTTCGGTGTCCTAGTTCCTCGAATTATTTCTCGTTTGTCCTGCTTCACATGTGATATTTAAACTATTAAGTAAATAATAGAGGGGGGATCCTACTAGCTGTTTCATAGGAAAAGAAGGGGGTGAAAAATTAACAATTTTTGCATTACGTAATTTTTGAATCATCCCAAAAACGTTTGTCGGAGCAAAATAAGCCGTACCGCACACGGTACGGGCAGAGGCAGACAGACAGTGTGGTGGTTGATGAGCTGGACAGATTTGACAGTATATTTCCCCTTGATTACTTGTTGTGTGTCTCTTCTGGATTTTTTTTATGTAAGGATGCGTCCTCCTGTTGCAAACGGGATTTATTCTACGACCGTGAGGAATACGAAGGGAATTTTTGGATACGCAGATATATAAAGTAGATAACGGAATGGGATTTTATTTTAATTTTTAAACATAGTATTTTGGGAATTAAAAATATCAGAATGATAGTCGGTGATCCTTTTAATTGATTATCAGCTGTATAATAGTTTAGCATGGAAACCTTCAATACGCTGGTCACGTCATGCGAATAATACCGGTTGATCAAGCACATTGATGGCTGTTAGTTTGTTTAAAGATATGGTAGAAATGTGGTAGGATTACTTAGCCGCGCTAAAGTTACTCAATGACAGTAATACTACCTTCAGAAGCGTCAGGATAGATCCACAGTAACTATAAACCATAAAAAGACATCATCTTTACAAAAAAAAAAAAGATTTTCGCTTCATTTCTCCAAAACCCTTCTTACAAAACATACCTGCAAATATGTACGATTTATGCTTTTCTGCTGCATTTGCTAAATGAAAACATAAAAAACGCCACATTGCAGCATTATATACACTAGGTAAAGAAGGCAAAAAAACAGATTCTCGTATCGAGACATCATGCAACAAATGCATCCCGCACAATGTAATCAATGTAATAGGATACGGCCACCCGGTACCGTCCGGTACCACGTTCCACCCCCAAAAAACCAATGCTACCGTCCTTGTATAACGTTGCGGGAACTGATTGCCGGAAATCCGTCGTTTCTTCGTTCCGTTTGCTAGCCGTCATGATGTGGTCCATCCACCTCTTCGTTGCCCTTTTTAGTGAGGAGTGTATCCCATCGGTTGAATATTTCTTCACCGATAAACTACTGCCGCCTGCCTGCTGCAGTAGGTTGAAGGCCTTTCGGTTTCGGTCGATGGTTATTTCCGACACGGGATCTTGTCTCCCGTCCGACGTTGCTATCGTTTGCTGGGGATTCCCAATCCGATATCCGGTAATAGCTCCAGTCTGTGCCCGGTGCATGCTGCACACAATCTTTTCCCTGGGCATAGCAGCTGTGGAACGATTCGTTGCCGATTCGAAATGGGGCAACAGCAGTAGCAGGAAAAAAGAACGCACAGCAATGATATAAAGCTGCTGCGAGTGAGGAAGAGGAATTGGCGATGGCAAAAAAAAGATCCATACACATTCTTAGCAGAGGAATTGAACTCTCGCTTCCGTATCCGTGTTGAAAGGTATGGGTGGTGACCGAGTCCGGAAGGGAGACAAAAATGCAAGCATGCATTGCGCACATTGCACATTCCGAATAATGATATTATCGATATATTGGTTTCAATTTCTTATCCTTCTACGGTGTGCTTCTTGTTCTTTATCGGCATGACTCGCTTGGTCGATCTTCTGTTTTTTCTTTGGTTCTAACTCTCTTTAAGAAGACTTCTTACCTACGGTAGACTGTTTCTTCTCGTCGAACTTCCCTGTGTCCTTGTCGGGGATAATCGTGACGTTGGTTTGTGTTGCTTCTTCCTTTCGGATTGCTGATTGATTGGCATTCATAATAGAGTATTGTAATTGGATTTTTTTGCGTTGCATTTCATGGTTTGCCTTCGGTTTCGTCTGGTGGTCGAAAGCGTTCATTTCTCTTCCTTCGCTGGATGTTAGCGTAGACGATGCAGTGCATCCCGTCTGGACAAGATGTGTGGATGCAAAATCCTGAAACCGAGCATCATCACCACCACCGATCGTCAGCAGGTGGTCGAATGCGCTTAACACTCCGTTACGGAGGATCTGTGAATTTCTTGTTCGGTAGCGGAAGGTTATATGCGTTACCTTGGCCCATATTTGAGTAACAGATGGTTGCAGATTAAACGAGTGTTGGAATTCTTTGCTTTTGGAAGTTTTAAAGGCGATTTTAATTTTTTGGTAATTTACATTTGGTCTATTTGTTTTGCTCTACCAAGATCTTTCTTTAAACAAATATTGATTATTAAATTTGTTATTTTTCGACAAAAATTTCCAAAAAACATCCTTTCAAGAGGTTAAAATACTGTGCATTGTTACAATTGCTCTTCATTATTAAAACGCATTGCAAATCCAAGCAGATGCAAGCGAACTTCACTTGGAAGTGGAAACCTTACCGCTACATGGTTATCCTTTTTTTCTCTCTCTATCCATCCAGCACCCATGGACAGATAAACGAGATTAATGATGTCGGGTCGAGCAGAAGTTTTGCATTAAAATAATTTATAGTGGCTGGAGTCGTCGCTTCCCGGTACTCGAATGTTGTTTGTACGCAGTTGATTTTTAAAGGTTTCCGATGGTTGGAGCATCCTCGGGAACACGGCAAGAGAGACAGAGCAGATCGTGCAGTAAAAGCAAGTGCGAATAAATCCATCCGGGGAGTTTCCACAACTGAGCGAAAAGTACCGCAAGGGCCGAAGGTAGGATCGGAAATGAAAATTAACGAGCATGATCCGCTACGATGGAGTTTCCCGGGGAGTTTATCCGTTCCCGGGGTAAATAACTCATTGACTTTTGCGCTCACCGAATGGGTGTTGGATTTATGAAGATCATTTAGTGCTGAAAAGCGATGAGTGCAGATGCTTAAGGAGTGAGTGTTTTTTTGGGAAAACAAAAACAGTTGCATGCACTGTCTCGTACCGATTATTGTTCAATTGGAAGGAAAGTGAAGTATGATTTAAAAACACAAACATGAGTTTATGCCATATTACTAGTTGTTAAAGGAAATTTAATTTACCATATGGAGGTTTTTTTTCTCTTCTATTTTTCATGATGATTCCTGAGGGAAATAACGTTAAAGTACACTCGATCATGTATAGCTAGCGATGCTTCACTGTGCAAGGAATTCCCGCTTTTGTCATTCTTCTTCCACCGATCAACCAGTTGCGCATGCTGGCGGAAATAGTATCGAGGGGAAAAGCGTCATTGGATCGGTAAAACAAAACGCCCGTTTTTTTCACCCTCCTTCATCCAGAATGTCGGCTCTTCCGGACGTCATCTGCGAGCTCATGATGATGAACTGCATCAATCGATTTTAAATTCGAACCCTTGAAACGCGACGTGAAGAGGAGAGAGAAAATACGGAAAAAATAATAATAGAAAAAAATGCATATGCACTCTCCCTGCAGTTCGGCGTGCAGCATGCGGATCAGGTTGCACCCGTTGCATTTCGTTCCACGCCCTGTTTTTGTTTGTAACTTTCTCCTCGCTCGGGTCGGGTCGGTTTTCGTACAATTTGGGTTTGGTGTGCGTCCGTGTCCTTGCTGCCACAAAGACACAGTGTGGCATATGGGTTGTACGGAACTGAAGAAATATAACGGAAGCTTAGAGCGTGCATTACAAATGCAGACGAGGGAGAAACATTTGCCGCAGCCTATTAGCATGTGCCGTATGTTATTGAACACCTTTATTTTTTCACGAACCATTTCTTTGCATCGTTCGAAGCATTGTTTTGAGAGGGGAAAAGCGCCAACAACTCGAAGGATAAACATGCAGTCGTATGACGCATAATTTAGTTTTTGCGTCTGGTGGTTAGACTGATGGTGCGTTGATAAGAAAGAACGTAGAGTAAAACATAATCCTAAAGGATGATGCAGAAAAGAAGGGCCCCGAAAAAATGGATAAGAAAGAACAGGAGAAGAATCGTTTTGAAGGAAACGTGACCAGGTGGATAAGGGCACGTGTCGCTTTGATTGACGCAATAGGAAATGTTTTATATTGGATCAGATTTTTTGTTCAAATTAGAGTGTTTAGCTGTTTAAAGTGTAAGAATTTTTTTAATGAAATTATATAAAAATAATTTTATTTTTCCAGAATTAAATTTTAGTTGGATAAGAAATATACTCTTCAGGAAAGAAATAATATTCTTTTCGTAAGGTGATTAATGCATCGTTTATCCCGATTTAACAACCTTGATCGCTAAAAATGCTCTCACCAGTTAGAGCCATATTTCAACTCCATTCGACAGTGTTGCTGCAACAGACACATAAACACACACACCTAGCCAATCGCACACGTGGCAAAAGGATTCGAAAGTGGCCAAAAACACCAATCACCCTGCCTGTCTCGTGGGGGTTTGCTCGTGTGATGATGAATGCACGGCTGGGAATTCACTGAAACTGGTAACGGGGGTTTCGGGGTTGTTTTTTGCACTCAAACACATCCACACACAACGAACCATAACACGGTGCGTCCCTTCCCCTTTGGTTGGTCTCTTCCGGGTGGAATAAGTTTTAACCCCTTTTTTTAGGGAATTGAACGTGTAATAAGTTCTATAACTGCAAACCCCCGGCCGGTAACAGGAAAACCGGTAGCGTGCATGTCCTCGCATGGGTCTCGTTCGCAAGGTGATAAATAATTTTTAATAATGGGAGGGAAATTTGTCAGTAAGATGCTTTGCACCACATATTTGCAGCTGGTATTGGGAAGAGGTGGAAATAGGGATTGCCAAGATTTGCTATTGAATAAACATTGGTAGGTGGCATTTTGTGTGAGGAGATCTTGCTTCAGGAGTAGTTATGAAGTGTCTAAAATGATTGAAGTTTGAAGAAAGTTTGTTAGTATTATTTAAATACAAAATATTTGAATATTCAAGGTGTTCACTAAAAAAAATAGCTTAACTTAAAAGTTATTTGGCTATAAAAAAAGTTGATTGAAATCCATCTCTATGACATGCATCGGTAACAGCTAGCACGTGATTGACAATGGTTTTTGTAAAAAAGATTGAAGCCTGCAAAGCAGCAATGCATGTTTTCGCAATTTAAAAGTACATCTTCCTTTGAAGCACCATTGTTCCTTTGGAAGTTCACGGTAAAAATAGCAAAGGTACATAAACACGCAGACACAAAGCTCAGGGAGATAGCATCGAAACATTCAACCCCATCTATCGGTGTTCATCTTGCTTATCTATCGATTCAGAACGATTCGCACCCACCCCCAGCCTCCTGAGGAGGTCCTATGGGACGGAGCAACTAACTTCAAGCTCGACTCAAAACTCTGCTCCTAAATCATCGAGCACTTTCACCAATCTGGCCTCTAAGGAGCAATAGAAAACGGAATTGAAAATGGTTCCCAAAAACAACGGCAAAGACACAGAAAAAACGGAAGGACGCCTGTACGAATGAGACGTTCGTCTGTCATTCGCTTTTTGGGAGCCACATCAGTTCCCTTGTGTGTCCTGATGCGTGTTTACTCGCTCGGTGTGCGTGTACACTCGCCAGACTTACCGGTAGCCGTGTTCGTAACGGGCTAACTTGACGGACGGATGGACCGAGCTGATGGGTTGGTAAATCAAAAAGCGAAAAAAGTGCTCCCATGAGGAATTTACGCACCGGCATCGAGTGTCGTTATGTCGACCACGGGACGGTGTCGTCTGAGGACACATGCATGGCTCCATCTCCTCAGTATCCTTTCTGTACTGTTTCTGCTTTACTGGTGAGTACTTGCATGTGACAGAAGGCAGAATCAAAGTAAAAAAAAACCTAGATCCACTCACTCGAACACTGTTGATCGAATGTCTTCACGTCCATCGTTGGTGCGTTCGGTTGGGTCGGGCTGTCGGCAGTCCCTTATCGGTTTTATTTACTGCCAATATGTTGACTGACGTATCGATTTCGGCAGCGAAGTGAATCATCCACAATTGTACTGGGGACGCTTCTTGGGTGGCATGTGAAAAAAGGACTTTTTGTGTAGTGCCGCCGAAAGTCTAGACCCACTTGCACTTGCCGAACAAAAAGGGATTTAGAGCGTGAAGTAGCAAAACAGGGTGAGTGACTTTCGACTTTAGCAATTGTTAGTTTAGCTCAACGCTTCTACGCTTTTGCACGAAGTAAATGTTGTGTTCGTGTGAGTCAATATAAGCTCGGATTTAAGAGTTTTCTGAAAAACAGAATAGTTTCGTACATGAATAGAACTAGTCATTAAAATATAAGAAATTGGAGATATCTAAGAATTTTTGGTATTAATTAAATATAAGTCATTCATATCATATATGAAAAGATATAAAAAAAGAGATGCAATAAAACACTTTCTAAAAGTCATTTAAAGTTGTACATTTCGTGATGCTCAATCTCTTTTCCATTTTTGTTTTACTTCCCTTCACAGAATGACCAACTGTCTTCCCACGAGGATGACGATCGTAGGGCTTTAATTGCGTTTGATCCTTTCAAACACATATACCTCGCGTACCACCGTGTCGATGAACTTGATACCTTCCCTGCTGTCCCTTATTGAAGGGAGGATTTTTCCTACGACTGGACTTGGACTGCTCTCACCGTTCAGCATCGACCGTCGAGGACTTTTGACGTGAGCTCCTGGCGTGCAGTTCCCAAGGGATCAATTGGAAAAAGTACAATTTTAATCTGGTTGCAACAGCGTCCAGCATATCGACCGCTTTGCTCAAGTAACTGTGTGCCAGCGTTAAACAAGTGACTTCTCTGTCTGTCTAAGGTGGTTAGGGTTTTTTGTTGTATATTGTTGATGTTGTACACTTGATGTCTGTTGGTTGAAAAACTCGAAGAACGTTCCAAAGTCGGGACTTTGCTAATGCTTGATTGCAAATCGATTATGCAGAAACATAAATAAATGAGAAAACATTAAATGGAAACATGCAAGACGTGCAAAAAATGTCTAGGATAAAATAAGTAAATGCTTAGAGGAATAAACTGAAAGGAACAGGAAAATGAAAACAAAAACTTAAAAAAAGTAATGATCTCATTAAAATCTTGATAAAGGAAATAACGAAAAGAAGAATAATATAAAAATAGGAGAAACAATGAATGAAGTTAAGAGAAAATAAAATAGCTAATAAGAGCATGAGTTAAACACAGAAGTAACAAATGCTGATTAAAAACAAGAAGAAAATATTATTATCTAAAAAACATATAAAAATATTAATTACTTTAGAATGGTTTCATCGACATATTTTCAAGGACTTGTGTTTTATACGTTCCTATCATTTTTATGCATAATAAAATAGTTTTAAAAATCCCACGACACCATTCTCTGCCTTCATTCTGTACTAATGAAGGTACTTTAAAACTAACGTTTACATTTATTTAACGCTTAACCTTTGGAAGATAAGCGCATTACCCTAGATAACGGTTGAAAAAAAAGAAAAAAAAAACGAACTACCACAACCCTGTTTCTGCTTTTACAAAATCCTGACACTTTTCGATGATGACGGCCAAGAACGCAAGAACAATAAAACCTAATTTATTCACCACGGGTTTCAGTGTTCATCAGATGCCCAGTTGTCGCGGGCGAGAGCATGATTTTAGGTAATTTTTGTTTTATGCATCCTGATTGTTCTTTGCGGGAAAATGAATCAGAAAAAAAACTCTTAAGCAATATGGTAGAAAAAAAAAATTTTCAAAGGCAAAACAATTGAAAGTAGGAAGAAAATATTAGCCCCTTGGATATTTTCCGCATTTGTATGCAAGCGCCCCGTGAGTGGGTTTTGTGTGTCGGCTTGATGGTCCCGCGAGGTGATGGCGTATGTTTTTTTATTGCATTTAAATTTCCACTCACCTCGGCTCGGTGCGCTTTCGCTTGAGCTGGTCGTAATTTTTAATTCAACAACAACAACGTTGATTACGCTAAATGAACTCGCGTAAAAATAGTACGTGTGGGCCCGAAGCGCATGCTGAGCTGGTACGTGAGTGTTTTTTTTTCTTCATTCTTTTATCCACGGATTCGGTGGGTTTTCCTGCTCCTATTTGAGGGTGTGTAGAGTTTGGATTGTTTTGTTGTTTTTTTTTCGAGTAGTTTTTTGTTTTTTTGTTGCTTCCATGCTGTTTTCCGGTGGTAGGGAAAAACCACCTTCATTGGCTCCAAAAATAATGAAACTGATAATTCTAATACTCATTACCAGTGCGGCAAAGCGAGCGATAAGGATAAATGGGAGCGGGTGGTGTAAAAAAGTGTGCCCGCTCACGCGTTTCGTCCTGTTGCCTTGGGGTCCGCTTCGTCCACCGTCCAGGTCGTTGCCACGAGCCGCAACCAAACCGTGGTTCACGCACTCACTCAACGCGGCAGTACCAAGGCGACGCAAACGAAATGTCGCGGCCCTAATTATGGTGTATAAAACACATGGCGCGGGAATACAATTAACTTTCCCTACGCTCCGTGCTACGTGTTTCCCGTGAGTGAGGAAACGCGAAACGTGGCCGGGCGGGTGAATTACTGCATTGTGAACACTGATCCGTTTTGCAAAGGGGACCTGGATTGAATGGATCTTTCTAGGTTTCTTGCACCTCCGGAAATGTTTACGTGTGTATGTGAGCGCACGAGTAGGGCAATTGTTTTTCGTGTTTTCCTAGTGATAGAATATTTTGTTTAATTTTCCCCCATTCATCCCCTGTTTGAGGCAGTTGTTTTATTGCCATCTCTTTCACACTTTCTGTCGCATCTAGCAAAGGCGCACCTTACCTTGAGGAGCGTGTTTTTGTTAGGAAGAATTTCGACGTACGAGAAGCAACAATCCCGCAATGGTAGGTAGGTTTCTGATCTGATCGGTCAAGGTGAACGACAACACAGTCATGTCGCATAGGGACGCATGCCCATTTCCCAATCCTTAGACGCGTGTACATTAAAGGGACATTTGCTTTTAAGACCCCGAAACGGCAAATCCGGAAGTAACCCGATCCGGTCCGGTGTGGCTTGCCGCAATCGGTGTGTATTAATATTTAATGAGCAAGCGATTCCTATTTTTTTTGCATAATGAATAAATAAACAAATGTTTGCTTGCTAGCGTGTGCGGTTAAGATTTCGTGGTTTTTTTGGATCTACATGTACACGTTCGGAGCTAAAACAATTCATTTTTCGACACTAAAAGCGAGTAATGGTTTGGTGTAGTGACGACGTTCAGCAGGGCGTAAGGGTTTGTAGGTGATTTATCAAGCTTCTGAATATGATATTTATGATAATATAGTGGAAAAGCGTACAAAGCGAACAGATAAATTGATACAAACTTGCAGAATAAATCATTCTGATAGGATACAAACTATTTGTATACTAATTTGAGGCTAAAGTAAACGTTAAAACAGTTCGAAGGAATGCAAACTTTGAAGTATCTACATACATATATAAACATTTAAATGGAAATAACGAACGAAGAATTACACCTTAAACTCATACGTGTATAAGCTGAGACTCAACTTAAACTCATATGAGTATCAGCTGAAGACTCTCTCTCTCTCTTTCTCTCTTTCTTGTTGGCTTAACGACCTCTAAGGTCAAGCCGGCCATTTCTGGCTTTCTAGACTTATTTTTACCACGTAGCCGGATGTCAGTCCTTGCTATGGGGACAGTCTGGATGGGATTTGAACCCCAGCGCTGTCGTTTGGAAACGGCGCCTTTTATCACATGCACCACCGGGACGCCGCTGAAAGAAAGACTAGTCATCCAATTAAAGTCATTTTGAAGGCAACCGTTACCTCGACCATAACTCACTCTGTTTTTGAAACGTAAATAACATCGTAATTTTTACTGTGGCAATCTATAACAGATTCTTTGTTAAATTATGTACTAAAAAATCAAAAGAGCTGATCTATGAAATACATCATAGGAAATGCACAAAATATGTTCGTCACTTTGTTGCACTAAAAATTGGTTTTCGTCAGCAAGGAAATTGAGTTAGGTAAAAAGCAAAAACTTTTACCCTTACACGGAAATGTACAGCTTTTTTTTTGTTTGGTGGAGTTTAAGCTATACGTGTTTTGTGTAGTAACGGGCTGGGAAAAATTCAATTCACTCGCAGTGTCGTAACGAGTTTATTTAGAATCCATCAACAACGAGGGGTGTAAAAGGGATATTTCCGCTCGTGCACCTGTTTGGGTGCAAGTTGCTAAGTACAATATACAATTTAGTCGGTTTTGGGAAGAAGGTAATTCGTTTAGAATAATGCAACCGGCAGTATTGGTAGTTGTGAAACAAAATCTACTTTTATTAACGTATCAAAAACTACTCTAAAAATAGAATAGTTATAGAAATTCCAAATGTGAATTATTTTACCTTTTTTTCTCATGGAGTCAAACAGTTTTCGGTCAAATAAAATTTCCCAGATATTGTTTAACCACCTATCAACCGATAATAAGCATCTATCACCGGTTAATGAGGTTAGCGTGTGGTCATTTTGAGGTTACAGTTCAAAGCCGAGCTATGTTTTAACTGTTTCCCACAATTTGTTCTACAGCTATCAACAAAGCTATGATCAACAAATGTGCAATTATCGAAGCCGTTAAAGTCCCTGCCCGAAGATATTGATCATTCGTGCATACTGAAACATAAAGATTCCAGCTGTTTTCCGTTGTTTTGGGCTGCGCCCATGTCATTCTCGCTGTCATCGGTTTGTTTTCCGATACAATGTGCCTTATTGGAGTAATGTCTGTGACCGGTGTAGTGTGATGCCGTTAGAACATCTGGCAAATCATATGGCGATTATGCTAGACTGCATCAACAGTACAAGCAAGGCAGTACAATAAGGATCTCGCTAGGAAGTACCAATAAAGGTGAAGGAAGAAAAAAACTACATCATTCACCTTTCCGATGAGCGGTTGCATAGCTTTTGACCGTGAAATTAAGCGTATCATTTATGCGCACGCACCGAGACTTAAATGAGAGAAAAAGGAGGAAAGAAACTCACACAAATTGCTTTCCACAGTACAAACGAATTGCGGCATAAAATTGATAGTTTGCCGACATTCGATAATTTGCGGTGTGTTATTGCTGTCATGGTTGAGAAAAAATATGGTTTTATTCCGTGCGTTATGGTTCCTTTCATAGTTAGCGAGAACGTGTTTGACGTGGTCGGACGAACAGAAGATCTTATTAGGGTCATACGATTGCAATATTGTTGGTAGAAAGAAAAGTTAATTGTCCTTTTTTCTACCGAATTTCAAAACAAATGGATACATATCATCAGTATGTAATTACTTTCATAAGACAGCCGGTTGTTGTGGAATGTTGTTAACTGAAAATTAACTGTCAAAGTGTCCTTTAGTTTTAGCTGTCAAATGATGTGGGAACTCAATTTATCCAAGCGTTCCATATTGTTTGAATAAAGGAATAAAAATCGAATCACAAAAATAGTTTGTTATTCGTTTGATATAATAAATTGAATATTTAAGTTAATTTTTTTAATACAAAACCAAAATAAATATTTCACAAACAGAAATTAAAGATTCAAATCGAAGTAAACATGACCCGGTTTTCGGAGTTCAATGATCTTTTATTCCCGTTGTTTCACTTATGCGGCAAGCCCTCGAGCTACTTCCAGATGTGGACAGAACCATCACACAGAACGCATACACACAGCCAAGGGGCACAAGGGATGCATAAACACAAAGCGAACGGACAAGGATGAGAAAATGGACGAAAACATTTGTGAGCACCAAAATATTTGAGTGACGCAAAGGATGAAACGAATCGGAACGGCAGCACAACAGCAACACACATTCGGCACGGGCGCTCGGCAAGGACATTACGGTGCATTTGAGCCGCAAACCGAGCGAAAAGGTGCAACCAGATGCAACAGTCGCCCGTGCATCGAAAGGGGCTAGAAACAAGGGCCAAACCAATCGAGAGGGTGCGTTACCGTTCACTTCCTTGTCCGGGTAGGGCATGTTATTGTTAAACACAATCTCCGAATGGCTTTTGGCCATGGTCGGTCAAGAGCACCTATAGGAACCGGGCAATATCGATGAAAGCTGAGCTCACGCACGCAGCTTTCGATCGCGATAATTTTTACGCGAACGCAGCTTGCATCTTCTCGTCCCGGCTGTCAAGGACAACTGGCGTGTGTGTGTATCGTCATTAAAGCTGTTTTCGGAAGATGTAGATTTAACCCGGAGGCAGAGGTGTGTATCGGATTACGTTTAACTGTTTCCGTGCGACATGACGCGTGCATTGTGTTACGGTATCGATGCGATCTTGAGATTGCGAAGGAGGAGAACGTTGCAGCAAAACACAGGAGCAGATGGAAATGTGTCATATTGTAGACGAAAGCAAGGAGTTCAGGATGTTTAGGAATAACTGTCGGCTAAGGATTGTAAGGAGTATGGGAAGGATGTTAAAATCTAATATTGCATAACAAAATGAAACAGAAATTGAACTTTGAAAATTCATTCCAACAACTGTCAGAATTCATTTCTAAAGTCATAATAGTTTTTTTAATGTCAAAGGAGACCAAAAAAGTTCAAGAATATTTAACTTCAATCATGGCTCAATTTTCCAATTTTAATTGATCAACTTCTGTCTCAAGACATTCCAATAATAGAGAAAAATGGTATATGGAGTTCACATGAGATAACCTAACGCAAGAATAAAGAAGTATTCTTTGGTTGACTTAAACATATCTATTAAATCCCTTCAAATAAAAGAAAAATATTCAAAGTCATCCCAAATACAATGCCGGATTTATACAACAACATTTTCCCTTTTTTCGGCTAGAATTTGGCACGCTCCACAACTCGTGCCAACCACCGGATTCGTGGATCTTAACCTTTAGCGCAACGTGTCCATATTTGTTCCCTATTTTGCCATAAAAGAGCACAAACCGATATGCAACAATGCTAGCAAATGGAACATGTTTCACATGTCCCTCCATACTAGGAACCCTTCCTTTTACCCAAAAAATACATGCAGTCAGCTGGCACATTCGGTCGCTAACAGATACGAGGTAATCGGCACACACACACAAGAAAAAAAAAACCGGTCGGAAAGCGGTCGGAGGTTTTCTCGTTATTAATGAAAATCTATTAGGATGTGTAATTATGTAAATATGCCAACTGAAGTAACGCTACACTGGCGACCCTTTTATTCTTTTACGTGCTGCTTCCGTCATCCACACGGAGATCGGAGATTTTAATGTCCTGTTTGTCCTGTGCCGCTTAACGATTTCGGCATTCGAAGGATGCTACCCGAGCACTAACGGGGATCCGAAGCTAACGGGAGTTAGGACATCCTTATTTACACTAACCGGCAGCTTTCTTTCCACCTTAGCTTGTTTGCCATATGGATGTATTGATCTTCGTTATTCGATCTTTCCCGTTTCTACGATTTCCCAGCTGGCGAAGAACTCACATTCTTCTTGGTGTATGTGTTTGAAGCCTTCCTTAGTCATTTACGAAGATGAGTTCGTGCTGTGACCCGTAGGAGTTGCACTTGCTCAGAATGAATAATGTGATCAATTAAGTTATTACACTGATTGGAAGCCTTGGTTGTCTTGCATCTTAAATGGGAGTTGTTTAGCTCTGGAGGAGGGTTTATGATTAGTGTGGAACAGGGGTGAAAGTGTGATTTATTTAAGTGCGTAGTTTTAGCTTCTCCTGACGTGGTAATTGATTGTGATGTATCAATCATGAGACACAAGTAGAGTACACATCGCTGAATAGATGCCCGACTGTAAGGATGCATTTTTAATACATTTGCTCATTAGCATTGAATGTGGAGAAGTATGTTTGCTTACTTTGAAGATTGACAGCGGTGCATTTGTAATGAGATGGAAGTTTTCCTGCGCTTCTCAATTATCAGGTCCCGAAACAGATGCAAAATTTTATAAATTATGTTACGGGTTTAAAACATTTTTTAACTCACTCTCTAAGTAGAGTACATGCTTAACAAGTGACCTTACTATCTCCATAAAATCGTTCACCAGATTGCCCTATCGTTTGGACTCTCTCAGTGTCCTTCAACTCAGCTGTACGATGTCAAAGATCGTTAAAATATTTTTCCCGAACCGGTTGCATCACTTAGGCGATGGTAACAAAGCACCATCGACATTCGTTTCGGTTGTTGCTTGAACTTTTATTCCCTCGTATCTCACTGGCCGCATTCGATTAGGATGGGGTTGTTTTTTTTTGGTCAAATGTAAAACTACACACTACACACACCAGGGAGATAATTCTTCCCAGAACCAGAAGCTGCACTAAAGATTGAGACGTCTGCAAGCAAATGTAGCGAGATGCAGCTTTACGTAAATGACCGGTGCCCGGTCCAGCACTTCAGCAACGACCACCAGACAGCCCCGTTCGTTTGTGGGTTTTAGTGTTTGGAAATGTAATTCAACACATGGCTGAATTTTTATGAGCTTCAACACGACGACCCGGGATGGGAAAAGCGATCCGGAAAAAGAGGGAAAAGCAGGAGGGAAACCACAAACAAGCTGGAAAATGGATTGGTCGCTACATAAACTCCCTTCTTTTTTTTTTGCTCTTTCGACTGGTCAGTCCGGTTCACCCGGGACACGGGTACGTGCGTGTGACCGTCCGATTGCCAACGGTGTAAATGAAATCCTTCGCCTGGCAGTAGGTACTCGGGCCCCGGACGCAGTCGCTCGGGCAACGATAACGCGCACGGTGATAAACAAGCGCTCCGAAACGATGATGACCATCAGGGTCGGTTGGTCGGTTCCTTTTTTTCAAGAAGAGTTGAAGAAGAGTTGGCTTATTTTTCCCCCTTCCCAGCACGGGAATGCACGCATCATTGCGTTGCACTTTTTAGTAGCAAGACCCGGGAAGGTTTTTTGATCTAACACAAAAAAAAAATCACGAAACAGAAACTGACCGATAGGGGCTGGTTTCGGAAAATTGGATGAAAATTATAAAAAAGAGGGAAAACACAAAGAGACAGAAGAGGAGGGGAAAGAAAATCGAATGCAAAGTGGCCCATCGGAGTTGGTTCGGTTTGCGGGGAATAACATATACCTTTTTATGACAGGTTAATGTACACCTAAAAAGGGATGTTAGATGGAGAGATTTAAGGACATGGACGGTGAATCGGTGTTCTAGGCGTGAGATCAATTGAGCGAATGTGAAGGGATGGTTTTAATAGGATTTTGGAAAATGTGACTTAAATGGGCAATATTTCACTGCTGTAATTTACTCGAGTTCTGCATTAAATCCTGAAGAGTTGAGTTTTAGTTTTATTCCAAATTCTGAATGGAGGTTTAGTAATTAAATTAATGAAAGTTTTAATACTGTTTTGGACTAGTTGAAGAGATAGTAAAGGTATGATTTAGTCTTTTCAAATAGATGCTAAATCCGTACTACTTCATATCATTCTCTAATCGCCGATCAAACCTCAAGAAAATCCTTGGAAAAAGGGCAAAAACAAAAAAAAAACAAGGAATCTCCTCCAAATCCTTGGTAACAAGTGGTCACTGTAAGTGTCCGGCCTGAGTGTGATAAATTAAAAACCTGCCAAACGCAAATCAAAACCGCACTGTCACACATGAGACCAGGAGGCACCCAAGTGCCGGAGCACTCCTTTTGCTATTTAGCGCTGAAGAGCAAGAGGGCTCTGGAAGAAGTTTATCCGAACTGCCAGCCTGTGCAACCGGAAACCGGAAGTACTTTACGCTGTCACCTTGCGACTGGCGTCCTTTTGCAAAACTTCTGCCCACTTCCTGCCACAACCAATGTGTCTTCGTCTTTTCGCCATGCCCCGTGTCACCTCACCGGCTATATGGTGATAATATATGACATTTCTTCTCTCCTGCGCTGTGCGACATGGTGCTCAAATGTGTTAAATATTGTTACATCAGCTTACATCCATTGTTGGGTTTTTTGGGGTGGTGTTAGAGGGCCGGGAGAGAGAAAATGGGCCGAGGTATAGACAACCCCCTTTTTTTTCTTGGAAGGTAAACGAATCCCGGCGCAACAAGGAAAAGCAAAGGACTAAGCACAACCGAGTGTAATATCGGTGATTAATGATTCTGCACAATTCAGCGCTCTTGTGCGAGGAAAAGTGGCCTTCCGGTCCCCGGTACGCTCTTACCCGGTTGGCTGTTACTTGCAGCCATTGTGTCTTCCGTATCCCGCACATATACTTCGCATAAACTCGGGCTCACACGTGCTCCCCGTGCGCGGTACACCATTTTAGAGGATCGTCAAGCACCCGGTTAGATGCTGTTGGATGCTGCAGTGGGTTGTGTTTATTAAAAATTATACATGATTAATAGTGTCGTGTCTCGGGGTTGCGGGATGGGATCTTCGTAACGCAGACGAACCCATCCATCCATTTCGTTCCGTACGCTGACGAGGTTGCTCTCAACTAAATACCTCCCCGTGGGAGTGTCTCCACCGTAGCGAATGGTTTGGTACGCGTTTTTTCGCTCTTCCTCATCGTAATATTACTGTGGTAAATTGTATGCCACTGATTACAGCTCGTCTCCCATGATGCTCGGGTAGCATTATAATCGCGGTAGTAATAAAATTCACGTATGCTTTCATTTCTACTTCATCTCCTACTCCCATGTCCGTCCATCGCACACCGGAATGATACGATACTTTTGAAAAGCACTTCGAAATGTGTCACACAGTGGTGTGTCTCTTGTGCAGAAATGTGCAGGAAATAGGAACATATACAGACAACGAATGCGACCGAAAGATCTTTGGCAAGTTCGCCCCCCTGGTTCTTGCCGATGTGAAAGTAATGGATCTCGATCGGACTTGTAAGAGTTTTGCCGAGGTTTTTTTTCGGGGTTATTTTTTTCCATTACTGAGAGATTCATGTTTTGTGGTTTTGGTTTCGGGGCGGATGTCCCGAGCTGTGTGAGGTTATTTGGCCGGGATTTGATTGATGTCTCTGGCCCCCCGGGTTCCCGGTGGATAGTCGGATGGAAGTGATGTGCCGTACGAAAACCCTTTTCGTACGGAGATTCGAAGCGATGGTTGTAGGAAGATCGAAGTGTTGAAGAAATGGGACGATGTTTTGTTGCACGGAATCATCTATAAAAATGTCAGCAAGCACATGTAATGTTAACAATTGAATGGGGAAAAAATAGGGAGTTAGGGGAAAAGTGATGCAAAGAGAAAAAACATCGCGTTTTGTCGGTGATTTATCCGTTCATTTTGAGAAGGATTACTAACAAGCGTTAACATTAAATTTGTTGATTTGATGGTAAGTTTGGAGAATGCAAGTATCATATATTAAGAGATTGTTTTCAAGGAATTTGTAAAAAAAAAATATGTTTTTAAGTCGTGAATAGACTAAAAGAAAGATTAAAACTGTTTAAATAATTCCTAACATTGTCAATAAAAGTCATAAAATAAACAGATCGAAACATTTTGTTTAAACACCCAGTGAGATGAGTGATTAAATGAAGTTTCCCTCTCAATTAAGGCTTAAACGACAGTCACTCGATTGGACCATTCTGCAACAAGATGAAACACATTCAAAAGCAAGTGTGGCAACTTAATGAAAGAAAAACTAACACCTATTTCCTTCCCCAATACGATACATTCAATGATATGGTAAGAGTCTGGATGGCGGTGAAAGAGAACGGTGGTAAAATGGTTCACAAATTTATGTAAATGTAACCAATTGCGTTTGAATGCGTAATTTAATCTGGAATACGATGGTGTATTTAAAAAAAAAGGGCAGCACGCGAGGCTAAAGGTTAGTGGCAAAATACGGCCAGGATCAAATCCCAATTCTGGCGCGGGAATGCCGCGGAAGAGTCGGGAACGTTTGACGAGGAACGACGGTGTTAAGGTGGTAAATTTGAAAACCCGAGTTCCCTTCGTTCCCTACTGGAAGGGTGATTCAGCACTGACTGAAGCCGTCCAGGCGAAAAGGGGGAAACAGATAGGATAGTTAAGGTGGTGAAACCAGATGGTGGATACAGGTGGAAACAAATAGGGTTTAAACTGCACCTAACCGTTCGCGATGCATGAATATTTTTGCATACGTAGCGCTGTTTCGATTGACACCAGCGCGGTTTGGTGTGCTTCCTGTTGATAGTTGAAGTGCTATTATTCTTTCGGCGTCGGAGTAGTGAGGGTTTGTTTGCCATTAGTTGGGAAATATATTGGGTTGGGGGTGGAATCATTTTCACTTTCCAATAACAAACAAAAGTGGTTAAATGGTTTTGAAATAGTAGAATACCAATACATTGTTCATATTAATTCTAACATAATGGATTGCCAGACTTAAATGTAACAAAAATAGTATTAAACATGCTGCCATTAAAGATTTTCGCTACAGGTATAAAAACATGACGATCCAAAAAAGCATTAGGGAAATGATTTGATGATCTTTAAATAAGTTTTCCTTTTAAATTCTGGTAGCAAATTGAAGCGATTCATTGTGTTGGCCAGATGTTCATTTCACTTGATATGAGCTATTTTAAGAGATGTTATCTTGCTGATTGAGGAGGTTGTGGAGAAGACCGACTGGACCAGGTTTTATGCGAGAAGTAAAATATAAGAATTTATTTCAAGGCTTCTATTCGTATACAATTTTATTCCAACTACAATACAAATCAAAGAGTAAAAATATATAAGAAAATGTATTGAAAAATGTGTTTCATTACCTGGAAAATGATGTCTCTATTCTATTAAGCCGTGTCGGCTGAATCGTGTCGGAACAACAGTCCTAACATAATGTCCGTACCCTGGTGCGTTTACAATATCAATGAGAATGCAAATATGCGTTTTATGTATATTCTGACATGTAACTATGATATGCTTTATACTGCTCTTCCTCAAAAAAAGGTATTATTAAGTGGTACAACTTTGCTTCATGCATAAACTCCTCATACAGTAACCTTGATTCATTTTTTTAAATGTTTGTACTACTATGAAGGGTGTGAATCTGCCACCAAGAACGGTGTCTTATTATACTTATCAGTATCAGTGTAAATATTGCTAAGCAAATGGCGCGTGGTGACTGACATCGATTCACTCTCTAGACACTTGACTGATATTCACTAGCTATAAAACCAGTGATAGCTATAAAAGATGATATCTAGCTGATTGTGAAGGTTGTCGAATAGATTTTTATCAGTCTCGATATCGTAAGTTCCCAGTGTGCAACAAACTAGTGTAACTGACGTGATGGTGATCGGTACGTTTTCAAATGCACTTCGAATCTTCATAAATACTACAACCGGAAATATTTTATTTTTGGATTAGTTTTAGCCGTTTGTTTGTTGGTGAACTTCGTGGCCGGTTTCACAGAGCAGGTGTCCCCGTGTTTAGGAGACAAGTTGTATCTTCCTCATCCCACCGATTGTACTCGATATTCTATATGTACTGATTCGAAAGTCATCGAACAGCGTTGTCCACGCGGCTCGGAATGGGATATAGTGGAGTCTACGTGCAGTATACCAGAGGTGTCAAAATGTGGCGTGAGGCAGACTGGTCCAGATACTTCACCGCTTGTTAGCAAGTGTCCTCCAAAGCTTACCCGTTGTCCTGTGCATGCGAATCCGGCCGAGGAAGTGATCTTTATACCTCATAGTGAATGTCATAAATTCTACGCTTGTGTGTCGGCAGTTCCCGTCGAGCTAAGCTGTCCGAAACGGCTTTACTGGAACCATGAGTCATGCCAATGTGACTACGAACATTCACCCAGTACGGGTTGTGCTGTGAAGCCACCAAAACCAACGTTAGAGTTACCTTCCTTTAGTCGTGTACGTCGTTCGGACGAGGAAGTAACGACAACGGTTCAGCCGGAAGTTTCTGGTGCTACTATACGTGGCGTTACTTCGATTTTAGTTCTTATTGTAACAGTTGTTTTGAATGTGTGAAAAATTAAAAACGAATCTTTTCGGCCATTTGGTTACTTAATAAATATAACTGATACGCTAGGCTAGTGTAAAGCGATCCTAAAAAATCTAAATAGTATCCAAATGTAAGCCTAATAAAGAAAGAAAATAGTTTGAAAAAAAAACTAATTCTATTTAGTCACATAAAATACACGCTCAATGGTTCGGTTGACAAGAAGATTTCTATTTTCAGTGTAAGATCAAGAAGACACCGATATAATGTGATCTTTACACAGCATAGAATGGTCAGCAGGGTATAAAAATAACAAAAAAAAACTTGTGTTTTCACTTCCTTTTAAGCTTGGTAAACAAAATATAAACACCTTACCAACAGTTGATGCGAAAATAGCTACAGCCCGACCACACTTTACAAAGGTTTGTTGGTAAACAAATGTTTTGCTCCAATGTTTTCCGTTTTGTTTCTGGTTGCTTTCAACCGAATCATGCAATGTTTGCAGTTTTCGCGCTGTGATATGTTTTCTGTTTGTGGGTGCAAATTATGCAACCGAGCCCGAGTTGACCGTTTTTGATAGCCAGATGATGACGTAAGATTTTATACGCAAGTTGCGATCGGTTAAATAACAAGACTTTGTACGATTCCATCCGCTTGGCGGTCGTAGTGGTAACACGTGACGTTCTGGTTAAAGATGGCTAACGGAGAGTGTTTGCATATTTGCACCGATGGGCACGTTCTGGCGAGGGAATTGTTTAGTGACTCCAGTCTCGCCACGTGATAAGATGTCGCTGGTTCCGTACACACCGCGTTACAGTGTAGCAAGTGTACGTTGAGGTGTAGAGAAGCCGAAAGAACGACATAAGCTATATAAAGCAGAGGTCTGAAAGAATACCATCTAGCATTTCGTTATATCGGGTACTGAAGAACGTACAGAAGTAGTTTTCGGAGAACTAAAAATTTCCAAAAAAAAAGATCCAACAAAATACAGTGAGTGTAGTGAATATATCTCAAAAATTGATGTTTCTTAACATTTCAATAATTGTTGTTTTCAGAGATGAAATATAGTTTGCTACTCGTACTGTTTGTGGCAGCGACGTTTTCGGCTGCACTTGCGTCCCCAAGGCGGACACGTGTGGGAAAAACAGAACACCCTACCACAGCAGCTGAAGAAGTGACCACAATCGATCAAGAAACGGTATCACCATCAACGGAATTACCTGCCCAACCCGTAGAGGAAGCGTCGGAAGATAAAGATCCAGAACCAGCGAAAGATTTGCAAGAACAAAATAATGACGCTGAGGTAACGGTGAGCAATGTGGATGATCACGAAGTTGTTGAAACTGTTGTGACTGATGCTGTGGAGGAAACGGTTCATGTCCAAACGCCTGACATTGCACCAGTTTTGCAACAGAGCGAACCTGAGGAGGTTGAAGACACTGATGTCCAAAAGGTCCATAAACAATCACCCATCGAGAAAGATTCAAAATCATTTTTGAATTTGTTTCTAAACGGAATGGATCACATTAAGACTGCAATCAATGAGCTTCAAGCGGGCGTTCAAACGTTCTTCATCTCGTCTAATGCTGATGGAGCAATGGCGGATGAGGCAAAGTCTTAGATTATGGTGCTCTGGTTCTATTTCCGGATGTATTTTTCCAGGTTGTGTAGCAGTTTTTGCTCGAAAGCGAAAAAACACTGCACAACAAACGAGTTCTCAGTCATTAGCTATAAGATAAGGATAATCTTAAGCGGTGTGTTAGCCAGTTTTTGTTTCATACTGTATCTCGAACGTCTTCCATACAATAAAGTAAGCTATAGGCTTTGGTTTTGTACTCAGAGTGCGTAATGGGGTTTTAATCAGATCAGATCAGAAAAAATATATAGATGAATTATTTTTCTAATTATACAACATAAAGTCCTTCATGATTAACAATGAGTTCCAATTCCTCAAGAATTATTGAAAATGAAACACAATTAAAAAGAACTTCATAAACCGAATAGATCAGCTGTACAAATACAAGTAGAAAAAAATCATTCTACGTTTACGTAGACCATTACCACAACAATCAGAAAATGGGATAAAACAAAAATGAAAGCTCCATAAATCCAAAATATGAAGCACGTGCTGAAACTTTAAATGCTGTACCTTGGCTCGAGACAACACAGTTGTGTAACAGCAGCAAATGTTACTGCAACACGAAATAGTGACAGAGAATAAAGGTAAAACACAGTAAAACTGATTCTGTGAGACAGGTAGTGAGAAGGCGGTCTACTCACGCTCACATTGTGCTCATTCCCAGTGAGAAAGAAGCAAGTCGAAGACGGAAGGATCGCAGCATAAATTTCATTCATAACAGTGCCTGCCATGCGAGCGTAACAGTGAGCGAAAACCGATGCTGGAGAGAAACCGTTTTTCGGTCTGTTCGGTTCATTCGATGTGAGTAAATAGAAAAAAAACTTAGAAACAACGCTGGATCAAGAGGAATGGAAAAGGATGCAAACACAGATAGGAGTAAGATATCAACAATGGAGCAGAGTGCTACGTGGCACACGTCAGCCGGATGTAAAGCGGTCCGAAAAAAAACGGTAAGCGAGATCATACAAGGCCGGCATTAACGACGGAGGGAAAGAAATAGAACGGATCCGGTTAGGCTGTCTGCCTGGAGGAAATGAAAGAAACCACCGGAGCATAAAGCATAAACTACACGCAACATAGGGTGACCAGCCCGGTCCCTTGTGCACAAATTGTGTACGTTTCGTGTTAGGGGAAATTCGAACCCGAACGGCCGAACGGCCGAACAGTGCCGAACACAGACACACCGATAGGCAGCTTTAGGGGCTTCACTCGCTGTTGCTGCCGTACCATTTGTTGCGTTATGCGTTATGTACTCGGGTTTTTCGGTGTTGGTAAACCAACGTGTTGCTGGATGCGAGCAAAACCAGCTCGGGTCGGATATCTGCAAACTTGCATGCAACTCCCGTAAAGACAGCACGGGTGACTGCAACTTGTTCGCGCGCACGAACCCTCAAACCCAGGCGGGGGACAGGCGCACCCGACGACCCGAATACCCCGAACGACCATGCAAGCCGGCAGAACCGAAACGACTGGAAAAGGACTTCGCTTCGGGTTTTTGAAGGGTTCGGGTACGGAATGTTCGGTTTCATAAATGCAACTACACGGCGCCGGCCAGGATTCAAACGCCTTCGACGGTTCGTACAGTGCGGTTGTCGTGCCGATACTTTTTTCTCTCTCGTATCACTCTTGTATCAACTCTTTTTTCTGTTTGTGTACATTTACATTTGTTACATGGACCTCGGTGTTGGCCCCCTCCCCTCCTTTGGTTTCCTTTTCCGGGTCTACTACCAGCCAGCCTACTACTGCTACTAAAACTGTTCGCTGTCATCTGTCATGTGTATGTGTGTGTGAATACGGTTTGTTTTTTGCTCGTTAGTGTTTCTGCCTTTCACTACTCTTCTTTCCACTGTCAACGGAGTGGTCATCGAAGAAAATCTATCACGTAGTGTAACAAAACGCGTCATCATCCTCCGGTTTGGTGTAAAACGAAAAGCGAAGAATCCAGTGCATTAAGTAGTGATTGACGGAGAAAAAAACCTGCCAAAATACACAAAATTGGTTCCGACTGTGGCCGGGTCGTGCCTAGCAGTCGGTACACGGTGGGACTCAATTCGATCCCAGCTGTAGTGTGCGCGAATAGTGAAGAGTAGCAAAGTATCAAGTGACCGTTACTTGAGCAATGTGCGCTAGTGTAACGGTGCAAACGTTATCGCGTGTTTGGTGTCGTTTCGGTTTTACTCCTTTTCGTCGGTATTTCGGATTGAGTTTTTGAGTGCAAATTTTGGTGTATGTGTCTGCTTCGCGTCGCATCGCTTGGTGGACCGCGCAAAAATTCCAATGCTGCTGTGTCACGGTATCGCCCAACCGGTTCGCGATACCGTCCGGATGTGTGCCGAAAAGCGGGACGGCCCACCGAATGCCACAGTAGCCATGATGAACTAGGATAACAACGTAACGCCTTCCGTCGGTCGTCTACTACCTTTACCACTCTGTTCACTCCCCCAGAACTGTCCGTCTTTACGCGCGAGGGTGAACAAGTTTCCGGTGGCAAATCTGTGCCATTTCTCAGCTGTAACGTGCAAATGTGAAGTTGATGAACTGTACTTTCCTTTGGCTGCTACTCTACGAGCTCTACTGCTCTACTGCTCGATTTCTGCTCAGGACGACCGATCCGAACCGAACTCTACTCAAGTCTGTGCTTATCTGTGCGGTTTCTTGTCGCAAGCAAAACGTTTCGTCTGTTCTCCTACGTATGTACGTCTAAGTGTCTAAGTTGGAACTCTGGGCCACCCTGAGCCACCTGTCCGAACAGTGAACTGATGCACCCCAAAAATCCGCCACTGTTCCCTGATCAGCAACAATCGGATTAAAGGCGGAAAAGGAAGAATCCATTCCTCCAGACCAGCGGTAACCGAAAAGCAATAAGGAAGAAAAGCAATAAAGCCGTTAAAGCAATAGCAACCGCAACCGGGCAAGAAGTGCGATTGCCGAGAAAGTAGTTCGATCGATTCCCGCGCCAGTGGTTTCGATGCGAACAAATAAATGGTAGAACCGTCGGTGTACGGTATGAGTCGTTGGGTTAAAGGCAACCAGCTGCTCTGCGGAGGAAGCATCATGTCCAGCGGTGTGCCACTCGTTCGGGTGCGTTTTGTGTTTTGTGTGAGCTGTGGCCTATTTCGTTGAGTTTCGGGAGCTCCCGGTTTTGTGGATGAAACGGGCTTCTTTTGCTGATGGACTCTAACTTCTACGGATTACTACTTACTACTACTACTACTACTATTACTACGATTACTACTATCGCGGTACGGTTGTTTGTGTTTCATCGCAAGTAGTCAACGGTGTCAATTTTTGTGCGTCCAGCTCTATTCGTTCGAAACTGTGTTGATGATTTGTGTTCTGGTTCTTCACGCATCAGTTTCCGAATTTAAACATTGCTAACCGTATAGCCGTAGCGTTAAGTGTTTTGTGCGAGAACTAGCACCTCTCAGCTTGCTACCTTGTTCGCGGAACACAAAAAAGTTACTAAGCAGGGACTGGGAATTCTTCATGTCCAGTGTCCGCAGTGTGCACGTGCTCGTTCGCAGTGGTTCGCCAAACAATTCCAGCCAATTCTTCTCGCTCGCTCACTGTCTGGATGAAAGTGCTTTGGTATCTGTGTCACGTTCGGGCGTAAAATTTATTCCATCCTTACGGGTATCCTGGCAGGGGCGTATTCTCCAGAGTATCTAACACGCGTATCCCAGCACGTACGGTGGTGGTGCGGATATAAAACTGGATGTAGCCTTTCGGGTACGCATCAGCTACACCGGATCTTATTGCGAGCAAAATTGAGAAACAGTTCCCCCCCTAACGAGGAACAGAAGGTGAGGAAAAATCAACAGACACCAACAGTAGTTTGCGGGAAGCAAGCGCACTGAAATACTGTTGCATTTCGGAAGGCACGGAACAAACCATCTTCAAAGTCCTATCGGTTCCAGAAGTGGCACCGGAGTATTTATCTCCTGCTGTGAGCAAATGCAACCAGTAGTATTGATTTACGCCGTGTTGGTCGTGAGATAAAATAAAACCAGAAAAAAAGGAATCGAAACAATCCGATGTAGTAACTCCACGCCATGGATCATTTCAGTCGACCTAAGGGCAAGGCACTGATCGGCAATTGATGCACTTGTACGCTGACAGCAGTATTTAGAAGTACCTGAACGTAATCCATACCAAGTTTCGAGATCATTTAGCGTCCCTGTTTGGTCACACGACATACCCCGGGGGGAGTAGTAGAAACCCCGGAAGCGCTGTTAAGTTTTCCCGACACCCATTTTCATTGAACTCCGCACGCTCCTCACTTCACACAACTCAAAATGCCCCGCTGTTTGATGGCAAAAAAATGGAAAGCCTATCCATGGCCGGACCGAGCAGAAGAACAACCGACCGCTGAGCAAGAACTGGACTCGAACACCTCCACAACCGGCACAAGCAATCCACTGCACCCGGTACCATCTTCACCATCCACGACGGAACGAACCGGTAGTAGAAGTAGTAGCAGCAGCAGCAACGATACTACCAGCACATCCAGCACGTCCACGACGGTTGCGCCTGAATGTAGTCAACCGCAGGGCACGGCCCAAGGACCGGCCGAACTCGTCGAGGAGGATGAAGAAATAGACGTCGTGGGTGATTCACCGGCAGCGGCGACGGCTACCGCGGCCAGCAGCAAGACCACCGGCAGTACGGTAGCCACCTGTTGGGGTCCATCCTCACCGACTGCCGGTGCAACGGCACCGAGTCCACCGCCTCACTCGCCGGAAGCGGCCACGCGCGAATCAACCATCCTGTACAACGGTAAGTTGTAGTGGCAGCTTCATGTTTTTGTTTGCCACGTTATCGTTATCGGCCACTAGGTCCAAACTGGGACCCGGAACGTGCGTGCGTGCGTGCATGTATCGTGACGACAGTCACCGCTAGTTTGCTCCGTTTAATTGGGATTAGCTAATGGGCAGCGATGACTGGACGGCGACGTGTTTTGTTGGGGCGGTCCCCAACATGGGACTGCATGGGTGCACGTGCCCGGAATTGGTAACAAACCGTAAGCCACACGCGAGAGAACAAGTGGCAAAAAGAAAGCATCCCCCAGAAAGTAAACGAAACGTGAAAGTCTCACACCCTGACATGACATGGTGAAGTGGTGTTGGTGTTGGTCGTATGGCCCCGTGTTGAACGTTGTGGCCCGCGCGGTTCTAACATAATTCTAACTTTATGTAATCTGCTGTTGATGGTTAAAGTGATACGCATTACAATGCTAATGCGACGTTTTGTCCGTCGGTAGCATTAGGGATGTGTGTTTCGGGCTCGGATTGCGTGTGGCCGTACTTTTGTGGCCATGTGAAACAACTCAATGGTTGGCATACGCTAAGAGAGGGGATAGTGTTTACCCCGGAGGATTAAAGGATTACAAATGTTTGATTAGAAGAATGGTTACCTTAAGAGGTTTTTTGTTTTGTTGATGTTGTACGCGACGCGGTATTTGAATGGAAACAATTTGTTCTCGGTGCGATGATATTGTCTAATTCGCTTAATGAAGCCATCAAACGTGTTAAGGATTTGTGGAAATTTATTCTTTAAAACATTAAAATTGTACTTTTTTTCTTTTTTGGATTTTTTTTTTGTTGCCTCCCTCCTGTAGATTGCCTTAGGTATCAAGTTCAAAATCCCGCTAAATGAGTTGTGAGACCGAATTGCACACTTCTCCATTCCAACCGATTTGATTTCACCCGAGAGTGTAATGAAAAAATCACATCAAATTCCATTGACCGACACCGAAATAGGCCATCGATCGGGTGGGCCATCTCCATTTCCCGGGACGTAAACATAATCAAAATCAAAACCACGTGCCATTTTCGCCCATTTCCCGAAACGGCCACGCCGTTGGTGTCCCCAATGTTTTTATTGTTGCTGTTGTGTTGCATCATCCCACGGGAGCTGACCGGATAACGAAATAGAGTTTTGATATTTCAGCCCCAAATTCAGTCTCCCAATTCCGTATCCATCCATAAAAAAATACCCGCAAAATCTACCCCATTGGAAGCGAAAACGCATTGGATTTTCAGTCTCAACGTGATGGTGGCTCATTTTCATTAACACGCACTTTCCCCGCACACAGTAGGGCACATAAAAGCGGACAGAACGGGGAGAAAAAACAAACATTTATTCTGCCTGGAATCGTACCGGGGGACGGAAAGAAAAACACATACTTGAACTCATTTCGGACAGTGGCCAACGAACACGGGTGGCAATAAAAACCGGAAATAAAGCAGCAAGAATTTAAAAGCATCCCGACGGGTCTCCGACGGGATTAGGCCGTTGAGGTGCAGTCAGCTTAAAGGGAAAATGCTCTCACCGTCTTCATCGTTTGTGTAGCGAGTTTTCCAATTCCTAAACACCCTGATGGCGATGGTGATGATGATGATGATGATGGTGATGGTACAGAAGGAACGCACCGTGGACGTGCTGTGTTTTTGCTTTCTTTGCAGTAAGAAAAGCGCCCCGAAAGAATTCCCCAAACAAATGCTCCGAGTGCTCCGAGTAAGGAAAAGGATCGAGTGCGCGGGTGAGTTTTCTTTTATGGAAAATTGGAAATTCGCAATCGGCAGTCCGGTGGTCCGTGGGTCCGGTGCGGTAGATCCGTCCGATTTTCGCGCGATGGTGCGAGTCAAATGAAGTGAAAGGCGCAGTTCATTCGGTGTGTTGAAAGTTTAAGACACGAACTCGAACGCAGTGTGGCAGAAGAATACATTGCGGCATTCCGGCAAGGCGCTAAGATTGAAGCGCTCCAGTGTACGGGGGGAACCTTGGGCGTTGAAATGTTGACTGCTTTTATTGTTATTCTTGGCCGTTGCTGCTAATGGCCACCGAATAGTATTAAGTAGGAATGAAAGTCGTCCCGAGCGCTGGCCATGTTTTCCGTCTTGTCTGGTATCTGGGAGGGAATGCGAATTGAATGTGATGCTGCTGTTGCTACTTCAGCTACCGTTCCGTTGCAGCAGTCTATTCTTGCTCGTTCGTGTAGTCCAGCACGACCAGCAGACCTTTCCGGGTACGGGGGTCATTCAAACTGACCGTAGTGTGGAACGGACGAAACGGCGGCGGTGAAACGAAACGGTATCAAATATCCAATTATGTTTGCGTCATCTTGTTATACATTCTGGCGACTTTATGTCTATTAAGGGACCCATATAACAGGTCTCCCAAATGGTTTGGGTGATTCTAGAGTGCTGCCACCGTCGCATTTCTCTACCATCCGTCCTCCCCGGTACCATCGGTTGTTGTGTGCCTGGCGCTCGTTTATACAGTGGATGGCGAGGTTGTTGAAACTACTCAAACTACGATCACATTAGCTGTTGCGATTTTTCGACCACCGTGGTCGTGATCGTTCCTTTGGCGTTTTGTGATTTTCCGAAAACAGTAATGGTGGCTACCGTATCGCCACCCTTTTTTTGGTTTTGCTTCGCTTTTTGGTCTCAATCTCTGTTTTGCTCTAAATGGAAGATTTCCATTTCATTTCGAACCGTTCACATGGGACCGGGTCACACATTCTTTTTGGGGGAAAAAACCGTTCTTAAAGTGGCGTTTTCGTTTCGTCTCTTCACTTTCCTGCCGAAAATGGTACGCAACGCAGCGCCGAAAAAAAAATGTGAGGAAAAAAAGAATGTTCCTCTGGCCGGCTAAATGGGTAGACTACTACATTGGCAGCAAATTATGGTGCGACGTGCATCCGCAGTCATACGTGACAGTTGGACATGGCGCGAGCTATGACGATACGGGACAGATCTGTTTTACAATCCGAAGCGTGGTTCATATTCGTTAATGGTTTTTAGTGGGGACTCAAGTGATTGAAGGATTTTGAAGAAGTTTTAGTGCAATCGATGCCCTTTTAAACAAACTTCCATTATTTAGATACTTTCACTGCTGCTTAAATAAATGTATCCTCTTTTGGGTAACGTATTTCATACTTTTAGGCGTAATTGCAAGCATGCGTTCTAGAGTAACAAAAGCACGAAAGGGAACATGCTCCTCGCAAACGCATTAATTAAATACCGTCCAAATCAGTGGTGCAAAATATTGAATAAAAACAATTATCTGACAAAAGGAAATGTGAAATCGATAGCAGTGAAAGTTATTCGGTATGGGAAAATTAAACCACCGTACCGCGAACCAAAAAAAAAACACTCCGGTTGTAAAAGTGCAAAAGTGTCAGAGGGTAGGATGGATTAAAAAATCAATAAAAACAGAAATTCTGTTCCGCATCCACTTCCAGCAGGAACAAGCGCACACATTCCCACACCAACTTCGTACGAGAGCGAGAGATGAAATGCACAAGAAGAGGCATTCCGAAGCGGCAGTGGGCAAAAATCAATTTCATATTCGCATTCGCCCGATGCTTGTTCCACTTATCAATGCATAAAATATGCAAATCGAACCAAAATCCAAATAAATTTACACCCTCCCCCTATGATTATATGTTTTTTCTCCCCCTGAGTTCCAGTTCCAGAGCGTTGGGCGTCTGTTTTTCAGATTCCTTTCACGCTGATGCGATTTATCGCACTCAGTCGTTTTTGTTCCATTTTGTTTTTTTTCCAAAACCCCGTTATTTTTCAATGATTTTCCACCGATTGACGTTCGGCAGTCATTTGTGTGCGGTGCCCAGGGTGCCATTTAGCTTCTCTCACTCCCGCTTTTTGTTCCTTCTCTTCCTTGCATCCTTTGGCTGCACATTGTGGGTGGCTATAATGCAGCGATTTTACGATTGGCGCTCTTACTCGACGCCAAAGTGCTGCAGTTGTCTCGGTGCGGAAAATCACTCGAACGGAAAGTCGGGAAAATCTGCATTCTTATGACCACCTTCATCCGTAATCGTTTCGGGCAAAAAAAAAACCAGGGAAGTGTAAAGTGTCTGCGGAGATGACGGATTAACGGACGGTGGATGAATTTATGGTTTCTGGTTCTGTTGTTTTTCTCACCGATTCGTTCGTTTTGTTTTTCCCCCAGTTAAGCTTATTCTTCACTGCACCCAGAAGTGCTGAAAAATGAGGGTGGGGAAAGGATATTCACTTTGCACGGTCCGCATTGTAAGACCATAAAAGCGGGGTGTTGGAAGGAAAAATAGGACAGTTTCGTAGACACTTTGCTGCACTGCCATTTGTTGGACAGCAGTGCGCTTCGTTGCTGCAGTTGATTTAATGACCGTAATGTGCTGCGTCTGGGTAATGACAATCATTTCATACGCTCAGACAACAAAAAAAAAATAAAACGTGAGTGAAAAATCCCACCAACATGGCATTAAAATAGTCCTCCCACCTTTAGAAAAAAAAACACATAATAAACGTATGCTTTGCATCGACCACTTGGCAGGAAAAGCGAAAAAGTACAGCATTTATGTCAATCGATCCGTAGCGAATAAATCGATTTTAACGTTCACCGCAACAAAACATTCTTCGCACGCACTCTGACCCCCCGGGGAAGCATCGTCACCAGGGCGGGGTGGAGTGATATTATGTTCGAATGGTGGTCGGCTGCAACCCTCACGGACCGGGGGGTGGTTTTTTTTATTTAATCGCGGAAATTGACAACGACAACGGGTCGCGACTGCGTCATACTTTGCTGCAGCAAACCATGCAGGCACAGGTTGTCCGTTTTCCCTCGTTGCATAATCGATTCGATATGGTGCGATCGATGAAATGGCTTCGTTGTTCTTTGAAATAGGCTGCTCTATGTAATTGCAGAAACGATTCTAAGATGATCAGTCGGGTGAAAGGAAGCAACAGTTCTTCCGGGGGAGCATTGTTGAATTAGCTGAAATATTCAACGAGCAGTTGGGCATCGTTTTATCGGTGATTGTTAATTGGTCAATTTGTGGTGTATTTATGGTAATATTTTTATAATAAACGAAATCATAAATAATGGATATACATAAAAATTAATTTTTATTTGCCTTAAAGTAATTACCTTTGCTTGTAAACGTTTTTGAATTAATTTTTTAATTTTTTGTCATCATTTGGGGAAGTTTCTAGTTCGTTATTTTATTATTTATTTTGATTTAAAATTCTACTGTTTTCTTTAAATAAAAACGCTTTAAATAAAAACATCTATTTGGAACAATTCAGTAAGCGAATTTTTGTTGTTAAAAATATTAAATTTAATCATTTATCATGATTATTTTTTTACATACCAAGAAGAACGTGGAATTACCTGAAGCAGTTATATTTCTTTCGGTATTTTATTCTTCATAGTTTAGATAAAAAAAAATACAAAATTATATTTCAAATATAAGAAAACAATTACACCAAAAACTTACCTATCATAATCCTTCCAAAGAACGCTTCATTAGCACCTTTAGCTTAAAATCAATTAAAGAACCATTTTCAATCGATCACTCGTACACCCAAACCTGTGGTATCCCACACAAACACTCGGCAAATGGGAACTGCATTTCCCCATTTCCATTAGCAATCCATTTCGTGTGGCTTGCACACACACCTGCGGAATCGCTCGGAGCACGATCGCTAATTATTGCCATCCAATTGGTAATAAAATATTAATAGAACATTGCAAAACACGGAACACGGTCGAGGACGTTCTGCTGCTTTCTCATTAGTGTGTGAATGCACAGTGGAGACGGTGGAGACTGGTAGGAGTTGCCCGAATGCCACTTCCAATCGGACGGCACAGGACCACTTTCACATACTTAAAACAAGACTTGTCGGTTGTTTATAATTACTATTAGTGTACGGTAGGTTTGATAACGTCCCGTAGGTTTCCGGTACCGGTTACCGATATGGAAAACGCATGTGGACGGAATTTGCGTGCCAAATTGTATCCCCATTTTTTGTTGATGGCGCATCTCAAGTGGATGTAGACACTGTAGCAAACGTGGACCGAAAAAGGATGATACAGATTGAAGAGGGAAAAATTGGTACGAGAAAAAACGCAACACAACGCTTGTGTTTGGTTATTTACGAGCTCGGGCCGCTTTCGGGGGTAGCAGAATGCAGCATTCATTCTACGCTCGTTATTAAATCGATTTACGCCCGCTCGAGTCCCGAGCTGTGCCGAATCGATGATGCTCCAGTGATGGCAGGTATTCTGCCTGTCTGCCTTGGACTACACATGGCTTCCGTAAACGGGGTTCGGGTGTTCCGACAACGAGGTGCAAACAACCGTGTCAGTTGAAGGTGAAAGTAAAATAGGGGAGCAAAGGGATACAAACCCGGGGTACCCGATGTCCGTTTGCGGAAAACTTTGCATTTTTTATCACAAAAAAAAACCCAACCCTATTACCGAATGTCCAACATCGAAAGGTTGAAACCTGGTTGTTTTTTTTGCTGCTGCTTGTTGCTAGAATTTGCATTCTTCCGATGAGCGTCCAACGGTACGTTCAATGTTCTCGCATCGCGCATTCATTGATTTCATCGCCTGAGCAATTTTTGTGGGGGGAAGATCTGGTGGGTGAGGAATGTTTGTCTGCCCCGCCAGCGCTGGATCCCGCCGAACGAAGGTATGTTCGGGATGGTCGTTTTTCACCGTGACTGTGGCGATGTGAAATTTGTCTGCTTTAGTTAATTTTAATTTAATTTTCACGTACAATGCTCAGCGTCAGCGTTCGGGGAACTTTGGGAAGGGATGTCCATGTGGAATACTGATCACTCCCCCAACAACGAAGGATGCTGTTTGCTGGACCAATAAAGCAATCCTTCATGCGTGGAAAAAGGACACACCTGGTTCTGGTAGAACACCGTGACAGGAGATGGGAGACGAGACACACACAAAAAAAGGACACGATTTGCTGACCGTGGTTGTACTGATCGTGAGTTTTTAGTTTGTTGTATTGCTTTCTTTCGAATCCGTAGTGGATTCGTTAGCACAGCACCACGTCGAATTGATCTCGGCCATCTCGGTTGGGAAGCTCACTGTTTTCATGTATTATTACGATGATTATTGCTGTCATTTTGGGCGCACTGGAGCGCACCCTCCTCCCTTGAGGTTGCAGTTTTTCGCGTTTTTTGGCTTCATGATTTATTTCTTCGTGTAGCTTGCACCGAGGTACAAATCCCTTCCCAAGCCGCTGTGCCGATTTTTGAAAAGAATCCATAGCTTCCGTGGTGATTCCTCTCTCTCTGCATGGCTGGTAGAAACGTCTCCATCGCTGCTGCCGGGACTCATTTCCATTTACTTTCGGGTACACTGGCCGGGTGCGTCCGAGTGGCATCGTTAACAAAATCAGATCCGGATCCGCTTGGTACGGATCCGCAGCACGACCGGAACAACCGTTCGGACAAGATAATTTATGCTATAAATAATTCCACAATCGGTAAATCTCTCTCCACCCTCCGTGTGTCCCTCGTTTGGGTGGCTGGGTGGCTGGGTTTTGTTCTAGCTGCTTCAGTTTTTGCATCTCTTTTTTTAACATCAAGAATTTAGTTGGATAGGTGGATTTTTGTCCCTTTGTCGTGGGAGAGACAGAAAAAGAGGAAAAGGTTTTTTTTCTCTTCTCTGTATGTTATTATTTTTATGTTTTGTTAGAACATTCCACACGGTTCGTTTAGTGTTTTGTGCTGAATGATGTAGGTACAAGGGAGCAAAAATTGGCCATCAAAAGCCATGCGTGAATTCTCCTCGGGGTGGTAGTGTGTTTTTGGAAATTTAATCTTTGCAAGGAAAAAACCTTTAATGTTGAAGATTAAATCATTCTATGGTATTCTATAATAGTCTATTCTATTCTTTTAACCCTATATATTAGTATTCAATAAATAGTTTAATAGATTATGTCCAATTTCATGTGTCATGTTGAAGTAAAATTTGCAAAATACATTAAAATGTTTTATTTTATGCTGAAAAAGTGACAGTTTTATAAAGGAGCTAATTTAATGAGGCATTCAAATATATTTTTATTGGTTGCATGACTACCGGGTAAACACTTCTTTTTATTTGGAATGACAAATATGCTAGGGTCCGGGATAAGGGAAAACAATCATGACCATCATCTATTTCACTCACGTCCCTGTTGCTACACGTCCCTTGAAGCAGAGCATCTCGGCGTACCCGGAAATGTCAACCCGTTTCAGTCAATACTTTCGGGTATGAAAGTGGAAGGACATTCGTAGTAACTCGAGCGGAACACCTAAAACTGCACACACACACAGAACAAAAGAACTCTTCATCTAACCAGCTGACGAAACGGCTTTGGTTGTGTTTTGCTTTTGTGTCCAGTTTCTGTTCACCAACTTCACGAACCTCCTGTCATTAGGAGTTGCGCTCCTGGAAGCAAAACCAACCAGCAGAAAAAGGTATCGAAACATTTGAAGGGAAGGAGTGGCGCAAACGGTTTCTCCGCATCCGCATCCGGTTGCGGAAGAAGCGAAAGTTGCGGCGGAAAGGAAGTCCGGAATCCAAAACTAAGGATTGTCGCATTTTCGGCTCCTGTTGCCTTCCGAACCTATGGGAGATAGAGGGAGGAAGGAGGAGTCCTTTTTGGGGAGAAGGTGGAAGGTGGTTTGGGTGACGAAAATAATCGATCCGAACGCAACAGCGTTGGGGTTGTTTCGGGGGTGAAAAAAAGGGTTTTCCCCAAAGATAAAGAACGTGCGATAAAAAGCAGTTGGCCATAACCATAACCATAAATCCCGTCACTTGCGTCACCTTCCTTGAGTGTACAGAGCTGGTCGATGTGCATGGCCGGCGTGGACAATCCAACCTTTGGGTGGGGAGGCCAACTGTTTTCTGTCTCTCCCTGTGCAGGTCTTTAAGATGGGTGTGTAGGGTTGATGTAACCATAATTCCTCTATCTCCTTAGTTGTGTTGTGTAGTCGAAAATCATACCATAAGGGACAAAGCAAAACCTGGAAAACCTGGAAGTGGTTTCATTGAAGTGTGCGGAGGTTTTTGGGGCTGAGCGAGTGATGAGCCAACAAGTGAAAAATGGTTAAATCTAAAGCCCTTTACTGCCTGTGTGATGGTCATCGTTTTTTGTATGTGAAAATTTAAGGATTTTTACGTCCGTTTAATAACCACCGATGTAAAGTGAAAACGCGAGTAATGTTGGGACTAATAGCATTTGAAGGAGTATATCCTCTATCTCGGGTCTCTTGTGCAGTCTCTGTTGCCTTTCGACGGTATTTATCATTTGTTGGGATTGGAATCTTTTTCGCTCTATATCTCTCTTGCTCTCGATCGTTCCCTTTCTTATCTATCGACCTCTTGGGCGTTATGGGCCTGAAGTTTTTCCAACGCCTTTGTCACCATCAGAGGGTCCCTGGTGCAATCACTACGAACATGGACACCCTCCACGTTGAATAATTTAAGCTTCTTATGAGGATTAATACCCCCGTCCGTATCGTGCACACGGGCAGCAAATCGTACATGTAGGATGTCCGATAGACCAACTCCCCTTTTTTACGAATCTCCGACTGGGAAGGACTTGAAGGAATCGGAGAAGTTTTTTTTGCTTCTCCCACCTTACCGTTTGGACAACTGGTCCCACATTGGTGCATCGGAGTGGGTAGAGAGTTTTTCGGTAAGAAAACATTTCACACTAAGCTGCTGACGGGTTTCCTGCTTCCCGGGTACCCGATTCCGAAAGCAACTGGCCTCTGGTCCGGATTTCAAACGCCACCGTTGGACGCCACACAGTTCTTCGGGACACACGGCCCTCACAGTTGCCGCACACTGTGCGACAGAATTTGCGATCCGTAATTTTAGTTTTGCGAATCATTAAAAATTCATAAAATTTTATCGCAACTGGTTCATGCATGGGCTCGCAAAGACGAATTTATTGCTGTTGGGTTTGAGTTTTTGTGAATTTTTACGAGGCACTTGTGTGGCTTACCCGGGGGGACTCGGGATCTTTTCCGGAACCTGCTATCTGGACTGTACCATGCGATTGCATACTTTTAGGCTCATATGACAAAAAAGAGGGGTTGATGCTTGCAGGGTGTGTATGCGTCCTTTCAGGACACAGACTTAAGTTGATCAAATATTACATTTCAAAAGGGCAAAATGTGTAGAAGAAATAATTATTATTATATGTTTGGGAAGGAACCAACCAAAATTGTTTTTAATTTTGTACTGATTCTGCATAAAGACTCCCATTTTGTCAAAACGTTAGCCAATTTGTGTGAATTAGCTATTCTCTTTCAGTGTAAAATTCCATTTAAATTAAACAACAGACACAAAATCACAAATAAAAACCCCCTTGTAAATCTCATCCAGCTGCAGCTTAAACGCAGATTGATATTATTTGCAATTAGTTCACCGTTTTTTGCGTGCTGTTGTTTGCCCAAAAGCTAAGCTTTCTGGTCAAATGAAACAGCGCACAGTGCCCTCATCGGAACAATTCGATTTACACGATCTGTACGTGCCTGCATGTTTTACGCTGATTAAAGATTCCTTTTAATTATCGTTCGACGATCGAACCCCTTGGCAACACACGGGCCCACCCATTTTGAAGCCAGGTGCCGGTCCAAAGTGTTGAACGATTTCAGAAGGATTAAACCTGAGGGGTGAGAATGGTGCTCTGCGAAGGAAGCACGCCTGTTAGGATGCATTTCGAAACACATCTAAGGTAAAAAAAAATAAACCAAAACCCAAATCCGGAAGATAAAAGGACAGTAGCCGTGCGTGACTGCACTCCAAATCGACACCCGTGATTTGGGCGCAAGACGAGCAGGAATTTGTACGTTCTGGCGTTTCATGTTGTCGCCGTTATTTGATTGTTATTTGTGTCGTGTTGGTTTGTGTCTGTCTTTCTCCCGGATACATCTCATTGGAAGGGATTTTTTTCCTCATTTTATCTTTTTTTTGTGCTCCCTGCTTGATGACGACAATCCGGTTCAATCTCATTAGCGAAAGCGATACACAACGTTTGGAGATATCGAACCACTCCAAGACAGTGCACACTGACTCGGGGAGAGGTTTGCGATAGTTTCCTTTTTACTCCGTTTGCTGCTGTTAAACTCGAAATTTCAATCACCCTAAAACGCAACGGGGACAAAATGTCGTGCCGGCCGGGGCAAAGAATCAAAGGCTCAAAAAGAACAGCCACAGCCTTCTGCGGAACAGCCTTCCGTCCCAGTTCTAATCAACAGTTCACCGTTACTCGGATTGCGCATTTGCCACCTCGTGTGCCTCGCAACTCGGTGCTCGGTGTCATAAACCGGAAGATACGGCAAGATCTCTTTGATCTATTATTCGTGTTAATAATTTAAATTCACTCGGTAGGGAGCCCTCTAACCCTCTAACCAGACGGAGAAGCGCATACGGGAAAGGAATGGGATTTACGACTCACTTTCCAAGGCTTTACTGCCATCGTTCCCCCGGGTAGGCAGGTTAATGCTTGGTGTGGGTGTGCACGTTGTGTGTGTGTGTGAAGCGTGAAAGGATTGAAAAACAATCTGCTAATAGATTGGAAATGGAATGAGCTATACCGGTGTCTATATCTTCCATTTCGCCGGAATCGCAACGTTCGGAACGGTGAACGTGAAATCCGCACCGGCAGAAAAAAAACAAGCCGGGGGTTAACAGTAATGGAAGACTTTTTTTTTGTTTGCTCCCACAGAAAGCAGCACATATTCACTGTACAGCACTAAACGAGAGATTTCCGTTAGCGATGGTCATGGGAAAAGACAGTCCCCCAGGGCTTCAAAGTGCGTTCCACCGTTTGGAGTCTAAAATTGATTACATTCAAACGAAAGCGCGGACGCTTCGAGCTGGTTCGTGCTAGATACTTTTGATCTGTATCCGGGGGTTTTTTGTGAATGTGTGTGTGTGTAAGTACCGATTCAAAATATAACCACCACGACACCAAATTCATGTTTGAGGAAGGCAGGTTGAATGCAAAAATTTAATATGCTCAACGCAATGTGCGTGTCGGCATGGGGCCCTGGTAAGCATATACCGAGAAGCGATTGAAATTAAATTTGGCACTAATTAACAGCGCGTGGCAACAGGTTGACGGTATCGGAGGGGGGGGGGGGGGCCGCCGTGAAGTGTTGGTGTAAAATTTAATTAAGAGCAAAGGTTGAGGCATGTTGGACTCTGATTGGGTACGCGTGCGAGATATCATACGAATCGTAGAATGGAGAGGAATTTGTTTTCTTGTTTCTTTTTTTCGTTCTGGTATTATCTGTGTAGAAGCTTTTTCACTGGTACACGTGAAAGGTGCGACGAATTATTGATGAATATAATGTCGCTTTAAACCGTGTATGTAGTGCGTTAGGTTCTAAGTATACTAAAGCAGGTTAGTAAAGTTATCAGCCTAAATGTAGGCAAACTGTATAACACTCGTTCGTTCTTTAGGGTTTGTTTAAAATTCGGCAAGGTCAAAATGATATGCTTTCTAGTTGGTATCTTTTTTCCCTACATGACATGGAAGGGCACATTCGGCTGCTCGGCTAGTTCCTTTCTTAAAGCCTCATCATACCGGGCATATTTCCGTCGATTTGTGCCCAAAGATACACTGGCAGTGTGGGAAAGAATTTTTAATCAAATAACTTTTCCACTCCTCGCTTGCCAATCAACAGACGCTCAGGCTGCTGACGCTTAGGCTTGGCCCATTGCCGTTCCACCACCCGGCGTTTTTATCTAACGGTTTGCGAACCGAGAAAGATTCACTCGGACGATAGGCTTTGACAGTGAAAATTACGAGCCGGAAAATATTCGTTGATTGAGAATAGTTGACGAGGCTGCCGTCGCTTGACATTCGGGTCCCTAGCGGTGTGGCAGCCGTATGGCCGGAAAAAAGGATTTCTGGAATGGATCAGAGCGAGTAGTTTATCTTTTCACTTTTTGCGAGGTAAAACGAGCACCCGCTTACCGAAAACCGGGATATTTGTAGCACACGCCGTTGGTTTGACTTTCTTGAGAGGGTCACCCATTATTTACCTTCCGCCTTCGTTACGGCGTTGGGTTGGGTTTTGTGATGGTGCTGCCATGCCCGAAATACAACCCCTTTTTCGTTATTAAGACACGGCGTTTCGTCGTATTGATGCTTTTAATTGGATGAGTGGAAAGTCATTTGTTAATTTGAGGACGTAGCAAAGCGGAAGACCCAGTGACCCCGGTGGGGTTGGGACCCCCACCACGTCAAACATCTTACGTATTCGTTCCGGTGTTTTAAGGAAAGCGCGATAGAAGGCAAATGAAGCACAAACCGAAACAGGGGAAAAGTTGGGCAACGCATGGTTTAGATGCGAGGAAAATACATATATTCAACGCGTAACGACACGCCAATCCTGTCTGTTTGGTGAAGTTCTTTGCCGAAGGGTGACAAATTCATGCGTGAGTATGCGTGGGTGATTGCGTCTCTGATCGTGTCGAATGAAGTTTCTTCAAAGTTTAAAGCCTTTAGGCTTTTAAGGAAAGGTGGCAGGATTTCTATGTGTTTTGGGCTGTAGCGCTCGAATTCTTTCACCGAAATTGTTTCATCAAGACAGTGAACTTTTGGCGCTTCCGCAGGATGTGTGGTAACTCTCATTAGAAAATTAGGGAGAAGAGCAATTTACATCTAACGACCAAAAGTGTAACGACGAGGCAACCGAGCGTTACAATTTTCTAGTTTATTAAATCGCAGTACATACAATTTTTATGAAGAAAATATTTTTTTATATATAAAATAATTTAAAAGATAAGAACAAAACGTTCCTTGCAAAAGGACTTCCAACCGTTTTTAATTGAAACTAAACGTACCCTTTTGTGAATCAATCTGTCAGCCTTTATTTTCCATATTCATTCCGAGCGCCAGTTGTCACGATGCACAATGCCACAATTTAGTCTTTGTTCGGAAAATTGGTTCATAAGCGTGTGGCACACCGAAAATAGCACCGAAAAGGGAGTTTTAACTAACGCTCCGGACACTGTTGCCGGAAAAGGTGCAGGAAAAGTTGTTTTTTTCTTTTTTCCGTTGAAAGGACACATACAGAACGTTGAATAAAAATTTCATTTCACATCCAACACGGGTCGCTATTTCGGATACTCTTGCAACATTCCTCCCCATCGAAACAATAGCCAAGCATCAAACGTCACACGACGTGCGGCTGGACGCGTTCAAGCATCTCGAACATTTTCATCTCGGTTCGGTTGAGTTTTTCACCGAAAAAGCCCTGACCTTACTTGCCTGGACCATTTCTGGGGGACGGGGAGGAATGGGAGGGAGGGGTTGAAAATAAAAACAATGGCAAAAATGGTGCAAAACCGAACCATTTCCCTGCCCAACACATTAATCAAAATGTATGCTCAATAAGACCACAACAAAGCTCAACCATTTGGGGTTTTGTCTGGGTCTGTGTGTGTGTAAGTGTTTTATCATCCCTTTTTGTTGTTTCCATTCACTTCCCATTTATCCCCGCACCAGTTCACTCATTTGGACTGGCCTTTTTTGTTTTGTTTTCGTTTGCTTGTTGCAAAAATAAAGCAAAACAACGTTGCTTCCTCTCCTACAGCTTTCTTGTCGTAGGAAAAGAGTTGGCAAATGCTTGCGGAAATGAGTTGCCCAGTGGGTGGGTGTGATCGTTGCTCGTTGAACAGGACACGCGGGATCCGTTGTTTCCCGGCGTACAAACCGCGGCCTGTTTTCGTACAAGTGAGAATCGAACAATGGAACGCCATACCGGGGCGGAATAAAAATGATAACGAGCGCGGGTAAAGGATTCACCATTTGAGGCGGCGGGGGAGGAAAAGTTCGCTCATTCCTGTGCGGTCAACACAACGGTTGGGAAACCTCTTTCCTCCCCCAAAAAAAAAGGGGCAAGCAAAAGTGTACGCTCGAATGAGTCCGAACCGTAAAAACGGGGGCCCAACCAAAAAACTTCCAACAAGTTAACTCGCTGCCACCGTAGCCCGATCTCTGCTGAGAGCTTTGTGGGGTGGAATGGATGCGAGAAGCGAAGGGGAAGGCAAAGAGAATGATGACGTTCTCAACTGGAAACGTTTGTTACCGTGGAAAACAACAGCAAGAGAGGAAAAAAACTATAGTATTATACACGGCACACGCAAAACTCCGGTCGGGTTTTTGGTGGAGTTGAAGGCGTTCGGTAGAAAGAACCATTCCCCTTGCACGCCGTACTTCAAGGGCGACCGGATCCGTCCGTTTTCTTGTCTAAGGATACACAGGTCGTCCTGAAAAACCCGGGTGTTCCGGAAGCATCTCATCCGGCAGCTGGTCGCTGGCAGCCTGGTCGGAGGTCGGAAAACGGAAACGCTTTGGAACGGCGTCTCGTTGGATTTCTAACTTTTTTTAGCCATCCGCTGTATGGGTACTTGCATACTTTCAGGCAGTTTGTGGGTGGGCATTGCACCCACCATTGCTACAGATCATTGGGGCCGCAATGTTCATCTCAGCTCGTCGGTTCGTACCTTCCGGCCGTGTGGGTTTTTTTTTCGGTCGCTCACCGTTCAGCATCAGTAGCGTTACCGTGTCAGGGCAGCATAGATTCTGACCGCGGACCGGGTCGGTTGTTGGCCTGGATCCTGCCCAAACATGGAAAGCAAAACATGGAAAAATCCTCCCCGGCATGGACGACTGGACGGGGTTTGACGGAGCGGAAAAATTATGATCACACATGAAGGCACACCGGCAAAAGGTCCATGGTAGAACCGGGGCATCAGACGTGTGTGTGTGTGTTGCTGATGTTGGTTGGTGGTTGGCAGAGACATCTTCTTTTCGCACTTGGAACGACTATCCCTGTTTTTTGCTGTTTCCTGAGCGTCCATTACAATCGATTCCGGTATCGGTTTGCTCCGGTTTCATGGTTCTTGACGTTTGGCACAAATTGTTTAACGGACGATACACACCTTGGAAAAACTTCAAAGTGAAACACGAACGCGTTTGGTTATCAATTAAATTCTGTATTTACATTTACATTTTTGGAATTGTATTTTTTTTCTTCCAAACACCAAATCCGTTTTGTAAGACGGCGACGCAAAGCTTGTCGCCTGATGATGGATTGCCTGTTTTAGATTACATGTTTTCCCCTTAATACGTTACGTTGTTGCTTTTCTGGCCCGATAAAAGTGTGAAACAGTGGTTTTTTAGTGCATGTAGATTGGGCACGATAAAACCACCATTTCCAAGCTTTCAAGCGATGGTACTGGCAATTTAATCCTCTCGCCAAACTCTCCACTAAAACAAACATGCACTAATAGAGCAATATCGCTGGGCCGGCCCCCTTTGCCCGCAAACGGTGTTCGTGTTCACTTACGATTTTTAATGGTAAAATTTAAAGAAGGCCTAATCCCGCCTCTTTCTTCGGGGGTGGATACGATGACGCGATGACGGTGTGTCATATTTCAGGGACACCTTACCCAGGGCCCTGATAGGGCCCAGCCCGCGCTTCCGGTAGCAGACCCACCACGCTACATTGACGCTAAGCACGCCAACCGGAGTTCGCGTCCCGAAACCGGAACCGGATGTCCGTTTTGTTTGGGCCACTTGGGACCCTACGGGGTGGGTGGGTGGTTTTTCGAATGCGACAATGCGGAGCGACAAATGTGTGGCTTTAACGAACCGGTTTGCCTACATTCGGGCGTAAGCACTTTACACCCGGGCCCTGTGCCGGGGGTCTCTCTAGCATCCCCGGAAGCGAGTGGATATAAATTTGAGCACCCAAATAACATACTTTACACGTTGGAAATCATTAAAAACACGGACTCGTACGAAGGGTGCTGAGGGATTTGCTGTGGGCTGGAACCATTCCATGCGGAATGTTTCCATTTCTCCGCATGCTTTTACTGTCCTGCTATTCGAACGCTTTCATGAGTGGGAACACAGTAAGGACACGTGTGCTACCATTTTGCTATTGCGACATTTCTCTGACAAGGTGTTTTTTGATTTCCGAAAGAAGCAAAAAAAAAACACACGATTGTTCGCCTCCATCTTATGGTGTATGGCAGACGGGGGAGTTTGGAGTCGGTACGTGGAGAAGGTTTTGGAAAGTGGTTCTGCTGACGGGTAGAAACAGGTGTGCAGGTGTCGCACACCGGAAATGGCACCCGACCAAAATACGCGACCGTGTGGAAACAAACAACCCGTCGGGTGTGTTTCGGGGGGGCAGAGAGAGAGAGAGAGAGAGAGAGAGAGAGAGAAGGTTGTGTTGTGCTGGACGTATTTCCCGCGTGCTGGTCGTTCCTCGGTCGTTTGCCAGCCCCGACTGGCAATTCATTTTCCCTCCCCCCACCCCCTCTGGTCGGCAGGGTGGAAGTTCGGTGGGCCATCCAAAAGCTTGCTCGCGCGTTTCTTCACGATCATATTTTATTCTAATGTGGGACACATCGGGTAAAGGATGCGCACCTTTTGCTAGCGAAATCCTTACGGGATCGTGGTGTTATTCCACTTACTGCAACACAGCGCACCGTCGCATGTGAATATCGTTCAGAGTGAAAGAAAGGAACCCTCGGCGGTGTACGGTGATGGAAGGTCGGGGGAATGACATTTTTGCCGTGCCGCTAGCACGAAATATGTTCCGCGATAAAAATGTGCACGTTTGTGCTTTAATATTCTTATTTACGATACCTTGTTTGGTCACACGCGTTGCTGTCAGTTCCACCAACCTCAGCGTTGTAACCCGCTTACGCCTAGCACCTTTGGCGGACGTTTTGAATGTTGAAGCCACGACCGCCCGGTAACCGTATTACCGAACGAGTGAATTTGTAACGCGTACAGAAACAGAAGGTTTAACGTGCAGGTGAATTATTGGAAAGGCTTTAGCCTGCCTGTTTTGCCGGCAACAAGCTTTAACCGTCGCGATCCGGGGCGTCAGGCAGGAACTAGATTAAAGCACAACGATGTCAACGATGATCACTAACGGTGGGCTTCTTTTCTCATCTTTCCTTTTCGTTCCAGGTGAGTGAAAGATTACGCTTTACGCCGACAAGATGGATAATGGTATTTGCAGAACGCGAACGCACACGCACCCTTCGACAACCGAGTTCTTCGCGAAGAACAAACGACATTCCTTCACCTTTTATTTTTGCTGGTAAGCGAGAAGAACGTGAGTGATGTATTGGGAACTGGGACGACTCGTCCTCGTCGTTGTTGGCCTGCAGCGGCACAAAACGGGTACAAACCGGGGAGTTTTTGGGTGGAATAAATTTGAAAGTATAATACCGACCGAAAAAACCTGTCCACGGTGGAACTCATCTCCACGGTCGCGTTTTCCAATTTTCCACAACTTCCACAAAAGGTTGGAAATGGGTTGGATGAAACCCAAGGTAGAGAAAAGCCATTTTTCATCCCTACTGCCTTCAGTTTTCTTATCGCTTAACCGGAGGACACTGAGAAGAAGCTGTCACATCCCTTTTTTCTTTCCCACGAGAAACCTTTTTTTCCTTATGCGGGCGAACATTCATCTTCGTGTGTATCCTGGAGCGGGGTGAGTGGGTCGCGGTGGGGAGAGAGGAGGGTTTTAAGACGGGTAACACGGGAACGAAACAAAATGATTCCTTATTAAGTGCTTGTTGACTATGACAGTTTATGAGTGTGTTGTGAGCACCCCGTTACCGGTTTTCGGGGGATGGAAGCACGCTTGAAACGACCTCCAACGGTAACGGTGTGTCCCTTTTATCTCTTTTCTTGCCACTGTTGGGTGGGTTTTGTGAGCTTCCTGTAGCACAAACACACACGAGCAGGACATCGTTAAGGATTGCTTCATTTCGGTTCGGTAGACTTGAGCAGCTTGTTGCGTTTCCATGTCCGTGCACTGACGACGATGTGTAGGGAATCCTCGCTCCAGCGTTAAGTGTGCCCCCGTATACAGGTGCTCCAGGAAGATGGTTTCACAGTTATGACACGTTTAATGATGTTTCTCTGTTTTCCATCAGAGTTCCGTATCGTAAAGGTTTGTGTTGCCCTCGTTGTTCTTAAATTGAAACATTTTCCCGAGTGATGACCACCATCTCGGGGTTCTTCTCTGTATGGTGGACAGCTATGTTCACTTATGATGAATGGCATCAAAATGGATAATGTGATATACAGGGTTCCCTGAGGAAGTCTAAGGAACAATATTGGAAATATTCCTAGACTTTGTTCAAGTTGAGCTAAAATATTTCTATTTTGATTTGGAATTATTTCCAGATTTTAATTACTTTACTCTAATAAGACAAAATTATATACGCTTGTCACGTCTAAAATATTGAATGCTTCAAAATTATGATACTTGAAAAATCCTTGAACAAAACCAACTGATTTCGCTTCCAAAAGTTCCGAGACTCCCTTCAAACGTTTCAGCTTTTCGTGAACAGAACTGACTACAATTTTACCACCGAATACCCTGTAAAGGCAACACACATAGACATGCCCAAAAATCCCCCAATAGTGTCTCAATACCGTGGCGTAATTCATACATTCATCGCAACATTAAACGTGACGCATTTTTTGTTGTTTCGCCGTGGGTGTACCTTCAAAGGTGGGTGGTGAGGAAATGGGGTCAAATACGGTCACCCAAACCCGCCCCACCGCGTTGGAGAAAAACGTGCCGCGAAAATGGATGCGATGAGGATGTGTTAAAATAAAGGATTTATATGATCCTCGTAAAACCGACCAAACGAGGCGGACGCCAGTTAGCGGCGCCACCATTTCTCGAAAGGGCGAAAAAAAGTGAATTGCTATGGGAAGCATTAAAATGAAGAGCAACATTGTGGATTTGTTTTGACTGCTACTTAACTGAATTTCCAACCCGCCTTTTTCGCGCAACCCACCTTCCAATTTTCCAACCACCACCCGCCCCCACAGGTATGCCATATCACTTTCACGCACATCAGGCGGGAGTCCTGGTGCCCGGAAGGTGTTATCTTTAATCCCACATACATCTTCGCTCGTTTTTCCTTTTTTTACAATCCTCACCCACATTGGGGCACAATAAAGTGAAGGCGTTAAATGAAAGGAATCACACCATCCGGTGTGTGTGGGGAAAGAGTGCTGATGAAGAGATGGATCGTAAAAGAAAGACCCGGAAGTGTTGAATGCTTGTTGGGAAATCCAAATACAAAAAAGCAGGAGGAAACCATTGGCAAACAAAACCGGATTCTTAAGATTATGATGGCAATGATGAGGGTTGTGTGAGGTTTTTTTGAGCAGCCTAAAATGGTGAAGAAGATACAAATCGTAATGTTGAGGTGAGATGCATTTATTGCCACGTAACGTACTGTTTTTCCTAACGCGATAAGCGCACAAAGGCTAGGCAAAGGATAAGACGAATTTTTATGAAGCGTCAAACAATTTGTTTAACATTCCGTGAAGGTGAATACTGCTTTTGAGTGTGAGTTGTTTTTTTGTTGTGGTGAGTTACTCGTGGCTTTAAAATCGGGGCCGATCTTCCGCTCGTTACCATATGCGTAATGAGGTAGCATAAAATGTTTTAATGTACGCACCGTGTGTGGTATTGGATGATGAATAAAACTTTTTGTTATGTGGTGCTTACGAATTCATATCTATAATGTGTTTTTTTAAAAGTGGGCGCTGTGTTGTATATTTACTGTTTTGCAAATGTATTTTGTTATGAGAAGAGCAATGGTTCGTTCGTTGATTATTTACAGCGATATGAAAATTGTTGCCACATAAAAAAAGTTAAAGTCATTTTATATTTTCATAACGCAAAACAATTTTGCTCAAAACAAAAAAAAAAACTATTACGAGGGAAAATATTTTTTTATTTGGTGCGAGGGCAACAGATGTAAATGACAATTTAAACCCTGCAAAGCTTGCATACGGCAAAACAAATGTCCATGAGTTGTCAAAACGGTGCTAGATCTTTTAATTATTTTTTTTTACGAATCAAATTTCCCTAACGAGAAGCCAAGAAAACAAAGAACGGCACTAGTGTAAAAAAATAATTTTGTTTTTTGAAAAATCATCCTTAAACAGAAAGACATGAATAGGGAAGAACACAGAATGGTTTGACAGTAATATAACAAAAAAAATGAAAATACTTGGAATGATAATATGGACAAGATGAGAACAGAACACAAAAAAATGACAGTTGATGTAACGAATCATCCATCATTTGACTGCATTTTAATTACCACCCAAGATCGGTTAGCCCATCCACCCTTTCTCAGCTCGAACCAGATGACACTCGTCCCTTTTTTCTAGCCACTTTCAAGGATTTTTTTTGCATTATGATAGCTGTGTTATTAATACCGAAACCATCGTGTAACTAAGGGTTGTTGGTACGTTCCTTTAAGTTTCATTCCATCATCGTGTGCTCTGAAGCAATCCGCGCCCTTTATGACACAGCAAGACATCGAGCGTCGATGCCGGGAACAGGGATGGTACTGACTTTTGGCATCGTGGGATAATCACTAATTTGCAGCTTATTGCGCGTGGTGTCGCGGACGGCCCGAAGCAATGACTTGCTGCCTCATTTCTGGCCTTGTTTCTATCGAAGGGAAAAATGTCAGCATGCTGCAAGGAAAACAAATCAAACAAGCGCGAAGTGAAGAAGCAAAAAAAACTCACTTCGGTCCTGTTATAAAGGAGGGTTAGAGGGACAAATGGAATTAGTGTGAGGGGATACAGAAGAAAAAAAAAAAACAAAAACACGCACACACACAAATATCACGCAAGCGGATCTTGTGGTGAACGGTTTTTTCCACTCTCTATCCACTTTAGCACAGTCCCGACTTGGAGATCTCAAGTACGCAAACCATTATGAAGCTTAAATTCAATAAAGTAACATCCATAGCACAATGGACGGAAGTGCGAGTTAAAAATGAAAAATTAAATTTTGAGCCATTAGTGCTTACAATATTTTTAACAATAAATATTCAATAAAATATCCAACAATTGGTTCTATGACAAAACCCCATAACCTTTTAAAAAATAAAATTAAATAAAAAAAACATATGTGAACCCTAAAACTATGCCAACCTTAATCAACGATTTAAATGTTTGATACTATTGTCTTATTCAATTTTTAAATTTGTTTAAAATAATTATTTCACATTAAAAAAACTGTAAAATTTTCAATGTAAAGGGACGCCTCCACTGTGAATAGAGGAGAAAAATGCTCTTCTTCTTCTACTGGTTGAATAGAAGAGGGAAGCATAAGGAAATATATTGAAATTTAAGGGAGCAATTTTCCCTTCTAAAACGCTGAAAGTGAGAGTGTGAAAAGAAAAACATACTTATCCCACCTCGCACTCTCAGCCCGCCCCTTTTCGTCTTCCCCGTTAGGCGTGAAGTGAAATAAGAAAAAAACAAATTTAACAGTAACGCATTCAAACCGCGTCCCGCAATGACATTGTGCCTTTGTGCCGATTTTCTTTCCACCCTTGGTTGAAAAGCTAAGGTATAGGCAAACGGCACGGCAAACGGCACGACGTCCATCCATCAACTCAATCATTAGGATCTATTCATTACACGCGATTCGCTTCTTTATTTGATTTCTCTCGTTGAGGTCTTTCATTATACCGCGGATGAGAGGAGATTTTTTTTTGCTTGTTGCTATTCTAAAGTTCTCATTATGTTTGTTTATTTGTATGTCCTTGCTGGGGTCCTATCTGTTTTTTTTTCTTCTTCGGTTTCGGTATTTTAATACCAATGGCTGTTGGGAAATGTGGTAGACATTTAGACTTTTCGCTGCAGTGCAGTGGTGAGTGGTTGTGGTTTTATGAACGATATTTTGCTCACTAGAAAAAAACGAATTCTTTAGGAATGAAGAACGGGAGGTTTTTTTTTTATCTGAACAATGTTTTTTTTTGTTAAAAACAGCTTAAAGATGTGAGCGAACGATGTGAAAAAAAAACAAACGGAAAAGTACGATTTGAATGCGTTTGTTTTCTTTGCGCTCAAAGTTGTCTGTTGCTCCTTTTTTGCTGTGTTTGAGATTTGTCTTTTTTTGTTGTCGGACGATGGTTTGAATTATTAATTTATGCATCGTTGAAATAAGTCGTTCGGTCCCTCGCACACGTGGCTGCAGAATGTGATAATGCCACGTAGAATGATAATCAAAAATTCCAACAAACAGCCACTCTCGGGGAATGGTTTGAGCTACGAATTGAGCAACTTTTTCGGTTGTTGTTTGTATACCCTCCCTTCCCAGCCCCGGTAGGATTAAGCGAACCGCATGGAACTTTCGTCCCAATTGGCTGCCTGTTGAGGGAGAAGAAAACTGGCTGAAGAAAACGGGAACAAAACACACAAATAAACAACAAAAAGAAAAAGAAAAAAACGTACCAAAATTAGCCGAAAATCATTTGTCGGCCATCGTCCACATCGTCGCCCCGCCCGGTGGGTAGGTTAAAATTTGTTTGACTTCCTGCAAACAGCTTTACTAACCTGTGGGAAGAAAGAAGAATAGAAATATGAGCGTTAGTGAGAGTGAGCGAAGAGTGAGAGAGAAAGCTGGCAGACGGATTAAGTATATGATGAGAACGATGATGGCGATCCGAAGAAATCGGACGCCGACTTAAAACGCGGCAAATGGTAAATGTTGTTTTTCCACTTCTCTCATCCACACATCCGACCAGCGCCGCCAAAGGAAAAGGGAAAGTTGGACTTGTTTTTTAGTTCCCCCGTTTCTGCAACCTCCTGTGGGCCATTTTGTCCAGCCACTGTTGGTTTTCTCAATTTCTTCTAAAGCTCGGTAAAAGTGCCTTGATTCATTCGCACCTTGCTGAACTTTTTTTCGGCGCCCCTCCAACCCCAATTCTTGCATCCGGCTGCGATATGAATAATTATTACTTTGGCTGAAGAATGGAAATTAAGGATTTGAAGCGCCTGGGACAGAAGTGGTGGTCCTTAAGCGCTTGGTTGATTTTTTCTGTATTTTTTTTCTGACGTTTCCGTTCCGTCCTACCCCTGTCCAAACGTCTCCCGGGAGACTCCTTTTTTGGACCGGTATCTATCATCGGTTTGGGAATATACAAATATACAAAACTTTACCGGTCGTGACCGCCCGCCAGGAATAAAGCCCGGGACGGATCGGGAACGGGGACAAAAGGAGCGGAAGAGAAAATACGCAAAACAAACACAACACAAGTCACACAATTCGGTCACCATGAATGTTATTTTTCCTCCTTCTTTTTTGCTATTCGTACAAAGCAAAGTAAAACAACCGCGCCCAACCCACTAGATGTCCCATCGGGGTTGGAAATCATTTCTGCTAAGTATTGCCACTTTCACTTTCTGTCGTGGTACAACGATTTGTTTCTTCACCTTTTCATTTTGTGACTATTTTTTTTTGGCTCCCTCATTTTTTGTTTTTATTCAGTGTGAGAGAAGGATTTGAATATTTTATCGCTCAAGATGTCCGGCGTCTGGTTTGGTGTGTTTCTGCTGGCGTAAGTGTTTGAAAGGAAAACAAGCAAGAAAAGCTACATTTGACGCTTTTTAAAAAAAGAAGCTCCTCCATTTTCGTCAACACCTTTCGTGTGGTTCACGTGTTTAGCGAGAGTTAAAAAGAACAGTTCCAACTAAAGGTGGGATTATGAAATTGTTAAAGCCAAAACTCCTTGTCTAACGTGCGAACGTCACGTCATGGGGTTTGTTGGTGATTTTCCAATGACTTATCGGCGATGAGGCTATTACAGATATATGGTTGAAATGTTCGTTTCATGCCGATAGAAGAAGACGTTAGCTCTGTAACCTGCTAAATTAAATGAACAAGCATGAAAAATGAACTTCTTTTTTACGAATAAAAAAAACTTCTAACACTGTGCTACGTTTAGGATAAATTTCGACATAAGTAAAAAAAATTAGACCCTTTAGCTTATTACCATTTTTTGGTTCAATCTTTTACTATGTAATGAAGATGCAAAAAAAACCCCTTCACTCACCTCCGGGGGTAGAGAGAGGTTTGCGATTTCGTTTAGAGAGCAAAACACGGTGCAGAAACAATGAGCAACAAAACGGTGGAACAATTTCCCGCCAACAATTCGCACCGGAATAATTCCCAATTATTTCGTAATTCCAGTGGCTCCTACCACTCTCAACCGTGCCCACGGTACCACCACCGATTCCGATTGTGGTTGTGCGTTTAATTTTCAATCAACACCGAGGGTTCGGCTCTGTTTCGATTCCTCTTCCCCCCGGGGCCCCTAGCGTGGTGGTGGAAAGTCAGCAGGAGTTCACAGCTCATATTAAATGTGTACGTACACACAGAAATACACACACTAGGACGGTTGAATTCTTTCGCCAAATTAAAGCCAGTGGCGGCTGTTGCTCGCGAAATCCATTCGCCGAAAATCAACCAGTCGAAAAAATTAGTTCCCGCGCGACACAATCCCCTTACACCCCTGCTACGGTGTGCCACACGGTGAGGGAATATTTTCAATGAAACAAAGCCATACAAAAAGGGGGAATGGAACACGGCCAGGGTGGCAAAACACAACAGGCCAACATGATAGCATAATGGAAGAAAAAAAATCACTCAGACTTTTTCCGTAACGCGCACCGTGGCACAAAATGTGCCCCGCGGTTTTGCTTCCGTTTGATTGCTAATGAATGGTAATTTGCACACCAAAAGAATACGCAAAGCCGGTAAAAAGGTGTACAAAAAAGGGGGTGGAAAAGAAGCGACGAAAAATGAAGGAAAAAAAACACGAAGCTTCCACACTAATCCACTGCCACTGGAGTGCTAGTTTATTTGTGAACCGATTCGGTTTCATTATATTTTTTTTTCTCTCCTCAAATGGTGCGCGTTCCACCATTCGTTTCCTTTCGCAACTACCACGCGACACCTTCCGGTTTATCGAACTCGCTCCAAAATCCCCCCCAAAAACCATGATCCACCGTGATCCTGTTGCTGTTTGGCGGTTTTGCTATCAGAAGGAAGCTGCTAGAGTGCTAATCGGAGCAAAATGGCAAACGGGGAATGAGAGTGAGATGAAACAAAAAAAAAGGAGGAAAGAAAAAAAATAGAAACGGAAGCCTTCCGGCGGATACGATTTTATTCGCTCATTTGCACCACTGTGCGTTCGTTCGGTTCGTTCAATTTAGTTTGCCTTTTGTGTGGGTGTGGGGGGATGATGCTGTGGCGTTTGGAGTTTTGGGGACTTTTGAACGATTGAACGATTAAATTTGTTTGAAATAAAAAAAATCCCCGTACTCACTGCAACCGAAATCGTGTTAAACAGTTTTACAATCTATTTGCTATAAAATTGATTCTGAAGCCAAATTCTATTCACTGTTTGTAGCTCAGTTTTTTGTGGTGATGTAAGCGTATTTGTCCAACACCTTTATGCGTTAAAAAATTCCTTCCACGTAGCCACATCTAGCCACAATGTTTCATTTGTTTTCATTTTCCATTTCGCGCACGGTAATGAAACGCACCTTCATTACGCCTAAACAGTAAGGAAAATTGAATGCTCTCGAGAAGAGGCAAATGTAAATGATAAGTACCCGCTGTGCTGCTCTGTAGCGTTTATGGCTTTGCATACCTTCAGGCGCTTTCAATCTCTGGTGCCGGAAGTTTGTCTCTCTGAGCATTAAAGTATCCTTTCTCGTTCCGCGGTGGTTTGTTCTTCTCTTTTGTCGGTTGCTCGGTAGCTTCCAGGAGTGGAAAAATACATTCAACCAACGCTGGCAACGACTTGTTGGAATCACGCGCCCGTTAAACAAATATACATTTCAAAGGAGTTTCTTTTTGTGGTGACGGCCGTTGGTGAAGGGTGGTTGAGTTGTTGAAGAACTTGGAGACTTACGCCTGTGCTCTGGCCCGGTTTGCTCCACTTCCCCCCTCCCATCCCCCCTTCGAGAGGAACGCGCGGAAAAATATGACTGTTGGCATTTTGCAACACCTCGCGGCTTTAGTTGGGTGCGTTTTTTTGGGGAGCGGGGGAGGGGAAGGAGTAAGGGGAGTCTCTGAACACCCCACGGAAAAGGAGAAGGCATTAAGAAAAGAACGCACAGAACAAACCGACCGTGTGGTACGGTGCGCATCGTCTCAAAACTCGTCTTTGACTTTGTTCATTCTCCATTTTTCCCCCTTGCGCGGGAGATTTGCTGGCGAAATAGCACGGTACGTTAGCGCGCTGTCGCTGAGTTCCGGCACCGGCGTTGTTGGCTGTGTGGTTTTTGTTGAAAGAAGCAAGACTCGTGGTTTTTTTTTCTTCCGTGCTCACCCTCACCACTATTTGGTTTCATCCTTTCGTTTGGTTTCGTTCGTCCCGAGAATTACGCTTTCATCCGTCAAGGATGTCCATCCATCCGTGAAAGGATGCCATGAAGCGAACGGAGCGGAAAAAATAGTACAACCCACCGACGGGGGAGGCCGGGTGGTTTTGCTGGCGCCGTCGGAATAGGTAGAACGTTGAAGCAAGCAGAAAGAATCCACCGTAGTGGTAGTGAAAAGAAAAAGAAAATAACAGAAAGGGATGAAAAACAAGGCGCAGCCAGTTTCTTAGTGTGAGCGACCAGGCGTCTCCATGGTTGGAATTGGGAAGCGCTCAGGGTAGGCAGCGGGCGTACTGCCCGCTTGAGGTGGAAATATTATAATTCCAATAACGAAACCCGTGCCTTCCCTTGAACACGGGGCGAGATGTTTCGGGATACCGGAAGCGAATGCGCAGGGTGCAAAACCAACTGTTGAAACGATGGTTCTCGTGCCTCGTTTGCGATGTTTGTGGTTCTGTGGACCAGGCGGTGAGGAGGAAAAAAAAAGTTCTAGAGGTCGGTTACTAGCCTCGATCAGGGGTTGAGTTGGTTTGAGAACTTGCTATACTTTGAATCGAAATGGTCTTTAGGGGCAATGTTGTAGTGTTTTTTTGGGTGATTTTTCTCTCCCTCTCTCCCCATTTTGCCATTTCTTGTTGCTTCCATGTTTCAACGCTGTTTCGGGCTATTTGGGAACTTGGGAAATCGTTCCGTGTTGAACTGTCCGTACAGGTACGAACAATGTGAAGCAAAGTTTGAGACAGCAAGGCAAAGAAGAAGGAAAAGAACTAACAGCAAAAAAAAAAAAAAAACAAAATGTGCATGAATGTCAGACGTGGAAATATTTAATTTAATTCCGAGTGATTTTCCCGTTTCGTTTTCACCTGACCAGGAACGATTTCCCTGGGTATGAACCTTTCGTTCTTTTTCTCTCTCCCGAATGGTAGTTTTTTCGTTGTTTTGTTTTGTGCCTTCACGCCACTTCCTGTTATCCTACCCCCTGTTATCTTCCCATCGTTTGTGGCTTGTGCCAGTGTCAGTTCCAGTGTAACATTAAGCGTTCATCATTGCTCCTGTCTCGCGTGGAAACTGGGAAATGAGAAAATGGCGTAAGGGGTAGATAACCATCGCCACACAACGGGGAACGCCTGATGTGGCAAGGGCAGGTGAATGTTGCTTTTTCGTTTAATGTCATTAGTTGGGTGAACAAACTGGCTGCGCTGTGGAAGTTTGTTGGTCCAGCTGGAACATTCAGCGGTAGCGCATCAGCACATCAGCAGCATAAAAGGGAACGCAAACGCCGGTCCTTCCGAGTTCCGCCTCTCGATGGTTGTATCGTTTGCGTTGATGTTTCTGCTGCGAGGCCCAACAAAATGCCATTAACACCTTTTGCCATTTGCGCATCGTGTATTCGGGTCGGGTTTTTGTAGCCCGTAGATGGGGAATAGGTGCAAAAATGGAAGAACCCCGTTACGAGAACCATGTGACGATAATTTCGTCTTTGCACGCTGTCGACTTTCCCGGGCCAAAAAAACTTCCTTGCGCCTTGCGCCCTGCTTATCACTGTTTCGATTCGATGTGTTGTTTGTTGTTGTTTTTTATTTGTAGACACCCAACATTTTCTCACTAAACGCTTAAGGCGTTTTGGGTGGGTTTTTTTTCTCGGTCGGAAAAAGTTGTGTTTCGAGTTTTTGCACATCGACGCTGTTGCTTTCGCATGCTAACGATTCAAACGATTGCCCCCAAAAGCAAGCAACTTGTTGGGTTTAGTATCCAAATTTCAGCAACTGTACTACAAGGGAGAAGCAATTTCGATTTCATCATGATGAGTTTAAACGTAAAAATGCCTTAAGTTAGACATCATTTTGATGAGACTATAATGGTCAACAAAAAAAAGAAAATATTGCTCTATGTGTAGCGCAAACTGCATACTTAATATTACGCCTAAAGGTATGCAATATGCATGAAAAAAAAAGGTTTCTTATTCCAAAAAGCAACAAAACGCTGTTAAACAGCATCGAGAAACATACAAAATGAATGCTAAAAAACAATTCTTTTCCAGAAATGTTTATGTCATAAGTACAAAGTTTTGTTCTACGCAACATATAGAACAAAACCTTCCTCATCCCTTCCTTGTGTTACTAAACTGATACGATTTTGCAACAAAAACCAATTACTATCGGTAAACGTTTTTCATTCCCTTTCAAAAGGCCATGAATCGACCACGAACTTGCTTTATTCACATGCAGGCCAAAAATAAAAGGACATTCCTGCAAAACCCGTAGGGATACACGATGCGGTTAGTACATTTTCACATTTTCCCTCCGTACGTACCATACATCTACAGGTAGGATGGCATGTGTGTGTGTGGATTCGAGATTTCGCCACCCGATTTCGCGTCTTATTGTCAAATGGCGAGCGGCATGTTCTCTCGATACCGAACAACCGGCGGGCATGATATCGACCGCACTGGTAACCATGCTTTCCGGGTAAACCACAATTGGCCCACACGGGTGCCGGTTGGCCTAACGCTTTTTGTGTGTCTTGCTTCCTATGCTCCGTTCGGTAGAGTAACAGAATCGTCTGACGGACGAATACAACAATCGACTAAGCATCCTTCGTCGTCGCGAGAATGCAACCAGTTGGTTAAGTTGGGACAATAGCACACCTAAGCAAAACCCCTCTCCGGTACGGGCGATAGGTAAATTGGAATTGGAAGGAAGCTTGCAATACTGTAAATCCCACTCCGCGTGCTGTAGTGAAGGAAAAGCAGAGTGAAACAATAGTTACTGAGAGGAAGGAAATTAAAAAAAAAACACCGGGAAAACGGAACGACTGTCGAATGCAAATCGTTTGTTGTCGAAGGGATAGAACAGAGTTGTTGCATATTTCACGCGAATGCATTCGAGAGATTTTTTTCTTCCTTCCATTTACCTTCATTTATCTCTCCCTCGGCGTGTTGAAACGGGAACCGAAGATCGGTACGTGCGAATAATGGACCTGGTTGTACCGTTTGTGCCATGTGAAGAGTATTCGTTTCGTGTGTGTATGGTGCACGGAACTGTGTCTATCGTTGGTTAAATTGTTTCTGAATGGAATAATAGACCGGCGCTAGATACTTGCGGAAGGATGCACTCGGATAGGTATAATTGTAACCGGAGACAGGTAATGTGTTTGGACGAAACACTGTAAGTGCTCGAACGATAAGACAAAGGACGATAGGACAAAGAATGGGAAATACGAAGAGACATTATTTTGTTGTAGTTAGACAGACGTTATAGAAAATATACTTTTGATATAATATACGTACGTCTCCCTATATCTTCATAAGAAGAAAACATGCATGAGATGAGTTAAAGTTTTAAAATAAATATTTTTTAAAGCTTAAGTAAACAACATATTTTACTTTCATTATGCTTTTTGAGTTCTGGAGGTAAGTTCTCAATGCTTTGACGCCTAGCAAGGGATAAACTTCGTTTCCCAAAACCCGTCCAAATGGCTTCCAAAGCGGATGTTGAGATTCTTCTAACCACTTGAACCTCCTAAAATTGGTTAAAGTCTCTCTTGCTGTCTCAACGGTCGTACCAAACCAGCTGTTGCGCCTGATACCCGGTGCAGCCTTGACTTCATCGCACTTTTGCAGTGGAACACTTCAGATTTTCCGAAACTTTCTCATTCTCTGGTGTTCGGTGTTTTGAAAACCCTCGTCTAAGGGAAATTTTGTGGAGAAACAACTACCGAAGGAAGGTAAATGTTAAGCATTTTAAATTTTTCTCCCCCAATCTCATTTTTTCCAAACATTTTCCATCCCGTTTTCCGATACACCTTTTACATTCTCTAGACGCTTTTATCCACTTCGTTCCCTCCATTTATGCAACATTTGGAATCTCTACAGACCGTACGCTAGGAGCACATTTCTTCCTAGTCTCTAGTCCAGGATATGAGTAAAAAAAAAACTGCCCAAAAAAAAAAGAGCTCCAATTCCCGCCAGCGAGAAATGCAAACTATTCTTACTTCCATTTCCGTTCCTTAGGCTCTCGGTATACCGTTTCCGTTAACTTCTGCTGGTCGCCTGTTGGTCGTGATTCGGGGTTTTCCAGTTCGTACTCGAAATGCCACAGGTATTTTTTTTTTGTTTACCCCGCCATTCTGGTCCTGTTGCGGCATTTTCTATAAGATGCAACGTGCAAAGGTTTTGGGGAAAAAATGTGTTACGCCGTATGGTAGGGAAAGAATTTCCCTACTGCAAGAACGATACCTCATCCGGGTTGATTTTCCACAAGGACAATCGGGATCGTGTGGTGAGCGTGTGTGTGTGTGAAGCATCCGGAAATGGTTGCATCAGGTTGTTAGTTTGAATATTTTTGTCTGCTTTTCATCTCGCTCACGCTTTCATGCTTACGATACGTGTAAGAATGCAATATCTCGTATGTACACTGTTGCTTGTTGGCTCTTATTTTCACAAAAGCGCTCCCTTCCTGAAACCGAAAAACCTTAATCTAAATCGTCCGTTTCGCCGTGTGTTGCAACTTCCAGCCATGGTTAGCTAAGAGGAGCAAGAGCTGCAGCAGTAAACGTGCTGTCAGTGGCACGTTTGCTAGTTTCATTATTGGTTCGTTTTTCCCCCACATTTTCCTGGAGATATTCTATACGTCCTTCTCCCATTCTTGGTGCTTTGTGTGTGTGTATGTGTAAAATGTATGCTCTGCTACCGGAGAGCAACTTGTTGAAAATTGAAATTTTTACACATCTACCTTCCACCTGACGTTTTGTTTCCCTGTTTCTGCATCAAATCACCCTGCTTGCCCAACGTGCTATAAATGTGTGCAGCTTCCCGGTAGATGGAAAACGAATTTTCCAACTCAAATCCTCCAACACAGCTGATGGTTAAAGTTGCTTTTAAGGAGGGGGAAAACTCCCCATTTGGGAATGGGAAAACAGGTAAGGTTTTCTCCTTTAAACGAACACCCATCCGTACGAAAATGTGATGTTCGCGATGCGAGTTATGTTCAAATTGTCGTTTCGATGAAGCTTTTTCGGTCCTCAGTGCGAAGAAGTGCGACGTCAGGTGTCATGCACCAGAGTACGGAGTACCAACTCCATTGTTGGTTGGTTTGATTCCACATTTGAGTGTCCTTGCGTTCGTTAGGCAATGTTCCGGTTTCCACCGGTGGTGGTGAATGTTGGTAAATTCCTTGCGGCAACAGCTGTACCTTTTGCGGGTGTTTCAACTCCCTCCTACTTACGGAGGAGCTTCTCGAGACCATTTTCTCGAGGTACCTGTGTTATCCTTTGCCAGTGTACTAAGAACTTCTTCACAACACACTGTGTTGTCACATACGATACAGCACGTGCCGATGGTCTTGGCGCAAAACTTCAAGACGACACCCGACCGCCAGAATGTGTCCTCAAACTTTCACCGTGCTGCTCAAGTTAGCGTACAACATTCTCGTTGGAGTAGGAAGTGTTCGCTGTACAAGCTTTTTCGCTACTTCGGTCGTGTGGTGCCATTTTCTATCCGGCAACACGTCCGGGGCTGACGTGTAAGTTTTCCGAAATAAATGACTTCAAATAGCGGGGGTTGTTGAGGTGGTTCGACTCTAATTTCCTTTCGGCACAGCGGGAAATGTTCTAAAGGAACATATAGCAGTATGAATGTATGTGTGTGTTAGTGTGCCGGTAACATATGGAGCAATTTATAACCAGCGCTACAAATCCACCCGTCAGCCATATAGAGAACAGGTTATTATCCTGCCTGGCGCAACTAAGAATGCCGATCGATCCGGAGACGATACGATCGATGTTTTACCCAAAAGAGAGACAAATTTTCCTCCTCCAACTCGGCACACCAAAAATTGGTAACGCTCTGGAAACGATCGAAACGACATTAGGTTCGGCTTTAGCGTTTAAACAGATGATGGAAAGAATGAAGGTGGAACAGACTGGAGGGAAAAAATTTCCAACCCAAAACTACCAAGGGAAAGTGCATTGCTGAATGGGGAAAAATTTGCATTGCCAGCTTCCAATGGCTTATTATGGTGAAATGAAGGTGAAAGAGAAAAAAAACTCCTCTCGGAATGAGCCATACAAAAAGAAATCATTGGGAAAACAAGACAAAACGCAGAAGGAGCGTATACGTAGACATCGTGAAAACAGGAAAATTAAATTGAAATCCATATATTTCGCTGACGTTGAGCCCTCCGGTGGGGAAATCGAACGCGTTCGTATTTTTGGGTGCCAGACGGACGGAATGCAATGTTTTGCCGCATCCCGTATTTTTTTTCTAATTCACTGTTTCTTGAATCCCCGCGCTTAAGGTCCTTTTATCGATCCGAACGAGTTGGAACCGTTTTTCGCTATGACCGGCAAGCTTTGCGAGTAAAGAAAATGGGTTTGTGAGTTTAAAAAAAAAGCGGAAAGAAATTCGATGCTTCAGTTCGGAAAAACATTTATCCTGCTGACTGCGCTCATTTACAATTGGCTTCGAACGGTGGCAAACTGAAGCGTCCGCAGCCAAGAATTTAAAGGAGAAGTGGAGGAGGAAAAGGTTTGAAGGGCAATGAATGCGATGTTCGAGCATTGACGAGGTTGGAAAAACCTTTGTCCGGAAACATCTTTTCCGATTTTCAGATTAAAATGAATCTTTCACCATGCCTTTTTTACCGCGCCAATTGGGGAGTACGGGATTTTTCCTTTGAAGCGAACGAGTTTTCCCCTACGACTGGTAAAAAGGGTTAACGAAAAATGAAATTCGTAACCAGCGGTTGAAAAACCTTATGGGGGAGATGAAACGGAACGAGTGAGAGAGAGAACACACCCCGCAAAATGCAAATTTCTTTCGATCATCATCTTTTCCACACGGAAGCTACCAAGCTTCTATCTCATTGAAACTAGTTAGCTTTTTTTCTCCTCGTATCCCCTGTTTTCGTCTATATTTCACTCTCATTCCTCCGGTTTTTAAATACCGAGAAGATGGAAGACGTCGTGTTTTAAATTATAATCCTTAGACGAGAAGCGATCGTTCTCGTGGAAGGAATCGCTCTAATCCAAACGTCGATGCATGATTAATGCAATACCCGGCAAGTAGCTGAACGATTCAACCACTTTCCTTTCCGGCAGATGGTATAATTTATTCCAATTAATTAAAATGCCAAATACGACGCGGAAGGTACCCTGGTAGATAGTTGAGCTTCTGCTGCTTCGAAAAAGGGGGAAGAAAAACGGATCGAAACGTAACTCGGAAGCCTTATTACGGGTAAGAAGGATGCTTGTGCAAACATTGATAGTTCTTCGGGGGTTTTTGATTATGGGGATGTTTTCATGAATGCAATTATGTTCGTTTCTCAAGAAATCTATTTGTGTGTGCATTAGGATTAATGGTGGAAAATGTTTAATTATTATTCTCAAAACATTTTCCAATTATTTATGCACAAGTTTTTATAACTAAGCATTGAAAACGCCCATGCAGAATTATATTAAATCGGTTGTAAATTATTTAAGCAAACCCTTCCAGACATCAAATCATCTTTCCACAAGTGTCGATAAACGGGTCAATGGACGGTCGAAGAACCCAATCTATCGCCAAGTATGAGAAACTGTTTCACCTGCTAAATCACGACAGACACAGTCATGTAAATATTGGACCTTTCCGTCTTGAAGCACATCTCACAACGATGTGACAAATCAACTGTTTACCAGACTCACTCTTTCCCTTGAAGCGGTTTCCTCCGGAGTGGTTTGTTGACGTGGAAGTTGTTTGCTAGTTTTACGAGTTTACATTTTGAGGAAGGTCGAGATAAGGACTCTCTAACCATTAGGAATGTGTACGACCAACAGGTTGGGATGGTATTGGATGGAGACTAGTGTGATTATTATTGATTATTTATTTAGATAAAGTTTTAAAAAAGTTTCCCATTATGGTTTGTTTAGAAAAAAAAATATTTTTTTCCTCGATTTATTTCCAGATCTTATTAATTTACAGGGTTTTCAGTTAAATTAGTAAAATTATAACCATTTTTGGAATCTGTTCAAGTTGAACTAGACTGTGGCGAAGTAGACTTGGAATCTTTTATTGAAAATCATCAACTTTTTTAATCAGACTTAATTTAAGTCTTTCTCGGATAACTACTACAGTTATTGAAATATTGCTTATTGGAGAATTTTTTTCAAATTTTTTGGCACTCTTATAGTCCTTCACAAGCTCTAAATAAGTAATCCCAAAAACCTTTTCACAACCCAAAAACTGTCATAAATAAATTAGCTCCCCTGGTACCTGGTACAAGTTCAATATGCAATATCTCTTCTCTTCCGTGAAATCGGAATTTTAAATCGATAGCGCTTTTATGTTTATGTGTCCAAACACACCGATTAGAGTTTCCGCTGCAAACTGTTCCGGCAAATTCCGCAGAGATTTGGTTTCGATCAATTTTTCAGGTGGATAGGGTTCGAAAGTAGAAACAAACCCAATATCGCACCCTTCATGCGTTCCAATCGAATGGAATCAAAATAATACCGATTTGGGGGGAAAATGGTGGAAAAAAAGCGATCCGAAGGTACCGCATTTGTCTGAACGATGGGTTCAAAGACAGGGGGGCACATGTTTGTTGGCTATAATTAAACCAAACATCGAAGCAGCAATGATGATGATGATGATGATGATGATGGGCTGGATGTGGTGTTGTATATCCGTTTCCATCCACCACTTTTGCAATTGCCGTTCGCGGTCGTCTCCTTGGTCTGTCAATTTGTGTGTTTTTATTTGCGTTACCTTATAGCCAAATACACTGCCATCGCAGTTCTCAAATGGACAATCGGGTTCACGTATTTGCAATGTTTTTTTCCGTTTCGTTCCGTTTTCGTTTGTGTGACTGTTGCGCTCATTTTCCTCGATTCACCTGCTTTTTTTTCTACTCTCTCTCTGTGCATTTTACCGGGCAGGCCGATTAGTATCGAGCATTTGCACGTCATGGAATGTCAAACTGGGGCAGGTAACAAAAGGGGTGGTGGTGGATGGGCTGACAGAAAGGATAACATACAAAATTGCTCCTGTCAGTGTGGCTGATTGGCGCACATTTCGCTGACGTTCGTACGGTGGCCACCAGAAGGACGTGTGAGCGCGTATGTATGTTTTTAGGGAGGCACCATGCACCAGTACAGACCACACAATATTCGCACGTCCTTGACGTACGAAGCTTCAACTAATCCGATCCGGATCGGGGTTTTTGGGGGAAGAGGGAAAGAGGGAACGAACTGAGGCATAAAACCCGCGAGAACAAAATAGAACGACTGCAGAAGGTACTGTGTGTGTGAGTGGTGGCGATGAGTTATTAATGCCTCTTCTTCCCTTGTAGCTTCGGTTTGCATCCGGTTTGAGTTGCGTTTCATCAAAATAAACAAAACAAAAACCACCCCTAACCACGGTGACGCTTTTCCTATTGTCCATCTGACGGCGGTGGGCGGACGCTTTTCCAGTAGCCAGCAGGGAAACCTGCCCGCTGATAGCGAGATGATGGAGTATGGGAATGGCTGGTTGGAGCGTCATAGCGTCAACGTGGAGCAGGAAAACTATGTGAATCAAGTAATCCTATCACACACGATTGCGCTGTGAGAATAGCATGCAGACGATGCACACAAAAAAAACCCCGCCAGAAACTCCACCATGAAATAGTTCACCGTATGGAGTAGGATAATCTCGACCAGGAATGAACACTCCTCATGAGGGATGGTCGAAGGAAAACATGGCAACCGGGAACCAGGGGGTTGTTTGTCCATTAGTGAAAGGGATGCTAAATCAACATAAATGCGGAATACTTTCCGCCGAAACACCACGAACCCGTTTCGTTCTGATGCTTCTTTCGTACGTTCCATTTTGATCAATTTAACCACCTGCTGGTCCTTTGCACGCCGTGTTTGTTTTCTTTTTTTTCCCCCCCCGGAACAGACGGAAAATGTGCCAGAATTTTCTAACAAACGGTCTATCACGAATGATGATGATGATCATCATCATCAGCGAGGGCTATTGTCGTCATTCGATACGATGATTGTCTGCCACCTGCTGCGGATTGAGGCCAACAAGGATATGAAAAAACGGATAGCAATGGCGAAAAGAAAGAAAAAAAAAACGAAAAGACAAAATGACTGATCGAACAAATTTGCAACAGAGGGGTAAAAAGAATGGAATGCAGTCGTGACACATATATAGAAAAAAAGAAGGTACTAGTCTGCATGATGGAACTATATTTACCCATTTCTTTGGCTCCTCTTTTTTGTTCGTTGTCTCCCTTTTTCCGCACGATCCATCACCGTGGGGTGTTTTTTTTTGTGGCCGATTCCAATGCAGTCGGTTTTGTTTGCGATGGCAAATGGCATAATTGCAATGGCTGCATTATTGATAAATTTCAAATAAAACCTGCTTCTCCCCCCCCCCCCCCCATTTGCCCACCTTTTTGGCGGCGGGCCAACCGATATGTCTCGAGTGGAAAAATGAAGCTAGAAACCGGGTTTTTGAGGTGGGGTGGGGTTGCAGAAAATGCACCATTATGTGCACGTGGAATGCAGACTGAATGGGGAAGGAAAAACGGATCAAAGAAGAGAGAGAGGGAGCGAACAAAAGTGGGCAAATTGCAGCAAAAGCTGCAACAGGATAAAGTGAAAATGAAGTGGTTGAAAAATGAATGGATACAAACAAAAAAAGCATTCATACACACAGATACAAGGACCCGCAGTGTGGACGGAACAGGGTGACTCAGGCAGGCAGTGGGTTTGATGGTGCGAAGGCAAATATAAACAAACAAAACCTGCTGGCTAAGAATGGCTAACCTTTACGGAATGAATGCCGGCCGGGGGTTAAGACTGATCGATCCGGTTTCGATGATGGGTGGTTCGTCAGTCACACTCGCCTCCGGAACCAGGTTGTTGCGCAAAATGGCAGAACAAGGCGGACACGGATGTGCCGTGGAAGAAGCATCGAAAAATCGAAGGTAAAAAGAGTGTGTTTGTGTACGACAGACTGCACCATTTTCGTGCGAAACGTTCTAGTGTTTGTTTTAAAGCGAATGAGAAGAAAGTATTATTCGCCATACGTCCTTCAATTTTCAATTCAAAAGCCCCCCCCAGTCGGCTGGTGTGTGATTGTCGTACAGGTTGTGGAACGATGGCTGCCATTTTGCTACCGTTTTCGCTTGCAAAGCAAGGACAATTGGCAAAGTTGGGTGCCAGAACACTCGCTCGAAACGAGTAGCTTTTCGTGTCCCTGTATCATCTATGGTGAGAGTGAGCTGGTTTTTTCCATTTCTTCATACGAAAGAAAACCTGCTGCTCATTATAAATTAAAACGTTAAAGCTTTTTTTTATCGACGGTATAACAACTGAAAGCAGAAAAAAACACAATCCCTTTACCATGCCAATCGCATCAATTAGGCCAAGCCAGAAACAGGAAAGCTACGTCAAGAGAACATTCCTTGCTTTGTTGAGTTTGTTTTTCGCTCATTCGGTGATGGAAGGCAACCTTCGAAAACGCAACAGTGCTTGGACCATAAAAGTGTAGTAGAAGAAGAAGAAAAAGCAATTTAAAATTGAACCGATTTGAAGAAAGCAGCTGATGGTGGGAAAAAAGGGAAAATCGAGCATTGAGGAAAAGGAAAATGGGAAAGAAAGAAAAAAAAAACAGTAAAACGTCCAACCCAATGAGTAAAAACGATTTCAAGCCGAAACAGAACAAACCGTTTTCCCCTTGCACGGGAAACATGCAACAGCAAAGTGCTCACGGAATGCTACAGGAGGAAAAACAAAAAACATAAAAAGCGATGCATAATATGGTGGAATTTTGTGCAACGGAAAACTGGATGGAACTAGAAGCAAATGGTGCACTGGAAAACATTTACTAAAACGTAAATTTATCTGTTTCCCGTTGATTAGTAAAGAGAGGGTTTTTTGTTTGGTTTTGTTTTTTTTCCTCTGTGGTGAAGTTTTCGTGCACGGTTTGCGACTTGTGTCACGATTGGTAAAATGTGAGCTAGACGGTTTCAATTCTTTTTGATTTTTTCGTGTTTGTTTCGTTTATACAACCACCAGGTAGTCGTTTTGTTGTATTGAGCATATTTTTAAAGTTCTTAATAGAATTTTTATTTAATTTTCTTCTTTATTATTTAATATTATTTAACAATTTTGTGGTTTTAGGTACTTTTAATACTTATTTTCTCCTTTTTTAATTAGTTCTACATATTTTGATGATATTTTCCAAATGTTTAAATATTGTTAGTATTTACAAAAAATAAGTTTTAGAAATTTTTCAGACCAACATTTAAGGCATTTAAAAAAATAAAGAAAATGGTTCTCAATAAACGGTCCATGTAATCGCATTCCATTCAGCATCCACACCGTCCCATTGTTTCATTGGTTGATTTTTTCTTCTTTTCTACTTTCACTTAATTTTCCTTCCCACAAAAATGCTATCACTTTCACCGATTGAGTAAATCCTGTCCATCATCGTAACGACTCCATTTTCCACCACACCGATCAATGTGGTTGCGAATGGTCGAACGTTCATTTAATACCCGTCAAACGTTTGCGTGAGGGTGAGTCAAATGTTCAAGAACGCACACGCACAAGAAGAAAAAAAACACCCGCAATCAAGTTAATGCGTATCGAGATTATTCGTACACGGGTGTCCGTTTTTTTTTTGACCAGCAATTTTCGCATTTTGTAACACGCATCACATCACGAAAAGCAACCGAATTGTGGTCATAAAAACTATTAACCGAGGAAAAAGCAAAAAAACAAACGCCGATACATTTTCGGGGTGGATTTTCTCTCCCTAAGCAGAGGGTGGAAGGAGGGTTGCGACACAGACGGGCAAGGATTAGTTCACGCTGAGAAGCATTTGGCAAGCGAAAGCATTCCTCAGCGTTTGTGGGGAGGAAAAGAATGGGAGAGCAATCAAACGATTTTCCATCATCGCTCATTTGCTAAAACCGTAACTGAACCCACCCTGGGTGCCCAGTTTTCCACTCCCTACCCTTCGATTCGGGGGAAAAAAGACGTAAGAAAAAAAACCCAAAGTCAAATAAAACGTTTTTATCTCCGTTACGTTCGCATGTGAGAATGATGGGACTCACTAGCAAAAAAAAAGTGTTTGAAGAAAGGAAAATTCTCTTCATTCCTTACTGCTCGAAAGCTTCTACCCGCGATTAGGTCACAGAATTCGCGAGTCCTTTCTAGCGGAAGTGTTTTCTTGGCGTGTTGTTCGTAAGGATATATTTTCGTGTTGGTTTGTTGTTGTCTGCTGTCCCATTCATACAATGATCCGAAGAATTCTAACCCCACCAGAAGGCCACCCTCTTCATACACCCCTTTCGTGCACGGAGTTTCTGCTATTGTTCACGCTATTGTTCAACGAAGTGAGTCTCGTCAAAGCGGCTGAAAGCGCATGAAGGGCGCACGCTTTCTATCCCATCGAACCTGACTGCTGTCATCACCCACCAATGTGTGTGTATGTGAGGGGATGGTTTTTCCTTTTTTTTTTTGGGAGGCCGATTTTGATTCACGCCCCCCCCCCAAAACCACACGGGAAAATACATTTTCGCGAAACCAATAATGGCGAAACGAGATTGATTGATTCGTTTTCTTAATGATTTTTTTCATTCTCATCGCGGTGCCATTCTTTGCTTTTGCCACCGTTACTGGGGAAGCTTTTTACTTCATCATATCGTTCGAAACGATACGCCAAGGGGAGGTTAGTTGTGGCAGTTCCTGTTGACTTTCGCACAATCACGTGGTTTTTGGGGATTTTTTTTGCTTCTCCGTTTTACTGTTGGACCATTGCGAGCGGTTTGCGAGAACAATAATGTCGATGGCGATGATGATGTGGCTGTAGAATGAGGCGAAAAAAAAATCGACAAGGAAGAAGGAAAGAATTCTGGCAACAGTTCGTTGGAGGGATTATTTTTTTTTCTTTTGCTTTTTTATTTTCGTTGTTGTCCTTTAGGTACTGTGGCCATTGTGCCCACACGACCGTATCGGTTACTGTTCATCCGATAACAAAACCGCGTGGCTGTTACTGTGCTTTCCACTCTTCTGTGTTGCTATTGGTTAGGCTTTGCTTTCTCTTTAGATGGGATTTCTTTCATTCTTCTATCTTCTTCACTATTTTCCTTTCTGTCCTTCTTTTGGATGCTTTTATTTGTAGCAAGACATCTTACAATAGGCTACTTGTGGTGCTTTTTTTGTTTCTCCTTTAGGAGAAAATTTGCCGAAGCATCCTGTTCGGTTCTCGTGCACGTTCAGTGACTCGTACTTTATTGTTTCCGTACGTTCCCCCAAAACAGTCCAAACGCACACACAGGCACACAAAGACAAAGGTCAGATCGATCGATTGTGCTATCGATGGATTGATGATGCGAAACGTTTCCAATATGAGGCGCGACAGTAAGCGAGAAAACCATCGTTCCGATCCGGAACGATTGTTTCCTTATCGTGAGGGAAAATATGGCCTCAAAGAGAAAGTAAAAAGAAAGATAAACCTCTAGCCGATGGTTTGCTCGAAGCAGAGGAAACAATAAAACACAGGCGCCAGCTCGAATCAACAGTGCCACGTGAAGGAAAATGCGGCCTTTTTCACTTTCCACAAACAGGAGACAAAGTGGAACCTGTGCTGCGTATGCCAGCGTGGCCACAGTCATGATGAATTTGTTTTTCACGCGTTTTCCCTTCGCCCTTTCGGCGCGGAAAACCGCTTTTCCTTCCCATTGGTATTGTGTAGCTATTTTCTTGTCCGTTGTAACGATTCTAAAGTGATTTCGGAGTTTACGGTTACATTTAATTTCACAAAAAATCGAATAAAAAAAAACGGGGCGTTTTTTGAGGTCACTCATTGTGATTGAGGATTTTTTTTAATGCTTTCCTTCGATATTGGAACTGGGAAAACAACGAGAAAAGCCAGAGTAATCAGGATTACATTTAGAAGACTCAGGAAAAACAGTAAGGGAAAATCGCACTAAAATATTGGTGACTAACTTTTGGAAAATTCAAGATTCACTATCACCGACCTTTACTTTAAAACACATTTAAAGCGTGTGTGTGTGTGTGTGTGTAGATCGATATGAAACCAAAGTGTAACGAAACGTGTCGACTGTGGTTGTTTCTGTTGGATGTAATGTTTACTACTCTTCGAATGGGAGAATGCTTCCGTAATCAGCCCGATGATAAAAGTCATCGAGATGATAAGAGGCGAATCCGAGGGGAGAGAGAAAAAAAAACATTACATACCAGAGTGTGTGTGTGTGCATGAAGGGATGGCAACAACAATAACAAAATACATCAAACTGTGACGATGTCCTCTTTCCGAAAGTCATAAACGCACCGGTATCCTCCCCACGTTAAGCCACGATAGTGAGAAACAAAATGAAGATATCATCGAAACACGGTTTCGTACGGATTTCGAGCCCCGCTTTTTTTTCCTCTCACAGCATAAAACCGATTCTAATGGTCACACTTTAAGGGGTGGGTCCAAGAAGAGCAGGAAGGACGGCGGGGAGGAATCGTTTTGTGCTTCCGGAATTACTGACATCGTTGAGATTGTCACCGCGGGTAAATCGAGTTTTTTTCTCCTCTCCGGTCGGGTGAAGATTTTCATTTCATCCCGCACAAATGCTAGGGGATAATTTTCACCGACTGTGGGTGTGTGTCCTTCCAAGCACTCCGGTGGGCAGAACAATAGGGTGGAAAAAAGCGAACCGTTTGCGCTATTGATTATTCAATGAGGATCAAATTGTCATTGAAAATATCCATTAATTCTTCGGTTCCTTGAGAACCCACTTTTGCAATGGGAATTTCTCTCCAGCGCTGTGGCCGAACGCGGTGGCAAAGACGACCTGTAGGAGTTCGGCCTTGGCAACTCAACGGATGGTTCATCATAATCAGCATCATTACCGGAGAGCCTACTGTTTCCATCATCGTTCCAAGTTCCGTGTATGCCCGATAATGCCGAAAAACCATACCGAATGGTTGACACACGTTTTGTCCACGAAGATTTTCCACTGAATCGTTTTTTCTTCTTCTTTCCTTTTTTTCCTCCTTCATTGGAAGAAAACATTCAACATGCTTACGAGGCATGTGGGAAATCGGGTTTGTTTTTTTGTGCTGTCCCTTCCTGCTGAGACCATCCAACCCACAAATTCGTTTCATGATGCTTTCCAATGATGGTAAGGATGGAATAAACAAAAAAAAATCGAACCAGAAATAAAGCAGACTCTACTGGTGCTTGGGTGGGATAAATATCGGCATCGTTTTCAGAACGATTGATGAGCTGATGGAGGATTTTTCTCTGTTTTTTTTGTGTGTGGTTATATAGCTTCCCTTACGACGTTCAATCTTGCTCTGGCCGAAGCTTCACTTTCACCTCCAAGTCCACGTGCGGCTTTACACTCCAACCGATGCTTGATGTGTTCTTCGCCCGTCACGTGATACCACCCGTTGCGGTTTGTGGGAGGGTTTTTCCTTCCAAAGGCACCAGTCCTCTAGAATGAAGGGATTTTTTTTCTGTTCATCCTCACTGTTGTTGTTACCCTGTAAGAGTTCATTGACGAGTTCGCAACAGGAATCTTCAAAGTTGGAATTATGTCCTGCGTCCAGCGTTTCCCAGTTGTTGGAGCACTTTTTTTTGTTGATGTCCTCCTTCTCATTTTTAGATTCCTTTGTTTCGTGCCCGTAACGCGTCTTGGTTGCGTCCGATGGTGAAGATGGTTTTTTGTGGTGTACAGATTTGAAGTACGGCAAAGGCAAGTTACCGATCGACGGTCTGATGGATAAATGGTGCTTTGTGTTTTGTTTTGCCCACTCTCTCTATCTCTCTCTCTCTTACTCTCCCTCACCACGGTTGCGGTAATCGAGCGGTTCAATTACGGGCTTCAGTTTTCCGTATCAGTTTTCCTTATCGTGGAGGTTCTTTAAAGCGATATCAGTATTAGTATTTCGAATTTTTTGCTGGTGAAATTTAAGTAAAGCTAGTAAAGAAGTATTAAACACGTTCATTAAGTTGTGCTAAAATCGATTCTATTTACCAAACAAAATACCTAGTTTGTGGCTGATTTGATTGTGATTTTTTTCTCCAAAGAAGACACCACAATCATCAACAACAAAAACCAAATGATCGAAAAATCAATGACTTTGTCAACAGCTCAACGACCATCTCGCTCCGTACGATCCCTTCGCAACCATTCACCACGAACGATTTCCATTTCGATTAATGGCCAAATAATACACATTTTCGATGCGTCATAATCGCTTCATCGATAAGGCTTAATGACCACCGGGGGGCCCTAACGATGTTGCCCTGCGGGTCCGATCAACCGTACCGGTCCATCGATTCGGACCACCCTTAACACCCAATCTCCACGGGATCAATGGCTAACGAGCATGGGAACCATGGACGATAGCAAGCAGTTCATTAGCTTGCCGCGTGAGAGGAAAATGGGGAAAACTCTGGTCATTTCGAGACGGTTCGCCTGGTAAAGATGCTGTGTGCGGACACGCGAACATTGTGCCACCCGGGAACCGTTTTTGCCAAGTGCCAAAGGACGAATCGGTTTTTGAAATTGATATCGTTCGCTCCAGGTTTTCACCTTCTTGGTTTGTGGGGAAAGTTTTCCTTCGCCCTCCCGTTTTATGGATTATGGCAGCTCGCTGGGAGTGAAGGTGTGGTAGTGTAAATCCGAATTTCTCACCTTTTGGCTTCATCTGGGTAAGAACGGGATCGGAGTATCATTAAAACAAACAGCCGTACAAGTTGCAACCGGGTGCTGTATGGTAGTAGTTGAAGTTTTCCCTTCGCATTCTCCGGTGTTCGGATGCGTGTACATGTATTTAATTAAAACCTTTATCGAGCTGACTTTTCTCCCACCCCTGTTTAAGTAATGCAGGTGAGAAAACCCTGCTCCGTCTGGCCGGTTGATGCAGTAAAGTCCGGCATGTTTCAAACTAGCGAAAGCAATGGAAATTTAACACGACATCAAGATGGTGCCGGGTGAAGATATTGTATGTATACACGCTTATCAGTGTTATTTCAAGAGCTTCCCGAGTGCCGTTGTATCCAATTATTATTATTATTATAATGCACTCGTACGAAATGGACAGTACGCTCGATGACAGGAGCGTGCAGACATCTGAGCGTCGGATATATCGAGCTCATCCGTACGGAGACGGAGCCGAGGTTTCAGGACACACAACGCAGTGGCTGAAATTCGATATCGTTCGTTTAAACTTTTTCACTGCAGTCGAAAAATCTCGGTCCTGTACCACTTCCAAGTCAGGCATCAGGGCGAGGACAATAGCGCAACATCGGACAACTTTAAGAGCTGCATTTTGGGGACCGAAGAAAGTGCTTCCTGCCAGGAAGCTTTGCTTGAAGTGTACGCAAAGTAAGCAACAGGACGGTTGCCAGCACAAAACCCGTTTGATAATGACGATGATGGTGATGACGGTGAGAAAATAACCGGCAGAGTTCCCCCCCCCCAAAAGCGCCAGCTGCAGCATTCCCATTCAGGCATTCGGTGGCGTTGGAAATTTTGAGGGTGGCGCATTTGCTTTAAAATAACGTCCCGACAAACTACGCTCACACCATCGTCGACGGCCATTGTTGAAATGGTGCAGCACTAGTTGCATTGCGCTCGATAGACGCAGCAACAGCAGCAGCAGCAACAGCAGCTGCCAAAGTTCTTCCGGTCTTATAGTAATTTTTCGCTTTTTTCCCTTTAAAATCTTGTTCAGAACTTTCGTAGAGATGGAAGACGTACCCGTTCGTTTCTTCACTGTGGAAAGCGGGCACATCCGTTGCACTAAAGGAAGACGCATGGCGAAAGAGCATTTTGGCACCGAGATTGTGCCACTCGAGCACTCATCGTACGTTCATTTCATGTTTCTTCTTCTCTCCAAGAGTCACTTTCTTTCCTGACAACTCCCACAACTTCCCTGTTTTTTTGGGGAGGTGGATAGAAGAAGAGGCAAATCTTCTTCACCGTACTTTGGCTAGGGTGAACTTTGGGCTTTTCGTTAGCTATTTTGGTTTTAGAATGAGGACACCATTCCCAATCCCCAACCCATCCTGCGAATTGGCGAAGGGTAATGATGATGATGATGATGCTGTTGCTGACGGCAAAGAAGAGATCCTGACGCTGATCGGATAGGACAGAAGAGCGTTGGTTTCACTTCCGGGTGGTTGGTTCCATCCCGCAATGGCAGGAACACAGCTCGCGGAAGCTTTTTCGGATCGATGAAGAATCCGAACCTGAAGGACTGGCACAGGCAATAATTCTTTTGCAGTGCCGGGTTTTGGATGCCGTTTTTTTGCCTCGTCTGTGCTGCCTTGTTTCGTCGCCTTCTCCTCCAAACCTCTCCACAGAGGGTTTTGGCAGTTCTTCGGAATGAGGCTCGTTCTCGGGTTTTTCGGTGAATCCTTTTTTTTTTTGTTCGGGCCGTTTGAAGAATTTATGGCGACGGCAAACCCACGCCCACCTCCCAGCCCGGTGCAAGATGTGCTGATCTGATCTATTGGATTACTTGAAAAAGTCCTCGTTATCTTGAGCGAATGGGCACTGTGTATGTGTGTGGGTGGGTGGAGAATGGAGGTGGGTGGTAAAGTTGGGCATTAACGGAACGAAAGCCGAACTGGAAGGTATGAGGTCGTATGTAGGAAGGCACTTGATCCGATAGAAAAGCTAAAAAAACTGCCGTGATGGAATTTGTTTCTTCCCATAGTATACATTTAGGCGCAAAGATGAATGAAGGATAAAAGTGGATTTAAAATATAAAACAGCTTGAAGTAGCTAGTTGAATTGACGATTTGCCTTAATAAACGAGCCTAAAATAGGAGTACAGTTCTTTAAATGCAGAACAATCCTTTTTACTTTAATATTTTCCATACATTACGATGAACAAGAAAGGAAAATAAAATAAAGGAAAAGGAAAATAAATAAACTGCATCAAGTGATAATTGACATAACAGTGAGCGATTAGTTTGGCGATTAAATTTAGTAAAATCGCTACCGCTGCACAGCAAATTGTCAATCAATGACACTCAACGAGCAGAAAACGAGACAAGCTAAATAACAACTGGCTTACTTCAGGTGGAAACAGAAAATTGACATTTAAAGTCTTTTTTTTCGTTGTTTGTTGGTTTTCTGTTTTTTTTCACCACAAACAGATCCCTCACCTGTGAAAAAGTGTTTTTTTTTTAATTGTTTTATTGTCTCGTTGTAGAGTTGGTCTTGCTGCACATTTCTGTCTAGATTGCAATTTTACGATGTCTGTTTTTTTGCATTGTTTTGTCTATCAGTAGCGGTGAAAAATGCATTAGTGTGCATTTATTGAAACATGCGTCGCTTAGCATTTTTTCCCTATTTCCTCTTTTTCCATGTTGTTGTTTTGCTTTACTACCCACTCTTCTGTGACAAAATCAATTTGCACACAGTTTTATGTACGGCTTTATCTAGTTTCTAGCTTGATTATCCCATCCCCAAAAGCGCTCCTGATGCACAGGTGCTGATGGATTAAATCTTTTGCAAGCGAATTTCTGTTTTTTTTTTGGTTTTTCATGGTGACTATTTTATAGCTCTACACATAAAGCATCACACGTAACGATTCCACAACGGTAACAACGACACTAAAAAAAAATGGTAAATTAGTGATAAAGTGTACACACACAGAGAGAATGAAAAAACATGAATAAATTCAAACATAAAATAAAGCATCACACGCAACAAGACCCAGTAATGTGTCGCACTGTTTTCCACTTTTTCTGTGTTATTTGACAAACATTGCTGCCTCATGGAGGGATTGCATTTGTGTTTTGTTGTCGTTATTTTTCAATAGTTGAACTGCACACAAAAAAGCTGAATACGCAACGGTACAGCATGTTATTTTCCTGCCCCGATGCCGTATTAATCCATTTTCCGCACATCGGTTTTGTCAGTTGCGCTTGACGGGTTTTTGGGCCAAAAATGGACAATCCGAAACCGGACACGCCAAATACGCCACGGACGCGTTTCTGCTGCAATGCCATTTACGATTACATTATAATAATCATAATAACGATTATTATTATTACTACAACTATTACTACCATCGTTCGTTCGGCATCTGGTTTGGGGCCTCGTTGCTGGCGCAACCACACTGTTAGGCTACAGTTTGGCCGTTGCCGAGGAAATAAAATAACAAAATGCTTTGTGTTTTTTCTGTTTCGCTTTTCCTCGTTGAATCATTTAAAGGGAAGGAACGTGCGAGTATCGAGACCGACGCGACTGACGGCTCGTTGTCGAATAAAGTCCACGCTTTCGGTCGGAAGTGACGCAAACGTTCGGGTAGCGCCCGGGATTTTCCGTATCCCTTCACCCCGGGTTGGGGAGGGGGGACCAGACCGCGTTGGTCAGAGAGAGCCTTTGGTTTGTTTGTTTTTATTTTTTTATCATTTTATTACACTCCATCAGGCTTTTTTTTTTTGCTTCCTTCAGTGTGCACAGAAGCCGCATGAAAAGTCGTTTCAGTGTGTTTCGTTTCTTTAGTGCTGCAGCCATTTTTTTGGGGGTTTTTCCCTTTCTATATTTGCACACACGTCCATGTGTGTGACGCTTCATTTGCTTCATTTTTAATGTGTTCATTTCACTTTGGACGGTAGGACACGAAATGCGTCGTAATGAAAATTCAGCATCAAGTGGCCGCCGCACACTTTGGTGCAGTTTTGTGCCATGTTTTATCATTAAATATCAGTTCATTTTTGTCACAAAATTAAATATTTTAAATAAAACAGTGGTGAAGAAAAAATATTATTTATGCGTTTTAGAAGATCTTTTCTGGAGAGTGACAAACGTTGAAATTGAAGTAATATTTCAAAATATTATTGAAAAAAAAAATTTCGATCAATTATTACGGTACTAGAGGATTTCTATCTATTTTAATAAAAAAACACCACGAGTATTCATTTTTTGAAAAAATTAAAAAGTTAAAAATTAAAAATAATTTTTAATCATTGTGCGTTGGTCGTTAAAAAAATGTGTGTTTTGTAGGAATTGAGCCAGTCGGCATTGACCTTTTTACCTTTTGATGCAAAGAACTATATTTTTCGAAAAAAAACAAAAGTACGAAAATTTTAATTTTCATTTCTGAAACTTTTGTTTACAATTTTACAAAACCCAGTGCACGACCCACCAGTGGATTTCCACTTCATTCGCAAATAATAACAGCACACAGCCCAGATCCTACCTTCGACGGATTGCATTTTGTTTTCTTCGGTTGGTTTTGTTTTCCAAGCAGAGATTACCGGGGATAATGATGATGAAATGAGGAAAATAAGGCACTCGCTCATCATCATATTGATGCCATTGTCGATTTTCCCATCATTTTCCCGGTACCCGGTAGAAACGGCCCGCCCGAACATCATTGCCCCCGAAATTCAGTCAGTCAGGTGAAAATTTTCCATCTCACCGGTACCCGAATGCTTCTTGTAGTGTCTTCTGTCGGTAACCACAAGAACAAGGCTATGAAACATAAATGCCAGGGGGGGAAATGAGGAAGGGAATGAGCAGTAGCAGAAGGTACAAAAAAAAAGAATACAACAAGCCTCCCATTCCATCCATTTCCAACCAGCTTTCAGACCGGCATTGACGCACCTCGTCATATTTAAATTGCTTTATTATCCCGTCGTATAAACATGGAGCTTTTACGATGGTTTTTTCATCTCTTTCTCTCTCTCCCTCTCTCTTTCTTTTGACTCATTCAGCGCCTTGTCCCATGTCCCATGCCCTTCCTTACAGTTCAGTTTCCTTCCTTCCAGCTTATCGTGCCTTTTCACGAGGCATAATGATTTTCCACCGCGGTTTCATTCGCGGTTCCACCGCTGAAAAGCGTACACCGTTGGATAATGGGATGGATAAAGTGAAGCGGTATTTTTTTACTCTTGACTTTCTTTGGCGAAAATTTTCCACACGCTGATTGTGTAGCAGTAGTAGCAGGCAAGCCACGGTGCCTGCAATTTTTTGCTGTTGTTTTATCATGATGAGGAAATTATGAAGCGGCAGAATTTTAGTACAAATTTTTATTTAAAACCTGCTGCTTGGGATAGAGCAAAAAAAAAAGACACGTTACAACCAGGATATAAATACCGGGATCGTTTTCTTGAGGGGAAAGACGAACAACTTGAAGTGGAGCTAAAATATGCTTAAGTCCGCTGGTATGTACGGTATGGAAATAATTCATGAGCTGGTGAAAATGAGAAGTGTTTTGTGAGCGCGTAAATCCACTCGGCCGTTTTCGGCTGCTGGGTTTGTGGAGGCATACGGCCCATACACTGCCAAACGATATCTAACTCATCGAACACCTTGCTTTTGCTGATCTTTTAGATGCAGAAAACGATAGAAACGATGCCGGAAAAGGAAAATTCCTGAATCCCTTTTTTTTAGGGGGGAGTGGGGGTAGGGATGAATCCCATTCACCCAGCCACAGGTTGGTCGACCAGTGTGTTTGAAGGTTCGAAATAAAGTTACATGAATAAGGGATGAAAATTCGATTCCGGCGGGGGGTTCATCGACTGTGTTGAAGGCTTATGCTCGAGGCTACCGAAAAGCCGTTCCCGGCACTAGGAAAAAAAAACCTGTCGACAACCTGTCGACACAGCTCTCGTTTGCACCTCGTTTTGGCACAGGCAAACACGGTTTGTGTGATGCGTGCCTGGGATGTCGAAAGGTCACCGTAGAGAGAAGCTGCAGGCCACTTACAAACGATCGTCGCCGGAAAGTGGCACGGAGCTGCCAATTTCGAAACGCTTGTTTTTCCGTTCTTTTTCGACGTTGTTTGCTACATCATTTCATTCGAAAAGTCGGTTTATGCTGCTTATGTTGCGCATCGCATACTGGCCGGTTTATTGGAGGGTGGAAGGGAAGGTTTGCAAACGCGTACATAAATAATCAGAGCACGTGCACAGAAGCCAAGAACAAACGGGGGCGAGGTCGTGGTGGTGTGAGTGTGAAGGGAAATAATAAAAATTTTACCGGATGTTACCAGCCGTGCTGCTAGCATCAGGCTGTCTCCAATGTCGATCACGTCCATCGCGTGGTCCTGGCTCAATGGAGCGAATAAAATAAACAACATAAATAACGAACTTTCTATCGTCCATGTCGCGAAGAACGTCTTCGCGTCGACATCGTAATCGTTCGGTGCGAGAGAGTGTGAGATGTTACTGCTGTCCACACGCCCTCCTCGATGTCCTCCCCCCAAAACAGTCTTCTCACTACCTTCAGGGGTGGTAAATATTTTCACCATATTTTCCTTACGAGTTCGTCTGCTACGTCAGAAATGGCGCTACAGCAAACATTCTCCAACCGAAACCACCTTCGGGCCAACGTGAACAACAGGTTTGTTTCCTTCCTTTTTTTTGGCTGTCCTTCTTCTGGTCTGTGTTTTCTAAATCGAACACACATTTGTGACCTACGATTTATGCTACGATTTGCTTCATTTCTTCCCTTTAAGCAACTTCCATTTCCTTCCCCGAAAAATGGCAAATAGAGCGACGCGGTCAAACTGTTGCACGTTGCGTCGTATGTTTCTGCTCAAATCGCTACAACACTCACAACGCTGGAATATTGTTGATTTTTATTTTTGCCCAACGGATAAGGATATTCGAAGTAAAACACGTTCTAGAGCCGGTTGTATTTTTAGTGGAGTTTCTTTTACTTTTTTTTAACAATCAAAAATCGATTCCCCGTGTGTCAGATGTTGGCCAACGAGCATATGTTGCCGAAACGTTAAAGTTCATTATTTATGGTGCCGTTTTTCGATGCTTTATTGGACGAGATTTTTGTGGAACTGTGAAGCGTTGCTCAATAAAAACCTTTTGCTTCTGTCATATGGTTTGCTATAAAAATAAAGTACTGTAATATCTTTTTTGTAAAGAATAAATACTCGCTTATATAAAAATGTACTCAAAATAAACACCTTAAAGCAAAGAGTGTATTAACTTTCACTCTTCCTTGCAATAAAGACACTACTCTAGTGCAAATATATCTTGTGGATGTTTGGAAACTTCTTAATCCCATTTCGAAATGGCTGCAACACAAAGTTAACCAAATGTATTGAACTAGGATTTAAACGAATCAAGCTCCGTACCGGTACATTCATCTTAGCCATCGTTGCTCAAGTCGCCGAGCAAAAAGTTTTCGCCAAAAACCCAAGACGACACTTCCTCGGCAAACAGGTCAGGATGCCGCGTAGACACTCGAATTTCTCACCCCATTACGGACACACAAAAGGAGGACACTTTAGGAACACTACGCTCCACGGTGCACACAGGCCCCCCCATGTGACTCTTGTTGCTTCAGTCTTGTTGCTTCAGCGAGTAAACTTCTTATCGTCTTTCCACCCCCGTTTTAACCTCCTCACTTCCCTCCGAGCAGAAAATTCCCGACAAGTGGTTTTTGTGGTGAAACTTTGCATCACCAAACTCCCCCTTGTCGCAACTTCCTCTCGCCCACAAATTGGTGGAAGAAACACACCAAATGCTTCATCGCATCAGGTTGTTGGTTTAGCTTTTCCATTCATAAGCGCGTCACACCGCTAAAGCAAGCGCAACACAGCGAAAGGTGAGCGCCGGTTCCGGGGTTCTAGTTTTCCTTCCACGATTCTACCGCAACGGGAAAGATCCACTTTGGCGCACAGTGGCATCATAATTTATAAATTAATGTAAATAATGAATGGTGGAAATGTCCTGTGCACATACACACTCGCACCCACACGATACTCTTGTGATTTGCACGGAAGTGAATATTTGTCCTCGTGCGGCTGAATGGTAGAAAAAGTCCTTTCCCTCGGAGTGGAGTGTTCCGGGAAAACTCATTTGTGGTGGCGGTAAAACTTTGACAGTAAATGAGAACCACACTCACGTGGATGGGAGGCGGAACAGGAAGTAACTCCCGGAAGGAAGGATGTTGCACGACTTTGGTATTAATAATGGTGAAATTACTGTTATGTTTATTGAAAATTATGACAAGTTTTATCGGGCCGAGAGTGTTTATGCTGTGAATCCGTGTGAGGAAGGGGAAGGGGTGGCCCGGCAAACCATACCAATCGGATGGATGTTTTATTTTCTGTCCATCATCCATCCATCCAACCATCCATCTATTCCACTTTTTTTTCCTGCCATCCTTCCATCCTTACACACCCGCCCAACCTCAAATCGATGGCTTTGCATCACGAACGAGCGATGCGAACGGTGCGGTAACTATCTGCGCAAACATTATGCAAATTTCTCCATCATCAGCCCCCTCCCTGGGAGGACACGGGGCGAATGAACGATGAGATGGCGCATGCCATGAACCCGGGCTGTGATGGTGCAGGTTGAATGACGGACCGCGGCTGAAAAAGGGGAATGGGGAAGAAATCAGAACGTTGCCTACGATATTCATCATTACTTATGGCGGATTATGAAGTCATAAATTACTGTAAATAAACGTCATTATAACAGCGCACGGTTGTGGGCGTGCTGTGTTTTTTTTTTCAACATTCCTTCGTCTCTCTCTCACTTTCCCTCTCTCCTACCTATCCACCTACTTCCGGTTTTGCTGGGTTGAACAGTTCGCGAAAGCTTTCCATAAATATCGGCTTTCCTTTCCCATTCGCGTATGCTTAAATCACAACCTACTCGGTGGCTAGTGGCGGCACTACCGTCACGTGGAACTCCAAAATACCAAAGGGAAGGATATTAAATTATGACCCTTCGGAATGAATGAGGAAGGGTATGTTTTTTTGTATGTTTTGGTGGTTGTTGTATTTTGGCTGGAGAGGTTTACAGAGGTTTTTTGTCTTCCCTTCCTTGTTAGACTTGTTCACCTTTCGCTGCAAAAGCCACCGTTGTTTATTCTAGCCCACTACCTTCGAAACGTGCCGGTAGAACATATTTATCACTTCGGTTGTAGAAGAAAAGGCGGAAAGGTACTAGGTCACCTAGACAACATGCCAACGTCTTTATTGTGGTGATAAAGATATAAGCGAAAACTATTCAGTAAAGCTCGGTTCGTGTTAAGGGTGCTTGCTCTTGGAGGCTTAGCATGATTCGGTTTAATGTCTAGTTTAAGCAAATTTTAAGGGAAAGCTCCTTACCAGACTTCAGACCATTATTTCATACAAATTAGCTATTTAAAATGTTGCATTATCTATGTGTATTCTGATTCGTAGAAGCTTATACCTTTGTGAAAAGAAATGGGTAATAAAAGCTAGAAAAGATGTAAAAGATTCCTACAATTTCCTACTTTTTAAAACTGAAATGGTCATTTCAACTAATTATGCGACCTCCATAGATACAGCAAAACAAACTTCACATCTTCCATAACTTTCACATAACTTTCAAAACTTCGCCCAAATCTTCATAACACCTGAATAAATATTAAAAAATTATTAAAATATTGGAAAATGACAGGTAAAATTACAAAACTTTCCCAAAACTTCGCCCAAATCTTCAAAACAGAGGTTGACACCTTAATAAATAATAAAAAATATTAAAATTTTTGGAAAATGACAGATAAAATTACAAAAGTTTCAAAACTTCCCCCAAATCTTCATAACACCTGAATAAATAATAAAAATTTATTAAAATTTTGGAAAATGACAGATAAAATTACAAAACTTTCAAATCTTCGCCCAAATCTTCATAACACCTGAATAAATAATAACAATTTATAAAAATATTGGAAAATGACAGGTAAAATTACAAAACTTGCCCAAAACTTCGCCCAAATTTTCATAACAGAGGTTGACACCTGAGTAAATAATAAAAGTTTATTAAAATGTTGGAAAATGACCATAAAATTGTAATCAATAAACACTACACACGTTATATATTAAAGTAGTGAGTCTTCATGAACAATACAGTGAGGAGAATTAGTAATGTTGTCTGAAATACAATGCAGTATTTTTGCTGTAATATTTTTCTACCCCTAGATAAATGGTACCTGAACTTATTTCAAGAAGCTATTCAAGATACATCTGCAGCATCAACGTACGAAGTGCTCTTGCAGCAACTCCACGTACAATAAAACGAAGGGGGGTTTTTTTTTTGTTATGTCTCCATCTTTAACCGCAATGGCGGACAAATCAAGCCAATGCCGTTGCTTATTCAGTGCATGTTTTGCTGCCATCATCGTAGTTTATCATCTCCTACCCCGACAGTGGATTGTTGCTTCAGGTTCGTAATCCTTCCGAAATTAAGTTTTCGAGTGCACTCATGCACTCGATCCACAGGGGCGGGGAGAAAGCAATGAAGCCCGTTCGTCTTATGCCATGCCGAAGAAGCCATTCGACCGCAGGGTTTAAGCCTGTCCCGTTTCTGTCTAGCATAAATGCTGAATGATGTATCCATTTTTGGTTTCTTTCACTGTCCGGTACAACTCTCTGCTCTAACGGAGCACTACAGGTTATGAGGCGAGAATTGCAGCCATACTCAAGAACCATCACTTGATGTGGAGAGTAGAAACCGCAACAGTGTCTTCTTTACATTGTGTCTCTACTAACAAAAAAAAACCCCAAAAAAAATAAAGTGAAGCTAGGACACACTCCACTCCAACCGAATAATATGCTGCATCAGTTTGGGAATCTATTTTTCCACGGTTGCCAGCAATGCCCCTTTCGCAAACTACCCGTGCCCGGTTCAATCGTCAGACCAAAACAAGCCCATTAAAATATTCCGAAAAGATTTTATAAACATAACACCCCTGTTTTTGGTTTTTTGTTTTGTCGGTACGGACAAACCAATTTCGCAATCCATGCACCACGCCAAACGAAAGCCCCATTCGTCAGCACCCAAAAAACAAGTACTGGAAAGTGCTGCAATGCGGTAGAAAATCCAAACCCATCCATCGGCTCGTTTCGATGTGCAAAAGGACGTACCCGGGGAACCCATCCACTTTCGCCACTTTCTTCATTCTACTTTCACCCTTATTATCTGTCCGACTCTTTCGTTCGTTCTCGTACTCTCTCGCTCTCTTTCTCTTGCTCCTCATGGTTGTTTCTATCGGACATGTAGTCGGCCCTGCTAGTGACGTGACATACCCTCCCCCGAGATGCCGAAAAATGAATATAAATGTGGTCGGGGCCGATGGATGCGATGGATTGGGGGTGGTGGAAAAAATAACGAATGCCTTTTGCCGATCCCTTGCCTAGGCCTGGGAGCTCTACCGCCGACAAGTGCCAAGGAATGCCACGACCACACAGACCCACACCTATATATACCTTGAAGGCAGAATCGAAACAAACAAAAACCGAGTCCTTCGGATTGACATTTCGGTGCTGATGCGAGCTGCGGTAAAACCACGTGGTATTTGGTCGAAGAAGTGAGATCACCGGTCCGGGATGCCTCCAAGCGTCCAAGCTGGGATCTCCTGGGCACGGGTGAAATAAAACTAGCCAAAAAGTTCCATGCTGTCCATTGCGCCCTAGCCTGGCGCCATCAGTGACCGATTGGAAAATGAAGTTTTCCATTCATCCAGCTGAAGGCTGAGTTTCGGAAATTTGCAATTTCGTGACCAAGAAAGTGGAATCGTTTCGGACGTAATAGTAGAGCGTGAGTAAGCAGGAGCGAAATATATCGAAATAGACAAACATCGAGCCGAGCCGGAGCAACAATTTTCTCGTTTTCCACCAAACGAGTCAAAAGTCCGCCCAGAATGGCACGCAAGGGACCGCATCAAGTCAACAGGACTCTCCCCTTCATCGACAGAAGCGAAGAAGCGTTTCATTTTGCGGTCAGACGAACAGCGCCACAAATGCCACCGAAGAAAAAGGTGAAACAGCTCTCGCACAAGACATTTCTTTTTTGCCAAACGGACTAAATCCGGTTGAAACCCGAGAGCGCACGTATGATACAGCTTAGGTGAAGGCCTTTTGGGGAGGGAACGGTCCGGATGTGAAGTGGGAGGGGAGTGGGGTCGGGTTATTGTGGCGTCTGTGGAAACATCTTCGCCGCTCATTGCGTGTTCCGATTGCTGTTCGTTTTGGTCAAAGCGTTGTACGAACGGATGGAACAACTCCCAGAAGCATTGCAGTAAACGAATCGCGTGTGGAGTTGAGGAGCAACATATAGCTCATCCATGCTGGGTCGATGGAGCACAGTACTGGAGTGGCCAAAGGCAGCAGACCGTTGCAATTCTTGCAGTCTGTCGGTGTTTTTTGTTCCATTACACCCAATACCTCCCATACATCGCATGGGTTGGTTCGTGCAGTTGGAATTGGATTGTTTTTCGTCTGGTGCAGAAATCTCACCGACAGAACAAACAGCAGCTGAGCTGCGGGGAGAGATTTATAGTACTGACGCATCGTGTATGGTATATGGTGGTTGTAGTTGATGACGACTGTTGCTTCCAACGGCGAAGAGGTCGTTCAAGTTCTGCTTTACGACTTTAGGGGAGACACAAACTCTGGCCACTGTCAGTGCAGACTGCATGCGACGAACGCAACTGACGACATACGACACATTCTATTGATTGATGCCGTCCGTGAGGACGTGTGTTGCGTTTTGCTACCGTCGACAGTTTTATTCGATGCTAATCGTAGTTTTCCTGGTCTGTTTGCTTGCATCACCACAGGTTATGGGCAGGACATTTCACACCACTTTACCGCCTACCTGCCCAAGCTGGATCCGGAGTCGTCCAGCTACCAACAGCAGCAACAGTCTTCGTCTCAGCAACAGTTCATCGCACTCGCGCCCTTATGTGCAACGCCCTCAACCACCTCCGCATCGCCGAGTGCGAGCAGTGCCGGAGCCGAGAGTCCGCAGCGATCTCCATCCCAGAAGAAATCCCTCGCCATGTGCTTCACCAGCACCGGTACCGCACTGTCGTTGCCTCCGAAAAAGAAAGACATCTACCGGCCGTACTCGTTGGACGATAGGCCACCCCGGCCAAGTTATGAGCTGAGAATTCCGGCCGAGGAGGACCTGCATGCCGCGCATGCTATCCTGGACCTGAGCGCTTCGACGGCTTTCCTACCTCCGCCGGCACCGCATCAAATTCTGGCCCAGCAGCAACCGCCCTCTCCCTCACACCAGCAACAACATGCCACGAGTCCGACAGTCGTGCTAGTGCCCGCAAAATCTTCCACCAGTGATCCCGACCGACGGCCGTTGCAGACGCACCAGCATCAGCAATCGTCCCCACATCCACTGCACCAGGCAACGTCACCACTTCCTCTACAGTCACCGCCGACAGTACCGCATGCGTTGAGCTCTCCGGAACAGAATGAGAACCGCAACAGCACCAACACCCTGCCCGGGTATTCGTCGCACGACGGCAGCATGGATTCCTCCTCCGACGAGCTGCAGCAATCGGCCGAATCATCCGACTCGGAGGGTAAGAATGGGTCGAAAACGGTCGCCTACACGTACGAAGCATTCTTCGTCAGTGATGGACGATCGAAGAAAAAGATTGCCGATCCGAAGACGGCCCTCGAGAACAAGGCGAAGTACACGTGCACGGAGTGTGGCAAACAATACGCCACCTCCAGTAATCTTTCGCGCCACAAACAAACTCACCGAAGTCTTGACTCTCAGTCGGCCAAGAAGTGTCACACCTGTGGCAAGGCGTACGTTTCCATGCCCGCGCTGGCAATGCACGTCCTAACGCACAAGCTGTCGCACAGTTGTGGTGTCTGCGGGAAGCTATTCTCCCGGCCCTGGTTGCTGCAGGGTCACCTACGATCACACACGGGCGAGAAGCCGTACGGATGTGCCCACTGCGGTAAGGCGTTTGCCGACCGATCGAACCTGCGTGCCCACATGCAGACACACTCGATCGACAAGAACTATCAGTGCGGTCGATGCCACAAAACGTTCGCGCTCAAATCGTACCTCAACAAGCATCTCGAGTCGGCCTGCTTTAAGGAGGATGGTGCACCACAGTCGCCCCTAATGTCACCCATGTCACCCGGTTCGCTCGATGGTTCCTCCATGGATGAGATGCGATCGACGCCACTCTCCGATCGACGTCCGCCGATGGCGCTCAAGCGCGAAAAGAACGTCGACATCGAGGGCGACGAGTCGGACGATGCGATGCCCTGTCCGTCACCGATGTCCCCGGTACCTCACGTCACCATCAGCTCCAATGCCGGTGCGAACGGTACGAGCAGTATCTTTGTGATGAAAAATCTAGCCGCAAGTCGATTGGCACTGACGACGGGCAACAGTACGGTGGCGAATGGTAGCGTGTCCCCCAGTTCGGGGTTGGCAAATGGGGCGGCTGCTGCTGCAGCAGCTGCCGCAGCAGCAGCGGCAGCGGCAGTACTCGGACCGGCCGCAATCCTGACGACGGCGAACCATCAGCACCATCACCACGGTCACCACCATCAGCAGCATCACCAGCATCACCTTCATCAGCACGCGCATCCAGCATCGGCGGCAGCGGCTGCTGCTGCTGCAGCAGCGGCGGCAGCTGCAGCTGTACAGATAAACGTCAACTTTGCCGGGTAACCGGTTGCGATCGCGTACGAACATCAACCAACCTGCAAGAAATGATCGCCTTCTGTGAAGTTTTCGTAAATGTTCCTGAACGACCGGCAGAACTACAAATGAACGTACCGCTGGATGGCAAGCGTACTGATTGCATACATTGAGGCGCTTGTTGCTATGACCGGTCGAGCGTGTGGAACAACAAAATCCAAATGGAATTGCGGTTCGTAAGTAGTCATTTAAGCATTTTATTGTTTCCCTCTTCAAATAACCTTTTCATCAAACGTTAAACTTACAAGTGCAACAGAAAGAGAAGTAACTGCTTTAGAAATGCAAACAAAACCACAACAACAACAAAAAAACACAGAACGTAGAACATACTAAACTAGCAAAAAAAAACCTCTACGAACACATCCTTCAATATAAGCATAGTAAACAGACACACCTACACAATCCTTTTGCGAAATAGTGATCCTAAAAACGAACGATCAATCTATACCCCGCATACGCATACAAAACCACTAACGCAAACAGACAGGTGCATTTTTGGAAGGGAATGGCAAACGGAAGAACTAATAACGACGCCCTTCTACTAGTCATTACAAACCCCATTAGTCATGCATAGAAACGTTTTAAATGAACCTCTCTCTCTTTGAAACAAAAAAAAATGCGCCGTAAACGAAATTTGCAAAGATTGATTAACTGGAAGCAAGCTGGAGCTGGATTCGATACCTAATGAAACCTTTATATACACAAAGTATATATATACATATATTATATTTACACCCTTATACATCTATAAAAGACGAAGCAAAAGAAAAGAAACAAAGTAACAAACAAAAAAAAGAAAACCAGAAAACAGAGGAATCCCCCCCGTAGAACGACTCTTTGCTTAGTCGTCGCCCCGCTGGTAGGCCGTAACAATTCAGGTGAAGGAAGCTAGCAGTAGCAGATATAGTGCGTTGAGCGCGTAGCCTCAAGGAACCCCCAGCCTAGCAGAGCAGAGCAAGATGAGCACGTTAAGCATGGTGCTGTACGTGTGTGTGTTAGGGTATGTATAGAAGGACAGAGATCTTAAACTCTTAAGCAATGCCACCAACAACGACGGCAAGCCGTATGCGTCCTGCGCAATTCGATTCAATTAACTTACTACTACGATTCAATTAATTTTTCGGGCCCTATGGCTAGGTTTGTGATAGTGCAGGTGCAGGACGCTAGTTACCGAGTGGAAGGGATTCGAATGGAGAAGGGAATTGTGTCCATATCTCTTTCCCTCTCTCCTCTTTCTTGTCCTCTTCATCCATTCGGTGCAGCATCCTGGCATGTTCTCACCAGCCAGTATAATGTGCTCTTATTTATCCTCTCTAGTTCTATTGCATTGCATTTACGCGTAGTAAAAAAAACCAACACTTAAAACTCATCAAAACAACACAATACAGCAGTCATTATACACGGTACACAACACAACACACGCAAAACTAGTAAGAAACGAATCAGCAATTACTTTCTACATAAGCTAAAACGTTTAGAAATTCCTATCCTAAAACTGCAAATGCAACAAACGTTAATACTAAATTATAGTAACGTAAACGCTACAGCTACATTAAAGTGCTGAAAGAAAACCTCGTATTGAAGAAACGAAGAAAAGGGTGAAAGTTAAAATAACAAAACAAAGAGATGAAAAAAAGAAGGAAAATGCAAGAAGGTGAAAAGAAATGTTGAAGCAAAGTAAAGAAGAAAAAAAAACAGAAATCCAAAGATATCGAAACTGGAAGAAAAGCAGCTCCAAAAAGCACATATAATTTATTTCATTCTTCCTGTTGCATTATTTCCTCCGGGTTGTAGTTTTTTTGCTCCATAAATTCTTTTACGACGGCTGACTCATTATCAACAAAACGTGCCGGGCGATGGGAAATGGTTGATTTTGAACGACGAGTTCATCATAAATCTTGCCCTAATCTAATCGTCACCTTCCGTACCGGGCGGTAGCAAAACATATATTTTTCACCTTTCACCTACGAGAAACGATTCACCGGAAAGCGTGTCCCAGTCACGCCATGTTTGAAGCACACAATTTACGTGACGCGCGTGTACGGGTAGGTAATGTAGCAAACGGATCATTAGTCCGAACCAACCCGAAAAACACCCCCGTGAGCGACCGTGTGTTGAGCGTAAATGAGTGTGCAACAACTACTAACAGCCGTCGGTCTGTCGGTCGGTGGGAAACGACATCATGCTGGGGCGGGAGACTTCACGTCAAACGATAATCAAACCATGTGAACGGAAAATCGCTTCACTTTACATTCATGTCACTCAATTAATCAACTTGGTAGAAAGTGTTTTGTTTTATCTGCAATATTAATTTACTTTCTAGATTGATTTGCTTCTAAGCGTTTAAAGCAACATGTAAAGTGTTCATGAGTTGGTTCATTGTCTTTTTAGTTCAACTACGAAACAAAAGTGTAACATAAAGAGCAATTAACATGTGAAACAACATAAGCAATTCAAGAAACATCATGCAACTACTAAATACAAAACGAAAGCAAAACGTCTTTTTTTTAAATCACAAATACGTCCATTAAGTAAAGAAGCAAGATGAGCAAAAAAAAAGGTAAAAATGAAAAGAAAACAACAATGTTTAATTTATACTGCAAACACATTTTTCATTTTGGTAAAAACACAAAACATTATGATGAAAATAAGCAAATGGTTAGGAAAAACGAGAAATGACAAGCGAGGAGAGAAAAACAAAACAACCTAGTTAAACCAGTAAAACGTTGAACGTTACACTGCAGCAAATCAGATTTGCAATGGAAACAGCCTCAAAACAAATGCAAGAAAATAAAAAAAAACACCTCCCACCAATGGAGGAGGTTTCCTTTCTTTCTTCAACTTTGTTACAAACTCAAATTAGAATGGTGAAAACGATTAAAGCAATGCTTAGGTGTAAAGAGTTATGGAAAGAAGGTGTGTACTAAAGCAATAATGAAGAAAAAAAAACAAACTTTCGATTATTAACTAACGCTTGGCAATAATGTGAACGGTGGAAAAGGTGGAAAGGTTTGATGTAAACAAAAAACAAAACAAAAAAAACGAATAAGCAAATTGTTAATAGTTTTTAGTTTTTTACCCATTTTTGGATAGGCAGCTTTTTGGCGGTGAACCAGTTTTTTGGGAGACAATGGTAGCTACATTAAGTTGTAAGAAGCATAGTGTATAGGTGTAACGGTTAGCACATTAGCACGTAAGTTCGTAGCACATAAGTTTCGTTTTTGCATCCGCATAAGCTCCTAAGACCACTAATGTACTTAAGGAAACGAAAAAGAAAATCTAGTCTTCATCTAGTCCAGTAATGGATTTTTTTTCTTGGTGAACATAAGTTTATTTTAAATGCTATGGTGGGCATCCAGTTTTAGCACTGGAATGTCCACAGCTACTTTAGCGCTACTTGTAGGAAGTTCGTCTGTATCTACTGTGAATCTACTTGATCTCTCCGAAGTACTACTCCAAAGTCCTTTTAAATTAAATATCCTTCAATTGTTAATAATTTGTAGTACAATTTTTTTTTCTTTTTTACATACGCACAAATGGTAGTTTTATTTTCTTGTTTGTAATTCAATAGTCTTAACTTTTTCCTTAAATAATTAATTTAAAATTTTTGTTAGTATTTCTAGTCCTCTGTTAGGGGTAATGTGTGCCTGACTTGCATTTTCCATGCATTTCTTTACCTCTTAAGTTTTGTTTTATTTATTTAAAAATTTTGGAAATATACATAACTGATGATGGAGAAAAGACTTTAGGTACAGTTTAGTTAAGTGCTTTATTTTTTTCTTATGTTGTTCCCCTTTTTAAAATGGTTATACGTGCCATGCAACTGCATAGGACGTGGAATGCAACGAGACAAACCAAAAAACACCGAACCGCCAGATGCAACGAGATTCTGAACGAACGTAGCAAACGTTTCTGAAACAACGAATTAGGACATAAGTAAACAAGAACCGTGTACTGTAAATATTTCACTCCGTGGGCCTACGCAATCCCACTCCTCAAGCGGGAAGGGTTTTGTCGTGGGAACAGCAAACGAACGGATGAGATGTGAATTCTCATGCTCACATACACTTAATCACTCACACAGACGGCAGACAGAGTACATGCACGCTGTGAAAACCCAGTGACAAAGGCAACCCAGTAATGCGGGTCCTTGAAAGTGTTTGGAACAAACTATTGCTAAAGAAAACTCTTGCCTTTCGATGCGGTACGGTGTGTCGGTGGTGAAAGGAATGGACTTTTCGGAAGATATAGTATGCATAGTAGTTCTTGTACCAACTGTTGTCGTTTGTGTGAGCGATCGGAAGTGTGTGAGTACGTGTGTCTGAAGATGCGTGAATGGGCAAGGGCATAGTAGAGGAGCATTTACTTAAAACTCGATTCTCATCCCATCAAGTGCTCTTAGTAAACCAACGTGCTACGTGAGCTCTTGGCATGCCTGTCGAAAAGGAAGCGGAAGTTCTTGGGCAAAAGACTGTGTTGAAGCATCCTTTGATGATCTCGCCTCCGCTTCCGGAGCAGGGTCTCCGCCGGAGTAGCACCGACGACGACGTACAGTTTCTTGAGAAGATGCTGAAAACGATTAAAGTTGTTTAATTAAAACTAGTTTTCACTTCTTCACCCGCCAGTCGCTTCCAGACGCTCTTCCAAGGGTTTTGCCAGAGTTAGACGTCGAGGCTGAGTATGAAGCCTATTTCCTTGTTGGGTATGGCACACAACAACAAAAAAACCTTTATCATATTCTGCCAAATACGCCACTGCAAGCTTCAAGCGGATGAAATAAAACATAAATAAAAAAATTGAAAACAACCAGAAGCACAGTTTCATTTTATCGAACAGTTTCTACTGCAAAAAAAAGTTCCTTCCTATGGTGACTTCCGGGTTTTATTTTTGAGGGAACGGGACGTCTTACGGTGCTGGGATGAATCTCCCAACTTCCCTCGGCATCTTGGGGCTCCTGAGACAGGATGTTGATTTTATTTGCTTCCGTCGTAAATTGCCATTCATGGTAGCGTTTGGTGTGGTTGCTTTAGAGCCGAAACCGTTGATTGATTATTGACAGAGAAGATTCTTTTATTCCGTACGAAAAAGTTAGATGGCGTTAGCATCAGGGGACAGAACAGAAGAGGGTAGGGTGGGGTTGGGGGGTGTCTTGAGAAAAAAGAAAAGCCAGCCCTCGTTATAGTGATGCCTGTTTTTGTATTGGCAAGTATGAAAATTGTATCGTCATGAACGGTAGCTAGAGTTAAAAGAAAATTTTAAACGCAAAAGGAAAAACGAAAAAAAGGAAAGCGGAATATATAGCAAAAACAACTCTCTTTATTTTTCTCTACGAAAAAAAATCATAGTAAAAGCAGGGTCTTCCTGATTCCCCGACCAGATTCACTTTGTTCACTCTGTAAATGCCTACGTCACTTGTAGCAATGTTCATTCCGTTTGGCCCGTTAGCCGGAAGTCTAAGAAAATGACTCTCATAAACGTGTTTCCTTTTGCGATTGTTCAGAATTACGTTAGTGAGGGCAAAAAAACACTGACAAGTCGTCACCAATTTGTCAAATCGTCACATTTTTTTTTGTTGTGGCGAAATACGTCCATGTCCGTGCTGTAGCCACGACAGTAAGGCTGGTGAAAATTTTTCACCTGACAAAGATGAAACAAAAAAAACGGAAGGAAACAACACTGCAAAAGTAAGGACGATTACTTCGTTATCTTGATGGAATTTAATTGGACACCAGTACGGCGACGGATGTGCCACGGGAGGTCCAGGTCCAGGTCGCTAATGATGCGAAATGGAGGATGAGTAAGGGAAAAAAGTTATGGGCCTACAGGCAGCCGGAAGGAAACTAAACGATACGGTCACCATTTTGTATGGTGAGCTGTCCAACAAGTGACAGGACGCTCATTAATGGCCAAACGTATTCAAAGAGAAGGGAAAGATCGAGTTTTTTAAAATGAATTTAAAATAAGCATTGTGTATGTTTGTGTGCGAGTATGAACTGGTGACAGCATATGTTCCCACAGTGTGTGCGTGTGAGTGTGAACCGTGTGTACTACCTTAGTACTAACGGTCAGGTCAGTTTTGATAGTGTTTCATTTGTCACGTTTTCAACGATTGTTCCCGGTACGATGCAAATCAACCGAAATCGTTCGTTTATATTTTCTTATATCTCTTCTCCTCAACGAAGAAGTTCGTTCGCTCGGGATATGTATCTTCCGCAGGGAACGTTACATATTTTCTTTGGAGTAGGTGGGTAAAACGTGCAATACAAGCAGCAAATAAATAGCAACAAATTAGTATTAAGTAAAACAGTATGAACGTGTGCGTAAGTGTTCCTATGGGTGCGTATGTGTGAACGAAAAAAAATCGCATGGAAGAGAATGTGTGCCATGTTGTATAAACAATAAATGCCATCCCCTTTTACTACTTCTAAGCTGGTAGATTTTTAGCATAGAAAACATATACTATTTCCCGTTTTCTGTATAGTCAATTATGCGTTACGTTAGTACACAACAACAAAACAAAATGCTAAGCAGCGAAGAAAGTACAGGCAGGTCCCTACCGACGCCATCTTTGGCAACGATTGTCAATTCGTTTGTTCTCTCTCTCTCTAGTGCTTATCGTCTCAGTGCAACTACTTGGTATCGTATCGAGAGTCTGCGTTCAATTAGTACGTTAGTAGTTACGGGTGTAACGGTGGGTACGCTCCCGCTATTCCCGCTTCACTATCCTAGAGGGCCTAAATTAGCGTTATGTACTGATAGTAGCAAGCAGCTGACGAATCCCAACCCGATACGTGCTGCATTCAAACGAGCAATTATCTAATCACTTAACGTATTTAATTATAAGTTAAAAAACACAGATCAATTTTAACGTAACGTGCCTATTCGTTACAGGATTGGCACCTGTTTAACCTTTCTTTCACTCCTGTCCACTGCAAGTCCAGTTTAAGCAATTGAAATAATAAGAGAGTGTAACTTCTAGTCATAAAGGAACAGCTTTCAAATGATCTCTGAACAAAAACATATAAATCAAACCTTTTCACTGACAAAGGGAAAGGAAGATGAAGGTGTAGATAAGGAACTATTTATTGCGTGATGTAAAATATTTCATTTATTTAATTTGTATATCAATCATAAATGATATCGGTAGAAAGAATTTAAAAAGGTTTTAAACTTACACTCACCTCCAAAAGCATTGCAGTAACGGCGTTACGTTACGGCGTTACGTTGAAGGATGGAAGAGAACTGTAGCAGCTGCTTAACATATACGTTCTCTCTCCCTCCCTCTCCCTCTCTATCGTTTGCTAAGCACAAGTAGTGTCAATTTAGTGCCAGTACCGTAGGCTTGACATTAAGCGAAACAATACTCACGCAATGGACGAAACGACTGATATTTCGTTTTCATCTGACGCGCTATAATCACTTCGATGCCATTTGAATCACTTATCCCATTGCTATGGTAGAGGATTTTGTTTTTAACTTTGGCAGTGATACTGAGAGGTGTGCTAATACTTTTAATTCACCTCTCCAAAGTACTAGTGATAGGAACAGAACGCATAAGCAATTTGTAAATAAGCAATATCTATACACACAACCATACCATGCAAGCAATTATAAAATGACTTTAAATGAATTAACAAAACAAAAACATGGTTGATTAAAGGAAAAAAAAGGAAAATATATTAATTGCAAAAACAAAATCATCTAAATACGTAGTGCTATGAACTTATATTCGTAGAGGCAACAATTCCTTTCTCACTCATGAAAAGTATATATATATTTGAAAATATATATGAAACAGTTAAACGATAGCAGAAAGACACTCTTAACCGCTTGTCCAAGAATTTGCGAATGCAATACTTTTAACCCACTCCATCAATATAGCTGTTTGCGAGGATGTTGGCGATCAAAGAAAAGACAAATATTTTTATACTGATGCAAAAACACACACACACACTGACCGAAGGAAAATCTCGCCAGGAGGGTGAGCAATTTTCGAACAGCACACAAAGGCGCAATATGAATCGTGACAGCAACACACAGAGACCCAGTGGTCTAACGACTTTGGCAAACTAAAAAAAAACATTTGTTTCGATTGTTTTACTGTGAATAAATTACTTGTAAAAAGACATTTAAACAAAGCCAACAAGCTGGATGCGAATATTGTGGCATTCTGACAAAATGAATCGAGCGTTTAGATGAAGGAAATAACATTGTGTGACTTGATTTAGCAAAGGTTCATAGCGAGTGAAGCACACAGCAATGGAAATTTGCAAACGTCAACAACAAACAAAAATAACACATACAAAATGCGTAGGTTTTGAGAGTTACAAAAAACACTTCCTATTTAATATGAACCACATTAAGTAAACACTCAAAAAACACATACACCCACACAACAGTTACACGGCAAACAAAACAAACGCAAATATTATATTAAATTATTATATATTGTATTGTATTATTATTATATTACTGATTGATTGATTGACAATTATTGATAGTGAGGCGTGAGGCAGATAAGGAAGCTAAGCGAAAAATTAGAAGAAAAAAAACAAAACAAACAAACACACACAACGGAGACAGTAAAAGAAATGGATGAAATATAGTGACAAAAAAAACCATTTGAAACAGTTTATAAAAGCAACATAATGCTTGTGTTTGTGTGTTTCATTTCTCTTCTTATTGAGTTTTTTAGTTTTAATTATTTTTCAAATTTGTTTTCTTTTCTTTGTTTTTAATCATCGGAAAGAAATCGTTCGGTGGAATTAGAAAATGGAAGAAAGAAATGAAAATTAACATAAATTTTATGTTTATTTTCGGCAAAGTTTTCGGTAAGTAAGCGCAAATCTGGCGCTGTTTGGTTTTTTCCAAATTTTTTACTCCATTTTTCATATTGCACGATTTGGTATAGAAGGATGCGCTTAATTGATTTTGATTTTTTTTTGTTCAAAGTAAAGAAAAAAATAGAGTAAAGAAAAAAAAATACAATACCTTATACACAGCAGTTCGGTGCAAAATTCCTGAAAGAAGAGAAGAAGAAAAAAAAATAATAAATTAGATGTTTAAAATTAAATTTGGTTTAAAAGTTTTTTTTTTCATTTTGCCTTTTCCTTTGTGTGACTTTTTTAATTAGTTTTACGAGCTTTGTTTTGTATATATTTGCGCTTGTACATTATACGGCTTACATTATACATACATTCACACTAACAAACAACAAAGAATCAAATACCATTTTAAACTGTATGTAAACTGTGAATAGGGATGTAACCGTAAGAAACCATTTCTCATACAAGCATGTCCCGAGCAAAGATCTCACTGTGCGCTTAAACAAACATTAAAGATAGCGCTCATATATTAGCATTAAACAGCTGCCAAAAATTGTGTATCCAAAAAACCTTACAACCCCCCATTCCATTGTGTTCCTTCTAATAAATAATTCCTTTCATATCAGGTGTACTGACGGCGGCACGCCCTGATCCTGCACGAAGTTTGGCACCGGTTGTCAGCGGTTTGGGTAAAAGTTTCGCAAGTATCTATTATTGCAAGCTTTTAATTGTACAGCACACGTCGCAGCATCTACCCTATCCTTTCATCGGCTCTGCCGACGAGAGTACATTAAAGCGTGGAAGTAGTCTAATTTATGAAAGCCGTACCGAAATTGATTGACATCAGAATGGATGCGAAATGCCGTCATCCTGCTCAGGCGAAGGTGGGATCTTTGTTATCATGGGTATAGTTGGCTATACGTGGTAGACTACTTCATCTCCCGGCTACCTTTCCCAAGGGTCAAAAGGGCTAAATCCGGTCGTGAAATATGAAGCTACTTAAAGTTTAGGATTAAGCACTTCGGATGCTCACTAACGTGCGTCATACGAAGTCTACGGCTCCCTTTGGGTTCCTTAGTGCTTTACGTTTGGATGCGGACTCTTCCCGTATCTCCCGCGAGGGAGTCTATAAGGGTGGAGGCCAAAACGCCTCCCATATACACTGCACTCCCAGGATAGAAGCAACCCAAGGCTGCTAGGCGTCTGTCTCTCACAAAACCGTTGAAGGAAGTGCTTGCGCTGTCTTAGTGCGCTACCCCGAATGAAGTCATGATTAATTGTTGATTTTGATCCTGCCTCCTGTCTCACTCCGATCCGTGTCTGTGTGAATGTTTATGATGCCAAACGGCCAGAAATAGGGAACTAGGTACCGGTCGATGCTTCTCGTAAGTTTCCTGAATAAATGTCGCTACTAATTCGTATTAATTAACTGACTTCCTAAACTTCTCCGCCCATTTCCCACGGTGCTCCACAGCGGAGTCCACATAGACGGAAGGGACACCCTATCATTTGCCACCATTCACCACCATGCCACCATGTTGAATGCCAATCGCATGGAATGACGTGCGCATCGCACTTCGTTCGATGAGACGGGCGCAAAAGTTTTCGCAAACGGTAACGGCCTTTAGCACCAGAAATAGAGGGAGCTTTACCGGGTTCGAGTACAACCCCACACCGTGTCCGACACTACCTACACGATTTGGTGCCTTGTTAACGAGAAGGCATCAAGCCGGTAATTTATGTGAATTATTGATGACTCAAACATTTGTTTGTCTCTGTATGAGTCGATGCGCTTTGCAAAGTGTCCTCCGTAAAAAGACCTTTCGGAAAGGGATGATGGGACGAGTTCGCAGGATGTTTGTTGGTAAGTGGTAGCAACGTATCGGTAATTAATTTAGTGTTCTATTAGCTAAACACTAGATTTCAAAGGACTCTCTCTCTCTCTACTTCTCTCTCCTTCTCTCTTTTTGCTGTATCGATACATTCCGTTCGAAGATACAGTGGCATCACATCATGATTTGAGACACCCATACCGGTATGTAGTTGACCGCGCTAAGAGTCATTCGCGTCTCGACGGTACCTTTGGTGCAACATCCCGAATTGCAGATATTGGAAGAAGCTTCCCGTATGTGACTTGAAACGCTCCATAAATGTCAATTAGTTGTTTAGTTCCCGTGGTTTCCGACCAAGGTTTCTGAAGGTATAGGTCGAAAAATCACGGAATTTTAGCTCTCTGGAAAAGCACCCTAAAACGTTAGTGATTTTAGTGGAACGGAAGTGGGATTACGTGTCCTCGAAGTGTTATGCGCCTCTGGCTGTTATCTGAGATCGGGAGGGAGAATTCGGGACTATTTCGCCCCCTCCCCCCCACTACACACGGTACCATTTGCTGTGTCTGATAAGCGGAATAGCGATTTGTTGGTCCTCGGTACTACCATGCAGACAATTTACTGCCTATCGCGTGTCCGTTTTCCACCAGTTCCGTGGAGTTTCGGGGGGGTCTTCGTCCAGGTTTGGGAGTTACGTTTTATTTATCGCACATGCTTACATGATCTGCTATAATTTATGAAGGCACTAGCAACCACCAGTAGCGTTGAACGCATTCGGGACGTTTTTATCACTCTCCACGCATCGCTGTACTTGTGGCACATGTGGCATAGTGTGTTGCGTCTGTCAGACGACCATAGTAACCGAAAGGGAATTGTAGTAAAGTGGACGTTGGGAATGGGGTTTTTGTTGGAAACGAGATACAATTGTTTCGATATTCCACATTGCAGTACATATGGTTGAATGAGTTTTGCTGACGATTAGTGATGATTGCTCAACAACATGATCTGGTGGATGTGGTTTGATGTGGCTTAAAATGGTTTGGAGGATAAAAAGAAATATGGCTAATTCCTGCTAACAAGGAGATAAAATTTTAGATACGAAATTTCAAAAACTCTTTCTACAAAAATGAGCTTTTTATCTTCGGTTTTGATTGCGGATAGGCAATAAATAATCTGCCTTAATAAACACTTCAATTTTAAACTTTTGAAGAAAAAAAACCTTGGAAAATACAACTCAACCGCATTTCCTGTCGCATTGACGTAGACACCTTCTGTTGTCTTCAAAAATCCTTGGACCTTTTGTTGTATCGGGTGAAGCTTCCCTTCATAATTATAGATATTTTAACATTTAACGTAGCATAGTTCTCTTTTTCGCTTCAAACCGTTCGCTTGTGTAAACTTCTTCAAAAGCTCATCAGTAGACACTTCTCGCTCAGCGTTCCCTTATATCCGCAAGCACACGTTCTCACACTTAAGAACCATTTTTCGAACAAGGATCAAAACTTTATCTCTCTTCACCGCTTCAATTTCATGCTACTTCCAACGCCCTCAGCAACGAGAATGGGCCAAAGCGAGCAATCAAATTTCACTTCTGCAGCCACTAATCATCGCCAAACTGCAGACAAAGTGCAATTTAATCCACCCATTGCACCCACAAACAGCAAATCTCTTGGCCCGCATTCCTTCCCTTTCAGGCTGCACCACTGCAATTTCTTGTTTTTTTCTCCTCTATCTCCCGTTTTGTTTTTAGACCAATCCAATCCAAACCATACCCACACGGTACGGTAACTGAAACGCCCCAAAAGACCCCCCCGCTAGCTATCGATTGGTTTGACGCTACCGGGTGGGGGAGGATATTTTGTGGTACATTTTCTCTCTGCAAATCCGCATCGAACTCACTTCCGTGGTGTGGGTGTGTGTGTGTCTGGAGTACGAATCGTGGAAAATTAGGTACGCCGGGTGCATCTGCAATGAGCACATTTTCCGTTACCGTTGGAAAAGTGCAAGGCGTGGATGGATGGCAAGCTACACACACACACATGCAGCCTGCTTTCGATTTGGAGCCAAAAAGGTGGAAGCGCAACCGTGTGCCAAAAACGCCAATGTACTGCACCTTTTGCTGCAATTGCAGCGATTGCTACCTCCCTCCGCCGTTTTTCCGGGACATGGTCGTTCGATCCTTGACAGAAGGTGGCGGAATCTCGAACGAAACAACAACGTCACACGTACAGAACACGAGCAAAAGCAACAAAAAAACCAGGTGCACAGAAAGCCAATCAAAAGGATATTGGGAAGCTAACGGTTGGAGGAGTATGGTGAAGAAACTTAAAACAATGCCAACTCCTGAGGATTTAAGGATACTCCTCCCGATTGGACAGTTGGTTGAGTTGCAGTTTTAAAGGAAGGCATCAAGGTGGTACGGGGGGAAATTTTCCACGTGGACGTAGCTTCGTACCACAAGATGGCTGACCGCAATCGGCGTGTACCTAGGCTCGCGACCGGAAAACCGTAAATTGCCGGAAGTGCAGGTGTTTCTTGCGTTCCAACCACACTGGGAAACGGTGTTTTGATTTGTTGTTTTTTGGTCAAAAAATAATATTAGATGCTTTGCACTTGAATACACCTAAAATAAGACGTACTTCTGCGTATAAAGAAAAGTACTTCAATTTTAAAATGTAAAAAAATGATGATATAAGGTGCATACTTCAATAAAAACTTTGGAACTCCATGCTCAGTAATCCAAAAACCCACTGTGAGCTTGATCATGCAATTTCCAAACTTCCACTGGAGCAGTACGTGCCATTCGTTAGCTCTCCACACCTCAAAATCCCTGCCGAAAAGCAGTAAACCAAACCTGGACAATAGTAATTAAACCAATCGACAATCGTTCATCGAATTTACCAGCTACGCCGTACCAAGGCTACAAGGAAGGATGCATCTAATCCGATGGCCGATGGCGCGAATGCTCGCGCGCGCTCCCTTGCTTTTGCTAATTCGTAAACTGTTGAGAACCTGGTTCGCTAGCATAAGCCAGATTGTGGTCCACTTCATGTTGTCGATGGGCATTGCAAAGGAATGTAAGCTTCCTTGGTAAGCCTGGTAAAGGCATCCCGTGATCGTCTACAGCGTTCAAGTGGATTGCTTTAGCGGTAGTAACGCATTCACGTACTAATCCATACAATTAGCGAATTGCCAATGCCAGGAAGGTTTAAGTTTTGGGAACGATTTTACACCCACCGCGTGTAAGATTGCCTTCTCCTTCTTCCACACGGTCACCAAGAATCCAATACTCTTGAAGCCTCATTTCGCGAGGCTTCTGGCCGCCCCCAAAAAGCATTGGCTAAACGTTAGCAAACGAACGTATTCGACACTCCCGACTGCAGCTGCTAGGATTTGAATGGATTTCCTTCTTCACCAAGGTAATTTATTAATTCTTGCAACGAAATTATCTTGAAAATTTATCAAATCGATCCAATCGTTCCGGGGGTACCTGCATGCGTACCATTGGACTGTCTACACACAAGACGACGATGACTCGCTGGTTCTTGCATGCACCAAGCATACAACAATTGCAACACATCCGATGCACCAAGTGCAAATAGAGGAGATTAATTTGCATATGCAATGGGTACCGGAATGGGAGGGACCGTGAGCCACAATTCCACCGCAAGTGTAAGGTTTTTGTGGCGTTGGATAGTTGGAAGGTTTGGGTCAGTACAATTCCCTTTTGCTTTTGGTTTTGATGCATCTCGGTGCACTAAAACGGTACGGTCACACACTCTGTTTGTGTATTAATAAATGGTTCGATTCAATGAACCAACCCCCATCGACTGCAAAACGCTCAGAAATGCAAGGCTCATCGTTTGTTCATCGCATCGTTACGACCCAAGAAGCCATTGGCCGTTGCGTTCCGGGTTTAAGTTACGCGAGAAGTTAGAATGGTTTTGTCGAGACGTGGTAGAGGAGTCACTTTCGGAAATTGTTTGTAATTAATATAACTGATTTATGAACCAAGATCAATCGGCGTACAAATCGCAAATCGTGCCCGACGCATGTTTTGTGCGGGTTTTTGTGCTCCACACCAAAGGCTCGATGCAATCCGATGCAACCGGTGCACAATTCGGTTTCGTGTGAACTGCATTTTGTTTCCGGGTTGCATAGTTGCGTAAGGCTTTTGTGAAAGTGAATGTGAATTTAATGCGTTTTGTATGGTTGGATTTAAGCGAAAATCAAAAGTTGCTTACATGCGATATAGTAAGGTTTACAGGGTTTCTCAGGCCAGCTCAACACCGTAACACAACTTTTCAGCAACGTAAAATGTGTATCCGAAAATGTATATCGAATTCGAATCCGGTAACTCTTTTCAACATGGTAAAACTAGGTCTCGAATCCGTAAAATCATTACTCGACACTGGGAAATGCGTATGCGGCAGATCTGTCATGTAACCTGTTTAGTCTACGTATTTCGATGCTCCATTGTAATCGATGTTCAAGCATTTGATAATTTAATTTTCGTTTGAAAAACAAATGAATTAGTTTATTTTATTTGTTCATTTATCTTTCGTCCTTTCCGTGCTCTTTTAGTTAGTGTGAAGCAAAATTAAGAAAATAATTTGTTTCTTGGCCCATACTTTTTTATGTATTTTTTATGTTAATTATTGTTATAGTTTATGGAAATTAATTGTTTAAGATAAAATCTATAAACAATATGATATTCATTTGATTTTTATCGAATGAAATGTAACGGATGTTGATAGTATCGAAATAGGCAGCATAAACATTCAGTCAGCGGCGTGTTCGTCAAGTACGCATTTCCTAGTGTTGAGTAATGATTTTACTGATTCGAGACCTAGTTTTACCATGTTGAAAAGAGTTACCGGATTCGAATTCGATATACAATTCCGGATACACATTTTACGTTGTTGAAAAGGTGTGTTACGGTGTTGAGCTGGCCTGAGAAACCCTGTAATGTTGTAAATATTTTTTTTTTTTGATTATGTTTGCAGTTAAGTTAACTATTGAGTTAATTTTATTTTTAGATGAAATGGTTGCCTAAGTAAAAACTTTATTTAAAAAATATTTTTTCTTATAGCTTCTTACTGAATTGCGAGAATTTTAATTATTTATGTTCCGAATGATTCTTAGAAAACATTAAAACAATTACTCGGGTTTATGGTTACATGGTTCCATTTCTTTGAAATTTAACTTTAGCATAACCACTGCTTCGGATTGTTCACGACTCAAACTGGCACACAACAATTCACGCAAGGCTTCTCTGCCTGTAAACTGCAAACCGAGTGAATTGTTTTGATTGATTTATGAATAAGATATGTGCCACCGGATCTGCAATTGAACAAACCATTCCCCATCTCACCTCTACCCTCCCAAAAACTCATGGTAAATGCCTCCCCTCAAAATGGTGCCTTTTATTATTTTACCATTTCACGTCACAAATGACCTCCACAACGGGGTAAATGTGAGCAGAAGCGGCCCCAGGACTACCGAAACTGACACATCCTCCCTTGTTTGGTTTCTGTCAGAAATTGTAGCACAGACACACACACACACACACATTTCATGCATTTCGGTGCATCTTTACACCATGGATCGCGGTGTCAATTTAACGTGTTTTTGAAATGCTTTCACGTTTCGTCTCTCGCCATTCACCAAACTTCCATGAGCAGCGAAAATTGTGCCGCTTTTTTTTTGTTCGTTCATTTCAACCAATGCGATCGTGTTGTTTGATGGACAGGATTTTCATTAGTCCAACTGGATCGCCTGGATCGGAGGAAGAATGGAGGGAGGAACCGGGAGGGACACTCATTTCCTGACGCTGGAGTACGAGTCGCCGACTGGGATAGTTAGTTGGCGAATGATTGATGTCGTAATTCGGTTTACGAAATATTTCCGTTTTGTCATGTTTCTCTTTTTTTGCGCTTGTATCGTGCTTTTTTGTTTTTACTTTGTACCACCGTTTGATAAACACGAACTTGTCAGCCATCGGTTGGATAAAGTATGTAAAATATGCTCTTTTGTGTGGTTTGTTTGTTAATCGCATTCATTTGAAATGGGTAGAATAAGAAAAAGGCCACAAAAACGCAAAGTTCACTTTTTTCCATTTATTTATCGTTATCAATCAATGTTATGATTTGATGATGAATATCTAAATTCCGATTAGTGCTACTTTAGATTTTAAAATTGAAAGTTAAAATTGTTTAAAAGCATAATGTTCAATTTATTTTCTCAATTGTTTGAAAAATATCGAAATACTAAAAATAAACACTTTCTGTCTCTTAACACTAGAACTAGCGGACCAGTCATTTTGACTGAAACGCTTCATTTTGATCACATTATTTCTTGGGGTTAAATAATTCTTGTTTAATTGAAAAAATAATTTTACAAATATACTTTATAGCACGATCCACAGTAATCAGTAAAAAATACACAAATGCTTCAAAACATTTTTAAAAATTAATCACAAACGAAAAACGCTTAAAACGCTTGGTAAGGGAAAGAGTTTTTTTCACGGAATGACACTTTAACACTAGAACGTTAAAGTGTCATTCTTTAAGGGTTCTTACTTTCCCTTAGCCACTGCCTTTTATACCCCGAAACTCCGATGAAACACACAATGTTTCTTAATTCGATTGCCAAAGCAAATCGATTTCCGAAAACCCCGAACGGTGTTCGATACATATGCTCGATAGCGAATGCTGAAACGAACCCCGCGCTCATTTCCGATTCCCGAATTTTACCATCCAAAAGTTAAGGTATTACTGTGTTTTCCCCTTCCATCTGAAATGGACACGATTCTATAAAGCAGAGTGCGACATCACCTTCCTGCCGGTTGTCTGCCACAATTACAGATGGAATCTATCGAAATGGCTTTTTCCCAGTGGGGCAACACCTTACAAAACACGTCAGCCCATTTACAGGGTTTGTGTGTCATAAAACCATACTTTCAGTCGTCTGATTAGCCGAACTTTGACGGTTGCTCCAATCAAACCTGGGGCGGTAGTCAAACGATAGTGGAACGGAAAATACATAAAGATTCCGCATCAACACCTTCCAAGAGGTAAATCAACCAGGGGCTTCTTGTATGGGCCCGAACATGATGCCGTTGCGTTGGGTAGCACCTTACACGACTGCACTCCTTGATTTTTCTGCTGCCGTCACTATCTTTCCCATTTTCATCACTTTCAGGCCAAACCTAGAAAGGAATCACGCACGAAACGACACCCCGATCGGGGGGCTTTTCTTCGCTTATCTCGATGAACGGGAACACATTTCTTCGATTTTCACCATATCTAGTTGTTGATTCACACACACACAAACAGACCAGTTCCGTGCCACTTTCACGGTGGTGAACCATTTTCATTTTGGGATAAATTGTACCCACAAAAAACCGTCCCCGTCATCGTCAGTCACACTCGCAACACACGAGATGACATGATAGATAGGACACGATTGGTTTGCCATCGCCCGGGTTGACATACACGAAAAATTTAACCCCGTCGTGGCCCCGCAACAAAATACGGCGTGGAAAAAAAAGAAAAGGTCAAAATGTTTAACCGTTAAAGCATTTCCGACAACCACTTGACGCGGTTGGTGTGGATGGCAGACTCTGAATGGTCAACAAAGAAAAAAAAAGGACGAAATACTGACAAATATAAACAACGCCATGAGTGGCGTGTGTGTGATTTAACAAAACGATTCTGGCTATTTTATTTGAAGGCATCATATCGGATTTTGTCGGTACGCCCTTTTTCGTCCACCCGTTTTTTGTGCGTGTGTGTGCGTGGAAAGGAGTGCCACACCATTTGCCGAAGGTTTTGCCCGTACAGGGCAACAGGGCGTGAAATCAAGTTAAAGGATCAATGCTGGTGGTTATTGGAAGGTTTCAGGCTGATTAAATTTCGAACCCCAAGCCGATCGGTGACGCGCTTCAAGCTATCGTTGATTTAAAATGAATGAAAATTTGTTTGATTATGCTTGAAAAAAAAAAGAAATTCAGAAAGTGGAGAAAAAAAACTTTTATTTAATAAATAAATATGAGTTCTTGTGCACACTTTAATTTACAACTTTTTGTTTAATTTGTTCTTCTTTTTTTTCAAGTTTTATTTTTTAGTATAATTTTCAATTGATTTTTTTTTGTTTTTAAGTTATTTTATACTTTAAATGTTAATTTTCCAATTTTTCCAACTATGTTTCACTTTAGAAAATGATTTTGTTGAACTTTTCCTTAAATTTATAAAAAAAAATAAAAACGCCTCTCAAAGTTTAAATTCCGATTCAAACGACAAAAGAAAGAAAAAAAACTAAGAAACAAATGTTCACAATTGAAAAAAAGGAAGAAAGCACCAGTAGAATGCTTAGTGTAAGATTAAAGAAACCAAAACCGGCAACAGGCACCAGCATCGCAGCGTGGGTTCTGAGCGGATTTCGCCAGTAAAAACTTACGCTGCTGGCGACAGAAACGTTTCGATGTTTCCTCATCGCTTCCGATTCATCAAGCAGACGAGCATTTCCTTTTTTTTCTCTCTTCTGGTTTGTTTTTCCCTTTCCCCCTCTGCTTTCTGGGACACTTTTCGACTGTTTTTCCCCCCACTTACGAGATCATTTCGAGTTAATCCGGCTGGTGCCGTTTCTTTGAATTTTCCTTACATTTCCGCTTTGCCCGAAAACATACGGGATGGTCGCGTGTGTGTGTGTGTTAGTGTGAAAACAAAGCAAAAAAAGCCCCCGAAAGGCAGAACGGAAAAGGCAAAGGTGCTTATTACACACAAGCTCTCAGCCACCGGGGGAGGGATTATTGGGGGCTGACTGAAAGCAATTCTGCTAAGGAACGATGGAGGCGCCTGGTAGCTCAAGGAATTTAGGCTCACGTAAGTACGCCGCTCACGGGCTTTGCCGAACGAACCGGAACTACAAAGCACTTTTGTCGTGCGTGTTACAAAAAAAAAAGAGTAGCAAAAATAATAAAAGCCGATAAGAAAATAAGAAAGAAAAAAGCTTATATAAGCAACGGTTTCAAAAAGAAAGCTGTTGCTGTGTGTTTTTTCTTCTCTTCCTTCATTCCGTTTAATTCCCAAACTCAGATGAGTGCTTGGGATTGGTTTGTTTCAACGATTTTACTTCACCTCCCACTTCCCCCTTCTTCCCCACACACACACTCAATGCTGTAATCAACAGTTTACTAAATCAACGCCAGTGCGTACAATTTCTACAACCATGAGTTCTGGTCTGTTGCTTCGAGTTGTTGTTTACAGCTGATGTCGACAGATTTTCGACGCAGTCCTTTGCTACCGAACGAACCCACTTTAGCTGGCGATTAACGCGCGGGCCAGTGTCGGTTTTTGTGAAACTATAATGAAAAAAAAAATAACAACACTTCACCAGTTTCGCTTCGATTGGACACGCTTCTTGCGGCTACCCAGCTACCGACGAGGATGAAGTCGGATGACGGAAAATTAAAACCAATGTCTCGAATAAATCATAAACACACTCTAATTAATCAGCCCCAGAAAGTGCGAGAGACAAAGAAGCTAGAAAGGATAGAGAGAGGAGAAAAAAAATGGTGGAAAACATTTGTGCCCTCACCGCTTTCGCCGGGCGGGATGGAATTTCGTGGACGACTGAAGCTTGATTGTTTTTACTTTCCCACACTGGATTTTCCGTTCGTAATTCGGAAAATACGGTACAGTACCAGGCAGCATACGCCAAGGCGCACTTGCTAGCTGAGATGCTAAAAGCGTGCTACTAATTTAATTCCCCAGTTTCCCGCGTGTCCGCGTGTGTGTATGCCTGTGTGTGTGTCTGTGCTCCCTCAACAAGAACACACAGATTCTCAGTCTCAGATTGGTCTCATTAATTACCGCACGCTACACGGTGCCGCCGTCTTGAGTGCGCTCGTGTGGATTTATGAAGATTAAACATGAAGCACAAAATACGCCGAGAAGCCTTAGACATAAGACCGGGGTGGATGGATATTTGTGATAACGATACGCCCGGAATGCTCGAGCCGAAATTGACAGCTGTTTTGCATAGTCGGCAGTGGTTTTTGTTGTTGTGTGGGGGGACGTTGGAATAGCTGGCTTTTCCAGGAGCCAGTTGGTCATTTATGGGGATGCTTGCGCACCGGTTTCAGTCGGTGGAAGTTTGAGATGAGTGATTTATTTGCCACCCGACGCCTGGCTGACTAATCAACCGCATCCAAAAGCTGCGCTGTCCAGCAAATGGATGGGTGTGGTTTGATTGTGGTGAAAGCTGAAATTTGTATGTTCTAGTTTTTGTTTTAATTGTTCAGATGTGTTAGAAGAAGGGTTGCTGCAGAGGAAATTATCAAAACAAATAATTTATTTAACTGTTTTTGTTTAAAAAAAATCATTTTACATGTTTTTTATAAAACTTACTAGTTACATTCAAACACTTTAACACATTATTTTTTTCTAATAAAAATTGCCTTGATTATTGAATTTTTTGTATTTTCACAAGAACGAATATAAATTTTAAAAAACCAAAAAAATATTTCAAACAAATAAGAGAGGACAAATAATCAGGAAAACAATGTAAATCAAGAAACGAGAAACATTAATCTGAAACATCACAAAAGAAAGCAACACTAAAATAGCAATTGAGCGCAAGTAACAGCTTTCAAGCGAAAAAAAAAAACACAAAACCTGATAATATTACGTCCAATTGACATTCGATCGAAATTGAAATAATGAAACCAATACATTACTCATCCATTGAAATCGGTTTGAAATGAGCCAACCTGTCAACTTCCCGAACAAAAACCGCGCGGGGACGAACCAGGGTACGATCAAACACAGACACAATTGAACAAACAAAATAGCAACAGCAAAAAAAACGCGTTTTATGCATTTAAAGGAAACGGACGAACTGCTCAATCATGCAGCAATCGCTCAATCATGCGGCACATTCGAAAGCGCCAAACGGTTCTGCATTTAGTGAAACAATTCCGAACACATTCCACGGCAGATCCGAACTCTGGTCTCATTCAGCTGATTGGTTAATTGAAGCCAGTGCTGCAACAATACGAAACAGCAGCAAACGAACAAGAAGAGAAAAAACCTGCATTCCAATGCTTTTTTTTGGGGGAAAGTGCAAAGTGGGTGGGTTAATTGCAGTTGATGGAATTTTTATCGAACCGTTGCACCTCAGCCGACGTCTATCGATGTGTTTATTGTTTCGTTTGATGCGTGTTAAAAATTGAAATTTAATTAACTGCAGTTGCTTACCGTACAGGGGGGTGGCAAAACACGAACACTGCGCTGCCACCGAATGGATGGGTTTTAAAGATCAATCGCATAAAAGAAGCAAAAAACAAAAAACATCATGTACATCCCGCGAAATGTGATACGCAGACCGTGAAGCGTGTGAAGTTTTTGAGGCACTTTAAATTGATTGAATAAATTAAACAACAAAAAAATGCACATCAGCTATAAAAATGCGTGTGCATTTGGTTCTATTGTGTTTAAGAGATATTTAAGAGTTGCTCTTTATTTCAATTTTTTGGATCAGAAGCAACGTTGTGCTTATTGAATCTTTTAAAAAGAGTCATTCATATGAATCTTCAGCGAAGAGTCATTCAAATCATGATTCGACTCTCAAAATATTAATCAATTTTCATAACTACAAATGAATCCTCAGGGATTCATGAATCCGTTGCCTACGCACTTAACTGAAAAGGATAAGGATTCATGAATCTTCAGATATGAGATTCAGAGTCAAAGATTTGTTCATATTCGTGAATCTGAATCAGATTCACCCAAAGGCTCAAAGCCTTTTTGTCGAATCATATCCGATTGTAATTTGATGTATCCACAATCATAAAATTTGTACTTTAAAATCCAAAACTCCTCATAAGAGTTCTACTTTCCTTGAAGTGTTTATTGTGGAGCAGTATGTGTTATCAACTCTTCTATAGACACTTCGCAAAGGAGACTCAAAATTTATCAAAAATTGAAAAATATATTTTTAAAAATAATTGAAAAATATCATGACGAAACATAGGTTCAATTCTTCTTGGGCATTAGATATTTATACAACTTGCATTACTAAGCCCACTGGACGTTCCAAAATACCAAAATCATACCGTATTGATTCAATGGTTATAATAGGCCCAAAGTCATCAAGAACCACCTGAATTTCTTTTAATGTCCAAACCATTTACTTCTCATTCTCTTCTACACGCAGTTTTTGAAAAAACCACAAGCCATTTATCGACATCGGTATCGGTCAATGGTCGGCGAATCGATTGAAGCTTTGCGTAGTTTTATCTCTTTTCGTGTTGGTACCATGTTTGGTACCATTTGCTATCGGTTCTAGAACTCTTCTGATCGGTGTGTTCCGAATCCTTCCAAACTAACTCCCAAAACAGTGTCAGAGGTCTTTCGCTTCCAGACTATTTGATTAGTGGAAGCACCCAAGGACAAGGGCTACAGAACAAGAAACACAAAAAATCCACTCCACCTCGAAAATCCCACACAAATGGACTACTGACGCCAAAAACAACACCCGGCAAAAAGGGCAGGTCCGAGGGTTTTTTGGACATAAAAATAAAATTTGATTTAATGTTTGATTATTTGATGGATGGCGTGTTTGGTTGAAACGATTTCGACGAATTTTCGTGATCAAATTCCAACAAAACAAAACAACACCAAAAATCAGACAGAACAACACAATGGCGAGTGGCCAAAGGAAATATCAGATCAACAAATGGAAGTAACCGTTTATTGGTGTGAAATACACACATTTTGAGCCAAAGTAAAACAATCCGTTAGCCATCGGTCGTGCTGTTTTTGGATATTTCTTGGGGGGTCGTGAAATAATAAACACAGTGTTGCGACTGGTTGGCGTCTTGATGGTTGCTTTTAACACAGGAAACATTAACGCTGCAAGATGTGTTATCAAACATTTAGCAATATTTACCAAATTACCAGCTGTTTTATTTGCGGAGCAAACGAATTCTTACTTCCACGTCCATCGCCGTCAAATCAGTTGTAAAGATTTTCTATCGCTTGTAACAATTACACTGAACACGAAATATTCTCATTAAAATCGTACAATCTTTTATACGGTGCTTTAAATAATGTTTTGTAGAGTGATACAATCTAAAACTCAAGTTTAAACTGATTGTAACAACTAAAGGACATGTTTGTATGATCTAATAGAGAACACATATTACAGAATACTAGATATAACCACACAGGTCTTCCTTTGCACCAAGCAAAATATAATAAATAATAAAAATTAAATAAATAATTAAATAAAATATTACAATTCAAACATGGAAAAGAAAAACTTAAGATTCGGTTAATAGTTTAACTTTAAAATGCTTCACATTAATTAAAGTATTTTAAACTCAATTTACTCTTAACGGTTTAGCAATCAATATAAATCATACGCATTTTTATAATCTTTTATAAGTAATAATAATTCTTTTAAAAAAGCATATTACTTCATTGATTAATATTTAACACGACTTAGAGATAAATTTAACTTCTTACACAAAAAGCCTTTAACGAAGCAAATTGTAAAAAATAAACTAATAAATTTAATTCTTAGTCTGAATCCTAAACAGCGATGAAAATGGAGGGTAGAACAAATGCAATACTAGCGTAAGGCAATAGATATAAGCTAAACGAATGTCTTCAAACGAATAGCAATATTTTTTCATTTATTATAAGCACCTCCGGCGTCCTTCATTTCCTCCCTTGAGGGCTGAGTTATGAAGGACGGTTTTTCGGGAAGGAAAATAAAAAAACAATTTTTCGACAGAAATAAGCAATAACGCAACACCGAGCTGTGCGAAAGGTTGGATCCGGATGCAGACACATTAGAAGGTGAAGCAAAAACTATAACCCCCACAAAAAAAGAGAAAAGAAATCTTTAACGGTATTTGTGCAAATATTGAACGACGATGCACTCGAAAATATATTAATATCATCTGACAAAACATTTGTTAGGAAATGAAAAGAAAAAAGACAAACAAACGATCAAAATCCCAAAAAAAATGTCTTTTTTCCATACAACAAAACAAAAAAACGAAACAAACATCCCAACGTTTAAAGGCCTCGAGCATGCTCAAGGGAAGATACGGAAAGAGAAATAAAAAACACACGTAAAAAATGTCATCTTGTTTCGCAAACTGTCACTCACTTATTTGTACTGCAGGCAATAAAACATAACCCAATCGAATCGGTGGTGCGATCTTAATACAAGCAATGTTAAATAAAAAAAACAACCCTCGTCGGTAAAACCATGGCGATCCAGCGCTGTCGAGATCATGCGAGATTAGCTAATGAATAAATCCAATAAAAATGGCTCCATCCATCGTTACCGACCGCGAACAGTGCAACCCGCGTGGCAAACATTTGCAATAATTACGATTTTATAAATATTTATCAACCATTTCGAAGGCGAGGGGGAAGAGGTTGGTTTGGTGGAGTATTTAACAATCCTCCAATCCTGTATGTCCTGTTCAATCCGTACGAAAATCGTTCATCAGCAGCTCGAAACGAGCTCCCAAACTCTGCACTACCGAGCCCCCGAGGGGGGCCAGGATTGTTCGAGCAGTCAAATAAACCAATTAATCGTCCCATTCCTCGACATAAACGGACTCTACTCGTTCGCTTCGCAGAGTGAGAACTCCCAGCTTTTTTTATGATTTTCGCGTGTGATTGGCTGATAGTTAGTGATGAGCTCGGTCGGTCACATAAACGTCCTTCCTATGGGTCGAGATCAACCCAAAAACCGAAAACAGAAGGGGTGGAGGCTACACAGCAAATTAGTGCCATAATCAGGAGCTATAATTCATAAATTTTACAAATGGCAAAGATTACACTCTCAGCAAAGGGAGAGCATTTGGTACAAAATGTTTCCCCTTTTTTTTGGTGCTTGTGTGCCCTCACAACTATCCTCCCTTTGCACTATTTCGTATTTCGATCGTCATAAACGATGACGACAACTAACAATTTCAACCGATAGTTAGCGAGTTTATGTAGCGCGCAAGAATTTTTCGGGGGCAGGAGAGGTTTTTATGCTTTTATTGCTAATCCGTTGCCATACAGTGGCGTTTCTTTGGCGGCACGCATGCTGGTAATGTTAATTTTTTTTTTCGTCCCACAAAATTTATGTCTTCGCTCCTGATTATCCCTAAGGAATGGGAGCAAATTGTGCCCTGTTAACTCGATATTTGCCTAGAAACTCATTTGCTGGGACATTCGTTTTATTTGATCGGAAGCCAAAAACAAAACCAAAATTCTAATAGTAACTGTATCAGAGGCAGTTGGACGATTGTCCTCGTTGCTCGTTTACCATACCACATAAAGGTAAAGCAATTCATTAACTGACCGGTTTCTTCCTCGTGATGAGCAAAGATGTTGTCCACTTCCCGACAATTACTCATAAAGGGTTGCCAGAGGTTCGACGAGTCGTCTAATCGTTCTAATTAGTCGGATGCAGTTGATTGCACTCCACCACCAACCCCACCCTGTAGCCACCACCCATTATCAATCGAATAATCAAGGGATGGTGTTATGTATTTTTTTTCTCTCATTCTCGATGTCCAAAACCGGCTCATTTGTATTATTGACTGTGATCTGTCATAATGGCAAAACAGCCACCGATTAGTTGACCGAAACCGGACTGACTGACTGGCAGCAGGCGTTGCCAGCGATTTTAATTATACCGATCAGTTAATCGGTCCAAAGCACATCCGCACACCGTATTAAGATTTTATGACACCCAATCAAGCGCAACGTGCCGTCGAGTTGGACCGTGTGTGGCGGGCCCCTCGCAAATGGTCAATATGGCCGGGTTTAATGTTTTGCGAGCGAAAACATAATTATCACACACACACACAGCGCTCCAATTGATTAAAGAACTGTGCAAATCGCCGTGATAGGCCCATTTTCTTCGATAGGAAATTAATTTCACTTTGCAAGAAGGCTACCATTTTCGTTTTGGCAATTTGGCAAGCGAAAGGTCTGCCGGGTTCTTCGAAACGTTCGGACAGGATAATTTCGCTAATGATAGTGGCGATGCAAAACGTGTTATTTGCATTTTCCACCTGATGGATCGGTTACGTGTAGGTTGCGATTGGACGTGTGTGTGTGTGACAGCCACACGTTTACAATTTTAATCGCTTAGCGAAGTAATTTCGTGTGCATCGTGACACATGACGCTTCATAGACGTGTGTAGCGCGTTGCATTATAGATCGGTGTCCTGATTGCATATTACTTGCATACCCGGCTGGATAGTTTCTATATCGGGAAGTGTAATTCTTGGGCTGAAAGTAAATCGATACAATGTAATAATTCCTAATTTAAAAACAAAATTTAAATAGAAGATTTACAAACAACAATAAAAAACAGAAACAAATAATACTAAAAATGTGTGAAAAATATAATTTCTTTAAATTTTCGATAAACAAATTTTACGAAGAAACTTTTTAATTGACCAAAAAAAACAAATTAATAAGAAAACAAAATTGTGATGAAATAACTAAAAAAAGCAATATTTAGGAACTTATCAAGAGAAAAAAAAATTGTCAAAAATTACCATAAGATCAATAAACTTTTAGGCATACTGTAAGAAGAGAAAAAAAACACACAACGAAAGCAATAAACGAATCAATTCACAACGACGTATCCCTCTGAAGCTTGAATCCGCTCGGTCCAACCTTTCGCGAGCCGTGCTGTGCGGCAGTGAAACATAAAATGTCGAAGTATCGAAAAGCAATAAAACCATAGTATGTAAGTCAATCGTCCTCGTGTCGTAACCCGACCGAACGAAAGCAATTAAGTAAGATAGCGATAGCCGGTAGCGGATGAAGTAGAAAGTGACGAAAATTATTAGTGATGTAGACAATTTAGAAACATATATGCAACGATGATGGTGAAAAAAAAACACACAGAAATGTAGTCTAAAGCTAAGCTGTAAATATCCAACTGAACCTTTAGCCGAACCACCGATCGTAACGACGGTGATGGTTGATAATAGAAATGGATGAGATTTTTAATGAGCAACAATATTCCATCACCGGGTCGGAGGGCCATAATTCCGTGCAAAAGAGATAAATCAGAATTTTATTTCTTTTCACTCGTTTATGAGCCATTCGGTACTGGGGAAAACCTTCCCCCCCTGGGTTCGTATGGTAATTCATTAAAAGGCATACGTTGTTTCTTTTCCTTTTTTCTGTTTTGTTCTCTTTGTGCATGTGTTGTTTTGTGTTATTTTTTTGTTGCTATTTTACTACCACTGTGACTTTGGTGTTTAGCGATTTTCCCTTCTAATGAGTAACGCTGGGTAACGTTGATTGAGTGATCGTTTAGTGAAAATCCACTTCACCGGTAGGGTACGAAAAGGGGGCGAATAAATCAGTGTTAGCTGATTTTGTTGTTGTTTCCTTTGCGCAGCGAACATAAATTATTATGACGGAAAACCTTTCTGGCTGCGACGCATTGCCTCCGGGGAGGGGACTACCAACTCGGTACTGTGACGATGTCCTTAGTGACAAGTGGATCGACATAATGCACGCAACGCCGTGTGGTGGAAAAAGGGGACATAAAATTAATAATCAAAAGGCATTGCTGCTAATATTTGCAATGTTTGGCTCATCGTTTAGTTTGATGAATTTTTGATCGAGGGCTCCACAGCTCCACAACGCCAAAAAGCAGCTAAAACTCAATTATCGATCAACGCTTGGGGAATCCGGCTATCTGCTGGCTATGGATGGATGGAAAATTGGTTGACATTTGACACTTTTTTTTGCTCTTTTTTTGCTGTGTTTAAGGGAAAAATCATAAATTTTTTCGTTCGATAGGGAGGGGGGATATAATTTAATGCAACTTGGCACTTTGCAGGGTTTCTCTGCCGCAACCGAGAAAATTATTGTTAAGACATCAAAAGCATTGATGAAAGCTTGTTGGTTCACCGTGTAGCTGCCGGAGCATTGTTTCCTATGAATGACTTTCGTTCGACTTTTATTTCTGCTGACAAACATCGAAACTGGTCTTGGTGGGGGGGGGGAGGGAAAATTTCCCCAACAAACACACATACACACAAACACACAGATTGAAGTGACCCTCCCCATATATAAGACACACAGTGACAGCAATCATACACGTATATGTATGTCCTTCAAGAGCCGAGTGTTCCACTGTCATTGCTGCTACTTGCTTATGCTTATTGCTTATGATTACAATAAACATATTCATTTCCATAATTTATACATTCAGAATCACCATTCCCTGGAAGGGAGGGCAGGAAAAAAAGGGAGTTGAGTGCCTTGTGGGGCATTTTCTCATTTCCCAATATGGAATGCTCTCGTGCTTGTCTTGTTGTTTTGTATTTGTTTTAGTCTATTTTCTCTTCTACTCCCTCCCTTATAGTGGTAATAAGTCGTAAAGGGGGGAGGGAGATAAAAGACAAAAAAGATTTAAGAGTTGGATAAAGAATTGCGAAAGACCCAGTGTTTGGCCGAAAAACAACGAACGAATGCTTCATCGGGTGAAACTTTTCCTAAAGGCTAAATCTTAATCAGTGCAATAGAGCAATTCTCACGCTGCTGTGAGTGACCAAAATATGTGCGAAGGATTTTGGATCGTTTAAGCTCCAAGGGGGTATCCTTGCGGATGTATCAATGGACATGTAAAATGAAACAACAGTTCGATGTTAATCAACAAAAATTGATCTGACGGAAAGGGAATCTTTAGAAACCTTGTGCATAAATACCCAAAAGCTTCAAGGATTTCTTATAGCATTTTACAGATACATTTTTATAATTAAAATTTTTGAATTTTACAGATAAATTGTAAAAGGGAAAAAAATAATTAAACTTCTTAAATAGCTCACAATCATGCGTGAAATAAACCCATTTCTTATCCGCACTAAAGTATCCAATATATACTCAATAACCTTCATTAGGCGCGTCTACACGATACGATTCCTGCTCGATTTTCCACATTCTGCGAATCTTTTTTGTATGTATTGGTGCGTTCGAGCAGAGTTGGGCAATCTTTTTCGCCTAAAAAGATTAAACAACTTTGGTGGATGCCTCGAATCTTTCGCTTGTAATCTTTTGTAATAAACGGTTACTTTGATGGAAGAACATATCTTTTCAGACACTTTTTATTTGTGCTGGAAGTACAAAGAAGAAAGAAGGCCTGGTAAAGATTGGTATCGTGAAAACACGAGAACACCTACCAATCTTTTTGTTACAGGCTCCTTTGACTGTATGTGTAAGATTGGCGATCAAAGATTGGCATCGTGTAGACGCGCCTATTCGGCATCTTGTTCAATCATGAGCTAATCGTTTTAAATTACACAATTTACTCGATCCACCTTGCAAACCGATACGAAATGCAAACGATTCCAACAGTCCTACCATCGATTTCATGTTTATTGATTTACCTTTTTTCTCTTCTTTTTGCTCGAAAAAGCCAACCCTTTTCTTTCCGGGTTTTCAGCTTATTGGGACGTGTATTGCAATGAAACAAATTTTCAATTAATATTAAACAACCTCTCCCGAGAAAAACCATTCCCTCCCACTCGGAACTTCGGTTGCAGAGTTTTCACAAAAACCATTCCCCGGAATCGAATTAAATCAAGTTGGACCCTTCGTCCAGTCGACGGGTGAAGTCCCATCGGGTGAAAGGGTCCACCTGTCAAGGGTTACCACTTGGCCACTTACTGTGCAGTATGGAGGCATGCACACAAGAACATCAAGCTACCTGTTAAAATGGTAGCTTGAAGGAAGTTTTTTTTTTCCTCTCACCCTTTTTTGCAGTTTGAAGGGTGGAATTCTCGGACATAGCTGCAGCACACTTATTCACTCACCCTTCCCTTCGATTTCAAACAAACTCAGGCGACACAAAATCAATCACCGCCAGCAAAAGCCGGTGGAACTTGCCTTGATTTTGGATCCCTTTTTATTTGCACCCCCCCCCCCCCCCCCCCCCCCTGAGGGGAACCTGACATAAGGGTTCCGATTGAAACAAAACGGCCATTCCTTTGATGCCGCAGCAGTTGTTGCACGACACCCTTTGAAGCAAGCAATGCAGCAATTTTTCACGATAATCCAAGAATGTTTGAAGTCGAATTGTTGGGTACCTTTTTTCCGATACTGACGGGGACGGGGTTTCGACTTCATTATGCAAGTTCCCCGGAATGGGTCGAACACGGAGTTGGACTCACACCGGTTGCTAACAACGGTAACAAGTAGCTAAAAACATTCAGCCATGTCTTCAGGTCCAAAACAATCGGAACAATTTTATTTTCTCCCATTCTTGAGCGACCATTCCCTCGCTCCAATGTTTTACTTCATCATTAATTAGTGCGGACTTCGTAGTGGTTGCTCATTGAGCCTCTTTTCACTGAGGACAAATCCGGGCTTTTTACAACTTCTTCAACGACCAGCTATTACCGCACGTCCTTTCGTTTTGAGACTCAATCGCTCAACCCCGTATTCGTATCAAGCATTATCCTTGCGGACTTGTGTAGGACTTCAATTGACAGTTTTACGATATTTGCTCCCCGCGGCTAACCAGCACGTAAAAGCCCGCTATTTGCTCAGGTGTGGTGTCCACTTTTACCACAACTTTAACCTACCTATCTTCGAGCCGTACTGCTTGCTACCTTACACAAATTAATCGCAGCCAACTCCTCCATTTCTTGGAGTTCTTGCCATCCTGGCATCAGAGACCACTTCGTACCTTCGAGACACACCATCGCTGAATGCTGAAGAAATGTGCACCTCGGGAGTTTTCGATAAGAGAAGTTGTTCCTTGGTGGTTATTAATTTGTTTTACGTCCTTAATCGACCGTTTCATTTCCCAAACGGGTTGTATTTCGTTTACCATCCCTCCGCCCTTGGCCAAAAACGGATTTACCCGACCAGAGTGCTCCCGAGGTTTTTTGGAAGCTCTCCCCACGTCAGTTGTTGTTTTTGTTCACCCCAAAACAACCCTCGCAATGTCCACGTGAAACGTTCCTTCATTTCGAAGAAAAAATAGAAGCAGAAAAATCAGTTCGTCCATCGTGGGGCATCGTGTTTAGTAAAGCAAACCATGCCATTCCCAGTCCGTTTTGGGTCTGGTTCTCATCACAACAGTGCAACTGATAGCAGCAAGGTAGCATAAAACCGAACGACATCAAAACCACCACTGCCTTGGTAAGTGTTGAACAGCACTGAAAATAATAACAACTTCTTTCACCAAACGTTTGAAAGCTCCATCGCACCGAGCTTCACTCAAACTAAGCGCAAAACATAAATAGCTCAGCAATGCGGTGGAAAGTTGTTTTGGTTTTCTTTTGCTGCTCCACACGCAGCTCTACCACGCGGTTGATGAGTGGATGGATTTTTGTTTTTTTTTTTGGGTTGAACATCCTGTTGGAATGGTTAATACACGGCCAAGTAGCAAGACACAGGGCGAAGGAAAGAAGCGGATTGATAGTGAAATTTATTAATAAAAAGCTAGGTCTCGTATAGTGGCGCATGGTTTTGCATTTTGGCCCTCTCTCGTTAACGTCAAGCCAGAAAAAGGGCTCCGCAGTGAAGGACGATTAATGTTTCATCAAAACAGCAACAGTGGCAACGAAGTACTCCCCCCGAAAAAAAAGAAGCCTAACCAAACCACACTAATTACCGGCAATCACACGATCGTTTTTTGGTTAGCCTAAAGAAGGTCCTAAAGAAGGTCCTAAAAAAGGCCCTAAAGAAGAAATTCTTCAGATACGCTAACGGCCACTTTGGTGGGGCTGTTTTCCTTCTTTTTTCTCCCCCCCCCCCCCCCTCCCCACCCACCCTTGTGGCAGTTATTTTAAGAGCTCAACAGTAGCCTAAAGCAAATGTTCCTCATCGACCAAGCAGTACTTAGATTTTCTGCTCATAATGAAGGATTTGCCCGACGATCAACAGGATTTATGTGACGTGGCATGGAATTGGAAATGGTTTACGCAGAGAGTAATTTGAAACATGCGTGGCATGAATGATTTTACCATTTGGTAAAGCTTTAAGTACTACGTTATTAAAGCTTGAAACGCTTGAAAAATTGCTTGCCTTTTGACTGATCGATCAATACTTTCAACTGTCCATACTGTCAACTGAATCTCTTCGACAGCTTGCTCGTTAGCTCGCGAGGCAAGAATGCAAGCACATAAGACACCCAGCACAATGAAACTTTTGCAATGAACGTTTATTATCAGCATTCATTCAATTCCACCAACAAAAACCCCTTCATACTTCATACAGGAATGGAAATCTGTGCCACTTTTCTTCACAGCACTCGTCACGGCAGCCACTCGACGGCTTCACATTGTTTTAATCTACAATTTTAATTTCACCAGGCCAAAAATTCCTTCTCCTTCTCGTTACAATGCACTTTCCTTGCCTTTGCCAGTTTTACAATATGCCAGTCGAGGATTTGCGCCTTTGTGAAAGATTAATTAAAATGTTGGAAAATATGAAAATCGCAGCTTTTCCATCATCAGCGCCGGCAAACCTAGGTGGTGGTCGGTCGTCAATGACACGGTGCGCTGACAATGTTGTAGCGGCTGCTGTGTGATGGAAGTGAATTTTTGAAATGGCAGCCCCGATGGGGGGTTGTTTTCACCATTCAATTGCAGTTGCTGTACTTTTGCGCTTAAACATTCGCGCAAAAGATGGTATGGTAAAGAGGGAAGATTTACAGCTTTTTAATGCATGATGAAGGAATTATTTGCTTAGAACTAATTACTCCTGATCAGGTTTGGAATGAAAAAAATGATCCGTTCAAACCCTTAAGTTTAATCTACACAAAATTACTAAAAACGTATGTTACTTCGAATTAGATTTTAATATTTTTTTAATGTTTTCACTGAAAAAGTTATTTTTGTCAATCGTAGTAAAGAGAATGAAAAATAACTCACAATTGTTAAAGGCGAAATTGAAAGATTACTTGCAAAAACCAATTCAATTTCCCTGGTCAAGGGTTGTATAAAACTATCTCCATTTTTTCAACAACACTATGGACACACAAACAAAAAAAACATCCTAAAGGCCAGTCCACCGACAACACTAAAACAAAGCACCAACCATCAATCGAAAGGAACAGAAACAAAGGTTTTAAACAAAGCAAATAAAAAAAACCCCCAGAGGTTACCCGGAGCAGATTTTCTTGGTTGTTAATTTAAGGAAATTAACCATCCCATGCTTTAGCTTGGTATCACTCCCGAACCGAACACGTTTCAAGATTTTCCCCTTACAAGCTTTTTTAGATAAAAGATTGAGATTGTTGAAAAGAAATTGAAAACTTCAACAACGACCGAGTGTTGCGCGTTTAATGAGCAAAGTCCGATAGGGAAACGTACGATAAAGCAAGAAACAACCGCCGGCCATGGTAAAACTGTAACGTGAGTGACGAGAATTAATAGGAAAATATAAATCACTCAAAACCCGTGTTTACTCCCTCACCGGATGATTAAAATCTCCCGAACGGAGAAGAAGAAATGAAAGAAAAACACGAAGAAATAAAAAAAAAACGCACACACAACTTTATCAAGTATCTTTTACACGATGCGCGTTTGCGTTTAATTTGTATCCCGGAGGAAGGAAATAAAGGAAGGTTTGATAATTTTTGCTGTTAATTAGTAGTGGTGCTTTTCAATTATTTTCGCTTTCAATTGGAGCTGCTTTTCAAACGGGCAAATTTTGCACCATTTTCAACGACAAAGAAGCAAAAAGTAAAAAAAAAACTACATATATACAAAGGAATGAAAAAATGCAACAAAAAGAGAAAACAAATCTGCAACGAAAACAATGTTTACAAAAGAAAAGTGGAAAAATGTTAACGACAAAAAGAATGGAAACATCAGACATGTAAAGTTGATGATCGAGTAAGAAAAGAGATAATCAAACGGAATGGAAAACGAAGGTAAAAAGAATGTTTGCATACAAGAAAGAGAATGTTTGCATACAATTCCAAGTCGATCATTACCCAGGTAGCAATGTTGCATGACTTCCCCTCGTTTCACGTGCGATTTCTACCCCGCGCGGCTCAGCGCACCCACGAACGAAAGTGTCGCGCCCGAGAGCGGCTGTTGCAAGCTATTCCCGTCCCATTTTGGCCCTAACGAGCTTTTCTTCCCTCTCGCTCATCTCGCTCTTGTTCATTTTCGAGCATGCAACAAAGTGAACGGTTTTGCGGTGTCGCACCGCACACACACACGGCATCGGCCATGTATCGTACTTGGCTCATCCTGATTGGCTGTTATCAAATGATGGCGCCGATTAGGATCACTACGGGTGAATGGTGTGGATTAGAATTAAGTTGGTCAAAATTACTTGTTATTGCACATATTTCGTTTTTATGAATATTTAATCGTAAAAAGTATCTTTTTACTGAATTAATATTATTTTTAATTATTAAGAAAGGGTAAAAAATAATCTCCTTCAATAATTTCTTCCATTTATGGAATTTATTTACTGTTGATAAAGTCAATTAATTTTATGGTCAAAAATATAACTTCTTCATTTGACATAAACCATAGTGCCATTTGTTTTGGCTCTCTTCTCGCTCTTGTTGGACGAATTGAGGACAGTTTTGCAAACAGATTTTGATTTTGCTGGACACGGTTCAGCTTCGTGGCGTGTTATTTGAAACTAAATTAAGTTAAATTAATTGTTTGCACCGCGAATGTGTCTAAAAAGTGTGAAGTGTTAGAAGGGCTCGTAAGCCAAGTGTAATATAGTGAATAAAAGTGCGTGTGTGCGAAGGTAGACGGCGCAGCAAACCGATCATCCCGGACCAAGTGGGACATAGGAGAATGCGGCTGAAGTATCCGGGAATGCCGGCAGCCTAGATGCAGTTTTCGTGCATAAAATTGCAGCAATATCAGCTGTCGAATAGTTCGGTAAGTTTCAAATGTTCCTGAGTTATAATGTGTGTTTAAAAAGTGTTTTTTTTCGCTTTCTCCCACAGCTTTTCATCGGACGCTGCCAACACCAAGCACCGGTATTCCAAGGAAGCCCGTCCGTGTGAAGGAAGGAAGACGTACGAGGGACGAGAGGGAAGGTCAACGCAAGCGCGCACGGCTGAAGCGGTCCGAAGGAAGGAAGAATCGACCGGCACGTACGAGGCGCGGACCAGCTGGCGCCGGTAAAGGGAAGGGGCGCTAACCAATCATATGTAAAAAAACGGTGAGTAAATAAAAAAAGAGAGTGAAGAGAGAATTTCTGGTGTCATCATTTCATACGATCCGAAAGGTTTGGGGTGGGGGTAAAATGGTACGATACATCGCATGCAACACGCGACATGTCGCAGCGATCACACCATTTCCTGCTGCTCTTTCCCGCATTTGGGTTAGCGATTGGGTTTAATCGCTCCCATACAAAAGTTCATGCGACATCGGCGATTTTGCTGCCTGGGTACTGCAAAATACAAGTTATATTTAGTCAACCTTTATGTCAAACAAACTTTTTGTTCAAGTTAAGCAAGTTTCACGTTCAAATGTTAAAACCTAATATCCAACTATACGTTAAACAATCTCCACCATCATATATACGTTGTTTCGAAAACTAAATAGACATTACATTTTTTCACTCCCTTTGAAAACCTTCCGTTTCCACGTTGAAAGATCGACTTTAAGCAACTAAACTTTAACGCTGAGAGAAGAAAAAAGAAAAGATGACCAGTTTTGTACTCTGCCATCCCGACGATCTCCTAGACAGAGTAGCGATTAGAGCGCACTGTAGGTGCGTGACTGTTTGAGAGTGTTTAAGTTTTTTTGTAACTTTTAGAATGTTTTAGCAAAAATAAACAACAAAAAAACCAAAAGTAGTACCATGCATAGAGTGAACGAAGCGAATGTTGCATTTTAATAGAAGTGGATCCGAAAAAAATGTTGATTTTTTTAATATTAAAAAAAAATATTTTAAAATCCTTAAATTGGGTAACTTGTGGTAGGTAAGTGCAAGTTTGATAATAATGTTGTTACGCGGCTTTCATTGAGAATTTTTGCAATTTCTTCGATCACACGTTATGTTTCTATGATTTATTGCGTTACGCTTGTTGCAACGCAACATTATGCATAATCACACACATAAGTTTCAATCACCGGTTTGTTCGCCTTTTTTCCCTCTTCTATTATCTATTTCTATCGTAAAGGAACTTTACCACCTGCAAATGGGGGAAAATTCCTACTTTTATCCCTTTTTTTTTGCTCTAACAGCACTTCACTGACAGGCTGCGTCCAACAAACCAACAAACTAACGGGATGTAATTTTCTATTTTCAATTATTTTGTAATAGCAAAATCGATACCCATCATCAGCCATTTCCCACCCTCGTTCCGGGAGGGGAAACCGCGTCCGTTTGCTCAAACCATGCCCACATTGTTTGACGTTCTGGTTCTTTTACCTTGCGTACGGGGAAAATGTATCGAGCAGAAAAAGATTATCCCTCCCTGCAGTTGGTCATTATCCGGGCTCTATTCTCGCTTACCCATCATTTGTTGCACTGTGACCACCCGCTTCTATGTGTACAGAAAGCAGTTCTTGCCTGATTCCATTATACCATCCTGATATATTGATTGATTGTTAATCATCGCTGTAGAGGACAGGCGAATGACGCACCTTCGCGTTACAACGGGCAGGCAAATTACCTCAGCGATGGGTAGCCAGGGGGGAAAATTAGCTGGAAAGGAGCAACAATTTTACCTCACTTGTTCGATTGTGCACTATGTTGCGCTGCACATTTCCATGCATCCACGTCCCGGTAATGGCGGCGATTTTCCATCGATGGGGTGGGGAAATAATTCAAACCAGCTCCCATCGAATGATGTAAGCAGCTAAGTTGTCCTTTCGTTTTGCTGAATGCAGCAGGTTGGCATTGATTAGTCTGCCTATCGTATCTTTCCATACCCGCAGGAGGAAACGATGGTCCAGGAGGACACTGTTCGTAGAATCCCATTACCGATTGATTTATTTTCTTTCAATAATTCCGATTGTTCTATTTTTCATCGTTCCCATTTTCTTGCCGCCCGGTATGCAACGATTGAATGTAAATAGTTCCGTTCCTTGAATGCGTTTCACACTTGGTTTTTAGTGAAGTTTTGCTTGCATTTGCCTGTCGTCGATTATCGCCCTACCGTTGCTCTGAATATGTGTATATGTTAGTCGAGAATTGGTTCGTTTTTTAATTAGTATTGATTGCTTTATTGAGAACTTATAAATGTTTAACTAGTTTTTGGCAATTTGTACCACCTAGACCTGATATTGAATAATTATAGAAATGCAATGATTTAATTAATGCGAAACTCTTATCGATTTACTCGATCAATAACTAAAACTGCTCTACTTGTTTACCTTGCGATATTGATGAGTGGAGTTGATCCGAAAACCTAGTTAGCAATGAAATTTCTTTTTGAAAATTGCAATTTTATTACTTATTTTTTATGTTCTAAGAGTTTTGAATATCCTTTAATTAGACTTATATTTTTACTTATATCAATATTTATATCGATATTTATTGTTTACACACATATTTCCGAGATGCTTTTACTTCTTTCCACGTCATCGTAAATCAAAAATATAATAAGAAAAGCAATTGATTACTTTGAGTCGTTTTTTCTATGTTTCGTGCTTGATTTAGTTGTTAACTAACTGAGTTCTTCAAGTAATTTCTTACTATTTTTTTTATTTTATTTAAATGATCATCGTTGTTTTCTTTTATGATCATGCGAACAAACATTTTAACAACCATCATAAAATTTTGTTGAAAAACTATAACATTCCTTGTATTTTTCTAATCATTAAAACCATTTTCTAAATTACCTTTTTCTTCCATTTATTCATGGTGTAATGATGGATGCAAATATTTGTCACATGTCAGTAGAATGTTGTAAGTGATTGTGACATTCATAGCAAGTTGCATTCAGAGAATCGCTTCAGCAAAGCTTCATCAACCTAAACTATTCAAACACATAATTATGTTAAGCAGAATTCACTTAGCTTTTAACATCATATTAACTTTCATATGTTCTACGAAGTCTGGTACACAATGTAATTGATTTACATTTAAATTTATGTTAATATCAACTATTCCAGTGGACCATCCTCTCCATGTTTTCCAAAAACTCTATAAACACATTCCTCAAATTACCATGCACTCATTAGTGAAAAGTCTCAACTACTCAGTGAAGCACTGCACACACGATATGCCAGCCAGTTTCTTAATTATCTCATTTTACCAACCAAAAAAAAAAACAGTGAAAACCCATTCAGTGCTGTTTTCCACCGTATGAAACACCATCCTATCCGATTTTGTGATACGAGTTTTCTTTTCGTTATTTTTCCACATCCCGAAACCACTTGCTGATAGAAGAGGGAAAAAAACGAAACTAACTCTAACAGAAACAACAGCGGTAAATACTTTATCTGCAAAGTCATCACCGTTTCATGTAAGCACAGTACAACGGCGGTGCTGCCCATCATCATCATCAAAACTCATGAACATTCGGTTCGCAAACGGACCATCAATGCGTCCGGTGGCCATTAGTGCGATTTAGTGCATTCGGTGCCCTTTTTTGGAAAATTTATCTAATTCTTCATCCCTTAACTCAACTGGCTGGGTGGTTCATCGTAACCGTAACAGACCCTTTGGTCGAATTCGGGAGGTTTGGTTTCGGGTTTTTTTTTCGTTTTTTCGCCCCCACAAAAAGTACACCGGAAATTCCAGAAATGACTGCTTTTTAGCAGACCAAATGAGATGACGTTTGTATAAATTTACATACTTAATTTTAATTGACTAAACGCTGTGTCGTATACCGCTGCTGCTCGCATGTCAACGTGACGCGTAATGGGATGAATACGTTTTGCCAGCATCCATCAGGTGATATGCCTGTTCCGGTGGTTTGGGGGCTGGCGTTTTTTGGTTTTGAACACTGAGAGCTCTACTAACTACTAGCTCAGCAAAACGCCCTCTGTATGGAGGAGTGACTAATGGAGGTTAGTCCCTGGGATAGAATGAACCGTGGTCAACGTGATTCCGGGATACAAAACCGGCGTGTGTTGGACGTGACAGAAATAATTTACGATCAATTCACAAATGCAAACAACATGTGACCGTTACAACTTGTAGGCTTTTCGATTCCTTTTTTTCTGCTGTTGATGTAGGTGGAAAGTAAATTTTGTAGTTTGGTGGAAATATGGAACAGCTGTTTGTTTTATGAATATCAATACGAAAAATTAATAAAGCCTCGTTTTTTTTTATTTCCCTGCATTAAACAAACAATTTGAATAAACGGAATTGCTTATTAATTTTTATTTAATGTTTAGTGTTGGATAAATCTGAGTCAAATTCATAAATCTGATTCAGACTCATGAGTCTGAATAAATCTTTAAACTGAATGAATGATTCTGAATCTCTATTATGAAGATTCATGAATCCTCATTGAATTATGATTCCTTAGAGGTTCGAGACAGCCCGTTGATTTATGTCCGCATCGTCCTCACAAATACCTTCCCTTAATGCCCTTAGGTTTTTGGCAACGAATCATTAAGGACTCATAAATCTTTGAGGATTCATCCGTAAATCCGAAAATTGATTAATATTTTGGGAGTCGGGTTATGACTTGAATAACTTTTCACTGAAGATTCATATAAATGACTCTTTTCTGAAGATGCATATGATTGACTCTTTATTGCAGATTCATAGGAATGATTCTTTCCAAAAGATTCATATAAATGATTCTTTTTAAAAGATTCATTTAGCACAACAGTAATAAAGTTTCATGGCTATCGACAAATTAAGTATACTTCAAAGCGATATCAAAATAACACTGTCAAATCTGATGATTATGTGTTGAAAGATTCAGGTCTTCACAATTAATTAATTTAAATAATGGATTTTCAAATCTTTGTTACGTTAATTGGTCACCAAAACTATACTTACATCTCATATGCGCTTTCAAATGTAAAACACCCATCGATAACTGTCATCAAAATGAAATCACTGCAAGCAAACAGAGAGCCCGGACACCATCCGTTTCTATCAATCACGCCCAAACACCCCGGGAACAGTGTGTAACAGAATTAAACAATGATGACGATAACGATGTTTATTGCGAACAACATGATACAGACGATCCAGCACCCAATTCCTTTACCATGTGGCTGTGAATAATATTCCAACAATATGTCCAGCACAATCCGCACACCCTTAACACCCTTGCCAACGCAACTTCCGGATAAAAGGGAGTTTTACACCGGCACTACCCGAGAGCAGGCACTCAATTTATTTCTTGTCTTTTGAAATGCACATTCCCACTGTGGGATGGAGTGTGCCCCGGGGGTGGTTCGGTGGACAGAGTGATCCAACCTGTTTGCTCGATTGCTTTGTCAACGACTTTGCTACCTCTCTACCGCTCGATTTTCCCGGTAGTACGCAGAATGTGAGGTAGCAAAAATGTCTACATATTCATAGTAGATTGTCCGTAGCAAACCGCATGACCACCTTCCGCCCAAAACGCTATGCAATGAATGCGTCCTGTATGATGCTCGGGTCTCATACTAGACAGTGAGCAACAGTAGCACTAGCATCGACATTATACAGCCAAACACCAACACCCAGCATCAAACACAATCGTGTCGGAGCATGGTGTCCTTTTTGGTCGACGTCATCATCCTCCTCGTCGTCGTCGTCGTCGTCGTCATTGAGACGAAACCTCGATACATAACGACGTACGGATCTTATTGAATATGTGCATCGATAAGCAGCTGCTAACCGAAACCGTTTCTTGTATAAATTTTCAATTTCTTCCCACGTTCACGTCCTATGTAGGGCTTGTCTTCGGTCAAGACGACAAACGATGGACTTTACCTTTTTATCCTTAGCAAAGCAAAATACACCCAAGAAGAAATATTCATTTTTTTTGTTGCTTACTCCACAATGTTTCCTCACTTTCGTACTCCGTTTAAAAGCAACATGCATCAACGCGTCTTGAAAGTTTCCGTTTTTTTTGTAACGGATGCGCATCAAACGGAAAGCGTTTAAACGTTTGGAAAACGTTTTGAAAGGAATGATTACGCTGATAGGTAACTATTTGGTGCAATTATTTTCTCTTATGCAAAACCCCAAAAATGGATTCACAAATAATTAAACCATCTTAAATATGACATCTTTACAAAGGAAATTATTAACCGGCACCGGCAGCAGCTACCACTTTTTAACCGGTTCAAACTAACGTAAAAAGTTCTGGCGCTTCCTCATCCAGCGGTACCGAAATCTCTTCCGGCAAACTAGACGATCTTCCTCGATGAAACGATGAAGCCAAAGTCCCCGTTCCGTCCTGCTTAATTAAAACCGCTTTGGCGAACGTACGTCCTTATCATGTCATAATCATTACGAGGCAAAAGAGACACAGCCCGTTCCGAAGGCATCCGTAGGAAAAGGGTTGCCAGTGGTTGTAAACTAAAGTACCAAGGATTCGGTGCCTGTGTGACTTCAGCAGTAGTGTGGCAAGATGCTACTACTGCTGCTGCTGCTGGGTATGATGTGAAGCAATTTTTGGCAAATCGTAAGATCTAAAAGTTAGGAAGCATGGTCGTCTGTTAAGGACATACGGGCGATTATATACTGGTTGGATGTGGTTTGCATGTCCTTAGGTACGCCCCAAAAACTGAACATGGCTGTCCGTAATGTTGCAGAGGCTGTTCATACGTTCGATAGAGCTATTAATTTGCAGTTCTTTCCCAATTGAGTCATTGAAATCTTATCTGATGGTTTACCGGTAACTGTAATATCATTTGAAGGGAATAAAGATATTCCACTTGTTTTATTTAGTGTGCTAAATAATTAAATATTTCCCTAATATGCTTTACATTTAACTAAATTAACAAAAAAATCTTTTTTTTAATACAAAAAATAATTTTCAGGGAACATTCCCTAAAGCACAGATTATTGCTACCAGAAATTCTCGTCCATCTTTAGAAAACGCCAGCGAACAGAAGTAAGAAAACGAATAGCCTTACAAAGCCACTCACACACACACACTCTCATCCAATGTTCCAAGAACACGAAAAGGGAGGCCCAACTAGTGCCAAAAAAACGCCCTTTTTTACGATGCCAAAAGAATCTCCAGCCGAAATGGTTGACCGAGCAGCTGGACTTCCTGGCCTGGTACCGGCAAGAAAGATCTTGTTCCGACGCCATTTTATCCATTCCGCTCCATATTTACACACTTTGAAGGTGAACTGTTTTTACTTCTCTTAGGTCGGTTGGTTGGTTGGTTCTTGACTTACTCGTAAGATATCCACCATGATGTCAGCTTTCATTTTTTTCTCTCTCTTCACCCTGTGTGTCCAGCCTCCGTTCCGTTGGATGAGATGACGATGAGGCTGATGTTAATCTTGCCCTTCTTACGTTCTGCTCTTCAAAAACAAAACCCGTCCAAGCTTTCTTCCTTCATCAACACTAAAAGGATGTTTATCAAGGGCAGCTGCAGCTTGATGTGTGTTATCCTGCACTATCTTCAAGATAGCGCCCCAGCGAGGACGAAGGTAGTGCCGGAAGCTGGGTAGGAGCGTTCTAGCAGAACAAACAAGTATCAACATGTTTCCGTCTTTGCCGTCCTCTCCCCCGCGCCGGCTGGTTTGGTTGATGGGGTTGTGTGAAAGATAATTTTCATTAAAATAATACGTCATGTCTGGGAACGAGCCAGACAGGTTCCCTCCTCGGTGGGGACAGGTTGGGTCAACAGACGAGCGCCGAATGGTTTTAAAGATGAGTAAAATGAGTTTAACCCAAAGCAAGGGTAAGGAAGATGTTTTGTCAATCGAACACAAAACAAGTCCATTCAAGCGTACCGTCGGATATGGTTAAAGGGAGTAGTTTTGTGTAAAGCTGTGTATTTTATTGCAATGAAAATGAGAAACTTGTTGCTTCTCTAATAAGGATGTGATTGAACAAATCTTTCGTTATTGTTATTGTTATGTTTGCAATAAAATTACGAAACTGATCAATTCGTTTCTCAGTGAACAAAATAACTCTTCTTTCCTGCCGATTTTTTTACCTCCAAGAATTTTTTTTTAATTTTTGAAAGAAGTTATTTAATTAAATAATTATCACCTTATTCCTTTAGCCTTTTAGCTTATTCTGTACTAAATTGTACTAAAAATATGGGTACTAATTTCAACTCCCTCGACCAAGTATTGTAAACATGACTTGTAAACAAAGACTTCAAGAAATCAACCCTGTATTGTAACTAGTTTATTACTAAAAGCACTACCAGAAACTACTTTTATTAAGTAACGTGTTCAAGAATCACAAACTATTCTAAGAATTCTTGCTGAATCTTCGACACTAATTGATCGATCGCAATGCAAATATTGATGTTCATTAATGCACTTCGTAAGGAACGATTTATTGGTGTTGAACCATTTTGCTCTTACCAATAACATCAGCATCTGCAAAACAAGAAACCGGTACGAAGAAATACTTTTACAAAGACATTTACACCCCATCGTAAGCCCATACAACTTTTCAGCAACTATTCCATATTTCCACTGATGACAAGGATACACGATACCTGAATTCTCAAACAAGACCACAAAAGTACCACCTTCGGCCAATACTTTCCTGCATTTCAATCGAGCTCGTTCGGCTAGCAAAAAAAACGATGCACTGTAAAGTGAAATGTCCGGCTAGATGTTCGTACCCCGTACTATACACCCATCCGGTACCAATTCCACCCAAAACTCTGGTCCACAAAACGGCAACGACAAAAAGCAAACGATCACACACACACATTGTAATGTGTCCGAGTGTGTAAAAAACGCAAAGTTATGTGTGCAAGGAAATGATTCATCTTGTGCAAAACGAAGCGAAAGTTTGCTAAGCTCTTAATAGTCTAAATGAATTACTACCGAGTGAGGAAACGATCTCGCAAAACCGACACTGGAGCCACTTGGAAATGGTTGAATGTAAAAAGGCAAAACCCATTCAGATAAGTCTTGCGAAGCGTAAAAAGCAAGCTTCTCCTTTTTCGCATCCCTTGTTGAAAGGTGGGGGGGGGGGTTGGTCAATATTACTAAAACTACTTTGAATTCCTACAGTGGTTAAGAGGTAAGACACAGGTACAGTAAGCTTTGCGCCATACATTGTGTCACGGAACAAGCATTCCCTAACGTCCAATTGTAGTTTTGTGTTAAAACTGTGATTTTGCAATTCCAACTGCTTCATATTTGATTTCAATTATTGTGAACATGAATGCTATTTTGTGATTAGAAATTATTTTTTATTTTTTTATATGAAATTTGGATTATCCTCAACAACTTCAACAATAATCGAAACGTATACAAAATGGCTTCTCGGTAATGTCATGTAACTAAAAATAGTACAATAATACTACCGATGCCATCCATAGAACGCCAATTTCGGAATTCTTCGAAATCCTTGGAAATGTGCATTAATTTCCTCGAGAACACAGCAGAAGAGCATGGTGCAATAATCTGCATTTCGACTAATTGCTTTCGGGTGCACTCTACAGTCATTTGATTGTGTCCGTTTGTTGGTTTCCTTCCTTCCTTTGCTTGCATGCTTGATGGGTCCTTGCCACCGCAAACGATTGCTTCAAACTTCCTCCACATAGTTTAATTGTTACTTGCTATAAGCTAAGAACCCTCCCAAAAGGGCAGACATTACCCTTTCGACCCTACTTAGGCCAGGGTAAGTGACGGACGCCCGGGCACGAAAGATGACGAACCTGCCTGCCTATGAAGCCGGCCCGATACGATAATCCTGCGGGAGGTTAGTGCAGTGCTCAACTGGTCACCGGCAAGATTGACAGCCACAAGCAAACTGCGACAGGGACACATTAGTACCAGTCTCGACGCTGTTGTCAGGCAGAAGTTTCGCCATCCGCATCCGAATGCTTCGTTGCACATCAACTGTCCGTTTTGTGCTGCCTGGGGCAAAATGAAACGATGAATGATTTATGAATTATTCCGGTGATAAATTCGCTTCCATTGGATCACGGGAAAATGATCCGCGCCAACGGGTGTGCGAATGGTGGCGCCTGCTTCACCGTCCGTTCGTACGGTGGCGCGGCACGATTGTTGATTGTTTAATTGATACAATTAATTAATCTTAAGCACAAAAGCTTGTTGCATACTCGGGCTGGTTGGGCACGGCTGATGCCGTCGCCACACCTGCAGATGCATCTTCACTGTCTGGTCGTTGCGCCGAAGCATTTTGCACCCCGAAATCGGTGCGGGAGGATCAACTAAACATCAATCCTGGTAGATGCACTTTTGAAATGTGTACATCAAGGTGGTAACTGTTAGTGATTCGGAAAATTTGTGAAAATCTCTTCCTCACTCTAGGGCCGAATGGATGTGTCGTTGAAGGCTTTCCATCCATTCCTCAAACGGAATGTAGCTTAGCTGTTGGTTGAACAAGATTTGTAGCTCGAGATTGAATTCTTACCATTGGGCATTGTAATTATACCTTCCCCAACTATGTTTTAAGGGATTACGAAACGTGAGACGAAGATTTGAAGGCTAACCTAATACACCGTGAGGCTTCATCCAAGCAAGTTCTAAGTCGTACAAGAACTAAAGTGCATAATTTACGTTTGCATCGTTTCATGTCATTGATTGCAAACAGAGGAAGTCACTTCAGAACCCCGGGCCGCATCTTATCGATCCATAAGCATTCGTTAATAATAGACAGCAAAATGAGCAAATGGATATCAAAGTGCCGCGAAGAAATCGTCCAAATGGTACATCAATTAAATGGCATTGATTTTGTATCGATTACATGGAAAGAAGATTAGCGGCAATTAGCATATGTGGCCGTCATTTTGATTAGAAATTATTGGAGGAGAAATTATTGGACTGTAACTAGACGCTTTGAAAAATGTTTGTTAAATGCCTTTAGAAACATTTCAAAATCATCAGACAAGAAATTATAACTTACTCTTTAGAGCCTCTTTTAAGCATTATAAATCTCATCCTGCCGTGTATTTCTTCCCTAATAACATCGAAAATTGGCTACACATTACAAAAGCCCGTGTGCAACAATTTGCGGTCAATCAGAACACTGCACTGCCGCATTGAGATGTTGCTTCCGATCCGATTAAAGTTAAGTCCGGTGTGTAGCTGTCAATGAAACGTGAACCTAAACCCGTCCCTCCCTGTCCTGCTATTCAGAGTACCACTGCACAACAACAGCTCGCGCCAAACGTAAGGCAAAAACCACAAATTGTAAATTGAAAATATGGTTATTGCTAGCCAATGCTACTGTCGATGCCGTGCAATGATCTTACACGACCCATTCGCTCGGATGCTGGGCGGAAAATGTCATTCCGATTCCTGCTGAGAAAACACGACCAGTGTGGCCATCTACCACACCATGCCGATAATAATGGGATGCAATCCGTCCGCTGCAGAAACACAACGAAACTCAGCTTCAAAGGTTTGCTTCGTTCTGTAGTGAGTGAAACTAGCCCCCCAACGTACTCGTTCGTTTCATTGATCACACGCGCGCGCACACACACGGGGTTTCTCTACTTGATGCGCGTCAATATGCAATTGATGCATTCATTAGTGCAACTGACGACCGTTTTCGGTTTGGACTTGAATGCGGCGATGAAACCGCAGGCACCTCAAAGCAAAACCACAGTGCAATGTGGTAACATCATCGTGTACGGGCGGTTACTAACGCCTCGTTTCACGACTACTCGTAACGATGCCAGAGTGGCTGTTGAAAATGTGTGCGCACACATAAACTCCCGTTCGGTAATTAATGTGATGTTGCATTTCGGCACCCATGATACGATGAAGGTAGGTTCAGTTTTTATGTTTACTGGTTTTGTTACATGCGAGCAAGGGAAGCACAAAAGGTTAAGATAAAAAATAGATTATAGTTGATATTTTTCTACACATGCAGACATAACATGTAACTTGTCTACTTTTTAATATTTTTTCTGAATTTGTTTTTTGATGGATTGCAAAAGTAATTAAAATGAAAAACAATTTAAAAAAACTTTAAAAAATAATTAAATTTTTACCAACAGCTAATGTCTGCATTAAATTATTCATAGATAAATATACAAGAATTTTTGTTTGAAATGATAAATTATTTTGAAATTTATTTGTAAAGCCCACAGGTATGTCAGAAAGAAACTAAAAGACAGAGAAAATTACTTTATATAATAATATAACATAATTATTATAATTTTCCATCATAGCTCATTTGCTGTTTGTGATTAACACTAGAACTACCGGACCAGTCATTTTGGCTGAAACGCTTCATTTTCATCACATTATTTTTTGAGGTTAAACAATGCTATGGTAGTTGAAACATGAATTTTTTCATATGTATTCTATAATACCTTCTGCAATAAACAATAAAATATACTCTAACTCTTCGAAATTGTTTAAAAAGTAACCACGAAAGAAAAACGCTTGGTAGTTCTAGTGATAAAAATTCATACTTAATTTCCGTTTTAAGCCTAATTTTATCTTTAATAATTGCTAAAATCATTTCAAATTGCTGCTGGCTTATACTGCACTACAGGCAACTACACCGAATGCGCAATAGATGGCTCAATTTAACGAAAACAATTTTTATCACGAAAAATCCGAAAAAAAATATCCAAAAGCTGTAACTAATAGAACAACACTTGAGGCATGATCATTCTCTTGCGCAATCGAACTAAAATCCAACGAAAACAAAAAAGAACAACCCTGCGGTAATTCTACCACTCACTCAACCAAACCCGTAATTGATCCATTCGGCCCGAAATCGCGCAACATGTTTTGTGTGAATTGAGGCAGAAAATCGGCCTCTGCCAAAAAAGCGCCCCTCCCGCTTCTGGCTGAAACAAAACCCAAAATGAACAGGAAAGAACAAAAAAAAAATGGCCAAATCCTTCCAATCCAAAGCTCGTCCAAAAAGAATCAAAACAAACAACACACGAACACAAACAGAAACAAAATTGCTTGCCAGATACACCTCGGGGAAATGGAGACGCCCGGTACTGGCAGCATGCATTCAGTCGGCATTTGGTCATCATTTTCGTTTTTTCCGTTGCATCTCCCTATTTGAGTATTTTCCATCCTCATGAACTCGATCGGGCCTTCGGTCGGTGCGACCAAAGTAGCCGCTCTAATTCTCCACCGTACTGTGACTGATTGGATTGGATTGGATTGTGCTGAAGTGCACATACACGCACACAAAAACGTGCTGCGTTGAAGTTCGGTCCAACCTCCCCTGTCCAGAAACCTTACCGAATACACCCCCGAAAGCAGTGCCACCAATTCTCCCAGATAGACACTCAACCAACGCTCCCAAACCGCTAAACGCTATCGAACGCTACAAGCATAAGCGGGTAAATGGTATTTACGACTGCAGCAGCCGCCTTTGAAACTATTCGCTAGGATTCGAATGGTGGATGCTGTGTCCTACCCCGTCGAAGGGTTTTCCCTCCTTCCCGTTTTAGATAGTTTTCCGTGTACAAAGTTCGGAATGGCGGGAGGAATGGAAACGGCACACAAAATGTACGCAATGCAACAATCGTTCAACTAAAAACCGAAAGTACATGCTCCACGCTAGTGGATGATAAAATTAAACCTTGCAAGACCTTTCAAGCTACACGAATGAGAAGGTTTTGGGGGTGGGAATGAAATGACACAGCAGTGAGCATAAGTTTGAAGGGCTTATACGCGTATGCATTAGGTGGAAGCTTTTTCCGAGGAATGACGAGAGAGAGGGTGGAGAAAAGCTTTTCCTCATATAAACCCGAACTCACACCCACACACATACGCAGCGATTGTGAGACACAACCATCACGGTAGATGTAGGAAAAACACGTTCAATTAGAATTCTACCGAAGGAAAATGCTTTGCTGCAACGTGGATGATCGGAAAATGCGTACCGCAAAGCGCAAGGATTTCCGGTAAGAGCGTTAGAGAAAATCCACAATCCCCACAGCCACCACGGAATGGAGATACCAGCGGGTGGAGGAGTGGAAATATTTTTTGCCATCGTCAACATAACAAAATTGTTCATCCATTCAACCGGTAGAGCAGTTTTGGACCTGTGTAAGGTGGAGCCATTTTGCCCCTTTTGGGATTCCATTTCCCGACCTTCCTTCCTAGCAGGGGAAAAAAAATTCCCCAATGAGACACACTATTTGGCCGCTGCCAAATTTCCCAATCCCAATACGATCAGATCATAGCGGGTGGGGGGGAGGTATGGTCCCCCGGTAAGGCACTGATACAAATTGCGAAATAAAATACAATCAACCAATCGACCCAACGAACCATTTTCGCCCGGCATCGTTGCGATCGTGTACGGGTGCGTAATGACAAGGCCCGGGGGTTTCGTGTGCATTGTGGCTTGGAAAAGGTTTGGGAAAATTTCTACCAAACGCGCGTTTCACTTTTCGATAGGAAAAAGGGATCGAGTGGTTTGAAGGGGACAAGTACGATGCAGTGGATGTATAATATGCTTCCCTGATTGCATAAAGCATATTGAGAGCAGCATACGAAATGAATCGAAGCTGGAATGGAATCTCCATTCTGTTGTCTATCTCTCTTGTATCCTTAAAATATCACTTCCCTCAATGCCGAAGGATTATTCATGTTTAGAAGCAAATTTTATCTCCTTTGAGAAATGGGAAGGAGGGAATTTTCTTTTTCTAAGTTCGAAATTGATATCCTAAGAGAATAGATAAAGAAAATTCTTGCACGATGTGGCTATTGCAGGAAAAATAATGTTATTAGCATTTCTTCTTCATTCGGATCGATCGTCTAAATTGACCCTAGCCCAGCGACGAATGTACTGCAGATAGGAAGCGAAACCCCAAAAGCATTTAATGGATAGAAATCGCCCACCCAATCATCACTGAATAACGGCTTAATAGTAGCCCAGTTTAGTGTCGCTTGTTCAGTTACCACCAAAGCCAACCACCGCAGAAAGAGAAAGAGAACGAGAGAGAGACTGAGGGAGAGTCCAGCGTGTGGCACGTGCACTCATGTATCATTATCAGATTTGGATATCCATTATCCTCACGCAACCGGCGAGTATGGCGAACTCGATCACGAAAGAGGATTACATTGTTCAATGAATTTGAAAACTGATAATTGTTTTCGAATTATTTGCGGCACGTCCAGCAAAAACACGGGAAACACGGGGTACCCACATACGCAGGGACAGCCGTCGGATGTAGAACGAGCCGTACGCGTTACATGCGTACATGCACTCGTACCGCAGTTGAATGCAGGACCCACACCAACACTCCTCATGCGTAAGACACGCATGCACGTCCGAGTGGTGGTTTTTGTCGCAAATTCCAAGCACTCGGTAGCCTGGGTTCGTACACGTAACCAGATCAACGCCACTGCGTGTGCTACACATCCATGCTGTACAGTGTGGTGACGGATTTTGGCCAACCCTAAGCACCTTTTCCTTGTGCCCCATGAACGTGCGAGACGCATGTCCGACGGCATAAAAACGTACCGGGTTGCGGGGTATCAAAAGGACAAGGAACAAGCTTTTCACATTTTCCGAAGCATTTGCTTTACCCTCCCCGGTCCGAGTGCACAGTGTAAATAGTGTTGCCGAGGCCACAAATTCCTGGGGCTGGGTTGTAGGGGCTGGGGAATTGATTTACTTTAAGCCCATGTTTGTTTGTTTGTTGCAATCGATTTATTATGCAACGTTTGGTTTTTCGGGATGGTGATGATAGGATTTATGCGGGATTAGAATGTTGCTATAGTGTAGCGTGTAGGCTTATGGGGTGATTGTTGCAGCATAATGTTTTAAGATGCATTTTTCAGCAAGCTGGAATTTACTAAATACTATCATGGGTACTGGGAATTGGCTGGGAAAAATCATCACATTTAGTGCTTTTATTTATATTTGTTGATAAAACTTGGATTCAACAGATAATTAACACGTTTTTGGGAAAAACAAATAGAGTACAGTGGTTGCAATATATTTATAGATTTTTTAAAATATAAAATTAATTATTTATTAATAATTTAAAATTGTTTTTTTTGTGAAATTTAACCAAAAATTCATTTTAAAAAACACATGGTTTCCAAAGGAACAAATTTTTTTTTTTTCATTTTTCAAGTTTTTTAGTCATTGCTAAAGAAAGAGTCAAATTGACAAATAATTTATTAATTTGTTTGTGACAGATTGTATAACAGATTGTGTCTATAAGTATAAATAATACAAAATTAGTTCTCGCCTTCAGTTTACAACATTTTTTTCTAAATAAATAATGTGAAATCTAACTTCCCAAAATTCAGCCATAATTAAAATGGCTTTAACCATCATGCAAACAATTTGTGCAGACAAATTTTTCCCATTTCCCATCATCGGGTGGCATATTACTATCCGAATACGTACAGCCTCAAATTCACACTTTCAAACATACGCGCTGAACCGCAGATGTCTGCCATCCAGCGGAATGACAGCATATTCGAATTAAGAGGGATATAACAGCGGCAAAGAAGAAGGAGAAAAAAAGAAGGCAAACCGACAAAAACCTCCCCAAATAAAACGATTCCACCTACACGGAAAACAATGGCGAATGAAACGAGGACGCGCGAGCACAGCGATGGTGGTGGCGGATGGATGTGGGACGTGCCATGGCGAAATCATAATCAGTCATCGGAAATAATTCGTACAAACAACATAATTGAATTCAAACAAATTGAACAAATAGCCGAAATTAATCAATTATTGTATGGCGGTCCGGGAACCGGACAAATGCTGGCAAATGCTGGTGGCACTAGCACTGGGGCCCTTTTTTTGTTGGTTGGTTGTGAAGCATTTTCTTCTTTTTTCGAACAATTATTCGCCGGGCGAGACAATATGGTACGGCAATAAATGGTGCCGATGATGATGGTGATGCTGATGATGATGTTGAGGTGGAAGGTATACGATTCTGATTAAGGTATTTTTAAAATGTCGCTTATTGCAATGCGGATTCGATTCTAAAATTATCTGCAACATGTTCAGCACGTGCCATTTGCTCAGGTTTTATTTTGTATTTCTTAATGAATTTATTTGCTAATTTAATAGAACGAATATTACAAATATTAAGATCAAGTCCCAAACATCCCAATATCATGTCTTTAAAGAAATGGTTGCTATTAATCTAACACAGTTTTCTAGCATAATTTATTGTAGCAAAAAATTCCACTAATTCCATCGGCCGAAGCCTGAAATCCTAAATAGGATCAACAGGAGAAACCACCCTGCTCAAGCAACAACCTGTTAAGACGGATTCCGCCGGTTCCAACTCCAAGAAATAATAAATTGTGCGATGGAGTTTTGAATTTATAATTTAAGTAAATATTTACGGCACCCTTACCCGACCGTTCGTAACGTTCCCCCCCCCCCCTCCACCCCAATGGCCCCGTGATGTTCTTTGTTTCAGGCGTAGGGAAATATTTAGAGACAACTTGTTGCCCGACCGGCAGAAAGTCTCGGTCGAAAAGAATCAATCGAAAACTTTTAAGGGATACCCGACCCTTCGGCTTCGGCTTCGGCTCACCAATTTGGCCAGGAATTAGTTTTTTGATTAAGCCGTCCCGAAAATCTTATCTCCACCATCCCTCACTTCCAGCACCGGTACCGTTTGCAAGCTAACGCAATTAAAAAATTACTCTACAGCTTCCCGGGATGAGAACGAAGAAAGTTACAAATTCCATAATGGAAATGAAATCAGCTCGTGCATTCTTTTATCACTCGTTTTGCTTGAATCTTTGCAGCGCACGCCATAAGGACACGCGGGTGTCTCTCTTGTGCCTACCAGGTCGACCAACAACAACAAAAAAAAACGATGGATTCAAAATCAAATTTCATGCTTCGAAAGATGATTCCTTTCAACCGGATCGAACCCAAACCGAAAGTTGCCTCTCAGTTACCAGGATTGGAGCTGCGTAAACTTCATCTCGGAACAGAGTAGAGTGGCCGGAGTGGCAGAGAAAACAGCCCCAAGCGTAAATTAATTGATTTCTTGTGCGCCAAAGTTTACGTTTTACGTTTTTGGTGAATCGATGGGAAAGTTGGATCGTGATGGGTTAAACTTCTGCATACCAGGTCAAAGCCAACTTTTGTGGGAAGCTGTGGTGCAACTAAAGGATGGTTTGTTGCTTTTATTATATCGTGCTGGCAATTCAATAAGCTTTTTAACAATTTCGTTCGAATTGAATAAAAGAGATTTAAAGGAAGATGTAAAGGAAGTCAAAAATAATGTGAGGTAAGAATTTCAGTGCTCAGTGAGCTGAAGATTCAATTCAGAGTTTGATTAACTCTAAACATTCAATACTCAAGAGTATTCGATGACATATAGTTTAATAATACACTTGGGTCATTTTGTACTAAAATTCTACATACTTATGATACTTCTATTTCTTTCTTGACCTGCTGACGTCGCGAAGGCATTCCCAGGTCTCCAATATTTTTTCAGGAAATTCAGTACAGGGGTGCAGTGCTCCATCCACGGCTGCATCCGATCTTCGACAGGTTCGACTCAACCTGATCCAGCCAACAAGGTCGTTGTGCTCCTCTATGTCTGGTACCGACAAAGTCGCTGAAGAGTACCTTCCTGATGAGGCATGAGTCCGGCATCCTCATGACACGCCCCAGGCATTGTATCCTTCAGGGTTTAACAACTCGTGGTTCATTCTTCTTCTCCACAAGCCCTACTCGCAGGCCTTAATCCGCAGCACCCGCCGTTCGAAAATGGCAAGTGCACTGGCGTCCTTCGTTAGCATAGTCCAGAACTCCTACCCGTAGAGGACTACCGGACGGAGTCTCCTGGATCGCAGGAGTTTATGGAGACCATGGTAGGCACGATTTCCTTGAACAATCCCTAAAGCTGCTATTGTTGTCCGAAGTTAGGACCGTACCAAGGTAACAGAACTCCTCTACCACCTCGAGATCATCCCCTGATACTCTTCTTACGAGTTGGGCTCTATCACGGTCAGAGCCTCCGGCAAGCAGGTACTTTGACTTCGTCGCATTCATGCTCAATCCAATTCTATCGGCCTCGCGATTCAGTCGGGTGTAATAAGCCAAAATTAAATATTAAGCTCATCTGTTTATTTCTTTACCTTTAATGAACATAATTCCGAATTGCTCCAGTAATTGTCCTTAAGAAGACCACATGACAAAAACTCTCCCAACCAATAATGCCCGATATCAATATCCGGTTAATCCATTTTTCCTTTTTCTTGTCCAAAAACCGCAACGCTAACCGATACGACTGCTAGCTTGCCAATTCCATACGTGCCCCACTATTACCACCGTAATAGCCACGCGAAGGGCATCACAAAAACTTTAATCGTTCCATAACTTTGCAGCAAACGCACATTAAGATGTCGCTCTCCTGTCGCTTGGAAAATTTGTCCAATAATTGCCCATTATTACACTTATCCGGGGCTGGTGGCTAATTTAACTTCATTTGAATACCATTTACCTCGCACTTTCACCAGCATAATTGCATTATCGTACGCTCGCCAGACACTGACTCGTGTACATTAATTAACATCGAAACCGCTCCTCAACATTACGGTCCTTTACGCCATATTCCACATTCTGTCAATAACTGCTTCCGCTTGATTCTGCCCCACCCCACCCCCAAAAAAGGTACAGGTTTTTACTATCACCATTGCCATCCCATTGCCGCCCATTCAAGATTGGGACTCCGTCATCTTCACACGCTTCAATGCATACGGCCACCGATTCGGGGGGAGAACTCCTCCCATACCACTTGTCTAGGATATGAACTAAAATGGTACTTAAGCATCAACTTTCACCGTTTAACGTACTGCTTCTGCTACTAACGCCGGTAACTTCCCTGTGGGTACCGTCAGGTAAATGACTAACCCGTGCGAGTCTGGTCGCTGGTGGTTATTCCATACCATACCATACCACGCTGGATGTTAACTGCGACGATACGATTTTATCGGGAGGGAAATTTAATAACTAAATATAAATTATGAACATAATACTCATATCCATTTATGAGTTCCCTTTTACTCGTGTACCACTTCTCTTTGAGCGTATGACTGTGCACTATCTTCCTCCACAGAAAGACGATTCATGAAGTCGTTTGCTATCCAAGAAGAAAAGGGGCAGACCGATTTCTACATTCATGGCATCCATTCACCATCCAAGGTAGAAGAATACGACCACACGACGGAACAAGTGTCTTAGAAATGCTTTACCACATCGGGAACTAATAGGGTTAAGATGGTCCCCTTCATTGGTCGGTTTGCAAAAACCCCACTTTCACTGGAGAGCTTGGTTCAACATTCAAGTGCTGCGAATATTGCAAACTCGCTTCACTGACCACTGGATGAAAGAGGATATTGCTGTCACAATTATAGAAGTTACTCGCTCAAACAACGTGCAACGCTACGACAAAACACTCGATCATGAAATGTCCGAAACTGTTGCAATTCCGGACACTCATGCGAAGAAGAATCACTTCCCACCTCCAAGTCAGACAATGTACCGGGATTCTCAAACCAAAGTTCCAGAGTTCCAGAAAGAACAGTGTAAGCAAGTGCTTAAGAATATACCATCGCCATGTACACGAGTGTACGTATGTCCGTGGATGGATGGTGTATGTTGCCCAACATGGCTTCTTACGTTGATAGATGGGTAATGCTCTACCGTGTTCCGTAAGTATGGTCACAGATGGTACCACGATGACATTTAGCTCGTGGAAAAGAAGTTAAACAGCGAGAATGGTTTTGTCATTGTTTCACATAACCGGTTATTAAACTCACATTATTGATGCGTATGTTGTAATCTTTGTTATCTAACTCACCCAAAATGGACAACTTACAAAAATAACATAACTTTATTACAAAATATAAAAGATACACATTTCCGGAACTATAATTTATCCTTAACCGTTTCTTTATTTGTTCACTATTTTTAAAATTTTATGTAGATAAAACATTCATAATTCAATAATATGTACAACAAATACTTCACTCCCTGCATAACATATTTAAAGTTGAGATTCCGAAGTTAAAGCTCCTATTGAGGAGAAAATTCACCAAAAATCTTACATCTGTTAACAGAAAGGTACACACAAACATTATCCCATCAGATTCAAGAGACCTCAGTCTTCTTGTACGCCGAACCACCCAAAAACAATTCCTTCGTCATCCGTCAAAAGATTCACCGAGCGTTAGGTATCCATCATCAACAAGTTGAATCCCAGCGCGTAAAGTGTACTTCGACTGGCATTCCCTGCCCAGAAAGGGAAGGTTCTTTACGTCCCACGAGATAGACGGTCAACACCCAAGTAGCCAGCCCAAAAACTGGTAGAAGCTGGCCGATTTTCATCTACACAATCACCTCCATGCTCAACAGCGTCCAGCCAGTTGTTTGGACACTGAATAAGCTTGACGAGCGACTACTCGGCTCTCAACTCCTTCACTCGGACGAAGGATTTTCCCTGGCCGGATCGTACGGATGTGTAACATAACGAATCAAGTCCTGTGTTTACATCTTTATCTATAAATAGTTCGTCCATTCGTCGTCCGTTCCGTACCAACTGGAGCGTTACCAGTCGGGACACTAGTATATTTCGGGTATCGGTGATGGCGTACCGGCCGGGATACTTTTCGGTACAAGCGAACCGGTTTAATACCTTCACATTAAAGCACTATTAAGAAGCACCAACATTGGATATTGGGACGTAGCAAAAACCAGGACGGAAGGGTTCCGGCTCTGTACAGAGGAGATACGATGTCCAAGATCTCGGATCTCCATTTTCCTTTCGCTTCGGTACACGTACACCCTTGTTGCTGCTCAAGAAGCAAAAACCCCCCCGACTACAATTACCAAGAAAACACTTCTACAACCACACACCCGAGAACGGGTCCCTATCGTCGGTACCAAACCGGGTTGCGATGTGGCCTGGACAAACAGCCATGGATGGTAATATATTAAACTGTAGATTTACTGTGCAACGAAGAAACCCATTAAAGGCTTCATTTGTGAATGCGAACTGCTTTGAAAACAGATACCCAGATACCATTCCTGGGCATTCTCTGTTTATCCACCCGTACCGGACAAAAGGGGGAAACCTTTGGCTGGGCTATGCACAACCAGGTCTGGGGGGAGAAGCACATGCTAAGGGTCAAAACCCCCCCTCCGGATGGGGATAGGCAAAGGTTGAGCATAGAAAAGGGTTCTCGATTCGAGACAGATTATGGGAAAACTCAAGACGTGTCCAATTCGTGTCAAGTGATATGCCGCTGCCGAAGGATTTTTGCCGTAACCGGGGCATTTGGATTGTTCGGTACTGGCAAACGGCACCATCGCTGGTAAAGTGATAGCCTGTGCTCAATACAAACCCGAAAGGACCTTAAAGCACCTTCTACGCTTCTTGCACCACCTGTTTGGTATGTATCGGAAGGGATTTGTTTATTTTAGTCTGGGACGCGGCATGGTGGAGTACATTCCGGGTGTAAACGGGTGAACCAACCGGGCATACTACTCCGTCCGATTGGTTGATCGATGGCCGGCTGGAAGAAGGATCTTAAAATCGCTTGTACTCGCTACCATCCGCCAAGGAGTTTTGCCAACCCGGGAACTAGGGCTAGTTCATCGTCGGTTTAATGGAATCCCACTTCTAATCCTTCCAAGTGTAAAAGGGGGAAAACATTTCGACAATGGACCGGTCGCACCAGTCACACCGTAAATGCAAATGCGTTACGAATTGATTCCCATTTTATGTTGATCAGTAGCAGTAGTAGCAAATGGGGTCGGTTTGAATCATTACACCACCCCCTCCCAATAGCCAGTTTGGGCTGCAATAAGATTTACCGGCGATAAAATTGGGAACCATTAGCATATTAACACATCGCCTAAGATGAAGTAACTGATTTGTAAGTAAAAGAAAAGTAGAAAAGTACATCAAACATTTAAAATCAACCTGCCGGAACAACTACCTCGGAAGCTTGGAGTTACTGGAGAATTTACACTTGAAATAAAATAGCTATAAAATATCATATTTCAGTGTTTTTCACCTTTTTCTCCAACAAACTTCTTTTGATTGATTTATGAAGCATAAGCAAAATCTCGCGCCTCGACTATCGATACAACGATTCATTTGTCTGACGATGTCTGACGATGTCTGATGATGTCCTTAGCCTTCGTTTATGGCACTTACCCCTAATTTATTGTTCCACAATTGCACTTCATATAACGTATCATTTATGAGTGGTTAACACTAAAATTTCTTTCTCACCAAAGAACGGTTCTCCCTTCACCAAATTGTACCATTGACAGGTGAATCTCGTTGCGTTACCACTAAACTCAAAACGCAATTCATCATCTCACAGCGGTCTGCTATACGTTCGGCCACAAAATGCAATTGCAATTGCATTCCACACTCTAATTCCCACCACCTGTGGTACTAAATTTTGCCATTTATTCTCGTCGCTTGTGTGTGTTTTTTTTTTCTTTGGTTCCTTTCTTCATCACTTCCGGGGACATCTTGCAAGGAAAGATACCAGTATCCAGTTGTTCCGTTTTGCAAAGAGAACCACCACCAGGAAATCCTAAGTGGCTTCCATCGTTACAATCGTGCATCAAAACACCGTTCACTGCAACTAGAATGCGGCGAGCAAATGGAGGAAACGAGCGATCTGTCACAGGGTACCCTCATGGCCATGCGGGATGGATGCGCAGGAGCAGCAAGTTTTAAGCAAACGAACAAAATCATATTTTTCATTATTTGATCACGAAGTAACACTCAAACACGTCAGGATGTATAAAGATGAATTTTATGCAAAGTAAGTGGTGTGATGTTCTTCCACCCCCCCACCGGGTGGCATCCTTCCTTCGGCATTCGGCTTCAACTTCAGTCTAGCTGGTGGGCGGCGGAAAATAAACCCGCGAAATGGGTGTGCCTGGGATACCTTCAAAAAGGTACTCACTGTCACCCTGGCGATGCATCGTGTGTCCCAGGAGGAGGTGTGCCTCTTCGTACGTTGTCGCTGTTTGCGGACGACGGGACACACAATCATCCTTGTGTTCCTTTTAAGTGAAACGTACGTACGTGTCTGATGCTGCCGTATGTGGCCAATCGTACCACCATGGCGGTATAGCCTTCAGAACACGGGATGCATCTTCCACTGACGAGCGATGTGCATTCGATGCATTTTCACCAACACCCCTTCCCATTTGGACCATTCCGCCATGATCCAGACACGTTCTGCATAAAACGCTTTGTCACTAGTGAATTCAACATGCGACGAAGTCGAAGACGCTGCTCGCTTCATCTTCCTGTCTTGGCCACCCCCCTTTTCGCAACACGATTGTTCTTTGGCCTCGGGACGGGATGAAGAGCCTTCAGCCTCTCCACACACTGTTGGTGTTGGTTCTGCAGGGTGTGCACGACCACACCCGGGGTCTCCCCCTTTTTTTCGACGTCCTGCAAAACCAGGATACCGGAGCTTGGCAACTTTAAAGTGCCTCTACAGCAAACAAAGGAGCAGTGGGAAGAGTGAGAGAGAGAAAAAGAAAGAGAGAGAGACCCCTTGAGAATTCTCGATGTGGTCGGTGTTGCGGACCATGCAGCATTTGGATTTCATTCTTCTCGCCTTTATTCGCAGCACTTTCTTGCTGCGTCTGGTACTTTCTTACGTGCCACTAGCTCATTGCGGTGATGTGCCATCATTTATTACGATAAAAAGTGAAAATACATCAAACGAATTCGCTTCCTTTTGCCGCGGATGTGGTGTCCGTGTCACCGAGCGGATCGCACCGGTTGCTTGTTGCGTTTGTTTTTTTTTTGGGAAGGAAGAGAAGAAGCACCAAACGTGTAATGGAAGTGTGAGGTATCTCTTGCTATGCATTTTCATCCGTTCCATTTTTACTTTCTTTTCCCAAGTTCTGACTAGCTGGCACGAAAACGGCTAGTGTGAATGAAGTAAAAGTATTTAAACTCACATATTTTAGGAAACGAATGATTCACGTTGAAGGAAATATGTCAATACTTTGGGAAACACTGTGGTCAAAAGAAGGAACAATTGAAAATTATTAATCTTTAGGATGTCTTTCTCTGAAGTATATTTTCTTATTTTATTCTCGATGTTTAAGAAATATTTTCGAATATTTTCTGAATTCAAAATTAGCTAACTCAACATTAGCTGAATACCCAATTCTTCAACAAATAATCAAAATATTATTAACTAACATTCGAAAATTGATTTTTATGTCTCAAAAACTTCACAACACACTGTGAACAGCCATTCAATATACTAAAGATAACGTGTTCCTAGCAATGGCACCAACCGGTGACCAGCAGCGACAACTCCGTAGCTGCTCAATGCAAAGAAAAGTACTGACTAAGGAAAAGCAACCCAGGAACAGACGCCCCAAGTGCTATTCTTTGCACTCTTATCCAACTCCCCACCGGCGTAACTAACACCAGTGCCATCACCATTGCAACGCAGTCCTATCAGACGAGTGGGGGTATCGCCCGGTTGCATTTTACCCACCAGCGCCTCGGTTGCATTGCGGTGCATTGTTGAATGCAGAAAAATCGTGACAAAAGTACCTGATGATTCTCATACTATCTTTTTCATCCCCTGTCACCGGGCGGAAGTATTCCGGGGGGCATGAGCCCACCCACCGATTGGGGAGTTAAGGCGTTGGGAGGATGAGTGTTCTATCGAGAAAAGAAAAGGTAACGCATCGCTGCCAGACTGGTGCGCGTCGAGTGTCACAAGTGAAACTCACATGTTTTGAATTGTGAAAAAAAAGGAAATGTCACTCTTTTTAAAAAAAATCCCTAATCTAGATCTAAAAGAATGGGAAAGAAGACACACACACACGCGCGCAAAAAAATGGTCCCCAGTCGGTAGTCAAAACTCATCCGGCTTCTTCACAGTTGCATCACCTGACCTCACACGAGTCACATCTGTCTCGCTGGTGTCTTTCGGTGTGCGTCTGTCGGTTTCAAACAGCTCGTTCGTTTTCTCAAGAGAGCAATCTCGATTGCAACCGAAACCAACTTGTGCTACCCAGTGCTAACCCTCCTGACCTTCCTGCATCAACAATCAAGTGTGCACCGGGTGCGAAGGGATACATTGCACCGCAGGAAGTACCACCACGAAGTATGTGTTTCGGTCTTCTTCGACCAATTTTTGCTTGGAAAAGGTTCATCCCTCAAGAAGAAGTGTCTATTTTCCTGTTCCTCTCGAGAGGTGGAGAGAGAGAGAGAAAGAGAGAGAGAGAGAGCGGTTGAATAACACTTACTCTACCGGTACCCGGTGCTTATCACCAACGTTCCAACCCTGTTTCGGTTCTGCAAGTCCATCTATGCTCATTTATCAACCACAGCTCAGCTGGGGTAGGAACTTCGATTCTGGACCAGCATTTCAAGTGCCTCCACCTCCATCCACCAAACCAGCCAGCTTACAATTAGAAGGCAACAAGGAATCGTGCCGACCTGGAAGGACAAGCCCGGATGGGAATGGGTTTGGATGTGAAGTTGTTCGCAGGCTAGAAGATCTTGAGAGTCACCTACGGTAGCGATTGCTCAGGTATCGAGTGGATTTAAATGAAGTAGCCACTACGCCGGTCAATTGTTCCGCACTTGTGGATCGCACTTTTTGATGAGCGGAGGGATTTTTTCTTCTTGTCTTCATTTCTAGTTTTGCCTATACAAGCGATTTGAATCATACGAAACATACAAAGCGCAGTCTCAAGTTCAGAGACGAATAAAAGGTGCTCTTTGCAGTGAGAATCATAGGACAAATACGAATGGAATTCAAAAGAGTTGCTAAGGACTCCTCAATTTACAATATCCAAGTTTCCGAAATATTTCCAAATTTTTCAAGATTTTCGGCAGTAATTTTTTGTTTCTTTACTGAATGCAGGATATTCATGGTTGGTAGTAGTAAACGTGGTACCAATAATCAATTGGAAGATCATGCCTTAAAAGTGCCTTAAACCTAATACGGTAAATAAATTTGTCTTGGATAAAAACTTTAAATAATTAAACTACAAAAATTACTTTTCCTTACATATTTAAGCTGTTGTAATCATTTTTCTAAGCAAACAACGATAACGATCGATTGTTCACATCTGTTTCTTTTTTGATTGTTCGAATTTTTTCCTATCTTAGCCCATTTTAAAATGCAAAAGGTAATCTAAAGATAAAACCATCCATTAAATAGCAAAAAAGCATTATATAACCAATCATTTAATAGAGTAATCGCCACCTAGTTTCATGTCATAAATCATTCAAATGAAAGCATACTGTGTTCACAGGAGAAATTCAATCATCACTGAATGAAATACACCCATACGGCACTCAACAGCCACTTATCAACTTTAATAGACTTCCAAACTTTACGATCCCGTGCAGCGTCCTCCATCGTCAAAGTGCGCGGTGTGGGACTGCGTTCCAATAAAAAGAGGCGTATAAATCTTGCTCATTTCACTAGACTTACCTACGTCCTGTTTATGACAATTGGTCAACAGACTCCTTAGAAGGAAGGGGTCTTTTATTTGCAAATCAAAATGCATAAATAAAAAAAAGCCTTTCCAGCGATGCCTTTTGCTACAATCGGACAAAGGAATAAACCGTAACAGTTTAAGACGCTGCTACCATCTTTCATACTTTACCGAACGCTTCCATATCGGGTTTCACGTTTTGGGGGAAAGCCATTTTGTGTGTTTATTTTGCCCTTCTTTTTATTATTGCCCAAACAAAACGTATTAAATGAAATATCGTTCGCGAGTTTCCACCCCCAAACAACAAGATAAGCTATCAGTCGTTGCACACTATCGCTATCTGTTTCCCGTTTTATGCCCCTGCGGATGCTGACCTAGAAGTGTTTCATTTTCCTTCCTTTTGTCAATTGTAAAGAAAACAGCAAGGAACAAGGAAAAAGTTCAAATTACTTCCTTTGCAACTGTTCCTTCCATTTCTACCACCCCCACCTTTTGACACGTAGCACTGTAGTCGGGAAAACGTTTCATTTTGAGCAAAGGCAAAATTTGCTGATGCCTACAGCATGTCTTCAATTATTTTTTAGATTTTTCCAACAAAAAAAACTCACCCTAAACCAAACGGACATTCGCTTCACTTCACGTTCACCCACCGAACCGGACGGACATGGGGGAAGATTTATGATGACCAATTCGGTACAGGTGACGGTCGGCTATCGCTGGGCACAGAAAAGTTTGCGTATCGATTGCGTAGCCCCGAAACTCTCTCCCCCTCCCTGTTTCATGTCTTTACAACGCTATCCCAGAAAGTCCCATTTCCGATGCTTATGATTATTGAGTTTCATCAAATGACCTACCATCAGAAAAATATGTGCCACCTTACCGAAACAGTTCCGATACCGTTCGATTTTGTAACAACGTTCCCACCCATCCTCGTTCCTCCCTTCGGTAGGCGATCGGTCAACTCGATTGCGAAAACTTTCCCCCATTATGGGGACAGAACGGGGAAAAGGGCACCATTTTTTCACCTGGTCACTCGTGTCCGATTTTCCGAGAGTGACATTGGTGTCAGCTGCGAAACGGATTTCGAAATAGACGATAAAGTAAATGAATGTTTCAAATTCATCTCGCCAACACGTCTCGCCTCCAACGATTACGGGGAAGGGGTCGAGGATTTTCTGCCAGTCAGTGTATTTGGTTTTTAGCTCTCCCCCACCACCCCCGATTTTTCCGAAGCCCATGTCGTTGCGGAAGATGGTTTTTGGAGTGCCAGTGTTGCCAGTGACGGGACAAACAAACCGTTTTTCATTTTTGTCCTGTGTCAACAGATTTCTCTATTGATTGGTGTTTGCACTGCGCGCGGTCGTTTTAGTGCTTTAAACGGCCACACTCAACGGCATTGACCGAAGGAAACGGAAATTTTTGTACGAAAGAAAATGCACGTGGCGTAACAAACAAAGCATATTTCTTCGTGACATTTTTTTATTTTAATACTTTTTTCTTTTATGCTTCAGATTTCGAGTTTTATAAATGTAACAACGAAAGAGATATAACAAATAATTTATAAATGAAAAAAAAAATCTCCAGCGTGTGTTTTAATTAAACTAAAATTAAATTATGCTTTGACACATTTATTTCAAGTCTAATAGCTCTCTCGCAATGTTCTTTTTTCTTTTCCTCTCATTCTTTTTAGATCATTCTCTTTTTCTTTTTCTATTTTCAATTTTTCTTTTTCTCTCTTTCTCTTTCTTTTTTGGTGTTAGGAGGCCATTAATGGATTAAAAAGCTTCATTTTTTCAATCTTACCTGATACTTAGTCCGCTGTGTGAGTCTGCCGCTGCCAACTACACCACTGGACCAATTCTGCAAAAAAATTGTGATAATTAAAATTAATGTTAATGCTTATTATACACGTCTTACATCTATTTTATACGCCTTAAATAACAATATAACTACCAAATGTTTTAAGCGTTTTCCATTCGTGATTAATTTTTAAACAGTTTCGAAGAGTTAGAGTATATTTTATTGTTTATTAGAGATTATTATCATACTATCAAATACATATGTAAAATTCATGTTCCAACAACCTTAGGATTGTTTAACCAAAAAAAAATTGATGAAAATGAAGCGTTCCAGTCAAAATTACCGATCCGGTAGTTCTAATGTTAAATTCTTTCTTGTCAGTAAGATAACAAATGTAACAAACGATACCTTTCGAAAGGAATTTCTTTTTATTTCCCAACCCCAAATTTTTACCCTTTTTAAAAAGAATATTGATAAGTTTTATTGAAAAATTTCTTTGCAACTTTGCCTCATAAATTAGGTTCTTTAAAGCCGTTGCCTTATCATGATTTTCGACGCTTGCAAACCGTATCCAATGGGTTTCATCGTTAGCCAAGTGTTTGATTGTTCACTCGCTGTGTATCCGTACACACCGTTCAGATTGCTGTCGAAAAGATAACATGTATTACTTTAGCCATAAAATAATTAATACACATAATTACCTGGTGATACACGTATTGTGATACCACCATCCACCGCGATGTTTTTTCGCACAGTTGTACGATGCTGGATCGTTATCACGATCGTAGGTAGTAAATTTGTTGCCCACATGTCGACCGATCGAGTCGCCAGCATTGCCTGAATACTGTCCAGCCTGCTTCAGTATGTACTGTTCTGTCGCATTACCAAGCATAAACTTGGAAAACTGTGAATACTGTGTTACTCCCGCAAAGTTCTTCAACCAGAACATGATCTCCCATTCGCGGCCATTGTTTACCAGGGTGCTAATTCTTTCCAAGCCGAGCCAAAATTCGCCATCCAAATTGCCAAACCCAGCTTCGTAATCTTTCCAGTTGCGATAGAACGATTCTGTGCCGTTGAAACGATTCTGCACCACGATCCATCCGCCATCGAGTGGATTCAATTCACAGAGCAGATTCATCGGTTGAGCATCGTCCGAAATTCTGATAAGAAATTTACCACTGACCCGTGATGGGACCTCTCGGCAAGAGGTGTATATGTTGCCTTCCCCATCAGCAAGCTCTTCTTCGGTTGGTACAATACCTATGGGGTACTTGGGTGTTGGGTCGGTTTTTACAAGAGACACTGTAGACACAGTGGTGGATAACACGATTCCATCATTACTCCGAACAATGCTTTCTTCCTTTGAAATGGCGCGATTTTTTTCTGGTCCTTCAACCTTCTGTGTAGGTACATTCTCAAGCTTTGCTTCTAATGCAATAAGCCTGAAATTATAAACAATATTCCTTATTGGTTGATTGTTCCTTTTGTTTTTATTTTCGCATTTGCTACTTACCTTTCTTCAATTGTTTCCAGCTTTGCTAGCAACATTTCGTATCCAAAGCCACATCCACCAATTGGTTGTTCTTCTCCATTGACAATTGAAAACGTTGCAAATGTAAGCAAAAACAAAGTTATTCTACGTTCCATATTATTCACGAATTGTTTTAAAAGAAGCGAGCGTTTTCAAGAATGAATTGACAATCGGCTCTCTTGTTGATCAACTTTGATAAGAAATTCGCAACAGCTGAAGCAGCAAAACAGCTCATGTGTATGTTTATGAATGAACATCTGGTTCTTTACAGACACACAATGCAATTAAATGCACTCTTCAAGAATTGGTGAATAAAATCGGCATTGCAAATCAACGAATAGCATTTAATAAATAAACTTTGATTTTAGTTGTTTTGACATAATATTAATCCTGCTTTCATGCACAATTATGGATGTAAAATTATCAGCATTCGGTACGAGCGTTATAACCTTTTGTGGTACTTTAAAACCCAACCATCGACTCAACTCGACCAGTAAAGTGCATCCTCAAAATGGCACCCTTGGGACATTCGTACGCGCATTTTGCTCTTTATGATGTGTGATTCGTATGGCCCGCAAGTGACATTCTGTAATTAAAACAGACGCCCGTCGTATTAAATTCTCATGAGCGATACACAGGGATCACCGAAATGGAATTGTGTGTGTGTGTCGACCGAATGCATCAACATTGCTTATTAAACTTTAATGCACCAAAAAAACTATCATTTCATGGTATGTTTTGCACTGCAAACTGCTTGCTATGCAGGGTGTTAATGGACATTTGTTCATGTCTAAACCGGATTTTGAAAGTGCCACAAAAACAGTTGATGGATAAATTATGATTCCATCACCATGCTCGACGCGATGCCATCCATTTGCAAAAACATTAAAGATGCTCATATTGGGTGCGTCCGTAACACGAACTATGTTCCATTTAATGTTGTATAGAGGGGATGCAAAAAGTTTTTAATTTTCCTGTATTCAAATCTAAGCCCCCCCGCCAAAAAGGAACGGAGCGAACATCATTCCCATTGGTTGGCCTTGGTTTTTTGCGGGGGGAGTAATTCCATACTTCCAATTGAATTCCACCCGGAGCTCTTCTACTCTGGGAATGCACAATTCCATAGCATAGCAACCTCAAAATCGCTAAACATCATCAATTCAATTAAAACAACTTTCATCCCCCAATTTGGGGGAGGGGGAGGAAAAAAAGTTTGACTCCAAGCAAATCCTCATTTGCCTAGAGTGTGTCCAGCCGACTGCTGCAGGTGGCAGGCTTGGAAGCTTGAAGTTGGAGATGGGGATGGTTGTGTGATTTGAATGCTGAAGGTGAATGAATTAAAGCCACAAAAGTTCCCAAAAATGCTTATTAGGAAAAACGAAACCCCCCCCCCCCCCCCCCCCATTGCGCTACTGGAGTTACCGCCCTTGAAAATCCATGGGTGATCATTTTGCCTTCCGTCCCATATTGGTGTTTTTTGCCGTTTTGCCAAACTACTTACGGTGACGGTCACACACAAACACACACCGGTGGGAGTCGCATGGAGCAAAATAGAAAAGCCATCCAAACAAGATGGGCCAAAAGTTTGACAATAGAATAATTTGAATTTTCGCAGAATTACCACCAGAAACTCACGCCCTTGCTTGGTGGTTGAGTTCCAACTGTGTGTTTCACTGGGCAGGTGGAGATGCTCTAATGTCCCGATGAACCTTCCCTTTTTGGGGCAAAACTTGTTCCAGCGTGCCCAGCGAATGTATGCTCTCTTTGTGTTATTATTTCTAGTGGCCATTCTGGCGCCACCTTGTGATCTGGCTTCGCTTTACAATACCCCACCAAAGCCACCACACTACAGTTATCGTTATCATTACTATTATAATGCCGACCCTAGCGTTGAAAGCGTACAGGGTGCAGAGATTGTTGATTGAATCGTCGTTGTATTTTCGTATTTTCTATTATTTCTTTTTCTTTTTTTCTTCGTTTTCCATGGTCCACTCGAACACGGCCACGAGGGCAGAGGGATAGCTATCTGTTTTTTCCCCCACGAAGCAACTACAAGTCTCCTGAAGAGCTCCCTATTGTACGACCAGCAACAACCGCACAAAGTTAGCGAAAATGATCGCTTTTGGACGGCGATCGGTGCTCGTTTGGTACGGGGACACGAAAACGGAAAAAGGTGAAACTTCAGAAAAACTTTTCTAATTTAATGCCTTGTTGGAGATTTTCATGCACAACTTGGGTGATTTTTAGAGTGGTGTACGCTTGTGTCCGCTTACCTTCCTGAACGGTTATTTTATTTTATTTTCGTAAGGCATCGTTTTGCCCTACAGCTGATAGCATTTTACCGGGAAGGAAAGGAAAATTCTGTTCGATTGGAAGCAGTTCCGGAAGGTCAAAAAGGTACCACTACCAATTCCGGGGCGTTATTGTTCCCGGTATGGTAGGCAACAACTTTCAAGTGCCGCCAACCAGCAACAGCTGAATTAATGAAATAAACCGTCCTTGGCTTGTCTCTGGGTACACCTTTCCGTGTGTTCACCTTCTAAAAATTCCGCATCTGAATGTGTTTGTGATTGTTCCGAATAAAGAAGCTTCCCTTTTCTCCGTTACCACACTATATGAGGATGAGGAATCTATGAGCATCAGGCCAGCATCATTGAGAAGAATTTTTGGTAAATAAACTCCCGACGTGCCGGATAGTTGACAACGGAGGGTAGTGTGGAAAAAGAAATGGCGATTCGAATGGATGATTGTTCATTACGCACGACTAGAATGCTCTAGAGCGGAGATCACTAGGAAGAAACCAGTGTACCGTAGAATTGCCAGAGTTCTTGGGTGGTGGATTCTAGATAACTTAATTGAAAAAAGGAAAATATGAAAGAATCTTGCACATTTCACTGCCCTAATGTCGATGATGGGCAATAGCTGCTGTCTGTTCAATATGGAACATTGGAATATTTACTTTAGAAATGAATTCTTGAAGATCCTGAGCAGGCAGGGCGTATAAAATTGGGAAGATCTTCCACATTTTTGTATACTTTAATTACCTTGTCGTTTAATCAATTTAACTAGGGTGTTGAACTCTCAACAATGGACGTTACTTTTATACTTTGTTACTTAACTTTGATCAAATTTAACATAAACTTATGTAGTACCTCTTCCAGTTCTATTTCAGGACAACAGACACATCATTTCGTTGTTTCTTTTTTTTGATTTGCATGTTCAGCAAATCCGAATGCCCACGGCCCAATAACATAGCAGAGGATGAGAACTCCCTGTTAACACTCTCTACACACGAACACGTTACGATCCAGGAGTCCAGGTTATCCGCTGCAAATGGTAAGGCCTGCAAGGCCTGCCACAAAATCAACTGTCATTCGTTATAAATTACTGCATTAAAGTCACCTAGATTGGGTTTTATTACGCCATCATCCGTCCATGACAGGGCTTAGCAGCAGCAGCATACAGTGAACCGGGGGCGTTGGTTTGCTTTTCTTCAACGCCTTTCCATTCCACACCTTTCTCTACCGGTACGGGAGTGAATACGGCCATCCACCATCAGAAATCCCTTCCGGGATCGGTATTGTTTACCCTTCGACAGCTAAGCAGCTCCACCGAAAATGTCAGCGCTCGGAGCGAAGACCGGACATATTTCAAGTGTCCTAACCCTTTTCCTGTCACTTTTTCCCATCCACCCGCAGCATCCCGGCTTTAAGGCGTACGAAACCAGGCGCAAACTATCTGCCCTGGTGCGATCTGCTAGGTACTCCAACGGTTGATCTAAACAAACACCGAAGTACGCTAGAACCGGTGGTGTCCTATCGGATGGGAGCGGATTGATTGTTATGATATAAGAGTTCTCCTTTCTGGGTCTCCCTGTCTGCCATCCCTTTCCCACCTTTTGATGTATGCTTCTTGGCATGATATCTTTCGGTGCAGTTTCACAGCAAATCTTGCCGGAATAGGGCGACACCTTCCCTACCGGAAAGGGAGGCCCTTTTACTCTCTGTGCACATCTCTGGGAGAAAGATGTGCTGTCTTTACCGTCCGCCCTAAGTTACTGATCAATATCGCTGCGTCTGTGAGCAGGATCGTGCCGGCGGGACAGCACCCGATGGAAAGATGCCAATAACGTGTGCCAATATATATTCTTCTGTCACACCCCTGTTGCGACACTGGACCGGCAACTGGGGAACCTCTTACGTGAAGCATCATCGTCATCATTGCCACATCGTCGTGTGTTGCAGACGGAGTTTTTTTTTTACTGTTTCGTTTTGTTGCCGCCTTCATTTAGGCGACATTCGTTGGTAACTTCTTTTGTTGTCATACTTCCAGCAAACGGCACTCGGGCTTTGTGTGAACTGTTTCGAATGGTGGAAAACGGGGAAAAATCGAATCGGTGTAAATTATTTCTTCCGCCTTTTCTTCGAAATATTCCTACGATATAAACTCGCAGAATAGCCAATGGTCAGAGTGCATTGCATCGATTTTCTCAATTCTCAAGGATATCCTGAGAAGTGCTAAAAAGCTTTAATGTTTCACTATTTCATCTTGAAATTCTAAATTCAAGACATATGAAGAGCATAAATTTTAAAGTATTGTTTTATCCGCCATTACTTTTAACAACTCATTCTCTATTCCTTCAGTTTGTTCTCGTCTCATTTTGTTATTCTTGAAGAAAATACTGAGTAACACAAGAAATCAGAAATAAACTACGATTTTTGAAGAAATAATATTTCCTCTACTTCATGGCAAATCATCATCCACTTTGGTCACTGTAAGTCTGAACGCAGTAAGATGTACTGACACGATGTCAATGAGTTCGATTGTAACCCCCTCATTTGGTTGGAACAGCTTCCATCGTCACGTTCATCAACGTTCGACAGCGTGTCTCCATCCGCCGTCCACTTCCGAGTGGAGCTCGATAAATGTGTAATCTGTCAAAGGCCTAGTGCTCGTAGAATCACGCACAAAACGTCCATCTATCGGTCGGCCTAACCCATCCATCGGCTGTCAAATATTGATCCTATACCACGGTTCGGTAGCACCACAATTCTGCCACCTTACCGTACGCCAGTCTCCGCAACTCACCAAAAACCCAAAAACACTGTTGCGTACCAGGCGAGGCGTTACTAAAACATTTGCTTGGCGATGTTCGTTGGTACGCTTCAGGGCATACCAACCACCACCCGCATGCCGAAAGGGTGCATTACTAATGAACCGATACGGGTCACCTGCGGGACGTCCTTGCACCATCGTAACGCAGCAGGTCCTTTAAATGCGAATCCAAACAATTTCTCAATGCCTTCCCATCTCGACGTCTGGCGCACGTTTCGAAACGACAAACCAAACACACGCAGGAACAGAAGCGGGTGAGACAACCATCGTCCCCCACACTTCAAACTCAACCTAACACATTACGAATCCCTTGGTATCCGATTCCGCAACACGGTACTTTGATCGACCAGTGTGGCAACAAACCCAACATCAATCGCTACCGGGTGAACGAATTGGTGAAGAAAATGGTGTGTGGACACATTCACACGCACACACACAAACACGAATCTACGGACGGAAGCACATTCGATGCCTTGAAGCAAACTTCCGGTGGGTTGCGTTCGGTGAGCGGCCTGGCATACAGCGGTAGCCAAACAACATCCGTCATAATACCTCCCGTTTACGAGCCACGGCCACGGAGGAATAAAAGTCAACGAAGCGAACACCTTTTGCTTTCGTTGCGCCGTCGTTCGATTGGATTTGGATCTCGGCCGGTTCGGTCGGTTCCGGTTTGACGCATTCATTAGAACGTGCGATTGGGAGGGGGTGGTGGGGGGCGGGGGGTGGAAAAGTGTGAATGATGGGTGAACGATCGGGCAGGACGTGAAAGGTAAAGGCAAAGCGAGAACATCCTGTCTACCCTTCGTAACACATAATAGACCCACCATTGGGGGGAGAACCGAGAGAACCCGGTACAAAACAAGTGAACCAGAAGGGCAGAAATCGGAAAGGCATGCCATGCTTGAATCGATTCCTAATGACACCTGTCAGAGTGAAGTAGTTTCATTCATAACGCATTCTGCGGTACCTTTACCGGTTTTGCGAACTGCCATATTGTTGGTGTTTAACAGGTTGGTTAAAGGGAGGAAGAAGGAAGGAGTAGGAGGTGGAAAAGTTGTTTGTTTGTTACTGCCCCACCCCCTTACCACCCAACAAACACCTTCGTCGGTTCGTGGCGTTTCACGGCGATACGTTAGTCGATCGCTTCATCCTGACGGCAGTCACACTCTCTGTCATGCAGCGCGCTAATGCGTGAAAGGCACTGCCGTAAGGGTTTGGTTGTAATACTTACACAGAGTATACACACAGTGTTGGCAACCGTATGTAATCGTTTTAAAGTTTTTTTATTTGTTTTTCTCTAAATATCTTGAATGAGATATTTTATACAAATTGGAAATATTACATAAAATACTCTCTTTTTAACTTGTGTTTGTTTGTTAGTTACGTTTCCATTTTAATCATTTCATTGGCATTTTATCATTACAAATATTAATGATTTATTGATTTTAATATTTTTTAAAGCAATCAATTTTTATTCTTAATTACTTACAAACAACACTTTGATAAACTTTCATATCGAATTCCCTCAGTTTGACAATTTCTCAATTTCCTTACCATATCCCCACACACCTTTGCCTATCGGCATTTATCGGCTACCAAGCATAAATGGAACTGCTGGCCATTGACCGACGATTGAAAGATGCTGCCGGCCCTTGGTGGACGCTTGCTGAAAAGGTCGATCCGTCTGTCAAACTGAACCGCTTGTACCGCACGCACCACGTATTCCTTCCACACGCTTTCATGTCCGGAAGCGCTTAAGCAAGGGTGGAACAAAATCGAAACGGGCCGCTGGACGGCGGAAAAAAAGGGAAAGGTCAGCAGCAGCAGCAGTGCCGGTTCCGCGACGATCAACAGGACGGGCCGTCACTGACTGTTAAGGGAATCGTTCGTGGTAGTTAACCGTGCTTGTATTGCGCTTGCGGTAAAGAGAACCGGTCGGACAGACCAGGTCGTTAGCGAGACAGCCGCTCCATCGGGATGACGGGATGACGGGTGACAAAGGGATAAACGTGCTTTTCGTAACATGAATGTTAGAAATGGAAACAGCTTGCTGTGACATTTATAATTTATAAAGTGCTCTGCAAATACACACACACACAAACACACACATACACATGAGTGGTGGTCGGTGGTTTGATAAGTCTCGGGAACGAATCACAATGGCTGCGAGACACGCTAAAGCACCTAGAAGGACTGTATTTAATTACTAAAAAGGGTTCCCTCAAAATTGTTATTCTCTCTGATTTCTCTGGCTCTAGGATCTTTAAGTCGTCTGAGATTGCCTCACAAGTCCTCAACATTGCTCAAAGTCGAGCGTCCACCAATGTAACATCTTAACCATTCAGGTGGACATTAGTGATAGGTAAATCTTCAATTTTCCCGGAGTTCCGGGAGTCTCCAAGACATTTCGGAGTGTACTTGAATCAGCTCAACAAACTGAGCCCGGCCACTAAACGACCTTGAATGTGGAGTTAAAATCGGAGATTACTCCGGAGTTTACATTGAATGCGGCACCGGAGTTAACGCCGGAGTATTCCGGTATCAACTTCCTAGTAATTCGGAATCAACTCCGGAGCAATTTTGAGTCTACTCCGGCGCAATTCGGAGTCAACTCAGGAGTTGTTCAGGAGTTAGATCCAGATTAATCCAGAGTAATTACTTCGGAATATACTCCGGTTTTTATACGTCGGAGTCGTAGTGGATTCATAAATCCACTCCAGAGTTCCCACCACCAGTGGACATATTAACGCTCGATTTAGGCCTTTTCTATCCAAGTGGACGATCTAAAAAGCCTGTCAAAGCTAGATTGTCCGGTGTCATTTTAATTGCATAACCTTCTCAAGAGCCTGTTGAGCCTGATAGATTGATGATAACTTGGAGAAATCGATCAAATTCAAATGTAAAGTTTTGTAATATGAAGTTAAATTACAGCTCCTTTACATTTGTATTTAAATAATTGAATGAGTTCTTCCTCACTTCCATAAACACATCAATCCATCTCGCATGATCCCACACTGTTGCGCTCGCAATTCAGATGAACATGTCAAATCTCCAAAAGGGAACACCGCCCAGTTCTGTGCGTTCTGGAAAGGGTAAGCGTGTGTGATGCGATTTAGGATAAGGATAACCGAGAGCTCTCTCACTCTCTCTCCATCCCTTCACTTTGTTACCCCATTCGATAAACCCCCAACCCCGATCGTTGCCACATCATTCATTCGCAGTGTCGTACTGCAGCATTAGCAGGAAAATTCGGGCTTTCGGGCCACCAGCCACAGGCCTCACAACACACATACAACTCCCCAAAAAAAAAAAAAAAAAAACGGACACATAGTACACTCCAGAAAGAACAAAGCAAAACAAGCACAACCGGCCATAGTGGGTGAACCAGAAACAACGGTTGACATTTGTTGTTTTGTTTTATTTTATTTCACTGTTTGTTTTTTGCTGTGCAGAACGCCAAACACCCACGGAACGATTCGGCCCGGCACTTCCGGCATGTCTGCCTGGTCTCGTTACGGTACGGCATCATTCTTCACGGGGACACCGTCTCGTTGTAGCGCTTTCCTTTTACCGTGCTGGGCCCGAGCACGGCCAACAAAACCCGGTGTGTGTGCGCGCCTGCAAATCCCTGCGGCGTCCTACCAGCTACGGACGGGTGATAAAATATTCATAACCTCTACCGAGCCCCGGCCATTTGCGAAGAAAATTGTGTACGCATTTTAAAAGACTCCAATTGCGGTATGCTGCATATAAACAAACACAAACTCCGTTGAAGGAAAGCGCAACAAACAAAACAATAGCAAACCGTGTGGCCTAAGTATACAGCGAGTAGATCGGCTTGGTTGCAGCTCTTATCCGTTGCTTCTGGTTGCTGATTTTCGTCCTCTTCGTGATGGATTTTATGTTTCATCCGTCGCCACATTTGCTGATGTCCTTTGACATGGAATTGTTTCTTGATTTATTTTTATTTTTTAATATTACACTGTACACTGCTTCCGTGCACTCAGCAGCAGTAAGCTGCTTCTGGTTTTTTGGTTTTTTGGTGCTACTTCGTTCCTGTCGAGTGCAGTTTTTCGGGAAGGTCAAATTTTATGTCGGTTTTGCGTTTTATATTCACTGTTGACATTATGTATTTTTTATTGCCCTTTTTTCCCGACGTACGACGGAGCAACAGTTTGTCGCACAAGTGTTTGCGAAAATAACATTCCGCTTTGCCGAGCGGTACTCGCGGTACAGGAGATGCAACATTAAATGGGAGGAACGTTTCGTTTGCACGCTTCCTGTTTCAGACAATGTTTTCAATTAGTGTGCTGGAACTTGGTTATTTTTTTCTTGTGCATTTGTAGGAATGCAAGAATGATGGAATTGTTTTTATGCCTGATTCATTAGTGTGGAACGTGGTGTTAAGGAAGGTAGCACAATGCTTTACATTTGTGTGTTGAATTGTATCATTTTTATAGGTACAAAATAATTCGTAAAGACATATATTTTGGCTACATTTATAAGTACAAAGCATAAGAAGTGATTAACTATAAACTACTAATAAAAAATTTGGTACCTTGAAAATGTGTTTAATGGAGACGCCCAGTGCTTTGATGTGGGTCACATTAGGACCCCCAAACCTCCTTCGCGGACGATTCATTCATAAGGAAAAAAATAATAAAGGACAAATATCATACTGTAACTTTATAGTAATGCTCTTAGATAAGCTAATAGTATCATGGAAAATTATTCTACTACAATAAAAAACAAATTTCGTATTATGTAAACACGTTTTAATGGAGACGCCCAGTGTTTTGATGCGGGTCACATTAAGACCCCTACACCTCATAAGCGGACAATTTATTCCGGAGGAAAAAATTAATTAAGAAAAATATCGCTATCTAACTTTATAGTAATGCGCTTAGCTAAGCTACTAGTATCATGCAAAACTAAACTACTACAATAAAAAAATCGTATTTCTTAAACGTGTCTTAATGGAGACGCCCAGTGTTTTGATACGGGTCACAATAGGACCACTAATGTGAAGGATCACATTCAGTTTGAGAAAAAATAAAGAAATCCAAATATCACAATGTAAACTCTCCCTTTTCTAAATGGGAAAAAATGCATCAAAATGTAGTATATATGTGTTAACCAACGGGGCTAAGTTATTTGTAAATTATTAACATAATAAATAGAACAAAATATTTTGTGAGAATACCTTATTTATATCTTACTAAGGGTAGTTAAATCGAATTTAAATCGAACCATCGAGAAAATTTCATAAGCATAATGACATAGAATAATTAAAATCTTCTTTTCAAACTAGAAAATGCAATAAACAGAAGTGGAAAAATGATCCCATTACAATTCAACCACCGTATCCAATCGATCATTTGTAATTAAAACTCGATTTCAATCGACTACCTATTGAACGATATTGGAATTGTTTATCTTTAAAAGCTGATCGCTTTTCATCATTCCCACCCCAAACTCACTAATACTCCATGCCACAATGCGAAATTGTTTCAAACAGCACTCTCATTATGAGTCTACCACATTGATGTACCGTCCTTTCATTATACCGTTTTACCACAAAACAACAGCAAAGTATGAATCATTCCATCGAAAAACATTGTGTGGTCATGATTTCAATTGAAAAGGATCTCTGTAATGCGCCCAGCCCGAAGTTCAACGATGGTTCCTCCATTCCATTCGGCTTGAGATCGCTCCACGCCACTCGGTATTCGAATTATGATAATTCTTTTATTTTTTTTGCCTGTAATCGTGTGCCTTTGAAATTCAAACAAGGGATTAGAATAATTTTGCATTCCAAATGGGGATGTATTGAACGGAATCGAGGTCAGAAAGTGCTGCGCTTGATGTGTTGGCTAGAAATGGTAAAAATCTCTTTAAGATTTTAAAAGTAAGCTTTATTTACAAGGTACGCAAGTGTAGATGCAAAACAAATATTTGGCAGATTGCATTATATTTAAGCCATAAATAAAACACTTCATTTTACGCAGCCTTATCACAGTGTGCCTCCGGAAGGGACATCTTTAGCCCGCTCGCTCTACAAAAACATTTGCGCGAAAATACGGCCGAATTTACGCAACATTTTTCCTACTTTTTTCTTCTTTTTTCCCTTCCTTTTCCAGTCCCCATTTACTACCCCCCATGGTTGGTTTATCTCGCGAAATTGATTTCAATATTTATTACCACTTACCAGCCGGCCAAACCGATTGCTTGGAACGAAGCAGTTAAGCGACACGGATGAGTGGCATTAAGCAGTTGGATTATTTCGATAAAAATCATCTTCCCGTTCCCCGCTTCCCACTGTCCATTTCCTCTCCGTCACCGATTTCCCCTCCCCCCTTGGTCGGTCTGTTTGCTTTTGTCTTCCCGCGCCTACCGCGGAGAACTCGAAGACTCTTATTATGCAATGATTCGTTTTGTCGATCACCCCTCGTGGATCTGCTGGTGCTGGGTTTTGTTTTACTTCGATACGACGTTCAGTTCGCCCAGTTTCACGGTTTTGAAGCTCGCTATTAAAATGCCAACCGGTGCGCAATAAAGTTTACTTAAAACCGATACCGCGTGGCCATTTTGGCTTTTGTGAACTTTTGGACACCACGAAGGAGGAGAAGGAAAAATGAAAGTGAATGGAAATCGGAAAAGGGCACAACATTTTAAATTTATTCACCGAAATCGAATACACCCCCGCGTGTAGGATGCGATTGATTGCTTGCACTCCAAAAACTGTCTTAAGATTTTCTCAATCTCTGTGAAGCAAAGAGGAAAATAAAAACAAAGTACATGACAGGAGACTTCATCTGCTTCATCGTATTTCCGAAATGGGAAATTCAGTTCGTTTCATTTCAACTGTTTTTGGATTTTTTTTGTCCCCCTCGATTTTTCAGATTGATCCCGTTTGATGTTGTTGCGTTCGATGGTTTTTTTTATGTATTTCCCATTCAGTTGCATCTGCTTAGTTGCGTTTCGCAAACAAAGATGGGTTGCGATTTTGTTTACGATTCTTCACCACTTGCTAGCTTCTGGAATGCCCCCTCACGCGGAGAAATGTGTTTTCTCTCCTGGAAGGAGAAAATTGAAGCCAAAAAATCAAACCAAATCGATTCCTTTAGTTGCGTGTGTGTTTTTTTACGACAGAAAATCAATCATTTGTCGCGTGCTTGGAAAACTCACCGACTCTTTGACTGTTTGACCTCCAAACGCATCCAAAACGCACAACACAGAATCTTCTTGTGAGACTTTGTTTTGCAGGAGAAAAAAAAACTCATAAAAGGCATTTGTTTCCTTTTGCCAATTGAAGCATGAAAAGTTGCGACAAAAGGAATGTAAGGATATGAAAAAAAGATTTTCATTCCCACCGAGAGGTGGTCTCGTACGTAAGGCGCAACAATTCCCAAACCATCGATACATCAACCCTCCTTCCTCTTGGACGTGTACCAAGTGCTGCTACCAAAACCAAATGAATGCTTCCTGTAGTCGTGAAAATCGTAAATCGTTCTTGATGCTCGAAGGAAAAGTCAAAAACATACGAATCCATCCGTACGATTGGTGGCCGGGGCACAAAATGTTGCTTCCCCAGTTCTGTTCCAGCTTCACTACCAGAAAGAAACAGCACTTTTGACGCTTTCAAGTGATCGTTTTTCGATGTTTCTCTTGCCACATCATTGCTACACAGAACGAAGAACAAACGCAACTCGCAAAGATGTTTTCTCTTTTCCCTTTTCCATCCGCGGTTCGCGCCCCTTCATCCTAAGCCTTTGATAAGCCATCGCCTTTTTTCCGTCCCATGCCGTTGACTTGACACAGTGGATATGAGAACACACGAGACGCACTACATCCGCAAAAACTGGGTGCAATATTTTCTTCACACAGTCACGGTGACCGCGGCCGAGGGATGGGGCGTGAAAACGGGTGGTCGCGAAACTTTACAACTGCAAACCTCCGGAACGTTAATATTCCCACACGTGCTGTTTGTCGATTGAGCCGAAACGCGAAAGCAGTATATCGGATTTCGTGCGCTGATTCCACTGATCTTCTCTAGCTCTAGAGAAGAAGAAGGAAATTCCTTCCTTTCACACCTCAAACCTCCCTCGACCCCATGGAAAAGGGAAGTGAAATCCTCAAACCCGAATCTTCATCTCATGTTACTTACCCCTTTTTTTATTCTCAAAAAAAAAGGAAAACATCACCGTAAGGATTTCGCTTACGACCCAAAAAACCCGGCAAGGACTTCTTGGTTTTGCGGTGAAACACTGGTACGGTAAAGGCGCTCGGGGGATGTGAGGTTTTAGCGGACGGATAACGTTAGGATTTCAGCGCTGATCTACCGGTGCGACCGTACAAGTGTCATCGGTACAGGTCGAGTGCTTCCAATTGGACCCTAGGGGAAATGACAGATATTATTGGTTTTTGGGTGACGACGGAAGGAGTGGGAATCGCCGGATCTCGAAAGCTCTTAAAGTTGCTTTAAAGGTTTACCACAGTTAAGGGGATGAGCAGTGATTAGTGCAACGCTAGTATTTGGGGAGTTGCTTTAACAAAGCGGATGATAACTTTAACGATTTAATTCGCCATTGCGAATACACATTTGAAGAATTGCGGGTTTCTTGGTGTCATTTCCTTATAAGGCATTGATGGAAAACTTCATCTATAGAAAAATGGAATATTAGACAACAAGAATATACTGTCTCTTTAATGACATGGAGGACTTCTCGTCTATTCCAAGAAGCATGGAATGAGGACAAAAAACATAGGTTATGTCATTACTTCATCAACTCAAGTCTCATTTTTATTGAGACTCATTTCAATAGAACTCAAGAGTTCTTCCATTATCAAAAATTTGAAGCTTTGGACATAACTTAGACATTATTTTGAGAATACGTGAGATGGAATTGGTAGAATTCCCAATTTTTGAAGTTTATGTTGTTTGAAGTGATTTGAGGTAATTTCCAAAAAAATAACCTAAACGATTTTAAAGCCCAACATTTAATTGGCATATTTTATGCGATCTCCTCGTACGCACTTCCTTGCTACATAAATCCATTCGTTCGTTATCACGATAGTCCATTATTCTTGCCACTATCCGGCACACTGGCTTTGCAGAAATGAAGCAAAATGCGAAGAAAATCCTCCTCCTCTTCTCAAACACGACTTCTCAAACAAAAACAAAACCATCCATCAATCGTTGTAAATGGTGTAAAATTGAAAATCACTGCATTACTATCCTGCGTGCACATCATAGTGCATGATCGTAAGAAAGTATCCTTCAAGATTTACCTTTCAAACCGTCCTGGACTTGGAAGGAGTGTGGTGGTACGTACGCACCGTAAGTCCCACTCAAATGGAACCGCATTCCCATCCGCATTCCCATCTCCACATACACACCAGGAAGCACACCAATTTCTCAACCCGGAAATGACATCGCAGTGGCTCTGACGTAAATCCATCCCTTTCCCAATCCCTTCTTCCCCTTCCCCGTTGGTGTTCGGACATGGGCTGAAAAGATTTATGTACTCTGTGTGGCGCAGTAGACAGCCTTACAACGTCCTACGACGCAATCGAGCGCAACTGCCGATTGGTTGCGGAATGCATTGCATTCGGCGATGTCCGGCCGAACGGGGCCCTGAACCGGAAATGGCGTGCGTATGAAAGATAAATTGCCGCATTTAAATGTGAATCGCAGTGCGCACCGATAACCGTAACCGCTATTTAATGCTCGTGAATGCTGTTGAAGACGCGTTGAGGAGAGAAATTTTACACTACCTCTTGGTCCGAAACTTCAATGTCCGGAAGAGACAGTACTTCAAAAAACAAAAAAGTAAAGCAAAGTTTCAATGCAGCTACAACAATCCATCCGATCCGTTTCACGAAGACGATAAAGATTCCATTTCGTCCTTTCGCTAATGGTTTGGCGCAAGAAAAGCTTCCATCTGTTAAAGGCCACTTGCACGCACACAACTACTAGTTATTGCTCGCTTCACGCTTCGTAGGCTCATCCGGGCGAGTGGTGCGCCAAGCTAACCGGAAACCACCGAGTACCATTAATCCTTCCATTCAATATCCGACCCGCGCTTGAGCCACCGCAGTACTTGAGTGTGCCGCCTTGGGGGAACGTATTAATACACCCTAAGCCCGATGGAGATCTGATCCGGAGCAGAGAACGGTAAGAAGTAGATGCCATCGGACGGTTCGAAATGTGGAAGTTTGATGACCGAATCCACCGATACTAATCGTAACGAAACTTTATCCTTCCGTTTACGCGGGCCCCTTTAACGGCCGGGGGTTCGGGTTTTTTTTCTCGAAAGAAACCACTCACTTAAATGGTTTTCGGATCGGAATTTCTTTCCACCACAAAATCCCGATTAATGACGGAGCAAAGGGGACGGAGGTAGAATGAAGCGAAATTAACAAAACGATGGATTTCAAGGCTCATTTACCCAGGCCGCACATCGCACGAAAGCCGGTGGCTCAAATTTCACCAGAACAAAAATATAAGAAAAGACACTTCATTTCGGTTCACTTTGTCTGAAAGCCGGACCTAGAGAGGATCGTTTCAAACCGAAATTCCCCCCAGGTTGGTGGCTCTCTTACGCCGGGGGGCTCATTTGAAGTACAGACTTCCACATTTTGCAGTGGTGTTTATTTCTTTTGCAAAGAAGAATTGCAAATTGATTGCACCACCAAAGTCCCTTCGTTTTCGTAACGGAAAGTTAGACTGTCCAAATATCAATCGACAAACGGTTGATGAAGCTTACGAGATTTTGATGAGCAATATAGCCAAGCATAAGTAATCCCACTGTTCGGGATTGTCTGCATTTGACGCCTTTTCGTTCGTTATTTGTTCTTTTTTCACATTTTTTCGTTTTCTCCATTTGTTGCGTGAAGCGGATTTGAATTCGGTACGCACCCAAAATTTACTCTAATGACATCAAAATTACCCTCCACGAGACGATGGATTAACATTTTTCACGTGATGAAAATTTCACTCCACAAACACACACACGCAAACAACGGTTGAAAATGAAGGGAAAATACAAAAGAACGAAATTTTCATTCAAGCGGAAATTTCCCGTGCGGGATAGAAAACGCTTAAATGGTCACCAATCTAAAATGAATCCTAATTTACATTCTTTTCGGCACCTTCTCCGTGCTACACTATGCCATTCGTAAGTATTTAGCTCGTTTTCGATTCACTAATTTTCAATTACTTTGATTTGAATTTGAAAAAATGATAGGAAAGGTTACTTGTAGAATTGTTGGTAAAGATAGGGCATAGAGCAATACGAAAGACTTCAACGCCAAGGTTTAGAATACAAAAAAAAACAAACGAAATATTGAATTAAAAAGAACGAACAAAACTTTTCTTACTACTTTAGTTTATGTACTTTATATACTTTATGTACCTTAATCAAAATTTAATTTATTTATTTTTATGTAATTATCTGTTTTTTAATGTAATATCAGTCTTCATCAACTAGACAAGCATACTTCTATATTTTTTTCAGATTTGTTTCTATCTTCATAACGTTTTAATTAAATTAAACCTTCAATTAATCCTTCATGATACATTAAACAAAGCTCATTATTAAATAAATTCTCTTTACAGTCAATTTATTTCATTTCATCAATTAAATTCACCAAATTTAAGTCAGCCAAAAAGTGAAATTATAAAATAATATATATCTAATTGGACTTCAGCAGCTCAGCAGAATCAACAGCTTCAGATCTTTTACTGATTAACTCACATGCCTGTTGCTGTTTATCTCTTGTTTTAGAACCATTTAAAAAAGAAATAGTAGTTACGCTTTACACTAAATTATTCATTATTACTATAAAAAAAAAGTTTAACAACTAACAACTCTGAGCATTTCAAGACCAAGTTTCTCCATTTTATATTCTCCATTCTTCTTCAAATAAAATCTCATTGTTTCATATATTGACAACCCAAACCCGAAATCTCCACCAGGTAAGGGATAAAAACAATCAGCGAACGATAATCTATGTTTGAAGTATAAAATTAAAACCCAAAATCATCACTAAATCCGTCTCGATTCGTACCCACGGTCGTGTAAGCTGCCGGCCAAAAAAAAAACGATACCATTTTGAGCATTTTGTCAGCAAAATTTAACCAATTTACTCAAGCGGCAGATAAATGCTATCGAGGCCCAATTTCAATCTAAGGTAAACCTCAAATACTTGATCCTTTCAATCGGAACGACGCTGCAATGGTTGAGCGAGAGACGCGGCCAGGAACGGAAAGCTACCACTAGGCACTATACATTGCACATTTCCGTCCAGTTGATCCCTTAATCAATAGCAACGAAATCCTGCCTCAATTGGTTGGAGATTATGTTAGTTTTTTTTTGTTACACTAGATCTTATGGGAACTTGAATGAATGAACGCGAGGCCCGGTATCGAACTCGTATATATGCCGGATTCACTATTGAATACTAAAACTCTCGCTACGAGAATAGGGGCAAACAGCAAAATCCTACCATCGCCTGTATTCCTCAACCGTGTAGCTACATTTTTATCGATCCTAATTTCATCATCCTCCAACTCCAACGCCACCCCACAACTCCGGTTCCGTCGGCACTTCACTCTGGCAGAATGGTTGGCGCGCGAAATCCGGCGACAATCGGAAATCTTGATTAAATTAAGATCAATAATCCATCCCCGGATATCGAAGCGAATTATTCAATTTAATAAAACTCGATTCCACCAGCGCCAGTCGGGCTTGCCAGGTTTGGGGGTAACTATCCTCTCTGCCCGGAGGGAGAACGGGAAAAAAACCCCGGAGCAACAAAGCACCACGCTACCGGATCGGATCATTTTCCACTGCCAAATGTGGTGGGCGCTTTTCGCTCTGGGTGGCCTTTGGGCTGGGAGTAATTGTTAACCCTCATGGTTTGTGGTGCTCTCGTTCGGTGACATTCGTTTGTCTGTATTTTTTTTTTCGGTGTATATTTTTCCCCCCCTTCCGAGAGGGAATTTTCCTTATTATCATTCGCGGGATTTACCCCGAAAACCATCGTTTTTTTTCTACCTCTCTCTCTCTCCTTCTCACTCACTATTAACTGTAGAAACCTTGGTCGTATTGGATAGCGTTTGCAAAGCCTACAGGAATTCCCTCGGTGTATTTCAGCAAAAGCGAATTCCTGCAGAAAGAAGGAAAAAACGCAAAAAAGCTACAGAAAATCGAATCATACTCCCTCAACTCAACTCCTCTTCCCCCTCTGCAAGCTAGAGTTCTGGCACGATTGGTAAGGGCATCGATTTGCAATGAATGCTGCTCCGCACACACGGGCCATCCCAGGGATACCGGGACAATCGTATTTCTTCACGGATTTCTTCACCCACCTACGCTACGTTTTATCGGGGCGGTGGAATTTATGTTTCGTAAATAAATTTATGATAATTATCATTATCATCTTTCCCAGTGTGCTGGAAATGACAATATTTATTGGCGTATACCGTTTTGGTGTGTTTGTGTGTCTGGATCTGTTTACTCTCAAAGGTTGTCGGTCGGTCTCTGGATGAAGTTGAAGTGAAAGACGATATAACCCCACGGTTTGGAATACTTGGAATACTTTTTCGCATGATTTTTTGTTGTAGAGAAAACGAAACCTTCATTGATATTCATCAGGTTGTTGGACGATATTGAGGGAAGATTTAATTCAGTTCATCTTATTGAGATACATTATTATAGGTTTATTAATCGGTATATGATTAATATATTGATCTAGCTTACATAGAATTCATATTTTTAAAAATTATAATTTTAATTATATGCGGGATTTTGTCCTCAATATTCGAAATATATTCCCTAGTCCCCAAATGACAATTGTCTGGAAATGTAGAAATGTCCAATCAATGCAAGTTATTTTTCTAATCTCGCCAAATATTTTTACCAACTTAAAACAACCTCAACCTACGGAACACAACCTCAAACACCCATCCTAAAACATTCCTTCACAATTTCAACCCTGAAAACCACAAAAGAATGTGCTCTATCATCATCCAGATCGTAATCAGCTAAACCGAGATCCTCCATAAACCAAAAACCATCCGCCCAAGATGCCATTAGCATCATATTGACGTGGCCGTGGTACGTAATCTGACGGCTTTAAAATTGGCTTCATAAAGCCTCGCAACACCCGCCCCTCGTTCTTGCGTTCGTGCCCGAGATGAAAGATATGATTTAACCGAAGTGATAAAGTGGCATTTATTCACCTGAATTAACATCACTACTCACACACGTTCCATTCCTTTCCGTACGTACGTACGCAACCCGTCTTGGTGTCCCCAACAAAAGGTTAAAGTGAATGGTGTTTTCGTGTTTTGAAGCATTTCATTTCATCTTCCATTTTCCGTGTGTGCTTTTAATGTGAAGGAAAAGTCGCACATGTGGTCGACTTGAAAGTGGAACTCCCATGCTTTCCTCCTGGTGAGTGTCTCACCTAATGTCACCGTCTCGCTGTAAAACGGAAGCGTTTCATCAACCTCTAAAGAAGGACTGTATTGTAAACCACAATTTATTATAATTAGATTTTGCTGAATACACAGGGCGTGCACGCACCCTTAGCCAACCTTTTGCCGACGTGTTGTGCCACCCGTCACAATTATCCTTTCCTGCGACGAAGCACAACCGAATGCACAATCAAACCATCCAAGTATAGGAAGGAAACCGATCCTTCCACCAGGCCAAGAATAAGGACATCATCAGGACGAAACTAACCAAACAACGAAGCAATTCAAGAAACCCCTCACTAACGACACAATGACAACGACGGTATATTTACGATTTAAATCCTGTTGCAATTATCAGTCCAAAAAGGGCTGATTCCGGCATGCCTGTTACGCCGTGACGCCGGGAAAACTTTCTGCCGCATGGAGAGCCTTTCTGACTTCAAATTTGTCATCTCTCAAACCAACAAGTTTTCATCAGTTTCTGGCTGGGCCCTGGGGGGAGTTGGAACAAAATTTACTCGACGAGGTGTGAGGAATTCCTGGATCTCTGGAGCAAAGTTTTTCTTCTGCTCCAAGAGTCATCCCTCTATTTTGCAAAACATCACACAGTCATAATTCATTCTTTGTTACCTTTAAAACTAACGTTTGCTTTTTTGTCTATTGGGATTGGCTTTTCCCTTCAATAAAGAAATTGAAATACTGTATGTTTGAGGATGTTAGAAAAAATTAGCTCTACACATGCTATAGTTCTTCAACGAAGTTTCAACAGTTTGGCATGAAAATAGCCAAAGTAATTCGGGATTTTTGGGCCACAATTTCGTGGAAATTTAAGCTAAGTTTATCTCTTAGTGTGAGATTTTATTACAATCCCTATTCTGAGAACGCTGGATGAAAAACATTCCATTTGAAGACATCCCGAAACATCTCCATCTCCATACAAAATCGACCTTCTGCCCTCCCCAAGTCGCGGTTAATGCTTTGCCCTCTTGATGTTCGCGCAAAAATATTCGTGCGGCTTTTCCCGCTGTGCCGTGGCTTAATGTTATTGGAAGGAATATTTTGTTTATTCACCCTGTTCAACCACAAGCGGCAACCCTGTGCCCTGTGTGCCGTGAGTGAATATTTACGCGGGGTTTATCTATCGTTGGAAGAAAAATGAGAAATGTTCCTCCCCACCCACCAATCCAAACTTAAGTTACTTGGCAAAAGACGAAAACTAAATACGATACGATCGAAACCGTTGGAAAGGGGTGTGGGGGAATATTTTCATAAAAGTTTCAAGATAAACACAAACAACGGTGATACGCTAATTACACAGTTTTGCAGAAAGACTTTCGTTCCCGGGACTTTTTGGGGACGTTTGTTGGTGGAACGCGTCGTCTTTTGCCACCGAATCAATGCCGTCTCGCACACTCCCGCGGGAAGAGTACGTGGTACGCAGTTGTGGTGCACGAATTGCTCACACGGTTGACTTGCGGAAGACACTGTTGCGTCGTTGCGCCAGACCACTGTCACATTCTATACGTTACCGTGCATTTGTGTGCTTATCCTGGAACCGTTTCACCACGACATACAGCGTACAGTTGAAGTGTCTGGAATGTTTGGGCCCTCGGTACGGTGGCATAATTATTTTTCCTTCGACATCCTCAGAAGCTTGCCAGCGCGCTTGTGTGTCTAGTGCGGTGTAAGTGAATTTTTGACGCCATCGAAAAGTAATTACAACTTTTTCGTAGCACTTCCGGGGTGCTGCTGAATTGTGTGCTTCAAGTGGAATATATTTTAAACTTCTGTGCAACTATTGAACTGAAGTATGCGCGTTATAGATGAACTTTTTCGGAAAGGAAAGAGTTTAAATTGAGATAAATTCACATGCAAAAATAAAGTCCAAATATTTCTTTATATAATAAAACAAACAGCTGAACTTTATGTAGATTTAATATTTATTACTCTTGGAAATTAAAAGATGTTAAGGGAGAAAAATTTTAAGGTCCGAAGGTGGCCCTAGGATATACCAGACTATCAGAGTTGGAATTAAAAATGTAACAACAAAGAGAGGGCAACCAGAATCTTTAATAATACAATTACAATAAGATTTTTCAAACCTGTTGGTAACCTCAGTGTTCGGGGCCATAGTGCATCTTTAAGGTCACACGGATTACATTACATAGGCGTTACGTTTCAAAAGCTTCCTACGAGGATTTCAACACACACACAAAACATCCTCGAAACAAGCATTTCATTTGAATCAAGTTACATTCCCCATTCTTCTCAAGCACCACTCCATAAACTCCAGCATCGAATGCAACTGACCGCAACCTCTTCACGTGTAACGTTCTCAATAGGCAAGACCACTGGACCAAGGATGTGATTGGTTTTTAGGCATTCCGGTCCAGTATCAAGTTTCATAAAATCTTCACTTTAAGATGGTAATATTTTGTATAAGAATATTGTATCGACACGCATTCCTTCTATGCTACTGGCACTTAGACGAGACGTAGAACAACGCCTATTCCTGATGTACTTTGGTAAAGGTGTAGCAGTCACTTCCTTTAACATAAGCATTGGATATTGTTTAATGGAAACTATCGGGCTTCTGCAAGGATAAGAAACGGGTTAAAGCCTAACACAACCCCAAAAAGGCATCCTGGCATCCAAGAGTTTCATCCGTTATTTGCAGCACCCGGGTACTAAACGCTCGAACTCTTATTTCCCAATCTTACCGAATGGATTTCGCAACGAAACGAAGCAAAAAAGATGCCCCATTTTCTACAGCGAGCGAAAGGATTTCCGTACCAAGTGCCCATAAACAACAGCTTTTTTGTGTTGGTATTCAGTGCAAAACATCGCGACGGCACACACTGTGTTTTGGTCCTCCTCAAAGAAAGAGAAAAGCGGGACAAGAATTTCTCGTGGGCAGTTTGATGTCTGATCGCTCTATTACAGAGGATTTTGTTTTTTCACTTGTTCTCCAATCGATGTGACGCTACGGGGGGTATCAACAATATTTTTTTCCCACAGCAAGAAGGTGGACGATGTCGGGCTGTAAATAATCGACCTTTAACTCAATCCAATTGAAGGACTTGCTTCACGGGATACTTCTCAATAGGTTCGCGTAAAATACGCATCCTACTCTCGGGAGTCATGTTGAGCATAAAAAATTCAAACAAAAATCGTTGAGAGAGAAGAAATCAAGGTTAAGGGTTGCTATTTTGAATCAACAGTGGAACACAACAACTCAAAAAATCTTTAAGATGAAAATCCACACTTTTGAATACGAATTGAAAAATTCTCATTCTTAATCAATGGGTGTATCGTAAACATATTTTTCCTACTCAACAGCAACAACCAAAATAAAAAAAAATCCAATTGCATTAATACACCCCAATTCGTGCCATCCCCAAAAATGGCCACTATTTGCGATTGCTAGCTGTGTAACATTTGCAACAATCATCGTAATCTACAAGTCAAATATTTATTGTTAATTTATGTTTAGTTTTTCCATCAACTTAAACCAACAGCTACATTAACCATCTAAAACCGTAGTCCTGGAGGGTTTTTTTCTTTTTTTGAAGCACTCTCCCATTCAGCCATCCGTCGTCAAACCTCACGTTCAGCACCATCCTGCACCATCATTGGCATGAAATTACGATATTGTTAGAATTGCAATGAGGCGCTTACTGTAGCCTCCACTGTTCCATCGTTGCAGCCATATCCCTGCCCTTGATGCGTGGCCGTTGCACGCCCGCCCGTTTCACGACGATGAATTGTCTCGACAGCGTCCTCGACAGGCTTATTTCGTATGGAAAGCACGATTTTACGGCCCTCAGTTTAGTTACACAGTTTTAGATTGCTACCATCACGCACAACACAACTTTGCCGCTTGTATCCATCTTTTTTCCTTCATGGTTTCTCTCTTTTTTTCCTCTCATTTCAACGAACGAACTTATCTTCCTTCTCATACGATGTTTCGCGTATTTAGAGCTAGATTTTTCGCAACTCTTGTGATTTTTTCATTCTTCTTGGTATTCTCGTTGACTTTTCTCTTTTTTTCTTGGTTGTTGTATTAAAACGATGTTTTATGGGTCCCTTCTTTTCTGGGAGTGAAAAATCTCAATAGTTCTCGCACAGCACAGGCAATCCCTTCTGCTGCGCTATTCTATTTGCGCCACTTCACGCAAAAGGGGTTAAGCAGATTGGAAAGCTTTCAGCGGCGGCTGGAGAGGAATAAATACCGATGCTGTCGGTGCCACTGTACCGAAAGCCGTAACACGGAATAGGGTCGGAAAGCTTCCACCGGGGTTTGAAAAGTGCTACGATCGCACATTTCCCCGTGAAGCAACTAAGCCGACCTTGGACATGGAATAGGCGCGCGCGGGAAAAAAAGCGCCGTAAGGTCGTAAATCCTTTCGACATAAATCTTAATTGGGACTTCATTGCCTTCGTTCGCCCCGCGGGGTTTCATCCCGCGGGTCCTTTCGTTCTTAAGCTCAATAGACAACCAATATGTGTCAATGTGCAATGTTCTCGTGGCCCATCGCTTGCATGACTTCTGGAAAGGAGTGTAACCGATTCATAATGTATTAAATGGAGAAAATTCATTTTGCAAAACCGTTTGGATCCTCCATGTAACAAGCGGGGCTAGGGTTTGCAGTTTTTTCGCTGATTCGCGCTCCCAAATAGCAACAATGATGATGGTAAAAGCATGCTGAGAAATAAATAGAGCTTAAACGTAAAACTTCCCTCAACAGCCTCAAACCAGAAGCATCCTAAACTTACACAGCTCATTTTGGGGAAGGATATTAAAAGCTTCTCTTCTCAGCGTGCGCGTGTGGTGAATTATTCATGGGCAATTGTGTAATAATTTGGCAAGAATTGGAGAATATTGGAGCGTTCCGTACATCGATGCGATTAGATCTGATTAACATCGATGTCGTTTACGGTTTTACATAATTGCCGTTCGGGATGCGAGCGCAGATGCATGGAAACTTGATTTATTGATACGTTCATGTACAGAATTTATTCCACAATTTAATCAGAAAAAGATATTCTTTTCAATTTTGTTTTAAAAGACTTTTAATTTATTTATTAAGGGTACTGAAAAACGTGAAGGTAGTGGCTGGACTATTATCTTCAATTTTTGCATCCTTCCCGAGTCTTTCCTGAAGCTTATGAGGTAGTCGACATTTACTCCTGTTCTTATGCAACCAGAACTACAAGCTCTTTAGTATATTACCACTAGTGTGATAATTACGCAAGAAAGTTAATAGTTAAGTATATTTTAATAAAAAGAATAAATTATTCAATACTAGAACCACCTAGCGTTTGAAGCGTTTTTCGTTCTTGATTAATTTTTAAATTATTTCAAAGAATTGGAGTGTATTTTTATGTGAATTGGAGATCTTACTATCTTACAGTGGAGCGCCGATTATCCGGGTACCTTGTATCCGGCTGTCCCATTATCCGTGCAGCTCAGATATGACAGTGCCGAATGAGAATTGACATATGAAATTGCAAAACCGATGATGGCAAGAAATAAAAGCTTCAATAGGAAATGATATATATATATATATATATATATATATATATATATATATATATATATTTTTTTTTTTTTTTTTGTAAAATAATATACACATTTAGAGTAGTAATTACGACTTGAATTTATTTTTTCCTCCCCACATACAAAATCCACCATATTAAGTGGCCCACCTTTTCCAACCACCCGGAGTGTGAGGTTTAATCAGACCAACCTTAATGTTGACACAATTCGTCGTAGCGTTACCAATCCAACCGGACCGACCATCATCATCGCTTTAAAAGCCACCAAATTGGTTCCGCAAAATGTTTCTAGGAGATTACACGAATTACTAGCACTTCCCGCAGGCACGCACCACACTGCTTTAACGACTGAATGTGGGTAAAAAGGGACACAAAACAAGCTCAAAGCGAAACAAATAGAAGTTAAAAAAACCACTCCTACGAAGCAATTGGCTTCGTTTCGTAGTTTGAAGCTAACTTTAAGCGACCAAGCGAAAGAAAAGCTAAAGCTCTTTTGCTTGGCTTACCGGCTCCCTTTTCCGGCGCTCCTCGCCACTCTCCTCGATGTGCGTGTACTTGCGTTACACATTAAATACTTCCATCGAATGACTCAATTTGTGGAAACTGAAAACCGAAACCTCACACCTCGGAATCGGGAACGTCTAGGACGGGTGGGCCTCAAATTAGATTGTCCATCTTCCTTCGAGCCGATGGGAGTTTTGGGCAGCAGCAGCGAAAAAAAATTACCACATCTACACACAAAATATCAGCTCGATAAATATATATCACCAGTCTTAAGCCCACCGTACTATCGTTGTGGCCCATCACCATCATCAGCAGCAGCAGAATGGCCGTCGGTAGTCGTCGGGGCTTCCTCTAGTGAGATGGATGGAAAAATAAAGACTCCCGTGATGAAGATTTTTTTTTCTCTCTGCGTCATGCTTTGCTTTCCCTCTTGGTTTTTAGACACAAAACGTGCCATCGCTCCAAGAGAAGCGCTGCCAAGTGTCTTAGGAATTGTTCTAAAGAAAACAAACCACCCCACCACCCCGTGTTGGGTACGAAATAAAAAAAAACACGGCACTATCACTTAGGAAAAGCAACAAACGAACATTTTTTATCTATTTCGTTTTCTTTTTCTGCAATGTTCAAAGGGAAAGAAAATCACGAGGTTGAACCAACGAAAAAAAAAATGACGCACACACACTCCCTGCTAAAGAGGATTGTCCACCAAGTAAGCGAAAATGATACAGAGGACAAAAAAACCCATCACCCATCGTTTCATGCTTTACCATCAGGACACGCTTCGTCCTTCGATCGTTTGTCCGAATGGTGAATCGGTGCAGTGAGGCGGTCAAACGACTGCTGCTGTTACTCCACCAGCGCCACCGTAACGATAAGTAACGCTTCATTAATCTCCCTCGGCGAACTGAAAATGGAATTATCTAAAAATGGTGCTGGTGGTGGCTCGCTTACGCTCGTTTTTTTCCTTGCCAACCATTCGCTTCAAAACGCTATTGTGAATCTTCATCAGTGTGGTTAAAAATTTGTCGTTGAAACAAAACCAAAGGAGGAAGGAAGAAGAAAAAAAGTACCGAAAAATCCTCTTCCATTCAACGGCTCAACTTGATAATAGCCAGTTGGGTTTTTGAGGCTTTTTTTTGTTTCTTTAAGTTAATATTATAGAATAAAATCAATTCAAAACAATCACATCTTTCTAGTCTTATTTTCTCCTGTCGTTGTGGTTTGCGTAAATTCGTCCAGTAGTAATTTCATTTTCATCCTCAAACAATACACATTGTGCCTTATTTTTAACCCCTTTCCTTACGATGTTAAGGCCCATTTTGTATGCCTTCTAAAGAGAACACAAGAAAGATTTGTTTAACAAAAAAAAACACAGTATTCTTGTCTAATGACCGTTAGCCGTGGGCTGCGATCGACAGTGCGTGGAAAGGATTCCCATTCCAGGGGAAAATTGAATTCGTTTTATAATGTTGCCTATTGTTTCGCTTCGCTGCACATGCGAAGCTTGCTTTTGGGCTAGCGATTGGATTCAATAATTTCGTGCTTGCCATTGGCAAAACCTGGGACAACCGGGCTGTCCATTTGTGTGGCATTAAGAAAAGTGCCCTTTTCCGGTAGGCGCCTTTAGTAATAATTGTACAAATGCGGGCGGTTTTTATGATAATTGAAAAATCGTTCGCTTTATATCGGGCTAATTTGGGTGAAATTGAAACCGAAGTTTTCCTTTCTTTTCTTTTGGTATTTTTTTTTAATAATTTATATTATTCCATAACGTTGGTCGTTTTAGAGGAAATTTAACCTTTTTCACACATTTTACATGTATCTGTCTTTAAAACGTCTTTAACTAAATGAAATACTTATCTTAAACTTGAACTTACTTTATATTCTTACATCCTATTCTCATCTGCTTATTTTCTACTCTTCTTTTCTACTCTTCTCTTCTACTCTTCTCTTCTACTTTTCTCTTCTACTCTTCTCTTCTACTCTTCTCTTCTACTCTTCTCTTCTACTCTTCTTATTTTAATTCCATAATTTAATGTTTTTTCTATTTTTTTCCCCGATGGTTTCCTATTAAAGTGATCAGATCGAAAAAGTTTGTAATTTAGATATCAGCTATCTCCCTTTTTTTGCTCAATTCCTTTCCCTTTTGGTTGCTGATTTGCAGCGATAAATTAGCAATTTTTGTCGGCCCATGTGAACTGTGATGATAAAAAGCATCGTTTGGTAAATCATGCTGTCTGGTGAAAATCCACCACCACCGAAATTGTAACTCCACCCGATAGAGTGAGAGAGAACATTTCACACAGCCTACTGCACCGATTATAAGCACACGAATCAAATTGTTCACTATCAACTGGTGCGAATTAAGCAAAAAGTTTTCCAGTAAAACAACAAACAAAATGAACGAATATACCTACAAAAAATATAAAACTACAACCAAAGCGTTGAAGTTTTTGGTACTTCTTTTTTGTTGGTACAAAGTATAAAGTTTCCTAAAACTTCGCCATCAAACTATTGCCACGGCAAAGCCGCGTCCAGTTTTCACACAATTTTCCACACACTCCCGAAAGACCATCGATGGTTGCCAGTGGTCCAAATATTTCCAGTTCCAGTTTGCTCCTATCTCACTGTAATAGTTTCCTTTTCTTTCGCTTGGTGGTGGAAGCATATAACACGATGTGGATAACGGTGTTAACTCCCGCCAGGAGATAGCGACAAACGCGCTCATTTATGTGTTTTTTTTTCGCCGGGCCAGACTTTAATTACGGCGCCCTAAAACTTTCAATTCCAGAGGTTTGTTTCAACTCCCCCCACCCCAAAGGCCCAGCCCAAACGTTCCATTTCGTGGACTTTTGAATTAAGATGGGTGAGGGAATGGAAAGAAAGAGTAAAAATTTAAAAAGAAACTTCCGTAACTTTACTTCGCCGTCTTCGTACCACTCGTTAGATGAACTATAAAACCGGGAATGGTCGGCAGTGCTCAGTTCAACAGCCCAACCGAATGTGGCCGAAATTGGGGAAACTTTGGTACACAAGCTACTGGTTGGGACTACTTTTCAGTGTGGTGTGGTGACACACAACAACAAAAAAAACGGCAAACAACCATATATCACTCAGGGCCGTAAAGAGACTAAATGTCACCGAAAGAAACCATAAAGAACAGTAAGCAAATGTAACTAGGGCTGGTAGATGAAGAACAGCGTTGTTGTCCTTTTAGGCTTAAAGTTTATATTTAAAATTTAGTGACATTAGTTTCTATAAAACTTCCATTGGAGGATGAAATTATATTTAAACACAAATTATAATGAAATAGATTTAAAAAAGGTGTTTAAATGTTTAACACTAGAACTACCGGACCAGTCATTTTGACTGAAACGCTTCATTTTCATCACATTATTTATTCGTGTTAAACAATCCTAAGATAGTTGAAATATCAATTTTTCATATATTACATCTACAGTAAGATCTAAAAAAACAACAATAAAATATACTCCAACTTAGCGAAATAGTTTAAAAATTAACCAAGAACGAAAAACGCTTGAAACGCTTGGTAGTTCTAGAGTCGGGACTTTGTTTAAATTTGATTTTTAACTTTTTAACGCCACTTTCCATACTAAAAGATCTTCTTCTTAAAAAGACGTTCCTTCTTCTAACTACTGACAAAAAGCTTTAACGCGACCGCTTAAGCTTTTTACGAGTGGTCCCAAGGGTAGCATCAAAAAAGATTTCCCTTTTTCCACGATACTGCACCAGACGCTATACGACCTATGCCCTTAACGAAATGAAGGGAAAAACTCCTTAATGTCATATAACGAAACACAGGCAGTAGCTTGAAAAAAATTGCATCCATGCATCGTAATAGTTGCACTCTAGCTTGAAATTAAAATGTTCGGGTCACTGCACAACATTCCACCACTTGTTTGTAAAGCAACTGCCCCTCCAAAAGATGAACAATCAGAATTGTAGTAAATATTCTTAAAAAACGCAAGAAACGATTTTAACAAGCATCTAATGGCAAACAACAAACCCTTTTAAATCCCATCTCAATAACAATGTTCCGGATGCATTTTTCCTCCCGTTTTTTTCTCGCACATTTTTCCGAGATGGCATCGGAATGGAATGTACGGAAAAATCGCTTCTAATCGTGCTGGAAAGTGTAAAGCTTTTGGATGATTTTTCCGGTGCCGCCTCGGTTAGCAGTGGTAATAAGATAGATGTAATCCAGCCATTTCTACCAACAGTCTAACATCCCACTTTTATCACGTTCTCGTGTGTGTGTGTGTGTGTCTTCTAAAGCTCATGGACAATGGAAAATGGTCGTGGGAGAGATTGAATTCCGTTACTACGGCCGAACCGGGGAACTGGGAAAAGTGATAGTGCTTAGCAGAGAGCTGGACAGGAAATCCCTGACGGAAGAACTTATCACCTGCTCTCACTGGCCGCATATAAACTAGCAAAACATTCCCACCAGCTCTGACACTTTGCTTTTTGCGGGGCGAAAATGTTGATTGCATCACAATCGTGTAAAGGATTACTGGTGCATTTGGGAATGAATGACATCGGCTGGGACTTTCTTTCGTAGTTCATAGTTTATGGTCAATAATTTTTCACTCTATCTTTGTTACAGTTTGTTTAGCTAATTTATTTCCTATTCCTAGCAGTTTAATAAAAGTTTTATAATATTAACTTGCTTTTAGAAGTTTGGTAACTTTTTTTAAAATATTTTTTTTTTTCCTAAACTTTGTACCACTCACTAACACTCTCTTCTTCCTCTTCATATTTTGTTACTTGCACCAAAAGTATTCTTCTGTCCAGGAGACACCAATCCGTGCTTAAAAATCCTCCCGGGGACGATAGCCAAATCCGAAAAAACCAAAAAAAAAGTACACAACCTAAGTGGAAAGATTTCCTTCCATTCGTCTCTTACGTGAGCGCACTATAGCCCAATAGGGGGGATGTGGCAAAATGAGAAATGATGTCTTCGTTTACCCTTTCACTTTTACCGCTTTTATTTTTACACCCACCCACCCCGAAGGTGGTTGTGGTGGTTGTGATAAGACAACACACGAGAGAAAGGATGCAAAAAGTGAGACCAATAAAACCAACCAACAACACCCGTTCATTGGCCGCTTCGTTGAAGTTGCATGAAAGTGGAACTACATATCACACATGAGATTTTCATTCGTCGTGTGTTCTATTTTTTATGCTTTTCATTTTTTCACTCTTTTTTTTCGTTGGTGTTGTACTTCACTAGTGTTTTCCCTCCCCTGGAGGGAAAGTATTGTTCCCATCGGTAAGAGAAATAAATCGTACCAGGGAAGTACTCGGGTAGGTTTTGTATGTTAGATTGCTGGAAGTTGGACAAATAAGCAGTCAAGCTGCGAATGAGGTAAAATCATCTAAAAAATAAAGACTACTTTTTTTTACTTTTCTTTTTTCTTGTTTCAATTATTGATCACTGAAGCTAGCTTTTGATTTTATTTTTGTAAAGAATATTTTTATTTTTCTTTGTTACTTACTCGTTTTTGCAATGTTATTTAAACCACTTACTAAAGACTATACAATTGTTTTATAATTTTACATTAAAAGTTATACATTTTTTGTTTTTTTTTGTTGATCTTTGGTATCATCACGCAATTTAAAAATCTTATCTGTACATAATATTTTCTGTTCTGTTTTTTGTATCTTTTCTGCATTACATTGACCATGAAAAGCAAGGTAAACCACCCACTAGGAATGATGGGTTCCCTTTCGCGCTTTTCTTGCCATATAAAGTAACGGACTCTGTGCGCTGTTGAATAATAATAGTAAACGTACACCAGTAACGTCCCCAAGACAACCGAAGAAATGTGCCGATCGTGAGACGAAAGCGAAACAATTCAACCTGTCGACAGGAAACCATACACCACCATAGAACGCAATACGAACGGACGAACGGAGATTTAAGAGCGGCTGTACTTTGTGAAGGGATGGACGAAAAAAAAAACATTTCGATTAAGATTTCGTAGCAGATTATGTTACATAAGAAGGATTTTACGTGCATTGAAAGGCCTGTGCGGCTGTGGGAAATAGTGCGTCTTGTGCCCCTGTGTGTCTTTTGTTGCACTGAGGGGAGGCTTTTAGTACACGGCGGGAGCAACAGTAATCCCATCGGAAGCTAGGAAGTTAGTGTGGCAACAACCAGGAAAAAAAAGAAGACAGAAGGATCACTGCACCAGCACAGTTGGAGCAATGGCCCTTTTGGGAAGAAGGTTTTTACCACCGACCGTATCACATGGAACACATATACATACGGGCTTTGCCGCCGGGAGTACCAAGAAATCTGGCTGTGAATGTCGAATCTCGCATACCTTTTTAGCAGGAGATAATGTAAGGATTGATAAAAGATTGATTGATTGATACTGTACTTGTTGTCAATGCGGGTTTTGCTTGCGTGCGTAAAGCGAAAAAGGGGCCATCGACGATGACCCTACCTCCCACCACCACCCCCCAGAACAGATACTCCTGCTACGGAATGAGGGTTCTATTCTTCGGCTTGTCAGCGATGATAAATTGATGTGGTCCTGATTGGCACGTCCTTTTATCATCGATATCTTCCCACGGCAAAAGTGTTTTGCGGTGTTTTGCGGTGTGAGGCTGAAAATTACATGCCAGGATTTAATTCATCTGCATTTGCGAACAAAGGCATACAAATGGCTATTGATCAAAAGAGCACTGGATAAAGCAACCCGGATGATGTTATTGTCCGAAACGGATTTTTGCATAATTTTTTGTTGTTGTAAAAAACATCTTTGGACGCATAAAGTGAAGATTTCAAGAGAGAAAATATGATCGAATATGATTATAAATTTAAATCCTTAATCAATCAAGCTTTTGAAGGGTTTCCTTTTGTAATTCGCAGTCGTCTTTTCGCTTCTCATATTATTTAATAAATATTCACTATATTAAATTTGAAACTTATTGTAATGTTCAAACGTAAAAATAGTATTTTATCTTATAAATAATAGTTAACCTTACTATTGAGCTTCTCAACACATTTTACGCATCAATATTGATCTGTAAAACTTTACAACCTATCTTACACTAATAGATAATCCATTTCACTTCATGCCACAGATGTACAAACGTTAACTCCGCAACATAAAACTACTGACCGACATAGAGCGTTCTCACTAGCCACTAGTACCAGCATGGCACTAACGTGGGTTTTACTGCGCCAGAAAGGGAAAGAAAGAAGAAAATTGTCCCTAAAGAAAGAGAAAAAACCCCTCATCCGGAACAATCCATCTATTTATCTAATGAATTACTTATCTAGATGTGATCTCATTGCTTCGCTAAAAACGATCGTCTAGTAAAAGATTGGTGTAACGGTCTTAGCACGGCTCATCAATTTTCTTCCATGTTGTTTTCCGACTGTCCGAGCTTGGGTGTCCATCGGCCAACCGAACCGTTCGTAAAGTTAAAGCACGATATATCGTTAAACTGCACTGTGTTCGTACGAGAAGCCTGATGGATGATAGAGGTTCAATTGAAAGCATTGTAGCTACAAAGCAATGTTTATTTCTAGCTTATTGGAAATGGTTTTTAGAACTAAAAACATATTATAATGAAGATTCCAAGGCCGTTCTTCAAGAAAAAAATAAATAAACAAATAAATAAATAAAGAAAACAAATAAAATAAAATAAAAATTTTCTCGCACTGAAAAAGCAACAATTTCCGCACAAACAAGAAGATACATTTCAACTTCAATTCAACAAATGTCCTACCAATCCGTCCAAAACCCCTCTGGAGGCAGATCGATGGACAATTAAAAGATACAAGCAAACGCATGAACAAGAATACAGCATCAGCTTTGCCACAAAACCAGAACCGGTTGATCCACTTTCCCACTGCATGACACGAAATCACATCACATCACGGTCATCCTCTTTGCCAGCCCTCTGTACTTGCGGCACACTCGCCGGAGATCGTTGATATGCCGCGACGCACTTCCGTACGCATACGCACTTATTTCAATCCTTCGCTTCCCATCCTTCCGATGTGGCATGAGCAAAAACTAATCTACACCAAATGTCCTACAAGTTAGACACGGCATCCAAGGCTAGTTCCGCTTGTTGTTCCGAGCAATTTCGTGAAGCAAAAGTACCTCCAAAAACGGCGTTTTCTGCGTAAACTGAGGAGTAACATACAGGAAGAGGCCGTAGCAAGGGTACAGCAAGGCGGGGTGGGTAAATCCACAAAATATTGTCCCTTCTTGTCCATGCATTCTTGCCGAGAAGCGATTCCACACGACGCAAACGCGATAGGATACGCACTAGATGTTATCAACGGACTCGTCCCGCTCCAAATCGGTCACTATCACCACATGCTCAGCCATGAAAATCCTAACGGCCCTCTCCCCAAGCCCCACCCCCTCGGAAAGGATATTCGGATACGGTGAAGCTATTCCGCCGCTCGCAGCCATCACGTCTAGTCACGGGACGAAGACGTACAACGGCAAAACCATCAAGACGACGAAGGGATTGTCACGGATAATGCCACTGGATGGGTGGTAAATCGACCCAACAGTCGATGAGGACTGTGGACTATCCAGGAGGGAGGGGGAACGGGGAGGAAAAAAATGGCCACTCGTACATCCCGAGAACGGGATTACGATTTAACGCACGACGCGATGCCTTCGGTTTTGTCGCAACCATGTATTTGTGCGCCCCGTTTGTGGTACGTAACCCGGTAAGATGCTGTGCGACGCTTGGTCCCAACAAAAAAAAAAAAAAACAAACGACCGCAGCACGAGAAAAAGGATGGAATTTGTTTAATTTAATTAGTGGCCAGAAGCATTCCTTCGGATATTAAAGCCTCCGGTAGTATTAGCAATAAATTATAAGCTTGTTGTCGTTGTACTTCTGTGCCGTTGTGTCTCTGTCTCGCAAGCGAACGATCGCAGCGATTAGTCGTGTGTGTGCAAGGGTATTCTGGGAATGGCAAAAAGGCAGCAGCCCATAATGTTATCCCCCAACCCCTCCAAGCCAACGGGGATGGATGTCGTCGATGTTTTGATAACAACTTAATTAATAATCTGGAAGTGAATTTGAAGGAATGACCTTGTTTATCTTTACCGCGCCGCTTTTCCGTTTTCCCGTCCAGTTTGGCGTCCGGAATTGCTGAAGCCTTGTACCGAAGGGATGCGTTCTTGTCGGTGTCGGTATGTGTTGTGGCTTTTGTGTCTGGTAGGTATGGTAAGGCAGAATAATAAATACGGGTACAGGCTGGGTCATGCATTTTCTACATTCCAGTAGAATGAAACTCTTAAAGAAAAACCTTTCACCCGTCCGGTCACTTGTCTGAATGTCCGAGCGTACTGGGAGACATTTGGAAAATCACATAAAACAAGCCACGGTGGTAAGAGGGTCGTCGGAAATAAAGAACACCAAGGGTTAAAAGGTTGTGTAGTTGTTTGATGTGAATTGGGATTCATTTTGAATTGCTGTTACACTGTTGAATGATGGTTAGTGTCATACCAACCCGGTGATATAATACATAGATGCAATAAATTTTCACAAAATTAAATCTGTTTTAGTGTGGGTGGTCTGGTGATGTGTGTGATATACGGACGGCTTGGCCGTTTTCAGCAGCAAAAAAATCGGTTTTAATGAAATAAAAATTTAAATTCAAATCAACTAGTATCAAAACATCAAATCTTTACTCTACGGCAGATCCTCCAGAAATACCGAGAGCACCAGATCCCTACACACCACCTGACTTCAAAGCGGCCTACGACACCATAGATTGGACCGAACTATGGAATATCATGCAGGAGTACGGATTTCCAGGGAATCTGGTACGGATGTTGAAGACCACTATGGACAGGGTGCAGTGCAAGAGGAGAGTATCGAACATGCTGTCGGAATCGTTCGAATCTCACCGGGGTCTGAGGCAAAGGGACGGACTCTCCTGTTTGTTGTCTGTCTCGTCTTCGCGGATAACATCGACATTATCGGATGAATGCGAGGCCGACAGGATTGGATTGAGGATCAAAGCGACGAAGACAAAGTATCTGCTTGTCAGAGGCTCTGACTGTGATAGAGCCCAACTCGGAAGCAGAGTATCTGTTGACGGCGACGACCTACAGGTAATAGAGGAGTTCTGCTGCTTCGGTACGATCGTAACTTCGGACAACAACATGAGCAGCGAAATTCGAAGGCGCATTGTTCAAGGAAATTGTGCATACCATGCGCTTCACAAACTCCAGTAATCTGTGATGGAGTCCGGAAGACTCCAGCAACACACGAAGTGCCCGATATATACGTCCGGTAGTCCTCTATAGGTATGAGTCTTGGACTATACTAACAGAGGACGTCAATGCACTTGCTATTTTTGAACGGCCGGTGCTAAGGACTCTCTATAGGAGAAGGCAAATGAACCTGGAGTTGTCAAAGCCTGAAGTTGTCAATACGATGGCTGGCACACGTGATGAGGATGCCGGACTCAAGGCCCACCAGGAAGATACTCGTCAGCGGTCCGTTCGTAGAGGAGCACAGCGAGCTCGTTAGCTGGATCCAGAGGAGTCGAACCTCTTTGAGATCAGATGCAGCCGTGGATCGAGGACTGCAGCCTTAGACCAAGTTTCCTGGAAACGGATTGGAGTCCTGACCATGTCTTTGCAACGTGGTCGAAAGAAGAGAATAAAAACAATTTTCTAAAACGTTATCCATCCAAAAGACACATTTTACAATAGTCACAACAGAAAAAATAATTCCATTCGCGTCTTTCAAATCTTTTTGAATCGAAAGCATCCTCAAAGCTATCAATCCATCACCACCATGATGGATCGTTCGTTTCTTCCCGAAAAATTTTCTACCATTCCTTCCTAAATCCATCCCACAACCCAACAGTCGATCGGTAATGGCAGAGAATCTTCCACGCATTCTCCCACCATTCGATGTTTGCGTTCATATATTACCGAAACGATGTGCCAATCATCTTCAAATTCTACGCTGATCCAACCCACGAAAGATGTTCCCTTTTGTCCGTGCATGACGTAGAAAACATTCATTACCTGACCGAAGTCGTTCGGGCAATCATTGTCAATAGCAACTAGCGTTTTTTTTTCAGATAAAAAATCATATATAAATAGAAACAGCCCAACAATCGGTTCACCGGTGGCCACCCGTTTTTGGGCACCGATTACACTGACGTAACCGCAAAGGTGGACAACACCCGGGACGAGGCGTTATAGCCACCTCTCACCCAGCAATACAACTCAATTTACAGCTGCAAAATGAATCGTCCAATGCCAGAGTTCGTCAAAATCAATTTATCACCATCCCGAGAAGAAGGCCTAACACAAAACCCTGGACCACCGAAAATACAAAACATTAGAGGGTTTTTGGTGTGGGACGGGAGACTCCAAGCAGCAACTGGGAGTAAAAAAAAACGGCAAAACAAACCCAACCGGACCAGACTAGAACCGTGGCCACTTTATCGGAACCTTTCCATCAAATGGACCGTAGCGGCATTGTTCGGGCAAAAGGATTTTCTTTCAAGTGTAAATTAATCATCCTGCCGTCCAGCCTTTTTGGTACGATGTCTTAGTCCAACGCTTCTTTGCCGTTCCCCCTCTTAACTCGGTTGCATCTTTCGTCGGCACAAGGGCTAAGGGTTATTCTTCATTGAATGGTCCAATACAACCGACCACTTTCACACACACAGATATAAAAAAAACATCCCTCCCACCGCCTATGAGAAATTGAATCCTCTTTATTATCACCGGCCAAAAATTACCATTTCTTTCGCTACCAAAATGGTCAGTCCCGACACGAATCACACCTCGCACAAAAACTTATTGAATAAAAAAGATATTACTCAATATCTTCGCAATCCCTGTCCCACTACACCCGTTCCCGTCATCGATACGGTGCTTTACCGATACCCAATTCCTTTGTCATCCAACACGGGAAGGTTCATCGGAAAATTCTTCCACTCGGGTTATAGTGACAACGAAGGAAAAAAACCCTCTTACATCCCAAGCCAACCCACGTTGGGTACGCAAAACAGTAATAAAATTCGACGGTCTCCCGAAACACGGAACATCCTTCCGTGAAAACCTGTGCAAAGGCAACCAGGATTGGTGTGGACGGGGCATGCATGGGGGCACAAGATCCGGAAAAGGCCAATCGGATGCAAACAAATGAGAAGCAAAAAAGTTTTGCCCCAAAAACCATTTTACCGTTTCCGTGTCTAGGGGTCTTAAAAATAAGTCATTTTTTATTTCCCCACCACCCAGCACCACCCCTTATCACCTTTCATTGTGGGTGGGGGAGGAGGTGGAAGGGTAAAAAATCCATGCCGACAAGGATTGCCGACATGCCCTGCCGTAGTACTGAACCTTGATGGAAAGGATGCTTGTTTTTCTTTGGGTTTTCTTTTATTTTTTTATTGAAAAGGATAATGCACTTCTCGATGTCCTTTTCCTTACCGGACCGTAGAGCGGGTAGATGGCCTCAATTTATGCTATCGTGCTCTCCCTTCCTAGAATTATTGTACATGCTTTGGAAGTGCTTCAGATGAAATCTAAAATTGTATTGCGAATATCACCAAGCTTCCAGTGTTCTGTTTTGTGGAAATAGTAATAAAACAATGGAGAAAATTAGAGAAATTAATTAAATAAATTACGATCAATTTCCCTTTAGACTAAAAATAAACATGTGCCTATAAAAACAATCATGCAAAGTAAACAAGTTTCTTTTGTTTTTCTTTAACTGCCCCCAAAAAAAATCAAATTGGTCAACTCGCAGCCAATTGTTGCTATTGTCTCAAAAGAACGTTGCAGCAACAAAATTGCTAATAATAAGAATTCAATAGCTTCAGGTTACAAATTACTGCACAACAAAACAACAATTTCAACGCATGCGTCATTTTCCTCCGCGAGCACGTGCTTACCAACGAACAGTCCGAAAATTTGAATTCTGCCAGCACACAACTGCTCGACTTTTTCGATCACTTTTGACAGCTGGCTGAAGCGCGCCCGTCAAACGGATCAGCTGTGTTTATTTACATATTTAGTTCGTAGTGAAAGTTTTTGCTTGCGCTTTGTTATGCCGAGATATCTTATTTGTTTGGTGTTAAAAGTGAGTAATAAACCAACAGAATCATCATGGCCACATCACAGATGATGGCCGTTACGTTGCTTACGAGAGCCATCGAGTATGATGTGGTTGGCCGAAAGTTGGAAGCACTTAAACTGTACGAAGATGGCATCGAATCGCTGCTCAAAGAATCGAAAGGTGACGCATTAACATCCGTCGTATGACTCGTCGTATGAATCATCCTAACAACCGGGCCGGGTTACCCCGCTCGTGTGCTACATCATTGCAGCTGAAACGGATCCGAAACGGAAGCAACATTATCAGGCTAAAATTCTCGAATACATGAACCGTGCTGAACAGGTGAAGGAGCTGGTAACGCGCTGGAAAAGCAAAGGTGTGATAAGTGATAAAATTCACATCGTCGAAGGTAGCACCGGATACAGTTACAGCAGAATCTTTGGCAAATACTTAACCGATGAGGTGCACGAAATACTGATCGAGGAACCGTACGTACGGGATCACTATCAGGTGTGCAATTTGGTGATGCTTTGCGAGTTAGCGGTAAGCAGCTGCCGGAATGTGAAGTACATTCAACTGCTGACGGTTAAGGACACCAAAAACAACAACGAGCAGGGTCGAGCATTCGAAACGTTAAAGGAAAGCCTTCACAAGCATGCGGTTAAGTTTGTCGTCGAATATTCGGAACACATGCACGATCGGCAAGTGATGTAAGTGGTCTTCCCGTTTTTTTCTCATAGAACACAACAACCCAAAATCGTATGGCATTGAAATACGACTTTACTGCCTCTCTTCTACTTTACAGACTTAGCAATGGTTACGTCATTAAGATTGGCCGCGGGCTAAACTACTTCAAACCGTCCCCCAGTAAGTACAGTCTCGGTGCATTCAACTACCATTTCCGGGAGTGCCGGGAAACGAACGTGGACGTGTTTTACTGTCCGGAGAATAATAAATCATGACTGTGAATGGACGCATCGGAAATTTGATGAGCATAAGTAAAAAAAAACGCGAGGCGAATAAAGCACACAAATAAACAAAAACCACCCCACCAACCATGTTTGTCCAACGCTGTGTCCGAAAGCATCATCAAGGAGCACTTCACTAATTGCCATCTCTAAACGCTGCAGAGATTTCCTCCTCAAGTGTTCTTTTTAGTGAATGAGGAAAATGTCTTTCTTTTTTCTCTTTGCTTCTCGCTCGTGTCTTATTTGTGCCGTTCACTCATCTTTCATTCCATTCGGCGTTCGATCGATGGCTCTTGGCAGAAGTTGATTTTTCGTCCTTCGGTTGGCTCATTAATTCGCCATTTCTACCGACCGTCGTCCTGTCAGCATTGCTTGCAGCGTTCAAAGCTGTACACCACCAAACGTTCGCGATGGACACTTTTGGACGATTTTTTCCATCATTTTGGTTTGCTCCAAGGCACAAGCTACTACTTCCCGCCAAGAACCTGTGTGCCAATCCGCACTGCAGTGGCGATTGTTTGTGTAATAATTCATAACTAATGACTAAAGTTGATTGAACAAACTCAGTCATGGCCGTCGAAATTGGAGCTTCTCCACTCGGCTCCTGTTGGCGTATTCGTGTTCGGTAAGTATCTTGGTTCTTTGTGTATCTTTTATTAAATGAGAGAAAATTTATTTTTAAAAAATATTATAACAATTCTAATTAATATTAATTTTGAAAAATCACAATATAAAAAAGCAATTTTATATACCTTAAAAATATTCAATACAAATTTGTGTAAAAAATATTTTCCCAAGAAAATGTTCTACCCACCCGGCAGGAGGATACACCGAAGGGATAAAATGTTTCCTTACCGTGAAACATGCTGGCACCGGAAAAGTGCCGCAAACGAAAACAAATTCATTAATTACAATCGCAAACCATCCCCATCGTTCTGCTCGCCGCACTCACTGAAAGTTTGCCTTCCGGCCTAGTATTGGTCCAGTCCGGTAGTACTGCTTCGGGAAATTATTACTTTTTTTTTCCTCAACTCTACAATTATCAATTCTAAAGACCTGGGCTACGGTGCGGGTTCGACAAAAAGACAGTAATGAATCATGGCAACGGGTTTTCAGTAAACATTCAGTGCTTGAAAAAAACATTTCAATTAGAAGATACAATGTTTTTTCGTTGAATGATTTATGTTTATTTCTTTCTATTTCTATTTAAAACTTGGTATGTCTGCGTTTCGCGTGATATACATGGGAGTGAAATTAGCCCTTTTATTTTATTTTTATTTTATAATAATAAATTTTCCTTAACTCACATTTTTCACATGGATAGACCTCTTTAGACATCTTAAACATAACGCGCATAAGTGCTTATGATGTGATTAACACCCGATGCCACAAACGTGTGCTCCCCAGCCTGACTCCTGTACTGGTTCAGCGAGATTGCACTAACGCACCGCATATCCATCCGCTCACCAATCCGTGCCGAAGTTTCGCACGTAAAATCGGCACTCACCACCCGAAAGCGTAACGATTTACCACGCGCCAATTGAAACTCCATCAGCTTTTGGCCGATAGCACGACGCCGAAAGTGTGGTTCCACCGCCAAAACGAACACATGGTACGAACGGCGTGATCGGAACCGTCCGCAAACATCTCCCGTTTGCTCGAGATGTGCATAGAGTCGTACCATTTCCGCCCATCTACGAACTCCGGCCGATGGGACGAGCGCAAGCAACTCCTCCGCCGTGTTTGGTTTTACACAACGTGCAATCGTTACACCAACGATCGTTCCATGATCTTCTTCGATCGCTAACGCTACCATACCCTGATACACGAAGGACAGCACATACTGAAGATGTTCTTCCGATGGTCCAATGTTGGTTTGGTTCTCTTCCACGTAGGAGCGTGTCAGAAGATCTTCGGGGAAATAAAACGACAGCAATGCCTCCCGAATACGATCACACTCGCTCGGTACCGCAATTCGGTACAAGATCTTGGGAAAACCTCCACTCATCTGGAAAATGCACTCAATTTTTCTCCAAACAATAACTTCCAAAAAAAACCTTTCCTTCAACGATGTATCATTTCCCAGCAGATGAGTTTCAAGAGAAAAAATAACGTTGCAATTCTTCCAACCAACAGCTGGTTACTGACGAATGTTTTAGCTGGTTGTAGTCGAAAGTCGTTCGATAACATGGCGCCTAATCTCTTTCTACCTTTTACATGCCCGTTTTTAGTTTGTAGCAATATTTTCGTTCCAGTGTTGTTGCATCGAATCGTGGTGTAACGTGTTTTCACGTAGGTTTCTTATCACTAACGGTTAGGGCAACCCATATGGAATCATTTGTAAAAGAAAAAGTATTGTTAAAGTACGATTTTGCTTCGAATGTAAGTATGAATTGATTTGTTGAATAAATTTAATTTTGTTTGGGGAAAATTTAATAGGTAAAAACATAAATAATTTAGTATTAAAACGAATAAAAAGCTTGGCTTGAAGTTGGATACCTTAAAATATATAACATTTTCTTAAAATTTAGTAATATCGTAATTAAAGTTTCATACTCAAACTGCAAAAGTGGCAAACGGCAAAAGTCTAAAAAGTGTCATAACTATTTTGTTCTCCCAAAAGGTCACAAGTTTTGCACCAGGTGGTATTTGAACCGATGGTTGATAAGCATTACAAGCCACGCTTGTTTCCCCTTTACCAATGTAACCACCTCGCTCCCAAGCTCGTCATGCACACTTCCCAAACCTTGTCACCAAACCTTCATAAAATCAGCTGACATTATGTAAATTATGGTGCGAACATTGTTATTCAATTTTGTGAACAAAAAAGTAAAGTAAAACAGTCGTCAGGAACATTTTTACAAACCTTTCCCATTTAATCTCCCTTTCTAGTTATCAACCGTAGGATCTTGATAACAAAAAGTGACAGATGATTTAAGTTGAAACACACTTAAATTTAAAATAATATTTCACACACTGCATTACGTCGATCACTCAAAAAATAATACAGCGGATTGCCGATTATCCGGGTACCTTTTATCCGGTAGTCTCATTATCCGTGCAGCTTCTAAAGGGATCGTATCTGGCCATGTTTATTTTGAATTCATGAGATATGAGTCATAACGATCGGAAGGATCTTAAAAAACTATCATGTTTGTGGAAAGTAAGTGTACAAGGAGAGTGAATGTATGAGGAAAGTATACAAGAATCTTTTATCCGTGTTGTTCGATTATCCGGCCAACATTGAGTCCCAACGTACCCGGATAATCGGCGCTTCATTTTAGTTGTATAAACTACACTCCACTACTATTTTATAAACCTCACAAATAGCTTATAATAACCAAAGAATCAATCATAATTAATAAGGAACAATTTTGAAAATAATCCAATTAATTAATAACCTTCATCAAAATCGAAGAAAATTTCTCGCTTATGAAGATGTCATATATGTCATATTTGTGTATCCCTTTCCTTTATTACCTGATAGGGCTTAAAATATTTCCTTCTCTTTTTAATGCAAAAAACAACTTAAAATAAAGAAAACAAGCTTCACAAGCTTGTAATACAAAATTAATTACATAAAGCGAATACACAAACTGGCCATCGTTTGCTAGCAAAAAAAAAACACCACCAACACGCCACACAGCATACAACATATTCCCATCGGTCGTATCTTCTCGGTACAACTTTGATGAATAGCACAAGTCACTGGCAAAATAACATTACGATTCGCTTTTTTCTTTTGCTCAGCTACTACTCTAACTACTGGTAGAGCTGGTAGAAGAATGCACCAAGACAGAACATCTTTTTCCTCGTGCAAAGTAAGAAGGAATCGTAATTTCCGGATGCAACCATGCACCCATCTTTCTTAACTGGTGTCTTTTTTTTGTCCTCCCATACTGCCCTACTTGTCTACCCGACGTTAATCTCATTCTTTAGTTCTAATCCGGAAGCATAAGTTCAGTTGGGATGATGTTGGGAAGGGAGGAAAAAACCTCGCCGAGGGAAAACATACTTTCCGTCGAGAGCCGAGGAATGGAAGAATGAGCAATAGTGTTTGTCACACACAGTGAAGTAGTATAAACAACCGTAATGATACCGTCCGTTAGTTACTTTTCTTCTATAAAACCTTCCCTCCCCGCGCCTTGTTGACTTAAGCCAGGCTTCGCTTGAGCGTTACCGAGGTTGAATTGGTGAGCGGGTATTAAATTTATCATGATCATCGTTATTATCGTTATCGTCCTCGTCGTCCTCGTCGTCGTCGTTGTAGTCAGCATCCTTTCCACCGACAACAAAGACAATTCCTGACGGTTATCCTGTACCGGTTTTTATCTCACTTTTCCTTCTTTCCACTCTCGCTGCACTGGAGTGTGGCTGCTAGAGGTACACGAAAGCAACGAAAGCATCTGATATCGCTGCCATCGTCATCTTAAGCCGTTAGCCGTATTTCTAATCTCTATCATTAATTCAATTACAATAATTGATTCCGTAATTATTTAAAAACGTTCGCTAACGCGACAGACGGTTCACTAGAAAATTGAACCGGAGAACTGGTTGTCGTCGGAAGACCTTCAAAATTTCCGTGAACCATACTCTGCTGATGCTTATCAGTAGTCGGTAAGAAGTGAGACGAATCTTTAGACAATTTCCATTTTAGAAAATTGCAAACCTTTCACTTTCAATTGTTTGCAAATCAAACGAGGAAGATCATCGAATAAAATGTTCATTTTCGAAAAAAGGCAAACACAATCTGCAGAAACAGCGAAGGCAAGGTGTAATTTCTCACAACCACCCAAAAAAAGCCAGGGCTTTCCAAACACCATTCAGACACCGATTGTCTGCATGTCTTTCGTTTGACATCAAATGAATTGTTGGAACATAAATTTTCAATAAGACTAATTGTAATTAACGAAAGCGTCGTTCAGTAGTTTGGCGCGTTGAAAAAAGGGGTTTTCGAAATTGGATATTACTTTTACCGCTGCGTGTGATTTTTGCGCCACACCAACTTGTTTCGGAGCTAGTCTGTCTTTATGGAAATGAGCATACGCGCAGTCTGTGTAAGGTTTTGGTTTTTTCCTCTCCAACAAACTCTTCGCGGCAACCCTCTTTTGCATCGCTGCGTACAGTCGATCACCGAAACGAATTTTCTAATACAATTATGGAGCGGAAAATTAATGGCCACTCCGCGTGTGTGTGTGTGTGTGTAAGGTGAAGGACAATGCGGGTGCGGGTAACAAAAGTTAAGATTCGCGCTCGGAACAACGGAACCCCAGCAGATAGGGGCGAGAAGCTTAGGGGGGGGGGGGGTTAGTTTGCGAAACCAAGCGCACATAAATCAGGATAAGGATGCATATATTTGCGAACGAGCACAAACCCTTATCGGCCATAATCCAAATAAACTGCCCCTGCCATGCGAAAGTTCGTTGCGCATAGTGGCGAAAGAGTTGCCCCGAAAGTCAATCATTTTGGGGTAGTAGATTGCTAAATAGCGCGCTAGCCATTTAATTTCATAGAGAAGAAATAATTTATATTTTTTTTTTTTCAAATTCATTACTGGTATATTGAGTAAGCATTAGAATTCAAACACTATTAAAAAGACTAAAAATTATTAGAAAAAAAATTAAATTAATAGATCCCACAAATCAGTCTAATAAGCTGAGGTCGTACATGTTTAAATAATACATATGAAGGATCAAATATTTTTTAAAAACGACCTGTCGGAACTTTGCAAAGGGGAGATTTTTTCAACTCAAGAAAATAGACAAAAAAAATTTCCATCGATACACAACTCCCTGACAAGCTTCCTCCAAATATTGAAAATCATTATTTGTTCGAACTAAGATCGATCGTAAATTACACCACAACCCCAGTATTACCGACTTGACTGATAGCCAAAAAACCCTATCCCCACCAGACAAATCGGCCTCATTTCTTGCCGGAAGTGGAAAACATTTTCCACCACATTTTCGCGCTGGTGACAAAGAAAACGGCCGCATATGGGAAGGAACGTAAAGCCGCCGCCGTATGAAGCATCTTTTCCACACAGCTCCACATAACCACATTTCAAACAAACCGACGGCCACGTGAATGCTAAACGATATACAACCGAAGAAAGGGCACCAAAAGCCTGGTGCGATGGACGCCAGAACAAGTGGGAAGAGCCGTGGCCACAAACCGTCAACAAGCAATATTTACGTAAACAAACCGCAGCAAAGAACCTTGCAAAGGCGAACGGTTTTTGGGTACCGCGGAACTATTTGCCAAAAATACTTTGCCCAGTTATTTATTGTACCCGCCATACGATCTCGGTATTCAATTTGTCAACTCGTACCGTGTCGCTTCCCCTTTACACCTTCCTTCCAAGGATTGCTTCCTTGCGTCAACCGTCAGCACTAGGCGTTAGGCATGAAATGTCGTCGTCCGTGTACTTCATTGAATTTCCATGCATGGCGTCGAAATCCAGGATCGAAAAGGAATGCAGATTCAGTTGTCGGGATGGAGTTGGGATGGGGTGTACTGAAACTACTATGGCCACCCATGGCCACACATACATACACGAGCACCTCCCCAGACGGTGGTACGATGCTTGATCATCCTAAGTCTGCGGTAAAAAACTTGGCACCGATGAAAACTCCAAACTCCCGAAAGTCGATCTTCGGAATCGAACAAAAACCTCAAGGGTCCATCTATCTACGGGTAGATAAAAGGGGGTACTGTTGAAAACGAGCTTAGAAACCACCGAACAAACAAACTACCTACGGAATGAATGATTTTATTTCCATTCTTCAATATCCTTAAGTCCCGTTTTGCTTCCGTCTGGTACCCTTACCATATCGCCACAGGTGAGAAATGTTCTACGACATTTGTGATTATGTAGGAGATAATAAATGTTTTCCAAATAATAGTTATTATGTTTTCGATTCTAGCCCGACACCTAGCATAACTATTCATGGCCAGAGAAAAGAGTAGCGTTTTAGCCGATTTGGAGTCTTCAATATGTTCATTCATGCATGAAAAACTGTCTCCAAAGATTGGAGGAAATTTATGCTTTTTATAATGGAGATATTTTTGAAGAATTTTTATCTCCACTATTTATGAAGAATTTACATTTCTTTTTCATTTTATTGAAAATGTTTAATTGTTGATTATTTTACAATTTTTTCCCCTCAAATAATTCAAATTATCAACATAAATTTTAATATTATTTTAGGTTCTTTTAGGACTTTTTCAGCTGAAGTATACAGTCCTTTAAATTATTAAAATTTTTGAGTCTGAAATCCCCAAAAGTATGTCTAAATTTGAGATTCCAAAATCCCCAAAAGTAACACTAAAACTACCGGACCAGTCATTTTGACTGGAACGCTTCATTTTCATCCCATCATTTTTTTTAGGGTTAAACCATCCTAAGGTAGGTTGAAACATTAATTTTACAAAGATGCTTTATAGTACGATCTCCAATAAACAATATAATATATTCTAACTCTTCGAAATTGCTTAAAAATGAAACAAGAACGAAAAACGCTTGAAACGCTTGGTAGTTCTAGTGTTAAAAAACTGGGTCAATAGTCCAGATATGGCCGTATCTTTCATTAAAAACAGGTGAGATTCAGTGCCCACCTAGAAGACCTAAAAGTTTTTCTAGGTTTGTGCCGAAAAGGTAAAAAAAAACATTTCTAATAAAAACCTACTCCGAGGAACATAACTTGCCAGCCTTGCTCATGTTGAGGATGCGTTGCACTGCAATTTCCACAACAGAATTTTGGCAACCATGGATCAAGTTTTTGCTTACTCGAAACAACCTACCAAAAATTACATGCAGTATACACATATTTCCTTAGCTATCGAGTTCAACGCTAAGACACTGAAGGATAATACAAGTGTATAATAAAAAAACCTATCGTTGACACAGTATTGTTGCCCCATTCGGGAGGACGTCCTGTACGACGAATGGCACTGCGGAGTCGATCAATTTCCACCACTATGTGGAAATCCACCGTACGAGCCTCGTAATGCATGTTCGTCTAAAGTGCATTTTCGGTACTTTGCTCGCCATTTGTGCCTTTTTTTGACGTTCGTCTGTTCTCTCTCTCCTTCTTGTTTGATTTCCGTTCCGGGATTCCTCTTGCAGGGATAGTGTTGGCCCCAGAAAATGCCGTCACCTTCAAGTAACGACAAACCATTAGTAGACCAGGTGACTAATGATGCTGACAGACATTCGCAACAGCGGAATTCGAGTGGAAATAAATGCATGTTTTATCTTACCCTGCACGGCAACTGGCAAACCAATAACAACAGCACATATACATACAACCAAAAAAACACAATCCTGCAGCGGAATGGCACGGCAAACCACTCAAGTGTACCGACGAAACGTAAGACGGCGCTGACTCGTTGGAGACCAACAAGGAACCTTCAGCTTTCAGCTGCAGTACCTTAGGTTTTATGGTAAAATTATGCACCCCAGTACACTCACTTACTACTACCACACACTAGTACACACACACATATAATGCATAATTTTTGGTCCCGACACATAGTGAACCTCCTCCTTGCCAAAAGTCGCCACCTATTGACTACTTTCGACTGACTCCGGATACACCAAAGTCACCAAAGCTCTCTGTTAGTGCAGGTCGCTAAGATGTGCCAATATAGATCTGCAGTGTGTGTGTGTGTGTGTGTGTGAGTGAGGTACGCATTAGGTTACTAACAAAGTCGGCAACTCCCTTTTACCCTTGGTCTTTAGGTGAGTTTTAATTTCGATGTCATAAACCATTCGCGTCTCCGAGCAGCCACAAAAAAAAATCTCAATAAAAAGACAAACAACAAACAAACTGTTAAAGCTAGGTTTGGACACATGTTTTGGCTGCCAAAAGTCATTCGCCGCCGGCGAAGATCGTTTTGCCCATCAACTTCTCCCGGTGGCGCAGGAAAGCAAGCCATAAATGGATGCTGCTGTGGCTCCGGATTGCCGCCACGGGTTAACTGCAGTGGCGTTATTGCATGAATGAAGGCATCGAGGTTAGGACCTTTTCTGCGATTGGAGATACGCCTTTCAATCCTTCAAGGACAATCCTTTGCTACTGACGCATCCGGATATTGGAAGAGAAGCAGCACTATCCTGAGAGTGGAGTTGGTGTGTGTGCGTGAATTATTGGTTAAACACCACCAGTACGAATTGCTAGACGTATTTTTACTTCAGTCTCCAAAAGAGACCAGATTCTCAAACTGGACGACCAAATATTAAACTTCAAGATACTGACCTTTAGACATTAAATCAGATTGTCTATTTTTTTAGGTTAATAAATTTAATTTAAAAATACGTCTGATGTATTTTTTCTAATCCAAAATTAATAGAATTAAATTATTATTACTTATTTAATTCCCCAATGCCTCACCCAGTCTTAATTATTTTATTAAATATAATTCTAAGACATTTTATCCCTTCCTTTACTATATAAACCCTACACAACAGGAATGAGCTCACTAAACAGCTTGAGATTTTCCACCACCACCATGATCAGCGCATGTTTTTGTCCCTTTTATGATTTATACCTTTTGCTTACAAGAAACCCTATTGTTCTACACACCACAGCTCCTTAAGGGCAGCATAATGAACATCTTGGCAACAATCTATTTAGCACAATTTGTGATTGTAATTTATGGCTTACAGCCCAACAGGAATGCCTGTTGTTGAGAGTGGCTAAAAGACTTGCTCCAACTACTTGTAACAGGATAAATATTTTTTATTTTTATTTTACACTTGTGTCCTGCCAAAGAATTGTAATGACCGATTACAAAAAGCCCTACTGTGCCACATGCAGTGATGGTCAGTGTAAAAATTGTTTAAATTGCTTTTCCAAATGAAAACTTTTCATAAATATTTATTTTATGCTTGGTTTTTTTAATCTGTTTAAGTTATTCAATTTTTTCTTCTTTCTCTATGCTGCTGTTATTCTCTTTTTTAGCTTTAAGAAGCATTTTCATCAAGTAGAATTTTAAAAACCTTCTTTACTAATTTGCACCACCATTTTGCTTGAACTACACTCTTTGCTACAAGTAAACGGTAGCACTTATCCACAATTTTTGCCTACCTTTTTTTTGTTTTTTTTGGAACTCACCATTTCGATTAGTTTCGTAAGATGGTCATCTTGTCGAACTTTGCGGATACGGCTAAAATGTATGCTTTTAGTAAATGTAACCCTTTTTTTCCACAGCTTGCATGAAAGCACTTTCATTTGCTTTCCTGCTTGAAGCTTTCAGTTTAGCATCATAATTACGAGTAATTAGCGTGAAAACTCTTGTTCAGGCAAAGATTTATGATTGCCTGCACTACTACTACCACTACTATTAGAACCTTTTTTCCTGCATTTTCTTGTTGGTTGAGAATTCGTTTCAGTTGAAAAGATGCCCCAGTTATAATGGTAAAGTGTATTATGAAATGACAAAAAAAGTGTAAATGAGAAAGAGTGGTTCAAAGAGAACTTTTTCAAAAAAAAATTATTAAAGATGAAAATATTCTGAATTATTATAAAATATTACTAAATATTATGTCTAAAATATTTAAAAATTCCTCTACCAAAAACAATACAAAAACAGAAACCACCCATCAATCAACAGACAGCAGTTCCCAAACGTCGACTCAAATGCTTCGTCCCTCGATTTAAGTATTTCAAGCTTGTTTAAATGAAGCCAATTACCGGTTCACGATTGAGAATCCGGTTTATGTCGCTTCCGGTTATGCTATGCCCGTCAGCATAACGATTGCAGCACCATCGGTTTGATTTGAATATTGCTTTTTATTATTATGCGCATCCTGACCTTTTGTCTCACTGTTTTACTATGCGAACTTCAACAGCCAGACATCAGCCAAAGCAAGGGAAGTGACTCTAAAGTTATTCCTTTTTGCAAAAAAAACACATACCCAACCAAACTTCCTCGCCACACAAACCAATGGACGATTATGATGACGATGGCCATTGTTGTTGATTACCAGAAAGTGCGCAACATAAACCCACCTTTTTTTAGTGCTTCCCCACAACTCTACAGCTTCATCATATAATGCCACACAAATTGATGCACAAATTGGAAACTGTCCGCGACCCTCACACCAAGTGCAGTGACCAGTTTGGTACGGAAGCGACGTGGAAATGTGCCCGGAAAATGGACAGTTTTCCTACCGTAGCAAAACATCAACCAAACCAAAAACCCGGCACCGGGATTTTCTCGCGATTCCAAAGGACAAGGGGTTTTAAGTTTAAGCTATAATGGACAAACATTAGCGACACCATCGTATCCTTCCCGTTTCATAGCCAGGCCACGCAGTTAAAATATTTTCTGCACTTGACCCCATGTCCAACCGGAGACGGAAAATTACCATTAAGCGAACCTTCTTTTGCGGGGTGAGAATAAAAAAAACAGACGCCCTTTTCCTCCAGCAAAACGCCGGATGGACAAAGCGAAAAGGTCGGTGGAAACCATTAACATATTCGAGCAGTAATTACTCCATCGGAAAGTGTCGACGAAAGAAGCATTAGGAATCAATTAAAATGCAATAATTAGCAGACGAAGAAGGTTCGGGGGATTGAACCTCTGCTGCTCCAACAAAACCAGACGTGAAGCTGCTGTTGGAATGTTACTGCACAGTCCTTTTTGGTCGTGTGACACACCCTGGAGGACATTGGCTTTTGGGGAACCCTTTTTAGTGCTTCGTTTTTATCGACTATTTCGAATCTATCATTTTCACACGCCCTGCCCATACATCGGGGTGCACCGATGGCGTTTGGCTTCAATTATTTGCAAATGCAAATTTTTGTGACACAGACAGGTCACATCCTTTTATTAATGGAGACCTTCCGGTTTCGACCACGGGGGTTTTCTGGAGTAATAAATCTCGTTTATGATTTGTTAGTGAGTGAAATAGTGGCTTTTATTTTGTTTTTCTCTCCCTGCGCTAAACGGTTTTAATATTCTTTTGTCTGTGGAATTATTTCCAAAAAGTTCTTTACTTTGCTCAACGGAAGCAAATTCTACTGAAACGTTTCCACATACTGCATTTTTCGTCATAAAACCTTCACAAAATGAAACAACTCGAGGCTATTAAATATACTTCCAGCAAGTGAACAACAATTGCAAAAGAAGTATAAAGTTGATGAAAAATTTTTTTTTCTTTTTTTCACTCTCTCTCTCTTTCTCTCTGCACATCCGTCAACGCACCAGACATGACATTCGAACATGTCACTGTCAACCAAAAGCCCTTTCGGCGATGGGAAGAAAAACTCAAATAAGAACCGGGCAAGTTTACGGCGGCAGTCAAGCAAGACAACAACATATCGTTTCCAGACAAATTTAAGGAAAATGAAATTCATTCAATTTAATTTTGCTTCTCCAAAGTCTATTTGCTTGCTGTGTGTCGTTATTTTTTCAGAACCGTGATTAAATATTTGAATGTGACTCGGTGCGTTGGCCTTAGTTTAATAACTGTCGTTATGAAGTATGGAAAGCGGTTGAAAGGATTCTTAAAATTCAAATTATTTATTATATTTAATAAACAATTATTAAGCAATGTTAAAACAATTATAAAGAAAAACAAGTTCTTTTTAACTTTACAAAAAATGTACAACATTTTGGTTTACTTACTCTGGTATGCAGGAGTAGTTTATACGCAGGACACTTAACTTTCTTAAACCACAAGAACACATTCACTTCGGAATAAATAACTGCTTTAACACGGGCCTTTTTTTTCGCATACACACTTTAACTACACATACACACAATTAAAACACCACATTTTTCAATACACAAATTTACGCAGATCAACGCATTGAGCATTGAGAAATGGACATAACTTTATTTGCAATGAAAAAACCAACACTTGCACTTATTTCTTGTGCACAAAGGCACACACACACACACTTCTATGTGCTTTGGCACATTTCAAACACCAAACTGGCCATTTTTTACAAATACACAAATAACCGCAACAAGCAATCAGCCCATCGAAAAATAGACATTTACACAAAAAACCCTTTTTTCATCAAAAAAACAAATACCCTTACATTTTTTCCTGTGCAAAAAGGCACATATACACTTATAAAACGGCACATTTAAAACGGCTTTGGCATATTTGAAACACCTTTCAAACACCACACACGCCTAAAATAACCACATTTTCACGATTTTACTCAACAAATCATCAACTAAATTAGAAATTTACCCACAATTTACACAATAGACACTTTTTTTACTAAAAAAACAACTAACACTTGCTTTTTTCTGTGCACAAAGGCACACGCACACACACTTCTATGTGCTTTGGCACATTTCAAACACTAAACTAAACCTATAATGGCCGTATTTTATAACACACGAATTAACGCAACAAGCAATCAGCTCATTGGGAATTACACATAACTTTTTTTCCCCTAATTAACAACTAAAACTTGCTTTTTCTGTGCACAAAGGCACATACAGATTTAAAACACATTTGCAACATTTTAAACACCTTTACCACATTTAAAACAACAGACGCGAATACAATGGCAACATTTTTTAATTAACTAATTTACGCAATAAGCGATCAGTTCGCGGACATCACTTTTTTATCAAAAAACAAACAACACTAGCATTTTTTCTGTACAAAAAAGTTTTTATCTTTCCACAACATGTACCTTAAGTTTTTTATATAAACTCTAAATTTTATTAAAATATCCAAAGCACGGAGATTACGAAGAAAAACGAACACCACGCGTTTAAGACAAAGGTTTTATGATGAAACCTCGTTGCCAAAATGCCCTGCACGACACAAATACAAATAATTGGCAAGCTTAGTACACGCATAGTCACGCACTGATTTTAAACTTCCTCACACGCACACACGTACACTCCGGCGTTAGCAGGAAGAACGCAAGAACGTACATTGCCTGCACAGGTAAGCACACGATAGAACAAATCTTGTTACCTCTTAACCACGATCAAGATAGTACCGTTAGATTCGAATCTGTATTGATGAATTATCCAATCCCGAAAGGCGTTCATCAGGAGGCGAACGCATTATCTCCGGCCCCTTCACTTCTACACAAGTCGTACTGCTGTTTCACTTACACTTGCGCACAGGAGATCATGCGACCACCCGCAGTCACGACCCAAGCCGACGCTTGGAACAATTGAAACACGTGCTCAGCGAAAATCTTCACTGTTTAAAAGCAAATTAATACACAAATTGTTGTATTAACTGTTCTTTGTATCAAATTAGATGCTCGCTATAAAGAAAATCATTGTTTTAGCAACAAACAATAGCATTTGCAACATTATCTATGCACCGAGCGCTTTTTTCACAAGTTACACGTATGGCGATCCGATCACTACTGATCGGCATCTGTCGTTATCGTGTGATCATTACCTCTCGTGCTTCGTTATCGCGACGCACCTACACAACTATAATTAGCGAAGTGATCCGATCGTATCTCTCGCATGACATTCTTTCACACGCACACGCTTCTCTGCTCCTTGCGAGGTTGATAAATGATAAAAGCCTCCTAAAAAAAGTAATTCACCAACACAACTCTTCGTTCCACTCGATCGAATCCGATTTTTACATTTATGGCATGGAAAATGTAAACTTATCAATTTTTAACACTTTTTATTGATATAAAAATGTGTTGTGATTAGTAGGAAAACGCTTTAAAGGGTTATTAGATCGATCATGTAGTAATTAATTAGTTAGAAAAGGGATTCCTTTTCATACCACCGTGTTGGTGTTTGTGTCGTGGCTATAAGAAAGGTTGCCTTCTGTTACCAATATACATTCACATTTCCGTTCTTCGATGGTCCCCTTTCCCTAGGAGGCCGCCTACTCCTCTTCGCGGTAATATCCGCCACCGATTCAATCAATCAATAAATCCTTGCTGCGATCTTTCAAAAACATACTGAGAAGTAACAAAACATCTTAGAAAATCACTACACGGCAAGATTGTGTCACGTACCGTTCATTGATTTTATTCTGCTCGTCTTCACATTAAAGTTTCCTTCCTCGCACTACATCAACAGGATGTGAGAAACAAAAAACAAAGCTGCCAATAAAATGCGACTGCAGAAGACGACATCTTCTTGAGTCAAAATTGTCAAAAACGACTTGTTGGCTGTCCTGTCCCCCCACCACACAGACACATTCCACGAAGATTAGCAACGTCGCCGGACAGGAATTTCGTTCCTCCTTATTGCTCCCCTGCTCCTCTGAACGATGGTACGCCCGGCATGACAGTTGAAGAATTTTTCATCTTAATCTCCGGCACCGGCGAAGAAACGAATGCCCAAACATAACCGGTAAAAATCGTGCCCGGTCTCACGCGATCTCATTCAAACCGAGTTGTTTGGTCTGGTTTATCGTTTGTTATTTATTACTTTCTATCCTTACCCTTGTTGTGTTGATTTTTTCGAAATTCTCAATTTGATTGTTATTTTCCTTTTTCCCCTTTTTCGAATATTGTTGCGTGCTTCGGCACTCTGTTTCTTCGACGCTTTAACACTATCCCTTACGAGGGGTGCGTTTCTTGTCGCATTGACCTAAACCCCAGAAAAATGCTTCCCAACGTCACCAAACTTGCAAAAGTCGAGACTGCGTCAAAGAATCCAGCAAATCCAAAGATAAATATGACAGCTACGTGTTTTTGTTTGACTAGGAATTAACATCCGTTCACCCTCGGCGGATGTGTTTTTTTTTCTTTCGTTTTGTACTACACTTCGATTCCACACTTTCTTTGCAGGAAAATGTTCCTTCAAGTGGTGTCCTTCTTTGGTGGCAGGAAGCCACCTTTCACTGACAGAACCGACGTTGCCCTCTTTGCAACGGAGAACGCTCCGTTCTTCTCTGCAGGAATTTAAAAATAAATTACTCAAAATTACGTGCTATTTGTAAGTTCTTGTCTTATCCTTGGCTTGCGAAGTTTGCTGGCCACGGACGGAATGTCACTTCTGTACCGGTTAACGAAGGTTTTCCATCTGCCAACGTTAGTCCCTCACACCTCCTGGTTTTTGTGGGTCAAAAGAAAAATAAAAACCCTCCCGATAGAAAGAACGTTTTCGGTCGTACTTTGCTGAAGGATTGCTGCAACAAGCTTCACAGAGCACAAACCCGGTACGACGTAACGTGTAACTTGTTACACTGAAGCAGAAAAAAATATGTCACCGGTGACTTGAACAGTGTACATTTTACTTATTTGCTTTATATGTATTTCTCACAGTCACTCTTCCAACAAAAAAACCACCAAAAGTCATAATGAACATATTTCTTCATGAAACTTCTTGTTTTGTTTCCTATCTCTTTGAAACACATGAAATGCTATCCGTCTTTGGGCGCTTCTCACCCACTAGCACACTCGTCTTAAGCATTCCTTTCCACTTTCTGGCCGCTAATGACGTCAGCGAAGTGGGAAAATTATGCGAAATGAAATTGTTCCACCGTCTGCCACCGTCGGCGAGCGACCATTTTCCCGATTTCGGATGTTTGTGTTTTATTGTGTTTGCATTCATTGCGTCTCTCGTGCTGCTGATAAACATTTCTCAGCAGTGCGTCTTGAACTTTTTTTTGTGTTATTTTATTTTCTATTTGTTTCACGTGTTGTTTGAATCAAATGCTACTTTACGAGAGCAAATAACAAATGTGCCCTGGAGTTTGACGCTGGTTTGACGGTGTGGTTTTTTGGTTGTTTCCACTGCCGTAGTCATAGGTGATGCGCAAGGTTACAAATTGCCGTCAAGAATTAGGATCAAACTTTTGCTCTTCAATCTTGCTGGCAAGTGAAATTTCTCGGTTCCTTACACCCGCAAGTTTGTGCAATATTTCTTTTGCATTTGTGTTTTATTCTTGTTTTACAGAATAATCTCCTTGGTAAGATTCAAAAGCAACAAATGCCTTTTGGGAAAAGAATTGATGTTTGTAAAGTCCTCTTCAGGAAATGAATGGTTGAGGAACATTTAATTAAAATATGTATTTTTATTTACGACAATAAGAGTATTTTTGGGTAAAGGGAAAGAGTTTTTAATTAGGACGAGATTCAATTTTTCAAGCATAAAATACCAATCCCTTTGTATAATAAAATAATGCAATGTATCGTTACTTTATGCAGATATTAAGTTATTAAACAAAATTATCCACTCGTTTAGTTTATCTTTCTAACGCTTCAAATGATAACGACCCGTATACATGTAACATGTTCATGTATTTTAATGTTAATAAAAAAAGCCTATCTTCTAAACAAGCTTTTGGGCTTAATCTTTCTAAATTAACTTCTCCAGAAAAACCCATTCTCGGCAGCAGAATTGGAGAGACTTAAATGCGCTTCAAATTATGCCACAATCTTGCTGTGAAATCATTTTGCCTGCAAAACCATTCCCCAGGAAATTCTCCAGCAAAGGCTTTACTAGGGACATAATACACAATTTAAGCTTCCATTTGGCCACTTGGCTGCAGTGCTGTAGTAGGGCTGTAGTTAATATTGTTTCCACCTGGTGCTGGTACGTTACACACCCTCAGTAGTGTAGTTTGCGCTTTTTTTTAAAAAGACCGATTAAATCTCGATCCCAAAAAACCGTGTCCGGAAGACACGTGTGCCACGTGTGCCACATATCTGCACCACCAGGAAGCACCAAACTTCCATCCTGTGTGCAGGATTCTAAGCAGGTAACATGTCTCTAATTAAAAGAAACTGTTACCATTCTCAATTACCCCGAAAACGTTTTGCATGGGGTTTTGTGTACACTTTTTGCCTAAGAGAAACGGGTGGGCAACGATCGCCCACGTGCACCGATAAGATAGACCGACCGAACCCACCCCACATTTTGTGCTGAATTGTTTGCCTTTTTTACGAAGCACACCATCCTCCGATACTACTACTTTCACTACTTTCACTTCCCTTGCAAGAAGAAAACAAAAATACACAGAAAACCTGCAGTAAAGTTTCATTAGAATTTTTAATAATATTCCACCACCCCTGGTCGCCTCCGCCATCGCATGCAACGCGACTCACTTTCATGCGCGGCTGGGCGTCTCCATCGAATACGGTGCTTCATTTCCACCGATTCTAGTGTCATTTCGATGAAGATTTTAAATTATGCATGCATGAAAGATAAGCGTGCTGATTCGAAAAAATAAAGCTAGCCACGGCTGATGCTGATGTTGGGACGGAGATTGAGCTCGAAAGAAACACCGTAACCGTATCATAACCTTTGCCCACAAAACATGGTTTTGCAGCAGCAGCAGCGGCACACAATTATACCAGCAGTGGTAAAATAGCGTACAGTGGTAGAGATAAACAAACATCATACTCTGATGCTGTGAGTTTGAAATTTGGCCTCATACACACACGCAAAACCCCTCGATGACGTAAGAAAAAAATCATCATCATGCTTCGTTATGTTAATGTCAACGGCGCTCCAGCCAGTGTGTAACCGGGGTGGAAGCTGGGAAGGGGGATGAAAAACGAAAATTTGTTGCCCACCGATATCTCATTGCAAATCATGCCCGTTCTTCGTTCGGAGCGCTGGTAAATGGAAAACAACGACGATCGCGCAAAACTCGTACCGCATTTCATTTTAGACAGACTATGAATACGTTTTACCCAACTCCTCCAGGCTACGACACAACACTACTTTCTTCACTTCAGCATCTCCATCATCGATGAGGACAAGGGCGAAAAAAAAATTCTACACCACCCTTCACGCACATCCCTTGTTTTTTTTTTTTTTTTTTTTTTTGGTTAGCTCCTCCATCAAACCATGAAAATGCTAAAGAAAGAAGAAACATTGTCGTAGCTCAAGACAACACTGAGATAAGCGGTATCGCGAGTAACAAAGGGAAGGGGTGGAAGACACGGCCAGCAAAACCCAAATGCTTGACGGCCGGAGGTGGTACGTGCTCGGGTTGTTAAGCATTTTTCACTCCACTCGGGCTAATCGTCCTGCAAAATGTCGGGCGTGATTGTGAACGTGTCTTCGCGGCGCATTTCGGGTGCTCGGTTTGTGATTTTTGCTTTTGTTGTTTTGGTTTCTTGCAGTATCGGTTTCAAAATAAACCAACAACCGTGTGCGCGATGCTTTGCCGCATGCCGCAGTCATATTGTTAACCAAAGCAAAACAAAAAACAACAACCAGGAACCACGGTAATGTCACAAATCATGCCGCTAAGGATAATGCGACAGGAGCAAGTAAGAAACGACGCGGTACGAAAATATCATCCCCATTCGATGAAAGATCTGTCGTTGAATGATTAGCTTATGCGAATAGATAGACGATTGGGTTTTTTTCTACTTAAAATAATTTAAATAACTGTTGATGATCAGGTTGCTTAATAATAAGAGCAAAAGCGGTACAAGTGTATGCACAATTCCCAACTAACAAGGTAAAAGAGTAGTCGTATACATCCTTCAAGATTATACCACAAAAACACGAAATTCTCCAAGTTCTATTTTTCTATTTCTCTGCTCTATTTCTATTTCTTCTACTTTAAATTGTAGGCTCAATCAGATAGAAAACATGAAAACTAATCTTGGAAAATCATCTTCTCTTCTTCTTTCTTGGCCTGCTCCTGGTCGAGTATGTCGCGAAGACATGGTCAGGACTCCAATCCGTTTCCAGTAAAACTTGGTCTAAGGCTGCAGTCCTCAATACACGGCTGCATCCGATCTCCGACATGTTCGACTCCACCTGATCCAGCCAACGAGCACGCTGTGCTCCTCTACGTCTCGTACCGACCGAGTCGTTGAGGAGTACCTTCTTGGTGGGCCATCCTCATCACAAGCCCCAGCCATCGTATCCTTCCGGCTTTGACAACCCGTAGTTCATTATTCTTCTCCAATAGAGCGTCCTTAGCACCGGCCGTTCAAAAATAGCGAGTGCATTGACGTCCTCTGTTAGTATAGTCCAAGACTCATACCTATAGAGGACTACCGAACGTATATATCGTGCACTTTGTGTGTTGGTGGAGTCTTGCGGACTCCATCACAGATCACAGGAGTTTGTGGAGACCGTAGCAGGCACGATTTCCCTCAGCAATGTGCCTACGGATTTCGCTGCTCATGTTGTTGTCCGAAGTTACAATCGTACCAAGTTAGCTCTTCTACCACCTCAAGATCGTCTCCGTCAAAATTGGAAAACCCATACGAACTTAATTTTTATCAATTCCTTCAATAAAGTCTTATAGTTTAATATTGTATTCTTATCTTCCAACTAACAATTCCTTGGAGAATTCATTTACACGTTTTCACATTCCCAACTCCCACCAAACATCCAAACTTTCCCCCTTAATTTATTGGTAGAATAAACATTATTAAACCTTTTGTAAGCAAAATCTCCCCAAAAAACCCGAACTACACCACTCCATAGCCTCATTAAACATCTCTCAAATGTCCAATCGACACACCAACTTTTCTAATATTCGGTTGTGTTTGCGAGAAAACATTCTCCGTGGCGATTATGGCACTCCCTCCCTCCGTAAGACCACACGCTGGCATTGATTATTCGCCGCTGCAACATAATCAAAAATCCGCTGTGTATGAATCCCATCCGGCTTTTCTTGTTTTTTGGTGTACTCTTTACTCTACTTGTATCGGTTACGTTGGGTTTTATCTTTGTCACAAAAAACATTGCCCACTAGTAAAGAAATTTTACCTTCCCCTTCCGGTACATTTATGGGCTGGTAAAAACAAGGACAAAGGATAAGAAGCTGAGACACACATGGTTTTCCTTCACGATTGCTATTGTTATTGTTTAATCTTCTACGAACCGCTTTTTTGTGTATGCGATTTCGATTAAATTCAAATTTACAAAAGCCTCCGCCATTGTGTACACGCACACGATCATACTCACTTGCGTTGAGGTAGTTTTTTTCTCCTCCTCTCTTTTACTAACCGGAAACAATGATAACAACACTCATCGTCCAAAGCATTGGGAGAAATGGTTTCTTTTCTGTGTTTTCTTACAGCTCGGAGGATCCGGGGGGGGGGGGGGGGACACATTTTATTAGCCTCACCGAAACACTCGGTGCTCGATCGACTGTATGGCGGAAAATGCCGAAAATGCCACCACTTCAACAAGTGCTCCCCGAGGACAGCTTTTCCTAGCCAGCCAGAGGTTTGGCCAGCCAATAAGCACAGCCGGGGCTTTTTTTGTTGTTTTTTTTACATCCATTCGGAAGTAACACTTGAGAGCGGGAGCCCAAGCTAGGACAAGAAACTGTCTGTGTGTGTGCTCGTGAAACACCCAAACAAATATTTCCCACCCAAACACACATGGTTACTATATCGGGGTTTGTAGGCAACCGTTCTTTCAAACCCAATACGCACCACCCTGCACGCAGAAGAGCGCAAGATAAACAATTCGCAACCAGTCCCCAAAAACCTCCTCGCAGCCCCGGTTCGAAACAACAGAAACCAAACAAAACAGCATCATATAAACATAAATGTGAACAGCATCATACGAATGCGTTCGGTTGTTTCCTTCGTTTTGTGCAGTCGTTGGTGGAGTAAAACTTCCATCCTAACGTCACACAAGATGTTTCTTTTTCGCCCGGAACCGGCAACCCCCCCGCGGCATGATCGGAATGGGGCGGATGGAAAGCTTTGGGAAAATAACAATCAAACAATGAAAACCATTTGTTGAGTGCATGTGGTTTGATGCTGGCGTTTTTTCTGTTTTGTATGTGGAAATGGAAAACCACTTTTAAGCAGTGTGCGAGCGAGTGAGAACACAAACACAAACTTCGAAACGGTTTGCTGGCAAACAAGATGTTGTAATCAAATTTACTGTCCCCGTGTACCAATCTCATCGTACGACTGGGTGTAGGTCATTCAAGTCGGCAAAAACATCTTCATACAGCTTCCATCCCCACCCCGGGCTCTTCAATGTCCCTTTTTTCACTTGGCCATTTTCACGACACAAAACCTTCCGTTTTTTGGGTGGGAACATCTTCACGTTCCGAAAATATAAAGACGCAGAAGCGAAACGGGATATCCTTACGGTACCGGACATCTTGAATGTTTTCAGTTCGAATGTTATTGTTTGGCCCTCAAAAGTTCCATCTCAAGAAAATGGCCCAAAGCACTGTGTGTGTGTGTGTGTGTGTGTGGTTGAATGGGACAATGGTTTTTGGGGTGGGAATTGTTGTTTCCATGCTCCCGCTTTCTTGACCCGGTTGAACTTCCTTGTTCCTAGCTATCGTTACTATCGATTCAGCTAACGATGAGTGGATGTACTTGTGACCAGTTCCAGTAAAGAGCTGCCAATCGTTACTGGATATTTATTGCAACTGGTAAGGAGAAGTAAATAAAATATAAGATGCTAAAAAAATTTTTTTATTAAATAATTATATCTCATTAAATTAAAAAATTATCTTATCAAATTAAAATTAAATTAAAAAATTTTGATTAATATTTATGATATAAAATTTGATAATTTTTCCTAAAAAATTGACAACAATTACTGCAAAATTTCACCACATGTTGTAATGCTACATATTTTTCTTTCAATTCTTCCCATTACGTTGACTATTTCTTCCTCTCTCTCCCTCACACCCACATAACTCGCCACATGCAATCACTATACCTCACACTAGTTAAGTGTAGCATGTGCTAACCGACCTGCCCTGCGGGATTATGTGGTCGAGCATCGGCCACAATAGTGTACGCAAACAAACAAATAAACATACACACTCACACACACAGAACTGGAGCATAACGCTTTTGTTCGCACGCCAACAATGGTCGTTTCGTCACTTAGCGGGATCGTCCTCCCTCGCCCGGTGGAAGATGATACGATGGATCCATTTCCTCCTGCCACCCCTCCCTCCTTCTCCCCAAGAAGGACGAAGCGGTGGGGGAGAAAACATCATAACGACCATCAACCACACAACAATAACCGTGTGTACACATGATTCGTTTTGATTCGCCCGACAAAGAATTCAACAATTGAGCTAAATCTACGCACGGAAGAAGGAAAAGATAGCCACAAAATGGAAGTAATACGAACGGTTCGGCCATTTCTCTTTGCCAATACTATCTTTTCTTTAAGTATATCATTCCCGAACGGAGAGATGACCACCCAGGGAAATGTGAAAGATTAAGCCTGACGGTGCAGAAAACCCTCTTGCCAGCTATGGACAACAATGTTCACCCCGGTTGCCCAGTTGTGTAGTGGAAGGCCTTCTAATGGCTGGCGAGCTGGAGGCTGTCACGTGCTGCTACTCGATAGCTGTTATCTTAAACAGATGAAACAGTACCGTAATGTGCATGTTTCGAACATTAAAGTCATTCTATTAAGAAATCATAACCATTTATTTGAGTTTTTTATGGTAGTAGAACTAGGTGAAAAAAACATTTTATATTTTACACAGTTATTTTAATGCCTTTTTTGATTTTAAAGAAAAATATGATTTTATAGAATGAACCATAATTACCTGTAAACTATCTCTGGAAACACTATGAACAGAATATAAATATTATAGCAAATCTTTCTTCCTTTTTGGCCCAAAAAACTAAACCTTATCCCTACGTTAAGTAAATCACCTTAACTCGTCAGCTTATCCTAACTTTTTGGGCGGTTATTATCACAATAAAAAATGATCCAAAACACGCATTGGTTGCACTAAAACAGGACACTTTTCCCCGAAAAATGCCTTGTCCCTCTACCTGCGGGATGAAAATGGCTAAAACCACTCCCAAAATTGATCGCTTGTGAAAGGAAAGCTTCCCCCACGTCTTCCTTCCCAACCCAACCGCCGATTCCTTTCGCTCAATGATGCGTAAGTGATTAGATACTATTGTTATTTGAATCATATTGTTTTTATTGTAATGGTTATGGATATTCACACGCGAAGCCAGTAGTACGTAACGCGACTGTAGCCTGTTGGCGTAGCGCCATAATCGCAACGAAGCAATAACTGCAGCACCCCTTTACCATTTTCCAGCTTGAGGGCTTGACTTTCCGTTAAGTTAAGTAACAAACAGTGAAGCTCAAGTGCGTACAATGGGACTCAGGCATGACACTCACACCTATAACACGATCCTGGGAGAATTTTGAGAACAGATTAACTCCTGAACGGTAGTTATTAAGCGAAAAGAAAGTATACCCCAAGATACCTTCTCGGAAATGGCAAAAGCAGTTAGAAAGAATTTAGACAACAAAACCCAACCACCATTTGCCAACCGTAATGGCGCATTCCGAATCGATGCCCGCAGTGTAATAATATTCGAACTGGCACGCATCACTACCTCTGTTTGTCGCAACAGTTTTAACGGTGTAAAAAAGGATTAAGCCGTCTGTAATCCGGGCTTCGGGGTTTAAGATTATTTTACCGGGTACGGTATCTTATTGACTTCACGAGAGGTTTTGGGGGGGGTTTACAATGCGTCAAATCATTAATAGTAATTGAGGGTTTAAAAGAATGAATTTTTGTGAACGTAAATGAGTTGATGTTAGAGTCTAATGAAAATACTAACAAGATTGGTTGGAACTAGTGATGGGAAAAATGCTGTTTTGGTCAGAATCGATTCTGGACCACTCCAAATTTTTCGGAATCGATTCCGGATAGTAGGTTTCGAATTGGATCCCGGAATCGATTCCGGAATCGGAACCAGAATCGGAACCGGAATCGGAACCGGAATCGGAACTGGAATCGAAACCGGAATCGAATCCGGAATCGAAACTGGAATCGGATCCGGAATCGAAACCGGAATCGGAACCGGAATCGGATCCGGAATCGGTTCCGGAAATGATTCCGAAAACGGAATCGGAATCAGAAACGATTCCGAAAACGGAATCGGAATCAGAAACGGAACCCGATAGTTCCGATTCCGAGTGCCCAACACTAGTTTGAACTGCCATGGATTTCTGATGATTTTACCAGCTCCGACTCTTCATGCCTCAAAAAGAACTGAGGTAACGTCACAAATCTTTTACTAATTAATTTAAAAAATAAGTCCTAAACACGTTAATTGCAATTCTTTGAGTACTTTTGTTTTATTCAACAAATCAAACAATCGATTGCATCGCATAAATGAACTTACTAGTTGCTAAAAAAAGGCCATACTTCATGCTACCAGATAAACCGATCGATTGCGATTGAAGTATTTTCCATTTCCCGAATACTGATTTATGCTGAGTGTGAGTTTTTTTGCTTCACTGCAACACACTTTAAATGCTACAGGTATTTTCTCCACCGGTATCGGTTTGTCCATCAAACTGGCCGCCTTTTTTTCAAAAGTCAACCATTTTTAAGCCGCTCTCGACCATTCGGATCTATTTTTGAAAGAGAACACAAAAAGCAAACTCCACTCCCACACACGCACACAACAATCGGTATCAATTTCTTCAATCCATTTAACATAGCAATCGAAGAAACGGACCGTCACTAAGCTTCCGGCTGCTGCGAAACGGTTGTACGCCTGGCTGTATGCTAAAAGTGTTTCCCGTAAAACGATCCTAGAGTAAGCGAGGGAAAACACATGAAAAAACGAATAAAACTTATGCGAAATTATTCATAACATAATGCATCAAAATTGCAGTAATCCATCAAACCGAGTGTATGATCCACTCAAAAGCTAAATGGAACGTAGTTTAACGAAAGTACAAAAACTACCGAGAGAAACAATTTGGAGGAAAAGTTAAAACCGAAAAAGCAAAAAAAAAGAAAAAAAATAAAACTCTACCATTGTGAAATGGCGGCCGGGGGGAAAAATTGGTGCGCAACTAAAACGAATGTAAAAATAGGCACAAGATAACGGTTTTTTCCGACCGTAACGGGGAAATCGTAGACGGGAAAGTTCGAAACCAGGTAGAGGTCTAGCACAAAATCAAATCCTACCATCCATCCCTTAAAAGGGGAACATAAATCGTCATCGAACCGGAATAAGCGGATGTGTGATTGATTTTGCTAAATTGAATTCGAATCAACTGCAAAACCGGGCGGGTCTGTTGTTTCGGTGGAAAATCGTCCACGTTGATTGTGCGTATCGAGTTTACCCTTCGGAACGTTACTCCATTCTTTCAGGATTCCCATTTTGCCCATCGATGACCAATAGTTGAGAATTTGTTTGAAAAACAAAAACAATTTTTTTTATAGACATTGCTGACGAACTGAAAATACCTAAAATTTATTATAGTTAAACACCTAGCTTTACTTTACAAAACTATAATTTAATACAATAAAAATCCTTATCAAGAATAAAATTAAAATTTCTTTTATTAAACAGTTTATCCATACACGTGGAAATTGCTTTGCTGGAAAATGAATCCTCTACCGATATTGCTCATTTCCCAGGCCCAACATTTCTACCTGAGGCAGAAATTAATTTGTTAACGTTTTATGCCTAACAATTGCATTCTCCATCACAACCCAACGATAGCGCATTGCTTCCTTTGCCATTTGCATTATGATTGGAAGCCGTTCGCCTTGACCCCCTTTCCTCGGAAAATCCTCACTCTGCGCGATATACGGCAAAAACCCTGGTAAGTACGTGAGCCCGGCGTGTGATAAATATTTACCCAACATAATTCTTACGCAAATTGTCACATTTAGCGGCATTCATTTGCTTACGCCTTTCGCGGTCTATCCCTCTCTTTTCGCCGCCTTCACAAAGGGGACAAACATTGTACGGGCTTTCCTTTTGCCAAGTGGAAGCGATAAGTGAAATGGCAGGGTAGCATGTTACCCCCGGTTAGTGGTTGGACAACGTTGTTTGGTGGTGGATCATCATGAAATTAAATTAAGTCACTTCACCTCGTACAATCGGTTGTTGGGGGAGCGGGGGTGGTGGGAGGGGAGGTGCAGCATATTGCCTCGATTTAATACCCCCTATCCAATGGGGTGGCTTGTTGGATGCCGATAGCTTCGTTAATGAAAGCCACATCGATAATCGGGCTTTCCGGATGGCTTCGGCGTCCACTAACGGATCGGCTATTTATTCACAAGCCCTTGGCTCGGCCCTGGTCCTGGTAGACAAATGATAGCTGCCATCGACAATATGGCTTTCGGTGCCCCGTCCAACGGATCAGAATTCCGGGGAGGGGGGGAAGGCTAAGGCCCCCGGGGGGAGTAGCCTGATGCGTAAAGCTACGCAACAGCTACGCAAACAAACCACCCCAGCCCAATCCGCAAACCGCGCCCAAGCGGACGATAAATTATTGAATGATAATCGGATTAATTTATCTCAGCTCATTTGATCACAAAATGAAAATTTTGATTGTTTCAATTTCACCCCTTTTCATGGCCGCCTTTCAGTTTCCTCCTTGCTGCTGGAGTTCTGCATACCAAGCCATAGAATGCCCATTTTCCTGGAACTGATACTATTCTTCGCTATTCATCGCCGGTCCTGTACCTACTTGTCGAACTCGTGACACGGGCAAGAAGAAAGGAAGCGCTTGGAAAATTTAACGATGCTGAACGTGTAATGTTTCGTAGCTGGAGGCTTTTTCCAAACCACCGATCCTCTGTTTCGTTCTGCTCACCGTGCCTTTGCCTGGCCAAGGGCCTAGCAAATGGAGCAACAAACAAAAGCGGACAACTGTTAACTAGGGCCGGCCAGCCCAAAGCCAGCGCCACACAACAGATGTAGCAATTTGTTCCTCCTGAAGGTACCCCGGGACGTAGACGTCTTTCCCCCGGAAACCCGGAAGGATGGCCAATTGTGGCGTAATTGAAACGATACAAGCGCATTGATGGTTTTTATTGCGCCTTCATCTTGTACCACCGGTTGGGTTTTGGGGCATCCGCACACTGTAGATAAGGATTAATGTTCATTTCACAGCTGCATTAAATTATTAAATTGAGCGTCGTACCTCAATAAATAGATGACGCCAAAGAAGAATTTGTTGGTGAAGGTACTTCAGCGGTTTAGCATTGTTTTATCTAGCAAAATTAAGAGCTTTTTTGGTGTATTTAATGAAGGAAAAGGATTGTAATGTCGTTTTACTGTGCAGTTGTGTCGCTGATTTGCTTCATCACTTAATTGGTCCTTTCTGTCCCAGCTTTTTGATAGTTGTACAGTTTTACGGTTTAGAAATGTCTCCGAGATGGATTTCTCTTTAACAATTATGAGTGGAAATGTATTTTATACAAAAAAAACAGTGAATAAATAATTCTTTAAGTATAATATTAAATTCGATAACCTGAGATGAAGAAAATAGGTGAAAAATTATAACTTATTCAAATTAATTGTTAGTTTAACAATACAAGAAACATATAAGTCAGGAAAGAAATAAATAAGTAGGATAAATATTAAATTCGATAACCTGAGATGAAAAAAATAGGTGAAAAATTAATAACTTATTCAAATGAATTGTTAGTTTAACAATACAAGAAACATATAAGTCGGAAAAGAAATAAATAAGTAGGATAAAACTTAAACAAAACCATTAAATTCTGTGAAATAATAAAGACTAATGCTTGAAATATTGAAGCAGAAAAATTCCTTTTCTCTCCTTTACTACCCAACACGTACGCGAAAAGAGTTTCCTCGCTTCACAAAACTGTGAGCCTTCGAGGAACCGAGGGAAAAAGTTATTCTGATTCGATTTAATGCCAACTCGATTCGAATTCCAAACTAAGCACAGCTGAGGTTAGCGAGAATATTTTTTTTCACCCACTGCACTTACTTCCTTTCGTACATTGCGCTATTCCTTGCAAAGGATGGGTAAAAGAATACATCAAAACCCACGATAGCTCGATGATTCTTAGCGAGCACGCTTCATACGGGCAGAGAACATCCATGGGTCAAAGAACATTTTTGCTTCCGATGTTAATACTTTTTCGTTCTTTCCCACAACCTCACACAAGACCACAGGTGTCCGCAAGGAAAGGAAATAGGGAAATAACTTTCTTATTGCCAGTAACGCATTCGAGATTCCGCAGCAAAAAAAAGTCGACCGATGGTAAACTTTTGAATAATCGAATTAAACTCTCCGACATGGACGAAATGGCACACATACACACACCCCATTTCTGTGGTCCCGGGGCCAGGTGTCACACACCAACGGGAAAGAAAACATTCTTCGACAGTGGTGACAAGATTTCAAGGGCTACACGGTCACGGGTAACCGCACAGGGAGAGTCGAAAAGTATCTCCCCGGCGTCAACGATCGATTTCAGCACAAACGAAAATCCAGTGTCAACTGCGTATGTGCCAACGATTTATCACTGTCACAAGGTGGCAATGGACGACGAGCGTTGGATAGAGTACGGCAGTTCAACGTTTGGTGGTTGAACTGTGAAATTGATTGCGATTTGATTCAGCCATCCGGAAACCCGGGAATGAAAGGATGCAGGTATTCATACGCTCTGCATCCGGATACCAATCGTTAGGGAAAAAGCAGTTGAAATGGTTCGGTAGTTTCTTGGTTCAGGTTTTTTTTGTCATATCTGCGTTTTTTCTTTCTTCTATTGCTGAAGTTGTGATGAAAGGAGAAATTAACTGTTGCTATTACACTGTTTTCACAAAGGAAAATGTCACTTAGAAGAAAGAAGATTTCGACTTATATGTCAGATCTAATCAACATACAACTTAGTGCCATTCTCTGTAAAAATAATCACATATAGCTATATAGTAGTGTTGGGTGAATCTAATTCAGATTCATGAATCTAAACGAATCTTTGAACTGAGTCTCAATTTTAAAGATTCATGAATGCTCATTATATTATGATTCCTTAGAGTTTTGAGACAGACATCATGACCGGGAGTCACACCTCCCTTAAGGTCTATCCTTTTCTATTAAGTGTGTAGGCAGCGAAGGATCCAGGATTCATAAATCCATGAGGATTCAGTTGAAGTAATGAAAATTGATAAAAATATTGGAAGTCGGTTCATGACTTGAATTACTTTGAATCTGTACTCTAAAGATTCATGAATCCTCATTGAAATATGAATCCTTAGAGTTTCCAACCCCTGCTGAGGGCTATTGGGGACACTCACCTTCCCTTCCACCTTCGTACAGCTCCTCTAGTTTAAGTTTGTTGATAGTGAATCGTTAAGGATTAATGAATCTTTGAGAATTCATTTGAATTTATGAAAATTGATTAATATTTTGGGAGTCGTCTCATGACTTGAATGACTCTTCACTGAAGATTCATATGAATGCGTCTTCTCAAAAGATTCAATAAGTACAACACTGCTATTTAGCTGCAAAAGCTAGATTCTGATTACATTCTTCAAGGAATTACTTCAAGGAATTTTAAATTATTTCACAATTTTTCTAAACAAACATCATAAGGAAACAAGAAACACGCGATCTCCCATTGTATTTCCTCTTTGAAATTGATCACAAAAGAAAGAACCGAAAGGCAGTAGTTCCATCCTTCACTCATGATGACACAGCTGCATCATCATCATCTTTATACGGGTTTTTTGGTGCAAAGAAAAATCGCACACACATGAATCACCATCCAGTTGGGAGCCAGCGAACTTCACCAAACACAATTTCCAATTCACAGACAAAACGTAACGACATCAATTTGCACAAAAAAAAAACTTCAAAGCGTTCCAACTCGCTAAACAAAACGTTTGTGCATGATTGTTACCCCGTTTTGTGTAGTTTTTCCCCTTTTGCATCACTTGTCGTTCGTCTTTCAACATGCAACACATGCATCCCGTCCATCTCAAGAATTCCCCCCCCCCGGAAAAAGGGGGTTAACTCCACCATCAAGATCCACCGACGTCGCCTTAACTTCAATGGAGTATAAATTTGAATTTCTGCACGACTATTTCCGCTTCAGGTGCTTGAAAGAAGTTGTTTTTTTACGAGAAAACTTCTATTACTCTCAGGAAAAATTGCACCCGGGTTGCATTCCTGTTCGACCTACGCTCCACAAAACGTACGTGATGGCGGGTGTGTAAGTTCGCCTTAACTGCATACATGGTTGTGGGATGTATTTTATTGGAAAATGAATTCTCCACCCTCCAAGCAATAGCGGATATGCAGAACAAACGGTCACTGTTCTTTGCACGCGTTCTTATTTCCGAACCGCTCCTTTCTTTCGCTGCCAACTGAAGAGGTTCTTCCGTGTTCCGAGCGGTAAGGTGCTATTTGGTTGGAAATCCAAAAGCAATATAGCGTGAATATAAATCTCCACGCAGTCTCGCAACCATCGTTTTTTTTTTTTTTTTTGAAAAATGCTCTCCAGTGACAACCAGCCATATACCTTGACCGTGCCCACGATTCCACGGTTGACAACGATTCTAGGACGGGAGAATACGTGACCACACCTTACACTACTTGTTGTGTGCTACTTTGGCGTATTGGAGTCGGACACAACCCACTTCCTTCTAGCTCCCCAAAAAAGGGACAAACCCCCGTTTTGGTGACTCCGTTCCGGATTTGAGGTACCAACCGAAACGGGAACCCACACGGCCAGTGGAATCGTTTTAAAATGCATTTGCATTTCAATTATATGCGGCGTTATGTGAAATACATTTGGCAAACGGAATTTGCACATAAATTGAATTTTGCTTTGCTATTTTGCTGCCCTTCCAGCCAACGGCCCCCAGCGGCACCAACGCAGGACGCAGGGAGGGAGGTTTCGGCTCGCTTTTACCTTCACCGTATAAATAAGAACAACAACACCCCAAGCACCGCAAACAACCCCTTTGCCAGGAAAACGCCCAACTGACCCGAGCTGACTTTTGTGTGTCTGCGGCAAGTTGTTTGTGGAATGTTTGCCGCGAACAAGCTAATGGATGTCGCGGCAAACCCAACCGGAGTTGTTTGCAACCATGCCATCGTGCCAAAAACTTTGCAATCCGGTGGAGAGTTTTCAAAAACGGTTTTTGGCTCGAAGATGCCGGTGACTTCTCATTTCTTGCATGGTGGTGGGTTTTTTTTTCTCCTCCAAAAGAACTGTATCTTTACAAAAGAGATTTCTTTCACAGTTATTTATTGAACTTGGGAACGTGATTTATTTTGTAGAGGGAAAATTTATTTTTCAAACTACAAATGATTTTTGTAAAGAAAAACTATCACTTTTGCTGTAAATTATTTATAAGAAACTCCGAAATAACTCTTTTATTTTAGTTTAAGAAAATAATAAATCGTTCCTAAAGCTCACTTATAATGATGAAATGCAATTGAAGCTAATTTTCACTAATCCATTCTGGTTCATTTTTAGTAACCAAGCGAACTAAAACCTTGCAGCAGCATTTTTCATCCTTCAATAAGCAACAAAAAGCAGAAATTAACATATTTCAATGCTATCCCGGCTTATCGCGAACACACTCTTGTGCACCATTACGAGCAGATAATGAATTTGAGCATAGAACCCCGTCCAGCGATTCCCTTCCCCGATCGACAACCGATCCGTCTAGAAAGCATAACTCATCCGACAAAACTGGGAAAGAAAGACAACCAAAAACAAACAAAAAAAAAGAAGAAGAAACCCCCACCCCAAAACTAACACACAAAAACCACCGAAACTGAAACCCTGAGCGAAATTTATTCCCACCATTCCCCTTGGCTGCGGCCTTCCCGCGGAACCGTGTCCCCACCGATCGGAACACCACCGATTGACTCCAGCGGTGAACATTAAATCTTCCACAGCGATTCACAAGCATAAACCTTTGGAACAAGTAAAAACCGAACTGTATCCGTCATGCTTCCGGGATTCAGTGAAACCGAGATCCTTTGCCTTGCGTGTGTCAGCTAACGGTAGGGGCAACAAAACCGAATGATCCGCAAAATGCACCGGATTGCATCGTATCGTGGAGAAGGGAAGTTAGGCAAAGGCATCCCGGTTGCCAGCAAAAGTTAGCCAGACCATTTAATTCGGGAAATGCTGATTTTCAACCATATTCACCACCATCCGGGAGCGGACGTGGGGCTGAAAATGCGATAACAGATCATTCGGTAGGGCGCTTCCAGGACGAAACTTTATGCTTGCCTTGGAGAACCACCAACAGCCTTAACGTCCTTGAAGATGCTAGCGCATGAAAAACCGGAGCTTTTATCATTGCAACCGTACACTTGTTAGAGGCGCAAAATATTCAAATCTGTAAATTTGTTGACTTCAAACGGAGAACCTTTCATCGACCAGGGGCGGGAAGAATAGCAACTAGCATGAACTGCACAAAAAACACACACAAAAAAGTCAAACAGATCGTACAAAAGGAATTCACATTCAAAATATGGACCTATTTCCGGGCGCTCAGGCATTTCCATTGGAACAAAATTAGAAACGAACCTTTATCGTTTGGTCTTTCTCTTTTTGGCAAGTGAACAATAAAAAAACACACACACCCAGAGAGAACGTAACATGGAAAAATCACCCAAAACCCATTTTTGCACGCTGCAGTTCAACAGTTACGCCAGAATCGCTTCATGATAAATGTATGAACGTTGGATTCCTTTTGGGTGTAAGCCAAATATTGCCAACCAACACGTTTCGGTTGAACTAGTTGCAATTTCCTACGGCCATTCGCGCACACACAACCCCAAAAACCCGAACCGGCTCTCAGGGAGGATTTCCGGATTTTCTTTCCCAGGCAGCGCCCTGGGACGGTTCGGCTAAAAGTCAAACAACCCAGATGTCCATTGTTGCAAATGCTTGCGCTGGTAACCGTTTCTTGTGCAACAGTATATAAGGGATGGCCATGCGTACGGGCAATTGCAGTAGCAGAAAACGGGGCAGTTTATGTATGTTCCAGAAGCAAACTTATTGTTATGGGAATTCTCTTGTGGTCGATAGAAGGTTTTTTTTTCAATAGTTTAGTAAGTATTTCCCAGGTATTTCTTTAATATTTGAGACGTAAATGTCCAATAAAAATAGTAGCAAAATTGAAGAATATTCATGCAGAACACTGTGGAGTTGATAATATCCTTTTCAAAACTATGCAAAAGCTCATGAATGTTAAGAACAAACGATACAATAATGACAGTTAAATGGTTCTAAAAAACAGATTTTCATTAAGTAAAAGAAGTCTTGCAGTAAGGCAAACATAACTAATGTAATCCAACACAAAAACTTCACATGACCGCTTATGAACTATCTGTGTGAATCTCTTCCAGTCATTAATTATCTTCCATATGTGAATCCCAGCCCAGTTCATAAGGACAACTAAGCTTGATTCATTTTGCTAACCTACACTAAATGAATTTACCTGGATATTTCGGGCCAACTTTTGCAATAATAAACTGAAACTTCTTTCAACAGTTAATCCACTCGTCAGTGCTAAATATGGTTAAAGCGAACTAAGCGCTGATGAAGCCTTCGTTAGTTGTTTCGGTATTCTTATCGGCAGATATTAGACGATCGTCGCGTGACGCAGCAGGATGTTTCTTAATCATAATATCATTATCCAAGACGTAGACGAAAATTCCTCTAAGAGACGAAGACGTCTCTTCAATGGTAGAAATCAGTTACAAAACCGGAGATAGTAAGAAAGAAGGAAGAATTGTCCAACATGTTGAGATTCCATTGAGAGTTTGGTTGCTAATATTAGGGCTTAATTTTACGGCCCTATTAACTCCAAATTGTCCTGTTGCTTCCACAATCTGACTAACCTGAATCGCTTCACTAAGAACTTTACTTTAACAGAAGTGAGAAGCAAAAAATTTGTTCAAGAAATACCTTACAATAAGTACGTTAAAAAGCATTTTCCACGTAACGAATGTTCTCATTCCTCTACTGTTTATCAACATTGCTTCGTGGTATAGGATTTTCTTTCTGTTTAACAATAATTTAGTATCCTGCTGAGAGTTACTCTAGCGAAAGGATGATATCAAACTACTTACAAAAACCTTTTCTTCCTTACTGCTTTTGAGCAAAAAAGGAAGTCACCCAATGGTTCCAAACTATTACACCAGGTTAGAACCTGAACTCCGCTGGATTCAAGGTCTTTGCAGAACTTGGAGTCACGGAGTTACCTAAGAATGTTGGGAGATACTTCGTATAGCGAGGTGAAGTTTTAGTTCCGTTAGTTGTGATGCATTTCTCCATAAGCCCACCTTCCTTCTGCAAAAAAATCCAGGTCCAGCAAAAGAGTTTGTCAATTGGAAAAAGGAACACGACATCCCGTCTAGCCACTTAGGAACGGAAAAAGAGATCACAGGAGTAAACCTCAACCCGGTCGGCTGTCGTCGTATGTCCCAATCGGGCACAATCCTGCAGCGCAAACCCAGACAAACCTTGCTCCAGCGCGAGTACGGAACACCCGCTGGGCATTTTTGCTCCTGCATTTTCCTGTCCTGGCTTCTAGAAAATGGGGTGGCAAGGATTTATTAATCGCAAAATAAGACATCGTTGTTTGGGGCGTTTTGCTCGGTGCAACATGCCAGCTCCAGGCGTTGTCTCGTCCTTCTCTTACTCTCGCTCTTTCACTCTCTCTCTCTACTTAAAAGGTAATGCCGCCTAGAACCATCGCAAAGTGCACCGCAGGAGGTAAGTCTTGTACACTAGCAAGTCTCTTGGGGCGTCCTATTGTCCACGGTCCCTCGACTCGATTTCTTTGCAACAGTTCGTGTGAATGGAATGCCGGTGGCAAACCAGGCAACAGTGTTCCAACGCCGTTCGCCAAAAATGCACTACCAACGAGAAGCTGCCGTTGGTGGTTTCGGTTTACAAGTGGAGTAATAATTGAGTTTATTAAGTAATTTATGGTAGTTTGTTAGTTTTGTAGTTTGTAGCGCTGGCCACGAGTGAGTGATGCTACTTTACGTCATGCTATTTTTCCTCCGAGCAATGGTGGAAAGTGGCCTGTTCGTCTTGATAAAGAAGTACAAGGGTTACCTTCTTTGTTTCTGGGCAGACAAAGGTTCTTATATGAGTAAGTATTTACTTCATATCCAGGGTCTAATGTAACTAATGTAATATGTAGTAAATGAATGAAATTCGTATAGATATATTGATCCTAACTAATAACTATCACCAGCCCAAAAAAGACTAGAAACGACGATAATAGATTTAGATTCAAAGACTTAAAGTCTTCAATCATACAAGAAATAACAAACTAATTGTACAACAAAAATCTTTCTACCTCAAGTAATAAACACATTTGCGCTGCTTTCAATTAACTCTGCACTTCAACGCGACCTCAAATCAATATCAACCTCTTTCATTACATCATAAAGAGATAAAGTAATTTGCTTACAAGGACACTTTTACAAGTGAAGCTAACAAAATATTGACACTTTATTACAAGCCTATAAAACACATTTGCGATCGAACATCCGTTTGTGCGTTCCGTTTGCCTTTCAGCTTCAACGTTGAGCATCCATATTTATCCACCATCAAATGTGAATAGTTTTGCTGGGAATCTTCAAACTTTTGCATTAATTGCCGACAGCACGATCAGCAAACTTTGTCGGTCCATTCGAGGCGAACTCACTTCCGATTGTGGAAAGTTTTTTTTTCTCTCTCGCCATATCCCGTCCACTTCCGTATCCAGCTCGGACCGTTTCGTGGAAGAGCTAGATTAAATGTCCCGGACTTTGCACAGACTCTTATCTTATCTACCATTCGGTTGACCGCTGCTGGACAATGCTATGAATTGCTTGTATCTCTCCAACGAAAAAAAAACCCATTCCCGTGTTCTCCCGCTCGCCCAACTTCCGGACCACATATTGTTGAAAGGATAATTAAGTGATTCCAATTCGTCCAGTCCTGCGGCCTGTTCCTAACTGTCGTACAGCTGAAGGAGCGTGTGGAAATGAAATGTATCTATACGTGTGACGATATCGGTGTCCGTCACATATACCCCGGTCCCCGAAAAACTCATCCTTCTTTCTGGTTACTTTAGTTCCGCTTGTTCGGGTGGTTATTTTTTTTTTCTTCGTTGTTGTGTGTCTTCCTTTTTCTTTATTGCTGACGAAGATGAAAATCTTTACCAACACGTTTATGGGTTCCGGGAGCTAATGAAATAATGCAAGATAAAAATGATTTATCGTTCAGTTCTGGCACAGTGAAGCACCGCTCTATTGAGGGCCGAACAATGTGAGTCGTTTGGGCGCTGGGCGATCACCTTCCGGAAGTGGACCCATTCTATGGATGGTCACCTTGCAGGATGAATTCTGTCACACAGACGTTCATACAATCGACAAGGGATTGACGAAAAGAAAACTTCATTCATATGCTCCCAAGAAAGAAAGAAAGAAAGAAAAATCACAAAGCAGCTGTAACCCTATTTCGAACGTCATCAGGACATTACATCTTCTTCTACAACCATGCCACAAAACCCATTTCACAAAACGCAAACAGATGTACGTTCACTTACGTGCCGGCCAACCAGTAAATGCATCCCCGTCTCGGAGGGAAAAAAAACTGGCCCCGAAACAAATCTTGTTTACGACCATAAATAACATGTCCTTATTTCCTGTACGGCCCTACGTTCAGCGTTTTCTTTCCCATTTCGAAATGGAGATAAAAATGAATTTTATGCAGTGCTAGACAACGGTCTGGTCAGCAGAATTTCTCTTGCAACAAACCGGCCCCCAGTTTGAAAGGCGTGCAGGAGCTACGAATTTCCTGTAGGTCATAAAACTTGTCCATATCAGCAAATAGCGCCCGCATGTGAAAAAGGGGGAATCTCTTTGCTGGACGCTGGACATTCAAACAAGTGGGATATTGGGCTCCCGGTCTTAACACTCGATAAGGATGGATAGTTTGTGAAAAAATGGAGGGATTTAGGCAGAAGATCAAACAAAACTTGCCCGCCCGTCTCCGCACGCTGTCTATCGCAATTGATCTTTGGTGTTTTTCTTTGTCCGTTATGCACTTTCCTTTTGTAGGAAATCCCATGAATCATTAGGTAAGGATATGAGCAAAATCTGGAAGAAAGCAAATTCCAGCTTGAAGAATTTGTGCAGTGAGTTGCAAAAGATTTTAAGGATTTAAAAATGAGATTTATTACTTTAAATTATTGCTCTAGCTGGTTCGCTCTAGCGCATCGCTGTCTGCAATCTTTCCAAACCTCTTCTCTACAACGTTTAGCAAAAATTTCCATGCAAGTATTCCCTTTTTCTTTTCTCTTCCTTACAATTACACCCATCTTACTCCCGATATAAAATCACACACTTTACGCGAACAATAAAGCTCAATAATACCGCACAAATCGCGTTAAACCACCTGCTACGCAATCAACGGCAAAGACTTCGACCCCTCGCCCCAAACAGAAAGGCCTTTTCTGCCTTGAAAGTCTTTCCTTTCGCGGCTGCAATTCATTTCGATTCCACTTGACAAAAACGGGAAATTGAAATTTTCACACACAAGGGAGGGAATTTCGGGGATTTCCACATGAGTGTGTTACGTTATAATTATGTTTGTCTGTCGATGAAACGTTAAATTCGTCGATTCATGTTGATGAAATCGGTTTGCCATTCGAAGATATTCTCTCGGGAGCTTTACTAAACCGTTGAGCTTAAGGGAGGATGCTATTCTTACGTGTTTTTTTTTTTTTTTTTTGTTAGACAACTCTATTTAAAGAACTCTTTCCTTCCAGAGCAGATTGCGAGTGCTCTCCAATTTACCAGGATCGAACAATAAACTCGTTTTGCAGGAGAAAAAAAACAACTTCCACAAATAAACCTGTTCCACTAGCGTTACCCGGGTTTTAGAGTCTCATCATCGCAATCAGTGGAAATAAAAACATTAAACGATATCAAAACACCATTAAAATATGCACCCCTTTTTTGTTCGCCAGAGCGAATGCGCCCGAACAATATATTCTTCCCCGGTGTACAATAAATGGCACAGCAAAATTCCACTGCCGCCTGTCGGAGGGGTGTCGGTATAGGTGTCTATTTAGGGCAAAACACCCTACCACCCTCCCATAGTGCGAGTTGCTTATTTTTCCTCTAAGCAAACCGGGCGGCTCCGTAACCATGGATGGTAGGCGTTTCTAGCAACGAGACAGGTTGCTTGCAGGCAGACAACGTGTCTGTGTTTTGTTATAATTTATGTTTGGCTCACCATACCCTATCGAGGACGTCCTACGTCCCCATATCGTATATGTGCGCGCGCGCTCACGTGTGTGTGTTTTAGCGTCTATACATACATACAATCGAATAATCACAAGGGGAATGTGCGATAGCATCAAGTGGAAAACATTGTACCATTCTTCTACTAGTACAATCACACGGAGAGAGTCATCTGTCAAAACGCATCCCAGCACACACCGCAAACGTCATACGATGTACGTCGTACATCTCGAACATGGTACGCATTGTCCGGTCGCAATTGTGACCGATAGCGCGAAAAAAAGGAAAGGAACTGAAACTGAAGAAACTGGACACCCGTGCCGGCGGCGGGAAATGAAAAACAAAGCAAGAAACGATGAGATAAATAACACTCGCACACACCGAGTACCGAGCCTGCAACCCTGAGAGGGCCCTACGGTAAGTGCTCATGAGGGTATTTAAGACATGTTGCTTCGCGCTTCACGAGGACATTCACGTGGGGGGGGGTGGTTGTGCTGTTGTTGTCGCTCGCTAGCCCTGCGGGTCGCAGGAAAAAGGCAATTTGCTGCGATTTATATCACCGGCACTGTGCCACCGCTGCGTACCTTTGTCAAGGACCGAAAGGGTGTCCTTGGGAGCCCCCGGGAAACAGCGAGATATTTGCCGACTGATAAATAACTATCACCTACACCGGCCGGTAGCATTTGGCCACCACACCACCACCACTATAAACAATATGATTTTGCTGGTCAATTTTATGATTGCTTTCTTGTCCACCCGTCGTACAAATCGTACATCGTACACCCTTGAGCGAGGACGATACATTTCGAGAAAAGCCAAAGAAAGACTGGACCATTTCTAGAGCACTTGTGTGGAAAATTTTGTTTTCGTTTTGTTTTGCTTCTGCGGTAGGAAAGTGTTTTTGCTATTTTATTGCACATCGTTTGCCTGCCGGCTGCCCCGTGCTTTTGGCCCCATCTTTCGCATTTCGGGCACATCGGTCATCGTCGTACAATAAATCCGATCGATCGAGCCATCACCATCAGAAGCAGATTCTCGGAACAGGCGCCAACAAACACCTCCCTGTTCATGGCCGGCAAAAACAGGACCCAACCACAGCCTCCGGTGGTCGATTTATTTGCTTGTACCGTTCTTGTTTCGTGTTGTTGTTTTGTGGCACTTTTGCTGGTTATGTTTGTTTCAGTTCCCACCCCCATCCCACCCCCTCCCGTCCCCTTTCACGGTACATTCATTTTTATCTGATTTTACCGATTGTCGTCCCGATGGCCTAAGGCCCATCGGCCTCGGACGTCTATGATGCCGGTTGCTGCAGGAGAAAAAAAATCCCCGAAACGGCCACTAAACAGTCCAACCGAACCGTGTCCTGCGGGGTCGTACGCTACGATTGTTCTGCATTCTGAGAAGCCGCGGATTCATGATTGTGTGTTTGTGTGGTTTTTTTTATGTGTGACCATTCCACCATTGAGTGAAAGTCCCCAAAGGATCATAACCGGTGTAATGGGTTTATTTGCGCTGAGGACTGCGAACGAAGTGACAAAGTGAGTGTTTGTCGATTGGTCTTCGCATCGCGAGATGAACGGAACCGGACATTATTGCTATTACGATTGTTTTACGTGTCCTCACAAGTTGGCTTGCGGGGGCATATGTGTGTTTGCCACCGTGTATTTAATTGTTTTTTATTTATTAAACGAACATTAACTATAGTAAAGGATTTTTAATTTAAAATTTATTTTATTTTTTCAATACTCTTTCTTATTTGCTTATCGATTTAGGGGTTACAATTTTTTACATTTATGTATGAAATATTTATATAAAATTAGAATGTTTTTCTGAACGTTCCTTTTATCCAAATTAATACCCACTTCAGCCGAAGACTTACCCAGAAATGATCAACTTTCACCTTCCATTTTGCAATTGGTTTATTCACGTAAAACTTCTCCCAAAAATTCAACAAAAATCTCGCGCTAAGTGGAATTTGTTGTTTGGCGAGCTCTAAGCACTTCAGCATTCCCGTGCGCACTTAAGAGCTTAATTAATCGTCGAAACATCTGGCCGGGTGTTACCATCGTCACCGGCACACGCATCCTCACACACATGCGATGCAGAAAAAGGGACTTTTCAACCAAAACAAGGGGGCTTTTTGAAAAAACGACCGAATTTTTAAACCACCCTACCGGTCTGCTGCGATGCTATCAATTTGACAACCCGGTTTACACCGCACGGTCAAAACATCAACCCCGCGTTTCAAATTGCACATATACACACATATGATCCCTATCGCTCATGTGGTAACCAACGCAACGGAATGGTGTTGCTGGTAGCAAGAAAAGCCACGGAGGGAAAGGGTTTAAAATTACATTACCTCTATCTAAATTGCCCGTAAAACTATGGACTCGGTCCCCGTTTCATTTGGCAGGCGAAAAAATTGTTTCCAAGCACGCAAATATCTTTCTCTTACGCAAAAGGGATGCCGCCGGCTTGATGGAAATGAATGGCAAGCTCTCAAACCGTGTGTGATTTGTGTGGATAAAGCATTTTACGACCAGCGTGTCAGCGTGAATAATTTCGGGCCAGTTTTTCTTTGATTTGCCTTGGTTTTATGTTTAAATTTTGCGAGGGAGACACAGCAGTTCCGTTTTGCGGAAGCCAGTTCAACAGGCACCAGGCATGCTTTTTGGGGTGGACCCCTCGGTAAAACAAATCTTTATCTCAGCGGCGGCGGTAGGTCGTAACTGTAGCCTTTAAAAGCCATACCCAACACCATAAGGCAAGCGATGAAATGTGACTATTTTGATTAACTAAATTACGCAAGGGATGTGTTCGTGTGCAACGTTTTTTTTTGTTGTTGTGCACCATCACTAGGATCCTCTTCACCCTCTTTTTACCCTGTTTTCATCAAACGGATATCACTTATCTTCGGAACCGTGGATGAAAAGTAAAAACTTAATCATATTTTTCACACCCGTAAAACACATCTCATTCCCTTGGAAGTGCCACAATATTTCTAACTCGCGAATTTTTTTTTTGGTTTCTAACCATTCTCGCACGTGTCCATCGTTTCAGTTTTGTTTTTTCTTGTTTTCAATGAAAATGTTTCCCAAAACAAAAGTTAAAACTAGAGCGAGAAAAGACAAGGTGTGGAGGGGTGCTCACACATGTGCCCCGAGTAAGATATGGGCCATTTTTACGACCGTGTTAAATCATCTTATCAGTTTTATTGCCGTTTCACAAGTTCCGGTTTAATTTATTATCTATGTTTAGGATGGTATCGGTGTAAAACAGTAAAAAGACGGAAGTAAGCTATAAGAAGTAACATTAGTACTGGTTATAGTGCAACGTTTTTATACTTTTATTATTACTAAACTTTATATAAATAGTTATACAACAGGTTTTACTCTTTAAAAAAACATTATTTCATCTAAACTATGATTATGGAAAAATAATTTAAGTCCTTCTAAGAAATATTAATAAAAAATCTCCATTAATTGATAAGTTGTAAAAAAATCAGTAATAAATGCAGCTTGCTAAAACCTTAATTAACCTCATAAGTAAAAACGTAAAGCTATGTGAACAAAACGTACGAATTTTTAAATTAACTAATCTCCTGAAGCAACGATGCAGCTCTTAATTATCCTTTGTATCTTCTCGCTACAAACTAAGCCACTGTAAGGTTGCATTCAAAAAATCCTTTTTGCTGTTTCAAACCCATATGCTTAAACATGCAAAATTTTGGCCTCCTTCCACAATGGCATGAAGCAACAATTTCCACCATCCGGAGTAGAAAAAAAAGACAATCCTCCAAGCTTTCAACCCGCAACAGGATCGTTAAAATCACGTTAACTTGCATTTTCTTGCACTCCACTTTTCTCCATTTGCCGGATGTTTCCCTTTTTCCAAAACACACTCACACACACCAGCACAATCGACCTAAAAACCCTGCTAGAAACATAGAACAATTGCCCCAAATGACCAGCCTGGTTCCGAAAAAAAAAACACACACACAAAAAACTGGCCAAAACAAAAGGAAAGCGTACATTTGCAGATATCTTCCAGCACACAACAGGGAACAGATTTTCTGGTTTGCAATTATATGGTAAAAGCGTAACCGACCGGCGTGCATTCGCGTCTTGGGTTTTTGCAAAATAATGTGCACCAGGGCCCCGATAGACAAAACATTAACGAACGCGCCCAGACGAACGAACCGAAAAACGCATTATCATTACACGAGCTGTATTTGTTCTAGTGCGGGAGTATGGGTGGGTGTGTAGGGTTCGGGTAGGGATGCATGCAAAAAAGGAAATGAGCTTTAAGGAACGAAAAGAAAATGGTACGTCCAACACCCTAAAATCCCCTCCCCGACTCGACCCAGTGAAGGTGCTTTTCTTAATAACTTTATCTACATTTCCATTCTCCAAAGTGAACTTCTTCTACAAGAGAGAATATACTATAGCAGGGAGAAGGGAAGTTAAGATTTTCCAGGTCGTAAGTTTTGCTTCGCTCCTTTCCTGGGTTTGCCATATATTTTCCTCCCTTTGCGCAAAGGTTTCAGTGATTTTTCTACCATTTTCTTATTTTTTAATGCTTTCCCTTTGCATTTCTCTTTTACTTTTTTGCACTCTTTTTTCCATTTTCCCATTGGTGGAGCAACAGTGGGAAAATATATTTTCCTCATTCAAAACTCATTCTCCCCCCGCCCGCTCGGGTACTTCCTGGTTAACCTGCATGACGTCCAACCGTTCGAAAGATTAAACACAATGACAAAGGAGATTAAGCAAATTATAAACTTTATCCATAAACGAGCGAATAAAAATATAGGATACAGACGCTCACCTTGTGTGCTTGTGCTCGATTTCGATTCTAGAGCTGTGCCGCCGGGATACATACAACTTCTTCCATTTTTTAGCAATATTCGCCCCCAAACCCCCCAAAGTGAACAACGAAAGGTGGGGCACCTGTTAATGGGAAGAAACAAAAACCCCGTAGAACCCACCTACACCGGCGTGGCCAGCTAAAGGCAGGTAAACACCTCGTGCTTTAACGAGCCACACCGGTGAAAGGATTTTAAAAACAATGCACGAAAAGAAAAAATAATGGCCAGAGAAAGGAAAGGGGTTTTCGAATTGGAAAATAAACTTCTCTCCATTGGGTGGAAAAAAAGATTTTTCCTTTCTCTTATGCACTGTGCGAAAGGAGCGAGAAAAATGAGAGTATGAAATTGAGGGAGGAAAAAGGCAAAATCGTACAACAAAACGAACTTTTCCGCAGTTCGTGTTTTAGCAAAGTCATGTTCTACCAACTTTCGATGCATGTACGATAAAAACCTTCCCGTTTTTTTTTGTTCTTTCGCTCACACCCCGACCTTTCTGTTTTTCTTTCCCGGTGACAACCGATATGTGGAACCCCCGTAAATGAATGCGGCTCCCATGGTTGTAACGAAGGTTGGTGTGGTGTTGGGCACAAAATTGAAACCGAAACATGAATAACCCCCAACATAACCCGTTGATCAAACTGCGTGTAAAGGTAGACATCCGGGGAGAAGGGGGAATGGGGGGGAGGGTGGTTTTGGTCACACTCACCAACGACTGAGCCACAACGTTAACGTGCTTGTTATGCCTTTCCGGTCACAAGCATACCGTAATGATACACTTCCGGTGGATGGGAGTTTTGAGAATAGGAATCGAACGAAATTGAGCCCGAACTGTGGAGAGTTTTGAAAAGAAGTATATAGGGGATGAAGACAAGAAGAAAAAACAACATGCTCACTCACCCTCACATTTCACGAATCTGGCAATGGAGTTGACTACGGTCTTGGTCACATCGGTCAGCACACCCGGTATTCTGTAAAAGTATTTCTCGGTAGTAATTTTGTTACATGACAGCTTTAACAGCATACCAGGACGTACCGTATCTGGACATCCGCAAAGATCGTTGCTTTCTTTAGTCATGGCAGTAATCACGGTGCCCTTTGCGTTTTGACCTGAGCACTCTGAGTGGCATTGGAAAACATGCAGAACAATGTTCATACAAGGAAGCCAAAGAAAATGTATTTTACTTGAATTTCGTACTAAATTTTTATCTCCACTATGTAAGTAATCTTTGTTTTTCAGTCATTTGTACCATTTTTTTAGGAATTCACCAATGATATTTGTTATTGTCCCGTAACTTTAAAATTAAAATTATTCTGAAGAAACCCATCAAAACAATATAGTAATTTTAATTTTTTTAGGCCTTTTCTTTTCGTATTTTTTGTTGATTAAATAGAGCTACAGAAATTGGATTGTCGGGTGCTATGTACATGACGTGCTCAGGTTAGAGTTCATTTAGTTTTCTTCCAACGACTTCCTTCCGAATATGGCTAAGAAGACATTATGAGTTTTTGTTACCTGCTAGTTTTTGTAAATTTATATTTATATGTATTTTTTAAAGAAAATGAGAAGAAATTCTTGTATTTCTTTGATACTTCAGTAAGGCACTAATGGTAGTTGAATTCTAGTTTAAATAAAAATATATTTTCTTTGTTTTTTTATATGTTCTATTACTGGGATCCAACGGTTCCTCTTTTTTTAAAAAATTCATTCTAAAAGTGAAGTTCTCTCTTCTTCCTCCGTAAGGAACGAATAAATCTGATTTGCAGAGTTGAATTCGATTAGATGATTTATGTTCGAATTCCGTATCAAAGTTTTGAAAACTTCAAAAGAAATTATCGTCCTTTCCTTTACCCAATGCGCGTGTTTTCCCTTCTTTACTCGTCCAGCAATATCTTTCAACCGTTCGATCAGCGAACCCCTTTAAAAAAACGCGCCATAGCTCATGTTTCTGCCGTCCGTTGGTATAAGGCGTCACTAACAAACCTAACGATATAATCAAATATTTGACATCGTGGTAAAAGGAAACATGAAGAATGTTTCCGCAAAAAAACAGAAAATACGATATCGATAGAAAGCGATGAGATGGAACAGAGAGAAAAAGTAACAACGATTCTTCATCTGTTTCGACATTCATTTTCCCGTTTTTTTTCTGGCGATCTTAAATCCTGCCCAATTTTGAAGGTGACGAAATGGTCTAATGCTACAAACGGCTGGTATTATATGTCCATCTTTTATTGTGCCGCTCCCTTTCGATACAACATCCAACAGATGGGAATTGACTCGCAAAACGCACTGTTACGGGTACGTACAAACTATCAACAATCGGCATCCATAAATCGGTATGAATTTTTATGAATTCCCATAAACCGTAAACGATTCGCAAACCAAATCATCCATACAGCAAGTGTGTGGACGCTACGTTCCGTGCGAGTTGTAAAATATTCCCTTTAGATTCGCAATTTGTTACGGTTGGCAAAGGAGCACTGGATGTGCAACTTGCGTCATAAAATGGTTTAATTTTTTATTAACTGAATTATAACATTTTAATAGAGTTGGGTTGCAACCGTCGCAGAATACATTGTGTATAAAACGAAAAAAAAACAGAGGAAATTAAGTATTCGACAGGGTCTAGAAACCAAATTGAAGTGTTTTTTTATATTCAATTAAATTAATAAATTCAATTTTCATCGGTTTCCAAGAGTTTTAATACTTAAATTTTAGAACAAAAATTTAATTTGTCTTTTGCCTTTATTAAAAAACTTATCTAATCAATATACATATAGAAAAATATTATTGAATTTTTTTTTTCTCTTTATCGTATTCTTTACTGGAGACGTATAATTGTAAACTATAGTGTCATAATTGGATAAGAATCAGTATGCAACATCTATTAAACACGCTTGCGATTTTGCTCGCGCTGCTTCATGGCAGATACAAACCACCGATAGTGCCGATACGACGATAGAATTTATTGAAAAGAAGAAAGATAGCACTCCTAAATCACACTCACGCCCCGCCAATCGGTGTGACAAACTTGGCGAAAATATTGATTCCCCATCGTGCTAGACACACGGAATCCATTCGCCTCATCAAGCATACTATCCTTCCCAGAACACTCCCATGAATCACACAAGGCAGCACATTAGTGCAAACCCGGGCCCCGATCGGAGTGTAATAATTTTTCCTCGACTGTCTTCACAGCACCAAAGAAGAGAAAAAAAGCAAGAACGTATTATCCAAGAAAACTTTTGCCCTCTACGATCACGACCGTACGGGATGCGTTACAAACCGGGCATGGTGCAACAATCTTCACCGTGGAACCCATCCGTTTTGCAAAAAGTTAAAATGTGTTTCTTGTCAAAAGCGAAAACTATTCCTGGTTGGCCACAAGCTAGAGCTATCTATTTTCCCCTTTTGGACTCATCCCACTGTTTCTCGACAAGGGTTTTGGCAAAATTGGATATCCTCTCACCGATGGCTTTGGTTCGGTCACAGCTAAACGGTGACGATAACGGTAAGAACCGATTGGAAGATTTGCTGCAAATCCAACCACGGCCAACTTATAGTCCGCAACGGCTGGTAATACAACCACCAAAGTTGTAGCATAAATTCAACAATAACGTTTTATTGCTACCGAGAGCATGACGAAGGAAATAAAAAAGAAAACCGCTTCTCAACACAAAAACTCATAAACAGATAAAAATATGTCGTATAAAACCACAGATTTTACGAGTTATGAGTGCTTCTACAGGACCGTCCGGAGCGATTCACCCATACCCACACACATACCTTCGCTACCAGTCTCATTGACACTCCACAATCTCACTACACTCTGGCTGGGTGCTTTTGCAACGTGCTAAAATTGGTTGTGCGAATTGTTATTTCCACTTACTGTGGATGCACTTACCCAGCATCCACCGTAAGAGTGGTTGGTTGGGTGTGGTTGGGTCTGAAACGCGAAGCTTTTGCTACAAATTTGAACAAATTTTTACTTCCTCTTTGCTTTACCCACAAACCCACACACAACCGGTTTGTGGAAAACCCATTACCACAGTGAATCGTACTATTTTACGGTCCTAAAAATTGTTGCCTCATTTAGCACCGCAAAACGATTTCCCAACCTTCCCAACACAGAGGTGTAGTATTGTGGTGAGTACAAGAAGGTGGATGAGCGGATGAGAGATAACAGCTGAAAATTGAACGAAAATGGCAAAACTTGTGTCACACACGATTGAAATGTATGCGATGTTGTGATGGGTAATCCGCAGTGGAATCGTGGATCTTCTCTGACTCCGCGTATGAAAAATTGATTCCGACTCGACTAAAAATAAAAATTTACTCTGGCGAGTCCGGTCGACTCCGGGTTCGATCGAGTCCGAATGGGTCCGAACGATTCCGGATGAGTCCGGATAGGCACAGATGAGTTCAATCAACTCCGTTCGAGTCTACTTCGGACCAGATTCAACAGGAGCCCATCCACCCACCGCTAACTTCTGCCAGAGTCATTCCGACTCCGACTCTTCCTGCCGGCGGAAGTCGAACCGATGCTACTCTGGCAAAATTTATAATTTATACATCACTAATGCGATGGCCGGGTGCAGAGTTGCACAAACGTAAATAAATTCAATCAATTTCTTTTTCTTACGACTTTTCAGGTATCACTGGAAAATAGTAAAAGAGGTTTTCAGGCAGATGAAGAATTTTCTTGGTGCATTATACCCACTCTTTATATTACATAGGTATTTAATACCCTTCTTTCTTGGCCTGCTCATAGTCGAGCACGTTGCGAAGATACGGGCTGGTCGCCAATCCGTCTCCAGGAAACTTGGTCTAAGGATGCAGTCCTATATCCACGGCTGCATCCGATCTCCGACAGGTTCCAGCCAACATACTCGCTATGCTCTTCTACGTCTCGTGCCAAAAAGGGTCGAGCTGAGGAGTACCTTCCTGGTGGAGCATGAGTCCGGCATCCTCATCAGGTGTCTTAGCCATCGTATCCTTCAGGCTTTGCCAATCGTCAGGATATCTGTACCGCCAAACACCTCAGCTAGCTCGTGGTTCATTCTCCTTCTCCATACAAGGCGTTCTCACACACCGTCCAAGAAAGTCCTTGCTGGAGTCTTCTGGATCGCAGGAGTTTGTGCATACCCGTAGTAGGCACAATTTACCTGAACAATGCGCCTTCGTATTTCGCTAAGGTAGCCAATACATAGATAATTAATAGAAAAGAAAATACTACCTTTCGTGAAAAGAAGGTGAGAAGAAGTCGAGAATCAGACGAACAGCCTGGAATAGCTTCCAAAGCACAGACGAACTAACTGACGCAGGGAGGTTACTGTGCAGAAGTCGAGAATATAAATGAAGATATTTTTCCAATTTTTCTTTACCGCAAGCAAAACCTAGTTACAGTTACATTTAAAATCACATACTTAATGCTAACCCAACTATGATATGTACAGAAGATATTAAACATAAATATAATGTTCATAGAACTAAATTTAACGATTCAACAACCAATTCAAACCATCATCCAAAACCCCTTTCCGGCCACCGTTTCGCAGCACTGCACTTAAATCAAACTTTAACCAATAAACCCGAACCGAACACACATAAAACATTTGCAAAAGCCACCCATTCGGTTGACTGTTCGTCTTCCGCGATGCAACTCTACCGTAACCGCCTCCTTCTGCTTGTATATGTCCCGACACCCCCCTGTTGTTTGTAGCTATTTGATGGAAAATTGCGGATCAAAAAGTTGCAAAACCCCAAAAACGATGATACCACGTCACATTGCATCCATCCCCGGTTTCAGAGCGCAAAAGTTCATCCACTGCACAAATATTGCAGTGAAAATGCAGAAACGTAGAAACCGCCTCTTCAAAGGAACGACCGCTTGCCGACAAACAAAATGCGGCCAAATGATCGGGTACAGCCGCGTTCGCGATGTGTGTAGTATGAAGTTTCTTGAGGCGGTTGAAGTTTTCTCGTACCACCCAAGACAACTCCACAAGCGACACAAGGAACGTGAAGGATGGTACAAATTTTTTGGCAAAAAAAAAAGGCGCTAGAGAAATAGCACGGCTTTGGTGCATCAAATCCATCTTCTCGCGCACTGGAGATAGGTTAGGAAAAAGTTGTATCCACTTTTCCTTTTTTGGCTGTAATGCCTCCACATCGCTCGCGCCCTGTAAGATCATTTTGCTGCGAAAGAACGGCTTTCTGATGGATGGGCATACACTGATGAAACCGATTTGATTTCCTACATCCGATTGTAGGATAAAATATTTCCGTAAGCAATTTCTCTTCACTCTGTGTCTTTACCGTTTACCTAGCAATCCGTTCCTTTGATCCGTTCCGTACTGTGGATGGAAAATTCTCGGGATGGAAAATCTCACTCAAAACACGGCATAAATGGATGATGGTCTTGAATGGGTGTACGCTTACACTTTGCAGTGTTCCAAACTGTGAATAAATTTCAGAATAAAAATGGATGAATTTGAAAGGATCATTTGAACGATCAAAATATACTTACATTTTTGATTTTGATTCAGAAAAAAACGTTTAAAACTATAATTTTTTTAAATCCACAAAAATATAACCGAACAAGCAGCTAAAGACATCGTTAAACGCTTCCCTTAATACGTTATCCTTCTCTCTTTCAAGTCGTATAGTATTTTAGGACTTTGAAGCTTCCTATACACTACAAATTATATATTTTAAATTTGTCTAATTACTAATTTTCTTCCTTTTTAAAAAATATAACCAACTCATCCACTGTAAAACTAATAAACAAAAATCCATAAAACATGAACACCAGTTCAGTGTGCAAAAATTCAGAAAATAATTTAAAATTTTAAAACCACCCTCTCCTTATCACGCTCAAGATAAGAAAGCTCAAAGTGATTTTCTTCTACGTAACACCAAAAACCGAAACAAAAAAAAAACTTCTTGCAGCTGCATCTGTACAAGCGTTTGGGTGACGAAGTGCGATGAATAATGCAGTAAGTAGCATCCTTCCAGCCCACTCATCCATAGTTTCGTGGAAACCAATAGACAGGGCAAACGGGTGACCTTCCGAAACCCGCTGCAATAATAGAGACACCATTAACAATCAGATGATTTCTTTGCTGCTGTGTTTTCTTCTCTGCAGTTGACATAATCCTTTGCAAGATGCAGTCGGTAAGAAGGGTCACGGTGGGTCAATTCTATTTCGTGCTCTTATCAGATCCCCTTTTTAGTCCGCCCAGCCGTTGGTTGGTGGTGGTTGGCTTCATTTATACACGGTGGTTGGTTGGTGTTTTGCACCAACGCCGAGAGCGAAAGAAATCGAAAGACATAAAACGAATCTACTGGTGCTTGAATGCAGCACTGTAAGTAACAATTTCATTAAGAACCAGCAAACAGACACACAGTGAGCAAGGGAGTCGGCTTGTGTGTTCCATCGAAACAAGGCATGGGCGATAAAGGGCCGGGACTGCAGCAATCAGGGGGCTGTGGAAAACAAATGCAGAGAAGCTGCAAACAAAACACTGATTTCGATTCGACTCACCATCTAATTAGCAATTCCAGTCGGGAGGACAGTCGTCTAAACTTGGAGTACAGCGAGTTGCTCCAATACCCGAACGACGAACGTTTCTCAGTTTCTTAACACAAACGGCATAGAGCAGCCGTGATGTTGTGTGTGGTGAACGGAAAAGGAGAAAGAAAATGACTGACTGGTCAAAACTAGTTTTCCACCAACTGGAACTTGAGGTGGGATTGGTTTACGGGGTTTCTACACCAAAGCAATCTTATCCTCCTGCATTCTAGCTGCGGGACGTATCCGCTGTGCATGAAGAATCTGCTTCATTTAAATAACCACTTCACTTATTACCATAAACTGTTGTTGAAGAAAGTTTCGGACGGAGTTAAAGAAAAGTGAAACGAATCCATTGCCTGTGGTTCGGTGTGGTCTGCTTGCTGGCATTTGAGGTTAATACATCTTGTGAACTTCTTGAACTCGATTCATATTCCACCAGGGTGTGTAAGGTTTACTAGGAGGACCACTAGGAAGGTCTTCGTTGGATAAATTGCAGTTTAATGTGTAGTACATTATTCTAGCTTTTACATATTATCAATGAACTAAATCGTTTCACACGTATGTAATGATAAAACATTTACCAAAGAAGTAATTGAGAAATTCTATTAGAGAAGTCTTATTATCAAATCATCGTTTTTTGGAACTTTTTTTTTATTTTTAGTTTTGCTTATATAAAGATCTTTATTCATTCTAAACAGAACATAGTTGACTTAGTAAGATAATTTAAAAAAAATATTGCCAATATTTTTATTTTGTGTCAGCAACCCACTTGGCAGAAATCGCATGAGAGGGAGGAAATTTCTCGATTCTCGCTACCTTCGAGAATACTTTCGAGCGATCGTGCGACAAACTCTCACTCCACCACGCTACCTCACTCACACACGCTCCCATATTTTATGTAAACCCTCACCGCAACCTGCGTCACCAACCCACCCCACACCTGAACGGTCCCATACTCGAAGTGTTAGACAATTTTGGTTCCACACTTTGCAGCCTGTCGAGGAGTGTGGCACTATATTGTTTTTCGCTGTCTCCTTTCTTTCACTGGAAAATTGCTTTTGCCCTGTCTTTGGCGTATTCATATGAGTTTGGCCTTTGCTGGAGGCGGAGGTGTGTGCGCAAGCGTTATCGTGTTTTGTGAAGTGATTCTTTGCTCCGGTAAGTAATGTGAAAACTAGTGATTGTGATAAGTGAATTAATTCTATTCCTTGTGTTTTGTGCGTAGTGAATCCCATCGAGTCGATCAGCTGATGGAAAGAGTTTGGCCGTGAAGCGGAAAGGGTGAAGCCGGAGTTAAACCGCAGGATGACAGGACAAATCACATCGAGAGAGAGTGCTGAATACTCGCCGTCTTGAGAGGTACGCATTTTAACACTCGAAATGAGTTAAAGAAAAAAAAACAAAGTGTAAAGATTTCTCATGTCTCTCCGTTTTTTTTTTCTTCTATATATTTACAGAAACCTCTGCCGAACATAGGAACCCCATCCCACCGTCCGCTTCGCAGAACGCCGGCAGTTTTTTTTACCTGTTCGTCGCATGATGAGCGTATGTGCAATAAAAAAAGGGATCGTATGTATTTCCTGGTAATTATTTCGTTGACGGTCGTGGTGTGTTCGGGACGAGGGTGTCCCGAATGCAGCAATAGGAAAGAAAGGGAAAGCGAGAAAGAACAAAAAAGCGAAGGAAAGAACGGGACACACTGAAGCTTATTAGGCTACCAACGCTTATTATAAATAAGCCTGCAAGCTTGCAGGCTATATACAACCCACTTGGCAGAAATCGCATGAGAGGGGGGAAATTTCTTCATTCTCGCTACCCCTGACCCTCACTTTCGAGCGATCGTACGACAAACTCTCACTCCACCACCCTACCTCGCTCACACACGCTCCTATATTCTATGTAAACCCTCACCGCAACCTGCGTCACCAACCCACCCCACACCTGAACGGTCCCATACTCGAAGTGTTAGACAATTTTGGTTCCACACTTTGAAGCCTGTCGAGGAGTGTGGCACTATATTGTTTTTCGCTGTCTCCTTTCTTTCACTGCAAAATTGCTTTTGCCCTGTCTTTGGCGTATTCATATGAGTTTGGCCTTTGCTGGAGGCGGAGGTGTGTGCGCAAGCGTTATCGTGTTTTGTGAAGTGATTCTTTGCTCCGGTAAGTAATGTGAAAACTAGTGATTGTGATAAGTGAATTAATTCTATTCCTTGTGTTTTGTGCGTAGTGAATCCCATCGAGTCGATCAGCTGATGGAAAGAGTTTGGCCGTGAAGCGGAAAGGGTGAAGCCGGAGTTAAACCGCAGGATGGCAGGACAAATCACATCGAGAGAGAGTGCTGAATACTCGCCGTCTTGAGAGGTACGTATTTTAACACTCGAAATGAGTTAAAGAAAAAAAACAAAGTGTAAAGATTTCTCATGTCTCTCCGTTTTTTTTTCTTCTATATATTTACAGAAACCTCTGCCGAACATAGGAACCCCATCCCACCGTCCGCTTCGCAGAACGCCGGCAGTTTTTTTTTACCTGTTCGTCGCATGATGAGCGTATGTGCAATAAAAAAGGGATCGTATGTATTTCCTGGTAATTATTTCGTTCACGGTCGTGGTGTGTTCGGGACGAGGGTGTCCCGAATGCAGCAATAGGAAAGAAAGGGAAAGCGAGAAAGAAAAAAAGCGAAGGAAAGAACGGGACAAAATAAAGCTAATTTTTTGGCTTCCCGGCTTATTATAAATAAGCTTGGGAGCTTCCATGCTTGCAAGCTTGCATGCTCGTATGCAAGCGTACATACACCCCGCCCCCTATACCCGATTCCCCCACCCCCGCGAACGATCCACGAACGAGGCTTACTAAGTTGCTAGTAAGCCTTTAATAAGCCGGCTAATAAGCCGCAATGTCGTACGACTTTTGCCAAGTGGGAAGCGTACATACGGCATACGCCCCGCCCCTGTACCCGATTCCCCCACCCCCGCGAACGATCCACGAACGAGGCTTACTAAGTTGCTAGTAAGCCTTTAATAAGCCGTCTAATAAGCCTCGATGTCGTACGACTTTTGCCAAGTGGGTTACTAAATGGGCACCCACTTGGCAAAAGTCGTACGACATCGAGGCTTACCCACTTGGCAAAAGTCGTACGACATTGCGGCTTATTAGCCGGCTTATTAAAGGCTTACTAGCAACTTAGTAAGCCTCGTTCGTGGATCGTTCGCGGGGGTGGGGGAATCGGGTATAGGGGGCGGGGCGCATGTACGCTTGCATACGAGCATGCAAGCTTGCAAGCATGGAAGCTCCCAAGCTTATTTATAATACAGGGTTTTTCTATTCAGTTTAGACTAGCCGCACACTTTTTCCTGCTCTGCGCACTTGGTTTTTGACGCGGGTAGGCAAACAAACACGCTGCTTGCTAAAAATCAAGTACGCCGAGTAGGAAAAAGTGTGCAGCTAGTCTAAACTGAATAGAAAACCCTGTAAGCCGGGAAGCCAAAAAATTAGCTTTATTTTGTCCCGTTCTTTCCTTCGCTTTTTTTCTTTCTCGCTTTCCCTTTCTTTCCTATTGCTGCATTCGGGACACCCTCGTCCCGAACACACCACGACCGTGAACGAAATAATTACCAGGAAATACATACGATCCCTTTTTTTATTGCACCTACGCTCATCATGCGCAAGCGGTCGCTGGACGAACAGGTAAAAAAAACTGCCGGCGTTCTGCGAAGCGGACGGAGGGATGGGGTTCCTATGTTCGGCAGAGGTTTCTGTAAATATATAGAAGAAAAAAAACGGAGAGACATGAGAAATCTTTACACTTTGTTTTTTTTCTTTGACTCATTTCGAGTGTTAAAATGCGTACCTCTCAAGACGTCGAATATTCAGCACTCTCTCCGATGTGATTTGTCCTGCCATCCTGCGGTTTAACTCCGGCTTCACCCTTTCCGCTTCACGGCCAAACTCTTTCCATCAGCTGATCGACTCGATGGGATTCACTACGCACAAAACACAAGGAATAGAATTAATTCACTTATCACAATCACCAGTTTTCACATTACTTATCGGAGCAAAGTATCACTTCACAAAACACGATAACGCTTGCGCACACACCTCCGCCTCCAGCAAAGGCCAAACTCATATGAATACACCAAAGACAGGGCAAAAGCAATTTTCCAGTGAAAGAAAGGAGACAGCGAAAAACAATATAGTGCCACACTCCTCGACAGGCTTCAAAGTGTGGAACCAAAATTGTCTAACACTTCGAGTATGGGACCGTTCAGGTGTGGGGTGGGTTGGTGACGCAGGTTGCGGTGAGGGTTTACATAAAATATGGGAGCGTGTGTGAGTGAGGTAGGGTGGTGGAGTGAGAGTTTGTCGCACGATCGCTCGAAAGTGAGGGTCAGGGGTAGCGAGAATGAAAAAATTTCCCCCGTCATGCGATTTCTGCCAAGTGAGTATTTTATCGTTATTCGCTACAGTTTGTTGCCAAAAAAGTCAAATTATGTACACCAGCCAACTTGTTCCCGCTACAAGAAAAAACTGATAAGATTATTCAGTTCTGTCATTCTTTTTATCAATGACGAAACACTATTATCAATTCTGCGAAACAGTATTATCTCCCTTAAAAATTATTGCAAAACTGATATATATACATTCATACATTCATATATATTCATACGTTTCAAGTCACTCACGTTGTAAACTTGAAGGGTATTGAAAGTCATTTAGGAGCTATCACAAACTGTAAGTGTATTCAAAAGAAACATGATTATTGTGAGGGAGAGCCGCGTGATCGACACGACACGATGATTATTGTGTGGTTGAAACTTACTTTGTAACATTTAGTGTTGTTCAAAAGAAGTGAAGAAGAAAATCTAACAAAGTGGTATAATAAGTGGTTTAACCGGCTGGCTAAACGCGCATAGTGCGACCATACAAACCATTGTGGTGTATCGTAAAGGTGAAACCGTGAACAACCAAGACTTCTAGGAAGCAACCTTTTTGTTGACCAAAAGCAGAGCTTAAAAGACATATGACTCCAGATAGTCGAAGTCTTTACAGAGAAAGTATGCGTCTGAATATGCGAGTTTGAACAAGAGTTTGAACGAACATAGGAGGATATAGACTTTCTCGTAAAATAGAAGAAGAAGAAGAAAAATAAGAAGAAGAAGAAGGAGAAACAGCAAAAGAAGAAGAAGCAGAAGAAGAAGAAGAAGAAGAAGAAGAAGAAGAAGAAGAAGAAGAAGAAGAAGAAGAAGAAGAAGAAGAAGAAGAAGAAGAAGAAGAAGAAGAAGAAGAAGAAGAAGAAGAAGAAGAAGAAGAAGAAGAAGAAGAAGAAGAAGAAGAAGAAGAAGAAGAAGAAGCAGAAGCAGAAAAGGAAGAAGAAGAAGAAGAAGAAGCAGAAGCAGAAAAGGAAGAAGAAGAAGAAGAAGAAAAAAGTAGTAGAAGAAGAAGAAGAAGAAGAAGAAGAAGAAGAAGAAGAAAAAGAAGAAGAAGAAGAAGAAGAAGAAGAAGAAGAAGAAGAAGAAGAAGAAGAAGAAGAAGAAGAAGAGAAACCTCAAACGGCCACGGGAACTGAGTGACTGAGGAAGTTTGAGGGAAAGCAAAACCTTATCAACAAAACCATTTGCAATCAGTATGTCTTTATCTAGTTGTAGTAGGTCTAGTCTAGACCCAGGTACAATATTTACGAATTTAGATACGTTATCTATACGGACGTCCCTAAAACTTGACGAAGCGAAGAAGTTTGACATCGATAGGACTTAACCGAGTGTGGTAATTATAATATTTTCGATATTTTGAAGAAATGTACGAACTTTAAGAAGAATCTCAGTTTTAGACAAATAACATTAGATGTGATCTCTTTGGATAAATCTCCTTCATCTCTACTTCAATGATTTTAACCGAAAACCAATCCCACGAAACAGCTAAACAGATACAATTTTTTTTTCATCAACCCATGCTGAGTTGTCGACCAAATGCTAAGGCATGTCAAATCATCATTGAATTTTGGTAATGCAGTTTAGGTTTCATAGAAGTAATATTCACGTAAAATTTACTTCTTTTAATTGTTAAGGCAATGTTAGAAGGTTTCGTCGTCCTGTGATGTAGGCTAATTTTGAGAAATGAATATTTTATACTGAAGTTCAGTTTCAAATTAATTAATTAATTTTTCATTGAAGCTTACTACAATGACTTATTGCTAATTTTATTTCATTACAGAATTGAGCTCGTGTTACAATATTACAATTTGAAGAATTCGTGACGACAAATGCTGATTCATGAAAAAGCGGGGCACGTTGTCTATTTATTCCCGCCATACAGGAGATTTATCAACACGGACAGGCCGTTCTACCTGAAAAGAAAAGGAAAAGAAGAACAATATAGCAGATTTCGCTATGGCGAACCAATTGCACTGCTTCATTTTGGTCATCACGGTGTTGTTGGGTTTCTCCAGCTGTAGCAGTGTATCGTCTGCCAAAACAGTTAATAATACTGTAAGTACAAACCACAAACCAAGATTCCAAGATTGTGCAAATTATAAACCAACGTTGAAAAAAGAACAGCTAACGGGTACACCTGTTTTTCGTGTGAACGCCTCTGCCGAACAATCGCAAACTATACAATACAGCATTGTAACCACGCCAGGTGACCAGGAGTTTTTCAGCATTGACCAAACGACTGGTCAGATCGTTTCGGCGTTTGTTTTCGATCGGGATGCCCTTATCCGAGACCAGGAAATGTATATTACGGTACGAGCGACTAACATTGTGTTCCCTAGTCTATATGATGTTTGCATAATCAAGGTAACTATTCTGGATATCAACGATAATCCACCGATATTCGATAAAGACATCTATGAAGTCACCGTGACGAAAGATATGAAGCAGAACCAGTCCGTGATTACAATTACCGCCACAGAAATCGATGAAGGTGATAACAACGTCATTCATTATGACATTGTACAGGAAGGCGACGATAGCAGCTACTTCGAGATTGATAAGAAAAATGGGTTGCTCATGTTAACTAAGTCTATCGACCGCGACCTAGGACAATTTTACGCGTTCCATGTCCGGACGTATAACGAAAGCTTAGAGGAAAACAACAAGCGACAAACAGTAGTTAAAGTAATAGTTCACGTGGTTGACTCTACAAATAGTGCGCCGTACTTCATCAAGATGCCATTGGCACCCGTGATATTGAATGAAACGTTTCAGGATTTCAACAAGATTCTGGCGGAATTTGAAGCAGTTTCCAACGTTAATGAGGAAAATATAGTAATATATCGGATATCTTATGGAAATTATAAGCAGGCATTTCTATTGGAGCAAATCAACAATACGGCTTACATCAAACTTGGTAGAAGACTTGATTATGAAATGGCAGCACAATATATGCTCACAGTACGAGCGACGAACTCTCTTGGACTAAATGCAGAGACATTTTTAAGGATCACGATCATGGATGAAAACGACAACACCCCTGAGTTTATAGGAGAAACAAAAGGAACAGTTCTAGAACATCAGCTGCCTGGAACATTTGTAATGCAAGTGCATGCTCGGGATCGTGATGGCACGGCGCCCAACAACGTTGTATCCTATCGACTAAGGAGTAGCGATGAACAGTTTTTCCAAATCGATAGTGAAAAAGGCATTATCACGACGCGGGAGGAATTCGATCGTCAGACAAATGATGCTTACATAGTGACAGTGATTGCTGAGGATAGCTCACCGTCTGCGTTATTTAACAATGGGGAACCCAATACTAAGACACAACGGTTATTGATTCGAATTGTGCCAAACGAAAGAAGGAACGACTACAAACCGCAGTTTAAGCGAAAAATATATGCCGTGGACTATCTACCAGAAAACGCCACCATCAACACGAGAGTGGTTAAAGTCACGGCCTATAGCCAACAACTAAATTCGCATCTAAAGTACAGCATTGTCAAGAATAACGTGGCAAACGTGTTTAAAATCGACGAGAATACAGGATTGATTTCGGTAAACAATCACTTGTTAGACTACGAAACAATTCCGGAATATAAATTAATCGTCAAGGCGGATGACGGCCTCTTCTATAATACTGTGAGCGTATGGATCAGGATTGGAAACGTAAAAGATAACACAGAAGAAGTTGAGAATCTTCCTCCGGCTGCAATGGATGACGAAGACCAAAATAAATCACCATTTCTTCGGTTTGACCACGAGGACCAAAAAGAGTATGAAGTTCCCATCAAGAACATCGATTCAGCAGTGATTGATGACGAGAATGATAACAAGATGAAACAAGCTGAGAGCCATATAGTTGTCAACAAATACAAAGGAATGTTATCTGATATGAATATAGGCCGTGTATATATCATCGATTCAGATGATTGGGATTTGTCTGACAAAACATTTCTTTGGGACAAGGCGACAAGTGCAGAAACTTTGAAGTTTTTCAAACTGAACAATAACACCGGTATGATAACAATGTTGAAAGATATATCGTGCGGTCAGTATAATCTTCGGTTCCACGTGACTGAAAAATCGGACCACTTTTCTCCACACCATGTATCAGCTAGAGCAACAGTGTTGGTGAAGGAGATCTCCAAAAAATCCGTAGCCCAGAGCGGATCAATCCGATTTTACAATGTTACGGCAGATGATTTCGTATCTCAAACACCGGGTCATCTCAGGACACCTCTTAATCGACTTCAGAACAGCATTGCAACCATTCTAAAAGCCAGCCCAAACGATGTGGACATATTCACGATCAACAATCGAAAGCTCGCCCAAGGTACTTTCCTGGACGTGTTCTTTGCCGTCAGCGGTAGTGTTTACTCAACCTCCGAGCTCCTCAATAGCGTACTAAGCTTTCATCTCCACCGATTGGAGGAAGACGTCGGATTTCCGATTGAGATGATAGGCATCGACGAATGCGAGTTGAAAACTGGCACATGTGAGCAGTCGTGCAGGAATAAGGTGTATGGATCGTCCAAACCAATCGTCATCAACGCCAATGCAAATTCGTTTATAGGAATAACTGCATTCGTACAGCTGGTATGCATTTCGGATACATCGCCATCACAGCTCGCATGTTTGAATGGAGGCACGCATATTGGTAATAGGTGCATATGTCCAAATAGTTTCGATGGTCCACATTGCGAAATGATAGACATCAGTTTTAATGGCAACGGATACGCCCTTTTCTCAACGATCATCAGTGACAATATTGCAAACATTAGCGTTGAGATGTTACCTCAACAGACGGACGGTTTGGTGTTGTACATTGGACCTATGAGCTACAATACGCGTGTTACAACACAACCATTTGTTGCATTGGAGATCGTTGACGGTAGATTTGTATTGCTGTTGGACGATGGAACTGAAGCGATCCGAATCGAGAATCAACAGGTTATCTCCCAGAACGATGCATTGGCATTGGATATTTTGTTTAAGCTTCAGTCTATTGAGATGAGTCTAGTCATAAATAAGTTGATGATTAGTAGGAGTCGATACGTATATAAAGATTTCAAAGGAGTTCTAATTACTAATGGGCATGTACAGTTAGGAAAGACAGCAATCGATTTGAATAAGCTTGGGTCACTGTACAACTGGACGTACATGCCACAAACAAGAGGTTACAGTGGTTGTTTGCGTAATCTCACAATAAATGGGCACACGATAGACTTTCAACAGACGATTTTGACAAAGAACATGGATCTTAGTTGTCCATGGGCCATTGCCAGTGAAGCAAACTTATGGAACATTCTTATGGTTGTTACTGCAGCAACAATTCTTTTGACTGGTATTTCAATTGTATGTTTTTCGTTACGGTCCAAGCTGAAAGTTTTAACTGGAAATTACGAACCTTTAATCTGCACGAAGAAACTACGCAAAGTTTCGTTGCCGAAACCGTGCACTGGCATGCACGAATCAAATTTGATTCCAATTTCAAATAGATTGGGCTAGAAGCTATTAAGATGCAATTCCTGTACTATCTGAAACCCTGCTTTCTCCGCTATGTTGTCAGTCTTAACAACGTACGTTTTGACGACATAGGATGCCATCTTTGTTTTTAGTCTTAATCTAACTTCCTTTGAATAAACACGTTTTTGGTTGCATTCTCAAGCACCGTGTCTGTATTAAATATTTCCACTGAGAAAATTCAATAGGTTATGGGCCCAGAGCTCGTCTCGGAAAGCTTGTGTTGAATAAACCTGTGTTTGAAGTAAGAAAAATGACGGATCGGGAAATGGAGCTGCTTCGTAGTATTCCTTTGTTTGATGGGGCGAATTTTTCATCGTGGAAGTTCCGGATGCTTACCGTGCTGGATTAGCAGGAATGCGTCCAACAGGAGATGGAAGAGGTCGAGGAGCTGCGTATCCGGGTGGATGACAGCGAAGCCATCAAGAAGCAGAAGAACATCTAAATTGAAAAGCGGAGGAAACGGGACCGCAGATGCAAAACGATGCTAATTTCCCGCATAAATGACACCCAGCTCGAATATGTGCAGGATCATCCAACTACAAACGCGATTTGAACAGCTCTACACAAGATTTTCGAGCGAAAAAGAGAAAACTCTTTTATTTGCGGCACGATAGCAGTACTAAGTTACAGGATCATTTTTTGTTATTTGATCGGATTGTGCGCGAATAGCAGTAGAGCAACAGGTGCGCAGATAGACGATATCGACGTGGTGTGCCATTTATTGATGACGACGGGGCTGTCAACATTAGTGACAGCTTTAGAAACAATGTCGGAGGACAACCTAACTGTAGAGTTTGCCAAGTGTAGGCTGGTCGACGAAGAGATCAAGTTGGTAGGAAAAGACATTAATGTGACTGTCACTAAACGAGAGCCCCATGAGCCTGCTGCGTTTGTAGGAAAACCGATCAAAAGGAAGAAACTGAAATGTTTTTCTTGTCATCGAATTGGTCATAAAGCGACCGAGTGTGCAGATCGTGAGAAAAAGAAGAAAACGACGAATGTTCATGCAACGGAAAATAACATTGGTGTCATATGTTTCATAGCAGGCAATGATTGTAACGAGAAGAAGATTGTTTGGTTGGCAGATTCCGGAGCGTCGGATCATATAACAAACGATAGGAGTCTTTTCGTTGAATTGAAACCTTTGAAACAAGCAATACAGATTACTGTTGCGTTAAATGGACAATCCGTGTCGGATGCGCCGAAGCTATGATGGCGAGCTTGAGAGAAGGAAGTTTCCGTATATCTTCCGGTGCCGGCATCAGCGAACTGGAGCTTTGGTAAGTACAATCGTTTATCTACAATTAGAATAATTTACTAGGTGCGCAAATAAATAACGGTCGTTTTTTTCATAAGTTTATTTTTACTCGTGGTATTTTTATTTGTGGAAATTGGGTCAATCCAAATCTTCTTCTTCTTGGCTTAACGACCTTACAGGTCACGCCGGCCATTTCTGGCTTATTAGACTTATTTTTACCTTGGGAATAGCATTGTCCGTTACGCGGCACCATCGTGGGGACGGACGCTTCTTCAGAAGGACGTTCACCGGACCACGGTTCAGAGGGCGCACCGCACAGGAGTTCTTCGAGTGGCCAGTGCCTTCCAAACGGTCTCCTACGATGCCGCTTGCGTGGTCGCAAGCACTATCCCGTTAGTCCTCCTCCTAGAGGAGGACATCCGCTGCCACGACGAAAAGGTAGCGAGAGGAAGTCCAGGACCAGACATACGAAAGCGGCAAAGGGAAGAGACCATGGGACGCTGGCAACAACAATGGACAGCCGGAGCGGGGCAGCCGAGATCGCCGGGGATGAGGACGAGGAGAATTATCCCGGACATTATGTCCTGGGTAAATCGCAAGCACGGAGAAATTGATTTTTATCTCTCTCAACTCTTTACAGGGCATGGGATTCTCCGGAGCTACTTCGTCGAAAAAGGCATCCTCGACGGCTCGCCAAACTGCCCGGTGTGTGAACACCAAGTGGAAGATGTCGACCACGTAATGTTCCACTGTCCACGGTTTGCTCGAACCCAACACGAGATGCAGCAGCAGAGCCACACCCGCTTGACGATAGAAAATCTTGCAGCGGAAATGTGTGCCAACAGCAACACATGGGAAGCAGTCCGGACCGCCGCAAGGACCATCTTCAGAAACCTCCAAGTGAGATGGAATGAGGAAAGTCCACCTACGGCCAGACGGAGACGACAACCCACTTGGCAGAAATCGCATGAGAGGGGGGAAATTTCTTCATTCTCGCTACCCCTGACCCTCACTTTCGAGCGATCGTACGACAAACTCTCACTCCACCACCCTACCTCACTCACACACGCTCCTATATTCTATGTAAACCCTCACCGCAACCTGCGTCACCAACCCACCCCACACCTGAACGGTCCCATACTCGAAGTGTTAGACAATTTTGGTTTCACACTTTGATGCCTGTCGAGGAGTGTGGCACTATATTGTTTTTCGCTGTCTCCTTTCTTTCACTGCAAAATTGCTTTTGCCCTGTCTTTGGCGTATTCATATGAGTTTGGCCTTTGCTGGAGGCGGAGGTGTGTGCGCAAGCGTGATCGTGTTTTGTGAAGTGATTCTTTGCTCCGGTAAGTAATGTGAAAACTAGTGATTGTGATAAGTGAATTAATTCTATTCCTTGTGTTTTGTGCGTAGTGAATCCCATCGAGTCGATCAGCTGATGGAAAGAGTTTGGCCGTGAAGCGGAAAGGGTGAAGCCGGAGTTAAACCGCAGGATGGCAGGACAAATCACATCGGAGAGAGTGCTGAATACTCGCCGTCTTGAGAGGTACGCATTTTAACACTCGAAATGAGTTAAAGAAAAAAACAAAGTGTAAAGATTTGTCATGTCTCTCCGTTTTTTTTTCTTCTATATATTTACAGAAACCTCTGCCGAACATAGGAACCCCATCCCACCGTCCGCTTCGCAGAACGCCGGCAGTTTTTTTTACCTGTTCGTCCAGCGACCGCTTGCGCATGATGAGCGTAGGTGCAATAAAAAAAGGGATCGTATGTATTTCCTGGTAATTATTTCACTTTCGTGGTGTGTTTGGGACGAGGGTGTCCCGAATGCAGCAATAGGAAAGAAAGGGAAAGCGAGAAAGAAAAAAAGCGAAGGAAAGAACGGGACAAAATAAAGCTAATTTTTTGGCTTCCCGGCTTATTATAAATAAGCTTGGGAGCTTCCATGCTTGCAAGCTTGCATGCTCGTATGCAAGCGTACATGCGCCCCGCCCCCTATACCCGATTCCCCCACCCCCGCGAACGATCCACGAATGAGGCTTACTAAGTTGCTAGTAAGCCTTTAATAAGCCGGCTAATAAGCCGCAATGTCGTACGACTTTTGCCAAGTGGGAACAACGACGGCGGAACACGGAACAAATGGGACAGCAACAGCTGCCGCCGTGACCGCACCAAAGGATGACGACAACGGAAGCAGCAGCAGCAGCAACGAGTAACCAGAGCAGCAGCAGGAGCTAGACCCCACCGGAAGTAGCGGCTACGGACGGGCGGAATTAAGCAGCAGCAGCGGAAGGAAGGCACGAAGCAGCAGCAGCAGCTGAGACAACTAGGACGAATGACGCAGTAGCAGCATTGGAAAGCAGCAGCGCGTCAACAGGATGGGTGCATCGCACAAACGTTCCTGCATGGAGTACTACGCACATCAAGCGCATCGGCAGGGTTCGGATCAGGTCGAGGAGTGGTTTAGTTAGGGTCCCATCGGCTGCCGGGTCCGCTTCACGGGCCCAGCGTCACGATGAATCCCACATAACCCACCTCGGAGGGATTGGTTTGTAGCCGCAAGCCGCCCTTCGAGGTGGGTACCTTTTGAAGGTTCCCTCCCCGTTAACAAAAAAAAAAAAAAAAAAAGACTTATTTTTACCACGTAGCCGGATAGTCAGTCCTTGCTACGGGAGGACGGTCCGGATGGGATTTGAACCCGGTCCGGCCGTGTGGACTGGCGCCGTTTATCACATGCACCACCGGGCCGCCTCAATCCAAATATTGGCCATTATTATTTATTACTTTTTTCCACCTATCGGGTAAATCGCGGATTCCTTTTCGGAAAAATGATACGTTTTTCGACGCAATCCAACCAATTCTGGCTATGTTCATAGGAGGAGAACTACTGGTCGGCTATTCCATGTGTCAAGGATCGGAACAGATGGGAATCCGTTGGTGCCAGATCCATTGAATACGGCGGGTGCGGTAAAACGTCCCATTTGAGGGTATTAAGGTAGTTGTTCACAGGTTACGCAACTTGTCGTGGCGTGATGAGTATTCTGACTGTTTTTCACGCAGTGCTCGGCTTCAACTCATCAATTGTTTCCGGTAGCGTTCACCAGTGATCGCTTCAGAAGTTCGTAGTAGATGACGCCGACATGGTCCCACCAAATATTCTTTTTGCGATCTCGCTTCGAAAATCACAGCGGACGCTGTGTACTCCCTGGCCTTTCTATAGCAAGAAGCGAAAACACTTTTTGTTCTTATTATTGTGATTTCCGTGATCACTTGAATGTGATTTTCCGTTACCATGAGGTAATCACAAACCATCCGAAAATCGTTTGCTCGCAGTATGTTTCCGGTATTATAATATTATGTTCACATCCCGTGTGTTATGAATTTGGATTACGTGTCCGTCGTGAGCGATCTATGTTCAAACAAATGCTCATTTGAATCGATATCAACCGTTCGGTAGATTGCGATCGATGAATCCCACTGCCCATGTATGGTGGGTCGGTTTTTAAGGTTCTTGTCCCCGTTAAAGAGTAGAATAGGATTGGTGGGGAACCTCCCTTTCATCTTGAAAAAGGTCCACTCAATTACTAGCTTTACCTCAACTACGAGTACCTAATTCTACCTTCTTTATCCGCAGATGTGATATACTAGTGCAATGCTTCGCATGTTGGCCATCGTAGCTTCGAATCCCATGAGATTTATGATGGATTTACTACCCAACTGAACCGATAGCCTGAACAGTGAACTTTCAACAACGGAAGGATTCAACAAATGGATTGTTTCGGGAACGAAGTAAGTTGTAATTATTAAGAGTATCACACACGCGTTGTTTGTTATCACCATCTGCATTTTGTTATCACACACGGCACAGACTCATACCGTGCTAATGTATATTATCTAATTTCTCTTCCAGGCAATACAGTTGCTCAAAGCTTTCTACAACGCGGATGTTTGGTCCTGGTTGGTTCGGTTGGCTGAGGTAGGCGTTATCCGGTGGCTGCCTGAGATTGGAGATATTCGATGGCTGGCTGAGGTTGGTAATTTGGATCAACAATTGTTGCACCATTGCGGTTCGATTGTCCACCTTATTTATATCAAACGAATAAAAAAATTCATTTATTTTTAATTACAATTTTAACAATATTTTTGAATGGTCAGGCGAAAGAAACCATATATTACCACTACGCACCTGAATCCCCTATTGTTGCCCAAATTTCATACAAAAAATCCCCTATTTTTTATATGGGCAGACGCAAGATGACACAAAAATAGGGGATTGCATGGGATATGTAGCACTTGTTTGCCTTAATATTCGATTATTCAGCATATGATAACGCAATCTCTAATATATTTTTATTCATTTGCTTCACTATTTACGCTATTTATTAACATCTTTATTGTGCCCATCAGAAATGCAAATGTAACGGAATGAATTCGACAGCAATAAGGTCTTGCCCATTCTTCTTTAATAAAAGAAAAATACTAAACTCAAGTCCATTTGCTTGACTTTGACGCTTTTGTTCACAATCGAAGTTCATAATATCTAGTGCAGATTCAGTTCAATTCTTAAAGTGCACCATCACTGTTATCAGTTTATCTATCTCATGGACATTTCGTACCGATACTTCATATGTACTGCAGGACCAAACATAGGTCGTAAAGTTTTTTTTGGTTATGAAAACGACAAAAAAACATCCAGCAAAATTCAAACGAAACGACACGTGGCAGATGAAGAGCGGTGAGGAACTTTCACTGCTCGCGTTTGATGGAATCAACAAGAATACGAGTCGAGGCCGATGGAATGGAGAACACTGACCGAAAAATTCATACCATACACTCATACCCTGCGCCTTAATCCAATCCATTCCCTTCTCGAGCCCTTTGCAAAAAAAAAGATGAAATATTCCTCGTTTGTGACGGTCGTTCAAAACGTAAGTGTCCTCTTAGCATTAGCAATCCTAGTGGTCCATTTGTGCTGAAGAGTTTTCGCTGCAATTTGTAAGTAAGAATTGTTTTCATTTCTCGCCGCTCGCCGAAGCTGTACGTCAGTACTCTCGACTTACCATCGCTACAGTGATTGCATGCGGCGCCATCCTAACAACCCCACTTTGTACAGTAATGGTCGCATGTAAAGCAAAGACGAATCCTTTCGACACTCGTTATCCAATGCTTCCAGTGTGGAGGCATAAGGAAAAAAAGCAGGCTAGAGGACGAAAAAAAAATTCATTCATCAGAAAGAAACACCGAAAGGATGTCCTTTTTCCTAATACAGAGCAAAGGAAAGCCAAAAATAAAAACGAACCATAACACACCAGAGCCGAAATCGAAAGTGAGCGTAAAACGCTGCTAGAAATTGGCCACTCCGCTTTGGTACGTATTAGTTTTATGCCCGGTCGTACATATCGTTGGGCGCTGAAATTAAATTGGCTGGCGTCGTCTCGACTTGTTGGATGTGGTGCGCTACGGGAGGCCCGCGGGTGTTTCTGTTTCCCCTTTTTTGCGGGGCGAGGTGGGGGGAACCCTCTCTAACCTTTGTTCATTCCAGTAAAGTACGAGTGGTTTTGCATTACTTATCCTATACGAGCTTCACTACCATGAGCAAAAGCCTTTTAGTAGTAAATTTTGGCCGGAAAATCAAATGGAAAACATTCCACCATCACTGTTATCTGCCCAGCATCGGCACTGGCAATTGTACAGAGCTGGGCGCAATGTTGTAATGGGTAAGGATTCTATTTACAGTAAGATTGTTGCTGCAATGTAACGCAAGGTCTTTGATGAAGTATGGTACGTTTTACTTTATGGATAACTTATTCAGCCTAATTTTATTTCTTATCGTGCCGTTCAGTTTGAGTCAGTAGGAAGAATTACTGCTACTATTTATTTAGTGAGTTGTTATACAGACGATTTGATCATCATAATGCGAGTGAACAGAATAAGAGTTTAGCTGTTTGTTAGAAGAAATACAATTTTCAAATACTACTAAAAATATTACTAAATTATTTTAAATTTATCATGTTAGGCTTCTTGACAATTTTGCTAAAGAATACAGAATACAGAATATTTCATTTCTTATAAGTTTCTAATAAAAGTAACAGCTCCTCTAATGAATTAATAATAAGCTTAATTTCACACATTTCACAATTTCACAGCTAAATTTTACAATAAATCCCTATCCGCAATTAGGGATCACTCAATATCAGTAACCCTCTACTGCGTTACGATTTGTTACATATTGGGAATATGCGTTCGATTTTGTGTTATGTAAGACAAAAATTTGAAAAAAATCTTCATTAATTCATGAATCAAAATTCACGCTATCTTATTGCGCACAATTTTTCCAGTTTATTTATAAGAGCTATTGCGAGAAAAGCCAGGCAACTGCTGTCTATAAGCGATGATCTAAGAAGAAATAGCTAGATGGATTTTATTTATTTATTTGTTTTAAAATTTTGTTTTCTTCAATATGGTTTCCAGAATCCTTCAAAAAGTGTGAAAAGTGTAAAAAAACATCATTTTGAATAAATTAAAAACTTCAAAAAAAAAGTCACGAGCTCCAAAGTTATGGAACAAAACAAGGGTTTCGAGTCGAGATCAACAAAAATAGTCAAATGTAAGCTTGTAAATTATACCTTTATTCTTAATGAGGAAGAACGTTACTCTGTCAGTGTTATTGAGGCTGTCCCATGGCTCAGTGCGTCTAATTCTCGACTTCTACACGGATGTTTATGGGATCAGTTTTCTGACAATCATCAGTGCATTAATTGGAGCATCGCATTTGTTGCGTTACATAAAAGTTGAATGATCCTATGTCTGCTATTTTAGAAGTTTTTCATTAAATTATGTGTGTTTTTATATGTCTCTGATATGATTGAATAAGTAAATATATATTTTTTTGAATCTGGTTAATAAAAATGTTACATAACATATCACACTATCATTCCCCCTTTCGTTCAAAATCCAACGTTACGAACCAAAAACGTTACGAACCTTGCCAGTTACGTTCCATTTCAATGTCGTTATTACGGTAGAAACAATTAAACCATTGCCACCATGTTTCAAAAAACCTGCTAACCCTACGATGGAATGGTGCCGATTTCGGTGATTTAGGATTGGATCATGTACGCAAAACGACACGATCTAGCCCATCGAATAATGCCAGCAACATCCCAAATTCTGCCTAGCAGACGACAACAGAACATTTCGAGCATTACGAAACCCCCGAGAAACCCCGAAAGCACCAGCCAACAGTTTGCCTCCCTTGCCAGCCGGCTCGTACACAGCGCGATGATATATTTTGCTACCGTTTGTGCATAATTTATGTCACTTTAAATTTTCCAAAAGCGTACGTTTCGCTACCCGTTTCGGTACCCCTTGAATAGGGGGAAAATCTCCTGTTGCTTCACAAGCACCGTGCCACGAAATGGCAGATATTGGCGGAACGCTAACGGCTGGCCAAAAACCACACCCCCTCCTAACCTCGTGCCACTGTTTCATCTCTCCCTTTTTACCATTGCATTCGTTCAAATACATGCATAAGCACAAGCGGCAAGGGGTGTAAAAAGCGGTGAAACGGGGAAGAAATTTCGGATGAATAAATTTTAAACTTATCTGCCTCGACATCGGCACGGTTCTGCGCAGGATCACACCTATAATAATCCGACACGGTGCACGGTGTAATGCATGCCATCCCCATGAGCGGGGAAACTGCACCGAGTCCACATCCATTTTTCATAATTTTTCGTTAGGCTTCGCTGAAGATGGAACAAAAAACAGAGTTCCGAGTTTTTACTTTCCGTTCGGTGTGTTGCTGGACCGAATAATCAAGCCCGCGGATATTTTTGCGCACCGGTTGAGTTATTAACTGTTGAATGAAGCCATTGGAAAACGATAAATTCAACGTTTCACTATCGATTACTGTGAAAAACAGTAGAACACTGCTTAAGAATTCAATAAATCTGACTTTACAAACAAAAATACATGTGAGTCTAGGAAAAAGTATGATAAATGTGACTAAAATCAAGAATGATCATCATAAAAAATAATTTTAAAGTCGTTATTTCAATCTTCTCTATACTACATACCGCTCATGGTTAGCATTCAAACTCCGCAGAACGTTATTGAAGCAACATCCCACATTGATATCACTCACCACTTTATCGTTGCCTCAAAACTCTAACATTACCTCCAACACAACCGTACGGAGTGAGAAAATTTGAACAATTTTCATACATACAATAAAACCAACCATTTCTTATTTGCACCGAAAGCACCTGCAGCAACGTCGCCGTTTTGCGAACGGTGTCCGATAGTCCGATAAATCATGAACACCTACCCACCACGCCGGGGGGATGGGGTGTCCTTTTCATCTACAAACCGCACCCGGTCTGTGGTACCCTCGTGCGCCCCCCACACTACCAGGGGAATGGAGAAATTATTAGTTTTTGCTGGACGCCTCGACATTTCGCTCGTACGTTAAACCATATGCTGATGTGGGCAGTAAATACGGTGTGGTAACGCTTTGAAGGAAAACTGGTCCCGAAGACATGGTTATTGTCGCAGACGGTACGTCGCCAGCACGGTTACATCTCGAAAAGGAACGTGATTAGACGATGGGGACATAAAATAGCTACGTATGCCTTATCCATCTGAATACCAAAATTCAGGGCCACACGGCTGCTTCAGGGATGCTTCCGCCTTTGAGCGCAAACATTGGTGTGAGTTGTTTGCCACCGGAAAGCCGACAACTCTGTGTTGGGTACTACACTAGCTGTTGTAGTTAAAACGGACGTTGGAAAATTTCATCTGCGGACCCGTAGCCACACCGACACGACGGAAGTGGTCGTGAACGGTCCGGATTCCGGATGGACCTTGTGTGAGACAAAACAGCCCTGGCAAAAATCGGACCAAATTCAAACAAAACTGGCAAAGATCAGAACATCCGGCAAACGGGCGCGACTTCTTCTCCGTACGATTTCTCTTTGCATAAATGATTTAAGTTAATATTTGCATAGAATATCCATAAATTTATTGAATTTGTAACTTAAACAAATCCTACATCCTTCTTGTGCGAACCGGGTTTCGGGGTCGGGTCCATTTTCTTTGCCGCTCACATTCACGTTCGGAACGGAAGGTACTTCCTTCTACTCTGTTACGGGAATGCACACGCGCACCAAGGCAGTCCATGATGTCCATCAGGGTGGTGTTTTTTTTTACTTTCTTTCCTTTTCGGTCTCTTCACATGTTCCGGTACTGTAAATTCAATCTGTAAGCAAGCTTCAACATACTGCCAGCCCACCGAATACTGATCGTTATCCTGGTCACTTAGAGTGCGAGGCCCTGAGATGGATTGTGATACGTCTTCTCACACACAGACACCGGATAAGGACGCACCGGAAAATAGCAAATAATGCTGACCAAACGTTTACCGTCCGTGAAGCAGATGATCAACATACTTGAAGTTTCATTTTCAACCTAACGCTCGTTCCCTCTTTCTCTCTCTCTCTCTCTCTCTCTCTCTCTCTTTGGTGTCTGTTACAGTGAAAACAAAAGACCACTAAGCGAGTGAATAGTTGGGTGGTTTTTTTTCTCCAAATTGATTTTGTAACGATGAGTAGAGTGCCGAATAGAAACTCAATATGGTAGATAATCGGAAAAGTTTTTGCAAGAAGCTTGGTTAGTTTATTTAAACTTTTTAATGCATATGTCTAACTTATGCATTATTTCCAAATAGGAAAGCAATGAACAGATTGTCGAAACAGAAATTCGTTTTTGTAATTCCAAAATGGAGTTCATGGTTTGACCGAAGCCTATAATACATCAATGGATTTATTTTACACCAAATTTTACTTACTTTTAAATACCTTTTCCCACCTAATCAGTGTCGTGCATCCTTGAAAATATTCGCAACATTTTTTAGAAGTTCCTGTGTTATATAATTTTTTAATCATTTCCATTTATCTCCACAAACAAATAAATAAATTAGATCCAAAAATTAAGGATAAAAAAGTTCTTAAAGAAGTATAAAAAAATTTATAGTATAAGGTTAACAAACTCATCTCGGTGAAGATGACTTCATTAACACCTGAAGTTTGTTATCAACGCGCTCTGAAATTCATCGTAGCCACACTTTACACATCAAACGACAACCCTTCTTTAGTACAGTTTCTATTCAGCTCACCTCCAAAAACAAACCTTCACTTTGCAGCAACTCGGAAATGCAACTCTTTCCATTCCCCTCCAGTAGCCACCAGCCCAACGACACCATTTCAGCCACTCATATATGGTTCCCCCACCCAAAGTCTCGTCCCAATATGTACGACCAGCACCAGGCGTCAACTGTTGCACGGAATCAGTGTGTCTAAATTAAAATAATTAAAACATAATTAAATTACACTTCACCTTCGCCTTCGCATGAGAGGACGCTAGGATACAGGCTGCGGTAGGACCAACCGGGGAAATGTTTCCTGTGCTGGAGCTGCAAAAATGCGACCCTCTGACCAAACAATCCACCCCTTTGTACCCCAAACCCAAAAAACATTCGTCTCATTAAGGCGTGCCTTCGTATACCATCGGAAGGTGAAACCACTGCCTTCCAGTGCCCAGTGAAGAAAGGTGTAAAGCGATTCCTTTACCTCGTCTTGTTATTACAATTTTACACTTCAACACCAAAGGAAACATCCCTCCATGTTTCCCACATCATTCATCAACCACCAACACCGCCGCCCCGTTTAGCTGGATCGTTCCGATGGGTTCGCCAAGGATGTACCTTCGTTCGACCGGTACGATGCAACCAGCTGCTAAATGCAGCGGACCTTTTGCACGCGCCAAGAAAGTTTCTTGCTTTTTTTTTTCTTTCGCTCAATTTTATGGGAATTTTGCACGCCAACCTGAAAAGGTTGGCTACCGGAACGTCTTTGTACAGGTTGAATTTTTTTTGCTCACTTGCCATCGCCTTCCTTTCACGACTTCACTTGACTATCGGCGCACTCACACTGCTTAACGACGATAACTTTTCCTCTGTGCGTATCATAAACAAAATCGCAAGGATATAAATTTAATATAAAGATCCCACGCCAAAACCCCTTCCTGAGTTCACTCGTTCACTTATTATGGAAATAAAAACAAACCAAGTGGCAGCATACAACAACAACAGCAAAGCACACACAAAGCCATTCAACCTCACTAAAGGAAGGAAGTGAATAAAAATTAACTTAACCATCTTCAACGCGTTATCCTGTTTAAAAAAAATGCCACAAAAATAATCTAACTATATCAAAACAAACTTGATCAAAAGAGATTAACGGTGCAAAGTGTTTTGCCCGTTTTCCAACTTCTTTAAGTACGCTCGTATCCTTCTTGAAGGCGCGGTTTGGAACAGCTTTTAAGGAAGAAAGTATCAGCAATGGATGGTGTGTCTCCTTTATTCTTTACTGCTTTCCCCTAATGATAAGTGCACTTTAGGTGAAAATGTTTAAAATAAGATTTCCCACCATTCAAGACCGGTTGATTCGTTTGCTACCTTCGATAAGTAATAAAACAATGAATTTATTTCACCATTCCTCCAGTGTTACACCATTATTTACATTTATCGAGAATGTTTGAAATTTCAAACAGGCTGATAGGTTTAGATTTAAGTAATATTATCACCAAGTATAAAAAGTGAAACAACTTTATGGTTAACTTTTTTGCACCGAATGGATTGGATAATTTTATTTATTTGATTTCGTAAAAGCTTCAGCTCCTACCTTACTTTTCCAGTAATATATTTCACACATTTTCTGTGCAATAAAATTATTAGGCACAAATTTATTTTCTTTTTTTTAAAAAGGGACTTTAAAAGTGTCATCAACACGTAATTTTATGTGCGTGATTTCCATGGCGGAGTAGAACTATTTCAGTAGCATGAAAATGTTAAAAATTTCCATCCTAGAATCACCGATTTTCCACACAACAGATATCAGACCTCATCTGAACAGGTGGATAACTACACACATAAATGAGTTGAAGAAAAACTAGGTTTATTAGCGTGTCCATTGAAGCCTACCATGCGTCTCCATTGGGGCCTACCATGCGTCTCCATTGAGGCCCACCATGCGTCTCCATTGAAGCTAAGAATATGCAAATTAGTTCTGTATATCCTAATTTTTTTTTTATTTTTTTCTCGGTTAGAACGGCCTGGCCGTATCAAGACTTATTTTACCACGTAGCAGGATAGCCAGGTGTTTTTTCTAAGTAAATAATGCAATGTACAATCTAGAAGAATGTTCTTTGGGAACCTTTTATACAATTTAACGTTTTTTAAATCATACCTTCTATAAACTTTCAATCAAATAATAGTCGAGCACATTTCAACAAGATGCATAAAGATTGCCCAATTTTCGCAAATACCTTATTCTACCAAGCGGGTGTAAAAAATTACTTTCAGTCAACCACAACGATGCATTGACTAGCTGACTAATATCTTGCAGACATGCAAAGCAGCAAACACGTGGCCGTACGCCAAATGACGCAGCAAAACATTTATCACTCAATTTCTTACCATTGGCGACGGGTTACGGATTGCAATACTATTGTACAGGTATGCCGGAATCGTACACAATTCCCCGCGCAAAAAAAATTGCTTCTCTAAATTCTACACAACTATTCGCACAAAATACACAGTATGTTTTATCCACACTCCCAAGGTGGATTATTTCGCCTGAAAAGACGATTCCGGCTTTCTTTTTCGTTTCCAATCGAAACTCCCAATCGAACCCTATGGCCTATGCTTTCTCGGTGTGTTTGACTGGTAGAAAAGAATGTTCAAAACAAACAAACCATCGTCGTTGCATCCAATCAGCAAAAAGCACAATACCGACGCGACACGTGGAAAACATGTGCACGCAAATGTGAACATGGCGATACGTTGCTGCGGAAACTTGGCACCGATTCAATCAGCACAAAATAAGATAAATAGAGCGAGAAACAAGCCCAAAGCCGCCGAAAGCCAAAAAGGAATCGTTCAACAATTTACGGCCATGCCCGGTAAACACTGAACCGTGTGTGAAGCTAAAAGAAAAGCGTCTTTGCCTCCAGTACACTAGAGAACTCACACCTTTTATTGTTTTCTTTTTGTTCTGCCAAACTGAAAGCGTAAGCGTGTATCTTTTCCGGCTCTGTCGCGTTTTTTGGGCCGTATGATTGATTGCACATAATTTACCCGCTAAATCATGTTAATCGCCCATCGCCTGATTTGGGTTGTTGAAATGCTTCGTACTTTGGTCGGTGTTTTCGGTGCGTTTCGATGTGTTCGAGCAAACAGAAAATGGGTGACATTGTTTGGTTTTATTATTGTTTCATATTAAGGGCCAAAGGGCGTAAAGCAAACGGGCACACAGGTGTGTTCTGTGTGTTTTTGATGTTTGATTATTCGATTTTTGGCGAACAGCGCGAAATTGGTTTAAACAAATCAAAAGCAAACGCAATTCTAGCATTGTGATTGGTTTGTTTTTGGTACTTTTTTCCCATTTTGGCAACATAATTAGTATTTTTATGCTGGGTATAATTGGCAGAACTTTTGTAAACAATGGATGTTTGTGAGGTAATATACCTGAACACGAGGTTCTAAAAAGCACCAAACCCATTGCGCTTAAAAAATAGCATTTTAATTAGCTACTTATGCTTTACGTCACTTTTATACAAAACTCACAAACAACAATAAACAAAACATATGAATAAATGAAACATATGGTAATGAAAAGAAATATGTGAATAACGAATTGAAAAAGACTTTTGGACAATTAGTACATTCTGTGCCGAAAAAAATATCTTTGAACAGTTGGCTTAATTGCTTTTAATCATTATTTAATAAATTATGTAACTACGATTATTCTATTATTCTTTGTCACTTTTTTATATTTAGTTATTCGACTCGAGTCGAACCTTCTTTCAAAAATAAGTTTTCCTCACTTACCTTTACTACATTGAAACTAACAACAAAAATCTTTAAAAACATCCTCTCTCCCTCATCGGTGAATTTGAGCAACAAAATCAGGTAAAACGTACAACCATTGAATCCAGATTTATGTCATACCCGATGAAGTCAAATATTTTACGATGATTTGCTTATGCATTTATGCTTCACATGCTTCAGTTGCTCCACCTGCACTGTTTATGTGTGTATTGGTGTGATTATGTGACTGAATGCGCCAGTTTGGGGCCTACGGATTTCTTCCCAGTTGGGAAAGTCATATTTTCTTGCTCTTAAATCCGATTCAATGTTTTCCTATATTTTTTCCCCTAACAGCCAAAATCCCTTCCTGTTGATACAATTTCCACACACAAATACATGCGCAATGTTGCTAGTTTATAAAATATTTTAAACGAACCAAACAGGGACGGAAGTCGAAGACGTTAAATCATTGGACATATACACACCATGAAGGCCGCCAGTTGCAGTTTGTTTTGCTGTACACAGACAATCGAAAGGACGAGGGTAACATCAACCGGCCACACTACCAAATCTTTTAAAACCTTAAGAAATCGCTCTATAAAATGGTGACGCCAATTTTTGCAAAACCAATGCAACCAACTTCTATCGACTACGTAGTTTTTAGTCGGCGGACTTACTTGACATTCAATTCCCTTTTTTCCCCCTTCTAGCAAACGGTGACCCCGCTTTCCCACACACACACACGCGCGCGTGTGTTCAAACACGCGAGCCGCACACATACTTATTCCGCGTGCCACCGAACCGTACCCGTACCGGTTGGCATAAATCAACTTTATTAGATTCGCCCCATGAATAACGAGCGAAAAAATCGAATTTAGAACCTGAGATTTTTAAAACAAACTTTTTCACTGCCATCATCGTTACGAGTTTTGTACACCGTGGTCCTTTCCTGCACTCCCTTGGACCCGAGCATTCGTTGTTGAATTATGATAAATCGAATTTGGGCAGGGAAATGGCACGTTGTAGATATTGTGTGAGCACCAAACAAAACACCAAACGGATGATACTATTTCGATCGTTCAACCGTTTCGCTTAAGCGATTTACACGCATTGATAAATCGGTAAACATGGGAGGAAGATCGTTTTTTTCTTTGTTGGTTGATTTTATTTGGAAAACTGTAGCTTAAGCATCATTTTTAAAATGGTAGCATAAAAGGGGAAGGGAAATGATGCAGGAAGGAAACTAAACAATGAAATTGAATAACACAATTAACACAGTCGATTCGCTTGTAATTCGTTTTGGGAACCATTACCATATATGCTAAAGGTAACACAATTTAAAACATTACTCAGCAACACTCATTCTTACCAACAGATTGTAGTACAAATTCCTTTAAAAGCTCTTTTTTTCAAACAATTTAAAAGAAAAAAATATATACCGACGGAAAACCGTCCATATACTAATAAAACACCGGGCGCCTCCTTTATAAAATACTACAAAGGAGGCGCCCGGTGTTTTACTAATATCGATCACGATCTCCATCCAGAAAGATGATAAATAAAATTACCATTTGAGAATTAGGTATCGGATGCACTTAACCACTAATGTGTCTCTATGCCGCATATTCTGCCTCGCACCTGTCACAGGAAATAAATAACCATTTATTTACTTGACACATGCAATAGTAAACCAAGCACGTCCCTAGACGTAAATGAGCGTTCGTTTCAATTTTCTGCTAAATTTGACAAAACCACCAAAAAAAAGGGATAAAAGTAGTACCGAAAAAAGAAAAAGAGAAACCGGATGCAACCGGTAGGAAAACACCATTCCCACCGAACCATCCAACCCAGGGCTGTCATCTTTTTATCGTCCACTCGCTTCATACAACACACGCTCGCTCATCAGTTCAGCCTCGGTTGGCCGGCAACAGTAGCGCGTCGAACGAATTTATTTACGAAACCATCCTGACTAGTTAGTTTGTCGACTTAAGCTACTGTCAACAGTAGTGCCGGCCACTACTTTCTGCTGCTGCTGGTGCTCCAGTCCCTTGGTGCGAGATGTAAACCGCCCTTTTAGTCCCTTCGCATAATACTATCGATGGTGAAATTGCTCGACTTTAAGCCACCAACTTTCGTGCCTAGTACGAACCGTTCCGTCACTGCAACCGGCGATTCAACTTTCGGACTTTCGCGCTGATGGACGGACGGTTGGCGTAGATTGTTTGCACTGGGACCCTTCGTAACACCCGGCATGCTGGGACCGGTTCTTGCTGCGGATGATGTGTATGCCGACGGTGCGAAGGTACAGATCGCACCGGTCGCTGCTGCCGGTAACGGAAGTGTCGGTTTCGTTGCGCTTTCAGGTGTACACAAACCATCACAGAAGGCAGTAAATCCCGTTTGATCCGGAGTGACCGTTCGGAACATTTCGCCCGAGTTGGAACTTTGCCCATCGGGGCTGGTGGCGTTGGTAGCGGTGGTCGTGATGGGGCTATTGGTGTACGCAAATGGTGACGTTAGCTCACAGCCCCTCACACGCAAACTGCTCAATTCGCCGAGCAGAAAAGCATCGAGCGAGTGAGCCGTAAAGCGTACCGACTCGGGGAACGGTTGTTGGTTCAAGCAATTATCACTTTTCCTGCTTCGTGTGCGTTGCACTGAAGGATGACGGTTGCCGGCAGGATTTAATGCGTTAAGTTCATTTTCGTACTCCCCTTCGGAAAGTGTCCCGTTCGATGGGTGTTCGGAGAATTCTTCGTTAGCCTCATCGGTGTCACCGGAGGGAGTCTTTTCGTCATCGTAGCGCTTGATGGGACATCCTGAAGGAGTCCAACTGCCGCTCGGTTTGCCACCGTCCGGAGCATTCTTATCGGCTAATGAAGTTGCGTCGAGGGAAGATGTAGCATCCTGCCCTACCAGCCCGGACAGTAGCCCGGACGATGATGATGCCCCGTGGCCATAGGCCGGATGGTGATGGTAGCAACCGGAACCAAGCAAAAGTACACTCGGATCCGCCAGTTCGGACGGTGGTTGTATCAAATCATTTCGCACTATCAGATGATGAAGATCAGCGCTGCCCTCGGTTCGTCTAGTACCGGCGACGGTTCCGTGTGGCAGGTGCGGAACCGTTGACGTACTCATAAAATCTCCCGCCGACGGTCCGCTCGGTGGAAAGGCCAAAGCAAATGGAGAACCCTGTGTGAATGAAAAAGAAAAGGAATGGGCGAATTGTAAATAGAAAACCGCGGGAATGCATACGATAAGCATCGGCATTTTGTTGGAAAGGACGTTTTTACCAGCATCAATGAATGTCTCCATCTTAGTCACGGATTTGTTTTTTTTTTTTGCTTCTAGTTGTTAGAACGTCTACTTTTTTTTTGGTTTGTTCTTTGTGTTATCTACCACATCCTGCTGTCCCACCAGCTGCCTTACCTGAAAGTGGCCGTTCAGGATCAATTTGGCGTTGCGCTGTCGGCGTGTACGTCGGCGCCGGTAATTGCCCTGCTCAAACATATCGTTTGCCGATGGGTCTAGCATCCAGTAGCTGCCTTTCCCACCAGCACCTGTACTACCTCCTGCTCCACTAACATCACCGCTAGACGATGTATCGTCCATCGGCTGATTCTTACCACCGGTACCAGTCTTATCCCGCGGCACCTTGATAAAACAGTCGTTCAGTGAGAGATTGTGCCGGATGGAGTTTTGCCAGCCCTGTCGATTTTCGCGATAGTACGGAAAGCTGAAATAATGCGTGGAAATGAAAATGTACCAACCACAACATGTGAGTGAAAGGTTGTCTCATTTACGTGGGTTTAATTGGTTGTTTAACTAATGCGAAGAAAATTACCTCAAGCTTCATTCTACATCTTCATATGCATACAGTTGTATGTCATCAAATTATCAAGCAAAAATTTAATTATTTTTAAGAAGTATTAATAATTGATTTAAATACATCAATGGACAAAATGCTATATCAATTTAAATGCATTTTAATTGCTTCATTTGCTCCTTCTTAGTGTGGAAAACAATCTTTTAACGATCGATTTTTTGTTCAACAACAAATTGTTTAAAAACCAAGTAAGACTTGATATGGAAGGCAAATAAAAATATGAATATTTTTAATTTTGTCTTTTGTGTTAATTTTCAAAAAAGAATAACTTCAATCAAGCATGGATTTTTTTTACTTTACTAAAATTTTTATGATGACAGTTTTTCACCGTCTTGTTACTATTTTCTTTTATTGTAATTAAAAGTATATAACTGTATTTCACATTGTTTTTACCATTTTTGCTTTATTTATTTATTATTTATTTATTATTTTTAAATTAAAAAAAAACATAATAACAACAAATAGGAGATTAAATAAAAAAAATCACAGCAATAAATATTCACTTACTTGTCCATAATGTACTTGTAGATACCACTGAGCGTTAATCGCTGATTAGGAGCACTGCTGATCGCCATAGCAATAAGTGCGATATAGGAAAAGGGTGGCTTTTCCGGACGATGAACGGATTTTAGAAACGAAAACGGTAATGACCAATTGTTCAGTCCAAAGTACGAATTACCGAGCGAAACCGCACTATGCTCAGGATGCTGCAGGTACCGTGCACCATGCTGACTGAACAGTGCCAAATCGTGATTTAAACTTTGTATCTGCTGTATAGCAGCCGCATACGAGCTGTATGGAAGCATCACGCCGGTTTGTTATTATATTTTGTATCCGAAAATTAATAGGGGCTTTTTCGAAATTTGTGAGCACAATGTTTTTGCAATTTCCACACACTTCGTACAAACACTACAATAAACAGTACGCACTAACACTATCAGAAAAGGATTCACACAACTGGGCAAACACTCCAGTACACTTCCGAAAACGATCTTCACACACAATGGCACCACTTTACACGATCGCTGTACGAAGCGTCTTTCTCAAGATCACACAAGCGACTAAAATCCTTCCGCTCTGTAACCGCACAACGAGAGTTTCCTCAACACCATTGAACGTCTGGTCGGTTCGCGCATCGTTAACAGTGACTTACGCCCCTTGTGAAGACGAATGACGACGATTCCAAACAACGCCGCACAGCATGGCGCAAAATTCCCACCCGCCCCAGCCGACAACGAGCGGCACACGATCTATTTATTTTATGCAAAACAGAAACAACTACTTTCATCTTTCATAAACACACCAGCGAGCGGTTTTTCGCTTGAGAAAGGATCTACCTTCCTCGCCGGGGGAGAGGGAAAGCCAACCCTCAGTTCCACGGCTTCCCTAACGAAACGCCACCTTTACCCCATTATTTATGCTTTACACTACATCGAAAGTCGTAAAAGCATGCAGCAGTGCAGTGGTGCGCGTAGAAGAGGAATGAAAATTTTGTACCGTTTTTATTGCCACCGTTTTGTTTGCATGCTCGATCTTCACTGTAGATCGGCGATGCCTCTCTTTCTGATCTTCTGCGTTTGTTCCATCCTTCCTCGGAACATCATCCTATACGATCGTCATTTGCGCAAACGGAACAGCGTAGGGCGCTTGCGCACGTTCTGCGCAACTGACGTTTATTACGGAGGCGGACGCGACCCGCGGTTTATGACTTCCCTTTTTGGCCCGATTGCCGCCACGGATCACGGATCATCACGTATTGGCTCCGCCCATCTATTTATTTAGAATGCACGGCTACAAAACGGTGATGCTGCGTCTTGCGGACGATTCTTTGCTCCAGAATGTGTGTGTGTGTTTGATTCTGTTTTTTTTCTTCCCTATATTCCCAAGGTAGGAGGGCAACTGTTTGCCTTTAACCGATCTATGATTTGTGACCAATTGGAAGGGATTAAAAATGGTGCCACTTTTGGAACGGAAGCCAAAATTTGGTTTCGATATGTTTTTATAAGAATTAGTAGATTAATTTATCATCTCGAACGTAGTGCGTGTTTGCTTTAAAAATTGTACCTACAAGGGGAAGCAAATCTGTTTCACATTAGCTTGTAAAAAAATATGTTCCAGATTTTTTATTTCTATTTTTTTCATGTTGAAGAAATCCAAGAAAACATGGGTATAGAATACATACTTCGTTTTAACACTTTTCAGCCCCAGTATTATTGGAAATCTACTCAATATTTTCATGAAACAAAGAATTTTCAAAACCAAACTTTTCCAATTACATACCACCCCTAAAAGGCATATTTACCGACATTATTATGTTCGTTATAAAAATAATTTATGAAAGTTTAATTTGGAAATCACAACATGAAAGTTAAGGAATTATTAGAAATTTTATAAGAAAACTAATTAAATAATATAAATAATCCATATGAAGTAATTAGATTTAAGTTTAAACTCATAAATTTAAAACAATTTTCCACAATTTTCTTTTTTTTTTCTTTTTTCTTCAAGATTTTGTTTTCAACTTTTTCAAAGAACTGATTCAAACTTGTTTTATTATAGAAAATTTACAAGATTTACCATGATTTTGCTTTATAACTTAAGTATTCCTTCAAGGAAAAGTCCTTCTTGTTTGAATCGATTCCTGCTTTCTATTTTCTATTTTCACGTTTGAAGTTACCAGTTGCAAATTTTCACCTTGCAAACATCCGCAGCAAAGCATCGGTATTGACCGTGTTTGGCACCGTTGTTTACTCAACAATGGCAGCACCACCGTAGACGCAGCGCCGCCAATAATCTTTCATCCTCCCGGTCAGCCTTGAAGTCAATCGATCAGCCGGAACATCCGGCCATCATTCGGTCATCTACATTCTTTAACACCTTTCCGAACAGCCGAAAGCATCAATACAAACTGGCAAAACCCGCACTCATTAGCAATCGCTCGGGAGGGGAAAAAAACATACAGTACCGGGCGTAAAGGGAAAACCAAAGTTTTCCTTTTTAGTGCCGTACCGCAAGGCAGTCTTTTAATCTTTGAAGCCACTTTAAAACCGAAACTGTACTGGAAATAAACAAAACATCCATCATAATAAACACCTGTACACACCAGAGTTTTGCTTCAATCGGTTAGGCGTTTGTGTGCGTTGTACTGATTGGTTGTTTGAAAGAGAGAGAGAAAGAAAAAGTACATTAAAACATTATTTTCCTCGAATTATGTCTTTTCCAAAAGTTCTAAAGGAATCACTCACAAACACTCTGAAATGGTGATAAAGTACTCCCATACTCCCCAGTCAAGATCAATAGCCATTCTGTTGCTGCCAAATTTTAACAACCAAACAAATGACGCCGCATTAACCCACGAAAATGTCTAATTTGTTGAAAAGCAAATTGAGGTTAAGAAGAAAATCCTTATTCCTTTGATCGTTGCGTTAAGTAACAAAGAGAAGCTACCGTTTGTAATACATGCGCCTCGTACTAATTGCTTATATGTTGGAAAATGCATCACAGTTCCGTTCCGTTTTTCCAACTCTGATTACTTTTTATGCACATCAAAATAGCCTTTTACGACATCCTTCGCTGTCAACGCCATGGCTAAAGATTTTAAAACCAACCTTACCCTTGTACTGAAGCGTACCGTATTTATTGCTGTTGTTCCAGGCGATGTCTTACAGTCGGGCTAATCTTTTCCGCCGCACCAACGGAAGAGTTCTGTCGCTTTTCCCTGCATTTTCATCCGGGGTTTTTTCTGTCTCCTTTCTCTCTTCTTGTTGCAGTATTTTATCTTCGCTACTTTATGGCTTTCTCCAGAAAAATGCTGGATGCTTGGTGTCGTGGTGCAACCGGGTCCCGTTTATGATATATTATTTGTTTATGAACTGTCCCCGTTACCGGGCTCGTTCGGCGCAGGGACACAATTTGTAACTTTGGCAACATGCGACACAACGACCCGTACGAGAGGTCCCTCACATTCATGGTTTATCTTGTGCTGTTTTACATTCTTTTTTTTTGTCTATTTTTTTTTTTCTTCAAGTTTCATTGTTGGTGGCTGCGGTTCGTTCCGGTGTCGTTGTGCTTTACGCTTTCGATGGTATTATGTTTTATGATTTTGCCAGGCTTAATGCTCTTGCACATGCATGTTGCATGATTCTTCCGTTGGCGGGGAGAAAGAAATTTTCATATTCTTTTTTTGTGTGAAGCGGTACAACAGTCTGAAGTATTACAACCGAGCAAGTCAAAGATGTAAAAAATATATGTAAATGTTCAAGAATTCAAAACAAATCACAAGTAGATTATATAAAGTGCTAGATAATAACAAAATGATGCTCTATAAAGGAATATAATACAAATTTTTAAATATAGCAAAATAATTATTAATCGATAGTGGTTGGAAGTTCCATATTTTTAATAAAAGTTTGATAAGTTTGTTTAGGAATTCAAAAGAATTATCCAACAATCATATAAAACTATTACAAAGTAATCAAAACTCAAACAAAAACACCTGTAACAGCCAGCTTGACAAAAAAACAACACGAATCTTTCAGTTAGAAAACAAAGTGAAAATCACTCCCATCAGCCATCGTTATGTTTGTCCACCCTTTAGCAAACGGTTAGAATAAATCGAAAACGCTCGTGCCTCGAACGAAGGTTTGCAACTTTGATTTCCAGTCAATTCGTTCCTTTGCCTTCACTTTCAACGTCACCATTTCCGGGAGAAAGCCGAAGGAAAAACAAAAAAAAAGGGAAAATCCCATCAGCCCTGTGCTGTGAACTGTGGAGCGGAATTTTATGATTGTTTTGCTAGCGGCTTTAAATTTTCCCATCCCATTCCGATGCACCGATGGTAAAGTTGCAACTGCACCCGCTCCGATCGCTCTCTCTCTCTCTCTCTCTCTCTCGATGATGCAGCCAAAAATTCAGTGCAATGTTATTTCAGCCCGACTTCGTTCGTTTGGCCGTTTCTTTCTTTCTTTCTCGCTTTTCTTCGACACTTTACAACGTTCTGCGCCACTCGCTAACAAACGCGGTTCTTTACCGGTTTACTGGACGGATTGTACCGTCGAGCACGTGACATTTATGGGTCTTTCTTTCCACCACTCCCCCCTGGTATCTCCGTGCCATTTTTGGGAAGGATTTCTGGGTGCAACTCTGCTACATTTTTGATGTCACACCACGGCAGACCGATCCTGGAAGTGGGGTTTTTGGTTTTGGTAGTGATGCGAAACAAACGAAAAAGGAAAATATTTTATATTTGAGCTACACAAACATTAGTCTCTTCCTTTCCGGACACCGGTCGATTTGGTTTATTCTTTCTGCTCCGCAAACTCCGCAGCCATGGTTGTGATGGAGTAACAAATTAGTGTCGCTATTTGTTTTCTTTATGTTTGCATAATTGACGTTAATACAGTGTTCGAAGGAAAGTCGTTGAGTGTGAGAGCAATTTGGATAAATACGGATCGGTGAAAATCTTCGGTAAGCGGTTTACTTTTTTTATTAGCAGATCAACGAGAAGAAAAGAGGATTGGTTGGACAAATATATCAAGAAATCTAAAATATCTTCCTTTTTAGTAAATATTTTCTAAAAATTAAAGAACATAATATGTATGTTCAATAACAAACCCGTGTTCAACTTTTGTTATCCATTCTCTTTCTTCTCTTAATACTGTGTTAATTTAAAAACGATGTTTTTATATTTTATTTAAACTTTTTTTTTAATGTTGAATATTAACTGTCTTCTGACGAATAATTGTAATTGGTTCTTTTGTTTTGTGTTTGTAATTATTTCGTTTATATTAATGTTTATATATTTGTTCTTGAAAAGAGTTTGTCTAAACTGGATCGTAGTGAAACATATGAACTAGTGTTGGGTAAATCTGATTTACAATCATGAATCTGAATAAATCGTTGAATTAATTGCATGACTCTGAATATCTATGCGAATCCTCATGGAATCATGAGCCCTAATGGTTTCAGGACAGACCGATGGTTTATGTAGCCCATCCGGATCGACAGAAAGCCAGAAATGACTCCCCTCCGTAAATCAATCCCCTCCCCAAGAACACAATCTATTGGCAATGAATCACTGGAGATTCATGAATCCTTGAGGATTCATTTGAAAACTTGAGAATTCTCTATTATTTTTGGAATTTGCTTATGATTTAAATGACTCTTCATTGAAAGTTCATAAGAATGACTCTTTTCGAAAGATTATATAAGCACAAGACTAATATGAAGCCCATAGAAATGTCACACAAGCGAAGAAATATGGTACCATTCGTTAATTTTATTAACAAATCAGTTTTTATTTTAAGAAAATAAATACTTCCATTAATCGGCTGCTGCTTCTCTACAGCATCCAACTCGTCTAAAGTATATCCAAACAAGGAATGTCTATTTATTTATTGACTCACCCATGTATCGCACGAACCGTAGTGAAAATATTTATCTGTCCACCCGTCCAAAATTGGACACGTACATCTGTGTGCCACACACACAAAACACGCACGGTTGAAAAACAATCCCGTACCATCAAATCCCCATAACAATTGCCCACTGGATTGCACTCGTTTGCGTTCAGTTTAGTGCTCTTTTCTCGATCCCGTCCAGGAAACAAAGGCGAGAACAGGAATGTATTTGGCTCGGCACGACACATTACTATTTGTTTTGATTTGTCCTCCTAAATGAGCGGAAAAAAGGCCCGTTTTCTGAATGACGACTCTCTCCCATCCCTTTTTAAAGCCACCCATTGACGTGTTTCCCTTTGAAAAATGCCTTTGCTTCAACCAGACATTGTGAACGGGTACGAATCAAACGTGCCCCTTTTTGACTGTGGTGATCTTGCATTTGCTGCTTCCAAACCTCAAACGTTCCACACACGCAAGTCAGAAGCCACCCGGGACGACATTCTTGAACGGACGATTTCGGTGACAAATGGAGTTCGTTCACATTCGGTACCGGTGTGGCCGGTCGTTTCCTACCAGAAAAATGCCTACCCATCAGTAGGGGTTTCGTAGTGCCGTCGTTGCAAACCATCTCGTGATCGTCATTCACTGCAATTTTTAGTACACTAGAATCGGTATTTTTTTTGTTCCTTCTGGGTGTGTATGAACGTTCGTCGGTTTTACGAAAATATGTAACAGGGGCTTTAGGAGCGCTTTTAATAGAATAAATACTCGAAAAATTATGCATCCGTAAGTTAAGACAAAAAGAAACTCAATAAACAACGAAAGTGGAGTTTTTGATTAAAAAAATAGTTCACATAGTAACACATATACCCTACTATTATCAGATCTTTTTCTTTATTATTCTGAAGCACTTTTTTTCATTTTTTCCATAACAATTTTATCTGCCTGAAACAAGAAAACTATTTCCACCACAAAAATAACATTCCATTCTCGTCACTCGTTTGTTTGTGCCAGTCACAGCCAACTCCCAGTTCGTGGTTCACGATGAAAGTGTTGATACATTATCGCTGGAGCGGTTCTTAGCGACATGCCGGAATTTGGCTCCAGCTAAAAGATTAATAGCGCTACTCTGCTGGCACGGGATGTTTGAAAAACAAAAACACACATACAAAAAACCAAAAAAATGTATTGCATGATCCCCCTCCATGGTATGTCCGTGGATTTTTAGCAATATTTAACACCTAAAACTCGTACTAGCTGGTATCGTGGTGTGGTCGGCCCTATTGCAAAAAAGCAAGTGACAGGTTTTGTCGTTGCGACTGTTCCGGTGGTTTGAATGTTATTCCGCATGGAAATGTACCGTACCGTCTAGGGGTCACAGTATTTCTGTCGCTCAATGCTGGCGGTGAGGTTAAGCGATGGTGAATAGCGATCGGTCTATGGCTCATTCATACAGTATTTTTAGAAATTAATATATTGCACTTATGTACAGTGGTATGAATCACGCACATTATGGCATTATAAAGTTTTACTGTTTTTAATTGCAATAAGAATCAGCAGCAGAGTTATTGACCTTGAACGCTTAAATGTTTATTGAATGGATAGTAATACAGTAATTATATACAACTTCAAATTGTATTTTGCCTTTGTGGATCATATAAAGCAATGTTCCTCAATCTATTTCCAGGAAACTTGATTTATGGTTGAATTCTTCTACCTACAGCTGCAACCGATCTTCAAAGAGTTCTATTTGCTCACCTTTATCTCACCCTTATCTCGTAACGTATTTTGATGGAGCCATTTGTGATCGTATGTGGAGCCTATAATACGTACGATTTCACCTTACAATGACCATTCTACATTTAATACATTTTACAAAGTTAAGATCATGCTATACTAAGAAAATTCTTCTAATCCTTGTACATCGTCACCGTCAACTTATACTCTGTTTTCCAGGTTTCATAGTCAGAGTCTGCAGCAGTAGTACTTCGTCTTCGTCTCAATAATCCTTGTTCAATGTTCAAGGCCTTGCGATTTAGCCGACTATTTCCCTTCACGATTTGGTGAGTATTCTGGGATAGATTTACCAAATTCCACAGTCTAAGGTCCTTCTTGTGCTGTGGGCAAATAACATCCTCGTTTCATTCATATCGAATCCTTATAATCTGACAATGCATGAAAGAGAAAAGCCTCACCGGATCTCATGTACCCAATTTTTTCCTCCAAGATTTCTTCTGTTTGTTTTCTTTTTCCTGTCGATCTTACGTGTCTACTACGTGTTTATTACGATCAACTTTTAGGTTATCTTCTTCCGTGACACATATTGAGAGTGAAAACTCTTCGTGCAAAAGATGATTTACTATGGAGAGTTAAAGGCACGTCGTAGAACATATTGAAGAAGCCAGTTTAGTAGATCAAGTGAAACAGAACCAGATAGCTTAATGAAAACCAATATAATGGCCTCATGTAAATTATGTGATTATCGGTCAATTTAATCCTCGATAAATTCAAACGGATTTTGAAACCCCTTTCGGACAAATGCCATACTTCCTCGTCCATCTCATTTAATTAACCAAACCGATTCTGATGACTACACGACCACACTGTATTGACACGTCATCAACGGTTCTTCCACGCTCCTAACCCCTTTTTGAAACGCATCTAATACACAAGCGCACAACTCATTCTACTCTATGTTTCAACTCCCCAATCTCCCTGTTGATCAGCCTTCCGGGGTCAGCACACAATGTGCGACTCCATATTGTTCGCACGTTTCAAACGAATGCATATTGTAGCAAACGTTTACTCGAATGGGGCGGCTTAATGAAACCGATTTTTCTCTTGCCGCAGCATCAAAATCATCATCAGCAACAACAACAACAACAACAACAACAACAGAAAAAAAAAACACACCACACACCCTTGCGGACATTTCGGGAACGGAAACGGACAGTTAAAATCGGTTAAATCGATTGTTTGTGTGTTTTCCAATTTCAACCATTTGGTTCAATTTTTTACCTCCAATTTTATTGACTTCGATTTGGGTGGTTTCGTGCCAGGCTTCGACAGCCTGTCGTCCACTGTTACATGGTTTACATGTTGATACATTTCGGTTTTCTTTTTCCCGAAGAGAAATAAAACATTTTCCCAACTGGGGCACAATGAGCTCCCATCGTTCCCTTTGGCGGGTGTGGGTATTGAACTATTATTTTCTGTTATTTTCATCGTCTGACAGTGCATCCAACGGCTTTATTAGCTGCGTTTCCTCACCAGAAACATCCAAACCTGCCATCGTTTGGAATAGTATGATGACGATCGATATCGATCCGATCGCCTCGTTACCACAGGCGTAAACGGTTCGGTACGAGTTAAAAGAACGTGCCGCAAAATTCCATGACGGAAGGCTGATTTTTCTCTCTATTTATTTGATCGATTGTTTGTTTGTTTTGAATTTTACACCATTTTGGTTGGTGGTGAAGATCGGTGGTCATCGGTTTCTGGTAAGCGATAAAACTAGGCCCCCCAGGGGTCGCCTAGCATCGCACCAAGCGAGATGGAGTCAGAAGACGATCCGTGAACTAATGGAAGGTGGGAAGAAGAAGGGACGTCGAGTCGAAACAGCTAAAAAAAAGGATCAAGGTAAGGATTTTATTCTGGAGGAAACAGCTCTGTGTGAAAACGGCCCACCGTTGCTTAACGTAATGACCGGGTTTTTGGTTGTTTCCGAATATTTCGCCGATGCTTAATACTCACACGTGCATTTTTATGGCACCCACAAACGATCGTAAAATGTGTACCACACACTTTGATCTTTTCGTAACGCACGTATTATATTTGTTCTCCATGTTATGGTTTACATTTCCAACCGATCTCGGTTCCGTCGATCTTTCTCGTGCTCTTGGTTTGGGAAAGGTTGTTCATCCGCAAGCGCTACGTGGTACGATCGTTAACCATCAAAGTGGAGTAACAATAAGCGAAACATGCATAGTTGTCATGCAAGCGTTTGTTAAATAAAATGTCATCTAAAAAAAATAAAACTCTTAAAATATATTATTTTAATAACGCAAAATATAATATAATATAATTAAAAATCTCATTATAATAAGTCTACCAGTCTCGAGATAAATTCGAGAAAAGGATTATTTTGCAATACTCCTAAAGGTATGCAATCCGTATTTAAAACTCTCCTCTTTTACATCGTTTTGTAACGCAGAGTTTAGCGCAGTTAGTTTCATTAATGTTGTTTTTTAAAAGGTTTTATTACAAATTAACTAGCTTAGAAATGTTTATCCCATTTTTAACATCGTATTTGTGGTTTAAAATTGTGCTCAAGCTTATTTTTCGGAACAAAAATAACAAAATATGTTTGTTGTGAAATTATGAACGTTAATCAAACCGATTACTAGCGATGCGTGTTACTTTCCAATCAGCTTTTTTTTTATTATCATTTAAACGAGCGTTATAAATATTTCAATTTCCAATAAATATCGATTGAGTACATTAAACCATACCGTCCGATCACGCTGTACCGGAAACCGGAACGAACGGTCTTAATGTGTAGTAAAAATTGCGCTACAACAGCTCCCACAACCGTTCATAAAAAACCATTAGCCAGTTTCATGGCTTCATCAAAGATCAATCATGTTTATGCTCGTACCATCATCACAGGCCTAAGTTGTCACCGTTTTGTCTCACGGCATCGGTACCAAATCGATTGCGCTTAAAATGTCCCTTCCCTTTGTCGCACCAAGACGCAAGATTAACACGCCCAAAAGTATGGGCGTCGACTTAAACGGTTAATTGACATATTTTGACGTCAGCATCTTAAGAAGTCGTAAACAGGGCTTCAAGTACGGGAAACACCCGTCGCCTAGATTTTTGGTTGCTGCGTTCCAGTGCATGTGCGAAGGGAAAGGCTGAGGAAAAACCCATCAAACAAGATGCCCTTTAGAGCTAGGCGTGCGTTCCGAACGATCCCAACGGCAGAGCCGGCCGTCGTCCCCCGGGGCCTACGATGCGATTTCTGAGAAGTGATTTGTAAACAGATCACATTTTTCCCATACCGCCAGAGATTTTGGTCAGCGTACTGGATTTAGTAGCGGCTAAAAAAGATGCCGACGGGATTTTTAAATGTTAACGTCTCCTTGCCGTCTGGCGGAGTTTTAGAAGAATGAGGAGATAAAGAATAAAGCACACACAAATATCTTCTGTACATAAATATTGCAAAAGAAAATTGGTGTGTTTGCATATAATTAGTTACCTTTTCTCATGTTAATCAATCACAAGATCTTGGAGGAATTCGTTTAAGTGCATTCATCTCCACCACAACACAACATGATCGCCGAATCTTTCTACAATCTTTGATGATCGTTCAACAACATAGAGTCTTCCAATTCTGATGTCCCACCAATTAACCGGTGATCTGGTGTCATGTACACTTGAAGTGAGTAAATTCTCAAGACATTTTCCTCGAAATCGTACACAATTCTGCTAGTCGCCTTCACAACTGTCTCCCAAAACCCAACGATTGAAATCGATCGTTAAGAGATCGTGTATGGTTTGTTACATTTTTATTGCCCTCATTTACATCCGATCCAATCGTTTCCTTCACGATCTTGATCGACATCTCAGCCTATCCAGAGCACTATGCGTCACACGAGAACCAGAAACAGGTTCAATCCGCATCGAACATTTTGTGCCCTGAACAACAGAAGGCAATGTGGCCCATTTTCCTTGCGGTACCGGGAACTCTATCCCGAGAAAATGGTTTGCCTCCGGGCTCGTAAAATCTCGTGTCGGCGAGTATCGCGTTAGGGAAATGATTTAACTACTTCTCGGGAAATTTTTGGTGTTTTTAAATACCACCCAAAAATCGGGGAACTCACAATTACTTAAATGGTACCGGTTCTCCAGAGATTCCTGGTTTTTCCGCTTTTCCCGAAACAAACCCGTCCTACTGGTGCCCTTGAATCGGTCCAAATAAACATACACACACACGGTATTCGGTCCAAGGCAAATGTGTAAAGGATCCCACTGCCAGCATCCAGCAAGCGCGTACCAGTCATCAACAATTTCCTTTTCCCGTTTTGATGACGGATGTCCCACCGGCAGCACCGCCGGAGACAGTTTTATAGGTGAAAGTAATGTCATTTTTCGGGATTTTATTACCGGCCGCCGAATACCTCAAATGCACGGTGCGCGCTGCCTAATGCGTTGCCTGTGCGGTAGTAAAATTACTCACGGGTAATTTGAGTGTGTGTCCCGCAAAGCGCACTTCAGCGACACATCCTCCTCCCGGCCCATCACGTTGGCAAGCAATGTCCAATGTTTTTAGGCGTGAGTGATTGAACCTTCCTCGAGCCTTTTGTAGTAGTATGTTTTGGTTTCGAGGCAATGATTCTCACTACAGTCCTTAAAACTGGGAAAACACACATAACAGCGCACCCTTCGCACGATCCTTTCGGAGTTCGTTTGAGTTTGAGGCACCACGGGCTAGAGGGTGGAGGATTGTAAGCAAACAAATCATAACTAATATTTATTATTATTTTTATCATTGCCGTAAACATAAAGACATACTGTACAGAATTAATAGTATCTGATACCATCTTTATGTCAGCGTGTACGAGAAGCTGTCCCCATTCAATTCTTTTAGTTACGTTAACATAATTTTATAGAAACAATTTTACCATAATACTACCCGACCTGATCCTGATTTATCTACTATAAAAAATAACTCTTTTGTAAGTAGTAATCATTTAAAAAATTAAATTCAGTATACGCTTTTTAAAACACCATAACTTTTAAGCTTCTTTCATCCGATCAATCCACCTGCTGTTAGACAGACATTTAGACAGATTAATCTACCCAAAATATCTCTCATACTGCGTCTCTGGCTCATACTTGCCACGGGCGCATCAAATAAAACGGTACCAAACAAAATATTCACACTCGGCGGCGCCGGTGATTATTTTTTCAACAAATCACAAAGCAATGAAAAATAAATAACTAGGTAGAATTTTGGGTAGCCTTAAAAACACGACACGACAAACCAGAAGATGTTTTGATAGCAAACGATCTTCTCGTTAGCGTTTGTCGTGCTGATGTGACACGATCGCAGATTGTTTTATTACTAGTGTGAGAGACGTTCTTCCGTTATTGTAACACCAATTCAATATTCGTCTGATTCTGTTATAATGTGAATAATTATAACAGACTTTATAACAGAATAATTATTAAACTTTTCCCTGCAAATTAAGTAATCTTTTGTATAAATTTGCATTTGCTTACAACTATTTGTGACTTAATCTAGGATACAAAATTACATTGTTCGGAGATTTTTCCTTCTCGGAAGACACCATATCACGGGTGTAATAGGATCAATAAAGCGAGTACTGTAACAAACTTACAAAACAATTCCTTATACTTCTTCCAGCTTAACGCTAGGTGAACGACGAGATACTAATTATATTGGCTGTCGTTCGAGAACTCAGGGAAAATGAAAAACTGTCCGCAAACTGTGCCACATGAGTTAGTGAAGTAGAAAAAAATGGTGGACGAGGAACACGTGGAGATCGGTAAAAACACCACAAACCGAATCGTACAGCTGAAGGATATGATATCGCAGAGATCAGTATCATAGCAATAGAGTTGATTTTCCCAGAGTAAATTTGTATGACTCTCGCCAAGACTGCAGGAAAGCATGATTTCCATTTCCATACCATATTGTTGGGAAACAGATTGCAGAGAGAATAGAGAGTGGCCAGGTTCGAGCGCCACACTCTGGCAGTAGCGATGGAATGAGGAATAAGAACAACGGATTAAACGAATAAACATGAATCCTACACTAATGTCGTTGGATGCAGATCATCAATATAAAATGATTGATTCATATTTTCTTTCGAATGTACTAACTTATTTGGTAAATTTCAAAATTAGTCGTTATTTCATAAAATTTTTCAAGTCTGCCTACAACCACTAGGCACTTCAGTTGCCGAGAGCGAAATTTGAGGCGAAAAGCTCTGTTTATATTTAATCTTGACGTTTCTCCGTTTCTACTTTTTCTTGTTGTTTTGAAACCTGCTGTCAAAGCACGAAATTTTACGTACTTTTGCACGTCGCAAATCGTGCAATGGCCCGCTGTAAAAAGTGAACCATTTTGCCAGTAAAAGCAACACAGTTACAAAATATACGGGGCAGCTGTAAATAGAGAAAGGAACACTTTTCTTACCACACACGATTGTGCAAGCGGACTATGGCCAGCTGTTTCCAGTACCCTGTTCGTGTACATTCGTTTTTTCACCAGAATTTTGTCCACATTATCAACCTGTCGCAATCATCAAGCTTCTCTACAGTTATTCGCTACAGTGACCGTGAACTAGCACGGGACCGAGACGTTCACCTTTCTATGCTAACAGTTTGAACGGTTTGTTTTACCTTAAACCCCGTAATTTGTGAAACAATCGGTAAAGTATTGAACAGTAAGCTTTCCCCGTCGGTTTGCCATCGTTCTGCCCCCGATGGATTCCACATCGAGTGATGCCGGTAAGGAAGATGACGATGAAAGTTCGTCCTCCTCAACGAGCGAATCGGAAACAACCTCACCGAAGCGTTCAGAGTTGGATGATTTCCGCGCTAAATGGCAGCAGGAACTGAAGAGGGAACAGCCCACAACCAATGCACCGGTTGCGGCCGTTGTCCCGAACGGGGAAAAAGATTTCGTAGAGCATCAGGCCCGTACGCTCTTCCAGGAAGGATCGGATCTCGAACGAAAGGGTAAAGTGTTCGAAGCCATGCGCCTCTATCGCCGTGCCACGCAGCTCGTGCCGGACATCGAGTTCCGGGTGTACGATAAAAAGCATATAAAACCGCAGGAAGATAATAGCGATACGAATGCAAGAATCGTCGATGGACTGATGGAACGCATGATGGAGGCGAACATAGACGAAGACGAGGAAAATCTGGAAAACGTTGATCTTGCTTTACGCTTCCAAACACTGATGGCCCGATCGGGGAAACTGTTCGAACGTGCCAGCGGCGACCGGAAGCTTATTGTGACGGCGGCTCACTTTTCGGACCTACCGATGGAACTTATCCTGTACATTCTGCGCTGGGTTGTGTCGAACGATTTGGACCTGAAGTCGCTCGAATGTTTTGCATCCGTTTGCCGGGGGTTCTATCTGCTTGCGAGAGATCCGGAAATTTGGCGCCATGCCTGCATGAGGTACTTTTTCTTTACCACATTTACTACGTATTTGTTTGTTGCTAATGTACGGTAAGGTTATTTTTAGAATTTGGGGCGTAAACTTGGGTGTGCTGAAGGGAACACCCTACAGTTCCTGGCGCGAGATGTACATTAACAGACCGCGAATACTTTTCCACGGATGCTACATCAGCCGGACCAGCTATCTGCGTTCGGGTGAGAACAGCTTCCAGGATCAGTTCTATCGTCCAATCCAGCTGGTGGAATACTATCGATACTTTCGTTTCTTCGCGGACGGTAAGGTCCTAATGCTAACAACGGCTGACGAACCACAACAATGTGTCGTTAAACTGAAGCCACGATGCCCCACACAGAATGAAATACTGCGTGGACACTATCGGTATGTTGAAGAAAAAATCCTTCCGAATCCGTTGAATGCTTTTCATGATAGTTTTCGATTTTTTTTTAAGATTGCATGACGACGTCGTAATCGTAGTCATTCAACGTAACCGTCCACCGGCGTCCGCACAAATGCAGCGTCCGGGTCGTAAAGTGCGTGATATTGAGCCGGAATATGGACAGCAAACGTTCCTAATGGAGCTGCAGATCGTAAGCACCGCCAAACGGCCATTCAGCCAGCTGCACTGGAAACAGTACACGATGGTGCAGCAGCGTAACAACCAGGAGAAAACGACCCAGTTCGATCTAACCACCACCAAGTATCCACCGTTGTACTTTTCGCGCGTCAAGAGCTACCATCAGGAATCGGAAGGACCATTGAAGTAAACATCCCATAGCGGACGCTCCTTGCGCATGGAGCATAAACAAATGCAGCAAACACACACCTTACACAAGCAGAGAGAGAGAGAGAGTAGTGGTTTATTTTTTGCATATTTTTTTACCTGTAGCTAGTAGTATGGAAACAATCGTTACTAATTTTAATCACTTCAAGCGAAATCAGTTAGTATCGCTAACTGCTGAAACTAAGATGAAAAAAGAACAACAACATAACAGAATTTAATCGGTGTCGGAGCAGTGAAGCTGTGAAATGCATCCTAAATGATGAATAAATCAGTGTTATAAAAGTTGTCTGCTGTGAAAAAAAACGATGTACCTATGTTTATAACAAAAGATCCTTCTGTCGTGCCGATCTTCTCTATGGAAAACCAGGTATGTTTTATTTAAGTTTTCTTTTTAATTTATTAGAAGCGTGTTATAAGTAGGAAAAAATATGTTTTAAAATTGCCATGGAATAATGCGCAAGTGTTTTGCGGTACGTTGTTCGAATTTAGCTCCCTTTCAAGCCGTTACATTTGATCGATTTTGTTCAATTTGGCTAATTTCTCATGTGCTACACATACACAGAAAGCCTTTTTTGTATAACTAAAACTTTTGTCAAACAGTGTGGTATTAGAATTCCAATTGCAAACACTTTGCTAACCAGCTTTCACCCGCAGCCCGCCCGATCCGTGAATCACGGACAAATACTGACCTTTCGTTCGTTCGTTACCGCCCTTACAAAATGGTATGGCTTGTTCGCTTCACCGTAGCACGTGTTAGGCGGATGGATTATTCTTCATCAGTTGTATATCCGCCGCCATCATGTCAGCGATCAGTTCAAGGAATGTTACTTTCGGCGACCAGCCCAGCTGTGTCTTTGCTTTAGAAGCATCGCCCAGCAGCAGATCAACTTCCGTTGGGCGGAAAAACTTTGGATTGATACGCACCCGTACCGTGTCGGTACCCTTTTCAACACCAACCTCATCTACACCCGTCCCTCGCCACTCTATGTCCCGACCGATGTACTGAAACGACTTTTCGACAAATTCTCGCACCGAGTGCGTTTCACCCGTCGCAATTACAAAGTCTTCCGGTTTGTCCTGCTGCATCATAAGCCACATCGCTTCGACGTAATCTTTCGCGTGGCCCCAGTCACGCTTCGAGTCGAGATTACCCAGCTCCAGATACTCTTGCTGGCCGAGCGAAATCTTTGCCACCGAGCGGGTAATTTTGCGCGTTACAAAATTTTCTCCCCGGCGCGGTGACTCGTGGTTAAAGAGAATCCCGTTGCAGGCGAACATATCGTACGCTTCCCGATAGTTTATCACAATCCAGTATCCGTACATCTTCGCACAGGCGTACGGTGAGCGTGGATAGAACGGAGTCTTTTCGTTCTGTGGTGTCTCGGCCACCTTTCCGTACAGCTCCGACGTGGATGCTTGGTAGAAGCGGACAGTCTTTTCCTGCCCGACGGTACGGATGGCATCTAGCAAACGTAGTGTCCCGACAGCATCTACCTCCGCCGTATATTCGCTCAAATCGAACGATATCTTGACGTGGCTTTGGGCGGCCAGATTGTAGATTTCAGACGGACGCACCTGTGCAATGATCTTCACTAGAGCGCTACTGTCGGTCATATCGCCGTAGTGTAGCTTCATTTTTCCCTCTCTGTGAGTGCGTGGATCCGCATACAGATGCTCGATGCGCGAAGTGTTGAATGTACTGGCCCGTCTGATAATGCCATGCACTTCATATCCCTTATCCAACAGAAACTCGGCTAAATACGATCCATCCTGTGGTGTGACAAAGAGTGCAGGAAAGTAAACCATAGTGTATTGCCACTAGCAATGCGATAGCATTGTGAAGACCTCATCATAATCACTCACTTGACCCGTAATGCCTGTTATCAGTGCCACTTTTCTATCGCCGGTGGGATTCGTCACCGCAGTTTCGCCCTCCATGCTTGTGTTCTAATATATCGTAATGCAACCACTTGCGTACTTTTGTATAAAATGCAATCGATACTTTCTGCTATGGATATTCAAACGTTACAAATTAATTTAATATTCGCAGTTACTTAAATGCGAACAAAAACCGGCTTTTGGGCACTTTTTTCGTCGGATCGCTGTGTGACGTGTATTTACATTTGTTTCGTTTGTTTTGATATCAGATACCACGGTGGGATTTCTATGCAACAGCAGCATTGACAGCACATACCCAAACAACAAACGTATAACGATATTTTAAACCGTTCCGATTGGCATGCAATGCAAATTAATGAGCTGATTCAACACGAAATTAAGCTTATTTCGATGCAAAATATACTTTCAATCGTTTTAAGTAAGTAACAATGTTGTTTGTGCTTTACTGGTGCTTTCATGCAGTAGTAACTATAGTAAAATACACTTAATCTTTACTCTGCCAACCGTTAGTTTTAATTCAAATGTGTCACATTTCATTTGCTTTCGGTCGTACCCAATTTATTGCTTGTTTGGCCAGCTGTTTGTTCTACTATTTTCTTTTAATTTAATTTCTATTTTCTATTTGTTTTTGTGACATTATCAAAAATAATCCCTTTCGCTTTCCACTGACTTCAAAATATTTCGAGTATAAAAACGACTACTATAAATGCCACCAACGTTCGTACGATTGAACATTCTCGGGAATGTTCGGGCTACTTCGGCTTACGCGTTTACACGTACGAGAGTTGTGAATTGTACGCTTCCGCGAAATCTTTTCATTCTCTTGATTTGTGCCCTCCGAACGGTTAAGGCCATCGATCGCGCGCTCCGCCGGTTTTCACAGTTGCTAGCGTCACCAGACCAGTTCATCGAAAATGTCGAAGAAGGCTGATCCCTACGCATTCGCCAAGGATTTCCTGGCTGGTGGTATTTCCGCCGCTGTCTCGAAAACGGCTGTGGCACCGATCGAACGTGTCAAGCTGCTGCTTCAGGTGCAGGCTGCTTCCAAGCAGATCAGCGCCGACAAGCAGTACAAGGGTGAGTATTCAAAGTCTGCCAGTTCCGGTGAAGAAAGAGCGAGCAAGTGTGTGTGTATGTGCCTACGTGCGTGCGTGTGTAGTTGTGCCAATTCTCACAGCCCATCACCCGGTCCCCGGCCGATGATGTGTTTGAACTAAAATGTGGTTTTATTGCTGGGAAAAAACGTGTATCCGGGGAACTTGGACGAAAGCGAAATTTGAATGACTGACGTTGAAGAAAATAAATTGCAGGTGGTTGATTGCAAATAGGCAAAAGATGAATGTATGCGAAAATATCAGACAGTAGAGCGATAGAAGAGCGCAATTATCGCTGTGTGCGCATTCTCCGTCGCCATATTGAATTTTTCCCCTAAACTCGTGCTCATCACTTATGGGCTGGGGCACCCGTGGTTCGCTACAAAAGTCCTCCGTATATGATAAGTAATGATGTGAATAAGATAAACCTTGAGCTATATTTCCCTACATGCCTAAAACCCTGCATCATTCTAATCATATTCACGGTCAAATTTGATGGTCCGTCATAGCACATTAGCACGCTTCACGTGATACAAATTTGTTGGTTATGTAACAGATCACAAGTTACCCTGGAAATATTCTAGAAGAATTACCGTGCCTAACCCGCGAGATTAGGACGTGAAGGCGCGTGGTTTTTTTTCCTTCATACACACACACACACTGTTGCTCAGCTGTTTGGTCGAAAAGATTGCATAACATATCAAAGGTGACATGATTAACGTTTTTGTCTGCTCTGTTCTATTTCCTTCCATTCCAAACATATCTCTTCCCACCCACAGGTATAGTCGATTGCTTCGTTCGTATCCCGAAGGAGCAGGGAATCGGTGCCTTCTGGCGCGGTAATTTGGCCAACGTTATCCGGTACTTCCCGACCCAGGCCCTAAATTTCGCGTTCAAGGATGTGTACAAACAGGTTTTCCTCGGTGGAGTGGACAAGAACACCCAGTTCTGGCGCTACTTCCTCGGTAACCTGGGTTCCGGTGGTGCGGCCGGTGCAACTTCGCTCTGCTTCGTCTACCCGCTAGATTTCGCCCGTACCCGTCTCGGTGCTGATGTCGGCCGTGGTGCCGGAGAGCGTGAATTCAACGGTCTGCTCGACTGCCTGAAGAAGACCGTCAAGTCCGATGGTATCATCGGCTTGTACCGTGGATTCAACGTTTCCGTACAGGGTATCATTATCTATCGTGCAGCCTACTTCGGTTGCTTCGATACTGCCAAGGGAATGCTGCCGGATCCGAAGAACACCTCGATCTTCGTCTCCTGGGCCATCGCACAGGTAAGTGGCGTTAAATCCTTTCGTACGGTGAAAGATGCCGTTCGGTTACATAACCATTTGTTCCATCGATCGAAATGACGACCTGTTCTGGGCTATGCTCGGAACGGACGAACAAATACTGGGGCTTCGCAGTTAGAGAACACATGGCACGTTTGTTTGTTCGTGACTTAGGATGCCGTTGTTTGGACAATTAACGCTTAGAGACTATGAGGTTTTTAAAATTCCCCCGGGGTATGTTAGAGTGTGAAGCAGGAAGTGTAGCCGGGGGGGTAAGCAAAATGTGCTCATTCCAGGGTTTTGTGTCCTCTACTCACTATCAGATTGTTTTGAGTTGTGGCCATTGGCTCGGATTTGATTGATAAGAGTGAGCATAGTAATAGTACAGCGTGGTGTGATTTGCTACTTCACAACACGCTGCTTTTCTTTGACAAATGTCGTACGCTATGAAAATTGTTGATTTGACATTGAAAATTCCCCCCGCAAGTAAGCTGTGTAGTTGCTTGTGTAGCAGAATTCGCAACAAAAGGTTTTGCTGATACCGTGGTAAATGGGACACTCTCCGCCAATGTGCCCCAATTACGTAAATGTAAAAGAAGATCTAATGAAAAACCTTCCTATTTTGTGAACGTTTTATGTTTCGGTTTGTTCTGATCGATGGTAGTTGTGTAACAGCGATTGTGGGGTGGACAAAGGTGGAAAAAAAGAAGTGTCACTGTCAAACGGTCAAGAGAAGAACCGATTATTGAGTGGCGCGCAGGTCATGACGCAAGTGTCAAAACTACCTCAAGCAAACCACCAAGAACATGTTATGAGTTCTTTTTTTGGAGAAGGAATTGTTTTAAAATTCGATGGTCTGTAGATGCACACAGCTACGGTAATGACACCAGCCGTAGGGTTGCCTAAACTGTTTTACAATACGTTCCATTTTACTTGCATAACAACAATGTCCTTCTGGCATAGAGAAGAGATGGATTGGGTTTGTTGGTTATACAATCCTGTCTCAAAACATACGCATATTTAGGCAACAGTAGCAACGTCACAGGGTCTCCTCGTGCTCGTCTCATATTGTCAGTTTATATTTAGAGTGAAATCCATTTTTCCTCTCCCAGCTTTTTCTACTTAACCTTTAGTGAAGGAAAATGCGCTTTTCTGTATTTCTGGCTTGTTTTCTTCAGACTGACGCGCGCTCCGTTCATTATAAGGTGGGAATGGATATGATTGTGAACTGACACACATTGGTGTGTACGGGTACACACCGATGGTTGAAACGGTATGTGCTACACACTTCTCGTTGCCCAAGGTCGGATCAATTGATGGAGAAAATCGACGTCAACTAGAGAGCAACTGATGTGCACTTCGCAAAGGTTTACTGATAGCCAGCTCTGCCGTTGTTTTAGTCTACTTTTAGACTTCTTTTGAGAATTCATTTTATCTTTACCACAGCAACATCGTCGTTTGCGTGCATTGCATACTGCGTTAGCGCCAACTATCTGCACCTATTGCTTCCCAAGATCAAGACCCTACAACCTCAAACAATGCTCTACAACCCAAAGGTGGTGTCCTCTGTGGCACATTTCTGACACGAACCGCGAACGCGCGACACATAGTACTCAGAGTTGAGTGAAAGATTTCGAAATATTTGCCCTTTCTTCGTTCACCACCACGGATTCAGCTTCAAGAGGATTTTTATTTTACTTTCTTTAAACCGTTGAAAGAGAAGTAAACTCTACGTCACTGCTGTAGAGCGGATATTTATAGGCTAGAGAGAAATCCCCCTTCTGCTTGAATGCATGAAGCAAATCAAGCAAAATCGATCCGCGTATTCACTACAAGGTTTTATACGATTGTTTTTGAAACGGTGATCCGTGAGAGAACCGTTCCTTAAAGGTGTAGTAATTTTGATAAAGTCACTTTACTGCCTACCTACCAGATAATTGTAATTTTATGAAGAAATTCGTTGATAACAGTGAATCAGCCTTTTCCGGTGTTGCTTTGCGTTAGTAATTATGTAACGCAGACCTTCCTTTTACAGTACGCCCCTAGTGACGTAACGTTCCGTTTTGTCCAGAGTATGAAGGCTATCCTTGAAAATGAATGGGAATCGATAATTCCCTTACATGTGTGTTTGGTAGCGCTTTATGTATAGCGTGAATCTGCCTGATAAAAGCAACGTTTCACTTGAATAGAGGAAATAAGATCGTTTTTGATCACTTAGGAAACGGCCATCATACTACAGCAATCACATGATACGTATGAATGATCATGCTCTGGTTTCTGTCGCAATTTCTTTTCTTCTTTTTTTTTGCTGTATCGCCGCGTTCCATCATCTCTAACTGGTTCCACAATTTGTTATCACTTATCAGCTGCAGACCCAGCTCTCAACCAGTGTGCGATAGCCTTGAAAAAGTAAGCGCAAAACGCGAAGATAGCAACGCGTGGCAATAATCACTACGGTAAACACAACGTGACAGAAAACTTACGGGGGAAGAACGAAAAACTGAAATCCACCGTAGACATGTGATTCGTGTGTACCGTAGAAATGTAGGAAGTGTGTGATAACATAAAATGCTACAATGAAAATCCCCTCAAAGCGTTACTGGAGGCCGAAATGGGTTTCTAATAGTGGTGCCTTGAAATCGATTCATGTTCAATGGCATCATTAAGGCTAATGTTTGCCACCAGTTACTAAAGGTCGTATGATGATCGTATGGAAATGATGTTGTTTTGTAACATAAATTTAACGAGTTTAAGCATAATTCATACAATTTCTCTTTCTTTTTCTTCTCCCTTTTCAACGCACAGGTGGTGACGACAGCTTCCGGTATTATTTCGTATCCATTCGACACCGTCAGACGACGCATGATGATGCAGTCTGGCCGTGCCAAGTCGGAGATCATGTACAAGAACACGCTCGACTGCTGGGTCAAGATCGGCAAACAGGAAGGTTCCGGTGCGTTCTTCAAGGGCGCCTTCTCGAACGTCCTGCGTGGTACTGGTGGCGCTCTGGTGCTCGTATTCTACGACGAGGTTAAGGCCCTGTTGGGTTAAGTAGGAAACGCCCTAGTGTATTTAGTTATGTCCAGCAGCAACAAAACAACAACAACAACAAAATCAACAACACTTACCCCGGAGCGTGTGTAGTTGAAGGATTTAACGCCTTTAATGAGCATGGTGCCGCGGAGGTGTGGGGTAGCGCATAGCAAGACAAATTCACCATCTGTCATCTCTCTCTTTTTCGATGTACGTCTGCTGTATTACCTTAATGTTCCGAACAACTGACAATTGGGTATCGTTTGCGCTTTTACGAAAAAAAACGAGTGGAGCATTAATGCTCCTACTCCAGAGGGAAGGAAGCAGGCAGTCCTATGCAATATGTTGCATTTTCTAGACTAGAGAAAACGTTGTATTATCACCACCACCAACCTGCTGCTGCCTCCAGCGGAGCGAGTACTTCTGGACGACGAGCGCACGTGAAATGAAATGCGCAAAAGGTACCAGAGAAAAAAAAGATCGCGATTGCTAAAAATAGATTCGAAATATGACATGGTTAAAACAAAAAATAAAACTAGGTATTTATTTTAAATTCGACGTACATGGGAAACCCATCAAATTGAGAACCTTTCCAGCAGCCGGTCGTCCATGATTTGCCAGCGTTTAAGGATCACATATGGGGAGTCACCCTTAAATAGATCATGTTGATCGGATGCTTTCCAAGTAAGAGTATCAACAATTTACCAGCTATCTTGCGGCAGGTCCGATGCCGGTGTCGCACGCCAGATCTGGTGAAAATCCTATCCGAATCAATACTAACAGTAAAGTAAGTAGTAATATTAATTCTAGATCTTACTTGAACATGTAAGATTTGTTTCTTTAAATATAATCTTGGAAAAAGCGGGTAAGTACTAACTCTTCATAACTTTGGCCTAGCAACCTACTTTTTGGCGTACGGTGAAAAATTGAGTGGCTAAGGTCTTCGATTCGTATCCCATTCCGTCAGGTCAAGGTTTTAAGGTACAGTACACTGATTTTCGACCTGGACTTCATGTATCTCTCTCTTCTTGGCTTTTAACGACCTTACAGGTCGCGCCGGCCATTTCTGGCTAAGTAGATTTATTTTTAGTCTGTAGCCGGTTAGTCAATCCTTGCTACGGAGGGACGGTCTGGATGGGATTTGAACCAGGTCCGGCACCGTTTATCACATACACTGCACCACCGGGCCGCCAAGACTTCATGTATAGGATGTTCAATTTAATGAAATGGATTAAAACAACAGGGACAAGGGTTACTCCGGAGGCACTGTACATCCGTACATACAGTTCAAATGATGACACGAACTCGTCTTAACGGCCTGGTACGCTGCAGAATATGATGAACGTGGACCGTACTGGCGCCGGAAAAATATCAACGCGAATTAGGTTTGTCATAGGGGTGCCATTCAACAATCCTCTATCATTTCGCATTCCGATACCTTTGCAACTGTGCAATTAGCACCGATGAGGTAACGGAGAACGTACTCCTTCAAAGACCATCTGGACCGAAAATGTTATGGCAAACGACAAAGCAGATCATGGAATTAGGTTACACTCTATGTGCATGATAATAAAACAATCAGTATTAAATGGAATCAACAGGAAGGATATCTGCATTATGTGTTTCGGATTGAAGAAGCGATCGTTGTAGAAGCAGGCTATAGGCATGTGAGAAAAGCTATCAATTGATTAACAATATGAAACGAGTAATCTTTCAAGATTCATCCAATTTTTCATCAATTAGGTGGTTGTTAACTATTTTGAACATTCACCTAAATACTATATTGGAATAAGGATGTTCTTTTCAGAAAACTTAAAACAGTGGAAATGTACTGAATTAATTTTAAATTTGAAATACAGGGTGATCCTTGTTTTAAACAACATCTTCTCTGAACAGTTCAGTTCTGTTTTTACTCGAACTGGTGAAAATCTGTAAAAAAAAGATTGAAAATAGATTGAATCTGACTCTACGATAGACAAATAGACAAAATAAATAAATAATTACCTATTGCAGCAAAAGAAACAGCGGAAATGAAAACAATACCAAAATTCGGTTGTACTAAATTTGTGTACTAAAATAATCATGGTTTCAAAACATTCGATCCAAGTAACCGTGTTTAGTACAAATCAAGTATTTTCTTGTCTTTTCGTTCATGCTCACGCGCCTGTAGGACGCGCTGGCTCATTTTCAAGACATTCGATTGTTGATTGCTGTTCAAGATGGAAGATGCTGCGCGACTGGAAGCGAAACAAATTATCTCCCAATACATGGTAAATAGCCGATTGAAAAAAAACCTCTAGAATCAAGAATATAACAGAGTTTTCTGGATTACTTTTAGTCAAGTGATTCGGCTTCTTTGCTGAGTGATGCATCGTTCAGTGAGCGCGAACATTTGGCGGATCTGCATAAACAGATTGAGCTGAGAAAAGCGTACCGCGATGGTTTGCGTAGTTTGAATTTGGGTAAGATTGTTTGCCACAGCGTAATGGCGTGAAGTATATTGAAACAGCTTTTTTCGCCTTGTATGGATAATTTTTAGGATTGTACGCACTCAAGCAAGGTATGTGTCGACATGGAAGCGACGCCTTCGAAGAGCAACTCGCCAAAGATTACCACTCCACCATTCGTGAGCTGGTAGAGAAGCAACGGGAAGCATCGCACGGATTGCAGCACCTTTGCAACGAATACACGTTGCTAGGCAATTCACGGCAGGCTCTGATTGAACAGGCAGAGTTGCAGAAGCTGCAAACGGTGGTGCGTCTTCAGGAACAGGTACGTGTGAAGCTCTCTAACACGCGCGTAGTGAAACAGTGGGATCGTGACAAAGCCACCTTAATGTCGGAACAGAAGGAGATGTTAAAGCTGGACGATATCGGCAAAGAAATTATGCAAAAGCGTCAACTAATGCTCGACCGAAAGCATGGCGAGATAGCAAGCATATTGATATGCATCGGTGAAGGTGTGGAAAAGGCAGAAGAGCTACGGATAAAGTTGGCCGAAGTCACTAAGCAGCAACGTGATGAGCTGCACGACGATCAGTCCAGTGATGCGGATCTGCGATCGGAAGATGCAAAAAAGGATGCCGGGGCTGGTGAAGCCGAAAGGGATACTAACACCGCGCCAATGTTTGATTCAATCGATTGGAACCTTGGTAGCGTTAGTATGGACCTGCGGTTGGATCTCAACTTCAAGAATCCGAACGATTTTCCGGACATCTTAACGCATCTCAGTACCATTAATACTAACAAGTATCACCTTAAAGATGGTAAACAACACAGCGCTGGAAAGGGTGACAAACAGAACATGCGAAAGGCTGATGAACGCAAAATTTTCTCTCAAAAGAGTAACAAGCAAACGTTTGGTAAAACTTCGTCTTCCGACTATGCACTTGATGACGCCACTGCCTCCAAGAAATCAAAAATGAATGATTCAACGGAAAAAGTGTACGTGCAGGTGGTTGCTAATGGAAATGAAAATGCAAAGGCTGACAATAATCGTGAAAAATATTCACAACGCATTATTGTGGGAACACCGAAACCATTGCAGAAGCAAAGTAACGAAAATATGACCAACATACAGCATAAAGTATCGCGCAAAAAAGCATCCATGTCGACTCAACAGGAAACATCGTCGAATCAAGGTCCGGCCTTAGAAAGGAAACCCGTTCCAGTTGCAGGAATTGGTCCACAAGATATGAAAAAGATACAAGAAGTGGACACCGGTTCAACTCAAACCCGTTGCCGTACTCCGGCAAACAAATCAACCGGAAACAGCGTCGGTGCTCCGTCGAGCAATCCATCGAAAAGTAAGCGAGAGCCGCAGTCTGTCACTCAACAGCAGCAACAACAACGTGTGCAGCAAGAAAAAAAGGTTGCAGCACAGCAGAAACAAGCGGAACCGCAAAAAAGGACTCGTTCCATAAAAATGCTTTCTCCCATATGCACGACAAATCAATCAAAGCCGGTACAGAAACCCTCCACTGACGTTAATGTTCCAACGCCTATGGATTTGGAATCGGCCGGTATCCAGGATGTCGAATCATCGACTTGCAACAACGATTCACTGGACTTTGGCATGCAAAGTGGTAGCAGTGAGTTTGATCTGAACTTTTCCGACGATCTCCGGCCGGATCCGGGAGCGAACGAGCCGGACGATCTGGACTTTCTCTCCGTGAATCCTGGACGGGTTACAAGAAGTAAGGGACAGAAGAAGAAAGCTAACAACAGTGCTAAAAGCATTGGTAGTGGAGACGATATGGACACGTTTGATTTCACCTTCGGGGGTTCGAACTCTAGCGAGAGTTTGGAGCAGCCAGAAGATTTGTTTTAATCATTTTATTCCATATAATTGCATTTCATTATTTAAATTTCATTGACTAATTTCACATTACATCTACATATACCTAGATGGTATAGCAGATAATCCTTATCGATACTTTCATTCATGTTTTTGTCCATTAAATTGCAAATAAATGTTTCGCGGTTCGTAGAAACAAAATGAAATGTTTTATTTTCAGACAACGTTTTTAAAAAACGTTTACGGAAGTTACTAATGCTAGTAAATGCACTTTAGCTTGGCTTGGAATTTTCTTTTTCGCTTCCCTCAACCATCGCATGGCAGCGTCCAGTTTTCTGTTCGTATGTACTTGGTACAGTCCTGTTCAGATCGCTTGTTCTCCTCTGTCACTGGTACTCCTTGTTCAGTGCACGCCCGATCACCATACGGCGAATTTCCGACGTTCCTGCCCCAATTTCGTACAGCTTACAGTCGCGCATGATGCGTCCGGTCGGATAGTCATTGATGTATCCATTACCGCCGAGTATTTGGATGGCGTCCAGCGCGACTTGGGTCGCTTTCTCAGCGCAATACAGAATCACTCCTGCACAGTCCTTCGGGTTAGCCTTGCCTTGATCGCAGGCACGAGCTACGGAGTATAGATACGCGCGGCACGCATTCATCGTCGTGTACATGTCGGCCATCTTGCCCTGTAGCAGCTGGAACTCGCCAATGCGTGTATTAAATTGCTTGCGCGTGTGCGCATACTCAAACGCTACATCGCATGCAGCCTGCATGAGTCCGACCGGGCCGGCAGCCAACACGAGACGCTCCAGATCCAACCCCGACATCAGCACGTACACACCCTTATTCAGGCCGCCTAGAATGTTAGCCGCCGGTACCTTCGCATCTTCGAAAATCAGCTCACCAGTTGGGCTACCGCGGATGCCAAGCTTGTCCAGTTTGGGACCTTGCGTAAAACCGGCTGTTGCACGCTCCACGATGAAGGCGGTAATACCATGCTGTGGTTTCGCATTCATATCCGTTTTTGCATAGATGATGTATGTGTCCGCGATAGGTCCGTTGGTGATCCAGAATTTGCTACCATTCAGCACGTAATAGTCACCCTGCTTATCGGCACGCAACTTCATCGACACGACGTCACTGCCCGCACCTGCCTCGGACATGGCCAACGCACCCATATGTTCACCGCTGCATAACTTGGGAAGGTACCGTGCCTTCTGCTCGTCCGTACCATTGCGATGGATTTGATTGACGCATAGGTTCGAGTGAGCACCGTACGATAACGATATCGAACCCGATGCGCGCGATATTTCTTCGTTAACGATACAGTGGTCAAGGTAGGACCCACCGAGTCCGCCGTATTCTGGTTTCACCGTCACACCGAGCACTCCGAGTTCTCCCAGTTTGCGCCAAAAGCTTCGAACTTCCCTAAAACGTGATAAAACTTAGTTAAGTAAGGTTCGTCAATAACATGAGATGAGATGAATCTAGTAGGCTGTTAACCAAAGTAGGAGAAGGATACATGTTCCTGCATGTTCAACAACTAATAACTAAGCAGGCGCACTTAGCATTATTTTAAATTAACTTAATTTAACGGTTCATCTCCGATCGAATAAGCAATTCTATTCATGTTACGCAATACTGTTCTTGCGTGCGTGCTACAGCTTCGAAACCGGCTTGCTGCTGGAATCTTACTTGAACTCATTCTGCTTGTCGATCTCCTGTGCAAAAGGGGCCAATTCTTTCTGCGCAAAGTTGAACACAGTCTGGCGCAGCTGTGGATAGATGATAAACAAAACATACGTTCAAATCTATTCATCCACACGGTACGATTGTGACACGCCGCACAATTACCTGCTGCTGATCTTCAGTCAATCCGAACAGATACTCATCGATCGGATAGTGTTGCATGGAGCGGGCAGGCTGGACGAAAGAACCACCCCAGAACTGTTGACTTGGTGTCCGGGTTCGGGACAGAAACTTGGCCACAGTTGTCAGGTTGCGTATTGCTGACATGTTGCCCTTTCTGATCTGTTCTTACGGTGGGCTAAGGGTTCGTATCAAACGGCGTAACACACTAATACACACACGCACGTTACACTGAAGGGGTGAGAACCGCGTGTTGTGTTCCGTGGAACCGTAGGAAGAAACAGATCAGATGAAATTGATAACGGGAGCAGGCAAAAGGTAGTTGGCACTGGTTTCAATGACGCAGCAAGGCCGATAATGGACCAACGGAGATACGCGCCCGCGACCAGATGATCCAATTCGCTTTCGTTCGTTCGAAACGCCTGCAACAAGTGTACTGAGCAGCCGTTTCTTCACGGTGGGGGCTTTTCGCAATTCGTCGATGTAGACACGCACACATCGCGATGTTTCTCGCGGGTCATTGCGTATTGATAGCGGGAAGTGCCTGCTCCCCAAATGCCTGGAGAGGCGTAAATACGCAAATTTAGAGCTTGGAAGGGGTAGTACAAAGAGCAATTCTTCACTCGTTTTGGAGGCTTGGCCTGGGCTAGACCATAAATTGAACAAAGTGCATAATACAAGGTCATATGATCAACATTTTTAAAATGCATTTATTTGTAATCGGTTTCCCATTTCCTTAAAAATCGTATGAAAAATTAAATTTTCAATGACCAACAGCGGATTTTGTGCAAAAGCAACGCAAATCCGTCTGTTTTCAAAACAAAGCATACAAACTGGCAACACTGGTTGTACTGTCAAATTCCACCATCAGCAATGTTTTGACAGAATTAAAACAAGCAACAACAAATGTTCTGTAGATGAATAGTTGTGCATTCCGGTTGTTGGCTGCATTTGGAGTAGAATATTGTCTTTAATTCGTACTTATCACCTACTAGTGCAATGAATGGTAACATAATGGTGAAATGTGAACCGATCACGGAAGAGTCGGAACTGTTCAGCAGTCTCGTTGCAGATGGGAACGATGATTTACAGCAGCAAAAAACGCAGCAACAGTACCATCAACAAGAACTACGTTTGCTGTGCATGTACAAGCTAAAGGTGGCCGAAGAAACAGTGGATCTACTGGAAGGTATGTAAGCAAATGGTACATTTCATGTAACAATATCCAGCCAGATTGTTGACTGTCTATCCGTCCATTACAGCGCAACAGATAAACATTGAATGTTTGCATAAAATGCGCATCGAAGATGTGGACGTCCTTTTCGATGGCAAGCCCCTCGGTTGGAAGATTCTATTTCGGGAAGCTTTTCTTGAGTGGCGTGAAGAGATAGGCCTCCCGTGTAAAAGTATCAAAACACTGTGTTATCGCAAACGTCCCAATGAATCGTATGATTCGCTGGTGGAAAACTCACTGAAGGACCACCAATCATCGGCCCAGCACTGGGATGATTGTTATACAACTTCGTCACAGCTGTTGAATGAAAAAGAAGTGCCGACGCAGCATGAAAACGGTACATTGGTCTATCGAGCGTACCGGTGGCCTATGACACCGAACACGTTAAAGGATGTGCTGCAAAGCACACCCATTGGACGGTCTATCCTCTCGATGGGATGCCTCGGTGCATTGGGGAAATCGTTACAATACCAGCTGACGGCTATCATTATTGACTATCATATGGCATATGAGACGAAGATTACTACTCCGCAGCTGGAAAACTATGCGTACTGTATAACCACTCTGTTACCTCACGAGAATGTGGTACATATTTTTTGCACAATATAACAAATCGTACAGTTTTAAAATGAAAATAACGCTTTTTTGTCTTTACAGCCAACCTACCACATTCCTCGAGGTCCCAGCAGACGTAATCCGGGTGGTTCGCTTTATTCTCGTTTTATCAATCAGAAAATTAGTAAAAAGGCGCTTGCGATCGGGAATTCAATTGCGGCATCATAAGACTTGACGCCACATCAACCGGAATTTCCTTAGCATTTACGCTTTTCGACGAGGATGTACAGAGCATTTGTGACTATTGCTGTTTTTTACCAAAGCATGATCGTTGTGTTATGAATAGGATTAATTACCACCTTTAGCTAAGCCTCTATATGTGTGCCTGTGATGCGGGCGATCTCAGTTAGGTTGAAGATTTAATGTTATGGCATAGCGAATAAGTATGTGTTTTGTTTCTTCAAAGGTACTTTCCAAACATTTTTAGCGAATAATGCCTTAATGTTAACTTCTAGATAATTGCTTCAACTGCTGCCAGTCTGCTCTAATAAGTGTCTTGAATGTACAGTCAAAAACAAGACATGGTGCAGTCGAATACAAGGTAGTAAGCTGTAGCGTACGCAATTAGGACACATAGGGACTTCCATGAGCATTACGTTCAATGTTTCTCTAACCCAAAATGACAAAAATATTTAACTGAAATATAGCAATCTGTAAAGTAACTTTGAGTTTTTCCCCTTGGACTCGCTAGATTCGTATCGACTGTTTTTCGAATCATTGTTTAATATCGCTAAATTCTCGCCACATTCCCTCGCACGTGTCGCAGGCGCTTAACATTAGCTCACCTGACGTTTGGTGTGGTAAACAAACAAAACACACACACATACACACACTGACAGCTGTTTCTACAAGAGTTTGTGTTCGGTTTGGGTCGCGAGAAGCGAATATCCGTAGACCAATTTGCGGCGCAACATTGTACAATAAAACTGACATTCGTCTCTAATTGCAGTAATAATTATGCCATCGTTTGATGGCCTATTTAAGCAATGGATAATGTTTGTTAGAAGATGCTGTGATACTTGAACGACGCCGACAAGTTGATCGTTGTGTGAAGAAAAGAAGGACATGTTCGGTGTGTTTACCTTCACGAAGAATCACGCTTAATGTTACTCGAAGGCTACTCGATAAGCTATACTGCACTCTGATAAGATAAGGTGCCCGATCGATTCCTACCAGACTACGGACTCTGGCGGGCCTCTCTGCAAGCGGCAAAGATTAGATACGTTCGTGCTGTAATCGGATTAGGACGGGAACAGGCTTGGGAGCGCCAGGCCCAAAGTTAGCCAGAGTGCCAATCAACGCTTTGGTGAAGATATAAGGAACATCATCGAGTGAACTTTGTACCCCAATCGTTATATTGCAGAAAGCAAACGTAATCGATCTCAGCAACTCGTTGGAATGGCTTCCGGTGGAATGAAGAAGTTCGGAGACCTGGTTGGCTCCATTGACGAGGGAACGAGTTCGGCACGATTTCTGCTCTTCCGTGCCGAAACGGCCGAAGTGGTTTGCTTCCATCAGAAAGAGCTGCGTCTAATCTGCCCGCAGGAGGGTTGGGTAGAGCAGGATCCGCACGAAATTCTATATGTTGTGTACGAGTGCATCGAGCGCACGTTGGAAAAGCTGATCGAACTCGGTGGAAACCCGCAGAACGATATTGTAGCCATCGGCGTAACGAACCAGCGCGAAACCACCATCGTTTGGGATCGGACGACCGGTGAACCGTTATATAATGCGATCGTTTGGCAGGATATGCGAACGTCCTCCACGGTCGATCAGTTGCTCGAGACGGTTCCGAATAAAACGAAAAACAAAAACTACCTCAAACCACTCTGCGGGTTGCCGCTGTCGCCGTATTTTTCTGCCGTCAAGCTACGCTGGTTGATCGACAACGTGCCGAAGGTAAAGGCCGCTATTCGTAGTGGCAACTGTTTGTTCGGTACAGTCGATACCTGGCTGATATGGAATTTAACCGGCGGTTCGGATGGGGGTGCACACGTTACGGATGTTTCGAACGCATCGCGCACAATGCTGATGAACATCGAGACGCTAAAGTACGATAAAACACTAATGAAGTTTTTCGACGTGCCGGCGGAAATTCTACCCGAAATACGATCAAGCTCCGAAGTGTACGGGCTGGTAAAGTTTAATCCGCTCAAAAACATCCCACTGGCAGGCTGTTTGGGCGATCAGCAATCGGCCCTAGTGGGGCAGGAATGTTTAACGCGTGGACGAGCAAAGGCAACGTACGGAACGGGTTGCTTTCTGCTGTACAACACCGGTACGGCTATGATCGATTCGAACCACGGGCTTATCTCAACTGTCGCCTATCAGATGGGCCCGGATGCGTTGCCAGTGTACGCACTCGAGGGTTCGGTTGCTGTTGCCGGTGCTGCCCTTGGTTGGTTGCGTGACAATCTGAACCTGATCGGGGGTGCTTCGGAATCGGAATCAGCCGCACTGGAAGTGGAAAACAATGGGGACGTTTACTTTGTCCCGGCGTTCAGTGGATTATACGCGCCGTACTGGGATCCGGAAGCACGGGGTGTCATCTGTGGTATCACCGAAGATACACAGCGCGGACACATTGTCCGTGCGGCGCTGGAAGCTGTCTGTTTTCAGGTACGGGACATTCTCGACGCGATGAATAATGATAGTGGAACGCCACTGCAAAAGCTAAAGGTGGACGGTGGCATGACAGCAAATGCTACCATGATGCAATGGCAAGCGGATTTGATCGGGCTGGATGTACTAAAGCCAAAGTTTGTCGAGACAACTGCACTGGTACGAAAGTGTGTGTGGAACATAACTGTGGACGGTGTGTATTGATGTTTTCTTTTCTCTAGGGTGCTGCAATGGTTGCGGGTCGTGCTGTGGGCAAATGGGATATCGAAAACGTGAGTGTGGAAAGCGACAGTACCGTCTTCAAGCCGGAGATCAGCGAGAACGAACGGGATGTACGTTATAAACGGTGGAAGATGGCCATCGAACGAGCAGTTGGATGGGATAAGTGTCCATAAAGCAATGGGCGGGCACAGGTTGTTGTTTGAAACATTGAAATGTTAGTTCGAAGTAAAGAATGATAACAAGGTAAATGGTAGATTTTTGTTACACATTACGATACTTTACGGGACGATTATAAAAGCCGCGATAAGGTAGAGGGTAGTTATGTGATAGCGTTTAATGTTCTTTTCCTACGTATATAAGATCAATCGCGATATAAAAAAATAAAGCAATATAACAAAAATGCTCAAGTGCCAACAACAACCCACAGCTGTGTAGTGTCGTATAATCGGATGCGGAGTATACACATAGGCTAGATGCTTGTTTCTTTTTAAAGGCTTATTATCTTATTTATTCTCGCTTGGTATAAAAAAGGTAAAACTGTATATATGCGTTGAAATTAGGATAATGCTCGCACAACTGTACGCACGAACCGGAGGGAAAGGGGAACTTTATTTTGGTAGTGATTAAGCGCATAAAATTTATATATAATAACGTAACGTAATAATCGATATTCAGGATATTAGTTCAATGAGTAGGAGTATAAGAAAACAGGACCGTAAACAATTCGCATAAATAAGAGGAGTCGTGAATAATAAAGCGCTTCGTGTGTTAATCGGTAACGAAATCAAAACCACTGGAACGCGCACGATTCGCCAAATGGAGATACTGTGTTAGTTCAATTTATATACATTCCTAAAGCGCCAACGGTACTATGAGTAACATGGTGATCACACATCGAGAGGAGAACAGTTCCGCGTAAGGGTATACATGAACGTTGTTGTAAAGTTAAACAAATTAAATCAAAAGTCGAGGTAAACTGTCGTTCCTTTAAAGAGCACCACCACAAAACGGGTTAACGGCAACATAGACACACATGCAGGGACAAGACTTGGGAAAAAACGCAAGCACAAAACAGCAGATTCCGATTCGGGTGACTAAATCGATTTCCTATTCATGAGAAGTATTCGTGTGAAAAGCCGAAGTTCTTTTTTTGTTGTTACGAACTTGTAGTATTACGGATCTACTTTCCGTGCTCTACGTCGTGAAGCCGTAATCGGAGATGAGACAAGGAACAAACTGATGGTAGACGAAGGGGAAAGGGGGCGCAGGAATGGAACTGGGCGCCCAAATTTACCTCTACCTATTCTACTGCGGTTCCTCCGGTCCCAGTAGGCCGATATCGTCCCCATTGGGCAGGCCTCCGATGGCACCTTCCTCGCCGTCAAGCAGTGCGTCGGGTCGCAGAAACGGTTCTGCGTCTGGTTCGTGCGATATTTCAAAGTGCCGCTGAGGAAGCGGATTCCCGGCTGCGGAAGATTGTTTCACAAGAAAGGACGTCAGTATGGGGGTTTTGTGTCAAATGGCTTGTGCCAAAAGTAACTCACCCGAATCGAGTTCCAGCGCTGGATCAGCGGTCGCTTCCGCTAGATTCGTGACCGATTTAGACTTAACACACTGGAAGTCTACGTGACGACTCTTGGCTTCCTCTTTCTCCCATGACATATGGATAAAGGGCCGCTGCAAGTAATTGTAGATCACTTCCATACGACCGCTAGGGCGGCGTTTGATTTTTTCCTTGTACGTCGGGTAGCCCTCGATGCCGAGCCGAATCTTTTTGAGCCCCCGATCTTTCAGCACCTGTTTGGCGACGTCACGGTTTTCGATGTACTTAAAGAACCGATACATGGCCGTATTTGCGACCGTTTGGCAGTCTTCCTCGCCCATCTGCGGTGGGTACTCGGCGTCCCAATCGATAATGTCATCTGGAAAGCAGTGAATTTACATGAATTTCCACTATTCGATTGCATAAAATAATGTCCCCGTCTACCTACCCTCGGACAGGACCACAATGTGACATTCGCGATGACCTTGTCGTGCGGCATCCACCATCAACGGTAGGATTAGCTGCTCCAGGAACGCCTCGAACTGGATGCTGGCACCCTCATTGGACAGCTCGTGCAACAGACCGCGCAGATTCTGGCAGCGGATTGTGTTGGCGTTAAACGGGATGAGCAGGTAGTCGCATGCTTCCCGCAGCTCCTGTACAGAGACAGTCGGCGGACAGCGGACCACCCCAGACAGATAGTACTCAAGGATGGCCCGGAACACGGTGCGCGATATACCTTCGGCCACCTCGTACTCGCCTCGCTCGTTCGGATGGGTAAATTCAAATCCTGTGCTAAACATTCGTCCCAGCATGGTTTCTGGTTGGGCCGTTAGCATCGAGACATTCACTGAAAACGTCGTGTTGTCCACGATCAGTGTGATGCGTTCGTTTTCTGCCAGTTTCTTTCCTGCAGCAACCTTCGCACTGTCCGTTGTGTTCTGCTGAGCTTGATGCTGCTGCTGTTGCTGCTGCATGAGTCTATTGTTTCTGCAAAGCACGGTACACAAATTTTCATGAACGAATGAAATCCCACTGTATAGTTAGATACGCTAATAAGTAACATCAACACCCTGCAGTTAAAGCCTACTGACCACCAGAAAAGGTACTCACTTCATCGTGAAGCACACGAGAAACAACGTTTTCATTATCCGAGACGCGTGCTGACTAAGAAAAGTAGCCACAGGAGCAAGACGATTGGAGCAAATGCAACCGCCAGTATGGGTAACCATGGCTGCGGCGGAGACGAGACGTGCAACGAGTGTCTGTGCAGTTAGCAGACAGAAATTTGCAACAACAACAAAAAAAGAAAAAGATATAAACCAGACCAAACCCTGACCTAGCACACAAAGAAACCCAGTCTCCCAGTAAACTACTACCGCGACTGCGATGCTGGGCGCGCACAGTGATGATGCCTGACGACTACATCTTCACGGGATGGCGAGGGAAGCTGATCGTTCCCGGATAGAGGTGGGAGAGTGGGAAAAAGCCACAAGGGTAGAACAGTCGTCGTCTGGACGGTCTGCGTCTGTGTCAACTCAGCGGATAACATACCTATCGAAACCCTATCTCGTTGCTCTTTTCGCGCAATGCCAGCATCGAACACCAATCGCAACACATGCATCCCATAATGCAACACGAACGATGGTGTGCATAGATGGGTCACTCACACACAGACATACCGCTGTGTGGCAAGGAGAGCCACACGCTTGCTTTTGTCCTTTGTAATGCGTTTTTTTGTGTGTTCTAGTTAATTCAGTTGCTCCATCTCGCCCTAGGACGTTGGCGGTCTCTTTCAGTTGGCCAAGGACTACTTGGTGTTTCATTTGTAATAACCCCAGTCAAGCAGATTCGCGATGCTGGGTGTTGTCCTAGGGTATGGGCACAAACGCCACCCGGATACCATATGAACATGTCGCTTACCTGGCACGGTTCTTCATCATCTTCCTTCGACGATCGTCTGTTTCGGTGGTGTCCTCCGTGTTGCTGCTGCTGTGTGAGCTGTCGTAGCTGTCGTTCTTGCTGATTGCACCACCGGAGGCACTACTTCCGCTACCAGATCCGGCCCCAGCCGCACCGTCCCGCTGCTGTGCGTGTGCGCCAGCTGCTGCCGTACCTTGTTTGCGTTGCAGTTGCAGCTCCATCGCGAAGCGCTTCAACAGTTCACACGCCCGTCCAAAGTATCGATGACAAATTATATGTAACCTATCCACGACGGCGTTGGTGGGGAGGCCCCCTGAATTGTGCCTTATTTTGCCCACGCCAACACCGAGCGTATCGTACTGTCGCTAGCACCAAGCAACCTTTGGAATGTTGGGTGTGCTGGTTTTGCTCTTCTGCTTCTTTAGCTTCTGCTGATCTTTGCGTTCGTCCTGCGTCGCTTGCTGACTAGCTAACGAATTCTGCCACCTCCCTGCTACCACCTACGAGGAACAAACATCTACCGGAAGGGGATCGTAGCAACGTAGCTCGGCAAGGAATCCACTGATTATCCGCTTACGAAATTAGTACACGCTCACCCAAAGATCGAATTGAACCCCTAACGTCCCTAAATTAGAGCTAATTACTGGACAGAATAGGCAGGATACTTAAAAAAAACCCACAATTTTCTTCTTCCACCACCATCAGGAGACTTTTGCTTCTTTTGTTTGACTGAATGTTTTCTCAACCCTTTCCTAGAGAACGTAGGGTGTTTGACGTTTCGAACAAAACGAACACGGAGAAGGGAGGGGGTATCAGTGTCGAAAAACAATGAATTTCACTTTTTGAAAATTCGTTCGATAAATTGTTTTATTACCTAGGTAGTACTAATAATGTAAACAGTACATGAAATGCACTTTTGAATATTGAATCCACACAACTAGGTATGGTAGAAAATCGTTTATCCTTTTCAAATAAACGGCTAGAAACTTCGTTGAATGTCCTTGAAAAATGTTTAGATAAACCCAGTCAACTGATATCAAATAATTTGATACATTTTCTAACAAAATTTCCCAAAAAAAATTAAAATATCCACATACAATTGTTGGCGATGCATTTTTGCATCAAAAAGGGATGCAGAAAAAGGGCTTGTTCGGCGCACACGTGTCAAAACCAGACTGACATTAGTGACAAGTTTCCCTCTCTCGCTCGTGAGCCGTTTCTCTCGTTTCTGCCAAAGTGAATGTTTCGATTGGAAAAGAAAAACTCCGCGAGAGTAAACGGGGAATGAAAATTTCAGCCCGTGTACGCTGGAAACTGTGCAATAAATGGTGAAAAATCACCGTTCCACATGCAAACGTGCGTGCATTCGCTTCGATAGAGCGCTTCGTGTGTCTGTGACAATTGAACGAAGCATTCGGCAAACGGCGGTACCGTGCAGCGATTGTCTACGACCGTGAAAAGGGGCTCGAAATCCGAAGCACTGCGACGCAAGGAAAAGTAACATCACACAACAGCAGAACGGCGGAAGCTCGAGGAAGCTGGTGGCGTTCAGGGTTGTTTTGAAATGCAACAACAGCATTGCAAGCGACACTTACCAGCGTTATCCAACACACAGTAGTTATCAGCAACAACACCATGCACACAGCAAAGCGATGGAGATATTTCACACATGAAAACTCTGCGCCTTTCGAACTGCACCTGGAAGGATACGAAAACAACCAAATCCCACTCGCTCTCACGGAGGAGGTCTTCTGTAGATCTTAAATATGGTTGGCGTGGCAGTCCGAGGTTAAGGCAGCACACTAATGTCGTATGCGATGAGAACGGTGCATTTATCAAAAATGAGTTTTTTCAGCTCTGGAGTCGGGTAGACGGGCGAAAAAGATGCATGACCAGCCTATAAGCACAGTGCCGTTCTTATTTCTTATATTGTGCGTTACGATACGATGATCATCATTTAATATCCACAAACTGTGCACACCAGGATTCCCTGCTGTATGGGAATTAAGAAAACTATCGCGCGAAGGGGTAACCGATTTAGAGATCAAAACCGTTGCGAACCACGAACGCTTATAGACCAGCTCAACTAAATAACAGAGTAACAGTTAAAACATCCTCAATGGCACCGAACTACTGACATGTCCGCTCGGCGGTAATACATGTGACGAAATACGTTCATTACTTTTGGGTAATCTAAAACAAAGTGTTTGTGTTAGTTTTGGGCGGATTCCTGCAGGCCTGCAGTAAGCGTAGGAATAACTTATTTTTTATCTCTGCATCTGCGGACCTTAGTGAAAATTACCTCGCGAATACGTAAATGGTTGCTGATGTGATTCCGTGAACTATATACAGTAGCAAACTATTGATCGTACGATCACAACAGTAGCAGGATAACGGCTAGTGGCTGTACGGACAAAACATTGCACAAAGACTCGATTAACTGAGAGCAATACATGAACTGCAATACACACTATTCATGCGAATGGTTTATCTACATAGGTACGTATAAAAGCTGGAAATAGGGTAACATAATATTCGCTATTTAACATCACATTTTTAAAACCTATCTTTTCAACAGTTCCTTCAAATTGATTGTTTCGTACATTCATTTCCGAATCATGCAACGGACAATGTTCAATTTGCTCATGTTAACGGCCTTCCAGTGTTGCTTTTTATATCTTCTTATGTTCTAATGCTATTTTAAGTATGAAATTAACTACCTAACATTACAATAGCTATTAATCGTTAGAACAGTGTTTCGCGTTTATTTTGCATCCGTCTTCAAGCATCTTTTGCGGTGCGCATGTTTCTCAGCTTATTTCCACCTTGCTTGCATTGTTATGGAAATATCGATTAGAATTCTTCTATACCGTAAACATATTTATTAAACTACCAATCTAAATATCTTCCTACAACAACAAGCGATTAAAGGGGTATCAGTTTCAGTTACTTTACTTGTTTGTTCGCTGTATTTAATACTGTAATGAGTTAGTACTGTACTATGAGTATTGTGAGTTTAATACTGTAATGAATCACCCTTATCATATGCCTGTAAGCATAAGCGAGATAAACTTCCTACAATCAATAGTGAAAATATATATTAAAATGAGAATTATTGAAATATCCTGCGAGGTAAACAAACCAAAGTTTATCAGAAGTGAACTGTCAATGCGTTTGGCAGCAGGCAAACGCAGAGTTTGAAGTTTTTTCACGCGAAGGTTGCCATACCTGGCAACACTGATTTTCCTTGACAGTTGGCGCTTTGAAGAAAAAAAAAGAATGGAAAATTATAATGGCGGCTGTGTCTGTGCCGTGTAAATTTTTCGGATTAAAACGCGTTTAAATCGCACCGAATCGAAAATGGTAGGTACGAAAAGGTGTGCCAGTGCGTTGGTTATTGATGGGTGTTGGATGCAAAAGCGCATCTAATGTGTGTGGAGTGCATTTTAGTGAAAACAATGGCGGTCCAGTCACAATTTGTTGTTTACTCTTTTACGACGGAGCCACACCACAGTATTGGAGGACAGATGATGATGTTGATGATCATGATGATGATTGGTGGTGTATAGTGCAAACTCTTTCTTCGCGAAGAGATGTAATGTAAATTTTTAAAAGCATTCGATGCATTTGGTTGCGGAATTGCAAATTGTAAGCGTATTCGTACAGTCTTCAAAAAACCCCTTTCATGATCATCGCCTCGTCAACATAGCCATAGCCTGGCCTTCCTCTGTACACACCAACAACAATACCATCATCAGCAACAGCAGCACCAGCAACAGAGAGCATTCGATGGGTCAGGTGAAGTTTACATGGTAGCGCGGTGCATTCCGAAATGGCCGACAGGTTTAATGTTGGTGTGAATGCAACATCAAGGAAGAAATAATGGTTTAAAGATCCGTGCAAGGATTTTTCTGTACATCGTTGGGATTTTTCTACTGCTACAGTCATGAGCCAGGAGGAAAGAGTAGTAGTACCATCGTCCCTAGTGAATTCTCTCAACATCGTTCACGTTCTCTCTTTCTCGCACTCCCATGCTTCCTGCGTTTGTCATTAAGCCTTAGCGAGTGGTGTACGTTTGTGTATATGTGTGTGTGTGATCAATTTCTGCGGAGTTAAAAGCGATTGGTAAAGAGATTTCTGAGTGCGCCTAGAGTGAAGAGAAATAAGGGAAAATAGCAAATATTTTGCCCGATATTTTGTTGTTGCGTGAAATATAGAGCAGATAAAAACCGAATCACGGTGCAGGCATCTTTGACGGGAGTCATGTAAGAAAAGTTGTAGGGGAAAAAAGGCATTAATAGTAAACATCTCTAATGACGACATGATGATGACGGTCGTGTGCGCGAGTGTACATTTGTGTGCGTGTGTGGTTGCACGATTGTTGAATGGTTGAAAAAAGGAAGGAAAAGGAAGGAAGGAGAGAGGATGGTTTGTCAATGATATTTGCGGGTGTGTGCGCGGGTGTTGAGCCATCTTCCTTTCGTCCGATGATCAACCAACAAATAATAGCAGCAACACAAACCTAAGGCAAAGGGGGGGTGGGGAAAAGCGAAACAATGAACGATGGCAAAAAAGTGCGTCAACCAAAATATTTAACGGGCACGGCTATTTCTCTTTCCATTTGCATTTGTCAAAATAAAATTAAAACATCACTTGCCGTACACCCCCCCCCCCCCCCAAAATGGGAAAGTAGAGAGAATCTTCAATGGAATGGGAGAAGGGTGGCAGAAAAAAATGCATCCCTGCATCGATGGGGATGCACAAATGGTGAAGATGGCTGCTACTACGTCTTCTTTTCAATCAGTGGCAGTCAAAAAATGTACGTCCACTCTATTCCTGTCGCATAAGAACGGGAGACAGAAAAGAAAATTGTGTGTGAGATGAGGAAAAGCAGCAAACAAGAAAAAAAGGCTAACCATCCTCATCGGTGTCTTGTTGGTTGTGCTGAGATGTTTTTTTAAAAAAAAGGGCGGTAGATGAAGAAAGTGCACGGTGGTGTGTCTAGTGTCGTGGAAAAGTCGGGCAAATGATGTGGGAATTGGTATTCGATGAAGACGAATAGTCTTGCGGGGGGGTGGAGGGATGGTTGGGTGGTATTGGAAGTGCGCGATAGAGAGGGAGCGCGTAAGCGAGAGAACAAAAGGGAAAGAGTGAAGTATCCGATTTGATTGTGATTAATGCGTCGCTCTGGATAAGCGAGAGAGCGCGAACGAATAATAGCAGCGCCTTCTGTGAGAAGATGCAGGAAGCAGGGCAGCGTGAATGTGTGCGTGTGCATGTGCTCCTCCTGCACGGGCGCTTGTGTTGGTGTAAAGGGAAGCGTGTGTACACAGTATCAGGCGCGCGCGCGCGCGTGCACACACCTGAGCGTGAATGTGTGAAAGAGAGTGACTCGTTTGAATAGGAAAAGGATGCGATATGCGTGCCCGTAGAAGAAGAGTGAGCAAAAGAAATGGAAGTTATAAGCCACTGTGTGACAGAAAGAGGCAGAGCAGCAAATGAAGAAAAAAAACATAACACAGTAAACGGTGGCGTACATGTGTGTGTGTGTGTGCGTTCGTGTAAAATTTCAGTGAAAAGTATTCATTTACAAGAAATCATTCAATCAATGAAAAATATGCAATCATCGATTGATGTAAATTGTGTTGTTTTCATGATGTGTCGGATGTGGCGGAAACAAAATAAGCGCTGGGTGTTTTGTCACAGATGAAAGTATGCAAAAGTGTGTGATGCTGTGCGGTACGCAGCGCTTGGCATGTGTCGGTGTGCGTTGATATCGGTAGAAGAGTTTGATGATAATATGCTATAGTAATATGAAAGGCAAGAAGGTTCCGAGAAGGTGCGTGAATATTATAAAACGGAATCATTCTTGCCGAGGGCAACACTATTCGCATCTTCCTGTGCGGGAGAATCATGGAGAGAGAGAGAGAGCGCGCGCGCGAGATTGTTCATTTCTCTCTCTTTAGTGAGTGTGTGAATGCTGTTGCTACGCGGGATGTGGGAATATGCGGAGTGTACCGTGGATAAATTGTGACGATGACGATGATGCTGACTGTCTCCGCTTGATGCTGCTTGCTGTTGCTGTTGATGGTCATCCTTCGTTGGTGTCTTCTCTATCCTGTTGTTTTCTGCAGCTTCTTGTGTGTTCTTCTTTGTTGTTTTACCACAAATGACAACTGTGTGTGCTATACCAAACAATAAACCATTCAAGCCCAACTCTTCAGTGTTGTAGCAATATGTTGCAGAGTGTTGCCAAATGTATGGCACATTTCTCTGGGCAGCATTTTCATGTTTTGCAAACCAATCTTTCATTCTAAAATATGTAAGATTCTTTATGCATCTTAGGCATACAAGTACAGTACTCGCATCAAACAGATTTCCCGCGAGTTAGAAGAGAGCCCTTACTGCATCTACAAATAAAAATCACATGTGCTAGAGAAAAAGCGATACATCAAGTAGGCGAGAGTGAGAGAATACGCCGCGGTTGATTTTCATTTACGATTTCTCTTCCTTTACACCCGTTCTCGATCATCCGGTTGAAATTCGGAATGGGTTTTACGCGCGAGAGGGTGTGCGCGAGGTAACGGCGCGGCGGTGAATAGCAAGACGACACGCGAGGTCGGTTCTTCACACAGAGTCGTCATTCGCGGGCCACCCCATCAACACACTCACACGTGCACGCGCATCCATCCGCAAGCATCCGTGCACATAAGCGCGAGGTGGTGCGACGCGTGTGCATGCTAACGAAGCACACAACACATCGCACAATCTACAATCCACAGACCGCATCGTTCGGATGAAGAAGAGAAAAAAACGTAGCGAATGTGGTCCACAAACTCTTTCCTGCACAAGGTGCATAAAGATGCGCGTGCACTGTTCAAAGCGTCCCGATTACTCGGCTCAATCAAAGCGATCAATCGTATGCAAAACATCGTCCCAGTTTAGACAGCTGCTGAGCAGCAACACGCAACCCATCGGCGGTATCGGTGCTATAACTTGCAGGACAAATGTTGGAAATGCTGTGACCATCTGTGCCGAACCGTTGCTGATACTGTGGACACTTTCGTTGAGGAATTCCGTATGGTTCGAAATTCTTCAGCTCAATGTTGAAGCATTCATACGAAGGCGTAGAAATGGTAATACCATCTAGAGGCTCTGAAATGAATCTTGGGACATATGGCCTAAGTCGCCGGTCTCGGAAATCTTTGAGGCTTGGGAACGTAAGCCCAATACGGTGGAGTATTAGTATTAGGGGAAGGCCCAGGAAGCTGAATTCCTCTGTAGTATCACTCAAGCGCCTCGCAGAGTGAAGAAGAAGAAGACGAAGACGAAATGAATCTTCTCTTCATAGCAGTTTTGACCTTCCAGTAAAGGAATTCACACCCTACAACCATTACAGTCAGTCGTCTAATCCCTTTTTGCTTAAGGATAAACTTGAAACCACGACATGCAGAGTTGATTTAACACGTTGATCGCCACGGTACATGTTCAGTGAATTGCCCGTCAGGCCACCGAATCACTCTTTGAACCGATTGCATTTCCTTTTGCATTTTTTCCCCCTTTAGCGCCTTTAGATATGACCGTTGGTCGCCTTTAGATATGACTCCTTATAATGTGTTCCGGAAGAAATGTAAAAAGTTCTTGGGTTATTGTTATGGATAGGATTGGTAAAAGTAATTACAGTTACAAATGATCAAGAAAATAATTAAAAATGCCGCTTAACAGATAAGAGATATTATTCAGCAATCTCCATTTCGTCGATAATATGTCCATGAGGCTTAAGAAGTGCATCAATATACCGTTTTATTGTGGCACTTTTCAAACGCAAATATGTCTGAAATTGCTTGGATGCGCTGACAATCTTGAAGATGCAGACCCCATGGAATCTGCATGCAGTATGTCTTATAAAATTCATGCAAGGATTTGTCTTCTTATTTGGCACTATCGGGGTTTCCTGATTTAAATATCTGCCCATATTGTAATACTGTAAATCGCCGATTATCCGGGTACCTTTAATCCGGCTGTCCCATTATCCGTGCAGCTCGGAAATGACAGTTCCGAAGGCGAATTGACATATTAAATGCAAAATTCGAAAAAAAAACACAGATTTACGTTGCAACTTATAAATAAGAAAATAATCATACTGCCTTTTTTAAAAAAAGTCCAATTATTACACACTAAACACTAATAGTTATCAATAAAAAGAGTTGTGCCTATTATCCGTGGTATTCGCTTATCCGGCTAGGGTTGAGTCCCCGTAAGCACGGATAATCGGCGTTCCACTGTAGTTAACTAATTCTAGACTAAGCCAGCTCTTTTTTTCATAACACTTTGATTAGGATGAGTGTGCCTATGTTCACTTTCATTCAAGCACAGAGACTGAAGTTACTATTGGCTGTGTTTTCTTTATTACTAATTCAGCAGATGCATCACGAATTAGTACAGCGCCACCTAACAAACGACGAGATAAATTCCGTCATAGGGACCGAGCTGTGAGCACAAGTCGAACAAGTGCTTGTTGCAGCATGTTAGAAAACGGTCAGAAACGGCAAAGGGTAAACCGGAACGCCACACCACACACACTTCTCGCCCGGATCTATCGTCCTTCAAGCCGAATACGATCAAAGCAGATCGTTTGGCGGTTGGCGCGTAGAACGCAGATCGATCCGACAAAACAAAGCAACACTCAACAATCGTGTGTGGGTTGATGCGTATATGCTCAGACACGCACAACACACGCACACACCGATCTTGCGCACCGCTAATCATTCACTACAACACTGATTTTGATGCTGTCGTCGTCGTCGTCGTCTGCACAGTGCATCGAAGGGGTTTTCTGACGTACTTAAGCGCCGCGGCGAACGAGATGGCATGTGTGTGTGTGTAATGGTAGTGACACAGCGTCACACGTCGGGCAAGAGGGTATAAGTTGTTGTTGCGTTTTGTTGTTGTTGCCGGAAAGAGGGAGCGAAAAATGCGCTGATCCAATATGATCAACCCGTTGCCGCTCAATCGGATCCGTTCAAGTCGCTCTTTGCGATCGTGCGATCGTGACGAAGATCGCTCGCTATGGTAAAGACAAAAGCGCAACCCCTAGCATATATGTAGGGTGGTGGTGGGAGAACACCCAAGGCTAAGGCGATGTCACGGACGGAGTGGACAAATGTAGAATTAGGAAGGTGAATGAACAACCCTAGCAGAAGAATGGAGGATAATGCTTCTTCTTCTTCTTCTTGGCTTAAAGACCTTACAGGTCACGCCGGCCATTTCTGGCTTACTAGACTTATTTTACCACGTAGCCGGATAGTCAGTCCTTGCTACGGGGGAACGGTCCGGATGGGATTTAAACCCGGTCCGGCCGTGTGGACTGGCGCCGTTTATCACTTGCACCACCGGACCGCCCCCGAACCTGTTACTCGTTCGGTATCCAACGGATCGCCAATCTTTAACCTGTGGTCGATAGATGGCACCAATGGCTACATTTTCTTCTTGGACGGCCATGCCCTCAGATGTCTGTGCCAGAAGTTATTCGAGGAACCAAGTTCCATACCCTGTTTGAGAAAACGTAAAATTTTCCTCATTTTTGAGCAATTTAGCAAAATTTTTAAATGTGATATATTTTAATGGGAATTTGTTGCAATAAGATTCTTTTCACTTAAATAGGGCTTTAAAATAAAAAATCAGAAAAAAATAAAAAAAATATTTTCAAGTCGAAAATTTCATAAGGCTTACCCCTTACGTTTTTTTTGGGAAATTTTGCAAAAAAAATGAAATTGATTTATTTTAATGCCAATTGGTTGCAATGAGTTTCTTTTCACTCAAATAACGCTTTAAATAAAAAAAAGAGTGAAAAATAATAAAAAATTCAAAAAATTCAAAAAAATAAAAATTTCCTAAGGCTCATTTTTGAACCAAGTTTTGCCTATAACTCTGTCGGTATCCAACGGATCGCCAATCTTTGCTTGTGGTCGATAGATGGCACCAATGGCTACATTTTCTTCTTGGACGGCCATGCCCTCAGATGTCTGTGCCAGAAGTTATTCGAGGAACCAAATTCCATACCCTGTTGGAGAAAACGTAAAATGTTCCTCATTTTTGCACCAAGTTTTGCCTATATCTCGGTTGGTATCCAACGGATCGCCAATCTTTAACCTGTGGTTGATAGGATAATGGATAGACACATGGATAGATAATGGATAAGAGGATAATGCTGCTGGACACATTTTTTCAACGTTAACAATGTTTATGGTTAATTGAAACAGAAAAACAATTCTTCATATTTCACAAGATGAATGATTGGAGGTATTCGGTTAAAAAAAAAATAAACAAATTGTTAAATGTGTAGTTGAAAAAAGACACACTTTGAAACAGCAAAAGATTTTAACGAACTGAACCAATCAGCAATTTTATGTTAAACCGCTAAAAAAGGGATCCTTGTTTTGTCATGGCATTACCACCCAAGAAGTTCACCCCGGGTATGGAAGAAAGAAAATTGCCATAAATTTAAAAATGGCTTATTTTCCCACAGGTTGAAACAGCTCTCGCTAGGGTCTATCAGTCCAAGAATCGAACGGGACTTTGCTACGGTTGGTCTGTGATCGATCCGTGCGCATATGGCGTATTTTATGTTTGATTATTTTTTAACAGTTAGAGTTGCTTACATTCGCTTGTAACGCACCCAATCGCTTTCCCATCCTTCCCTCTCTGTCTCTCTCTCTTTCTCTTGGTGGTCACTTTTCGACAACTGTCCAGGTTGGGAAGCAATGATGCCCATTGTGCAGGGAAAAGGCCCTACTAAAACACGATAGCATAAAAGCGTTGTGCTGTAAAGGGGTTGGTGGGTGATGGGAGCAGCGGATTCTCGCCGTTAGCAACTGGGAAGCAGAAAGGCCTACAAGAACGTATTCCCTCGTCCCCAAAAAAAAACCGGACGCAGCCTATGTTTTGGTAGAATAGTAGCTCCATTGCCTTAAAAATGTGCGTAGAGCATTATTGGAGAAGAATCATTCGTCTTGGGAGGTTGTTGTTTTTTACCCTATATCATGAGAGCCACGAGAAGAGCAAGAATGCATGGCCAGCATAGAAGCGAAAGAGAAAAGGGAACGCAAAAAAGGAGAGAGTGAGAAATGGAGAATATTGTTAAGTAAAGGGCTAAAGTAGTAAACGGAAGCAAGAGCGAGATAAAGCACCACAAATGGGCGATTGCATGTTGCGTTTGTTGCTCTCCCGTTTAGAATGATCGATAGATGGGAGAAAGCAGGAACGCGTAATGACAACAGAGCGAATGACAGAAAGAGCGAGAGCGTAGTAAAACAAATCCTACATATTTGCTTTCCCTGTTCTTTTGCTGTGTGTGTGCGTGCGTCCATCTCTTTTCGTTCGCATATGCTTGTGTTGAAATTCCTTCATCACGTTTGTTTCGCACAAATTCTACTAAAGCAGCATGTACGCTAGGGGTGGAGGGGAAATGGAAGGGATGAAGTGTGAAGAGAAACCGCACGAATGATGCTAATGATGATATTGATGATCGGTGCTTGTTGGTGGTAGTAGTCGTGTCGCAAGGTGCCGCACACGAGAGCACAAAGTTGTCAATTATCAACACATGTGAGAGAGAGAGACAAGTGAGCAGACATTCGGATGGCTTTTCGGTAAAAGGATACCTCCTGTGCCACAGGAAAGATATGCTGAATGTGTGTGTGTGTGTGTGTGTGTGGGGGCCACAGTGAGAGGTGTCGATAGGTATTCGCTTGCGTGCGTGGAGGCGCGGATCGACCAATGTGGGGTCGAAACAGGGAGCAAAAATTCCCTTTCGTTTCCGGTTTCCGCTCTGAGAAAAGACTCTGCGAAACACCTTTTTCCCTTCTGGTGTTGGTGCTACTAGTGGTACTTATGTTCGATGCTACACTTGGGGGGAGGAGATATTGTGTGGTCTACGGATGTTGGACGGATGAGAACGTTTTTTCACCCCCCCAACGGATGGTGGAGGAACGTTACCGGATAGCTTGCGGATAGTACTCGAAATATGCGGAAACGTGAAGAATGAGAGAAAGTGTCGAGTTCTACGAAGGAAGTAAATGTCGTCATCTTGGGGGTACTATCAAACCACGGCGACCACATTGATGTATGTTTCCTCAAATGAACGCAAAAAAATACACAAATAAAGCACCCTAGGAAGGAACAACACTTGGGCCCTGATCTCGAACCACCCCAGGAAGGGAACACCTGAGCAGTGACCTGGTTTTTCTTCAGCATCTATAACCCCTAATTCTGAAAGGAAATGAGAACGGAAGCCAATCACTAAATGGGCAACATCCGACACTCAGCCGTTTTTGCTGCATTATGGGGCAGTGGTTGAAATATTTCTTTGATTCCGTTGTCTAGACAACGTTCTTGCACCGAATAATAGCAGCTCAGTTGTTTTGTGATGATCATTAGTAAACGATCATCGCTGGCAAGCACACACACACGATATTTGTGCGTTTAGTGTTGTGCTGTAGCATTTTGCAAGTAATTTACAACCCCCGAAGCTGTGGACTCTCAGGGATCAGGTATAGCAATTCCGTTACACTACCGTCATATTGCTGGTTCGAGTCGTTTGTCGAGGCAGATAATGCTGGTAGAAGGTGGAGCGATTTGTGTGGCGGCGCTGCGCATGTGTGCGGCCAGTGAGGAATGGGGTGAATGCGCAAGGAAGAAAATTCAATGATAAAACGAGCGAAAACTGGTTTACTAGAGCCGATTTTCCCTCCTAAAAATCAGTTAGAAGAAAAACCTGTTTACAGCAGAGAAAAGGTTTAATCGTAAAGATAATCATTGCAAGGCACGAAAATCATCTGTCTTTGGCTTACGAGGAATTTTCATGATGCGATTATGCGTAATTTTATCTTTAACATGTGATAAAACATTTATACCTGCACACATACATACATTTGCACATGAATCATCTCTCCTATTGATTGTACAGGAATGCGACAGTGAAATGCGTTAAAATATTCCAATAATAACCTTTTTTCGGGATGACAGTCAATTGCAGTTATTAATTTGTTATCATATTCAATCATCCAATTTCAATCATCGGATCAAACTATAGTGTATTAATGAAGGACGTTTTTCTTTCTCATTTTAGGTCGTGTTTTCGTCATACAACTAATATTGAGCAACTGTTTTGTGTGTGTGTGTACATGAAGCCACCGAGAAACGTGAACACAGCAGCCTGTGCTAAAACGATGCGTTCCTTCCGAGAAAGCGAGAGAGAAAGGAGAACAATGTGCATAAACATAAACAGAAAAGCGGCAACCGAGTCAAACAATCATACACCTGTGTCGGTGTAAACGCTAAAACCTGTAGTGTATCTAACCTGAAGGAAGATAATCGAAGTTGTCGAGAACGGCAAAGGATAACAGTTGCGATATCCACTTAGGCCGTTTGCAAAATTAGCGAACGCTCTAAAAAAAACAAAACAGAGGACATATCGTGCAAAAAAAAAGCGAAACATTGAACAATACAGATATAGCGATCATACTAAAAGTTTACTTCAAGACACTTTCAACGCAACGCTTCACAACACTCGGTCCCGCACACGGGTTCCCTGTCACAATCACTGCAAGCTTTCCATCGCTTTGGACTAACCGCAGCTGTTGGACAGTGGATGCGTGTGGTGTGTGTCCGCGGACCTAGTGGTACCTAAGTGAGTGTGTGCCGTGCGGTTTCGTATATATTCCGTTTCGTCCTTTGCTTGGGTCCTTTTGACCTTACTATATGTGCGAGTGGCGCAGTGCAAGTGGTCGCGGTGGTGATGGTCATGTTGACGTTAGTGCACCCATACGATACCATTGTTTGCACTTGTATGTAAGCGCAACGGGACACCGCAAAACCGATCGCGCAAGTTTGCGCTAATCGTGGGCAAAACACTGGCAAATCAACTTCCCCCACCCCCAGGCGAAAAATGTCTCAAAAGAGTCAGAAGCGCACCAACCGGGGCGAGAACGATGGGCCGCCACCGATCAAGAAGCGCAAAGGGCGGCCCCCGGTCTCGTCATCCGGCATGGAGGACGAAAAGGATTCACCCGCATCGAACGGTGGGCCCGCAAGTTCGAGCGTTGGCTCGAGCGTAGGAGGAGGCCCGACGACACCGACGAAAAATTGGCAACCCCGTTCCGTAATCGACTGTAAAATGTCCAGTATTTACAACCGCACCGCGCCCGAGGCACCAGCAGAACTGTTCAGGTAAGACACGAACGTGAGATGTCGGGGGGTTTTTTTTATGTTTGTTTGAATCGACCGTTTGTAAACCGAGCTTTCTAATCACTTTTGCAGGAAAGACCTTATCAGTGCCATGAAGCTGCCCGACTCGGAACCGCTAGCGGCGGACGAGTACTGGGTTATAGCCGACCAATGGAAGCAGGAATGGGAACGAGGTGTGCAGGTGCCCGTGAATCCCGATTCGCTGCCCGAACCGTCCGTTGCGACGCTGCAAGAAAGTTATTTCAAGAAGCGGCATGATTTCAAGCTGTAAGAATCGATGTCCACATCTTAGACTGTCCCTCGTAACAGTGACACTCACCATCACGCTGTAAACCTTTTTACCTTTCTAGACCGAAAAACAAATACATTCGGATAACGAAGGATGAAAACTTTACCCATGACCAGCACTATCTCTCCAATACGCCCGCAATCGCGGAGAACGTGTGCTACTACGATCTGGACCAGTTCGATGCGGCCTGGCTGAAGGTGCTGAATGGGGAACGTAACCTGGCCGGTTTGGTGCCGGTTACCGACGAGCAGTTCGAGCGCGTTGTAGAAGAGCTAGAGGTACAGCTGGATTTGATGGTTCGCGTTTGCTAGTGGCCACCCTTGTGCTAACGAACGAATATTTTTCTTGCGTTTTTCTTTTGCACACTTGCCTTCGCGCATCGCTTTAGGGACGCTGTTTGGATAAGATCCAGGCAATCATGAAAACAGAGGAAGGGCTCGGAATTGAGTACGACGAGAACGTCATTTGCGATGTATGCCGCTCGCCAGACTCAGAGGAAGCGAATGAAATGGTGTTCTGTGATAACTGCAATATTTGCGTACACCAAGCGTGTTATGGAATAACGAATATACCATCTGGTAAGTGAAAGGAAAGAGAACACGTATTTATATAATTTCCTGTGCTCGCGTTAAATAACGTAATACCTAAATAAGTCATTGAAAACATTCCCAAGTAACTGAAAAATGACTTTCTTTTGCTCGTTTTTGCTTAGGTCAATGGTTATGTAGGACATGCTCGATGGGTCAGAAGCCGAAATGCGTACTGTGTCCAAACATGGGCGGTGCGATGAAGTCGACACGTTCGGGACAAAAGTGGGCACACGTATCGTGCGCCCTCTGGATACCGGAAGTGAGCATCGGTTCGGTTGATCGTATGGAACCGATCACAAAGATCTCCAACATCCCCTCCAGTCGCTGGGCGCTCGTGTGCGCCCTGTGTCGGGAGCGCGTTGGCGCCTGCATTCAGTGTTCGGTTAAGACGTGTAAAACAGCGTACCACGTGACATGTGCGTTTCAGCACGGGCTTGAAATGCGCGCCATAATCGAAGATGAGAATGCGGAGGATGGCGTGAAGTTGCGATCGTATTGTCAGAAGCATGGAGAGAACAAGGGCAAACGTGATAATAGCAGAAACAACACGAAGAACAATGCCGGTGGTGCCGGTGCAACGGCATCGGGCGCGAGCGATGATGAGGCGGGCAATACAGCGCCGGGAACAAACACCACAACCAGCACCACGGCGGGGGGCGATATGAAGCGGCGGAAGCGGAAAGATATGACGTCGGAGGAAAGGAATCTGGCGCGTGCGGCTAGACAGCAGGAGATTGAAGCCGAGTTCGATAAGCATGTGAGCGTGAAGGACATCAGCTGCCACCTGCTGGATGTGGACCAGGAAGGTATCTACCATATCTACAACTATTGGATACTGAAGCGGAAGGCGGGCCACAACCGACCGTTGCTGCCGCCCAAAACGGATGAGGTCGATCCGAACGCACAAAATCAGGAGCAGGCGGAGATCGAGAAGATGAAAACATTCGTTCACTTGCGGCAAGATTTGGAGCGAGTGCGTAATCTCTGTTACATGGTGAGCAGGCGGGAGAAGCTGAGCCGTTCGTTCTTTCGGATGCGCGAACAAACGTTCAACAAGCAGGTGGCCGCCCTTACCGCGTTCCGGAACGGTGGTGCTGGTGACGTTACGAACCATCAGCGAAATAGCGGGGGTTCCGCCATGTCCCAGATTGACCCAGCGATGCTCGATGCGATTCTGCATGCGAACCATGGCCCTACGATATATGATAGACTTTACTCGTGTAATTCCGTTAGTAGTACAATGCCGAGTCTGGACGAAATGGTGGAGTGCATCATTTCTGGTGTAAATAGTAGCAATAGCGGTATTAGCAGCGGCAGCAAGGATGCTGCCAGTGCCAGTGGGAAGAAACCGACAGTGGCGTCGTCGGTTGCCGGTGCTAGTGCAACCGTTGGTCATAACGGCAGTGCGGGTAGCGGTAGCAGTAGCAGTAGTAGTAGTGGCAGCTATAGCAGTGGTAGCAGCAGTGGTAGCAGCAGCGGTAGCAGCAGCAGTAGCAGCAGCAGTAGTAGCAGCAGCAGCAGTAGTGTTGCAGCGGCAACCAACAAGCAAACATCAAAGGTGGTCAGCAAGAAGGAACAGTTGAGCCATGACATGCCCGGCAAAAAGCTGTCCGGCGATGTGAACGGTGTGCGACAACAGCAGCCAGCAGGAGCCGGTAGCAACCAGCGAACCAAAAACCAGCTGACGGCCAAGCGACAACAACAGCCCCCGTACATCAATGGAACAGCTGGGCGTCGAAGTACGAGCAACAGCTCGGCTTCTGACATGGAGCACGACGATGACGACACGTTGGGAGTGGACAAAACGAACATCAAGAAGAAACCCCGTCAAACGAAAGTCGTGGAACGCAAGCGACGGAAAGCAGCGAGCTCGGTCATTGGAACCGCCGGTACGATTACGTCTTCGGCTGAAAAATCGAGCATCAGAAGTATCGATGACAGTTCAAGCGACGAGGAGATGCCAGAATCACGATTACGACCGTCTGGTTCTAGTGAACGAACCGCCTCATCGAAAGCTGCAAGAAGTGGTAGTGCTGTGGAAAAAATGTCCGCTGCCACTCTCGGGAGTGGTCGCACAACAGCGGCGGGTCAACCGAAGAAGGACTTCCGCAATCAATCGCTGCGGCAAATGGAGCGCGAGCTGGCCGACGATCGGCGTGCGAGGCATTCGACCGACGATGACGATTCGAATGACAGCGATGAGCTAATGCACATACGACCCGGAAGCGGTGGCACCGTCGGTCGTGCTGGTACTACGACAGGTACGAGCAATGCGATCGGTGGCAACGGGACAAGCGCTCGGGGGAAGAAAATTCCCGACATCTATTCCGATAGCGATAGCACGGACAGGGATAAGACGGATCACACTGCTAGTGACTCGCAGCAGCATCCATTCCGCACGAAGGCGGCTATGAAGGAATTTAATCTGCAGCAGGAAGCGGACCGATTGAAACAGAAATCTCCTACGAAAGCGGGCCGATCGAGCGCTGCTACAACGGCTAGTTCCACCGCAACATTGCCAGGTGTTACACCGATAACATTGCCTGTGGCTACACCAACTTCTGCACTTCCCGGGGCAAAGGTGTCGTCAACGAAGTTGGCAGCATCCGCACAAAACGCTGGATCCATTCAACCCGACGTGCATCAAACTTCCAGTTCCAAACGAACGGGTATGAGCGCAGCAGAACAATCACTGTTGGCCCCATCCAGCAAGGTTGTGGGGACGAATCGAACGGGCAGCAGTAGTACCAAAGAGGGCCATACCGCTAGCACGAAGAAGAAGCAAGCTCAACAACTAGCGGATAAACATACGGATGTTAGTAATGTCAATGCTACCAGTGCGACGAGCAATTCTAGCAGATCGGTTACGTCAGCTAACAGCAGTACGGTCAGTACGGTGACATCCTCGAAAAAGATGGAATTTTTGGCCGACTTCATGGTTGTACCGCAGCGCGAAGCAGCTAAGAAGGCGGCAGAGAACATGATGAAAACTAGCAGCGGAACTGTAGGTGGTGCTGCGGTCGTCAATTCTGGGTCTGTTGGCCTGTCTACGTCGACTTCCATCGTAGGTGTTGGTAGCTCAAACACCCCGACATCTGCTAGTGGGGCTCTCATAAGCGCCGGAGTTGCTGCGAGCCGAAAACAGCAACCACAGCTGGATCGTGAAGCTGGTAACAGTAGCAGTAGTAGTAGTAGTACCAGCAACAGCAGTAGTGAAGGCAATAGCATTGGCAGTGTATTGGCAGGCAGCACAAGCAGTGGCATCAGTACGGGCAGCAGTACCAAGCTGGATATTGAAGCTGACCTTGCGCCACCGGATCTCGGCACGAACAGCAGTAACGGAAACAATCAGCAAAAATCTTCCATCGCAAGCAATACTAGTAGTAGCGTTGTTGTCGGTAGCAATCGCAATCGAAAGGAGACGGAACCGAAAATTCCCGCTGCAAGTGCTAGTGGGAAAACGACAAAGCGTTCCGCCGGTTCAAATGTTACAAACAGCAAGGGCGGCAAGCAGAAAGATTCGGTCGAGACTGTGTCATCGAAAGTGGATGCAAAATTGTCGTCCACTGCAGCGCGTAACAAATCCAAAGAACGGCCTACGGTGGCCGATAAGCCGCCTAGCGGAACTACGGGCTCGGCAGTTCGGACTACGACGTCAAACAAAGAACAGCAACGGGCGAAAGATCGCCTTAACGATGATGCGTCTCCTGTAACTGTATCGGCGGACAAAACGGTAGTGGAGAAGACAAAGCTGTCGAAAGAACAGAAGCAGAAGCGAGAAACGCAACCCGAGATCTTTGCATATGTACCACAGCGCCAAGCTGCTAAGAAGGCTGCAGAACACATCAAAAGCGGTCTCGGAAAGCCGTCTGGGGCAGACCAAACAGCTGTTGTTCCGGATGAGAAGGCATCCATGGTTGCGAGTGCTCCAGTGCCGCCATCTAAAGCAAGTGCTGGTGCGAAAGTGGCGAATAAAGGAAAAGAAGATCGTAAATCGCATGCTACCGCTGGCTCCAGCTCATCCAACAGTTCCAGCTCATCCGGTGGCAGTAGTTCATCCTCCAGCTCTAGCTCGAGTAGTTCTGGGTCGGAAAGCGAAGAAGAAGATGAGGTTCAGGCAGCGAATGCGGCGGGCAAGAAATCGGCGTCCACTAGCGGAGGCAATCGTACCAAGGCTGCTAATAATTCCGCCACGCCCCCAGCCAAAGCAAAGCAACAGCAAGCACAACGCACGGCCAGGCAGGATGTGTTGCCCTTTCTTGACAAGGGTCCAGCACGATCCGTGTCCGAGTCGTCGAGTTCGTCTTCCTCGTCATCCTCATCGGGTTCCTCCTCGGACAGCGATAGCGAATCGAGCAGCAGTAACCAGAGCAGTCACGATGAAGCGAACGATACTCAGGTCGTTCCAACGCCAGAAGCGAGTGCCATGGCGGCACCGGGTCGTAATCGAAGAAAGTCTGTATCAACCGCTACGGTTAAGCAGCAGGACTCCGTCAGTCCCAAGAAGCCACCGGTTCCGCAAGGCGCTAGCAACAGCCGAAAGGGCACGGCAGTTGGTGGAAGAAAACCATCGATTACCGCAACCGACGATGTCGATGTTGAAGACACGCAGGATTCACATTCCACTTCCACCTCGAAATCAACATCAGCAAATAACGCAAAAGGCAAAGACACTGCGGCAAGAGGTGGTAAAGATAAGCAGCAGTTACCCGTCAAAAGCAATGATGATGAGTCTTCCGTTCCTGCTAGTAATGTTTCTGGTGGTGGTGGTGCTGCGACTGAGAAGTCGATCAGTAACCGTCGTAATTCCTACCAACCGCCAACGGTTGTGGCCAACGAAACTCCCCTTAAACGTGGTGGTCGTCGGCAATCGGTATTTGTTGGTGCTACTGACATAGAGGAGAAACAGAGGAAATCGTCCCTTGTGCCACCTGATGTTCCAAGCAATCGTACCACTGGTCGTCGAAAGGCTAGCGAAGCGATAGAGATCGACAAAGACAAGGAATCGCGTAACGATGCGAAGAAACCAGCCGCCACTGAAGCCGGTGATGGAGCTAAGGAAAATGATACACCTTTAGAGGTTGCAGTAACACCGAAGCGTCCCATTGTCGATGAACAGCAGTCACCGGTGACACGCAAGCGTCGTAGTCCAAAGACGACGGCTGAAACAGATGTTCCCACCAGTCCTGCCAGTAGTGGTTTAGAGGCAAAGGAAGTGATCGAAACAGAGATCAAATCAGCACAAACGGCGGTTGATGGCAAAGGTCTTGCAGCTTCTGGGAGTGATGCAATATCGCTGCTTACCGATGAAGATTCTACCGACCACCGGAAGGCAAAGGAAAAGCAACACACAGCAACCACAAAGGATGCCAGTCAAACTGCTTCGTCTTCTGTGGGTAGTGCGGTGTCGAAAGAAGAAGACGGTAAGGTTGGTCAGGCGAAGAACGTGGAAATTATTTCACTGGTAGAAGATTCGCGTTCCAATGACGATGTGGTCGTTATCGAGGACGGTAGTAACGAAGCGAAGGTGCAACAAAAACCACCAGAAATAACTGCTGCTAAGGAACACAAACCCGAACCCGAAGCAAAGACCGTCGGTACACAGAATCTGCTTGATGCGAAACCATTCATCGATAGTGTTGGCTTATTGCAAGATTCTTTGTCAACGGGTGATGTGAAGCAAGATGACCTGAGTAAGAAAATCGCTTCGATCGATCAGCCAACATCACTTCCATCTGCTATTGTACCTTCGTTTGATGGAACTGCTTCGCTGCAGATAAACAGTAGCATTAGTACACCATTCGTCGGAGAGACACCGTCTAATGTGTGCGACGCAAGTGGATTTGGAGCTTCGAATCAAGCGAGTGGCAATAATAACGCTTCTAAGGATGATGTCTCTAGCACCGGTACAGCTGGACTAATAGGCACTAGCGATGGTGGTACGCCTTCGATATTCGATCTGCTGTTGCCGCAGGATAGCTCTGTGACGGACGACACGTTCGAGTTGAATCAATCGCTTAATTTCCCGTTCATGGAGGATTGCAAGGAAGATACGCAGCGTGAGACGCTCAATCTGGTTGAAAAGCTGCGACAAAAGTACAAAAAGTCACACGGTACGGCACACACTAACGCATCAAACGTTGCCCCTCTCATGTCCGGCAGTGAACCGATGAAGAACATGAATGACGTCGGAGCTCTGGCTGGTGAAAAGAAAGAAAACGATATGCTAATGCTGGACGGTGTGGTTACGGCACAGGTAACACCATCAACAACGCAATCACCATTGCTGGTGGCGGACTTTGTTACGGAGCGTACGAAACAGGACGGAACGGGTCTTCCGTTGGGATCGGCTCTCGCTGATAGCCTTCTTAGCGGCAAGGACAAGATGCAACCCGAGCTAGAGTATGGTGCATTTAGCAAATTCCACAGCGCATCGGCCACTGGTGCGGTACGAAGTCCGCTGGATCAATTACCGGCACCAATGCCTGGTAGCATGCAACCAGCCGTTCAACAACCAACGCAACAACAACCGCAAACCAATCAACTGCAAGCTATCGGCCAGCAATCACAATCCCAGATCGGCAAGAGCGCGAAGGAGGATCATTTAGATCATCTTGCCTCGAGACCATCGGATGAGCGTTGGGTGCCTCCATCATCGGTAGCGCCAACTGTTTCGACGGCTCCGTCCATGCTGCATCATACACCGCTTCCCACATCGGTTGGATCGATGGCAGCTGCAGCTACATCGAGCGTGCTCGGTGGCAATACCGTATCAACGGCACAGCTCGCCCAAAATTGCATGGAAGCGGCCCGCCTATTGAACAGCCACCAGACGAACAACAACAACAACGTCAGTGCACTGGACAGCGAGAAGACGCACGGAACGGCGGGACCGGCAACCGGTGGCGGATTGTTCGATGGCGGTGCTATGACGAATCATCTACATCCAACGATGCAGCAGCAGCTTGGAGGCAGTAACGATTTAAACCACCACCATCATCATCAGCAGCAGCAACAACAACAGCAGCAGCAGCAGCACCATCATATGCACAATCCACTAACCGGGTTGGACTTTATGCAGAGCATGAAGGTTCCTAACCAGAATGAAGCTACCTCATTGATGCTGTTTGATAATATGCAGCAGCAGCGACAACATCCCTCTCCGCAGCAACCAGTTGGCCGACGTGCCTGGAACCAACCCAATGACGGACTGAGTACGATTGATCAGCAACAGAAGAAGCAACATGAGTGTGCCGTGATGCAAGAGAAGGAAAATTTGTTATTGCAGAAGCAGCAGCAGCAGCAACAGCAGCTGGCCAATAACAGCCATCGTAAGCTGAACGATCTGAACAGCTTCATGGATATACAGAACACTCCATCGATGGTGAATCAGCAGCAACCGAGCGGTGGTCAATCGATTAACAACAGCAATACTGGAACAACGAACAGTGTTAACGCCATGCAGCAACAGCAGCAACAATCGTATGGATTTTCTTCCACCGATGCCCATCCCGCGCATCATCAGCAGCAGCAACAACAGCAGCACTATCCGGGTGCAGTATCCTTATTCCCACCAGCGAGTGTACCGGTACCGTTTCCTTCTCCTGGAGCCGGTCTATATCCGCCAAACTTTGGCAATGCAGGCTATCAACAACCGACTCCACCGCAGACCACCGTTCCCAATGCTGGCAAGCCGCATCAACATCAACACCATGCACCAGGCGCAGGCCTTGGTACTGGTGTTCCCCCAATGACACACCATGGTATGGGCTTGGGTGATGCAATGGTTTCACCACACCGCAGTCAGGCCACGGGAGCGCAACAGCAACAGCAGCAGCAACAACAAAAGCAGATGGACCAAATGTCTTCACCTTTGTCGGGAATGGCAGCTTCGCCCAATAAACAACAACAGCAGAGTCGGCAACCAACTCCAACCGAGCAGCAGAATAGCTATCTGCTCAATAGTGGAGGTAATGGTGGTACGAGTAGTGGTGGCAGCACGCCAAGAACTCCGCAACATCGACGCACCCCACAACGACATAATCATCAAATGCCAGGGCACCAGCCCGATGTCGTCGGGATGGACCTGTTGGTTGGTGTGGGACATTCCGCATCCAAGAAGAGTCCTACGAAATCGTCACGTTCGTCCTCACGCATCCAAAACCAGCAGCAGCAACAACAACCACCGCCCCATCTTCAGCAGCATCATCCGGCACAGCATCACCATCACCATCCGTTGCTAATGAATGATAGCAACGGTGCGAGCGCGCTTGCCGGAATGGTTCATCCGTTGGGCCATCAGCTGAAATCTCCACCATCACTAATGGCAGGCACGAAGTCACTAAGTCCTGGCAAAAGTCCGAAGACGGCAGCGGCAGCCGTGTCAGCCGCGGTGTACGAGATGCAGAAAGCCATCGGCGGCGGTAGTTTGGTTCCTCCGCTTTCGTCCAGCGCGAGTGGAAAGGGTCCGAAGGGCAGTGAAACCACAGCGGGTAAATCTGGCCGTGGTCGTGGTCGAGGTCGCGGCAGACCACCAGGATCGGGACGACTAGCGCAAGCTGCTAGGGAAGCGGCTGCCGCAGCTGCTCTTGCAAGTGGCATAGCTACAAGCGGTTCGGGCGGTATTGGAGGACGCGGTGGTGCCAACAGTAGACAGCAGCAGTCGCACGGTACGAGCTATCATCTCGGTCAGCTTGGACCTGGGTCCGAATTCGGATGCTTTGGAAGTGGTACGATACATAGCAAGATCATTGGTACGGTGTACGATCTCGACTTTGATGAGGAGATCGTCTGTGGCAAGCTGCGCGATATGCGAGACCGTCGGCGTTCGATCGACGGCCGATCGGCGGATACTGCTGGTTCGAATGTTGGCTCGGGCGTGACCGGCCAAGGCGGAGCTGGCGGACAATCGGGTGGTCCAGATGCAAAATCGAGTCGTGGCGCTAGTGGTAGCGGATCCGCAGCCGGTACTGGATCTGGAGCAGGAGACGGCACAAACAGTGGGTACGGATCGACGGCAACCAGCGTTGCTGCAAGTTCGTTGCCCGATATGGCCGTCCTGCCTGGTCCGGTTGATATGCGCACGTACAACAGCGGATTTGATTCATCAAGCAATACAGATGCGTACAATAATCAGCTGCTGGGAGTGTTTGCCAGCGGAACGGCTGATCAAACGTTGGCTGACATCGATGAGGATATGGAGAATGAGCTACAGTCCGCTCTAAAGGCTGACTCGGTTAGCAACCGGTCGGCAGCCGCAGCAGCTGCATCGCTTGCACAAACGACCGTTCAAACGAACACAAGCACCGGTTCATCGTCGCTACTGGCCGCTGTTACGGCTACCGCAAACAGCAACAGCAATAGCAGTAGTAGCATCACTTCCGAATCGACCGCAGCTAGTCACGCACAAAAGACCGGATCAATGTCAACAGGCGTACCGTTTGTACCTTCGATTACGCCACCTTGTACAGCGACTGCCCTACAGACAACTATGCTGAATGAAGATCCGATGCTTGAGCAGCCACATGAGGAGACGAACGATTCAGACAGTTTGTTGCCAATTGTGTCTAATCAGCAGCAACAGCACAAGATGTCCTCTCTGGCAGATTCGCGCAACATCATGAAGCTGAAGATCAAGGGTCCGTTGGCACAGCTGGATAGCAGTGGTGCTTACATTGGAGGAGCGGGAGTTGCGGGATCATCCGCTGCATCTGCAGTTGTGTCACATCTACAACAATCCATGGGCGGTATGGCTTCTTCGATGGGCGTTCAAATGGGTGGTAGCGGTAGCGTTGGAATTGGTGCCGTTGGCGTTGGTGGTGTGGGAGGAGTAGGCGCGAACGTTGCTGGTGGTGCGGCTGGATCGTCCAACTTACGGCGTATGCGTAAGAAGGAGCTGTTGCGCCAGTACTGGAATCAGGACATGAATCAGGATGATCCGCAGGCAGTGCTGCAATCGGCGGACCATCATCATTTGCACCATCATCACCATCACCATGCGCAAGGCATGGCACTTAGTGGTGCTGGACGCACTACCGTTGGTTTCCCCAAGGCTGTAGAATCGCTGGGCACGATGCCGACGAAGGACGACTATAAAGAGTACGGTGGAATCCATCGGAAGAAACTTTCGTCGAACATGTCGCGAGAGTTGCGTCAGCTGGCATCGGTACCACAGGCCGCAGACCATCATGAGCTAATGTTGGCCGAACGAAGGCGCAGCGTGGGAGGTTCCGTGGGCGCTGTTGTGGGAGGAGCACCGAGCGGTGCTGGAGCCAACGGATCGGCTATGAATTTGTCGATGGACGATGTCAGTGGCGTCGGTATGGTTGGTGGCATGGGTGTAGTTGGTGCTGGCGGTGTCAGTGGTGGTGTTGGCGGAAAACGGCGGTCGCGAAATAATCGATCGAATGTAAATGCTACGGCTACGGTAACGGCTGTCAGTCAGCAAACACCACAGCAAGCTCCGAAGCTCAAGATCAAACTGGGCACGGGTATCGTGGATGGTGGCCCGTACGGTATGGCATCGATGAATGCAGGTCCAAGCACTAGCAGTAGTCTTCGGCCACCGAAGAAACGGTTAGCATGCAGTGTGCCACCACCGAGTCTGGAGGATCTGAAGCGTGAGTACATGATGTACGCGGAAAACATTAGCTTCGAGGACGACGGGCCGGGTGGGGCTGCAGATGAGGATACGCTGGGAGCCGGAGCGGACAGTGGCGAGGAAGAACCGAAGGCGAAGAAACACAAGCACAAGGATAAGGATCGGGACCGTGATCGCAGCGGCAGTGAGCACAAGAAGCGCAAAAAGGAGAAAAAGCATAAGCGCGACAAGGGCGAAAAGAAAAAGGTTGAGATCATCTGTAATGCGGCAGTGACGGTGGGTGGTGACGAACAGACGCAACAACAGCCGCCAAGGATCGTGATACGTCTGGGTGTCAAGAAGCCAGTGCAGTCGGAAGAATCGCACGTACCGTCGCCTCAGTCGCTGATGGGCAATACCGGTGCCAGTGGTGGCCCGCTTGCATCTCCTCAGAAAACGCCAGTTAATGAGGAACGAGCGGCAACCCGAAGCAGTGGCTGCAGCTCATCTCCAGAGACGGATCCGCTCGTGATCGATCTAGCGGCGATACACAACACCAACAGCCAGGGACAATCGTTGCAACCTTCGCCCGAGATGGATCATCGAACGGCCGCGGCACAAGCAGCGCCTGCGGAGAAACCGCTCATAACGCCAATTCGTCTGAAGTTAGCTCGCAGTTCTGCCGGCGGTGGGTACGTGATGTCGTCGAAGCATAGTGCCGCCCAAGGTGGTACGGATTTGGGTGAAAAAGCACCCAACCCTGCAGCCGGGCATACGTTAACCAGCACGCCTCCATCTGCCATGGACACTAGCGCAGATAAGCCGCCCACTATGCAGCAGCAAAGTGGGGACTGGCGTGCTTCTGGCAATGCAGCAGGATCGATGGACCTTTCAACCTCCTCAGCGGAAGTAGCGGCAGCAACATCGAGCAAGAATATGATCGAACGGTTGCTTACAGCCGCCAACCTGGCAGCCAGTTCTCCGAACGCGTTCGAAAGGGCTATGGGCGCTGCAGCAGCGGCGGCAGCTTCGTCAAACGGAGGTATGACTTCGCAGCCGCAGAGCAACCAGAGTGGTGGCGTCTTTGCATCTATGTACGGTATGTCTTCGATGGGGAGCACTGCGAGTAATATGACCAGCAGCAACACCTCGATGTCGTTCAAAAACCTGCTCGACTTTGCAGCGAGTAATAACACTACCTTCAGTACATCGTCGGCAGCAACTCTCTTCAGTTCCACGTCTTCACATCACCACCACCAGCAGCAGCAGCAACAACAACAGGTATCGTTGTCCTTGAATCAATCTTCAATGCTACCATTAGGCATGGTACCACCATCCCAGCAGCAGCAGCAATTGCAACAGCAGCAGCAACAGCTGCAATCACAACACCAACACAACCATCAGCAACAGTTAGGGCTACCATCGTCAATACCAACGTCCAATAGCACTAGCAGCACTAGTAATAGTAACAATAATAACAGTGTCAGCAACGTGCAGCAAACAAACGCAGCAACCAACAACGCTACGAAAAAGGACTGTGAGGTGCGATGACAGTACATGCTTTAGAAGGTAGCTTAATCGTAGTTGTGACCTGGCTGTTCTATACACACTCAGACAGTGCACTGGTTTCTACTACGCGCCTGGTTGCCTTTCATTTTGTTGTTTGCGGAACGGTATATTGTAGTAGCGTTCCGGTCGGTCGGTCGAGAGGTGTGATAAAGTTCTGTTGTTAATCTTCAATGATTTCTTTGTTTACGTGCAATCGCAAACCCCATATTTTTTAAAAGCAGTACATGTTTTTTTTCTTTCCTAAATTAATTTCCCTTTTTAAAGTCAAATCACGCAATAACCATGATTATTTTTAAAAATGTTGTATAGTATTTTTTTTTTCATTAATAATTGTACACCGTGATCAGCTAAATGAGTATTATCTTTTACACCTCATCCTTGTGATCATTCAAATTTTATTACGATCATGTTCCTTATGAGCATACGATCATGCAAAAGTCATTATAGATTAAGGGGGTTTAGTTTAATAAATGTTTTCTTTTCCTTACTAGCTTCAGCTACAGAGACTGCAATGATAGGAATGATTTTGAAACGGAGATTTTTACTCTTTTTTTGTTATCGATACGCTCACGCTTCCAGTTGTGTTTCGGCGTTACGTTGTTATGTGTGTATAGTGCAAGCGTTCGTTGAGTTGTTTGCTGTCGTTTGCTGTACATAAAATGTCCTTAACGAAGTGCAAAATGGTGTGGACGCAAAATCTCGATGATGGTGTACGGTAACAGAAACTGGACAAAGGAAAGGGAAACGATACAAGATATTTAATAATTACGAAAACTCAATTGTACAGTATAAAATTGTAAACACATTTGTAGCGCATACTAGTTTAAATTAATTTAATCGCTTTAACTTATCCGTTTGTGGGAGGAAAAAAAACGCAGAAATAGCGAACGAGACATGAATGGAATATGCTAGTAACAGTAGCCAGTCAGGGAAGAGATAGTGAATGTGTTGTATGTTCGCGTGTGTGTGTTTGTGTATGTATGGTGTAGTAGCATGCAAATGAAGGGTGGGAGGTCGGGTGGATGGCTGTGTGTCGCGTTACTATTTCTTTTACACAAAAACCCGCTTAAATGGTTTGGAGGATGTAAATGTGCAAAGGCCGAAAAAAAGATCCCTCATCCCAAAATGTACCGAACAAAGTATAAACCATTCAGAGTAACTAATTACGAGCATCATTTTGTCCAAGGCACGCGTTTGTTTTGTTCTCTGGGATGACATACCTAAACCCTCCTACACTTGTTAACCTGTTCGAAGTGCATTGAAATTTATTTTGGCTCAATGTTACGCTCACATTTCCTTACAACACCGCGCGATACAATCGTAATTCACGGACGAACCGCTAGGATCGCATTGTGAAAAAAGAAACACAAAACAGATAGTTGTGTGCGCCTGTTGGTTGGAGGACTAAACTGTTGCCATCGAAATAGTCATAAACCCACCAGCAAATGCACAAAGCAAATCTTCAAACCACCTCACCAGGTCTCGTAGAGATACATGAAGGAATGTAAACAAATGTGTGGTATCGTTTAGTGCGAGAAACATTCAAATGGTATTAAAAAGGGCTGTAGAACGTATAAAGAAAGACAACAGCAATGAGCAAAAACAAAAGGATGTGCGCGCATGTGTGCATTATGTGCGGATTGTCCTTAAATCAATTTGTCATCCAGAAGGGAGATAATATTCGTATTTGATTGTACATATTTTATTGACAAGAAATAAAATCGAAACATAAACCGATGTTAAACAACACCATTTGCAAAAACAAAAATATTAAACCATACAGCAACAACGCGCAAAAGATCTCGACATGGCCAATCAAAATTGTCCTGTTTCTGTACTGCTTTGCATGAAATCAAGACATCTGGTACATTTTAAACCCCTTTTAACGGTTTGTTGATGCAAATTGTCCCCTCTGAACGGTATGTATGCCGGAACAAAGACACTAAAATCATTTATAAATCTTGAGTATTATTTTTCGTTTCTTTTTGATGAGAATTTAACCGTGCAATGTTTATCGTGAACCAAAATTTTGCTTTCAATTCGATTTCTTAAGCATTTGACACAACAGCCACCCGCCAAAAACAGCTTGTTATGTTGAGCAGATTAATTTTTGACTTAGTTTGATTATTTGTGGGATTAAATATACATCACATCATGCTGTACGTTTCGTAGAGGATCTTTTTAGTCCCGATAAGCCTTGCTCAGCAAGGGCAAATAGACACAGGTACAACATTGGATAAAGTTAATTAAGAAAAAACAAACATTATTGCAACCTTTTACCAGCCAAAATCATACCAAGCACGAACGTAATGGGATTAATTGTAAAAAAATACACACACACACTTATTGTACAGATTGCTAAAAAAAAACAACCACACAATATAACGCAACATGGTAACCACATTCTATCGAGCAAAGCAAGAACTTTAACAGACAAAAAAGGAAACGCAACCAAGCTCTTGTGTTACAGAACATGTAAATGGTACGTTTGCAAGTCCACAAAGCAACTACAAAACTAAGCGTAAGGACACAGTCGGTCGAAACAGTAGCTAGTTTTTATATTTGCAAAAGAGCATAACAACTATGCAAAACATACACCACACAATTGAACAGTATAAATTAGATTGAAAATGAGTTATGCAAGGCATCACCGAACACACGGTGTAGTACGGCACAATTTACATTGTTTTTTTTTTGTTTTGTTTTATTTTGTTTTCTGTTCTCTATTTAGAACCGTTAGTTATATGTAGAAGAAAGGCAATCAGGGATGAAACATATGCTCTGCATCTGCAAGAAGACATAAACAAATTTAAAGTGGAAAATGAATGAAAGAGAGGGACTGTTGTGTGTACGCAAGGATGTGTGAGGAATGTTTTCCACTGCGGGCACCACCTTTTGCGGGGTGTGTTGTGTGACCGTCGTCGTGATACACGGCGTTGTCCGTGCGCGTAAAACCGAGCGATGCCTCAGATTGGTTTTTATTGTGTCAAAAAAAAAAACAAAATAAACGTTATTTAATTTATTTATATAAAGCAAATCGTAGGATTAGAACAAAAGTAAAAGGTGTAGCGTATATACATAGATATATCTATATATTCCTAGACATACCTACATATATTCGGGGCAATCTCTCTTGATCAGAGTTCAGGAAGGTGGTGTTTGACGAACAACAACAACAACAACAACAAAAAGAAAGATAAAAAAAACACATAAACTGCAAAAAGCTTATCCTGCAATTGTAAGTATAAGCGGAAAGCGGGAGACAAATGTGTGGACGAAAAAAAAAACAAATGATATAACAACATTAAAACCTTCATTACGGCCAAAGTTGCTGCCCGGCTGGTTGAACGATTTGTATTTGAAATTGTAAAAAGTGTCTAGTATAACCTAATTCAAGCAGTCGCTTCAGTTTTCTAAAAAAAAGCAAAAGAATGTAAACGGAAATGTAAAAGAAAAACAACGTGCAAAAAATATGGAAACAACACCCATCTCCTAAAAGTAAAGAAAAAAACAAACAAACACTCAAATAGTCATAAGTCGATTAGAAAAATGGAACATTCCCGTTCAATGATGGTAGTAAACTGTGCGCAACAAGATGGACAATGAAGCGGAAGCAACTAAAACAACACATTAAACAAACAAACTAGCGAAGAACAGGTAATCTACAAATACGATACACGACAAAACCCAACACACCGTTATTTATTTCCCACTAGTGAATTGACACCAGACACCACCCCGTTTTATAATGTTTTTCTGTGAAAGGCGCCTTATCCTGCATTTTCCTGCAACGATCCGATGATGATGTTGGGTGTGTTGGGATAGCGCAACAAGCAAATTGTAAATGTTTTGACCGAAAAGAGCGCTACCTGGTAGAAAGAGAGAAGAAAGAGAGAGAGAGGAGCTAGGAGGGAAAGCTTAGGGAAATGTTAGCAAAACCACAACTGAAATGTGGCACGATGCCATTTTGGGTATGTTGTAGAGATGTGCAAAGTGAGTAAGAGTGAGATAGTGAGTTGAAACGTTGTAGTGAACGAGTTTCGTTCACTCATCACGATGAGTTTTAGCGACTCTTTTTTCACTTACTCACTCATGAGTGTAAGCATGTAGGCGTGGTGAGTCGAGTTGCTAAAAGAGTAAATACGTGAGTTGAAACGAAAATGAGTTGAAACAAAAATGAGTTGAAACGAAAATGAGTTGAAACAAAATTGAGTTGAAACAAAAATGAGTTGAAACGAAAATGAGTTGAAACAAAAACGAGTTGAAATGAAACGTTTGATATACATGAGTTGAAACGCAATACATGTGTACCATACCCAAACTAGCCAAATGAATATACATCTTGCTCTGCCTAACTATCAAACATGCATAAGCGAACAAGCGGGCTAGACTGATCGGCATTGACATGAAACGGGATACTTATTCGGATATTTATTATCCTACTCACTAATGAGTATATTCATTTGGCTAGTTTGGGTATGGTACACATGTTTTCCGTTTCAACTCATGTATATCAAGCGATTGGTTTCAACTCATTTTCGTTTCAACTCATTTTCGTTTCAACTCATTTTTGTTTCAATTCATTTTTGTTTCAACTCATTTTCGTTTCAACTCATTTTTGTTTCAACTCATTTTCGTTTCAACTCACGTATTTACTCTTTTAGCAACTCGACTCACGACGGCTACATGCTTACACTCATGATTGAGTAAAATGACCGAACCGGGTTTTTTATGACTCCGAAATGAGTCGATAAACGAGCTGACTCCTTATACCGACTCATTCACTCTGAGTTGACTCACTGAAAAGAGTCGTTATTCTCATCTCTAGTATGTTGGGTAAGCAGGTAGGTGTATGTCCATATAGGCAGTAAATAACAATACGTGGTGTAAAATGAAACTAGTAAGAGCAAACGGAAGGAAGGGAGGACGTGTGCTCTTAGTAAATAAACAAAAAAACAAACAAACAAACAATGAGAAAAGTTGTGTAGTTACAGTAGAAACAGTGGAAGCAACCGTACGAAGGTGGATGATTGTATGCTTAAGGTAAACAAATAATTAAAGAAAAAACAAACAAACAAACAAAACGAATAAGAAAATACAACAGCACGTAGGGCAGCGTGTAAAAAAGAGGAAAACAAAAGATTAGGGAAGACAGATGAGAAGAGAGAGAGAGAGAGAGAGAGAGGAGACACACGCGGAAAAGGAAAATGCAATATTTTTATTTTTTATATTTAATTTCATTTAAAAATCTCTGTAAATTATAGAATTTACAAAACAAGAAAATCAATCTAAATAAATTATTACACTTAAAATACAGAATTAAAGAAAAATCAGAAGAAAATGATAATTAAAAAACAAACAAAACCATTTGTTGCTTTGCGTGCTTCTCGCCACGCATGTTGCTTTTGGAAAGAAAAGCAGAAAAATCTGGTACGTATGATAAGGGGGGGAACGTTTGATAAAGTGACACAGGTTTTAGCTGATTACACCGGTAGATAATGACTGTTCGTTACTGGGGCTTGATTCCAATTTTAGAATCCCGAAACGTTTGTTGCCAACGGGCTGATTAGCTGGTCGCGTTTTAGACATTGATTGATGTAAGAACAAGGTGAAACATTATTAAACAAATTTTGTGCTTTATTACTTCTTTGGATGCTTGCTTTGCGAATTATTAAACTTTATGATCGCTTTTGTTTTTCCGACTTGGAAGTAGCTGCTTTTCTGCGGCGACAAAACAGACGACGAACGATGAAGAACAGCCCATGCAGCACGAGTGCGATCGAGGCGAATAGTGGAATCAGCACGTCGTAGGAATATTTCACGAACCAGTGCAATCGGGAACCGTGCGTCAGCATTTCCGTTGCGTCTGGGTGGCGCAGGACCCACTCGACCCACCAGGCAGCCCGATCGAGCGGATGCTCCGGTTGGTCACGGAACAGCGATGACATGCGTTTCATGTTGGTGCGATAACTGTCACGGTAGTGAAGCGATGGGGTTTTGTAAGATTACGATGGTGTTGAAACGATATCGAATTGTAATTTAATACCCTGCTACTAACTACTTACCTTTCCGTGGTCATGATTTCCCGTATCGTACGAACGAGCTCATCCTTGTTAACGTGCTCAATGCTAAGCCGTTTGCCGACGCCCTTTGCCATGCAGTAGTTGATGTTTTTAAACTGATCAGCAAACACCGGAAAGCCGATGACCGGTACACCGTGCCAGATCGCTTCCTGTGTGCTCAGCAGCCCGCTGTGTGTGATGAACAGTCGTACGGCCGGTTGCGCTAGCAGATCGTTTTGTGGCAGCCATTTCTTCACGTGCACATTGCTGGGCAGTGCGCGCGGCATCGTGTCCGATTCAAACTTCCACAGGAATGTGTACTCTGGCAGGGCTTCCATTGCACCGATGATGGCAAGGATGCGGGCCTCACCCAACTGGTCGCTGCGTACATTAGTACCCAGGGAGAACAGTATCACACCCCCTGGGCCGGCTTTTTCGAGCAGACTGGCCAAATCTTCCGGCAGTGGTTTCGGTTTGATGATCTGCATTCCGCCGACGGGGATCACGTTGGGCATAAACGGTTCGGTGTACTGGATGATGGGGTTCGAATTCAACAGCACCAGCTTCGTTTGGCTGTAAAACTCGGCCACATCCGGTACGGTTGGATCGTACTGACGGATCATCCGGTTCGAGCTTGGGAGCAAATCGTAAACCTGCAACAGTTCCTCCTCCATGTTCACCAGCAGGTTAATGAAGCGCTCCTTGTAGCTCATGTCTTCGGTCGCATCGTAAACATGGTTCGGCAGTAGCGCTGAGTAGTGATACGATCCGGTCATCGAAAGCGTGGTCGAAATGCCGTGATACGCCGTGACAGCTATAACCGGTGGCTTCCCGAACCGATGATGCGCCAGTGCTGCCAAACACGGTCCGGATAGGTAGTCGTGTATGATAAGATCGAACCCAAAATCGGGCGGATAGTCTTGCAACCGTTTGGCCCCTTCCGTGCGCAGTACAATCTCACACACACCGAGGACATACTGGTTAAATATGAGATGCATGCTAAACGGTCCAATCTTGCTCATTTCGAAGAAATCCGTGTCCATATTTGGATCGCTGTAGAGCGCGTCGTACACATTTTCGAGCAAAATAAAAGTTACGTTCGGTGGTGGATTTGGTTCACTGTTCACTCCAAACACGGTCAGGTTGTGGCCTCGGGAGGCTAGCTCGTATATTAGCGCTCGGTTCCTGTTTGGTTGGGATGAGGTAAATAAAGTACCACACGTATCGCTTCTTTTGGCAATCGGAAGTCATTGCATTCCTCAACAAAACACTTACCATCCGAAATGGCTGGGAGATGCAACGGAGTTAATGTATAGAATGTTGGCGGCAAATGTGCCTGACCCGAGCCAAGCAACTAACACGACAAACAGCGCCACCGATGATGCCATCTCGTCTCAACGAATCGTGATCGTGTACTGTGAGCCGAATGTTAGCGAATTGAATGAATACCCTGGAACTAGACGCGCTACAGTACGGATGCTCTGATAAGATACGAATCTAGGTAGAGGGGAGGAAATGAGCCAGCAAATGGATGGGTCAGGGGGCATTATGGCCAAACGTTATAGCAGGAGGCATCTCCAAGAAGTTCATACGATTGAAAACAACCTGAAGTTGAGGAAAGAATAGTACTGAGTTCTCAAGTTCAAGGCGTACCAGTAGAAGTTTTCGGACAGTCATCGCGTGATTAAATTGATGCACTCAATTTATGGACCAGCCAGAATGATTGGACACAACTTTACTCTGCTTGATCGTGAACGGTAGGTATTGAATTCTTATGTTCGTATTTCCGAAATAGGATTGTATCATAAAATTGATCTTGTGGTTATTGCAAAATGGTGATAAAGACAAATAATCCTTTGGGAAATAAGGTAATTATGCTACGGAATAAATCTAATAAACTAGTTTTCTTTTAAAAAGCTTACAATTAAGGTTTTTTATATTATCGTAAAATTACATAAAAACAAGGATATGTATTTTAATTAAAAAGAAACTCATTTTAAAAAATACCCAAACTTTTGAATTTCCTAACTTTACACTGTGGCTATTACTCAACAGATGGCGCTTTCCAACCAAACTTGCGGAAAATTTCAAACAAGGTGAAGCATGTGATGTTTTTTAACAATTTAGAATTAAACAAACGTTTTTGAACAAGAAACAATTTATTTTTTAGAACAATACTTAATTTTTAATATCAGTTAAAAAAATAGGTAAACAACTTTGAAACAATAGCCTGGACCATTGTTTAGCTAATGTCCCTGAAAAATATGTACAAGCGGTTTGATCAATGTGACATGTTGATTTTTTTCTCATCATCTTATCTCGAATCGAAAACTAAAAATTTCACCAAGCTATTGTGGAGTGTACTACAAGTGGAAGGCGCTTTTGACAAGCGTTTCTGATAAGCGAGTAGAAGGACATCATTGGTTTGGTCACCGAGTTTCGCATTCGACTAACGGCCACCGCCATTACATGCGGAAACCAAACTAATTGTTTTCTACCTTATCAATATAACTGACCGCGCGTATGATAACGATGGTTTCACAAACCGGCTTTCCTTATCTGGTTCGGTTGGGCGCCGATAAACGCGTGTGAAGCATGCAACAGCACGTCACGGATTGGGGCCAGTTTGCAAACATCTCTAACGGACGGTACCTGTTCGATCAGTGTGTTTGCAGGGCAAGAAGCAAAGAACGTCTAGTTACAAGTGTTTCATTTTCCCCAAAAACCCATTGCTGTGGGAATGGGGAAAGCATTACAGATGTCGGGCTCGTTGCCTAATTTACCGGCACCTCCAGAACGGACCGGAAGGCGTCGGAAGTTGATGAATCGATACTACCATCGGGAGGTAAGAGAGCGTTTTTATAGCATTAAAATATAGTGTGCTTGTTTTAAAAAAAGAAAACAAATTTGACCACCTTTGAACCCTCGGAAGTGTCAGATGTATTTTGCATGCGATAAAAAAGTAGTAAACACGCACACTTGGTGCTCGTTGACAGTTGGTAGCTTTTAAACCCTTGGATGTACTAGAAAGAGAAAAGGAAAGAGAGCGCGAAACTTCACATTCCATCATTCGCTCTCTCACGAAGCACTCCCGGAGTGAGAAGCGGGAAAGCTTTCCCACTCAACCGTCATGCGCACGCGGAAGAAAAGCGTCAAGGAAAACGGGCGAATGAAAAAGCGAGAGCGCACGAACCGTTTGTGAGCGAGAGCGTTCGCTGTAGTAAAAAAGTAGCTAGAGAATGTGCTTCAAAGGACGACACACAGTTGTCACAGTATAGTGACGCAATCGTTCCCTATCCTGCACGATGCAGTGTGGGTGGTCCAAGTGCGTGAGGGAAAGAGAGCGTGTGCAAATGGAAAATTAGGCTACCCCGCGTGAGTCTGAGTTTGGCTGTCAGACGTAGGAAAATTTGCACCGTTCATTCACAACGAGCATTTTCGCGGTGTGTTAAGCAGGTGTGTGTGTGTGTGGGTGCGTGTATTTAGCGCGTGACGTTTCGTTACGCTGCTGTATGTGTGTTTGTGTAGGCGATGGGAGAATCAATAGACTGAATTGGCTCTCCGTGTGTGTTAGGCTTTGCTAGGATCGGAAAGTAAACGGTTTGGACAGAAATTAGGGGAGCGAAATTTTCACGCTACCACGATAGATATTTGGGTGCGTTTCAGTCCGATTGTGGCGCTGTCGTACGTATTCCAGTGTCCGTACAAGAAATGCAGAGCATGCAATGCGTGTAGCCCGCCCTGCGGATCGTGAGTGATATTACAAAAAATAATAAACGCAGCCAAACGAGCAGGGTGCGTACGACGGTTCGTCGCTTTTCCTGTACCGAATGGGCACCATTTCCATTGTGTGGGAAAGGCAAAAGTTTGTTCCTTGCCTTGTGGAACATCCGATGGTGGATTTGATAGCAGTGTGAACTGTGAACGGGGAACACCCGCAAGAAAAGAAACGAATTTTGGTCTAGAATGAAAGTTTCGTGTCCGTGTGTATAAGTGTATGCGTACGTGCGTGTAGCTGTGTTTGTATATTGTTTCAGGAAATTTGTTACTTACTACCTAGTATCGCCAGAATATTCTACGATGTTGGAAAAGGAAGTGTGTGGGAATAGCAGGAAACTTGAAAACCAAAAATGACAGTTTGGTGAATTGAATTATTGATTGAAGCAAGAAAATGTCCCTCTAGAATGTGTCGGTTGTGTCTGCACTATACCTAGTAGAGTGTCTGTTTAATAGAGCAAGAAAAAAAAAAGATTTTTCTTCTGGATGAGAAAATTTGACCAAAAGTATTCTGTTACTTTACCACCGCTCATATCTATCAAATCGTGACCTGCTTAGATGCGCGATGCACCAAGCAAAACTGGATCGTTCGGCTGTGAATGTCAAAAGTTCACAGGAACGTGAAGCTTTTTTTTGTTGTTGCTTCTTTCCCACCTACGAACCGATCCATCACGTGAAGTTTTGGTGCCGTAAGTGAGTTTAGCAAAATTTTGTTCTCCATTTCCATGACCCTAGTAGCCTAGGAGCGGTAGCTGGTGAGCCGGAAGCGGAGACCATTCCAACTGTTCTAAACGCAACGGCGCCTCGGTTCTGGCGTACCACCGCGTACGCCTATGTGTGTGAGCAGTGTGAAAACGCAGAGCTGGTGACCGTGTCCGCCCGGTGGAGCGGGAGCAATTTTGTGTCGTGAAACAGTGTGAATTGAATAGCAAAAAAGAAAAAAAAGAAAAAGTACAAAAGCAGAAGAAACCGCCTGAAGAAAGTGAACGTTTTTTGGGGGAAATCATAGGAATTTGTGGGCGAATTCGAACGGCAAACCACCACCAAAATGCAGCCCCCACCACGAAAAGTAAGAAGCGACGGTGAAGAATCAATGTTATTTTTCATGTTTTCGGTGTGACCGTAATGGTCATTAAAAGTTAATTAAGCTGAAAGGCGTACCGACCGGAAGGTTGTTATGTTTATTTTATAATTTCCTGGTGTATGCTTTCTAACTTCTTTAGCTCGTAATTTATGTTTAATAGTATTTCTTTCACCAGTTTTCTTTTCATTAAGACTCTTATTCTTGAAGATTCTACAAAAAAGCTAAGCTATTCCCGTTCCCTTCTGTACATTCCAGGGCAATTACACAAAGTTTCTGAAGAATCTCCACACGGAGCAGTTGGCAAAGCTAGCGCTCAAGAATCAGAACGAGTGCGAGCTGCTCGAGGACATCCGACAGTTTACGCTGAAGCGGTCCGCCATCGAGAAATCGTACAGTGAGGCACTGCTGAAGATATCGTCGGCATACTTGAACAAGAAGCAAGCATGCATTCCCGAGATCAAAATGGATGGTGCGGACGAGAAATGGTACGGTGCCAGAAGTACACCAGTAGTAATCCTATATCCTTTAAATCCCCAGCCATATCCGTATCTATCTTCCTGCAATCTCCGTGGCAAATAGCAAGAAAAGCAAAACACCACTCAAATCCTATTTTTGTTGTTGTTGCTGTAACAGTGTGAGAAAACATCAACATTATCGAGCGCTTAGTGGTGGTCCGGGTGCTACAAAATATGCCAGGGGATATCCTTCGGCTAATTGTCTCCACGGGAACTTCAAGCGAATGTGTGTGAGCGCGCTGCTGTACGGCGAATTTCTCGTTTGTCCCGCTTCGTTTAGCTTCAAACCGAAACGTGTGATGTTTGTGACATGTGTGTCGGTTGTTCCTTGCCGTACAAACCACTGCTCTGCCGCGTGGTGAAGGTGTCTGGGCATAGGATGGGGGGAAAAACACATGATAAATATCCTTTCGCTGGTGGTATCGTCTATCGTTACGAGTTGACATGCCGTCGTATACATCAGAGTGCTGTGGCATTATTGTCATTCATTATGCATCGGCACCTTGGCCGCTTTGTTCGGCAATGTCAAAAAAGGTTTTTGGTTTAATTTTAGACACCCATTATATGTGTGTGGGATGGGTGGGAAAACACATACCTACCAGGTAAGCTGGCCGTTATTCGTTACTTGGTAAGAAGGTTCTGAAAAGCCGATGAAATGTGCGTTTTTTTTTTCAAGTGTGTATATTGTCGTATGATTAACGTATCTTGGGGAATTCCTTGACCCTAACACGTGTTACTTTGCGCTAGGAAGCGTGTCTAGGGTGTATCAAGGCCAGTTCAAAGTTTAGGTACAATGCATGAGTTGAATATTATTATGGGGATTTTGAACTAAGCTGTGATATTTTTTTTTCCATTCCATTATATATAAGAAACAGACGTCGAAGTTATAATTTATTTGAGGAATTGTTAGGAATAGTAATGATTAAAAATTCTGACATAATTTTACACACCACCAGGCGCCTCCATCATCATGTTGATTTTCCCTGAAATTTGTCCTTATTAATAATTATTCATTAGCAGATGGTTTTAATCGATTAAAAAAACAATTTAATTATTTTTTTTTGGCAGGAATATGTGGAGCGTATGGCAGACGGTATTGGAGGAGAACGAAAAGTTGGCCCGAGCCCGTCTGGCTGCGGTGGAGGTGTTCCAGCAGCAGATCGCTGACGAAGCCAAAGTCCTGCGCAGCACCAAGCTTAACAGTAGCAAACGCTGCATCGAGAACCTGGGCGTTGTGCAGAAGGAGCTACAAAATTCGGTCACCGACGTCGATAAGACGAAGAAGATATACTTCGACGAGGAGCACAGCGCCCATGATGTGCGCGACAAGGCGCGAGACATTGAGGAGAAGCTCAAGAAGAAGAAGGGCTCATTCTTCCAGTCCATCACATCGCTGCAGAAGAACAGTGCCCGTGTGACGTCGCGCAAGGAACAGCTGGAGGAGAAATCAACGGGAGCCCGGAACGATTATATTCTAAGTCTGGCGGCAGCGAACGCACACCAGAACCGTTACTTCACCATCGACCTGCAGACGACGATGGCAACGATGGAGAATTATGTGTATGAGCGGGTAGCCGACTATTTGGCACTGATTGGCCGTACCGAACTGTTGACCTGTTCGGCCACGCAGAACTCATTCGGTAAGATACGCGACCAGGCGCAGCAGCTTACGCGTGAGTACAATCTGCAGTGCTGCTATCTGTACTATCCGGTACTGAAGCAACACATCCAGTACGAGTTCGAACCGTGCGATCAGGATCCGGTGCGTAAGATTACGGCGGATCATGAATCGGCCGCAGATACGCTGAGTCGCGAAGGTAAACGATGGGCGGGTCGGGTCGCTCGTGAGAGTAATGTTATTCGGGAGTGTGCCCGTAAGTTGGCGGTGTGTACAGCGCTACGGGAAGCTGGCCATCGTACCGATCCGAACGATCAGAACGGACCGGATCTGGAGACGAAGATTGAGGAGTTCCGTGAAAACATTCGCAAGTCGGAGATTGCAAAGGCGAAGGCGGAAGCACGGTTGGAATGCTTGCGTATCGGAGGTATTAATGTGGACGAATGGATACAGGAGGCGGAAACGCTCAGTGTGCAGGAGATGCCACGTTCAGCCAGTTCGCTATCGATGCGCACGGATGCGTCTGGACAAGGGGTAAGAAATGAGAGTGTACTGAGCAATTGAATTGATTCCACTACAAGTGTTGGTATTGTGACGTCTACTTACAGGAAAATCCCAGCTCGGATTCGTTCTACGACAGCGACAACGCCGAACAAGATCAACCAGTGTCGGAGTCATCGCCTGCACCGAAACAACCGGAGCCACCATCGGACGAGTTTACGGCTGACAGTGATGAGGATGAGGGTGAGAATGCTTTGTCTATTTTAATTTACTTAAAATCCCTATTACTGATGATAAACACGGGTCTCTTTTCTTCAAGCAGAGTTCGGCGTGGAACAGGAAAGACAGAAAATCGAGCAGATTTCTCACGGTTGGGACGACCCTACACAGGTCGACTGGGGTGCAGAGGAGGCAGCTGCAGCAGCGGCCAGTAGCCAAGCAGCCGTTGAGACTGCTGCAGCCGCAGTGCAACCAAGGGAACCAGCGGGACAGACGTTTAAGTGTACCGCACTGTACTCGTACACCGCTCAGAATCCGGACGAGTTGACCATCGTGGAAAGCGAGCAGCTCGAGGTGGTAGGTGAAGGTGACGGTGATGGATGGCTGCGGGCACGTAACTATCGCGGTGAGGAAGGCTTTGTGCCACACAACTATCTCGATGTGGAGCGAGACACACCGGTCGATACGCACACGCCTGCACAGCTTTCGTCGCAGATTTCCTTCTCGTCGGTTGACTACACCGTGGACAACGAGGATCAAGATCAGCTACAGGATTCCGGTCAATCGCCAGATCAGATTTCGGTCATTTCAGCACCGCGCAAGGTCAACAATCAGCTGTACTGTGTGGCGTTGTACGATTACGACGCCACCGCCGAGGATGAGCTGACATTCGAGGAAGGACAAGTAGGAAAAGCTATCAAACTAAAATGTTTCCGGCAAACAAGACTAATCGTCGTTTATGATTTTTTTAGATTATCAAACTCATCACTAAAAGCCCGCATGGTGTGGACGATGGATGGTGGGAAGGCGAGTTGATGGGAAAGATCGGCAATTTCCCTTCGCTGGTGGTGGAAGAATGCGATGAGAACGGTGAACCACTTACCGATGCTGAGGATGAATCTCCTCCACCATCGGCACCGCCTACGTTTGCTGCACCGGCTCCACCACCGCCGATGATTCTACAGGAAGCAACACCTCCTGAAGGTCAAAGTCCAAGTATGTTGGTTAAGGAGCTTAAACGTATAGATTATGAATTTTGAGTTAATTTTGTTTATTACTAGGCAGATCAGATTATTGTTTGTGTGCTTTTCAAAATGTCTAATTCCACCACCTTTATATCAACAGATTTGTCCAATGCTGGGCCTGCAATCGACAAGTTTGAGTTTGAGTTAAACAACGACCAACATGAACAGTATGGAACTCAATTTTCGGCACCGCCATCACAACCACCGCCGGGTATGTATTAGCTTTTTTGTTTTTTGATCCACAAATTCCCAAGTGCGGAGAGCTAAAGGAAGAATATAATTAAAATACTTACTATCGTTACTGCATACGCACACAGTTGTAATCTGTGAGGATCCTGAGGTAAAGTGACTCTTGAGATTCGTTTTCATATAATTTTGTTTTGTACTATTTTTAGTATCCTTATACTTGTAATCGAGCATAATGAGTTGAAGGTGCACTAAGAAAAATATATCTCATTTTATTCTTGTAGGCCGAAGAGGCCGCTACTATGGAAGAGGAATCTCGACAAGGAGCAACCGCAGCAGCTACTGCTAGCAGTGATGATAGCAACCAACTCAACTTTGCACAGATCATTGTAACCTGCGCAACACCGATGCACGAAGAGCCGGACAAAAAGTTCCCGCCGGCAGAGGATGGCCCACCAGCCGGAGATGACGAGCAGGCAGAGATCGTGGAAAAGCAGGAGCAGGAAAAGCAGGAGATCAGTAGCAAGCAGAAATCTCAGGATGCCGAGGTGCCAAAGCCACCCACGCCACCGTCACAGGAACCCACGACCAAACCGAAAACCGCTCCGCCAAAGCCGGCCAAACCACCGTCACCACCAAAGCCGGAAAAGCCGGCAACCGCCCCGAAACCCACCAATGTGGCGGCAAAAAGTGCCACCGCCAAGAAGCCGGAACGGGCCCGACCGGGTACGGTGCCGGAACCCGAACCCGAGCCGGAACCGGATGCGACCCCGATAGAGGATCCGGTTGCACCGTTCGAGGCGAACTTTGAAGCCAACTTTGAGGCCGGGTTTGCGGCCAACTTTGACGATGCGTTCGGGCAGAGCAGTCAGCCGGAGGTGCCGAAGCAGGTGGTTGGAGGGCGGGCCAGCATACCGGAAGAGCTGGAACCGCATCAGCTGGCTCGGCTGCAGAATCTGAAGGAATCGAACGCATAATGCACCGGTTAGTTTGGGCACGTGACGGGTGAATCGGCATAGTATTACGGGGACGGAGTGTTGCGAAAATATCGATTAGGGGGAGCGTACATAAAAGCAAACCGCGCAGTGTGTCGAACGTTACGTGGACGTCAGTAGAGGGCCGTCATGCAAATCAAAACAATCTGCTGCAACAATCATATAAGGTAGGGTATTGCAAAAGGAACGGTTTATAATTGAGGTAAAACACAGCTTTTTCCGTTGCTTGTCGGTCATGTTCCGACCTCCAAACTTCCTTCAATTCAAGGTGTATTATTCGGTCATCCATTGTATTTTTCGTTCTTGTCGTAAACCATTATCATCATCGTCGTCGTCGTCGTTGTTTATCGTATCATGTATACAAATGTAAGCGGAATGTCCACGGGATGAAAGTGAGGAATTAAGAAAGATAACATAAAACACTTAACGCATTCAAGCTCCTGCGTTTGCGAATAACGAACAAACTAGAAGCATGTCCGGGATACAACTCTGGCTTCCCTACGGCAAGCAGATGGGTTTTGTGCATTTGTGATAATAATGCATTTTAATGTGTGTCCATCGTGCCATTTCCTTTCCAGCGGACCAATGCGACCAAATTTGACCAATCTAGTTGAAAACAGAAGAAAAAAAACTTAGAATTGTTTCTGCCCACCACTGTCTATTTCCGGACACTGTGACTGTCCCAGTTGGACCCGGTAAAGCTCAATGCCAATTGCTCATGAAGTTTTGGTAATAGCTGCTCTGAAGCTTTTAGTTACAAGAAAACCAAAAAAGGACATTTCTTTCCGAACTGTTTAACTCAAGTAGTGGGTTCAGTTTTTGAACATATCACAGTGGAGGCCGTTTTGTTTTGTTTTTAACTTGATTTAAACCATCTACCTATATCATGATTCCCCCCTTATCACTGCTCTCTACTGCACTGTACCAACCAAGATACTAGGTCGTGAAGAGCGATTTCTTTCGACCCTGGTTCGATCTTTCTGCCGTGTCCCGTACACCTCCATCTACCAGCATCGGTCTATAATCTTCAGGAAAATAAAAAAAGAAAAGATTTCCTTACGCTGTTCCACGACGAAAGCAACAAAAAGAAGAAAAAACTCAAGCCTATTGCCTAGTATATCGCGTTACCTTTACCTATTATTGAGTAGGAGTTTTGTTGAACTAAACACTAATAGGGGATTGCCTGGTTGACTTATGTTTTCAGTTCGCTCTGCAGCGTGGTTGTAAAGGAAGGAAAAGTAGCAATAAGTGAAAGGAAACTGAGCAAACGATACGGAAGTTAAATACCAGTAAAAGAAAGATCCAAATCAAACCCCAAGAGCGGTTGCAGCTGAGAACAAAAAAAAAGGAAAAAAACGATGTAAGATTTTAGCATCTAGATTCCCCCCCCCAACTCGGTTCTGACACTACGAGCAGACTATACTCATTAGTAAATTTTCGATGGTAACCTTAAGGGTGCCAACGTTGCCATTATTACATATAACTAAACGCGATCGTAACGCGTGCAAAAACGATCCGCTAAGCACTATATTTGCCGAACGTACAATAATTACTCAATCTACAACATCTACAACACGGGTAGATAAATACTACATTACACCATACATGCGATGGTTTCGTTTCGCTTAGATAATCCGAATGTTGTTCTGCTTCGATCGATTAGTTTTTTGTGTTCCGTTTCGAATACTACTTAAGCCCTCCGTTCGATACGCGCGTTATGCAAATCAAAGTGAAATAATCTAGCCAAGCACGGATGAGTTAAATGCAAACGGATCTACAAAGATAGATGCACTTGGGGCATAGGGTGGGAACGATATGGGTAGGATAGCTTGTACGAGTGCTATTTACGAGACACATTCTATTCGCTAAAACCAAAAAAAAAACCTTCGCATACAATGTTCTAGTGCACACTGTATAACACAATAATTATCAAACTGGTAGGATTCGTTGCGGAGAGAAGAAAAACCCCAACAAACTCACACACAATCACGTAACCTAATGTAACTGCGTTGAAATGTTTAGAAGGATCGATTACACTTAGCACTAGGTGGAAAGCATAAAACAACGCAGCGCCGTAGAAGGGGGAAAAACACACACATCCTGTGCAGGGATGGAAAAGGCCTTTCAGAGTAATATTCTAACTGCAATGCACCAAAAACGCAACCCCTTTATGATTTCCACCAAATGCGTTAGAACCGGGCCATTTCTCTAAAACCTTTTACTCAGCCTCGAATTCTGATAGGAGTTTAAAACGATTCGATAGCTTCGTTGTGGTAGCGATCACTGGTTCCTGGTTCTTGGTCTTGATGCTGAAGTGAAATAAAAAAATGTAAGTTGTAAAAAAAACAAATCATATAAACCCCAAAAAACACTTTAGCTCTTAGTGCATTTAGTCATGTTAGTGAAGCGTGTGTGTATGTGTTTTTGCGCAGACGATGTTGGAACAATATCCTTAAAGTGGTGTCCATATCTTGCCGGTATTGCTTGGTTTGCCTTCGTAAATCAATTGCATTTTGGGGTTTTTAGAGCCGGTTTGATGTTTTGTTCGCGTGCAGATGAATTAGCAAAGGTTAGGAGATTTATTCCGTTTTGCTAGAGAACCGTTCATTTGATACCTGATATTAACTTTGGTTAGCAGAATAATGTTAAAGTGTATGCGCGTAAAGTGAACAGCTTGAATATATGCAACAAAAAAGACGAGAATAAGCTGAATGAGCAACTGAACCGTATCGACACTAGGCGCTCTGTACATTTGCGATGGAAAAAGGGGAGAAGAAAAAAAAGGGGAATACACAGCTTACAGGGCCGGACATTTGTGCAATTTCTCGCAACCTCAAACGCTCCTTATAACCCTATCGAATTAAAAGAAGAAATGTACGCATTACACAAAATCTCAAAACAATTATACATAAATATAGGCATACATAAAGCTATATATAAATACATTACCTACAAAAAAAAAACTCGTATTCGCAATTACACCTTGTGACCTGTTGAACGCGCAACAACAAACAAACAAACAAACAAAAACCAGAAATCACACAGATGCAAACATACACACACACACACTTATCCGTTCTTTTGTTCTTCTTCGTGGTAGCAGATCCTTGCTATGTTTAGTACAGTTAGTTCAAATATTGCGCGATGTGCGATCGTAGAAAGAGTGCACACAGAACCGAAGAAAGTAAAGGAAAATGCAACGCAAAACCAACCAAAAAAAAAAAACAAACAGATTGTGTCATTGTGCCCCCCATTATGTACATCCATGTAGCAATAATAATAAGTAGATAATGTGTTTTTTGCGAAATACTCCAAACGGTTAATCGCGCCTTGTTCATCCGTAAGTCCCGTTTCTCTAAACGTTTGGGAAAGTGAAGTAAGGTAATGGAAAATATTGAACCAAACAACAACAAAAAAAAGAAGAAAGCAAACAAAAAAAAAACACAACCATTTTTGCATATGTTTCGGTTTTTGTTTTACGCGATTGTAAGCAATTATGTAGAAGCTAAACATATAGAAAAAGAAAAACACATCATACCCCCCTCCCCCCCCCCGTACCCGTTAATTAATGCCCATGGTGTATAAGCATGATTACAAAAGCAATTGGCAATGGAGCAAAACAAAAACTCAAGAAATAAGGCCAACTGTAACTGTTACAGGATTGCATTTGTCGTATGTTACGTGCATACAGGTTGCACGCACCATTTCTAACGGAGTTTTAGTCAAAAGAAATCAGTTAAGTTTAATGTCCTGTGTTGACTATTCCTCATAATTGCGATTATGGTTGTACTTAATTCTATCAGTCAAATAAATCTATGAAGAATGCTAAACGGACGGCCATGTTTTAATGTTTGTCGGTTCCTCCATTTCGTTCATGTCGTCAGGCTCTGGAGAGCAGTTGTGATTTTAATTAAATGACACCGAACGAATCAGCTCGTAGTGTGTGTTTAATGGACATTGATTTGGGGACATTGATGACAGAGAAACATCCAACAGTAATAAACGATAGCCAGACGACTGTGAACAACCGTAAGTGATTCAAAGGACTTCCAAGACCATTAGGCGACTAAATTGCATGAGAAGTAAGTAAGTCTTTTTTGTATTTCTCTCGTTTGATAAAGACTTTCCCATGAATTTTACATCACATTCAGAACGTACCTTCAATTTATAATCTTTGAATGTACAACATTCGATCAATTAGTTTTAAAACAATTTGAGATTTCAATGAGAGTGTTGTCGGGAGCCAGTTTTGTTTTTTGGTGCCTTACCTTAACCCCGTCACTAAACGCTTAGCAATTGTCGCGTTTGCGAACGCGATTCAGATAAAAAATTCTGTAAATTTGAAAATCTCCTTTAAATATAGCCTTATCAATTTTTTGGAAAATTTAGCAAAATTTTCAAAATTGATTTAATTTCATGCGAATTTGTTGCAATAAGTTTCTTTTCACATAAATAATGGTTTAAGTTAAATAAAGAATAAAAAATCAGAAAAAAATTTACAAAACATTTTCAACTCGAAAATTTCATAAGGCTTACCCCTTACGTTTTTTTGAGAAATTTTGAAAAAAAAATTAAATTGATTTATTTTAATGCCAATTGGTTCAAATAAGTTTCTTTTCATTCAAATAATGCTTTAAATTAAAAAAAGCATAAAAAATCAGAAAAAAATAAAAAAATTATAAAAATTTAATAATTTCAAAAGGCTTATTTTTGCATCAAGTTTTGCCTATAACTCGGTCGGTATCCAACGGATCGCCAATCTTTAAACTGTGGTCGATAGATGGCATTAATGGCTACATTTTCTTCTTGGACGGCCATGCCCTCAGATGTCTGTGCCAGAAGTTATTCGAGGAACCAAGTTCCATACCCTGTTTGAGAAAATGTAAAATTTTCCTCATTTTTGCACCAAGTTTTGTCTATAACTCGGTCGGTATCCAACGGATCGCCAATCTTTGCCTGTGGTTGCTAGATGGCATCAATGGCTACATTTTCTCCTTGGACGGCCATGCCCTCAGCTGTCTCTGGCAGGAGTTATTCAAGGAACCAAATTCCATACCCTGTTTGTGAAAATGTAAAATTTTCCTCATTTTTGCACCAAGTTTTGTCTATAACTCGGTCGGTATCCAACGGATCGCCAATCTTTGCTTGTGGTTGATAGATGGCATCAATGGCTACATTTTCTTCTTGGACGGCCATGCCCTCAGATGTCTGTGCCAGAAGTTATTCGAGGAACCAAGTTCCATACCCTGTTTGAGATAATGTAAAATTTTCCTCATTTTTGCACCAATTTTTGCCTATAACTCGGTCGGTATCCAACGGATCGCCAATCTTTAAACTGTGGTCGATAGATGGCATCAATGGCTACATTTTCTTCTTGGACGGCCATGCCCTCAGATGTCTGTGCCAGAAGTTATTCGAGGAACCAAGTTCCATACCATTTTTTGAGTAATTTAGCAAAATGTAAAAAATTGATATATTTTAATGCGAATTAGTTGCAATAAGTTTCTTTTCACTCAAATAATGTTTTAAAAGAATAAAAGAATAGAAAATAACAAAAAAATAAAAAAAATATTTTCAACTCGAAATTTTCATAAGGGGTACCCCTTGCCATTTTTTTGAGCAAATTAGCAAAATTTAAAAAATTGTTTTATTTTCATGTGAAATTTTTACAATAAGTTTCTTTTCACTCAAATAATGCTTTAAATTAAAAAAATCGTAAAAAAAATCAAAAAAATCTATAAATTTACCAATCTCCAAGGCTCATTTTTGCACCAATTTTTGTCTATAACTCGGTCCCTATCCAACGGATCGCTAATCTTTAACTTGTGGTCGATAGATGGCATCAATGGCTACATTTTCTTCTTGGACGGCCATGCCCTCAGATGTCTGTGCCAGAAGTTATTCGAGGAACCAAGTTCCATACCATTTTTTGAGTAATTTAGCAAAATGTAAAAAATTGATATATTTTAATGCGAATTAGTTGCAATAAGTTTCTTTTCACTCAAATAATGTTTTAAAAGAAGAAAAGAATAAAAAATAACAAAAAAATAAAAAAAATATTTTCAACTCGAAAATTTCATAAGGGGTACCCCTTGCCATTTTTTTGAGCAAATTAGCAAAATTTAAAAAATTGTTTTATTTTCATGCGAAATTGTTACAATAAGTTTCTTTTCACTCAAATAATGCTGTAAATTAAAAAAATCGTAAAAAAAATTAAAAAAATCAAAAAAATCTATAAATTTACCAATCTCCAAGGCTCATTTTTGCACCAATTTTTTTCTATAACTCGGTCCCTATCCAACGGATCGCTAATCTTTAACTTGTGGTCGATAGATGGCATCAATGGCTACATTTTCTTCTTGGACGGCCATGCCCTCACATGTCTGTGCCAGAAGTTATTCGAGGAACCAAGTTCCATACCCTGTTTGAGAAAATGTAAAATTTTCCTCATTTTTGCACCAAGTTTTGTCTATAACTCGGTCGGTATCCAACGGATCGCCAATCTTTGCCTGTGGTTGCTAGATGGCATCAATGGCTACATTTTCTCCTTGGACGGCCATGCCCTCAGCTGTCTCTGGCAGGAGTTATTCGAGTAACCAAGTTCCATACCCTGTTTGAGAAAATGTAAAATTTTCCTCATTTTTGCACCAAGTTTTGTCTATAACTCGGTCGGTATCCAACGGATCGCCAATCTTTGCTTGTGGTTGATAGATGGCATCAATGGCTACATTTTCTTCTTGGACGGCCATGCCCTCAGATGTCTGTGCCAGAAGTTATTCGAGGAACCAAGTTCCATACCCTGTTTGAGATAATGTAAAATTTTCCTCATTTTTGCACCAATTTTTGTCTATAACTCGGTCGGTATCCAACGGATCGGCAATCTTTAAACTGTGGTCGATAGATGGCATCAATGGCTACATTTTCTTCTTGGACGGCCATCCCCTCAGATGTCTGTGCCAGAAGTTATTCGAAGAACCAAGTTCCATACCATTTTTTGAGTAATTTAGCAAAATGTAAAAAATTGATATATTTTAATGCGAATTAGTTGCAATAAGTTTCTTTTCACTCAAATAATGTTTTAAAAGAAGAAAAGAATAAAAAATAACAAAAAAATAAAAAAAATATTTTCAACTCGAAAATTTCATAAGGGGTACCCCTTGCCATTTTTTTGAGCAAATTAGCAAAATTTAAAAAATTGTTTTATTTTCATGCGAAATTGTTACAATAAGTTTCTTTTCACTCAAATAATGCTTTAAATTAAAAAAATCGTAAAAAAAAATTAAAAAAATCAAAAAAATCTATAAATTTACCAATCTCCAAGGCTCATTTTTGCACCAAGTTTTGTCTATAACTCGGTCCCTATCCAACGGATCGCTAATCTTTAACTTGTGGTCGATAGATGGCATCAATGGCTACATTTTCTTCTTGGACGGCCATGCCCTCACATGTCTGTGCCAGAAGTTATTCGAGGAACCAAGTTCCATACCCTGTTTGAGAAAATGTAAAATTTTCCTCATTTTTGCACCAAGTTTTGTCTATAACTCGGTCGGTATCCAACGGATCGCCAATCTTTGCCTGTGGTTGCTAGATGGCATCAATGGCTACATTTTCTCCTTGGACGGCCATGCCCTCAGCTGTCTCTGGCAGGAGTTATTCGAGTAACCAAGTTCCATACCCTGTTTGAGAAAATGTAAAATTTTCCTCATTTTTGCACCAAGTTTTGTCTATAACTCGGTCGGTATCCAACGGATCGCCAATCTTTGCTTGTGGTTGATAGATGGCATCAATGGCTACATTTTCTTCTTGGACGGCTATGCCCTCACATGTCTGTGCCAGAAGTTATTCGAGGAACCAAGTTCCATACCCTGTTTGAGATAATGTAAAATTTTCCTCATTTTTGCACCAATTTTTGTCTATAACTCGGTCGGTATCCAACGGATCGGCAATCTTTAAACTGTGGTCGATAGATGGCATCAATGGCTACATTTTCTTCTTGGACGGCCATCCCCTCAGATGTCTGTGCCAGAAGTTATTCGAAGAACCAAGTTCCATACCATTTTTTGAGTAATTTAGCAAAATGTAAAAAATTGATATATTTTAATGCGAATTAGTTGCAATAAGTTTCTTTTCACTCAAATAATGTTTTAAAAGAAGAAAAGAATAAAAAATAACAAAAAAATAAAAAAAATATTTTCAACTCGAAAATTTCATAAGGGGTACCCCTTGCCATTTTTTTGAGCAAATTAGCAAAATTTAAAAAATTGTTTTATTTTCATGCGAAATTGTTACAATAAGTTTCTTTTCACTCAAATAATGCTTTAAATTAAAAAAATCGTAAAAAAAAATTAAAAAAATCAAAAAAATCTATAAATTTACCAATCTCCAAGGCTCATTTTTGCACCAAGTTTTGTCTATAACTCGGTCCCTATCCAACGGATCGCTAATCTTTAACTTGTGGTCGATAGATGGCATCAATGGCTACATTTTCTTCTTGGACGGCCATGCCCTCACATGTCTGTGCCAGAAGTTATTCGAGGAACCAAGTTCCATACCCTGTTTGAGAAAATGTAAAATTTTCAGCATTTTTGCACCAAGTTTTGTCTATAACTCGGTCGGTATCCAACGGATCGCCAATCTTTGCCTGTGGTCGATAGATGGCATCAATGGCTACATTTTCTTCTTGGACGGCCATGCCCTCAGATGTCTGTGCCAGAAGTTATTCGAGGAACCAAGTTCCATACCATTTTTTGAGTAATTTAGCAAAATGTAAAAAATTGATATATTTTAATGCGAATTAGTTGCAATAAGTTTCTTTTCACTCAAATAATGTTTTAAAAGAAGAAAAGAATAAAAAATAACAAAAAAATAAAAAAAATATTTTCAACTCGAAAATTTCATAAGGGGTACCCCTTGCCATTTTTTTGAGCAAATTAGCAAAATTTAAAAAATTGTTTTATTTTCATGCGAAATTGTTACAATAAGTTTCTTTTCACTCAAATAATGCTGTAAATTAAAAAAATCGTAAAAAAATTAAAAAAATCAAAAAAATCTATAAATTTACCAATCTCCAAGGCTCATTTTTGCACCAATTTTTGTCTATAACTAGGTCCCTATCCAACGGATCGCTAATCTTTAACTTGTGGTCGATAGATGGCATCAATGGCTACATTTTCTTCTTGGACGGCCATGCCCTCACATGTCTGTGCCAGAAGTTATTCGAGGAACCAAGTTCCATACCCTGTTTGAGAAAATGTAAAATTTTCCTCATTTTTGCACCAAGTTTTGTCTATAACTTGGTCGCTATCCAACGGATCGCCAATCTTTGCCTGTGGTCGATAGATGGCATCAATGGCTACATTTTCTTCTTGGACGGCCATGCCCTCAGATGTCTGTGCCAGAAGTTATTCGAGGAACCAAGTTCCGTACCCTGTTTGAGAAAATGTAAAATTTTCCTCATTTTTGCACCAAGTTTTGTCTATAACTCGGTCGCTATCCAACGGATCGCCAATCTTTGCCTGTGGTCGATAGATGGCATCAATGGCTACATTTTCTTCTTGGACGGCCATGCCCTCAGATGTCTGTGCCAGAAGTTATTCGAGGAACCAAATTCCATACCATTTTTTGAGTAATTTAGCAAAATGTAAAAAATTGATATATTTTAATGCGAATTAGTTGCAATAAGTTTCTTTTCACTCAAATAATGTTTTAAAAGAAGAAAAGAATAAAAAATAACAAAAAAATAAAAAAAATATTTTCACCTCGAAAATTTCATAAGGGGTACCCCTTGCCATTTTTTTGAGCAAATTAGCAAAATTTCAAAAATTGTTTTATTTTCATGCGAAATTGTTACAATAAGTTTCTTTTCACTCAAATAATGCTTTAAATTAAAAAAATCGTAAAAAAAAATTAAAAAAATCAAAAAAATCTATAAATTTACCAATCTCCAAGGCTCATTTTTGCACCAATTTTTGTCTATAACTCGGTCCCTATCCAACGGATCGCTAATCTTTAACTTGTTTTAAACTACATTTTCTTCTTGGACGACCATGCTCTCAGTTGTCCGTGAAACCGTATGTGTGTGAAAAAAAAAAAACAAAAAACTGTTCCGTATTGGTACCATGTTTTTTATATTTTTATTGCTTGTCAAACCAACGAAATTAAGTATACCGGTTAATCTTAAGTAAATTCATAATTCACCATTCTTAACAACAGTTTGATTGAAAGTATAAATATTCCTAAGTAAAAAAAGAAGTATAATTAAAGCAATGCCATAATTTAACCTCAATAAATGGTGCTTACCAACATAAAAGCTGCCGCAATGAAGAGCGACTTAAACTTGACGTCCATCGTCGGATCGGAATAGTAGATGTTGTTTGTGTAGCTCGCCGTATTAACATTCCACGAGCGGGTGATCGTCCCTTTCTGCGTCATACGGTCACGATCCAGCACCCGGAAGTGTGTCTCCTTCGGCATCCGTATCGCATTGAGGAAGGATATCGGTATGCGAAACATCGTGTTGATATCACTATTCATGAGAATGATCTCCTGCGACAGTATGCCATAGTCCTGCTGTATGCAGCCGATCAGCTCACCCGGGCTGGCCCACACCTCCAGGAACTGGTTCTTGCAGAAGCAACAAAACACACCGCAGCCGAGATTTTTCTTAAACAGCAGCACCTCCTGATGGCTGCGATCGACTAGGGTTAGACTGAACGGTCGTAGTGAGCCCCAGAAACGATCCTTTGGGTCGGATGTTTCCGATGCACCGTAAAGCGCTTCGTTTGAAGGTCCTCTGATGGTAAACCGATTGTCGGATGAAACGCCCGATAGTACTACAAAGGGAAAGGAGATTAGTATGGGCTTAACAAGGGTGTTTTCAAGCGGTTTCACTCCTTACATTCGTTGAGTTCGTAGCTCTGTTGAATAAACACAGACGGCAGTCCGTAGAGAAAATCTAACCCGGCTCGGGGTGAAAAGGGCGTCAGGAAGGGACTGTTGACGGATTGTATATTATCACTCGATTGGGGTGGTGCTATTCGTAGGCTGACTGTAAACAGGGTCCAAAGCTAACGTTAATGCTGTGTGTGATCGTGAACATTGACACCATTCGTCATCCACTTACCACCATTACGGTCACTCTGAGACTGTGGTTGTGCCGTGATGATTCGATTTTCGCCACTGTGCACTGTGTATGGGAACGCATCGAAGAGAGTCATAAAATCGTTGGGATCGTGCTAAAAGCTAATCACCTTCTTACCGACGGGTGGTACATTGTTCGGTGGCGCTGCTAGTGTACTGTCGTAGTTATAGTCCCAGCTCAGATCGAACGTTGGTGTATCCGGACCGTAGAACTCCTGCTGCTGGGATGGAGGAACTCTAGCAGACGACATACTTCGGGCTACTTTTGTGCCCAGAAGAATCCGAAGTGCCTGTTAAACAACTGAATTTACACTAACGCGTACGGTGCGAGTGGTCGTGCAGTTGGCCCACGGTCGTTGGCAAGTTTATCTTATCGCGTTTCCAGCTATCATCAGTCATTGCTTCATTGATAGCACTCAAGTATCCGCTCGTTCTCGTTTTTGGGTCCGTGGTGGTGTGACCCTCGGGGGTCCACCGGCAAGCTCACTTTCCTGGAAGACTCATCAGTGAACAGCTGACAAAGAGGGAAACAGGAAAATGCCCGAATTTGTCAGGGAAAAATAGTAATCAAGTCATCAAAATACAAAATTTAAAAAACACAATTGTGGGGAGGGTTTCATAAAGTTTATTTAGATTTTAACCAATACTGACCGTTTTGTTTCATCTGATTGTTTTTAGTGTATGTATTTCTTCAACGTTTGCCTCTGTAGTGTAGTTTTAGGTCGATCGGTTTGTTTGCTGTGTCAATAATCTATTGGGGATTGTTGTTTAGTAACTGCCGTTAAGTGTACAGCAAGTGTCAATAATATAGCTTTTGTTTGTTTGTGTGTGTGTAAGTGTTAGTAAATCTCAACACAAAATACATTTACTGCTTGTTTTAAGTACCTCAGCCATTAGACGTTCCGTAAATCGATTTCGATTTTTAGTACTAACGTTGCCAACTTGTATGTCCGCCGTTAGGTGTAGTGAATTCCACATTTATGTTCCATCGTAAACTTGTCCGCTTCGTTACATTGAACGCTTATCAGCTCCTATCGCCACTATCATGCCTAACCGATCGACTGTGTGGAAGGGGTTTGTTGAAGTTACAGGAAAACTTGTAGTAGAATATTTTTATGTATGTTCGTTTATGCATGATTTTGTTTTTTTTTTTTATTATTTCCATTCATATTAATAATATCCACTGTTACTTCTTCCTCAGTATGTAAAACTAGTAGCTGCACTCAATTCAGTTTCGTAATAGCTTATATCGGAATTTTGTTTGCCAAATGTGTTTTGTCATTTCGTGGTTCATCTGTCCCCATCCCCTCCCCAAAAGTTCCGCAAGAGCTTCAGACTGTTTGGAATCGGTTGTTTTTATGCTTATGCTCAAACACTTACACTGAAGGATCCCCCCGCCCCGTCCCCAGCCATACAGCCAATCCGCCGTGTGGGCCAACAAGTTTCGGTATGGGTTTGTTTTATTGTTTTGTTTCGTCGTCTTTTTTCTTATTGTCGGGATTGTAGGTTCGTTTCTCTTTTTTGTTTCGTTTTGGTATGCTTCGGTTTTCTTACCTTCGCTCGTTAGGGGAATGTTTCTAAGTGTTTCTTTTCCTTCGATTTGCTTCTTGCCGTTTTTGCGCATTGTTAGGCTGGGGTTGTTTAGATTTCGTTTGTGTAAGTTCTCATGTTTTTTGTAAATTATTACTTTATTTGTTTCAGAAACTTATCCCGTACACATTCAGTATAATATAGTTGTATATGTATATTTAGCTTCTGTGTGTTTTTTTCTTTATTATTCCTCTGTTTTTTCTCACAACTAGAGATAAGGTCGTTTCGACCTAGTCGATTTCGGTTGTTCAATATCCTTTTGTCAGTTTTCTTCTCTTTTTTCTTCTCTATAAGTTTGTAAATAATGGTTTGACAAAAATCTTACTTATACAGCGACACATGCATATACTTTCAAAATGACGATTAAACAAGATGAAGTGTGGAACGGCTCGAGCATAAAATGCGCTAGCGGCATTAAACCATCATTGCACTGGGTACATCTAGAGCATGTAGTCGGGACATACCGGCTGGTGAGTAAGTGTGTCTTGCATTATTGCATTTATCATAACAAAATCACAAGATAAATCGTTGATAACGTTACGCCGATTGTTCACATCAAAGAGGTGGTTTCCGTCTCTGTGTACGTGTGCGTTTGTGTTTGAACAAACATACATTTGTTATCGATATGCGATTAAAAATGAGCTCCAATGTTACGATAAGATGAGCCGTTCTTTTACACACACACGCGCGCGCGCATAAATGCGTGAATCTGAGAAAAAGCGACTAGGAAAGGTAAGGGAATATTTCGCTCGTTTCTTCACTCCAGAACCTTTTCTCGGTATACTGATCATCGTTGTTCTTTTGGTAGCCTTAGTGTGTTACATTTTCGCCTCCAGCGTAAGTAGATCGTTTACTGTACAACCGTCCACGTTCAGAGTTCTTAAAGTGAATGTAAACTTACAGTATAACAACTTTCACAAACTTCACATCAAGAGACACATCATCATCATCGGAAAGGTGTGTTGCGGTAAATGTGGTGGTGACGCTTCGAATTTCGGATTTAATCTACGACACCAAGTTCAACCATGGCCCGATACAGGCAGGGATTCTTGGCGCATTCGCGCGTACCTAGATGAGGTCCGGGAAAGCCTCGCAGTATCATCAGCACGGATCGGGCGGTCGTCTGGCAGTCCGGTTGATTTTCGCATATGTTGTCCGACACTGAGAGATACTGCAGATCGCACACTTTCGGTGAAACACCCTGCAGCAAAAGGGGAAATGTATGTTTTAGGGGGGCGATGCAAAACTTCAGGATCTGGAGGATGATCAGTTTGGCTACTTACGCATAGATAGCATAGTTGATGGGCACCACAGGCCGGTAGCAGCTCCTGATAGATATCACCGCTAAGCACGTCTACTCCACGACATCGCCTCTCAAACGCATCTAGCAGTGGACATTCAGTGGACTCTGGAAGGAAACGGTGCCTAAGTACGAGCTCACAAAGACGAACTTAAAGAACTCTTTTGGACAGATTCTGATCTCATCCCAAAACTTCATTCAGCGCCTTTTCATCAAAAAAACCCTTTTCCACTTACCAACAACCAACCCTCGGCTAAACTCATCGTCTAGCTCGGGTTCTTCGGGATCCCGGAATATTTCCTGGTACCGTTTTTGAGTACGCTTCTTCTTCTTTTTGTCTTCCTCCACATCATCGAGATTGTTTTCAACTTCTTCGTGCGCTACTTTATCGTTACCTTCCATGCTGTGTCTGGTAAATTAGGAAACAAGTTCATCAATGCCCGGGTAAATCTCCTCACAACTTCACAATACCACTACTTACTGGCTGTGATCGTACTCAGCGCGTTCCTTCTTCACAGCAACACGTTTGGCTTTTTCCTTTTCTTCGCGAGGCTGCTCCGGTTCCACTTCGTTCAGCTTCAGCTGATCATCGTTTACTGAATCCTTCAACCGTTCCAATGTGTGGCGCATCTTCTCGATGCTGTACGCAGTGGCCAACCGTGCCACAAGCTTGTCTTTTAACTTTTCCATCTCATCCGGTTCGGTAATAAGTCCTAAGACGTTAAAAACCAACGGAGAAACGGTGTACTGTTGCACTTTTGAAATAGATTACCGGTAGACTTACCTTCATGATCTCCCGTGTACTTAACCGTCTGGTCCAGAATTAGATCTTCGATACTTTTCAGCTTCTTTGCCATGCTTTCCAGCTTGTCTTGATTTATGTTCTTCTTCTTGCGATCCTCATCGTACGTCTTGTAAAAGCTCAGCGGGTACGGGACAGGTCCGTTGCCAGCACCATTTCGGCCATCCTTTTTCCTGCGATCCATACCAAAGTATTTGTTCCACTGGATCGATTTCTTCGACTTAAATTCCCCAATATCTCCGGGAAGGATTTGATCCTCCTTCACTACTTCCAGATTAGATCGTTTTCGCACGGATCGTTTCTTCTTTTTGTCATCATCTTCACCCTCAAACTCTTCACTCGAATCCTCATGATCGTGTTCGTGTTCGTGATCGTGCTCATGTTCGTCCTCTTCCGGTCCTTCCTCCGAGCTGTGTTCGTGATGTTCGTCGCTTGACTCTCGCTTAGCTTTGTTCGCTTCCAATGCGCGTTCGGTTGTGGTAGAGACCGTCGTGGTTACGCCAGAGCTTACCGTGGAACTTGGTGCGCTAGACGGTTCACTGGAACGTTTGCGCTTTTGCTCGATCGGAGCACCGAACAGGGCTTGCAAATCCTTGGCCACCTTCTCATCGGTACCGGATGGGGGAACTTCGGGTTTGGGCGATCGTTTAGCCACAGGGAATCGCTTCTTGCGCGTGGCTGGAAGCCACGGCAGAATCGGAAGTGTTCGTTTGCGTTCTTGCATCGGAGGACCATAGTGTGCGGGAGATGGTTCCGATTCGGACATGGGGAATCCTTGCCGCTTTTCGTATCCAACCGGGACTAATGGTTCCTCGTCGAAAAGTCGCTGTTCGATTTCGTTCTCCTCCTGCTGATATTTGTCCCACAGCTGCTGCAAACGATCCTGGAACTCTTCCTCTCGCTCGGCGATCGCTTGACGATCTACAGCACGCAAGAAGTCAGCGGACAGATCTGGATGTGGGTAAGATTTCTCAAGTTCCCGCTCACGGAACACGGTCGGATAGGACGATTGTTCTATGAACAATGGTTAGCATTAGTGAATTTAATTGAAATCTACCAGGCCAACGCAACTCACCATCTCTCTCCCTAAACACGGAACGCTTGCGTGTGTCCAAATCGTATGGATCGTATCCATCTTCTGGGTCCTCATCACGTCGCAAATAGTTTGCCAGAATGCGGTTTAACCTTTGTCGATTCGGACGGAACTGCTGTTGCTGCTCTTCAGTGGCTATACAAAAGAACGACAAAACACAGGTCACACGGCGCTTGGAGCTTTTGCTTAAAACTACTTACGTTCCATCCAGTAACCATCATCATCCATTTGTTCAGCCGCGGCCTCATCTCGCAAAGCTAGCTGAGCTTCACGGCGATGCAGAGCATCAATGGCAGCCTGGAAAAAAGTGTTTTTAAATAAACTTGTTGATAGGCAATCATGCTCTCCAGGGGTTTTAGAGACATGACAATTGAAATTAAATCTAAAGCTACCTGTAGGGAGTACGGGGAATGCTGTGAGCCCAACACCACCAGGCTGGTTCCGAGAATCAGCAGCGAATAGATGGGAAAACCCGCCATGCTGTGGGCTTTAGAAAGAATTTTTCTGCGAATGGATAAGATTGGGAATGGGAGATTGTTCTGATAATTGATTTTATATGATAGCCAAAGCGAGAATGTAGTATTATGTGAAGAATTTCAATTATATATCACGGAATTGGGTATTGGCTTACATCACCCATGAAGCCTGTTCGGTGATATTGCTGCTTTCCTTCACAACAACGCTTTTACAGCGGTGTATGGTTGAAGGCATAAAAATATAAACACGGAAATATGGCCATATATCTCCTTTACGAGCCTCTATCACCGACGAAATGAGAACGGAAGAATACACAATTTGTAATCGGCTTCTAGGGCTTCAACGATTTATTTTTGCTTCCTCTCGGTTGCTACGGTCACTGATCCGGCTTTTTTTCCGCTTTGTACTCCCAGGCGGCATTAGTCACGTTCCGCACGATATTACAAAATTGCACCATACCGTACAAGAACCATACCCCGTTGCGGAGAAAATCATCGTCACTGTCACTGGAGGAAGAAATGGTTCCGCTTGTGGTTTGCCTTACTAGTTGCAAATGACACTTTTCCGTAGATTCCAAACACCGGCAACAAAGTGGGGAGTAAGCTCGGTTGGATGGGATAGAAGTCAGACACACACACACCAACCAAAGGGTGGTAAACCTTGTTATAAGCTCGTGGTTTATGCTGCCAGTTTGAAACATTGTGTGCAGTCGGTTGCACCAACCGATTGTGGTCAGTGTGAAAATAGTGAGAATAGTGAGAAGAAGGACAAACGTGCAACAACGATGCCGTACGATTCAAAGTCAGCTGGAACTAGAAGGAAAGGATAAACATCACATCAAATGCCGGACACCGTCAGAATGTTAAGACGAATGCGAGAAATGGTATTTTTCTGAATCCATTTGCGATGCAATAGAATGCACCGTTGTCGTGCTGCGTTGGCTGGACCGGTTACAAGTTTGCAAATGATCGGCCTTATTGTGGTGCTGTTGGTGAAGGCTTAAATCATTCGAATGGCATGTGACTCATTTCTATGACAAGCGTGAGATGGAAATAAAAAGGGAAAAGAACCGCAATGGAGGACGAGGAAAACGAACGACACCACAGACAGGATGCTTGACCGGGAACCGAGTCCGGAGACTTATCAATGGGAGGAGAAACGGATTCGAATGATTATGACAAATAAGGGAGGATTAAGGGAACCATTTTCCACTTGAAAGTGAAGTAACGAACCATCATCATCGTTGAAGAAACAGGATCGTCACTTAATGCAAGATCTTACTGAAGGAGCTAGAAATTCGTTGAAACAATTTATGGCGAAAAGCTGCTACCCCAAATGTCAGCTTAGAAAGCAGCAAACCGGCCAAGAACGTCCCGCATGCATAAACCCATAAACAATGGGTTTAGCGTGAGAGGAAAAAACTTTTTCACAACCAAAAATAGCTTCGTCTAGTGTCTAATGCGCGATGGAGCTTTTGGGACAAGCACAGTATCTCCGGTGAGGAGTTCTTGATGCAAATCAAGAAAACTACTTAACTCCTGCTCCTTGCTGACTTGATGCAACAATCCCTCTGTTTATCAAAAAGCATTCCATTCCGATCTGATATCTATGGACGAAAGTTTGATTTGAAACCTCCGGGCGCTTCCAGGATTTAACCTTCGTCTCCAAGAAACTCGATGGGCGATGATTCGATACTTTCGTTGCTTTCTTCCCTCAAGCTCACTTCAAAGCTCGTTAGACGTCGTTGGCAAATAAGAGGGAACCGATAGCAATGTCGACAGGTTGCCGGTGGCATCGGTTTCGCTTATTTCCCAACAATATGGTGCGTCATCTTGTTGGAGGACAACCTTATCACATCAGCATCGATAAAGGTCGTGATAGCATGATGAGCCGTAAGGGGTTAACCATTACCGACTAATTAATTTTATTTAAATAATGTCCCAATACACTTCTTCACCCCCTTTCGTCTTTTGCCGTTGACGGATTAGACCGTTGGGACCACAAAATGATTCGATGGTTGTTGAATCTGTCAACCCGACTACGGCCACTAACGCATCCAATGATTTTCGGTGTAATCTAAATGGGATCTACGATGGCAATCGGATTACCTGGCAGATGGGTTTTGTCGGGGGTTGTTTCTGGCAGCATCTACCAAATTGGGTTGCGGTGATTGTGATGAGAAAATTCCTACGTAAATACGTGACCGTGAGCTTGGCGTTTCGCAGCAGATTTCGGTTGGTTTTTATTGAGATTGAATAACAGCGAAGATGTAAAGTTGGCGGACGTATTATGTGCGTTGTTTATCAATTGAATAACAAGAGAATTGTTTGCGATGCTATCAGTGTGTGTGAAGATTTGAGTTTTTTTATCTCATTAAAACATTTTTTTCTGATAAATAGTTTATTAGAATTAGATCAGTTAACTAAGAATTTTCCAAGCTTTCCAATATTCCTTTTATCTAGAGAAAATAGTGAAAACAAATCGGCAACCATTAAAGCTGCCTGTTTGGTAGTAAATAAAACCGCAAAATAGCCATATAAAAACACATAACAGCAAACCACCGTGTCCTGCATTAGCACATTTAACTCAAAATGGACCGTCGATTTGTATTTCCATTCAAGAGACAAAACAAAAAGCCTTCACCAAACGCCATTAGCTCTCTTTCTTGCTAGTTGTATAAATTTATTCCTTGTACCATAACCATTGCATTATGGCGCCATTGAGTGTACGGATCGTTGACCACTGTGACGGGTCGGTATATGCGGCTGTGTTCATGGCGAAAGCTTCCGGAGCCAAAGCGGAATAGTGCTGGTCACGGTTCCCGACGAGACATGGATGCCTGTGGTATCGCCGTACGCTTAAATGACCCGTTGACATTCAGCCTACGGGACACAAGATTCGATATCTCGATTTGAAATTGTTCGACCCAGTGGGGGGGTGGATAATGTGTCCACCGATGTGTTGTGCGGCCATTGCTGGACGGTAAATCGTTCGTGCATGTTGCTGACAGCTACGACCGGTCGGTCGATTTCAATTGAATTTCAAATTTTGTACTTCACCTGTCTGACGACGGGTAGCGCACGTTCGCATTCGTCAAGCTTTCTATTTTATTCAAGTGATTTTTAGCCTGTTCTGTGTCTCTAGTGGAAAATTAAGCGCACGTCCGTAAAAGCCGATATGATTGAGTGACTTTCATGAGAGTCAGGCGTGGGAGGAGGGGGGGGGGGGGGAAATGTAAAGACACTTGGCAAAGTTTTTGAAGCTAGAAGATGGATATTCTGGAAATAGAAATGAAGCGTCGGGCAAATCATGGCGTGGTGTTGTTCGTTCTTGATAATTAACGAGGTTTAAATTTAATTTTTCCTTTAGTTTTAATGAGAATGACGTATGTTTCGGGAAATTTTGGTGTTTAATTATGGTTCAAGAATAAAAATAACGCTTGAGAAGATTGAGAAGAGACAACTAATTTTCCATAATATCTTCAACAAGTGACGACTTGCCAAGCGATTTCCATCACTTTGAATTTTTTTAAAGTAATCAAAACTTATTCAAACTATTTTTAAACATATTTCCCACTCGCTTAAAAGTTAACTTTTCCATCAAAAAAGATTCGTCTGACCATCAGTGCGAAAGTTCGATTTGTTCGATCAATAGCTAATCAATCGTTTGTACTTTGCTCCATACCTTTACCATGATCAATTTCGCTACAGCAAGGGGGAGGGGGAAGCTGAGGATAGATGAAAGCAGCCCGGTGGGGGAATGAAAATGTATGTCCATTTTTTATTGCCTTTCTGTGTTTCACCAACGCGCACATCCGGGATAGATGTTAGATTCGTTTGTTTCGATCGTTCGTCTCGATTGGAAAGTTTTATATCGTCCCTTTTTTCGTTGCTACGATCACTTTCAATGATGGAGGGAGGAAGGGGAGAGAAGGAAAGAGAGAGAGAGAGCTGACTGCCTGGGAAAGTTTATGTGCCATTCCGGTTGGTGGGCGTTTTTTTTGGAAAGGGAAAACACATAGATTTCCAGGATATTGTTTCGGTTGTGTTTGAATGGTGGTTTTGTGGTCTGCGGTATGGTATCCGGTGTACAATTTGCTAATCCAACCGAACAGCAGTATTGGTACGATACTGTAATTTATTCCATCCTTTCCACATGTTTCTTCCGCGCCACAAGCGACCCTTTCAATGGACCGTTATTTTCCGGGATTTGCAAATGAATCACTACATCCGCGGGCACGCAACGATCTCGGCATCGGTTTATGTGCACGTACCGATTGCGCAAAGTGCCGTAATCTGGCTAATTAATAAAATTCACTCAACCCCAAACCAAACCAACCGACGCCCGTTTTGTTCGATTTCGCAACAGAATCAATAATTTGGATGGATTGGAACTTCTTGGCGCGACAAACAACAACGGACACCAGAGCACGTGCGCCCATTTGTTGGTTGGTTGATTATGGGAAATTAAAGGAAAACCGACAACCGACAGAAGGTTGGGGACAAATTCAACAAGTCCGGGAAATGGGACACCCTGCGGCAAGCTGACAAATGAAGTTTCGCATACCACAGCCCCAAAACCGGTGTTGGGTTGTTTTCACGAATGACCGTTTGGTGTGATGACCGGACGGAGTTGATAAATTACTGGGAAAAAGGGTGAGCGAAAGAGTGTTTGTGGGTGTCCCTTATCGCTCTCGATAGTGTCGATGGATTGTTGGGGATGGGGGGATGATGTTTTTCCTTCTTTTTGCTTTTGTTTCCTGATGTATGATAATTTGTACGCACTTGAGCGAGCGTTAATAAATAACCAGTAGGGAGCCTCGTCTTCCTCTAATCCTCGTCCCCTAGAATGTTTGTTTGAAAATGTCCAATTACGTTTCTATTCGTTTCTGTCCGTGGTCTGCAAGCTTGACATAAATCAAACAAATATTTTGATAAAAATGCTGCAAAAAAAACTGGACGACACATTCTGCCAGCAGGTGCCAGGAAGCGTACCGAGTTGGAGGCAGATTGCCACTGGCTGCTACAACCAGCAGCCAAAAGCACCGACCCTGACCGGTGCAACTCGGCGTAGGAGTACCCGGATGGAGCTTTATTGAATAAGCGCAAGAAAATCCTTCGGGAGAACATTGTGTAGTGTGCAGACTAATGATGGTAATGACGACGATGGTGATGGTGATACTGAGTATGCTTTCGGAACATTATTTTCAACCTTAACCTTCACCAAGAAGGCAGAAACCGACGGCTTGTGAATGGCGAAAAGGTTAACAGTTGAACACTGCTGGCACTGTTTCCGAATGGCGAATGAAAGTGACCGATCGTACCGACACGTGGGACCAAAAAGTTTGCTCATTTGGGATCACTTCGGAAGACATTTTCCAATGCAAACAAACCGGTCGATTTAAAGAGAGCTTAAGCAAACTTTGCTAGTCAACTCGTTTTGCTACAACTTTTTGGGCTTTTTTTTCTCCGTTCCACAATCAGCATCATAGCGAAACTTTGCACGTAAAACAAATATCCTTTCATCTTTCTGGTTCTGCTCAATAGAGATGGATTTCATTGGAAAAAAAGGCAGGACGGAAAAACAAGAAAAAAAATATTCTATTGAACTTGCCCAACCAAACTCAACCCACGTGACTCATTACTGCACGTTGAAAAGTGATGCACGTTCGAGCGTATTTGGCCGATGTTCAATCAATAAGTAATTTCGACGCTTTCCGATTTTCTCCGGGGAAGACAGGCATGTTATTAAAATACTTTCAGCAGAATTTCTCATCTCGCAAAGAGGAATTTTCCTTCTCCTAAGTTCTAACCTACCTTTATCGACAAATGCACATATCAGAAGGAGCGAAGCGATGGATGGGAAGCGGGTGTATTTAAATGAGATTATTTTTCAATTCTCCAATCAGAGTGATTCGGAGTTCTCGGAAGGTAACGAGCATCCCAAGAAAACAAAAACACCAACAGCTTCAGTATGAATACCATCTTGAGGTGAACGTTTAAAGAGCAAAAGGCCATCATGTATTATGTTCGGCCATAAAATGGAAAATGAAACTCCTCAAGTGAATTTAAGTTAACTCACGACCTTTCGTTCTTTTGAATATTATTCTTTGTATAGTAACGAGCACAAAACAAATTAACAAAACACATCCTTTGTGGTTAATGGGGGAAAAAACGTAAAAAGGTGAAAGAAAAATGGCTTCTACCATGGTGTTCTTGTCTAGGATAAACATAAACCCCTTTTCTCCCTCGTTTGCTTATCGTCGTAACCTGATAAGCTCCCCTGTAACGGGGTAAACGAAGCGTACAGGGAACACCGAACCCATAATGCTGTACATATAACTTGTTGCTCATGTTTAGAAGAAAAACAGTGGAAAAGTTTAACCATACCCTTCTTCCAATCATACTCCCGGTTCATGGAAGGCCATTCGAAAAAAGGTGTGTAGAGGTAAGGTTTTCCTTAGAAGACGGTCTGTATGATTGGGTAGGATTTTTTGTTGTTGCTTCCAAACACATGATAACTGATGGAAGTTGACGGGAAAATTTTTTTCTTCGTGATAGCAACGTTCTTTAGCACACGGGTGGAAATATTGTGAAGGAAAAACGCCTTCCGTGGATAGAGACAGGAAAGCATGTTCATCGTTTGGCAATTAGTTTTACCACCTACTTGTGCAGCCTACTTCAGTGGAGAGCTGTCAACATGTAACACACTGTCATACACCATCACCACCATCACTGCAATCATCCGTCACCGTACCATGGTTACTGTGTAGCTCGGTGCTACTGAGAATCTCCAAAACGTGAAGTATAATTATGTCTACTAATCCCAATTCGTGCATAACACGAAGGTGAGTTATTTCCATCCCAGCAGAGATGGGGCGAGCTTGTTTAGCGTGTAACATCCTTAACATAATATCCTGTTTGTTTTTCCAAACTCATCCCAGCTTCGGCAGTCTGCTGGCGCACTGTGGGGACTGGCAAATGGCTACCTAGAAGGTACCTTCATACACATCAAGCGTATCTAATTACCGTCCGAAAATGAGGAGAGAAAACCCGGTATGACTTCATGGACCACAAACACACACACACACACACATACACACACGGGTCGCAACCTGGAAACGCTGGCTCTGGTAAGGCTGAACCTACACGCCACATCCCACACACGCATTCCTTATCGTCTTAATATTCACTTCCGCCAACTTTTCATCCCCATGCTTCACCATAAATCCCCAAAGCAGAACAAACACACCTTCACTCACCCGCTGTGTGTGTTTGGTTCCCTTATGCGCTGCTATTTGTTCACCGTTGGTGTTTTCCTAATGGTATTGTCCTTGACGGTTGTTCGATGCGTTACACCTTGCACTCACTCTAGCTTTGCTGTTTTTTTCTCTTTTGTTTCTGCACTGCCCAAAGGACACGGTACGGACGCACGCACGTACGCACGCACGATAAGGGGTTTTTTTTAGTGTACGGTCACCATCTAGAATGTCAACCTGTGTAGGGTAAGGTCGTACGGAAAAGACGTTTCGGGGTTTTGCCCGAGTTTTGCGTCTAAAGTGCGATCGGCTTGAAAATCCGACCGAAGCGCCCCTATTTATATAGTTGGTCGGAAGCGACCTCAACCTTTAGTGGTGTTAGTATTTGATTGGGAGAGAGAGAACCAAAGAGCGAGAGAGTGAGTGTGTGTATGTTAGAGCTTTTCAGTCTCATCGTTCCAAGGGGTTTTCATATCAGGACTCGATTGTCATTGAGTTCTTGAACAGTGGGCAAGTAAAACAATCGTTTTGGTAAATAGGAGTAAGTTTTTTTTAATTCTTTTTTATTTTTCAACGGTTGATTCAACTTTGTATTATGAAATAAATTTAACGGTTGAGTTTTTTTTATTAAATTTCAGTTTATAAACAATATTATTTTTGTTACAAACTTAACGGGCAATAATCAAAATGTTCCTCGTAGCTGTTTGTTTATGTAAAAAATAATACAAACTGTTAATGTTAATATAAGCTGGAAAGCTGGAACAAATTCTTATGATAACTTACGTTATAATAGTTAATTTCAATTTAAACAAAATTGTCCTGATTTAAGCCCAAATGTGAAAGAAAGGAACATAAATCGATAGTCACTGCGCCTGCGATTACAACGAAAGCTCATTGGTAAACACTGAGAGAACTTCCATCCGAGCGTATCGTTAAACATTTTCCTCTCATCGTAGCAACATTGACTCTCTGTAGAATATTTTGTTTTGCAATCCTTTCGTGTTTGGTTCGAAATATTTTACCACCCACTCAGGTCTCAGGTCTTATGATCAGACAACATAAAATGCTTTCCGTTCTCTTTCTTTCACATATACGCTTCATCATAAACGCGCACACAGCTCAAACCAACGGCAACCAGCCATTCATTCATGGTTTGAGACGGTTGCGTATGCGAGCAGCAAATGGAGCAAAAACAAAAAAAGAAGCTTTTACCGAAGATGAAAAAAAGCTTTCGCGTTCAAGTAGGCTCGGTCGTGCTTGAAGCAAAGCAACAGGAGCCGTTGCCTCAAGTCTGTTCCGGTAGGAACCGAGCCGGAAGAGAATGGTATGAAATAATTGAATTAATTTCACAGCACCGTGTGCCATACAGTGTGCCCGATGTGCCTGTTTACCGACGGCCAGTATGTCTTTTTCCTTTTATTTCGTTGCTGTTGATTTCGCTTCCTTCGCCCAATGACAATTGAAAATGTACGAAGCACCTGGCGTCTCCATTGAGCGTGTACCGAGCGTCAAACAACGGAGACATTCATGGAAAAGAATGTCTTCTTTTTTATTTTCATCGAACATAGCGAAAACTATGTGCGGGAATGTTTGCGTCCCCTGCATTGTGTCGCTTGCGAACAAACCCTCGTTTTCTGATCCGTCCCAACGCGTACCGAAGTGGGACCTGCGAGCTCGGGTGGGATATTAATTTAAAAGGTAAGGTAAGATTATGCTGATGAACGATGACGCTAGACGCCGTGTTGGGCTTCTCCGCATGTCTATTGTTTTGCTGGATGAGGTGTGCATTGCTTTCGATTGAAGTACCAATATACCATGGCGAGAATGTTCGTGGGAACGCACTCGAATGATCAATTAGCTTGATTGATCGCTCTTTGAAAGATTGCTAAAGATGATGAGAGATAGAGAGATGGTGTAATGCTTTTAATTACACATTTACTGCTGATGCTCTCGGAAATTAATTTCGTATTTTGCTATGCGTATGAAATGTTGGGAATGTATAAATACATTAAATGGATTTACTGATGGCAAAAACATGAAATGGAAAAAATCTCTTCCCAAAAGAGAACATCATATAAATGAGAATTAGTTACTCAAATAAAGATAAATAAAATATAAATAGCATAACTTAGTTAAAGAAAAATTCTACAAATTACTCAGAGCAGTAAGTAAATGTTAAATGTTAATTGAAAATTTAAATATGCTTCTATCTTTCGGTTGTTTTACTAGTTGCCTATCATCCTCTAGTCTGGTAAATATTAAATTTTGAAGCAAGCAAAAAACAAAACAACATTCCTATCATTTTCGAACGAATGGAACGTGTTTTTAGAGAATTTCCCATCAAATAATGTTGGGTGGTTCGTAGAAATTCTGAGCAAGCCTAAAACAGAGATACGAAAATGGAGTATAAAAAACCTCATAGCAAAGATAAAATTATTTCCTTTGCCAAGCAATCAAACAGATGGGCTGGAGAACGGTCTCGAATGTTAAATAAAGTGATAGTAATGCGTAATTCTTACGTCTAGATGTCACGTTGCGGAGAAATGTTTTTCATTAGGTTAGACAACGGCATGTCGTTTCGGAGATAAATCGCCTAAAGAAATGTGAAAATAAGAAACACGAACAAAAATTATTGGAATTATACAAACCAAAAAAGAAATCCCATTGGTTATCTATTTCCGGACAAATGATTACACAAATGCTATTTTTAACCGTTCGTTAATTAGCAGAAAGTTGTCTCCTGCTTTTAGTAAGCTTGTATGAAGGTAACCGAAAGATCGAACTTTATGTTTACTATCGATTTTGAATCCCAATTTCATGATGTGTCTCAACGCTTCGAAGTGGCACTTTCATTCACAGCTCATCCATATTTATCCACTCCGCATCTTATTGTGCCGCCGGATGGAGTCTGCATGGTCGAAGTGCGAAAGAACCGCTTGGTTTACGGCCTTTGAAGGTACGGATATTATGCCAAGCAAACGAGCGTAACGGTCACTCCCGGCGGTCGGTTTGTCCTGTGAAGTGAAATCAATAATGAACACACTTGAGCACATTTGGTGGAGGCGCCCGGTGTTTCTTCTGCGAAGACCATTAATCTTCGACCTCGGACACTGGGCACGAGTGTGTGTGTGTGTGTGTGCTTGTACGGATGCTGCTATTGCTGTTCCAGTTGGCACACTATTGTGGTACGTTAATGCTGCCCGACTGAGCAATGGTTGAAAAATTGCCATCAGTAGATCAACGACGGTTGACCAAATAGCTTTTGACACTGGTGGTTACGTTAAGTGTTACGCTTTGCTTATTCTTTGAGCCAGTTAAAAGCATCCGTTTTGTCGATAAAAGTAAGAACAATAATTGAACCGGAAGAGGCAAAGGAAAAATCATTTTTGTAATAGGTATGTGTTCCGATAATGTTCGTCCTTATTTTTTCCTTTTATATAACTCCAAAAAAGAAAAAAAAAACTCCCTTTCGAGTTTAATTTCTTAATAGTTTGCATTTTGATATTTTTGAATGCTTATATCGCTTTTTAAAGCTTTAGTTTCCTACTTAAAGTTATCGAAAAAAAGGATCTACTCGGCTTTGGAAACCATGGCAACTGTATTTTACTACCGGAGAGCAAAAAAAGCTCTTTCCGAAAGAGGAAAAAGTCTGATGCATAAAAAATACAATTGGGTTGTTTATTATATGCTTTTTTTGTTTTTAATATAATTGCGAAAATGGGTTCTGTTATGAGAACAGAAAAAAATCTGTAAAACCTGAAAAAATTAAGAAAACACAACCCTTTTCGAGAGTTCAGGTATATTTTAGGGATTGAAATTAATATTGCAAAACGATTCGTAGTAATTGAAATTTGTTAAACTTTTCTTTGCACAACAATTCGTTATATATTTATTACAAAAATAAAGCATCTCAAGCAGATAAAACAGGAGCTGTGGTTAAGGTGCATGTTTTCTGCTTTATATCTTTATAATTTGCAACAACGTGTTCCGCTTGTTGCTTGTATTGTTCAAAGCCTCGCAAAGCTTTCGCACTGATGGATATTGGACAATTCTCACATACACATACCGAAAACTGTAGCGAAGCAATATCCGTATAATCCTTCGTCCGGGGGTTTTTTTCTTCCCCCCAAAAAAAACGTACAATTCAAAGCATTCGTTTCAATCCGTCCGGCTTACGGTGGGCGGTGGGAAAACCTTCAACCATTCTTCCTTTTAGTTTTATTTCAAACCCTCACAACCGACTCACGGTGCCCGGGATGCCCTTCCAGTCTGAAATATTACCACCGATCCATCAAGCAAACCGAGCTTACCCGCGTGAAAAGCTCTTAGCTTCTCGAATTCACAAGCCAGCTTTTACTTCGTACGGGTAACGTTCAACCTAATGCGTACCCTGACCGTGCCGTTGACGGTTATGAGCGAACATCACGGAGGGTTTTTTTTTATTATTGTTGCTATATCTTTAGAGCTTCATTTTCCCGCTTTATCTACGACACCATTCGCACATACACAGACGAGAAGAAGAAAAAAAAATCCCCGCCTTAATATCACCGAAAACAAAAGCAAATTGCAAAGAACATGCAAGACATTGTCGTGCCCCATCATGGTGCACCATGGCCCCGGTTCTGCTTTTTGCCGCGGGTCTTGTCGTGAACCGCGCGCTTTTCATCGTACTTTGTGCCATTTTTTATTATTTCAGCCAACGTCAGCATGGGTACGTGGGAGGATATGATAATCATTCCAAGCTAGATGCCGGTAGGGTGGAAAATACGATGTGATAAAATATGCCACTTCGGACACGCCTCGTACCCGTGTCCGGGTGAAATCGTGAAGGAGTTTGCATCAGAAGGAAGGGAATAGAAAGAATATTTCATGTCGCCCTTTTTTAGTGTGAGAACTATTACATTCGCCAGCTCACTTTCCCGCATATAGAATGGCGTTAGGCTGGAGTGTTGTGGCTTAGTCGAAGCTTTTCCGGAACGAAGCGATAATAGAATTTAAATTTTCGATCGCTTTTCCTTTCATTAGCGACACTTCCTTGATGAGATAAATTCGTCACGAACATAGCACACATTTTCGCGGTTGATTATTAACGTGTTGAACGAGTATTGGAGGTGGGCTGGAACAAGAGGAACTGCATCAGCACGCTTTGACGCTAACGAGAAGCGAGAAGGCAAGCTTTTGTGGCTGCCGGATTCCGGATCGAGTCGTTGACACCTTTGTAAATGATCCAAATTTTTGTCCTTCACAGCTCGTCAGCAGCATTATACTCGCTGGATCTTACTGGATGTACTGGCGTTACGCGCTTCATGCCACCATCATTTTATTTTTTTTGCTGGGTATGTATGAGTTTAATATGTGTGCCACAGCAGTAAAGCTGCCATTCTCGATCGTTGCGCTGTACGGTGATGCTTTTCGCATCACCCCGTGCCACAAACAGAGCCCGATTCACCAGTTCAGTCACATTCCAAATGGTCGACCCCGGTTCCTCATTCATGTCATCACGTCCTACGGGTTTCCTCTCTCACTTTCCTACATTTTCCAGCTTTCGTTGACGTGGTGGAATGTGAAAAACTTTCTAACAGTGGGGAATAGGAAGAGTTAAATAGGGGAGAGGTGGGAAAGGAACAGAGAAATCTTCAACGAGCCGGAATCAAACGACAAATTTGTCACCAACCGCCTGGATCGTTATCAACCCTCGTTATCAAACCATTCGAACGCATTCTTCTTTCATTTCTTTTCTCTCTTTCTCTGGCAGCACCTCCATTTCAAAATGGGCGATTGATGTGCCATTTTGCCATGAAGTGCACACACATTCTTTCAGCTTCCAATGGGTACATCTTTATTTAGAAAAGTTTTCCCACACTAAGTTTTTTTTCTTTTTCTTTTTTTTTGTTATTACTGCTCTTCGTAGACCATTCCGGCTTACTGCTATATGTATTGGCACTCACATTTCCTATCGTTTGCCGTTTTGCAATCCGTGACAGCTAGACCGATCCGTCCTCTCAGCACGGGCGCACGTGCTAAAAACATTATCACAAACCATTTTCCGAGCGACAATTCGGTATCGGGTTGCAGTTGCAGAACATGGCCACACACACAAACGCTCAGATGGGGATGGTCTTTTACTCCCGATCTTTTACTCCTCGATGGAGGACGACTGCGCGGGACAACTTAGTTATGCAAACACGATAATACAATGTTACAATCCACTAACTGCTTAACGATAACGGATTTTAGTATTTTAAAAACCACGCACACACAGACATACTACACACGCAGGAAAATGGGGGAAGAAACGGGAAATAAATACATTTATGGAACATGCTACGTTGTGCGTATTGGGTTTTTTTTGTTTGTTGTTTTTCGCTGACCATTTACGGCCAACAGCGGATACAATAAAGTATAATAATTGACCATCTGCTTCTCCATCGCTTCTTTTTGCGCTACAACTTTGCGCCATCTCACAGGTACTCATGCCGACAGTACAGTTTTAATTCAAACCTTCCGTTGCGGCCATTACAGGTTTAAGCCAGCTTCCGGGCCCTACGGTGCGAGTTGCCACCAGGAAGAAGTAGCTGGCCAATTTTATACACGCCAAAGAACGTTTTCTCCGGATACATGACGTGCTGCCGGCCGTGATCAACGTCCTCGATGGCGATGGTTGTGTCATAGTTGTAAATTTCGGTCAGTCCCCCCGTGTAACAGGTGTTGGTATTTTCGCCCTGGGATTGTACGGTGCAGGAAAGATGCTTTTGGCCACCCACCAACACCTTGAAACCGTTCGTGTCGTGTTCGTTGTTGTAAGTCACCTATGGTAGAGAGAAAAGGAAAATTAAAAAAAAAAGATATAATTAAGAAAACATTTGTTAATATTAAGACATTTGTAGGGAGACTCCGAGCTGGAATTTGATAAGGGTGATCAGCTAGACATTTTTGGAGATCCTTTAACTGTTACAAGACAAGGTAAATTCCAAGTAATTTATCCATTTGACCCCTTAAACATTCAAAACACAGAAGAAAACAAAAACTCATTTAATGATGATTGATGGTATGAAATGGAGAGTTGCCTTCATCATATCATGTCTGACACTCTGTCACATCGATCGAGGAAAATGTAACATCAGAATACAATTTGCATCTTCTTGGAACAAACTGTCTCTGTGGTTTTGTTCCCGCTTTTGTTGCAAACAATATTTTACCCATTTTCTACACACACACACACATTCCAGCGAATGTTCCTTCCCCAAAACGCAGTGGAGCTGAGGTTGTTGTTATTTTTGGCACAAAAAAATACCACGAACACTCTTTATCTTGCACCGTTGCTCTTGATCAGGTTGAATGTCCTGACTTCTGGGAATCTTTCCCCGGGGGTTCAGCTGCATCATATTTCAACACTCACCTGCGCATAAACGTAGTACAGGCCGCGCTCCTTAATGGTAAGCTGCTCACCATCGAATGCGAACGTTAGCGATTGTTGTATGGCCTGCTTGCTTGCCTCATCCTTCGCGACCCAATCCCGGTGGCGAGAGTTCCGGTGGAAAGCACCATTGCCGCTTTGCTTTACCAGATGCACCCCTTTGGCCAACGGTTCCCCTGTCTGGGCGGCAGCAGTTTTGCGCTGACGCAAACGAACGCGTGATTCCGGTGCCATTACGATTTCCTGTATGTGGTGAAATGGGGAAACGGTTAGCCCATAAAGTGCCCGCACAACATTGTAACTGATCCGCTAACCTTCTGCGTTCCAGGATTGCCCACCACCTTGGGGAATCGTTGCGTTTGCTGGAGCTGTTTTCGCATGCTATCGCCAGTTGCCTGGACGCGGCTCATTCGGTTCAGTATTTGTGCCGGCGGTTTGGTAGGAGTTCCGGCATGCAACTGTTTTGGGAGTTACGGGGAGTTTTGTAGATAAAAAGCAGAGCATTAGAAGTTGTGTAACTCATCGGAGGAATTAACACAACATCAGTAAAACATCAAAAAAGGTTTGAATATAACTTCTCAGTACATGAATGTACACAATTTTGCCTCGTTACCTCGTTGCGTGAGTGATGTCTTACGTCTGCACGTGAACCATACGCCACGGGCATCGGTGTGGTGTTGGGACGATCGAAATGGTGAGGCACCTCATGCTGGTACGGTCTGATACTGATAGAACCGTACGACGGCTGGTGGCGGGAGCCGGTGTGAGTTTTGCTGCAAATTAAATCACAAACACAAAGACATCATCGTAAGCATCCGTTGGACCCTTTCTCCCTCCCTCGAGTGCGTACCGATTTTCCACATCCCAGCGGAACATGTCGTCCGATGGTGGTGGTGTGACTAGCTCTTCCGGCCGTTGACGCAGTTGCTCAAAGATCCGGTGCGGATGCCGGGTACGGTTCCGCCTCGGTACGTACGGTTCATCGACAATCGGCACACCCTGCCGTGTAACGCCGGAAATGGATCGTGCCCGACGGTTGCTACCGGGCACACCGATGTCCACACTATCGTCAATGACAATGTCGTCGTCTTCGTTCGTTTCCCTTAGATCCTCGATGCCAAGGTTTTCCTTCTCTTCGCTATCCTCCATATCTTCGTCTTGCATACCACTGCTCGTTAGACCACTTTCGTTCGCTTCCTGCCCGTGATGGCCATCGTCGGACACATCCGGATCGAGGTCTTCCTCCGGTTCGTACGCATACTCATCCGCACTGTCGAACAGCTCATTGTCGAACTGGAAGTTAAGGAATAAAAAAATGTAAAACAGATTAATATGAAGCGAGTTGAGCATATTTATTAGCACACGGCAATGCTAAAAGAAAGCTAGATGACCTTTTCGATCTTATTCAATGGAAACACCCCCACAACAAAAAAAAACCTCCCACCATTGAAAGGTTGAGTTCATTAAAAGTTTCCCTGAGAATTCTTGACCGTCCGTGACATCGGAAACCCTTTTTTTTGGGGAGGGTGGGAATCATGCCACAAAATGGAAACTGTTACACGGAAGTGTAGGCTTTCAGATTCGCCCCTTTTATTTTACCTTAAATAAAGCGAACGGGAAGAATTTTTGCTGTTCCTTCAGCTTTAAAGCAGAAATAGGAAATTAAATACATTTCATTTACCGGTAGCGAAACATTATGATAATTATTTATCTATGATACAGCCGGGAGGAAAAGCTCGGAAGATCTATTTAAAATATCAAATTTATGGAAATTAAGACATGCTGCGCGTGTTGGAAATTGTTTTGTGGGTAAAACGCATCAGCAGAAAAAGGTGAAATTACATGCAAATGATGAACAGCTGATGTTTGTTCGAGCTTGACATTTATTCCGATTGGCGTATAATTGAATTTCAAAAGAAATTTACAAATAAAGTATAAACATGATAAATTACTTATAAAATGGAAAATATGTACATTTTGATTTGCTTAATGAAACAAAAACAAGAAAGATTTATTACAAAAGAATAAAAATGCTTCGAATTTGTTTACTTCGTTTTAAAGATGAGATTGATTAATAGCTTTGTGATTTTAAAATATGTTCATGATAGTTCGATAAATTATCTCCCCTCCCCCCCAGGCTTATCAGGCACACATTTTGCCACTACCATTTTGGCTGCGTATATATTTTTACGCGGTAACTCGATCATGCTACTTTTACAATAAATAACTGGCCCTGCCCATTAAAAATGGGTATGGGAACAATTTTAAAATTTTAACACTACCATCAATCTTCCAACGCATTAGTGATGTGGTTGAAGGGAGGAAAAACCAAAAAAAAATTGGTAGAAAATTTACAAAATGTACGTCAGCACAACCGTAATTCAAGGTAGACAGCCCAGAAGCAATATGTGACCTTTCTGCGTTAACATATGCTTCTCGTTCCCTGTGCACGATAACCTTGTGGACATGGTCATTTCATTGGTCAGCAATTTTCTTTCTACCGAGTGGGAGGGAGAAAGGGAGAGAGAGAGGGGAAAAATAGACTAAACGTCCCTTATTTCTTCTTCATTTGCATATCAACAGTATACATCATTCGACAACGGTAGATCATTCTTTGGCGGGAAAATATGCGCAACGTGTATTAGCGTCGTGATAAATGACACACGCGACATTAATTCACTCACTCAGTAGGTTTAATTTTTCAAGCTTTTCATAAACATTTCCCTTCGCTTTCTGTCGTACTTGTGTATGTGTGTGAGTTTTTTTAATTCGATTAAACATTTCCCCCCGAAAAAAAACTCATTTCAACCAGTGCAGCAACCGGCCTGGGTCGTTCGGTGGTCGCCCACCAGGCAACATTAATCATGTGCAAATGATCATGGTGCAAATTATAAACGTTTTCGAAACGGTAAGCCACTGTTTTGCCTAGTGTCTGTCCCCATCGCTACACCTGCGTCATTCGACGAAGAAATGGACAACAGTTCACGGTAATCAATTCACGAATGGACCAGGTTTCATCCTTCGATTTCGATCGAAACTACAAAGACCTCCTCTCCCTAATTAATGAAGGTTTTTTGGGATGTGGAGCAAATGGTGCTTTTTGCCGTCTAAAAATACTGCCAACTTCACCGACCACCGACAAGCACAGTATTTTCAGCGTTCCAGGCATATCGACCACCTGCCCCGTTTAATGAACCGCCGGGAAGGCCTGACGGGATCTCAGTCTGATTCACACTGTTCGCTAACTATGCTGACCCAAAATTCTCTATTTGCACGATGCCGGTTAAGTTTTTTGCCTCGCTAGAACAGAACCAACTCGACCGGGGATAGGGTTGGCATATGGCAGTGAGTCGTGGAACGTCTGTCCCGGATTTTGGCCCGGAAGCCATGAAGCTCAAGTTCGAGCATAAGATGAAATTAGACGTCGTATGGTTTTCTTTTTTCTCCCCCCCTTTTTTGCTGATGTACTGTGCTGGATCGTAAATTAGGAATTCCATGCTCTGAGGTAGCTGGAGGATTGGAAGTTTATTTGGAGCACTGTTTATGGTGGTTTTGGTTGCCGATCGAATGAACTGGCGCCAATGTTTGGATGGAAACTATTTGAAACACTTGAAAGTGATTCGCTTCTGGGGGGTGGAGTTGTTTTTGATGTTGCTTTTAGATGACCAGCGGATATGTTACGGTCGACAGCAGATGGCACTTTGGATCATGAAGGAATTTTAATTGAGAACGTCCTGGTTGAATTTAATGTATGGCACAAAGATGGAATTTTTGTTTTGCTTATTAAGACTACAAAAAAGGTTTTAGACATTGGATATGAATTTATATACTAATTTATATTTGTATCAGTTATTAATCAATTATCATTTGAAGAAACACCTTTTGACTCACTTATTTACGATGTCTTATAACACATTTAACTCGCTCATAGGACCAATAAATTTATACACATCATACAACGATCATGTTTTGCTGTATCGCGATATCAAGATCCATGTTTACCGGTGTCCATCATCCACACAAAATAGTGTTATTTGTTCCTGTCAACCATCAGCAAGGATAGTGTACCACATCTGCGTTGGATCGACCTACCGATCGACCACCCCATTAAAAGAATGATCCGCCAGCAGTAATAATTTTACCGAAACGAGTCAGTCCTCGGCTCATCCTGACACTGATGGACATGACCCTCTTGCGGGTTAGGATCTCCTCGCAACAGAAAACTGATGCGTATAAAAATTAACATAAAAATTAAAAACCTACAAACAAAGGCGTCTATGATCATCAATTTTACCACCGTTTTTTTTTTCGCCCCTTTTTCTCAGTTCTATCACACTATTCCACCCTGGGTGGAATTGATGGGAGTAATAGAAACGAGAAACACATACAGACTCATGTTGAACCAGTGTCAACAACTTCTTTGCCGGTTGCTCATGTTCAAGCTAATCCGCAACACTGCAACACGTGCCCTCTGCCGGCTCTAAACAGTTGCGTCCGGACAAGCGTTTTAAAAATAAGACATCAAAGTTTGAAGTACTTCATGACCATTTTCTTCATCCCGCTTTTCGTTTTCTCTTATAAATACACACAAAAGAAAAAAAAGAAAGACGCGAATTCGAATAACGGCGGCATCCGAAAAAGTGGCAAAGGAACGATAAATCTCCACGCTTAATGTTTCCCATCGCTGTCGCCGTTCATTTAACCGAGCAAGAGTTTGAAGTTTCGGGAATGCGGGTGGTGGAGGTCAGTTTTCCGTATGGTCAGTTTTGCGTGGGTGAAGCAAAATTTAGATAAAGTGATGGTTCTGGTTGAAAGAAAGCAAAAAAACAAAAAAGATCTTATTTTGCAAGGCATTCGATCACATGCAGGCGTTGATAACTAGATCATTCCTTGATGTAGCTACGTTGAAGGATTTCGTTGTCGAAGGAAATATTTAGTAATCGCCATGGTTACGGTTAACGTAAAGCAACACTAAGCTTTCTTATCTATCTTAATGCCACTTTGAGCCAGTTAGCTTATCTTTTTTTTTGTTAGTCACCAACTTTTCAATTTGTGGTCTAATATTGGACCTTTCTCTACGATCGAACTTGAGTGTCTTGAGTTTTTTTGCGAACGAATCTCAAATTTGTTTACGAATCGCAACTTGTCAGCCGAGTGGCGCCCGAGCGTTATTTATGTGTGAGCGGGTCAGGCAGCGTGTAACAGATCCAAACACCCCCCGAAACGATCGCCACCCTGTACGATGCAGCAGATGCAGATGTCGCCAGATGGGGTGAGTGTATTAATCATCATTTATCGCCAGTGCGCAGTGGTATTTGCGTTCTGCTTCGGGGTATGAGATGATGCCCCCCCGGGAAACAGTGTGATCAATGCGTGCAATGTGATCAATTAAATTAAATTGTTTGTATTAATTGAAAATTTGCATCGTAAAGTGTGTTTCTGTATTTTCCCCGCTTTCGCTGGTGTGTATAGTGACGATCAACCGATCACTGACTTATAGCAAAAAAAGGGGAATGATCTTGTTATTTCACATTTCATATGAGATAAAAATAACTACAAATCATTCATAATTTCTTCCCGGCTTAATCGTACGTAGTGAGGGGGATAAAAATAAATTTGAATAAAAAGCGCTCACTCATACAAGGCACCACGCAGTTACACTAACAAACCTCTCCCATCTTCCTCGAATTTATGGCATGCTTGTGGCAAGATACGATAAACAGTCCACTTGGTTATAGGCCTTTAGTTGGATGTCGGATTGAAAATAGATCCGTACACCTTTCAGTTCCAAGCCAATCTTGATGAGTTTGTTTACATCGGTTCTCTACACACTTTTCCCCATTGCCGATCGGGTAGCCGTGTGGAATGATCGTTTGAAGGGAAACCATTTTCACCTATCGGGATATCGGGATATCGTTAGTTGCATTCTCAAGAACTCAAGTTGTTTATTGTGAACCGGAACCATAAACGATTGAATGATGATTAACAGAGACAAGAAGGTGTAATATAGGAGATAGTTCTTGTATTTGTCAGCTACTCGTCGTTCAGCATATGGCCCGAAAGTTGGGGGGAGGAACAAGAGTGTCAATAATTTCACGCCTTGTGTCTCGCTATCTTGTCGGTGCGATCGAAACCATTCAAGAGCAAGGCCCGGTCTGTCACGTTCTGCCGTTTCCATCAACTATCTTTTGGCTGGCTCCGATGCTGGTACGAAGGGTCCCCTTTCGTGGTCACATTTGTATTGTGTTATGTTTGCATTTTTCTGTGTCTGATTCTCTGCCGAGATGGAGATTAGACGACGCACGGGAGTAGCGGACACGGGAAATGTTATAAATCAATGCCACTACCGCTGGTACCTGTTCACAGTGTTGGCCATCTTTTGTGTAGTTTGGTCCAACGGATGTTAGAATGGCCTTATTTGGCAGTATGCACTGCTTACCGGTGACCTAAAGTGTGTCATGCCTTCAATATCGATCTTTTGATGAATTATGATCGTTTTACCATAAGTCACTGCTCACGAGCAAATGTAGGATTGGCCATTGGATTATTGCTCAGTCGCGTCCTTCTAATGTAGAATGTTATTTTTTTTGGGGATATTAACGTAAGATTAAACATATAAGCGACCTATAAATAAGGTGAAATTTCTCATTCAAATAATGCAGTTGGTCGATATGATTAACCTTTTCAAATAAAAATAATAGCATTATGCAGTTTAAAAAATGCTCAAAGTTCATCTGCTACATGACAAAATAGTACGGAGGTAAATTAATCACAGCTGACGAGTTGCTGGACCAAGTTCCACACTCCACCCGTATGTTGAACGGCAGAACATTCTTGCGTACCACCTAGGTCTATGGGTTTGTGTATGACACTCGAACGAGTCCCACTGTTTGCGGTTCATTATTCGGATTTCTCCCTTTGGCCGTGTGGTTTACGTAGTTTGTCATGCTGTGCCGGACCGGACGGTATGCCTACCGTCACCGATAACCATTCTGGCGAGCCCCAAACGAATCACACAAACGAACTGTCAATAACGACAATCAACAAAACTACGGTACCGGCGCTAGCCGCTGGCCCATCATTGCACTCCGTTGTCCGGCTTGTTCCGTTTCGTCCATGTTGCTATAAAGGCCTGCCAGATCAAAGGCGGGTTTAATGCATTTCCATCGTTCACACACTTCACCTTGTACTGTGTCCGAGCCGTGTCGGTATTGACCAGCAGGGGCGCCCGGTAGAAAGACATGAGATTTGTTTCTAGGCAATCGACTACTTTCACGAATGACGTCATTTTGCAGTACACAGTGTCGCCCGGACAAGGGCAAACTTAGATTATCTGCACTCCAGCGATCGTTTTGTGATGCAAAACGGTTTCATATTTAAGTGGTAAATATTTTTATTTTTTTTTTGAGAATTGTTTCACAAACAGAAATAAAACTTTATCGAGGGAAATGTAGCATTTGGTCGTGTAATTTATGAGTATCGCACCTCGAAAGGAAAAATTTCCCAGTTGCACCGAAAGGTAATAAAAACCTTTCACACCAAAACGAACGATTTGATGGGGTACCCCCTTTAAAACCTAGCAAAATGGTCAAAGTCAAGGATAAGTGCGCATCAACGCGAAACAAAACGTCACACGGGTGACGCAAATCGGGTGCACCTTGGCACTCTTCCCTCCGTACAGTAGGTAATCGCCATGTGGGCGGTGTTTACTTGCCATTAAAATTTGGGGAAGAAAAATGTTTCTGTTTCGAGGACCTGACCATTACACGATGCGATCCTTGTTTGTTGCCACGCTTAGTTAGTGTTGATGGCTGATCGAACGGGTCGAACGGCCCTGCAAGTAACAAACGTGTGAAAGTAACCTTTTTTTTGGGGCTGGGTAGGGAAAATTTACACCATAAAAACGTTCGTTTACAATGCACACATATTTTTTACCGTATTTTGCCCATTTGGGCCCACCAGAAATAGACCTTCTTGCAGCGCACTGTTTGTGCAACCGGGGCGATGTGCAATTCGTGCAACGTTAGCATTCGAATGCAATTGGCATTTTCATTGGTTGGTTTAATAGTAATCAACAAAAAACCTGACGATAGGAGGAAACATGAGGTAAGAGAGGTGTGAGGTGTGTGGTACAGTTCCAAAGGGCATAAAGGGATTTTAATTAGCTGCTAGAGCGGAATGCAGTAGCGCGTGCAGGACGCAGTGTGACTCGCGCTGAAAGGCGCAGTGATGCAACTAAAATTGTGGCTTACAGAACGCAAATCGCAAACCGTATGAAATGAACTTTATCAAATCGGGTGTTTTTGTTTTCTTGTTCAATATTAGCTGGAAATAAATTAATATGATTAGACGCTAATAAGCTGTGGCGTTTAAACGATTACACGCTCTTTTCTTCACACTATTAAACCTTGACTGAAATGCGTGAAAGCGTATGATTAATCGTTACAAACTTTCAGAAGTTTCAAGGACAGCTTTTATGTTTAATTCACCTTCATATTCCAGAAATGAAAAACACCGTTTTTCGGGTTGTGTTTTACCTTGATCTACATTTCGTCCCGAGATATTTTTTAAAAATATTATTACGAAAATAACTTTTTCTTGCGTTTTGAAACCTTGCATTGATTTTAACATATTGACTAAAAATCCATTTAAGAAAAAACGATAATTCTTTTGAAGGTTTGAAAAATGATCGCGATGAAAACATTATGGCACCATTTCCGATGGTGACCCGACCGAGGTCACGATCACAAAATAAAGGTTTCCGCTCGTTAAAATGGACCACTGTCCCAGTTGTGGAGGATGGAATACTAGAGAGTCAACATTAGTTCTTAACCACCCATCGATAAAATGAGTGTTTTTCCCGGTCTTTGGCCGACGAAAACGCAAAAGCAAACTGTCATGTGCAGTTCATCAAAACCTTTTTTTCCCTTCTTTTATCTTATTTTAACCCAGCACTGGACCGACCACCTGACTGCAATGATGTGTTGGAATTCTGATGAATAGCACACATAATGAACGATTTGATGTTATCGTTTTGGGTAACCCGGCATGGGCTCTAGTTGTGACCCGCAGTTCTGTCCACAATTCGGTATATATCCCGCAGGAAATTTGATATCCCAGTCCCAGCCGTGGGATGAATCACCCAAAAAGCGTTTGATTTCATGTGCCACCGACCGGGATGTTGCTGATTGTATGTAGGAATGGGACGGAAATTCAATTTCATGCTAGCATGTTCCGAATTTTAGGAATGTTGGGGACACACACACCCAACAAAAAATGCGTGTACAGCATGTAAGCTGGTAGTAGATAAATGCGTGCGTATCGACGAAAAAAAGTTAGCACAAAACTTGTGCAAGTCATTACAAACGCTTTGGAAACTGTCTGGAACAGGCCGGGTCTGCAAAGCTGACGGCCGCTGAAACGCCGTTCACACTGTCCAGCAAGCGACTAAATCATCATAAATAGATCACGCTGCGATCCCCTTTCTGGCGACACATTACCATCCATTCCGGTTTTTTTTTGTTTTCGGCAACGAATCACAGTACCGGGTACCGTGTGCACCGTGTGGTATGACATTTTGGAGAGGCTTAATTTAATGGACAGTTAGTTCTGTTCGCGCCCACGCCGGCTGCCTGGAAGCCGGCGCCATATCTTCCCCGTATTCCGAAAAGACTCGTCCCCGCGGGTCGACGAATTCGAGCAAGAAACCAGACTAACGCGAACTGTGGAAGCAACAACAGTTTTGGAGTGCTTTCGTTTGAATTGATTAAAGCACCATTTAGAGACATGTCTGGCGGGGCAAGGATTCTATTATGGTTCCGATGTTTTGCCGTTTTTGGTAAGAAGGTATGTATAGGTAGATTTAGGTCTCTGGTGCACTTGCCTCGTATTCGGAGAATTCGCGGGCACGTAGGTACAGTTGCAGCTTCAGGTCATCGACTTCCTGTTGCAGTACGGCCGTCTTATTCAAATGCCAGATCTGTAGAAGAGGGAACGGTTTCCAAGGTCAGTGTGGAGTTTTAAGCAGTGTGATTACCGGAGTTGGAATAAATGGGCGCATCAAATTGAAGGGAAATGGGAATTAAACAAGACTCATCTTGTGGATGCATTTATTTCACCAAATGAAGTCGTATTTTCTTTACATAAAATAAAAGTATGTAAAATCCAAGATGTTGATGATATACTACAGACAGATTTACTTGAGGATGCACATGCTTTAGGTCGTATGTCTGCTACTGACATATTTGGTTCAGATAAATAGTATAGTCGATAATTCTCCTCTTAATGATACGCACATTGTGAGTTCAAATCTCAACAGAACCTCGTGATCCATATACAATATTTTTGGTTATTCAGCTAAGAGAAATTCGTGGTCACAATTTAGCCTGTCTTTAGGAGAAATAATAGGATAGAAAATGTTAATTTAATTGAGCAGATTTTGGAGATCTCCATTTATTTCTGGTAAATGTAGCTCAAAGGGAATAAGTCAGAATGAACATCTCGAAACTAATGGCTTTCTTCAAGAAAATCTCTTTTGAAGTAAATTAAACTGATCTTTATATTGCTTCGAAATCTTGTTACGTTTCAAGTTGTTGTTCTATTATTCTAGGTCACAAATGCTATATGCATTGCAAGCAACGGATGGTTTAAGTACACAGCTCCAGCATCTTTTCATCTTTTCTAATTATACCCGAACGCTAACAACACGTATGCTGGAACGATGGAGACGTAATTGGCCACTGTATAAACCCCTACCTGCACACCGATGAGTGCACAGCAAAGTGCCGCCGCCAGAATGCATCCCAGTGCAACTAATCCTCGCTTAACGGTGGACTTTTGCGCACAGTGCGCTTTCAGCTCACCGGCCGTGGCGTTCGGTAGATTGAGAAACGGTTTCAACGTTTCCGCCGTCATGACGGGGCTTACTATTTTTTTGTTGTCAATTTAATCCCTTTGCCACACTCAGCAAGCGATATGACACATCGACCAAGGGAATAGAAAAATAGCACAAAACAATGTAGGAAAAAATATGAAACACTTTACTACAAAAAGAAAAAAATCGCGCGCACTTTTCCCCTTTGTTCGGTCACGTTTTATTTTGTGTTCGAAGCTGCACTTTGCATACTGTGAACCCCGGCCACTTTGTGCGTCACTTTCTTTGAAACAGAAAACTTTCTTTTCTCGGACCTTGGGCGTCGACAAGATTGTAATGGCAGGAATGATAAGTGTATTGCGCAAAATGTTCGCGTACAAGGGAAGCAGTAATTAGCCGCACATTCCGACGCGCTCGATCGCTGTTAAGCAACTGAACGTTGCGGTCAGCCGGTTCGCGCTACAAAAATGATCTTAATTCTCATAGAAACGGGCGAGGACTAAGATTGTGCTCTCGTTTCTAGAACCCTCTCAACTCTCTCTCTCTCTCTGTCGGGGCAAGGGAAAGGCCATCGTGATATGCTGCATCCCCCAGCGGCCCGTTCTCCATCATTAAAGTGAATCAATATGGATGATCTTTAAGGTTACGATCGATCAAACATCAAATGCACGAGTTCGGTGTGATTTGTTTCTTTTTGGTAAACCTAATTCAATGACGTTTTTTGAGGCATTGTATCACGTGTACATGCTGTTGGAAGAATGCAAAGTGATCGAGTAACAGTACGACTTGGACGATCGGTCTGCTATATGAATTATCTAGCTGTTCGGTACATTCGTCCCGGATGAGTAATAAATTCATCACACAAGTGTTCTGCTATCTGATCTAATGATGTCCACAATGTAAATAATTTCCAACGGTGTAATCTTCTCGAGAGACCATATGTGATCTTATTGAAAAGAAACATTTTGCTCCGCTATCCCTTGATCGTAAACTTCGCGACCATAACCTTGGCCAACTCCCGCACACGTCCTTCTATCTAGTGTACTAGCTGCAACAATAAAGGGCACACAATTTTCATGGGCAAGATCAATCTAAGACCAATCCAAGAACCGTCGAAGCGCTTAATCACTTACACAGATGGCCGGTTGGCGCCTACTGACGAAAGTACGGTGAGTACCGACAGCGTTGCTCAATCAAAGTGTATCATTTTCGCGCGCAACTACTCAAGCAACGTGCCCGCAAGCCGTCAACGACTGTGGACGCATGTTCGGTAACACCCATGGATCGTAACAAATGGGATTATAATAATAAAAGTTAATGTTGTTTTTCGTTCGCTCGGGGCACGGTGAATCTGCTCAGCAGGAATGTTTATGAAATTTTACTTGACATTCTTGATGTCAATGAACGCAAACGTGCTCATCCGCTTCAGCGGATGTACGCAGTTGCAAATGCATTGCTCCTTAGTAATGCTTTTGTATCATTTGAACGCAAATACTCGCATGAAAGCATGGTGCTTAAAATAGCACAAATCAGTTGAATTATTAAGTAAAACAGAACTAATAACGTCCAAAAAGATAATAACGTCCAATAAAATGCCTTTATTTTATTACTTCATTTTTCTGTAAGGATTTTTCTTTTTTATAAAGTTCCGGTCAATTATTTCCATACCTTGCGAGATAGGGCAAAAATTTAAACAGAACTACTAAATAACGTTCCAATGTGCTACTACCAAATGTCTTGTCTATTCGCGGTGCGATCAAATCTATCCGTGGCCAAAACGTTGCCAGCAAACTTTCATAAACCATTCCCCCAGCAACATGTTATTGAACAACGTCGCCCGAAACAACGTAAGAGTTTTAATCTGATCGTGAGTTAATTAAAAAGCTGTAGCAGTTATTTAAAACAATGCAATCAAATCTCACAAGCTTTCGCAAGTCAATGCAAAGTATTGAGACGCATGTTGTAAACCGTTCCACGCTGTCTGACTGAAGCAGAGTTTACACGAGACGAAGATGAAACTATTTTGACAGCTGATAGGAAGAAAAAAGAAAACAAAACGTACCCAGCATTGTGCAAAATAGGAGTCCACAGTTTCTAGATAAATAAGCAATAAAAGTGAAACATATAGAATTAAAAACCAGATGTTTCCTTTTTACAGATAATGTACATAGTGAAGTACATCCTCGTTTTCGTACAGCTATAGTCGATGAAGGACATTTAAGCACTTTTGTCGTAGCAATTCCTCGCACAAGAAGAGGAAGAGCAAACTTAAACATCCAGTGTCGTGTAAAAATAATATTCTCTAGAGATGCAGTAAAAAGCGCCGATTAAAATCATGAGCATACCGAGAATAATGGTCTTTCGGCCAACCTGGGAAGAGTTCCAGGACTTCCCAGCCTATATTGACTACATGGAGTCGAAAGGAGCTCACAAGGCTGGTCTGGTGAAGGTAGGCTCTTCGCTTGTTTACACTGTTGCAGCATTTGTTTACGTTCTTCATCCGTTTGTTGCAGGTTGTACCGCCCCCGGAATGGGTTCCCCGGAAGCAAGGATACGATATAAAAGATATCAACGTCAATATTCGTACACCGATCTCGCAGGTAGTGTCGGGTAGGCAGGGCCTTTACCAGCAGCTAAACATTCAGAAGCGATCGATGACGGTGCAGGAGTTTTACGAGAAAACACAGGAAGAGCGTCATGCCACACCGAAACACTTTGACTACGCTGATATTGAGAAGAAATTTTGGAAAAACATAACGTATGTCGCTCCGATATATGGTGCCGACGTAGCGGGCAGTTTGACCGATACGGATGTGAAGGTGTGGAACATCAATTGCCTTGGAACCATACTGGATTACGTCAATGCGGACTATAATATATCGATCGCAGGAGTAAACACAGCCTACCTGTACTTTGGCATGTGGAAAACGACGTTTGCATGGCACACCGAAGATATGGATTTGTACTCGATAAATTATCTGCACTTTGGCGCTCCAAAGACGTGGTACGCGATTCCTCCGGAACATGGTCGCAAGCTGGAGAAGCTGGCGGAGCGCATGTTCCCGGCCAACTATCAGGAGTGTAAAGCGTTCATGCGGCACAAGATGACGCTCATTAGCACGCAGGTGTTGAAAGCGTACGGCATACCGTTTAACAAGATCACCCAGGAACCGGGTGAAATAATGATCACCTTTCCGTACGGTTACCATGCTGGGTTTAATCACGGCTTCAACTGCGCTGAATCGACAAATTTTGCCACCGAACGATGGATTGAGTATGGTAAACGGGCGTCCGTATGCAACTGCCGGCCAGATATGGTGAAAATTTCAATGGAAACGTTCGTGCGCCGCTTTCAGCCGGAAGTGTACGAGCTATGGTTGCGTGGAGAAGAGTATGGATATCATCCGGAGGATCCAAACACCTTATGTCTAGCACCGAAACCGATGCTACCGAAAAACTTCAAAAGGTAACTAAAATTGCGAAGTTGCTTGGCTTGCAGCGCACAAGAAAGAGTTCATTTTAAATTTGTTTTTCTTCTTCCATTACATAGCAAATGTACCGATGTGTCCGTACCACAGAAGCGAGGCTGCACACCGTTGAAAATGGAGAAAAAGAAGGTAGCGAAAAAGACGAGCGAAAAAGCAAAAGATAGACTGAAATCCGTCTGGAGTAAGTTGGAGGGTAGGGAGTGCGGTGTCGCAACCGATTTGCTTATCGATGGGCCAGTTAAAAGTAGCGCCAAATTGACTGATCGCTTCCACACACGTACGATCGATCTGATCAACGATAATGCCGTTTAGTGGTGTCGAACGGTAAGAATGTAGGATGCAAACGATTACGATGCGAGTAGTACAGTAGCAATACTTATCGTCGCTATTGTGCTAGTTAGAAAGTGAACACGACGTATCGTAATGTTAGTTTTGTACTAAACTACAGAGCACGTCTAAAGTAATGGTTGAAAACAGAAGCACCCGTGTAAGGAAGGCGGTTCTTCAGAAGCCGTACTTGCGCATGCCCTTATTGCTGTGCAATTAATCGATAGTTAGGTCAATTTTGCGTTACTAGTATTTGTATTTCATGGGCCGGTCAAATAGTTTATTCGAGTGTGCACGGTTGGACAAAACGGCACGCCTGGTCTGAAAACGTAGGACCAGCTATGAGTAATACAAGACACAGGTAGCCTGACAGATACGGCTTGTGAGGCCAATACCGGTAACGGTTGTAAAGTCAAATAACACGATAAAAGTGAAGTACATGTAGTTCTCGCGATACAGTATTATAGTGAACCACGGAAATTTCGCGGAGATCGGAGAAGCATTAGAGTGAATTTCCTTCTTTGTTTTTAATGTTGTTTAGGCCTCAGTTTAGACAAATTTTTGTAAGAAGACATTTGTAAAAATACATAACAAATTGATTGGATTGAATTAGAAAACAGTATCAATCAATTTGTAAGTTATTTGCTTATATTTTGTGTTGACCTGTTGTTACACGTATCTAGAGAACTACCTGTATTTCTAATTTGGCTTTGATCGACCGTCTAGATATACCAGATCTCACAACGGATATTGACCCACTGTGTCGGATCGTGTAGTACGACATTTCTCGGAGAGTGGTGTGTAATGCGTGTGTTTTGTCCCTGATTTTATTCACTACACCTAAACATCCTCAGCATCACGATCCGTTGCTCGGGAAATACGATCGTTAGCTAACTACAGGCAATACAACTAATTCTGCAACAGTACACCAAAGGGTAATGCTGTCTTCATTATGTCCTGAGATGAGGAGTAAAGAGCGGGATTGTTGCACTACACTAGAAATTATGTCCGCTCATCGCAGAATGCCCAGTTAAAGGCAAACCGTTCAAACAATTCGGCCATGATCGGCCACCACATCGTTGAGCTACCAAAGTGCATGGATGGTGGGCACCAACTCACCAGGGGCAGCCGGGTTCCGTTGATGCGGAAAGGAAACAATATTTAATGTACATTTAAAAACGATTTGAGTTTGAGCTTAAGTAGCAGGTATACTCACTCGGCGCCGACCGATCGGATTCACACGCATCAGCAATGAGGTGATGGCAAAATGAATCCTCGAACGCGACACGAAAAGCGCCTAGCAATAAATAATAATCTTTTATGTTCTACCCACAAAGAAGCTGGTGTTTCGTTTTCTCAACCAAGGGATTTTATTACCGCAGCGGTACAGCATAAGGAAATGAAACGATAATTTCAAACAGTCCGAAACAGTAGGTCCCGATCGATGCGCGTATAGCTCACGATATCGTTCGGGAAAATGATGATATTATTAGCGGCAATCACAATTACATACATACTACCATACATATATACACATGCACGCTTAAAACAAAGCATTATCTCACAGTTTCATTTAAGTTTTTGAGTGTTTTTTTTGTTCTTTTCTTTGCGATTAAATCATTACATTAGCCGATGTAGCATGGGTTTATAAATAGTAGTGACCGTTAATGTTATGCTTTCGTTTGTCTGTTACTGTATAACATGTTCCATCTTTCCATCGCATTATAGTCTCACATACATTGAAGCAGAATGGTGTACCATAAAATGGGAACTGGACATGGACGCAGGACATACGGACATACACAGGCTTCCCAGATGGAAGGAATAATGTTATATGTTTTGCAACACACCCCAACACCTTTTTGCGGTATGCTCGTTTTTTTTTCTTTACCGGACGCGTTCGGAACATGGTTAAAAGTAGCTTGTCAATCAATCAATCTGAGTTTCTTTTCATAAAGTCTTATTCCTGTTTTGCGATCGTTACATACGTTGTGTTTTTGTACCACTCTAGTGTGAACGAAGCAAACGAACGAAAGTACAGATTAATGCGAAAATTATATTAACAGATAAAATTAAAGCTAATAATACGAATCATTTGCTAACCGTTTTGGTTTCGTACTCGGTGCAGAGGCAATTATAAACAAATGTAAACCCTAACTTCTTCATCACGCAAGCGTGATACGGCTTTGTTTTGGAACGATTTGCGCCTACGCCTAAAGCTTAACATGAGTGAGACCGTTTTGTTTAAATGAAAATGAATGTTGATAGACAAAGGATTAAAATAAAAACAATAATTCTAAATACTTGTTCATGTTGCTGCAAACCGCACTAAAGCCGGTTTGGTTGTGGATGGTTTTGAATCTAATCTTTCCCTCACGCTTAACTCGTTCCCTAATTTCCAGTCACCCAGTCGCATATTGTACCGATAGATAAATTTAAGTAACATTTCAATAGTATTTTCAATTAATAATTTAAATTTTTTTCATAAATAAGTTTGTCTTTTTTCTCGTGTGTTTGTGTTTCTTCATTTGCTTTCAAGTATTTTAAATTTGTCTCTTTAAAAATGTGTTTTGTTTTTTGTTTTTTTTTTTGGTGAAGCGAGACACATTAGTATGTAGTAGTTTAGCTTGAAAGAGTACAGATTTTCCTACTTGTTTTCCCCTTATGATAACGATAAATGGTAAATACCGTTGCTAAAACTTCTGTTACTGCTGGTGCTGCTGCTGCTAGTGAAGCTGTTGGTTGTACTGGGCGAATAAATTTGCGTCATTGTCTTAATGCCTATCCTCGAACCCGGCATTTCCATCTGTCTTCTACCTGCTATCCTTCAATGTTGACACGGGATTATTATTATCCTTTAGTACTGGGGCGCTTTTTGTGTTTATGTTTTAGTTTCGTTGTACATCAGCTGTCCTTGTTCCAAACGGTGTTCAACTTTTTTAGTTCCAACTGGAGTAGGGGGGTGGGAAAGAGAACATGTTTTACAACCTTTATTTTTTTTAAATAAACGACTTCTGGCTTCCTTCCTATAAAGCGGATACTTACAATTGCGGAAATCGTTGGTTACGTTTACGTCCCATGTTGCAAAGCTTGAAATGGCATAACGACATATCTGTCCCGACAAAAAAAGGATAGAAAAGAAAATTAAATAGTTGACAAAAATTAACAAACAGATGATCAACTTACAGTGATTATTTTTCTTATCATTTTTGCTCTTCTGGTGTGGAATTTCCTTTTGTACCGCTTCCGTTTGGGTGGCAATTTCATGCCCGAAGCCGCTCAGATTGCGTCCGGAACCGTTCGCCAAGGTTCCATCCTCGGATCGGCCATACTCCTGCGGTACATCATCAAGCAGGGAACCGCCATCGTCCAGCAGTGAGTTGCGTGCTTCCAGGGAGAGCTGTTGTTGTTCGCGTTGCGCCTGCAGATATGCTTCTTCGCGCTGTTGCCTTTCGGCCTGCACGGACAGATACTGCAGGAAGCGGATCTCTTGATTGTGCAGCCGCTGGAACTCCTCCGCCAGCTCGTTGTAGATTTCGGCCGGTGCTTCCGGTTCCGCTGGTCGGGCCAGTGCACTGTACGGGCCCGTAATGGCCAACGCCACCAACACTACCAACGTCCAATGGGTAATCATGGTGCTGGTTTGCACGCTGTCGTTGCTTCCGGTCGATAACCGGTTACCAGTCTGTGGGAAGAAATGCAAAAAAATTTTTTATTAAAACATTGACCTTTTGAATGGGGAAAATAATACAAATTTGCTAACTTTAGCAGAATAGCAAAAAAGAAAAACTTCCATAGTCAAACTTCAACTAGACTGCGAGCTTTGTTAGCCTATTTCCGTCGTGTGCCTCCGGGGCACTTCAATTAACGATCGATGTTTGCCTATCTACCCGGTTTGTTTTTGAGGAATGGCTATTAAAATCAAAGTGTTGTTGCTTTTAGGGAAATATAATTTAAATAAATATAACATAAACGAAAGAACAACACGTACAAATCGCTTTCACCCCAATGGAAAAGTTTTTGCAACAGTTCCATTCATTTTTCCCATTCACTGCGCATTGTTCCGTTCTCAACAGTGTGGTTAACTTTTAAGTTTGTGTTGTTTGAGAAACTCACGTTGCATAACGGTGTGCGGCACTGCACTGAACAGGATGCACAATAATGCAGTGTTGATGCACTTGCGGGCACTTATATAAAGGCACGTTACAATAGCTGACCTTGCACATTCAAGGTCCGGCCAGCACACAGGTGACACAGGACTTCAATGGTGCAAAAACTTTTTCCCTTTTGTAGTGCAATCACGTTAATGAAAGGTGCAAAAGTTGAGTATGTTTTAAAGCATTTAATGGAAATTAAACACGAACCTTTAATACATTTGCAATAAAGTCAAGTAAGACGTTTTTTTTAAATAGTAATATTAAGTGATTGCTATAAAAAGAAGTATAAGAAACGAACTCGCATACAAGTCACACGCGTCACATCGTCAACCAATCAGTAGTCAACTCACCACCACTACGAAATGCTCCCCAAAGGCACGTGTCGGATCATTGGCGTAACCAACGCAATCGTGGTATTATTGCGTGCGTCCAAACACTTTTTTACTTTACACTTACTTTTTCCTATTGTTTTTTTCCCTCCTTTTCCACTAGCTTTTAATATTTCCTTCCCGCTCTTGTTACGATTGTTTTTTTTTTTGGTGAGCCACGCCTGCTTTTGCATTGGTTCATTTCGGGAACGATCATTTACAGCCGCCCATTGTAGAAATGTAAAAACTATATGCTCCATGACTGATTGCTAATTATGGTTTTGGAGGTGGGGGGCTGACTTTTATTTTATTTTTCTTCTCTTTACCAAGTTATTTCTTTTCTTGAAGCAATGCAAACGGAAAACTTTTCAAATTTACAATTAATCAAAGCGCCAAAGGATAAATTGTGAGTCATTACTAAAGAAAGCGATTAGCAACAAGAATAATGTTTTCCTTACACATTAATTATGTACATGGCTAGCATTTTATAAGTACGCTCCCGTATGATGATAAAGCATCCTAAAATTCGCGTCAAGTTAAGCTGCATTAATGCATAGAATACACGTAAATGTAAGCACATGTACCAACATCCTACGTGGGTTGGAATTTTTCGGAATGTAAACAACATTCGTGAGCAACGTCTGTTTTTTGTTCTATTTATTTTTATGCAATATTCCAATTTTCCTCTCATTTTTCTTGTAAATGAAAACAACGAAAGGTTCCGCTAAAACGTCTTGCACCTTTTAAAGGGCCCGCATCAAAAAGTTTAAAGCATTATGTTTCCGATCGTAGTATAATCCTACAGCTTTACGAACACCACGATTAGCGTGGATTGGGTAAAATGTTTCGTATGCATTAACCTTCACGTGCAGAGAATCTGTAAACAGTTAATTCTTGGAAGAAATTTTGTTTCATTTAACGTTCCGAGTTCGAGTTCTGGGTTTCGACCCTTTTAACATGACGTCTTTCAGCAGCGATAGCGATGAGTATCGAAAATACTCATCCTTCTTTGTGCGTATTTTTGTCCCCAAAGATCGGTGGATGTGGGCGCTCTTGGTGGTTGCTCGTTGGCGATTAGTTAGTCAAGCTTTAGAGAAGCCATACGCCAACTAGCGTATGACCGAATAGATAATACATCCTTTTCCAACTGTTTAACACCACAAAAGGATAACAATGCATCAGCCTACCCACTTCCACCCTCCGGATCGTAAGACAAACCGGAGCCATTGCAAAACCTTGTCTTCGTTTAAGATTTCAACCGAAGCGCGGGTATCATCGAACGTCAATACTAAAACCCTCGCACACAAAATATTCGTTCGAACGTAAGGAAGGAATATTACAAACATCGACCAACATGGTTGGCGCACAATGAAGGATAACGGAGGAAAATTATCCACATGACCTTCTTCAGTGTTGGAATGGTTTCAATACATTCGCCATGGACTAACCACCGTCGCCCGCAAAGAATGCCACGCGCGCGCTTCAATCATAACAAAAACCGTTACTAACTGCTCGAAAACTGCTCGAATCGATTGTAGACTGTGTGCACTGTTTTGCAGGAGTTTTCCACGAACACAAACATAGGTTTTGCTATTTTTCCGGCGAAATTGCATGGACATGTGTTTTGGGTAAATAATTTAGGATATCCTTTTCTCTTTACTCCTACACACCTAGTTTGATGCTAATTTTAATGTGCGTGTGTTTGTTTGTTCTATGCTGCTGATTATGCTGCGCTTGGTGAATGAAAATCGAAATGTTAGAAGTGGTTTTTCGTTTATCGTTTTGTTCCGTGCGTAATTTTTGGGCCACTTGACATCTTTATTCACCAGTGCAGGTGAAGTGGTTCACATGCCACTGTCTCAGACCAATGCGAAATAAAAAAAACCAGCCGCGCAAAAGGATAATCCAGTAGGAGGCAACATTGGCAATGGCCATGACGTCGTTATTGTAAAAAAAAAAATAAAAACACAAAACAACACAAATGAATTGTTCCGTTCTTCGGGCGTGTGGTCGCGTTGGCGTTAACGGAATTATGTGCTTTCCTGTTCTGTGTCGGTAGGCAAGTTTTTCGTTTCATGCTTCCCTTCTCGGTGAAATCTTTTTTGTTGATGGAAAAAAAGGAAACTATATATCGATTCCTGGTAAAAGCGTACATTTGCAAACACCGATGAACCGATGATCGGTCCAGTAAGCAACAGGTTGGGAAAGCTTTCGACTATTTCGACCACCAACCACTTTTGCCGCCGGATTTTACCACTCCAGTCCCGTTTCGTTGGAGGTGGCCATGTGCCGTGTTATTAAAACCCGTTGATCCGTGAAACCGTCGATGAATTTGCATTCATCCCGTGGCACCCTTGGCACGATTGGAAAAACAGGAAAAAGGGCACACCGCACCCTGAGCGTCCCTTTGCTGTGCTGGCCTTTTGGTTCGATGGTTTTTGTTACCAGTTTGTTGTTGTTGTTGATGCTGTGTTGTTGTTATTGTTTTCTAATATTTTTTTTTGATTCTATTTTAAATCATCAAAATCGTCAAATCACCACGGGCAAGAAAAGCGACAACCTTTAATTATGGATTTCCACGAAACAAAAACATATGACTCACCGCGACCAATTTAAGCACAATTCGAACCTCACAGGTAGCCGGATTGACACAACGAGTAGAGAAGTAGAGAAAAATAAATTCATAAGCAAAGTATTCACCTTTCGAGTGGAGGGGAGAATGTCCGTCAGTAATGGTGGTGTAGTAGAAAGTCGCCGACCACTACACACGTTTCGTAGTAACGTAGTTCGCTTCTTGAAGCTGATTTGAAACTCGTTTTAGCTGCTTAGCAACCGTAGTTTTATAGGTTTAGTAAATTACTATACTAGGTACACTTTACGCCGTGTTTCACGAAAGTCCGCATAAAATGCATTAATTGTTCATCACCATCAAATTTCTTTGTCACTTTTGGGAGTTCTTTTGGTTCAACCACAAAACAAAAAGTTTGCACAAAAAGCTATACTTTTCATCAAATTTCTTCTTGCTCTTTTCACTGAATACGACGGCTTTGGATGCTGCGTCTGCAGGGCACTAACGTTCTGTTCACTAAACGTTGCCAAAACGTTTAACTAATCTACCACTGAGCCCGGTTTTCTGCGTTGCTTATCGTTGCGTAGCAAAGAGCTAAACTGATGCTGACTGCAGCGCAGCCACCTCTTTATATAGAGTTATACACCGCCAGGCTTCCCGTTCCGAGCACGATCGCGCGCGTATTCGGTCCCCGGGCTCGTTCCCCATCGCACCAGCAGCCCACCGGTAACGCGTACGCTTTCCGTTCCCCGTTCGTCCGCTATCATCCGCTTTACCGTTCGTGGCTTCGTCGGAGCAATCGTGCCGGCATGTCGCGCTATCTCTGGCTCGATTTCCTTTGCTCGGTCGCTCCATCCCGTACTCGCTTTATCTCGTTGCTAAATGTTGACTCTTTCTTGCTGCTGTACTGTAACGCAATCGACGCTATCATTTGTGGCTGGTTGCGGCCCGCGACACGTTTCTTCTTGCTTCCTTCCTTTGTGCCTAAAGTTACTGCTACCTGTTGAACGTTCCACAGCCGGCGCGTCAAGCTTCAAATGGTTGTGAAATGTTGTTTCTCTTTTCCTCTTAAAAACTTTGACCACATCCAATAGTTATGGTAAGTAAGCATACCGTTGTTTGCAGGAAGTAAGGACGTTTTTAATCATTTTTCTTCACATAAATGTGTGTGTAAAATTACCAATTTCGATAGACATTTTGTGGCATGGGGTATATTTTACGTTAGCTTTTGTCTCATTTTTGCTATTTGTGGTTCGGTTTACGTATAAAAGAGTACTCCCAAAACTAATTGCTTAGTCAACAGTGTAAAACATGTTATTATGATTTAATTAATATGACTATTGCGAAATGGAGTTGAGTCACTGTTAAAAGAAGCGCAAAATATAATACTAACATTAACTCTTCAAGCGAATACTCTCGAAAAAATAAACAATTTTTGCTATAAAACAAAATCACAACTACGTCATTGTTGTAATGATTGTTTTGCTTATACCGAGTTCGTTGATAGTACGTCCGGTCCTAAGAAAAGATTTGTCATTCCTGCTTTAGCCATGTTGGTCTGTTTTTTAAGCTCGTCTATTAGTGGTTGGTCCCTGCCCCAGGCCAGCTGGCTAGTGGTTGGTTGCGTAAAACGTGAACCAAAGCAATGAAGGGGGGATGTCGCGCTTTATGTTGAATGTACTTTTAGAAAAAAAGCGAAACATTTTAAAGCTAATTTTAATGCTTTGCTTTGTGTATGATATGTGGTATGATTAGGGTAATTTTGATAAAAATGTTTTTCTCCTGTTTAAAACACCAGTGACTGGGCGCCTCCATGAGTATGGAGATACGCTTGTGCTTAGTAACACGTGGGCAAATTTTTGAAAATTAAAAGCAAAACTAATAACACATTTTTTCGCTTTTTCTCATTGTCTCGTTGATTATTGAATGAAGTTAATTAAAGTTAACAAAGAACGAAATGAAACGGACTATTCTAGAAACATTTATTTTACAGTTTCTTTAAGCACCATGTTATTTATATACGCTATCAGGCTACACTTCTGTTGTGATAACAGTTTTGATGATTCGGGCAATAAAAATAACACAAGCGCTTGTAAATGTAAGCACTGGTGCCATTCCCTTTCTTGATCGACGCCAGTGCGATCATCTGATTGCGTAGCAGTACACGAGCGGAGGCTCGTTTTAATGTCGACGCACGTGAGAGAACACGCGGGGACTACCGAAAGTATGCAATCCGCACGCGCATTTATTTATGCGTTCGATAACCTTCGTACAAGAGAGGTGGTGCGATGTGTTTCGCTCGAAAAAAAAAACCGGAAACGTACGATCCTGATTGTTTGTCCAGATCGTAATCGTACAAGGGATTATGTGGAATTTCTTTTAATTGTAACATCCCGTCGGCTAATATTAAAGAAACATGTTTAATGAAAACAATTTAATCATTTCATCAATTTCGTGCGTAATAATTGCACATTTCATGGAACGAAACGTTCTTATCAAGGGCGGAATTTTCTCTTCTTAGTCATGTTGGCACATATTTGGCAATGGTTCACCTTTTCCCCCCATGCGGCAATTTGTTGAACGCTTGCATCAGACAGCGAAACGAAATAGCTACGAAGCGCGTAAAAAACGCGTTTCGCGCCTGTGCACGTTACGGCGCTGGTGTGTGTGCGCGCGCGAGATCGCAAACACGCGATATGCTGTCGGCAAGATAACCGATACCTCGTGTTAGCATGCGTCCGATTGATGATTTTTTTATTGCATGCAGAAACCAATGAACCAAGCGCTGGCAACCGAATTCAAGTTCGGGACAGGTTTTTTTTTTAAAGTGATCGTTCCCATCTTTTTATGCTTGCCGCCAGGTGTCGTGAGGTCTGAAACGAGTGACGCATAGAAGGTGATCGATTGCATCATGTTGCTTTGTCCGTTGTCCGAATGAGACTCATCGGCTTTCCAAAACGGTTTAATTCTACGCTTGAATGACTACCTTTGAACCCATTCCAGCGAAGAAAGGCAACACAAAAAAGGAACCAAAAACCCAGAAACAGGGAGTCTATTTTTTGTCATAAATTTGACTATGACGCGTTTTCTGTGATGTCTTTCATCAGCCTTAAAACACAAAATGATTCCCGGGTTTTTGGCGGGAATTCCGACCGGTGGTACGCGCACGAGGTGATCTCGTCTCGAGTGATCCATTTTTGGCGCTTTAGTTATGGCCTTCTTTCGGTGTAATTAAGAAGGAAACAAATAAAAAAAACCAGGCCAAAGGCAATGACGGATGACGGAAGCGAATGACCTTTTTTGGTTGCTTTTTTTTCTTTTTTTTGTTATTGCAACCGGCATGGTAGTGGAATTGGGGCTCGGTTTCCTTTTTTTTGCTTGCGTCGTACGTGAATTCCGTTGTGGAAGTTTCAGTTTGTTTCGTTTTGCTTTCTCTACACTCGTCCAGTGTCGGTCGTCGGCGATGTGGTCGAGGATATCGGTGGGATACACGGACAACGGTCACATTCCGGACATTCCACGACGGTGTTACGATCGCACCGATTGGTCAAACCAACGATCGGATGATCAATGATCGGGCCCCTTTTTAATGCCATACCGCAACATGGAAGTTTTCATGTTCACGTTTTCCTTTTGCTGCTTCCAACAACCTTCCACAAAACAGGGAATCCTCTCACCCGATGAATGAATGAAACATCGGGATCGACCTTGAACGAAACCAGGCCCACAGCTTTCAAGGCGTACGTTACTTGCGTCTGTTCGTGTGTGAGAGAGTGTTTTTTTTACGTCAGCAACAACGCGTGTAACAGGTTCCGAAAACCATCGAAATTGGGCAGGTTCTATCGTGTCCAGGCAGGAATGATTGATGCCACGATAACGATTTGGTCCCCCCCGCTGAAGGGGGCCATGTGAGAGAATTCGCAAACGGACGGTTATTATTAGCTCAAAAGTGGCTTCTGCAAACGCGGCTGCCATTGACCCTGGTGATGCTGACCGATCGATTAGTTGTCGAAGCAAGTCTGGTTTTTTCGGCTGCTCTTCCCTGTTACAATCTAAAAAGCACAGTTCTGCATTAGGATGATGGATGTTTCTCGATCACGGTACGATCTTGAACGAATGAGTAAGGTTGAATGATTTACGGTTGGCTTATGTGCATCCTCTTTTAGCTTCTTTTCGTTGGTTTGTAGCGCGTGAAATGATCTTGGTTCATTCTTGATTGTACATAAATCAACAAGTCCTTACGTACCTGTTTTTCCAAGCACAAAAACACACAGGACGGAATGTGTTTTTTTTACAAGAAAGACGGTTTGCTTCTTTTAATTGATTCAAAGTTGTCGGTTGGGGGATTTGAATTGGAATTTGATGAAGCTTTTAATAGCTTTTAATGCCATTTTTCTGCGGTTCTCTTCTAATGCCGAAATGCTATTTAACCTCGTGATTGCATGCTTAGCAATTGTCGAGTTTGCAAACTGATGAAATTTTCAAAATGAAATATTTTTAATTTTTTTCTTTTGTTACTTTTTATTCTTTTTTCAATTTAAAGCATTATTTAAGTTAAAAGAAACTTATTGCAACATATTCCCAACATATGCCATCTATCGACCACAGGCAAAGATTGGCGATCCGTTGGATACCGACCGAGTTATAGACAAAACTTGGTGCAAAAATGAGGAAAATTTTACATTTTCTCAAACAGGGTATGGAACTTGGTTCCTCGAATAACTCCTGCCAGAGACAGCTGAGGGCATGGCCGTCCAAGAAGAAAATGTAGCCATTGATGCCATCTATCGACCACAGGCAAAGATTGGCGATCCGTTGGATACCGACCGAGTTATAGACAAAACTTGGTGCAAAAATGAGGAAAATTTTACATTTTCACAAACAGGGTATGGAATTTGGTTCCTCGAATAACTCCTGCCATAGACATCTGAGGGCATGGCCGTCCAAGAAGAAAATGTAGCCATTGATGCCATCTAGCGACCACAGGCAAAGATTGGCGATCCGTTGGATACCGACCGAGTTATAGACAAAACTTGGTGCAAAAATGAGCCTTGGAGATTGGTAAATTTATAGATTATTTTGATTTTTTTAATTTTTTGTATGCTTTTTTTAATTTAAAGCATTATTTGAGTGAAAAGAAACTTATTGTAACAATTTCGCATGAAAATAAAACAATTTTTGAAATTTTGCTTATTTGCTCAAAAAAATGGCAAGGGGTACCCCTTATGAAATTTTCGAGTTGAAAATATTTTTTTATTTTTTTGTTATTTTTTATTCTTTTATTCTTTTAAAACATTATTTGAGTGAAAAGAAACTTATTGCAACTAATTCGCATTAAAATATATCAATTTTTTACATTTTGCTAAATTACTCAAAAAATGGTATGGAATTTGGTTCCTTGAATAACTTCAGGCACAGACATCTGAGGGCATGGCCGTCCAAGAAGAAAATGTAGCCATTGATGCCATCTATCGACCACAGTTTAAAGATTGACGATCCGTTGGATAGGGACCGAGTTATAGACAAAACTTGGTGCAAAAATGAGGAAAATTTTACATTTTCACAAACAGGGTATGGAATTTGGTTCCTCGAATAACTCCTGCCAGAGACAGCTGAGGGTATGGCCGTCCAAGAAGAAAATGTAGCCATTGATGCCATCTAGCGACCACAGGCAAAGATTGGCGATCCGTTGGATACCAACCAAGTTATAGACAAAATTTGGTGCAAAAATGAGGAAAATTTTACATTTTCTCAAACAGGGTATGGAACTTGGTTCCTCGAATAACTTCTGGCACAGACATCTGAGAGCATGGCCGTCCAAGAAGAAAATGTAGCCATTGATGCCATCTATCGACCACAGTTTAAAGATTGGTGATCCGTTGGATACCGACCGAGTTATAGACAAAACTTGGTGCAAAAATGAGGAAAATTTTACATTTTCTCAAACAGGGTATGGAACTTGGTTCCTCGAATAACTCCTGCCAGAGACAGCTGAGGGCATGGCCGTCCAAGAAGAAAATGTAGTCATTGATGCCATCTAGCGACCACAGGCAAAGATTGGTGATCCGTTGGATACCAACCGAGTTATAGACAAAACTTGGTGCAAAAATGAGGAAAATTTTATGTTTTCACAAACAGGGTATGGAATTTGGTTCCTCGAATAACTTCTGCCAGAGACATCTGAGGGCATGGCCGTCCAAGAAGAAAATGTAGCCATTGATGCCATCTATCGACCACAGGCAAAGATTGGCGATCCGTTGGATACCGACCGAGTTATAGACAAAACTTGGTGCAAAAATGAGCCTTGGAGATTGGTAAATTTATAGATTTTTTTGATTTTTTTAATTTTTTGTATGCTTTTTTTAATTTAAAGCATTATTTGAGTGAAAAGAAACTTATTGTAACAATTTCGCATGAAAATAAAACAATTTTTTAAATTTTGCTAATTTGCTCAAAAAAATGGCAAGGGGTACCCCTTATGAAATTTTCGAGTTGAAAATATTTTTTTTATTTTTTTGTTATTTTTTATTCTTTTATTCTTTTAAAACATTATTTGAGTGAAAAGAAACTTATTGCAACTAATTTGCATTAAAATATATCAATTTTTACATTTTGCTAAATTACTCAAAAAATGGTATGGAATTTGGTTCCTCGAATAACTTCTGGCACAGACATCTGAGAGCATGACCGTCCAAGAAGAAAATGTAGCCATTGATGCCATTTATCGACCACAGTTTAAAGATTGACGATCCGTTGGATACCGACCGAGTTATAGACAAAACTTGGTGCAAAAATGAGGAAAATTTTACATTTTCTCAAACAGGGTATGGAACTTGGTTCCTCGAATAACTCCTGCCAGAGACAGCTGAGGGCATGGCCGTCCAAGAAGAAAATGTAGCCATTGATGCCATCTAGCGACCACAGGCAAAGATTGGCGATCCGTTGGATACCGACCGAGTTATAGACAAAAATTGGTACAAAAATGAGGAAAATTTTACATTTTCACAAACAGGGTATGGAACTTGGTTCCTCGAATAACTTCTGGCACAGACATCTGAGGGCATGGCCGTCCAAGAAGAAAATGTAGCCATTGATGCCATCTATCGACCACAGTTTAAAGATTGACGATCCGTTGGATACCGACCGAGTTATAGACAAAACTTGGTGCAAAAATGAGGAAAATTTTACATTTTCTCAAACAGGGCATGGAACTTGGTTCCTCGAATAACTTCTGACACAGACATGTGAGGGCATGGCCGTCCAAGAAGAAAATGTAGCCATTGATGCCATCTATCGACCACAGGCAAAGATTGGCGATCCGTTGGATAGGGACCGAGTTATAGACAAAACTTGGTGTAAAAATGAGCCTTGGAGGTTGATAAATTTATAGATTTTTTTGATTTTTTTAATTTTTTGTATGCTTTTTTTAATTTAAAGCATCATTTGAGTGAAAAGAAACTTATTGTAACAATTTCGCATGAAAATAAAACAATTTTTTAAATTTTGCTAATTTGCTCAAAAAAATGGCAAGGGGTACCCCTTATGAAATTTTCGAGTTGAAAATATTTTTTTAATTTTTTTGTTATTTTTTATTCTTTTCTTCTTTTAAAACATTATTTGAGTGAAAAGAAACTTATTGCAACTAATTCGCATTAAAATATATCATTTTTTACATTTTGCTAAATTACTCAAAAAATGGTATGGAACTTGGTTCCTCGAATAACTTCTGGCGCAGACATCTGAGGGCATGGCCGTCCAAGAAGAAAATGTAGCCATTGGTGCCATCTAAAAGTTGGTGCTAAAATGAGCCTTAGGAAATTTTCAAATTTTTAGAATTTTTTTTGGGAAATGTCCACGCGATGAAATTTTTTTTCGAATTAACAGCAAATTCTTCTGTTTTGAAAATAATCTTTACATTCACAATTATTATATACAACACGTACGTACAAGTACGTTTCCCCGTGGCAAGGACTGACTATCCGGCTACGCGATAGAAATATATCTAGTAAGCCAGAAATGGCCGGCGTGAACTTAGAGGTCGTTAAAGCCAACAAGATAAAGAAGAGATGTATGCTTGTATCATATACATATATTTAAAATAAATTTTAATAATTTGTCGAAAAAATATACACCACTAATACCCTTACGCTGGAGTTGCTCCAAGGTTCTTGTTGAGTAGATTGAAAACAGCATTTTAAGCTCATTTATGTTTAGATACGCTTTTTCGCACACCATCTGCCTGATCCCGGCATTCACAGGACGCTTTGTTTGTGCCTAAAGCTGATGCACTTATACAGCGCCACTGCATTTTCATCGTAGCAGGCGCGTGCACGTTGTAAAGCAGCATCAACTACGGGAAGGACGTCAGCCTTCCGGTGACACTTGCGTGACCTGCGTGCTTCGGTGAAGAAAAAAAACCCCGAATGCCGTCAGAGGTCCCATCCCCGACATAGCATACAATAGTAAACATCTAGACCGGGGTGTAATGATTACTCCTGGAACTCTTCGGGTGCAATCGAGCAAATGTTACCTCTTCAAAACATCGCCACCGCTCGCTCGCTTATCGAAATTGACGATCACGTCAGACCGAGATTTGCTTTCAAACGTCGGCAGTAAAAACGTCGATTTCTAGCATTGATAACCACCCAACAAGTGGCCCCCGCTGACCCCGACTAACAGGCGCGATGTGATTAAAGCGATCGTCGATCGGGTTCGGGACGTCAAATGTGGGCCGACGGCTTTCGTTTCGCGAGCGAGCAAATCTGTCAATCGCTGACGAATTGATTCTCGCGCGTCGGGACCCATATTGGGCAGTGGTGGCCACCGGCCCAACGGCGTCCAATCGGCGAACGGTTCGAGGTCAAACGGTTAGACAAACGCGAAAAAACGTCGGACGATGCACGATTGGTCTTGGGATTGTGGCATTGCTTATTGTTGATGCAACCTTATCCCACCGATGGGAGGCCCTTTTTTCCCTTTAGCACTGTTGGTAAACATTGCTTTTTTTTCCTGTTGCGATTTGCCTGGTGTGATTGCTTCTTGAAATGATTATCAAGATCGACGTCACGGTGGGTGTGAAATAATAGGGAGAGACACAAAATAAACGGAAAGGTGAAGGGAGAACTTAAAGAAGACGAGGAAAGCTAGTTGATTTCCGATGACAAACTTAGATTGGTGTTCTAGAAAAATCTATAACTTTCGTGGCTTGCATCAAACGCATATAAAAATGAAATCTTATTATCGATTAAGATTATTGTTATTGTATTGAAGTTATTGTATTAAAACAACAATTGTAACTTTCAATTATTCCAGCATGGATGTAGCTCAGTTTTTTTCCTTTAACTTCCAAGCTAATAGCAATTGAACATCTTTGTTCGATTTCCTAGAAACAATTAAGAATACCGCGAAACAATTGATACACATTATGGGCCCTACATTGATAAGTTGGTGTACATCAAATAAAAGATGTAAGTATTTTTTTTGCATCTGTTCTTATCGCTTGTCCCGGTGCATATCAGGGTACCGCCACCGGTCGTATCACTATCAATGCAGTCCAGCACCGTAACGCAAAGTCACAAAATGGTGTCGATGCATCGGCGACGCAACTCAGGGCTCGTTTGCTAAAAGTGTGGTGATCGGAAAAGATAGAACAGGAGTGTGAAAGTAGAAGCCGAGATGTACCAGGGAGGAAATAAAGAAATCAGCAGAACCGATAACCTTCGGCCACATTTATGATGACAGCGACGAAACACTTCCAATCTTGGCTGACCGGGGCTGCCGTTGGTTAAAAGTTGCAGTTGCAAAATCAAAGTTACCATTGCTGGTGATGAAACGAACCTGTCACATGACAAATGACAGTTAAGATGAAACGATTCTGCCGCACAAAATTCAACCGCCAAATGCTTATTGTCGCGCGGTAATCAAAAGTTTTCAAATCAAAACGGCACTAAAGAAGCACGTGGCATTTGCAGTCTGTGGCAGTAATAACATTAAAAGCGGACACTAAAACACGGCAGCATAAATTGTTCCCGACAACGGCAACAGACTTACGACGCAGTTTAAATGTTGTTCTATTTTTATTTGCTTACGATTTTAAAGTGCTTCTTATCACTAATCATAGCGATTGTCGCAGTCAATCAAAGTCCCCGGGTAGGTGACTAAAAGGGGGTGGAAAGTTTTAATGTTCTTAAAAATAATATGCGACGCACCTAGTGGAACCTTTGGTTTGTGTTTCGGTTAATTGTACATAAATCCATACACGCCCAACACAGTTCCCTTATCACAGGCTGCAACGTCTCTGGAAGATGGCTAGTGGCCAGACATATTGGTAGGAGTGATTAAAGCTGCCTCCACACGCTGCAAATCGCCATCGAAAATGATTTGTGGTGCAAAAGCGAGAATGAAGTACACGAAACCGATTAGACAAGCATTTTCCATTCTTCAATGAATGGTGGTGTTGAAGGCCATCATCCGCTTTACGGCGGTACGAACGTCACGAGCACCCATTAACAGATGTTTCGGCCGCATCGCAGCCAGAGCAAAGAGCGGGAGCAACGACTTCCGACTTTGGTTAGGCTTGGGCTTGGGTCTTATCAAGCACCGGGGCTCGGATGGGTTGAAGTTGAAGGACTTCAAGCGGGGCGCTCCTGTACGAAGGTGACCAAACCGATCGGCACCGGATCCGACCGGGTTTGACATCAACGCCGGAGCTGTTGCGAAATCGCTAGAAGAAAAAAATAAAATAGAAGAAACCGTATCTCACTGAGATCATTCGAGCTGTCGAAGATTTTTTTGTTGTGGTGAGATAATACAAAAACAAAAAAAAACGATTTTCAACTGTTGCTTCGATTGCGTAATGTTACTATGAATTTGTATCCTGCCTTGCGTATTGCATACCTTTCGGGCGTTTTTCATTTTTATTACGCACAACGCAACGGTTTATCTTTAACTCCGCGGTGTTAATCTCCAAAAAGAATTCGTTATTCGTTACAAGAATAGCTTTATTGTTTACAGCTAACTCGTTTCAAAGGAGAATTATCATTTGAGCTTCGCTCTATAAGCAGTTTAGTAAATGTTAAATATGAACCATTTTTTTAATAAAACAACAAAACCAGGCGATCCATTATTTATAAGCACGCCAAAACATTTGATACTGCCATGTGGATGCATCATCATCAGCCCACGTTTCTCATTTTTTTTTGTTTCATTTTAAAGAATAATATTATGAATTGGAGACACGAACACTGAGTACAGCTTGGAAATGTCTTTAGCGTCATTCGGGGCAAGCCTTAAGCTTTGAAAGTATAATTTGGTCTCCCCCTTCTTCCCTTTGGCGCAACAATGTTTGACGTGGGATTCTTGCGTATGAACATTGTCTTATGCTAATGAGCGTATAACTCCGCGCAACCACAGAGATATCTCTGTGCTTGCCGCGAACCAGCACTTCTGCATCGAAATAAAAGCCTTTTACAGCGGGGGGAGGTTTAAAATAGGTGAGCATTAACCATTTGTTCTCGTTACTTCATTTACGATTGCTTTCCTTCCACTTGGTCCCGAAAAACGTCGTACCTACTCCCTCTTCTATCGAAAACTTCCTTCACAATCGGTGTGTACTGGGGTGAGTCAAGGCTTCGTGTGCGTGGCACGTGAATCTTATCAAAGTGTGAAAGTGTGTATGGCCATCTCGGTTACCATGGGACGGGACGAGCCCATCCGAGGCCCCAGGCCATGTTACTGATTGTCGGGGCAATGGGTGTTGATACCGGTCAGCTAGAATGATACGCCGGCGAGTGACCGGTGGCGCCACATCAACCAACTGCCAGAGATTGCCCTTTCGAGTATGTTCGGCCGATAATCACGTTTCTGCCGACAGGTAGCCGAATCAAATGGCCGAAATTCGTTAGCCAGCTGTGTCAGATAAAGCAATAAAGTTTATGCCCTGTTTCAATGTTCGCCACCATTCAATGGGCACGTTTTCTCTGGCTCTTCGATCTTTCCGTATGCACGTGATCGTGTGGAGTGAACATTCGACAGCATGGTTAGTAGTTCTTGTAGCTGTAAAATCGCTGCTAGAATTCTAAAGAATCTTCTCTTGCAAAACCCAAGCCGGACCCCGAAACGTTACTGACGCAAGCACCACTTCCGGTGACCTCAATTCGGGCTCGACTTTCTTCCTCCGACCCAGAATAAAGCTCCGCAAAAGCCAAAAAGCCAAGGTTGCTTTGGTCACCATAGTTCACCGGAGGTCGCTTTGGACGTAACAAAAAATCCATACAGGCCGCCGTTGTGTGGTTTTAAATTGCAAAAATTAACATCGCGCCATCGGACCGGATCGGATTCGACCATTTATATCTTATCAGAGGGATGTCGACTGTCGAATTATGAGCCGCGGACACAACGTACGCTGTGTGTCAGTGCGCTCTTTTAAAAGATGAATTACGCATCCGCAATCGCTGGCTGCTGATGAGTGTTGGACAGCATAAAAGACAACGTTTTGCGGCTATCAGCGCTGTACACAGTGTCTTTCTTCGCGCCAAGCGTCACTTTGTACGGTTGAGTAGAAACGTGATTGTCTTTTTTTCGAGCTTTAGCCTGATTGATTACGTTAGCCTCTTGACCTGGGCTCAAATTGGGTGGTACCGACCGATCAACGCTTTGAATGTTAATGACCTCAATATTGATGATTTTTTGTTTCTTCTTCTTCTTGTTCAAATGCGACTAATGTTTTTGGTTTTTCAATGCTCATTCTGCGAATTAATAATGATAATGAGCCTGAACAGTACTACGAATGGTGGAGCACATCGGCTAAGGCAGTGTTTTCCACGTGAATTAGTGAACAGATATGAGATTATGCTGGGGTCATCATGCTTCGGGTCAGCGATCGGAAGCGCTAAAAGGCGTTCAAGCGAGCCCATAGCCTGATCGATGGAAGTTGGAAGAATCTTCATGAACCGATAGAGCTGGAGATGAATTTTTCTTAATACGTAGATGAGCCAAGGTGCATTGTCCGGTAAATAGAACCGATTTCTCTTCTTGGCTTAACTACCTGTAAGGTTATGCCCTTCCATTTCTGGTTTACTAGACTTTTTTAGCATGCAGTTAGATAGTCAGTCTTTACTACGGAGCAACGTTTAGGATGGGTTTTTGGTACACGGTCCTGTCGTGTGAAAGTTTCCTGTCCTCTGATTAAGAGCTGCTTAAGGGATCTGGAATACTTTGACGATGACACAGTGATAATACGTTGAACATTCGTTAACTTCAATATTATTATAAAGTTCTAAATTTGAAGTTTTTTTCTCATGATTTTATATGATTCTGAAAATTTTTAATAGTAAATCAGAATTCTATTAAATGTTCTATTTGGTTTTGTAAATGTGTACAAGGCGCTTAATGTTGAAACTGTTCTAAGCAGGGGTAGTCAACCCCCAACAGTTCTGATTTTTTTCATGTATAAAAAGACTCGTTATATAAAGTTTGTTATTAAACTACTTCTATTTATGCACAAATAATGTCAAATTTAAAATCATTAGTAAACTGATAAATAAGTATAATTTATTCTTCACTGTAAATAATGCGTAAATTATAAAATTTCATAAACATTCAAATAATGAAACGTCAGTGCGATGTCCATACGGACGTTCCATTGTGCACACCTGGTTTTGTTTACATACATCAACGGTTCGTTCCAGCACAAGCGAAAGCTGAACTGCATTTTCTACGCCGTTGCACTCACGCAGGCTAAGTGTGTCAGTATTAAAACATATAAAAAAGACTAAGTGTTTACTGTTCTATACGGGTTCGGTACGGTCGCTGGCGTCATTTTGTTGTTCGATGCTTATCATCCGCTTTTGGATCTGCAGCGCAGCTACCTTAGCTACTAGAGTTACTGCCACACAAAACCACCAGTCAAACGAAGAGGTGGTGCCAGCAGCATTTACGTATCGGTGAAAGTGACCAGAAGGTGTGCAGCAAACAGTACCCATCCATTCACATTCCAGTGAGATAGGTCGCAATAGTCATAGAATAGAAAGAATCGCAGTAACGATTCGGTCTCCTAGCATTCGGAAGAGGAGGGACGGTCTCACGGTCCAGGTGACCGCGAAACGTCCACTTGATGCGCTTTTCGTTTCGTCCTTTTTCGCATAATAGTGGCGTAATGCTCGATTTCAGCTTTACGCTGTTTGTGTCCGTACTGCTCGGGCTCGGTTTGATGTGGCTCGCTGGACGGTACTTCCTGAAGGAGGATGTCGTTTACATACCGGACAACTGTCGACGGCATGCGTGGAAATCGGTGAAACTTCTGTCGCGAAGCTGCGTGTGTTCCGTCTGTGATACATCGATGTCCTCGAATGGACACTTTTGTGAAAGTTGTGGCGTTTGCTCGGACAACGGGTGCGTCCGAAAGGCGGATGAAAAGTTCCCTTGCAAGCAGCTACGCATACGTACGCGGGCAGACGATGGTTCCACCAGCCGACATCTGTGGGTGCAGGGTAATTTGCCGCTCGGGTCGGAATGTTGCGTGTGTAAGGAGGACATCGACCAGACGAGCGAGCTCGGTCTGTTCGGACAGCGATGTGCCTGGTGTCAGCGGATGGCACATGACAAGTGTTTTAGCGAAGTTTCCTCTACGTTGTGTGACTTTGGACCGTTCAAGGAAATGATTTTCCCGCCGAAATGTATACTCGCCGCGCGTAGTAAGGTCGCTCAGAAGGTTCATCTGACGGGAATTATCCCACCCGAGTGGAAGGCTAATTGGCGTCCGCTGATCGTTGTCGGTAAGCGTTGCCATGGCATGACAAGCAAACGTGATTGTTACCTACTTGTGTTTCTTTCGTTTTCACTTTTAGCTAATTCGAAATCCGGCAGCAGTGGAGCCGACCAAGTGGTGGCACTGATGCGTGGCATCCTTCATCCGCTGCAGGTGTTCGAGCTGGGTCAGCATGGACCGCACGAGGCATTGCAGTGGGCTATTCATGCTGCACCGACCCGTTGTCGTATACTGGTTGCCGGTGGTGACGGTACAGTAGGCTGGGTGTTGAACACCATTTTGCAGATGAAGGTGGAACCACATCCAGAGGTGGCCATACTGCCGCTCGGTACCGGCAATGATTTGTCCCGTGTGCTTGGATGGGGTGCGGAAGGACCGGACGAGTTCGATCCGATCGACTACCTGACTCGTATCGCTCAAGCCGAAACGGTACAGCTGGATCGCTGGTTGGCGGAAATCAATACACATTCCAGCTTGGCCAGGTTTCATGTGCCCGGGTTTAGCCAGTCACGCCACTTCTACATGTACAACTATCTCAGTGTCGGGGTGGATGCACTGGTGACACTGAATTTTCACAAGGCTCGGGAAAGTTCGTTCTACGTTTTCAGCAGTCGGTTTGTGAACAAGGTAAGCGTGAAGGTGCGGTCAAGTTGTAAAAAAAGGATCTAATCAGATTGTTGTTTTTAGCTTCTGTATCTTTGCTTCGGAACGCAGCAAGTAGTGCAGCAGGATTGCGTGGAGCTGGAAAAGCATCTCGATCTGTATCTGGACGGTGTGCGTATCGATTTACCCTCGCTGCAATCCGTCGTCGTCCTTAACATCGATTCCTGGGGTGCCGGTGTGAAGCTGTGGGGTATGTTTGATATAAACAAAATGGATCCCTCATATCTGGCCATTAAAACGATCGTTCATTTTCAGAGATGAGCAAGAATTCACCCACCCACAGTATAATGAAGGAAATTCACAGTATTTCCGATGGCATTTTGGAGGTGTTCGGTGTGGTTTCATCCTTCCACATTGCCCAACTGCAGGTTGGCCTCAGCAAACCGGTTCGCCTGGGACAGGCAAAAAGTGTGCGAGTAAGTGTGCGGGAACGAAGCGATAGCGATGATTGATGGCATGAAATAAGACATTTTCTTTCCTATTTCCTCCTAGATTGTACTCAAACGAACGCTTCCGATGCAGGCGGATGGTGAGCCGTGGATGCAATCACCCTGTGATATTAATATTCAACATTACGGCCAAGCGACAATGCTGAAAGACGTAAAGAAATAAGCAGTTTACTGAAAACTGCCATCATTACTGGCTGTCGGTTGTGTTTGATCAACTGAACGCCATTGAACGGTGTGACGCCGTTTTGTTAGCAACAACACCACCTAAAGAATCTCTCGTAACTCGCTCCATGTTATTGCCGTTTGCAGTGGTTTCATATGGCAGAATGGGAATTGAAGTAAGTTTGTCCCGGGTTAATATCCATTGTTGAATCGTGCGTAAACAAGTATGTGTGTTTTGTGTGAGATATTATATATGTAATTTGCTTTTGCTTAAAAATCGAGTGCAAACCAGTTTTGCAGTTTGTGATCGAATACTCCACCAATACTTATAACTATACAAATAAGAACCGGTTAAGTTACAATGATTAACCCTCCATAATGTTTGAACCCGTTCCGAATGTTACAGCAGATCTATCTGTTAAGCTTAATCTAATAATTAAGAGTACTTCCTAGCACGCGCCAACTTACTCGTACCGTTGAACGAGTCTTAATTACGTATTGATCTCAAAAACACACACACACACACTTAACTACGGACGGAATTATCATGACCGTTTAATCTCGCTGCAGATCTATCGAAGGAGAAAGATTTTACATGCGATCAGGGTACGATCGTTCGTTCGGGTAGGTTAGAAAGAAAGGCATACCAGTTTTGCTGCTTCCAAAACAACCAAATATCAATAATATTTATAGTAATAGCCTGTTGGTCGAGGGTTCTAGGCACTGGTTCGATTGATGCGGAAGATGCACTGATACCGGGTGGTTAATGGAATTGAACAAGGGTGACACAAAATAACTATACAATCCATACTAACATTCGCACCATTCGGCGGGGAATGATGCGTACAAATAGGGAAATAGCAGTAAGGTGAACCCATTCGCAAAGGGGATTAACAGCCAAAAACGCGGAACTGTCTAATTGTGGGTGAGTGTCCAGAGCAGAGAGCCTTTCCAACGGACGTAAACGTTGGTCGAGGAAGAGAAAGACACACACAAAGATGACGTTATTTACATGTATAAAACAAAGAAAAAATGATACCAAATTTATTACAACTTTCTACTTACAGTAATACGTACGCTAACGTTGGAAAAGGGGATCGATAAATAAATGCACCGTCTGCACCAATCAGTAGAGTGCAGTAATTGCAATAACTTACACACAAAAATAAGGCTTTTTTCCAGACATTTTTGAGAAAAAGGTCGAGATGGCTTAATAAGCTCTTTCGTTTTTCCTTTCATCGCTGGCAATAGGAAGGCGGCGTAGGGCCACTTTTACAAGTGATCGGAAATGCTTCGAATAGTGAGTAAAGCATCGTACAAATAGGAAAAAACAGGTAAATAGATCGGATCGTATCCTCGTCGGTTTCGATATTTCACTCTCCTTCCTTCTCTCTCAGTCATCCATATCGATCGTCAGTAGTGAATCTTCCGGATACACTTCCAGCAAGGCACGGGCACCATCGTTAAAGTTGTAAGCAATACTACCATCTATCACGAGACCTGAACGAATGGGGCAGAAAAGAACAAACATTCAATGTCAGTCCGGGTGCGAAATAACTGAAACTCTCTCTTTGCATTAAAACGATCACTTACTTGCATCGACACAGCGCGATTTGACGAATATTTCTTTGGCAAACCCGCGCGATTCTAAACCTTTCGGGTTTGGCCACACACCGACACAGATTTGCTCACGTATCGAATAACACAGCCGTGGATCGTCGGACGCAAACACTAGATTATCGTTATACTCCTGAGACACGGACTCGGGATCGATGGTGTCCAGGGCGCCCGCCCCAGTCCGCCTCCGTACAATGTTCAGCAGATCTTTTACGTTGTTCGTCGACAGGCGGTTCATACTGGTGAGCCACGACGTTGAACCGGTCCCGGTACTTACGCACAGACCGGAACTTTTCGTTTTGGTTGTAACTTCCGAATTGTCGATGCGCAGATGCAGATGGGACACGCGTGCGGAAAGCATTTCTCCTATGAAAACCTACGGAAATGAAGGGGTTTGTACGTTAGCACGGTTGAATGGCTGAGGAAACACATGCGGCGGCTTTACCTCGTTAAGTGCAAGATAGGGCAGGATACGACTTTTGCCATTTGGTGCCGTAGACATCACCTCCTTATGTTCGACCGGTTGCGTGTGGAACTCGTGCAAATCCATCGGTGACGGGCGCTCGGTTGTGGCCGCTCCTACCAGTGTGGTACGGATCCGTGACCGATGCATCCACCGGAAGTCTTTCGCTATGATACGCCGGATCGCTTCATCAACCTGCACCGAGTACTGTTTCGGAAGCATTAACCGTCCTTCCGAACGGCGCGGATCCGAGTTAAACCCAACGACGGGCGTTTTCTTCCCGTTGGACAAGAAGAATGGGCTTGCCCGGCCGGCAGCGAGCAGAAACGTACCATCGCCACCGACCGGTACGATCAAATCGGCCCACTGCAGTGCGTCCTTGTGTATCGTGATGCGGTTCACTACCTGCACCTCGATGCCGCGCTGCTGAAACGAGCGCACCACCTTCTGCTCGACGTCTTTGTGCAGATGGTGGTAGTACTTGATGGCGTCGTAATCGGTGCCACGGTCACGAATCTTTTGCTCCAGACACTCATCGCTAAGCTGCTCCTCGCGAATCTTTTCGAACTCTAGGCGCGTCAATTTCGACACAATGAGCACGCGGCGCAATTTGTCCTGTGCGTTACAACCGAAATGGCGCTGCACTTTCAAGACATTCCGGAGATGCTGTGTGGGTTTGAATCCTGAAATGTAAAGCAGCGTGAAACAATCGGTTATTTAGACGAATGTTTTAAACGTTCTGCAACGTGATCGATACGCGCCGCGTGCTGTTGTGTGAGAAGGTTCGTCAACAGATAAAATAATACAAATTTATCTACTGTTTCTTCACAAATACACCCAAAAATAGAGAGCAAAACAAAGTTTTTTTCCACCTGCTCAAATACCGTCGCCGGCTACTTGGAGCGTATTACACCGTGAAAATTTATGTTCATCATTGGGCAGTCTGCTCCCTTCATATCTTATCTCGCTCATCTTTCCCGGTCTGGTGGAGATATTTGTGCAGAATTTAGTGCCACTTCGCAAAAGCCTACTGATCAGATTAAAACATTACACTAATGGGAATGCGTCGTAAAACCATTAGCTTTAGTTCAGTGCGATGAACTACTTATATCAGTGGCGCCATTAAATTTGAAACTGCCTGCTGCCCCCACCGATCGATAACTAGCCGATCACGCTCTCACGATGCTTTCCATTGATTGATTGGTTGACATTATGCGTATGTGTTTGCGGGTTTTTTTATAACATTCAATAAACAACTCCGTCCTATCTATCACCGGAAGAAGAAGCCAAACAAAAAAGGCACATGCTGCTGCTGCTGCTGCGTCAAAACATGACGCATCTTATAAATGATGTGCGATGTCTGATCGAAGGTTGCTAGATTGCCTTGGAAAGAAAGAACGGGATCAACGGGAGGGTTGAGCATGTGTACATCCCTGTATACTCGATGGGGGGTAAATATCTACCGTCCAATCTGTTGCAGCACAACAAAAAAGTCAGCTGCGGATCACACGGACTCTCTCTCTTTTCGCCGAGCTGTTCTTCTTCGGCAAATTGGGCATTGGGGTGTGTTCGATGTGATAGCGCACAGCCCCAGCAGCACACGCAATTCTCGACAATCGAAATTGATAAGATTGTGCCACAACGGTGGTGACGTTCTCGTCTCTCACCCAGATCGTGTGCTAAGATCCGCATACGTCAAGCGATGAAGGTTGGGTTTTGTTTTTTTCAAATGCAAATGCGTGCTTTTTTTTTGTTACATTCTTTTCTTCGAATGCTAATTGTGGTTTAGATTAATGTGAATAGTAGCTCGCGCACAGGAAAAAAAACGAAAACGAAACAGCCCGCTGCTTGGTAACATTCAATTTCGATTTGCAGCATGCCACGATGAAACTTCTTTACCTCACCTAAATAAAATACAGGACACTAAAGCACGAACCGGTTTTTAAGCAACTCACCTGAAACATTCCGCAAAAGTTGATTCAAGTGGAACATTTGGATTTGACCGTGTTTTCTTCGTTCCTATCGCTAGGGTCTCAGTAGACTTTTATTCGCTCCTAAAAACAAACAAATACGCATACACACTAAAACACGATCAAGCATACGCGGTGGGAAGTCCTTGGTTCCAGTGTTGATCGCATTCAACAATATCCGATGTAACGGACACACTTGGTGTCTTCCTTTAACCTTGAATTTGCACTGTGCAACAGATTACATTGCTCCGGCGAGCGACAATGTTCGAGAAGTGCATCCACACAGCAGGGCACAACAACGGCGGCAGTAGAACAGAAAGATACACACACGTCGCGGATACGGGTTTCTCTCAGCACGGCGACCGTTTGCTTGCACACGCGTCTCGCTACTGATAAGGATATTCGACGTAAGCACACAAGCCCTGAATGAAGCTGGCTTTCCCACCGGTTTTCTGAGGGCGATAAGAAGATGTTGTTGCTGGATTCCTTCGTTCGATTGCTCCCTCGGTCGGTCGGTTATCGTAGCGGCAATGGGACTGTACAATGCATTGATGAAACCCGAAGTGGAAGATTCCCACGTTTGCTTGTGCGCTGCAGATTTTCACAGCATGTTTTCCGGGTTTTCCGCGCTGGAACACGTGTTGCTTTATCGATAAACCGGCCAGGTGTGTGTAAACACTACGGTGCGAAGGACACTTATTGCTTCGTGTTCCATCCGAGGGAGGTAAATATTTATAGATGGCAAAAGAACCGGCACGGTTCGCGAATTATCAGCGCTTCGTTCCCTCCCGACCATGACAAATGGTTTGGTTTGAAATATTGCGCACAGTGGGATGGTGGCACATTCAGTTGACAGTTGCTGAATTTGTATTGCATTTTATTTAATATGAAAAATGCAGTAAAATAGTACATTTGTATAGAAATGTTAATCAAAGTGTATATGTACAAATAGTTCTCCTAGATTTATCAAACAAATCAAATGGTAGAATGTAGAAAATTGTTAAAAATGTCCGCACAGGATGTTGCTTTACCAGTGTGCAACATCGGAGCATGTTCACAGAGTACGCTGCGCTCCAAAATTCAAACACAGATCGGTTTCCGTTTCTGCTTGCACGCAAACCGAAATGTGATAGGAAATTGATTGTTTTAACTTCTTTTCCTTTTCATTAATCTATTCTTAATCTATGTTAGGTTTTATATCTTTCAGTGGAAAACATTAAACAAGCTTGACATTCGCTTATAGGCAATCTTTATTATCGAATCGAACTCAATTCTTTGATTAGCTCGGCTACCTATTTGGTTAGATTCCCTCTATTAAAAAGAAGCCCCTCACTCTATTCGATTCCGTTTCGAAATGCAGTTTCTAGATTAACTGGAGAAAACAGCGACCAAAATGAATACAACACTCGTCGCTACTCCCTGCGACTCTAGTTCCTTGCCTCAAAAGGATGGGGGGAAAAATTAGCATACCTATGCAATTCTTTTGTTGGTTTAGGTGTTTTATTACCGTTTACGATATAAACTTAGCATTTGTTTTCGGTTTAAATGTAATGTTAAAGGTTTGAAGGGGCAGCAAGCGCGCCAACACAGCTACGACCGAATGTGCGCACGCCACCACGAACTTTTACTCGCGCAAGTACGCACGCACAAGCATACATTGTACCGCGTAGGCAATCAGCAAACCGCCACATTCGTTCCCGGCACAAGTTCTGATCAAAAACATCCTTTCTACCGAAGAAACAATACGGTTAACCTCGGGGAGCAATCTGTTTGCTTCCCGTCTTTGAATAAAAGCGTGCTTCGCAGCATGGCCTTCGAAGGGTAAGAGGAGGATGTGAACACTAACAGAGACAATCTGATGGGGGGGAGGTTGCTTTTAATGATGTTGTGTTGTGTACAGTAAACGCAACCTGCAACAATTACATGGTCAGTTCCATGATCGCGTTTACGATATCATTGTCATTGTTTTTCAGTGCGCGGATCGCCTTAGCACGTTTCACATTGGCCTGGGACATCACCAGATCGATGTCCTTATCGTCAATGCCGGTGTCGTCCACTTCCTCCTCATCCTCTTCGGCGATCGGGGTGACAACGTTCGTTGAGCTGGACGCTTCGCCCGCGGCCGGAGTCGCTTCGGGAGCCTTGAACTTTTCGGCCGCAGCCACCTGGGCCTGCTGGGTGAGATCTTCGATCTTGGCCTCGCCGAAGATGATGTAGGTGTCACTGTGCGGGTTCTTGTACACGTCCGGGTTGTTTATCACGAACAGAATGTTCTTGGACTTCCGGATCGTTACTCGGTTGACGCCCTGGACCGGTTTCAAACCAAGCTTGGACATAATCTTGCGGGCTTTCTTTTCACCCCGGGACTGTTTTGCTTTCGAGATGTCTGGAATTTCACCGGCGGACAGTTGTGTCGTTGCAGCAGCGCCTGAAAAGGTAAAACAGGAAAAACATGATTCAATTCCACTCACACTGGAGACGATTGATTGATGCCAGTCTGCAGAGCACCACCACCATGCTTTAGACTTCGGACAAACGAATCTTACCTGCATCCTCCAGCTCCGGGATTGAATCCTCGGTCTCTGTGTCACTGAGCGCATCTTCCAGCTTGGCTTCTGTGGTTCCGGTCGCACTTGAGGCGGCGGCCGCACTTTCCGTGATTTCAGTCAGCTCCGGCATGTTCAAAGGTGAAGGTCAAGCTAAAGGAACGCAAAGGGGGACTTATTAATTGGGCCACTTCGCTTTGCTTGCAGCAAAAGGCTACTATGATGTTTCTTCGATCGATCCGAAGGGAAAAGAACACTTCCGGCATCCACCGCGCAATAACCCTTGTGTCAAATAAAAGAACCTAAAACATGACTGTCATGCACATGAGAACGCATTGGCAAAGCGCTGAAAACCGCACATGAGAAAACTACACACACGGACGCACGCACATACGCACAATCTCTGTGGCTGCGGTTTTTGCTATCGCTCGGTTAATGTCAACATTTCTTCGAAACAACCTCCAAATGGTGCTCTCCATCTCATTCATCGACATAAAGAGTTACATTTCTATGATCTAATCCAACACTTGCAATGCGATTGCCTTGTAAGCGCATAATATTGCCGGAGAAGCCGGCGCACTGACACAACCGGGTAGACCACAGCACGGCGGATCCGCATTCAATAATTCGACGATAGAAATGGAATATTAAGCCAGCCACGGGCATGTGATCCACTGTCCGAACGAACGCATCAAACGACCATGAACATCAAGGTGCATTTCGCTGTTAAAACTTTGTTTATTTTCGCTGAAAAACACTACTTACACCAGTTTTCTCGCACGGTACGAAACGCGGTAAGAGCTCGAGAATGAGATGCCGGAAGTTTAGTGATGTACCCGCGAGCTCGGAACGACATGTCCAAGCAGTTCCGGCAAAGGAGTGTTTTCGATCCGCTCCGTGAAAATACCGATTCTGACAGCTGAATTCAAACGCGCCGTTACAATATCTTATGAATTACAGGATTTATGTCTAGTTAACTATTTGAATTACAAATTTATCTTGTGGATCGCGGTTGGTTGTACGATTTACGTTCGGTGTGAACGACTTGATCTTTTCATTTGAAAATTCACTATTCATCGTTACATTTGAAAATTCAAAATTCAATTCAATTTTGGCAGGTGCATTTTACATAACAACACGTGGTATGCTCATTCATTGCCATATCTAGGTATTGTCTTTGAAATGCTGGAAAAACAGTTAAACATCCTTTTATTTATAAGACATGTGAAGACATATTTGTCATTTAGAATGAAATTTCCAAAAGTAAATCTAATCTCAACAATATGAAAAAAGTTACTAACACATTTATTTATGATAAGTCAACTAATTCAAATTAGCATTTATTAGCAATTAAATTAGCATTAGCATAGGGGGGGGGGGGGGGGGGGGGGGGGGTGCGCGTGAAATCTTCACAAATAAAGCTTGAAATGCGTTCGATTTTACAGTGGACATTAAAAGAATTCGCACAGGCCATTAGGATGTGACCATCCAGTGCGTGACCCATTGAGATGCTGCCTTCGAGACCACGGTACCATACGTTCGTCGCAACAGAAAGTGCATAAAAATTGCACCATAGTGGCCGCATTTATTTGCAACGCGGTGGTTTGTGGGAGGAAATATTAATCATAAAATGCTTGCATGACGTTACTGGGTATCGTCGTTTGCCCGTGACAATGAAACTCGTGGCCACGTTGCACTGCGGACCATGTGTCACCACTAATTTCAAATTAACGTGTCGACTTGTTGCCTGTCACGAAACTAGCGATAAGATACTGTGAAATACTGAAAAGAATGGATATGACCGGATATGGGAGCAGAGTATCTTTTTGGACAGGAAGGGACACAGGAGAAGCTGGTGGAAATGGGTGTTAATTGCGTACGATACGTAATTCCGCATACAAAATCTAGGGAAAGAGTCATTTTTCTTTCCTTAATGGTAGTGTCCTTTATAATGTTTAAAAGTGATCGTGAGCTTGATATTTTCTAAAAACGAATCACAATAACTATAAGACCATTTTATACAGTATAATTCGTAACAAAAAAAGGAACTAACAGTAAGGAAAAAAATCAGCATTAATGTTTCCATTGAGGCACACTCGCACCTAACAGGCGTACAGCCAGTGAACATAAGAGCGAACGAAAAAGGGGGGATACTACTGTTCGGGTGTACAACAGCCCGCACATCATGCTGATGAGGATGGTTCACACATCGACACGCGTCAGAGACTGTCGGCAAAGTGAGTGGACGTGAAGCGGTCGTTCTCGAGCCAGCAACGGATCCACCCGGGTAGAGAGGAGATGATGGAAGCCGAGAAGTGACGAGAAAGCTATGCTTATGTTGCGCTGTACTGCTGCCTCTAGTGATTGGTGGTGGTAGTACTTCTGGTCGGCCACTCATCGTCACTGCGAAGCATAGCGTGCGAAAGGCTGAGCATCGTATAAAAGCGTTTGCATTTCCGTGCGGTACTTCAGTGTCGAAGAAGCCCCAAGCCCGCACCGAACAGCGCTCAGAACAGTGTCGATTGAACAGGTGGTTGTTCAGTAAGATCCAACCAGTGTGTGTAGAGTGTGACTGTGTTTGGTTTTTGGAGTTGATTTGTTGGGAAGGCAGAGCAGAAATTTCCGTTTCCAACTGCTCCACAAAAAAGTGACGGCATAATAATAGTACGAAGAGTACAACTTTGTTTTAATTAGTATCCTTATTTTTGGCTAATTTTCAAAACGATACAAAGTTTGTGGTAAACTAAAACAAAGCAAACGAATCTCGAAACGATCGTTTGTCAGATCATTCGCAGAGCAGGTAAGTTGTTTGTTTTGTAAAATATTTTTCTTTTCAAAAGATAAAGAATCATAACTTGCCTGTGCACATAAAAAGGGCTACATTCTTATTGCAAAGTAACAGTTCCCTTAGTAAAAGAGGACAAGTCATTAGAGAAAACGTCAAGTGGAACAGTTTTCAGGTGAAACGGCAAATAGCTGTAATTAAAACTACGTTGCGTGCAGATATTGTTGTGTTTCCCGCGAGTCGAACGATGATGGTTATAAATATATGACAAAAAAGGGCTGCACAAAATGGTCTCTAGAACTTAAAAAGAAAGGGTGAGAAGAATGCAACAGCATGCTGCAACTAATGTGTGAACACACTGTACTTTGAAAAGGAAAGGGAAACCAATAAAAAATAGGAAACAAGTTCTAAATGACATTGTTACTTACCACCGCGGGAAAATTGTAGAAAAACAATGTCTAAATTATAAAACAATATAGACCAGTTACAGGTTTTGCTTTTTTACATTAAAAACAAAATTTACACTAATAATTTTTATCATCTAAAAATATTTATGCTTTAAAGAGTGTATTAAAAAAAATGACGAACGGGTTGTGTAGCATATTGATTATATGAAATGCTTTGAAGTGTAAAACCTTCGGGATGTGTGTGTGTGCGTGCGCGTGTATGTGTGTGTGTATATGCATCCATAGGACCTCACCTTAGAGCCTGATGTACCCCATTTGCCCACATTTTACCAGGGTTGGTGGAATTAATAGTATTAAAATTGTTACTGCAACCTCGGCCGCCCATCGATTATGGTGTGGCTGCCTCTGCAACCAAGTGGTGTGCCATTTTTAAAATGCCACAAAACGCTTTAAAAGCTTTCAACTACAGTCTACCCTTTCCCACTGATGCACATGTGGAAAGAAATTGAGCAACAATTAAAGGCTATCGAACGACTTTTGATCTGATGATCCCAAAAATTGGATCCTCAGCACTCCGGGGGTGTTTTTTTTATCCCGCCGCCATTGGAGTGCTTTTCGGTTGGGAATTTCCATTAAGGGTTGCATTTTAGTTGGCTTTAGCTTAATGTAAAACGTAACTTCTTTTTTTTTATTTTGCTTGACTATAAAAGCAGGTGACAACCTTCCTAACCTAGTCCTTAATTTTCTTGCTTTGTTTCACTGTGGCCCAACAATAACGACTAATCATCCGTGAGAAGCAGTCACTGACTCAACGCAGATAAACGAAAGTGTCGAAGGTGTTCGATGCGTACCATACGCTGAATCATATTTTAGACGATTTCACGCCCATTTACATTGCCAACGGGTGAGATTGGGTTAGAAAAGATGGTGAACACTACACCTGATGGGTAGTGTGTCTTACTGCCACCGAAACGGAAAAGAAATTTTAGTGTTTTAGTAAGCGTAAGCAGGGCAAGCAGGGATGATTTTTGGTGGTAGAAGAACACCAATAAAACGATTACCATAAATCGTACCAACGTGTGGGTACTGAGAAATGTGATAGGAGTTTTTCTAAAATTTAAATAAAGTGTCTTTTTTCTATTATTTCGGAATGATTATAATATTTTTAAAATATTCTCGCTTTCAAAAAGAAAAAAAAGAACGCCCCCAAACGCTTCGTCTGACGTGTGTTACACTCACGCCAACACACAGTGCCAAGACTTCTATCTTTCCTGTTTACGAGTCTCATAAGATTTCCATCGTAAATGGTACAACAAACAAAAGTAGCAAAAAAAAAAACACTCCCCACACATATCACTAAGCTTTGATTCTACCGCACTTTCTTCGAGTATGCATATGTCGTGGACGCTAACTGACTGATGCCATCGCTTCACGCTTCGGCCCTTGGTTTTACCCATTCGCGGCGAACAGAATATGTACGGAACGGATTGAAATTGTTTTGCTTTCGCTACTCCTCGGGCACGTATTTGAGTTTATTAGAGAAGAAAAAAACGAATGTGATTTATTTGTGAAAGTTAACGACAAACACATTTAAGCCTTGCCCTGCAGTGGTATGACCACGAAAATTAAATTTTTCCACTCGCTACAGTTAGGCAGTTTGTGTGAAGGTTTTGTTCGTGATTTTGTGGCTCAAAATTGTTTTGGTTTTTACACTTTTGAAAAAAAGACTATTTCTATTTATAAATTTCCCAAAAAAAAGCTAAGGCTATAGCCTTGGGAGATTTTCAAATTTTTATAATTTTTTTATTTTTTTCTGATTTTTCACTCTTTTTTTTATTTGAAGCATTATTTGAGTGAAAAGAAACTTATTTGAAATAATTGGCATTAAAATAAATCAATTTCATTTTTTTTGCAAAATTTCTCAAAAAAACGTAAGGGGTAAGCCTTATGAAATTTTCGAGTTGAAAATTTTTTGTAAATTTTTTTCTGATTTTTTATTCTTTATTTAACTTAAAGCATTATTTGAGTGAAAAGAAACTTATTGCAACAAATTCGCAATAAAATATATCACATTTATAAATTTTGCTGAATTGCAGATAAATGAGGAAAATTTTACATTTTCTCAAACAGGGTAAGGAACTTGGTTCCTCGAATAACTTCTGGCACAGACATCTGAGGACATGGCCGTCCAAGAAGAAAATGTAGCCATTGATGCCATCTATCGACCACAGTTTAAAGATTGACGATCCGTTGGATACCGACCGAGTTATAGGCAAAACTTGGTGCAAAAATAAGCCTTATGAAATTTTCAAATTTTTATAATTTTTCAATTTATTTATAATTTTTTATTCTCTTTTTTGTTTAAAACATTATTTGAGTGAAAAGAAACTTATTGCAACCAATTGGCATTAAAATAAACCAATTTAATTTTTTTTGCAAAATTTCTCAAAAAAAAACGTAAGGGGTAAGCATTATGAAATTTTCGAGTTGAAAATTTTTTGAAATTTTTTTCTAATTTTTTATTCTTTATTTAACTTAAAGCATTATTTGAGTGAAAAGAAACTTATTGCAACATATTCGCATTAAAATAAATCAATTTATAAAATTTTGCTAAAATTCTCAAAAAAAAACTAAGGCTATAGCCTTACGAAATTTTCAAATTTTTAGACTTTTTTAATTTTTTTATCATTTTTTATTCTTTTTTTTACTTAAAGCATTATTTGAGTGAAAAGAAACTTATTACAACCAATTCGCATTAAAATAAATCACTTTATAAAATTTTGCTTAAATTCTCAAAAAAAGCTAAGGCTATAGCCTTACGAAATTTTCAAATTTTTAGAATTAAGAAATTTAGAAGAATTGTTTTAGAAAAGTTTTTAGGTTCCGAAGAAATCATAGGCAATATTAATAAAATAACGATCAGTAGATTCATAGTATATTGCACCACGTGTCAAACACCAGGCGCCTCCATCGAGTGCAAGATGTTAAGAACTCAGTATGGAGAAATCGAAAAAATAAACATCCAGATGCATTCCGCAAGAAAAGCCGTTTTTATCAAAACAAAAACACATTTTTACAGTCAGTATTTCCTTCCATGAAGTAGTAGTAGTAGTCAGTATTCCATGAAGTACGAAGAAACCTCGAATTGCTAAACCAGCTGGTCACACCCGATGTCATATGCGTTACGGTAGGAGTGGCAGGAACATTGTAAATTATGTTAGCACCCGAGTCTGTAGCGTGCTGTAAGCATAACAATTTGAAATGAGTCAACCGAGAGTTGGTAATTTCCCACCTGTTGCTGGGATCGTGCAGCTGCTGTATTAAAAAAACGCTGCCATGACACCCGTGCGTGTGCAGGAGATTGCACGCAAGAAAAAAGAAATGTAAAAGGAAAACTGTAATGAAATAGTGAGATGCTTTTGGGTATTTCCAGTGCTGCTTTTATTCCACCTAATGCGCAACGGTCACAACCATAAGAGTAAAAGTATTTATTACAAGCCCCAAAGTGACTGTACGTCAAGATGGAAAAGTGCATCATCAGCAAAACGCTGACGAGTGCTTCGGACGTCGCAATAGGCACGAATGGAACATTAGAACCAATTTTTGGGACGAATGTTAAATCACGCATCATCGAACACCTGTCGCGTGAAGCACATTTATAAAGCAGTCCTGTCATCACCATAGAAACCCCCGATACCGCTATTGAAATGCTGTTTGTTCAGTTCACATTGCCATAACAGTAATTTTCACACGCCTTACGTTGGCGCCCTGCGGCTAACCTCAGGATGACACTATTTACTTACCTTTAAGACCTACCTACGGATAACATCACTGATCTTTGAGCTTGATGTAAGGATGATATGTACGTTTGCGTTTTCACATACACTTTCTCTCACACAGACACAGTTTACGCTAGCCTTCCGGAGACTTTGTTTGCACTCTTCAAACGCACCCGAACGTTAAGCAACGAACGCTCTCCAGTGTTGGCGAAGCAAAAGAGAAGAACAAAAAAAAATGGACATGGCATGCTGCCGTATCGTATTTGATTTATTGTTGAGTGGTGCGTTTGGGGCTTGAAGCGATTCCGATCGAACCGTGATGAGACCGTGGGTGGGCAGTCGTTTTGAGTGATTGATTTGAGTTTTTCCCCGAAGAAGATTTTGTGCCAGAGCAAAATGAATGAAGCCATGGCCGATGTTGGTGGTAGCCTACGGCATAGTATGACGACGGTAGAATAATGTGATAAAAAATTAATCACCTTGACCATGTTAGTGCCATAGTGTGGTGGTGTGTTGTAGGAAAAGTGCAAAATCAGTGTAAATTATAATGCAATAGGTGTCGTAGGAAAAATTCCTATTATTCACCTGTAGATATATACGTCATTTAAATAAATCTATGTGGAAAAGCTAAAACAAAATATCGTTTAATAACAAAAGAAAAATTTAAACAATTTTATTTTTTATTGATAAAATAATCTAAAAAAAATCTTTTATTACAAGTTGTTAATTACAACAATTTCAACCTAAAATTTGTGTTTTCTTTTTATAGTTCACATTCTAAATTTAATTAATTTAAAGTAGTAGAAAACCTTTAAATCTTTTTTCAGAATAAATTTTCTCATGAAAGATCAATGCTCTTGTCTCTCAAAGAAAGATCAATGCTCTTCAAACATTTAATCAAATTAATTTTCACCAATAGCTAAAGGTTAAAGCGTAGGCACAGCGACAAAGCACTTGTTTCACGTTAATCATCTTTTATTAGAAGCTTATCAAAAAATTTAAATAAAAAGAAATTTGATATCAGCCGCGAGTGTAAAACCGAATTCGATGATGATTTTTCCGTGTGAAATTCGATACGAATCCTTTCTAGAAACCATGGAGACGACTGTCGATCGCTCATCAAAGCAGGTTTCCATCGTTCAAAACACGATGAAAGTAAGGAAAGGTTTTTGTTTTGCTGCCGTTCTTTTTGCTGTGTGTGTTGTACTTTGTCTCCCCTTGTCTCGGATGCAAATAACGCACGATCGCTTCTTGGGTGGGTGGGTGAGCGAGTGAAAAATTATTACATCCGCCCATTTGACGTTTCCGTTTGGGTTGAGCGACCGGGCAGCATGCAACAGGTGACATGGCCGTTACACGGGTGGGATTTATGGTTTGGTTTATGGAAATTTTCATTTGCATCGAAGCATAAATCATGCCACGCTGGGTAGGTACGATGCGGTGAAGGATGAAGTTTTTGAAAGCCTTCCTTTGCACCGTATGAACATTATGAAGCACCCTAAATGCGTTGTCCAGTACCGAATAATAGCACCATAATGCTTGTGATCTAGTTTCAGATTTTTTTTTATTTCCACAAATGTAAAGGATCAATCTACTTTCGCGAACTAATTATTAGTTTAGCGAACAGCCCTACCCCGTTGTCTCGGTGGGCCAGCAGGCTGTTAAATAATGTCCAGTTAATAACAGACCTGAACGATGCTACTCCGGGGTGCTTTCCACTGTTGGAAGCAGGAAGCGAGGCTTCACACTGGTCTTGTTCGTGACCAAGCCACAAATTATATTATCCACCTAGGCAAGAGTGCATTAGCCACGCCAGAGGATGTAGGATGTCTCTTTCGCTGGCTACCTTTACCCGTTTTCCAGTCACCTTAGAATGTGTGTGTCCCCATGTACGGCTAGACACGTGGCCAACGTTCAAAGACAGCAAACTATTTATGACATTTATGGTATGGTTGAACCATAGCTAGAGAAAAATAAAACTAGTCTCCGATGAAAACAACTACACCCAAGGTCAATATTCATACGGCTAATTTCTTAACATCCTGTCAATTGCCATAAAGCAGCAGCAGAAGTGAATAAAAAAAACCCATTGAAAGGATAACATTTTTATAACATCCGGACAGACACCATTAGGACCACTTGGGAAAGAGGAACTTTTATTTTTTGCTCTTTTAGTTTAGCGCTTTGAGGAATTGGAGAAACGGGTTTTAAATACAATAATCTCTTCTATAAAAAGTTGAAAAATGATATACCTTACGAAGAATTGAGTCATCCACCAACAATCCCTGATTGATTAATTAAAGTGATGGAATCGTACGACAGATTTTTCGTTGTTTGTTTCGGAAGTATAATTAAGTCACTTCTACAAACGAATTCGGTCAGTCGGTCAGGAGTCAGAACTCGCGAAAGAAACCGTACCCATAATGCTGAACCATTTTCGATTGTTGCAGGCAAAGGTTTCTTCTAACGGTGCCATTGGGAACTATTACCAAGTAAATGGAAATTGGTCACCTTACTAGAGATCGGTGCTTTTTCTCCCCTCTTACCTAATCGGACATTATGTATCTCGGGAGTGAAATCTAGTTCCATCTTATAGTCAGACAGGAGTTTCTGTAGATGTTTTTCTTGAGCTTAAGTTGCTTGAACTTATTGACTATTGAACTCGATTTTTTAGTTAGATAGGTAAATATTAAATTTAATAGATTTAATAGTTAATAAAGTTAAATAGAAGCCCTTAAATTTGTGCGAATTAAAGCTAATGGACAGAATGCTAGTTCGTTAATGCTTTCTCTCAAGTGTTTATTATTTCTGCTGGATGAAAAACTAAACACCTCCAACGTCACACACGTTGGTTAAGTGTGATGGGAGTACATTTAAAGTTGATTTAGCAGCACTTGAAATGGACAAGTGTATCCACTGGTGTCGAATTGGTTCGTGGATCATTCATACCCGTGGAAATGTCACATGATTATCGCAATGTCCAATCGACGGGGTTCAAAAAGGAAGAGTTGAAACAAATGGAATGGCAAAAAGCAACAAACCGATAGTGGATGTACTCAACACAAAACAACGATTAAGATCGCTTAAAGGCATTTGTCACTTTGTGTCTTTTTCAACACTCTGAAATAGTGGTTTGTTTCACCAAACCGTGCTACCACAAGAACGTTTATAAAACCATTGATCAATACATTAAACGGCGGTTGAAAGGTTAATTAATTTATTGGATAAAAAAATCGTGGAAACCTGGAGAGCATTTTCCTTCCCTTCACTAGTGTGTAAAGTTTGTAAAATAATTTGAAACAATTAAAAATCCTTTTCGCGAATGGTTTTAAATTCTAAGATTTAACAGCACAATTCACAAGGTAGTGAGTGTGTGCTTACTCATTTGCTAACATTCCCGTGGCACGGAAGCACGACAACTGTTTCCCTTTTTACCCAGCCATCACACACACCCATACCTTCCACAACATATCAACCATAAATTGGTGGTTTTGCAAGATGCAAAACAGCAATACAATTCCCAGTCAACTCACGTCAGCTCGTGTTGTCGAAGCACAAATATCACTAATTAATGCTAACGGCGGTGTTAAAGGAAAACGGGAGTGTAGATGAATGTCTTTTTTCTGGTTGGATTTTTCAGCCAATTTTCCCACCCTTTTCCGTATGACGATACGACATAAGGAATTAGTTTAATTTGGTACAAAACCTAATTGTTGTCGGTGATGGAATTTTGGCGTAGGGAGGGCAACATACAACATAAAGAATTCCGCCCTCCTGTCGCACGATGAACGATGAGTCTGCTTAAGGTCGACTATGGGTGATAAAACTTTAAACTAATCCATTTCGGCAAACCGGGTGCCCAGAGTTTACGATTAGTGTGTAATTAGTTTAGCTAAAGCATGAACCCCGCTCCCCGGTGAGATTACCGGTGGTCCCAGCGGTGACCGGATGCAAATGGGGTGAGACATAAATTTTAAACCATTTCACCTCTATAGTAAGCTTGCCGAATTTTTTTCGGGTGATTTTTTTTTTCGGTAAACCCGGCATTTATACTCGTGACATTTCAGCACACGAATTCGACTGGGCTGAGGGTTTAAGGCTATCCCTTTGTAATTTTTTGTTGTTGCTATTTTCAAGCGGAGTAAATATATAAAAGCATGCGTGTTGCGGTTGTGGTGTATCATATTATTCCGCTTTGGTAACGAGTGTCACCAACTACCACAGCACGAACATTACCAAAATCCCACTATTTTACGTGCCTGCCTGTGTTCTACCTACCAGCAAGTTGGTCAGTGTGAGTTATTTTAACTCTTTGGTACTATTTTGATTATACGTGGTTTTATAATGCTAGCTATAATAAGATAATAATAATACTATAATACAAATACTAGCTTACCCAGCAAACCTAACTTTGCCCTAACTTAACCTTAGCTTTCTTTGAGAATTTTAGCAATTTTTTATAAATGTGATATATTTAAATGCGAATTTGTTGCAATAAGTTTCTTTTCACTCAAATAATGCTTTAAGTTAAATAAAGAATAAAAAATCCAAAAAATTTCAAAAAATTTTCAACTCGAAAATTTCATAAGGCTTACCCCTTACGTTTTTTTTGAGAAAATTTTCGAAAAAAATGAAATTGATTTATTTTAATGCCAATTGGTTGCAATGAGTTTCTTTTCACTCAAATAATGCTTTAAATGAAAAAAAGAGTAAAAAATAATAAAAAAATCAAAAAATTAAAAAAAAAATGAAAATTTTCCTCATTTTTGCACCAAGTTTTGTCTATAACTCGGTCGGTATCCAACGGATCGCCAAACTTTAACCTGTGGTCGATAGATGGCACCAATGGCTACATTTTCTTCTTGGACGGCCATACCCTCAGATGTCTGTGCCAGAAATTATTCGAGGAACCAAGTTCCTTACCCTGTTTGCGAAAACGTAAAATTTTCTTCATTTTTGCACCAAGTTTTGCCTATAACTCGGTCGGTATCCAACGGATCGCCAATCTTTAAACTGTGGTCGATAGATGGCATCAATGGCTACATTTTCTTCTTGGACAGCCATGCCCTAAGATGTCTGTGCCAGAAGTTATTCGAGGAACCAAGTTCCATACCCTGTTTGCGAAAATGTAAAATTTTCCTCATTTTTGAGCAATGTAGCAAAATTTATAAATGTGATATATTTGAATGCGAATTTGTTGCAATAAGTTTCTTTTCACTCGAATAATGCTTTAAGTTAAATAAAGAATAAAAAATCCAAAAAAATTTTTCAAAAAATTTTCAACTCGAAAATTTCATAAGGCTTACCCCTTACGTTTTTTTTGAGAAAATTTTCAAAAAAAATGAAATTGATTTATTTTAATGCCAATTGGTTGCAATGAGTTTCTTTTCACTCAAATAATGCTTTAAATGAAAAAAAGAGTAAAAACTAATAAAAAAATAAAAAAAAATTAAAAAAAAAATGAACATTTTCCTCATTTTTGCACCAAATTTTGCCTATAACTCAGTCGGTATCCAACGGATCGCCAATCTTTAAACTGTGGTCGATAGATGGCATCAATGGCTACATTTTCTTCTTGGACAGCCATGCCCTAAGATGTCTGTGCCAGAAGTTATTCGAGGAACCAAGTTCCATACCCAGTTTGCGAAAATGTAAAATTTTCCTCATTTTTGAGCAATGTAGCAAAATTTTATAAATTGATTTATTTTAATGCGAATATGTTGCAATAAGTTTCTTTTCACTCGAATAATGCTTTAAGTTAAATAAAGAATAAAAAATCCAAAAAAAATTTTCAAAAAATTTTCAACTCGAAAATTTCATAAGGCTTACCCCTTACGTTTTTTTTGAGAAAATTTTCGAAAAAAATGAAATTGATTTATTTTAATGCCAATTGGTTGCAATGAGTTTCTTTTCACTCAAATAATGCTTTAAATGAAAAAAAGAGTAAAAAATAATAAAAAAATAAAAAAATTAAAAAAAAAATGCAAATTTTCCTCATTTTTGCACCAAGTTTTGTCTATAACTCGGTCGGTATCCAACGGATCACCAATCTTTAACCTGTGGTCGATAGATGGCACCAATGGCTACATTTTCTTCTTGGACGGCCATACCCTCAGATGTCTGTGCCAGAAATTATTCGAGGAACAAAGTTCCATAACCTGTTTGAGAAAACGTAAAATTTTCTTCATTTTTGCACCAAGTTTTGCCTATAACTCGGTCGGTATCCAACGGATCGCCAATCTTTAAACTGTGGTCGATAGATGGCATCAATGGCTACATTTTCTTCTTGGACAGCCATGCCCTTAGATGTCTGTGCCAGAAGTTATTCGAGGAACCAAGTTCCTTACCCTGTTTGCGAAAATGTAAAATTTTCCTCATTTTTGAGCAATGTAGCAAAATTTATAAATGTGATATATTTTAATGCGAATTTGTTGCAATAAGTTTCTTTTCACTCGAATAATGCTTTAAGTTAAATAAAGAATAAAAAATCCAAAAAATTTTTTCAAAAAATTTTCAACTCGAAAATTTCATAAGGCTTACCCCTTACGTTTTTTTTGAGAAAATTTTCGAAAAAAATGAAATTGATTTATTTTAATGCCAATTGGTTGCAATGAGTTTCTTTTCACTCAAACAATGCTTTAAATGAAAAAAAGAGTAAAAAATAATAAAAAAATCAAAAAATAAAAAAAAAAATGAAAATTTTCCTCATTTTTGCACCAAATTTTGCCTATAACTCGGTCGGTATCCAACGGATCGCCAAACTTTAACCTGTGGTCGATAGATAACACCAATGGCTACATTTTCTTCTTGGACGGCCATACCCTCAGATGTCTGTGCCAGAAATTATTCGAGGAACAAAGTTCCATAACCTGTTTGAGAAAACGTAAAATTTTCTTCATTTTTGCACCAAGTTTTGCCTATAACTCGGTCGGTATCCAACGGATCGCCAATCTTTAAACTGTGGTCGATAGATGGCATCAATGGCTACATTTTCTTCTTGGACAGCCATGCCCTTAGATGTCTGTGCCAGAAGTTATTCGAGGAACCAAGTTCCTTACCCTGTTTGAGAAAATGTAAAATTTTCCTCATTTTTGAGCAATGTAGCAAAATTTATAAATGTGATATATTTTAATGCGAATTTGTTGCAATAAGTTTCTTTTCACTCGAATAATGCTTTAAGTTAAATAAAGAATAAAAAATCCAAAAAAAATTTTCAAAAAATTTTCAACTCGAAAATTTCATAAGGCTTACCCCTTACGTTTTTTTGAGAAAATTTTCAAAAAAAATGAAATTGATTTATTTTAATGCCAATTGGTTGCAATGAGTTTCTTTTCACTCAAATAATGCTTTAAATGAAAAAAAGAGTAAAAAATAATAAAAAAATCAAAAAATTCAAAAAATAATGCAAATTTTCCTCATTTTTGCACCAAGTTTTGTCTATAACTCGGTCGGTATCCAACGGATCACCAATCTTTAACCTGTGGTCGATAGATGGCACCAATGGCTACATTTTCTTCTTGGACGGCCATACCCTCAGATGTCTGTGCCAGAAATTATTCGAGGAACCAAGTTCCATAACCTGTTTGAGAAAACGTAAAATTTTCTTCATTTTTGCACCAAGTTTTGCCTATAACTCGGTCGGTATCCAACGGATCGCCAATCTTTAAACTGTGGTCGATAGATGGCATCAATGGCTACATTTTCTTCTTGGACAGCCATGCCCTTAGATGTCTGTGCCAGAAGTTATTCGAGGAACCAAGTTCCTTACCCTGTTTGCGAAAATGTAAAATTTTCCTCATTTTTGAGCAATGTAGCAAAATTTATAAATGTGATATATTTGAATGCGAATTTGTTGCAATAAGTTTCTTTTCACTCGAATAATGCTTTAAGTTAAATAAAGAATAAAAAATCCAAAAAAAATTTTCAAAAAATTTTCAACTCGAAAATTTCATAAGGCTTACCCCTTACGTTTTTTTTGAGAAAATTTTCAAAAAAAATGAAATTGATTTATTTTAATGCCAATTGGTTGCAATGAGTTTCTTTTCACTCAAATAATGCTTTAAATGAAAAAAAGAGTAAAAAATAATAAAAAAATCAAAAAATTCAAAAAAAAAATGCAAATTTTCCTCATTTTTGCACCAAATTTTGCCTATAACTCGGTCGGTATCCAACGGATCGCCAAACTTTAACCTGTGGTCGATAGATGGCACCAATGGCTACATTTTCTTCTTGGACGGCCATACCCTCAGATGTCTGTGCCAGAAATTATTCGAGGAACAAAGTTCCATAACCTGTTTTAGGAAACGTAAAATTTTATTCATTTTTGCACCAAGTTTTGCCTATAACTCGGTCGGTATCCAACGGATCGCCAATCTTTAAACTGTGGTCGATAGATGGCATCAATGGCTACATTTTCTTCTTGGACAGCCATGCCCTTAGATGTCTGTGCCAGAAGTTATTCGAGGAACCAAGTTCCTTACCCTGTTTGCGAAAATGTAAAATTTTCCTCATTTTTGAGCAATGAAGCAAAATTTATAAATGTGATATATTTGAATGCGAATTTGTTGCAATAAGTTTCTTTTCACTCGAATAATGCTTTAAGTTAAATAAAGAATAAAAAATCCAAAAAAAATTTTCAAAAAATTTTCAACTCGAAAATTTCATAAGGCTTACCCCTTACGTTTTTTTTGAGAAAATTTTCAAAAAAAATGAAATTGATTTATTTTAATGCCAATTGGTTGCAATGAGTTTCTTTTCACTCAAATAATGCTTTAAATGAAAAAAAGAGTAAAAAATAATAAAAAAATCAAAAAATTCAAAAAATAATGCAAATTTTCCTCATTTTTGCACCAAGTTTTGTCTATAACTCGGTCGGTATCCAACGGATCGCCAAACTTTAACCTGTGGTCGATAGATGGCACCAATGGCTACATTTTCTTCTTGGACGGCCATACCCTCAGATGTCTGTGCCAGAAATTATTCGAGGAACCAAGTTCCATAACCTGTTTGAGAAAACGTAAAATTTTATTCATTTTTGCACCAAGTTTTGCCTATAACTCGGTCGGTATCCAACGGATCGCCAATCTTTAAACTGTGGTCGATAGATGGCATCAATGGCTACATTTTCTTCTTGGACAGCCATGTCCTTAGATGTCTGTGCCAGAAGTTATTCGAGGAACCAAGTTCCTTACCCTGTTTGCGAAAATGTAAAATTTTCCTCATTTTTGAGCAATGAAGCAAAATTTATAAATGTGATATATTTGAATGCGAATTTGTTGCAATAAGTTTCTTTTCACTCGAATAATGCTTTAAGTTAAATAAAGAATAAAAAATCCAAAAAAAATTTTCAAAAAATTTTCAACTTGAAAATTTCATAAGGCTTACCCCTTACGTTTTTTTGAGAAAATTTTCAAAAAAAATGAAATTGATTTATTTTAATGCCAATTGGTTGCAATGAGTTTCTTTTCACTCAAATAATGCTTTAAATGAAAAAAAAGAGTAAAAAATAATAAAAAAATCAAAAAATTCAAAAAATAATGCAAATTTTCCTCATTTTTGCACCAAGTTTTGTCTATAACTCGGTCGGTATCCAACGGATCACCAATCTTTAACCTGTGGTCGATAGATGGCACCAATGGCTACATTTTCTTCTTGGACGGCCATACCCTCAGATGTCTGTGCCAGAAATTATTCGAGGAACAAAGTTCCATAACCTGTTTGAGAAAACGTAAAATTTTCTTCATTTTTGCACCAAGTTTTGCCTATAACTCGGTCGGTATCCAACGGATCGCCAATCTTTAACCTGTGGTCGATAGATGGCACCAATGGCTACATTTTCTTCTTGGACGGCCATACCCTCAGATGTCTGTGCCAGAAGTTATTCGAGGAACCAAGTTCCTTACCCTGTTTGCGAAAATGTAAAATTTTCCTCATTTTTGAGCAATGAAGCAAAATTTATAAATGTGATATATTTGAATGCGAATTTGTTGCAATAAGTTTCTTTTCACTCGAATAATGCTTTAAGTTAAATAAAGAATAAAAAATCCAAAAAAAATTTTCAAAAAATTTTCAACTTGAAAATTTCATAAGGCTTACCCCTTACGTTTTTTTGAGAAAATTTTCAAAAAAAATGAAATTGATTTATTTTAATGCCAATTGGTTGCAATGAGTTTCTTTTCACTCAAATAATGCTTTAAATGAAAAAAAAGAGTAAAAAATAATAAAAAAATCAAAAAATTCAAAAAATAATGCAAATTTTCCTCATTTTTGCACCAAGTTTTGTCTATAACTCGGTCGGTATCCAACGGATCACCAATCTTTAACCTGTGGTCGATAGATGGCACCAATGGCTACATTTTCTTCTTGGACGGCCATACCCTCAGATGTCTGTGCCAGAAATTATTCGAGGAACCAAGTTCCATAACCTGTTTGAGAAAACGTAAAATTTTCTTCATTTTTGCACCAAGTTTTGCCTATAACTCGGTCGGTATCCAACGGATCACCAATCTTTAACCTGTGGTCGATAGATGGCATCAATGGCTACATTTTCTTCTTGGACGGCCATACCCTCAGATGTCTGTGCCAGAAGTTATTCGAGGAACCAAGTTCCTTACCCTGTTTGCGAAAATGTAAAATTTTCCTCATTTTTGAGCAATGAAGCAAAATTTATAAATGTGATATATTTGAATGCGAATTTGTTGCAATAAGTTTCTTTTCACTCGAATAATGCTTTAAGTTAAATAAAGAATAAAAAATCCAAAAAAAATTTTCAAAAAATTTTCAACTTGAAAATTTCATAAGGCTTACCCCTTACGTTTTTTTTGAGAAAATTTTCAAAAAAAATGAAATTGATTTATTTTAATGTCAATTGGTTGCAATGAGTTTCTTTTCACTCAAATAATGCTTTAAATGAAAAAAAGAGTAAAAAATAATAAAAAAATCAAATGAAAATTTTCCTCATTTTTGCACCAAGTTTTGTCTATAACTCGGTCGGTATCCAACGGATCGCCAAACTTTAACCTGTGGTCGATAGATGGCACCAATGGCTACATTTTCTTCTTGGACGGCCATACCCTCAGATGTCTGTGCCAGAAATTATTCGAGGAACAAAGTTCCATAACCTGTTTGAGAAAACGTAAAATTTTCTTCATTTTTGCACCAAGTTTTGCCTATAACTTGGTCGGTATTCAACGGATCGCCAATCTTTAACCTGTGGTCGGTAGATGGCACTAATGGCTACATTTTCTTCTTGGACGGCCATACCCTCAGATTTCTGTGCCAGAAGTTATTCGAGGAACCAAGTTCCATACCCTGATACCCTGTTTGAGAAAATGTAAAATTTTCTTCATGTTTAAGCAATATAGCAAAATTTATAAATGTGATATATGTTAATGCGACTTGCTTGAAATAAGTTTTTTTTCACTCAAATAATTCTTTAAATTAAAAAGAATAAAAAATATTAAAAAAATAAGATAGGCTATGCATACTTGATAACTCCCGTAGGAAAAACAGAAAAGAACTCATAATATTCGCCAGAGGCCACCTAGCGAAACGAAAAGTAGGGGTAAACCTATTCTAATATGTAACGAACGTTCATCGAAAATTTCATACAAATCGGTTCAGCCGTTTCGGAGGAGTTTGCACACTAACACCGCGACACGAGAATTTTATAGATATAGATGAACCCTTTGGGGGGAGTACATTAATGTACTAAGAAAGTCTAGGGTATGTGGAAATAATAATTTCTTCAAAACTAACTTTAACTACATTTTCTTGTAAAAAAACCTTTATATGTTAACATGTTTAATAACTTCTACATTTTTAATAACATTTTCTGAAGAGATAACTCTTCAATCAATAAAATAAAACAAGACAGAAATAGTTTTTCTTTCCATTAAAAATACCACTAAACCGTTGGCAGGTTGTTAAATTTGTAAAATGACACGTGGCAAGTGCGTTAGTACTTCCATCTTTTCATCTCGTTGCTTTAGCCACTGGAGTAACAAACAATAATATTGGCAATGGCAGTAATTAATCCTACCGGGGAATGGGTCAATAGCAACAGGTGTCTTCGTCGTAGCTCGTTAAGACAATGCCGGGTTTGTGTTCCAGCGGAGTACGTGGAGAAGATGGTTTACGAAATGATCGAGTTGTTTGAAACAATAAGCTAAGGAGTATTTTTATTTCATTACCATTTAAAGTGCTAAGCGATTAGAGCCTTAAGAGGTTTAAATAATACACGCATTTTGCTGTTTAATATGCAATGAAGAAATGAAAGTAATAAAAGAAGTAACACAAAAAATTATTAGGTAACTGAAACTTCTACTTAAAGCTAGTTAAATATTCTAATAGTTCAACTTACTCTGCCTTGGTTTAAATCTCAATTAGCTCGTCAAGTATGTAGTGTCCTTCAGGGATGCGTTGGACAACCCTACAGAAGTGGTTGATATTTGAATTTTGTCAATTTGCTATAGAAAAATATAGATGAATGAATAACTAGGTATTTCAAGTTATTATACAAAACCAAAAACTTTATGACAAATTCATATTTTAAACATGAAACTTCTATGTTTTATTAAATGCTTTTTTCCATCAACAGTAGAAAATAATAAAGAAAAATCGTCACAATATTAAACAAACCCCAAGTTGAAATGATCATTAGATTAAAAAGTCTTCCAACATGACACCGATACGATTTTATTTAATACAACTAATTAGAGGGGAAAAACACTTCCAGTCCAAAAAAATAAATAAATGATTTAATAAAAGAATTCAACGAATGCTAATATTAGCATGGATCCATTTTCAAAGCTACATAAGCAGGGCCCATGTTGCCGGGTTGAGCTTGAATTCAATTGACACCGGGTACGAACAACACCCCGGTACCACTAAAGCCTAAAATCGATGCCGTAAAGTGCTACACACATATCAAGGTGATTATTGGTGCCGAGAGACCTGCTAAATGAGTCGGATAAATGACACCACATTTCCCGGTCCTACGAAACGTGTGTAGTACGGGAAGAATTCCAATTGTAATACGACCGCACATTTGTTCGGCACTTCGGGGGAACCCAAGGTATTCTGAGTGGCTGTGTGTGCGTATCTGTGTGTGGTGGCTAATTGTTAGGACTAAAGACTTCCCACACGATAATACACGGAGCAAAATCAATTCGTATCGGAAGTGTATTCCGACTTTTTAGTTGCCTTTTTATCGTAATTGGTCCTGCTCTGTGTGGACGATCTGTGCTGTAGGCTCTTGGTGTTCCAAGTGGCAAATGACACGGAACAAGTACATGGTGCCGTCGTCAACCAATTCTCAACCACCGGAAAATAGGCGAATTAGCGATGATTGTTTCAGCAGTTGCGATTTGTTTGTAAAGTGATGCATTTGTTAGGAATTATTTTTACACAATATTTAAAGTGTTTTTTTTTTGGAATGTTAGCTTGCTATCAGTTAGAATATTTCCTAGTTTTTCGCCATTACGGATAAGGAATGAAGGTTCAATTTTTTTTTTTAATTTCAATAAGGACGGCCAGGCCGTATGACTAAAGGTTCAATTTCATAAAGCAAACAATTTTTTTAAATTAATTTACCCAATCGTTTTGCGTTTGATTTCATTTTGTTTGTAAACGCGTTTCCTCCACAGCTACGGCACGGGAGTACCAGGCAAAGGAAGGGATTAGCATGACCTGGCGAACGATGAAACCGTTGGCCCGCGAGCAATCGTCAGCGTTCTGCATCAGCACCACCGGTCTCGGCCTGATCCTGTTCGGGGCGCTCGTCCTAGCGGTGGTAACCGATGCTGATCCGATGGTGGATAGTGCCAACAGCTTGTACGCCGATAACAAACGTAAGTGGACTCATTTGCGCTTATAAAACTGCAACAAAAGTACACGCGGAACGGGAACGTGTGTTGGAGGTGGCAAATTGAAACAGAATGCGTTTTTAATTCACTTAAGCGGTGAGATGGAAAATGAAGCATCTTTACGAAAAGAAAAACAACTCTTTTTTTCTAATCTTCTTGTTATGAACAACATTGATTGGTTTGGAGTTCGTAACAAAAACACAAGCTTAATCCAACTTCATCAATCTCTTCGTGGCTTTTCCACACAACCCCAATCACCTATTAACAGTTCGGTTTTTTTTTATTGATAGGATCATAAGCACTATCCATAAATCGTTTCTAATCGGTGATGTGCGTGACGAGTAACAAAAAAAAAACAACACTTGCCCAACTTGCCCAAAAGCACTGAGGATTTGATTTATTCGATCTGTCGATAACGATAAGCCGTGTTATCACGACAAAACCGCTAACGATACGGACAGATACGGTCCGACAATGTATTAGTAGTACGGTCGGATCAGTGCATAAGGGTGGACAATTAAAATCAATGCAATTTGAAAAACTCTTTTTTTTTATTCAGAGGAAAAATTCGTTGCGTTCTACTCGTCTTGCAGTACAGTTTGTGTACTTGGTTGTTTTATTTTTGATTTTTTGAAATTATTTTTTCTTTTAGCATTAAAATGCGAATTGATTATGTTAAAGTGACTCAATTGCAAATTCCGATGCTTTGTGAATGATTTTCATAGTTTGTACAAGTTCTATGTACAAATATAGAACATCTACACTGTAGTTCGTGATCAAAAATGTGAAAATATTCAAAAATATACAAAATTCAAATATAATGTTATTAATGTCGAATTTTATACTAGTTTTTTATGACGCACGTTCTTTTCCCCTCTTTTTGATGAATGTTCTTTAAAGCATAACATGAAAAACATAGAAGCCTTTATCGCACTATACTGAATGCCAGTTATGACCACACACAGCCCCATAGTTTTGAATAGTAAAAGGAAAAAATAAGATTTTATTTTTGCATTTTTGCCGTGGTGCAGAGAGATTGATTCAATGCAAACAAAAGGGGAAACATAAAACTCATAGCGCTGTATCTACTTGATACATCAAGTAGAGACAACGTAGCTTGTGAGCTCTGTGGATTATTATATTTCCTGCTTCATCAAAGAGAGAGAGAAAAATGTAAAACGGTTTTCATTCAATGCTCTATCAACACTGACCTGGCATTAGATTTCGCGCAAACATTTGCTATTTGTTTGATTGTTTCAAGTTTTTTTTTGTGTTGAAACTTACCACATTACTTTTCATCCAACAGATGCAAGCGATAAGCGTCCGTTCTTCGTTGGGAGCCGGTACGGACGATCGCACGTGTACGGTGCGAAGGATTTGCGGCAGGTGAACGTGGTACCGCGGAATGATCGTTTCTTCCTCGGCTCACGGTACGGCAAACGGTCCGACCTGACGAAGGAAATCGAATCCGACAGCAATAATGGTATCGCCGAGCTGACCTATCTTGCCTGTCTGCACACGGGCGTTTCGAACCTTTACCGATGCTACAGGTAAGGGTTTGTTGCCTACTGCATCACTTTGAAACATGATCCAGCTGAGCTTTTGTAGAGGTTTCGTGTTAAATACTTCTTCCATTATTTCCGCCATTTTAGTCGCGATTCGTCCTCCGGTGCTCTACACCAGCAGGAAACGGATCAATACGATCAGCAGCAGCAGCAGCAACAACACCAATTCAACGATAATGTCGACCTGTCGGAAAAGTAATCAAAGCAACCTGGGTGCGATCGATGCAACAAGCCTACTGTTGCTACAATCGGAAGCGGTACACATCGTTACAAACGTCATGCTATTCAATCTTTCCTTCCTCATTTATCGGGCAACAAAAAATGGCAAAAGATAAAACATGAAAAAAAACTAACGACAGAAAGAAACAATTCAATAATTTGCCAATGTAAAAACCTAACTACACATTAATAATGGTATCCTTAATCTGTACACTGCAGCAGCGGCAAATCAAGAAGGACGACGGGCAAACATCCAAAGGGTTTCAGTTTATGGCCGCGATTCCGTTGTGTTTCCGACTGGATGATGAAGGGTGGGTGTTTTGTTGGCGAAACAGTAAAAAAAAAAAACTACACGAGAAAACGGAAAGAACATTGAGCAAGAACTAATGGTAGCGTAACGGTTTGCAATCCGTACGCGATCAAAGGCTGGGTAGCTTTTGCTCGATGTCTTTCGTTTCGGACGACCATGTCCAATATGAAGTATTACCTAATCTAATAATTATACACTAGATAATGTACCGTTTAAGAAACCTGTACGCTAGAACGATGAATAATGGGACGCAGCGGATACGTACATACATAAATGCCTAACGAGTGTTTGTTTGATTGTTTTCGGCTACCTTATGGAACGTAGCTTATCTTATGTTCATTTATTTTACCACAAACCACGGGATGGGTTAACCAGTACATCGATTTGATTATGAGACGCGGGGTTTTGCAGAAGAATGACTTAGAAAGACACTAAAACAAACAAACACACAACCATTCAGAACCATGTTATCTCGTCGGCACTGTTCTTGTAAAATAGAATTATACTGTAAAAAATAAATATTAGTGCTCTGGAAACAAAATTGATAAAAACCGTCAAACGGTGTGTGACCGTTTTATTGTTCCTTCGAAGCATGAAATATAAAGCAACGTGGGGAAAGTCCATCGTCTCGGAGCCGTACTAGATTGCGACGTATTTTTAACCCAGACTGGCTGGCCACCCTCTCCATGTAGCACATTCGATCGAGCAATATCACATTCTCACAGACTGACTGTAAAGGACATTTTGGTTTAGATTTTATAACAAATTACAACCAATTCTTATCGTACCTGTAGGCAAGTTTGAAGGCACTCTAAATATTCCGCTAGCTTCGGTCCATCAGTTCCATACTTTTCTAACAAGGCGGACATTCTCTCCCTATGGCGATCCGTCCAACGACACTCCGGCGTACTGTGGTCCGATTCATCGGCCAGGCTAAACTGTTCTAACATGTTGTCTACGGTTATTTCTTCAGGTAAATCTTTACTTTTACCTATTCGCACCGATTCATTTCGTTCCAAAATGGCATCAATCAGTCCACGGCGAAACATTATCCGGCCGTGCTCGAGATGTTGCTCAACGGTACGAGCTTTCCAACGGGCAGCCGTTTGCTGACAGCCAAGCCGTAAGAAAGATCGACAAATTATCTCTCGTTTACCATCGAGTAGTATGGTTCGAAGTTCTTCGCTAAGGGGAAAATTTTGAAATTCATTTGGAGTCTTTTCGTCCACTGGTTTCATACGATGGTAGCAACAGGGCATTATGGTGAGATTGTTGGCCCATTTACAACGTAGAAAACAGTTAATGGCAGTAATGGACAGATCGGCACATGCGTGAAGACCAACTACAGCAGCTCGGTGTGGAGGATTGTTATCAAAACGGTCATTGCATTGCTGTTCGATAAAGCCGAAAGAATCATCCGTTATGTAGTGATGACAATATTGTACGGCTTTCGTTGTACAAGCAGGAGAACGGTTATTACATGTTTGCACAAGTGTGGCATTTCCTTCAATTCCAAGCACTTTTACACCACATCGTTTGTGGATAAGTTCGCTCAGATAGCCCTGTAAAAGATCGTTTGGTTAAGTGAAATACTTTAGGCAACTACCAGAGTCATCTCTACTTACTAAACCGCTTCCAAAATCTATGTAGATCGTAGCACCGCTTGAAGGTTGCCCTAACTGGATGAAACTACACAGGTTATCTATTTCGTACGACTTTTTGGCATTGATTCCTTTGCGTGTCTGCTTTCGGCTAATATCATTCTGCTCGATATTATCATGCATCTCATATTGAACTTGAAGCCTTTTCACTTGCAACAGAAAGTCTCGAAATGAATCACTCCATGTGTCCTGTGAGGATGATAAACAAACTGAAGTTGAACACAATTTCTTTGATAACATGTAAATTGTCTCACCTTAATGTAGCCCAAAGGTATCTGGTTGAACTCCTCGTTCGATGAGGCATTAAGATCTTCAATCCATTTTCGTGGTAGTTGTTCAAGTACACCACATCGTATAAACTTGGTGTTATTGTAACAAAAAATCCATTTATATTTGTACAAGAATTGAGCAGCTGTGGAAAAATAATCCGTATAATCGAAAGGATGCGTTTCGGTAAACTGAACCATTGCACATGAGTAAATAAAGACCTGTAGGTTTGTTTACTTTTTGGTCGCGTTTCGTTTTGACATACGGGGTAGAAGAAAGAACGCAGCCTAATTGACGCCACCTAGTGCTGAGGGAATTAAGCTTCCTCTGACAGCGGGTTGCGCCAATTTGACAATGTAACACAGAATGTAAACAAAGCTTCGATGCGGGAAAGTTGTTACTCCAAACAATAATAAATTTTGTGATGGATGATTTTATACTCAGCATATCGGATTCATCGGATGAAAACGATACTAACGAGCGGATGGACTTTACCAAAATGTCGCATACCGGTTCTAAAAAAAGTGCTGCTAGCCGAAGCGCAAAGGATGAAAGTGAATCGAGTGCCAAAGCGGAAACCAGCTGCGACCCTAGTAGCACGGTAAAGTACGACGATGCCGATAGCAAGGATAAAAATACCGAAAACAGCGATGAGACTAATGGGACTAAAAGAGGACGAACGAAGCGTATCCAACGGAACAGACTGTTTGATGAAAACTCCAAATTCTTGGCTGATTTTGATCCGGGCAAATCGCAACGCGAAAAGCGGAAGATGGAGCGTAGCATACGCGCAACGAAACAGATCGGGCTGTACAATGAGAAGGGCATCCTGCGGAGCAACGGTGTGGATTTGTGCGATTGTCTGGAACAGCGATGTCCCGGTTGCCACATGCCGTGTTCCGACTGTGGTGGTGGCAAATGTGGAAAGGTGTGTCGAAAGTATCGCAAATGGATGTACGACCGGATCGAGATGGATGCGAAAACGGCGATGAAGCAAAATCCATTCCCAAAATAACTATGTAACTGTCCTTTGTGGTGTAGAATTAATTTATTGTTTCCAAACTTCCATATGTCATATGTATAGTTTTACATTCAGTAATAAATTACACGAACGGCGATGTAGCCGATGAATGTACGAGGCCGATTGTTTTACCTCGCGCCTAGTTCCGTCTGGCTGTTTGTAATACTATTATAGTACATCTCGTTTAAATACTGAGTAGCAGAGAAGGAGCTTTTAAGTAGATAGTTTCGTTATCTCCATCACTTCCCGACACGATCACAAGTTTACACTGTTTCCAAATATGTACATTCATTAATAATCCAACGTCCCTTCTACAGTGGTCAGGCGATGAGTGGCTAGCGAATAGGGTTTAAGCTGCACAGTATATGCGATTCTTTGGTTTTTTTGGGATGCATTTAACATTACAACAGCGGTACGGTGGCAGCAATGTACATGCACGAAATGTGGCGACAAAATTGAACTATGACAAAGATAGCAGAACTGATGGGGCCAGTTCGAGGTCGAGGCGTACACAATGCTACACTTAATAAACGGTGGTCTAGCCGCGCGCACAGGACATAACAGCACAAGAATATTATGCAGTTGCGTTAAGCGATCGTACCTCAGCGGACGAAGGACGAAATGTAAGCTCTCCTATACTACTGGTACGCAACTCACTATACTTTCTATCTAGGTACGAATAACGGTCGGTGTGTTGTGTTGTGCATGACGCCCCTTAAAAACGTCCCAGTGATTGAGTAACGATTCGGTAGACTTTAGTCTGTAGAACTGAAGAAAGGGGAAAAATTCTCCCAAAATATGAATGCTCCCTTTCGTGTTTCCCTCTTCTTTACGCATTCGCTTACTAAACTTGCCTACACACAAGATACAAGAGCGGGACAGGTTTTTTTCGTGGACAGTGTTTGATCTTTGATTTTCTAGCTGTAACGGTGACGTGTATACGACACACAAACGACATTACAAATATCGGGTGTAATACACATAGGTACGACTAGTTTACGGGACCCTCAAAATAATTTGAACCCTTGGCGGGATTCTTTGCTGCACTAGGGGTGGGGTCGAGTCTGTATCTTCAAGTACATGCATAATAAAAATACAATTCATGGTAAAGATTTATCATTCTTGTGCTATTATAGGTTGTGTTGTATGTAACTGCAATCAATATGTGCATCCGAGATACATAACGTTTCGTTTCGCTTTGGTTTAAATTCTTACTAGTGCCCCGTTTGGTCCGAATGTTTGTGTGTTCTTTGCAGGCATAAGTACCATTAATTACAAGTCTTTTTTTATTAATTTAATTATTTCTATCGTACTTTTTCATCCGACACAAAACGGATTATGATTTAGAACGTGTATTCTTCTGTTTGATACGATGAGAAAACAGAAAAACAGAACAAAGATCAACAAACAGATGAGGAAATTATCTTCCTAAACGCATCATTTCTATGATGGGTTTGTGAGTTAATTTAACACATGTTGAAAGCACTGGTGTAAACGCTAACTAACCGGAGAGTAAAAATAAACGATTCATAAATAATTAATTCCAGCTCAGAGTATCACTATGTACAGCTTATGATTACTTACAATTCACTCGACAGTATGTATCTTATCTTATTAGGATGTACGAATAATTTGAAGTTGTTGTCTTATGTTTACTGTACACTACACTACACTAGCCCAATTCGCCAGCAATATTAGTCAGATCCGTTAATTAGAGTTACACAATTCGATAGTTTTAAAATATTCCTCCCCCCCTTCTCTATACAGCCGGCACGAGCACGGACATGGTTTCGTTATCTGCTAACCGTATTGTATAAAAACAGCTTTAGGCCTCAAACTACTGCTCACCCCGGACCATCGCATACTGGCCATCCCGTGGACGTGTGGCTTAATCCGTGCGCTTGTATTTGTATGTATGAATGAGTGTATACCGATCGCCAGGAGCCAGCCCACGGGATGGGCACAGAAGGCGTTACCGATGGGTCGATTGTTTTAAAAGTATGCGCACAGGAAACGGTTCGTCTTGAAGTGACACGGTTCATGAGTAAGAAATGGCTCTAATAAGCACACTCTTGGTAACATTTGCCCCCTTTTCACTTTATATTATTTCGTAGTTCGTCTCCTTTATGCATTGACTAGTAATGATATATATTCTTAGTTATTGTTTTGCTATCTAAACACTTGAAGTAAGTTCCTTTAGTACCGGTTGGTGTCTAGCTTGTGGCTTTCCTTCGTTCTATCTTTGTTTTTTACTATTAAATCTGTTTTTTACTACATCTTGTTCGATAGAACTTCTATATTATGTACCTAATAGTGTTCTCTTAAGCTACTTTAGAATTTCAGTTGTTTATTATCATTATATCATTAACCGTATCGTACACACCTTTTGCCACATTCCGGCGGTATCGATTTGAATTCCTCGTTCCCTACAAACCGTCGAATCGTCCTGCTGGTTTCGATTGGTCTTATCTCTTAAGTTAAGTCACCAAGTGCCTTCCGGATAAGTTTCTTCTTCCCGTGCCTACTCCCGCCCGTTACACAATCAAATTGGTCTCTGGGTATTAATGCTCTATCATGCCGAGAAACGTGTCTCCATTTTGATTAATATTTAATCGTAGTTTGTTAACTGCTACTGTGGTGTTTGTTTTGTTTTTTTCCTTTTTCGAAGTAAAAAACAAAAAACGTTTCTAACTAAATTGAAAAAAGTAGCGCAGTACGTAGTAGTGCTGATCTGCGATGCGAATTAAAAGTTGCTTAATTTTTTTTTTTGCTCTGTAAAGTTTTTTGCTAGTATACTATATTTTTACCTACACATGCAGACACGCACGTTGCATAGTATTCGATGCGGTAGAGATTCTCTATTACTGGCTTCTATTACCTAAATGTACGTACAATAACCGTTTTGCTTTGCAGATTGCAAATAAACAATATCTTTGATTCGAGATTTTTAGTTTACGATAGCGAACCATATATGTACAGACCTCGGGTAGGTCACATGGTCTCTAGCTTTGTTTGTAGTTTTTACGTGAGATTAAGCATGATCGTTCTCACTACGGTAGTCTATTTTTCGAGTAGTATGTGCACTTGATAGAATTATGACACGCATAATAACACATAGAAGTTATGCTTATTCATTCCAGCCCCTGGGTGGGTTGTAGAAACTATACACAATACTCAACATTTATTAGAAATACTTTTGTTCTGGATCTTGACTGTTGATGGTTTCGTGAAAATCAGCAACAAGCGTTTCAGTGAAGTAAATGCAGGATAATTTGTAAGGATATAAATCTTTTTGATTTTTTTTTTACACCGTGTGAAGAAGAGATCGAAAAATAACTCGAATAGATCAGCTCCCTCACACTTCTCTCTCTTTACAAGGATATGTATGTATATGGTTCCACAAAAAACAAAATGACAAAGAAAGCTGCAGATTGTAACGTATTTGTTGTTGATCTACCATTTAACCATCAACCGTCCAAGTAGAAGTGTAAAATATTCCATTTGTATTTAAAGCACATGAACCAGTCACATAGCAGCGATCAATTATTTCAATCGCATTTCTTGTAGTGTTTTGTGTGTGTGTGTTTTTTTTTGTACGATGTGCACACCACGATGTTATCGGGTGTGCGCACAGTTAGTGTATAATATGCATTAGGTAAATATAGTAATATAGTAAGGTGTTGTATATTCTCAACTAATACAGTATGGGAACGCTTAACGTCACAAACAGTACCACAGATTCACAGATTCCATCGATGAGAGTATGAGTACAGACATGCCCGCGTAGTAGTAGTAGTAGTAGTAGTAGTAGTAGTAGTAGTAGTAGTGCGTGCAATGTAGTAGCCAGATGTGTCCTACACACCGTAGACGAGGGAAACTATCTTTACACGATGTACGATGAACGGTGAACATATAACAGTTGGCTATCACACTATGAGTAACAACAGATTCGATGGTTCGTTTGACGAACAAGATTAAAACCATATTTGGACAGCGATACATGTACGGTACACATCATCATTCATGGGCGCTTAGATGCTAGGGTATATATACTTAGGTTGTAACAGATCGTAGTTCCATGATGTTTCCGCTAGAGGACTTGTGGAGTGGTGGCTCTGTTTGTAGCTTACTCCAAAAACTCGGACAGCTCATGGTTGAGGAAATGAATAGAGAGCTAATACGGTCCATCTCTCCATAGACGAGTAATACGCATTATTTTAATTATCGGAACGCTCCGATTAGATTAGTTCTCTACCGTTGGGTGTTTTGTGACTTCAGGATTTAGTGTTTTTTTGATTACTTTTTCACCATTTGTACTAGATATTGGTCGCGGACGTTAAGGGAAGTGGGTGTGTGTGTGTGTGTGTGAATTTTGTTGTAAGTTCATAAACCTGACCTAACCTGACAGACGTAAAACAGTGGTGGATGATGTGCTTTTGATGAAGTCATTACGAGACGAGATCTCGATTGTGTACGATTTACTATTTCGCTACACTATTACGATACGTACTGGTTTAACACGGGGGTTTTGGTTCATTGGATTAAAGCTATCAGTTTACGTTCACTGTCCACTGTTCCAGCTGACAGGGTATGCCAAGGTGGCGAAGACCTTCGTAAAAATGTGCAGGTGGTTAAACCGTCGCGTGTACTAATTAACCTTCATTAGGCCTCGATCGGGACGGTGTCGCTGCTCGACTTTCTCGTGAGTCATCTTTTTAGAAAGCTAAAGAATCCGCTACCTTTCTCTGACCGGGGTGCCATTAGCATTGGCACTTGGTTTTTGTGTGTTAGCTTTATCTGAAGAAAAAAGAAATGGTTCGTGAGAAAAAGCTGCTAAGAGAAGTTCTACGGTTACTTACCGTGCAAGGTCCCTGCATCCAGGGCTCACCGTCGATCTGCATGGGGAAGGTTTTTTTGGTAGTCATTATTACCTCGCTACACTGTGCCAGTCGGCGGCCGGATGCCCGGAGACCCGTTCGTACCTGTCCCATATGAAGACAGTTCTCTAGCCCGATCACTTCTATCTTACGATCTCCAATATCTGGAAAAATGGACGTAACAGTATGATATCTCGCACAGGAGGTAGTAACTCTCGGTCTCGGGCTTACCTTGTATGGCGATTGAAAGATCGACCGAGTTGAAACTGTTCGCCGAGAGTTCCTTGTCGGAGTTTTTAAGCTTCTTTCGAAACGGACCTTTGCGCATACGCTTCTGGGACAGATGTTCGCCCCATAGATTGGAGCCACCGTGTGTGTAGGGGATGTTCAGTAACGCTATACCCTGCAGCTGTGGACCGTTCGCCAGCTCCAGTGAAACACCATCACACTGGAAATCAGAAATTGGAATAAAAATTCCATTCGACGTAAAAGCAACATAAACAGAATCCAACTCATACCACAATCTCCAAATTTTCGTGCAAATTCTTGCAGGACGCAGCGAACGTTTCCGACGTAGCGTACTCAAAGTACCAAAGCTTGTTCTTCATGCGACTGTTGAATTTGTGCGGATTTTTCTCACGTTCCAGATGAAATTTAACACAGATGGCGGCATCCTGCAAATGGACAAAGAGGAGCGAAAAAAAGAAGAATGGAAACGTTTATCGAAACGATTGCGTGATTATGCGTCCGAAATATTGTGCCGGCACCAAAAAGCACTTGGTCTCTGTTAACCCTGTCATCAACCGTTTACTGGTAGGGAACGGCCAATAGTCACGCGATATAATTTTACCGCTCATTATTTTTAAGGATTGGCGAAAAGGGCTACGAAGCGAAACAGATCGGATTTATAATTCATTTGCCGTGCTTCGACATTTTACCCATTTCCATTTAAAATCTTCAATAATCGGACGTTCTTACAGACCCGTAATTAGCCTTCGCTAGTGATGGATTGTAACCCACCCACCCCCGGGGGGAAAGAGAGGATACTGATTTGTGTGCAGATAACGGTGAGATAATTAGCTGATAGCAATACATCCCATGTTATCCAATTCAGTCGTCCGGAAACCTTGGGAAATGTTGAGGGCCCCCTGCCCGATTGAAGGCCGGGTCGTATTCATTTAGCCACTTAATCCCACCCAGCACCAGTCGCTTTCGGTTTTGCGAAAGCGAACTGGTTTTTAATCGTTAAATTAATTAAATTACATTTCACGTCCCGGCAAGCGTGCTTTGTTGCACCGGAGAAGAACGCAAATGGATGAGATAGACGACACCATGCGACAAAGACACTAGGACCTGACTATAGGTAAGCATTCGTGTGCTGTAAGACGTTCGAAGCAATTTCTTACTTTTTTAATTTCTATCATGATCTAGAGATGTGCAAAGTGAGTAAGAGTGAGATAGTGAGTTGAAACGTTGTATTGAACGAGTTTCGTTCACTCACCATGAGGAGTTTTAGCGACTCTTTTTTCACTTACTCACTCAAATTTCTAAATTCAATTTTTTTATTCTTTTTTTAATTTAAAGCATTATTTGAGTGAAAAGAAACTTATTTCAACTAATGCGCATTAAAATAAATCAATTTATAAAATTTTGCTAAATTTCCCAAAAAAAATCTAAGGCTATAGCCTTAGAAAATTTTCAAGTTTATAGAATTTTTTTATTTTTTTATTATTTTTTATTCGTTTTTTTATTTAAAGCATTACTTAAGCGAAAAGAAACTTATTTCAACCAATTAGCATTAAAATAAATCAATTTATAAAATTTTGCTAAATTACTCAAAAAAAACTAAGGCTACAGCCTTAGAAAATTTCCAAATTTTTATTTTTTTTTATTTTTTTTATGACTCCGAAATGAGTCGTTAAACGAGCTGACTCCTAATAATGACTCATCCACTCTCTGAGTTGATTCACTAAAAAGAGTTGTTATTCTCATCTCTACCATGATCGTAGGGAATCGGAATCCTCAACACGGTTAGAATAAAAAAATACAAATAAAATTGGCTCCCTTGGGGTGTAATTGCGTTACGGGAAACGATTGCGTTGGAACTATAAATAGACAAGCTTTAGTTACCGCCCAGACCCGCGCCCGAACCGAACAAGTTGACCCGGATTTACCCGGTATTTTTAATAGGTGAAATGGTTTAGAATTGAGGGTGGGCAATTTTGAAATCACAAGCCCCAATCGACTTACAAATGAAGCAAAACGGAGGTAAGCTACGAGCGGGCAATAGCTTAAGACACTTAACAGATTTTTATCACACTCGAAAGCCACTTCGCTGTGTGGTTACGTTGTATGCGAGAAGCCAGTCAGCATTTCAAGCCGGAACATGTGGGGTGCGGAAGTAATTCCAAGCCAGCAAAGCATATTTTGTCCAGTGTCAGGAGCAGAATTTATTGAACGGTGTGCCACGATTTCACTGATTCGATTGTACGGAAAGGAGCTTGCGTGCCTTACTTGGGGATAGTTTTTCTTTTTGGTGCTCTTTTTACATAATCTTTCGGTTCCAAGAAGCATGAAGGAAAGTTTTTCTTATGAGGAGGTACGAAACGGGAAGATGCTTAAGCAAAGCAACTAATACTAGACGAAATGGAAAGCGCTCCTTCCGGTTTTTGGGGCGCTTGCTGATTGCAGTTCCGGTTTGGGGTAGCATTGTTTCTATGCTAATTTCTTGTGTATGTTGTTGCTCAAAACCACCGAACTCTGGACAAATGGGTAGATGATTTTGGTGGTAGATTACTAAAATTACACACACACACACAAAATACACACAGACACGCACGCGACCATACGTATGTCGTAATACGAATTTCTGTGTGAATGGAGCGGAACAGAAGTTATTTATGAGCGGAATGTTAAATGCGCGCACACGAATTTACTACCAATTCGAAGTTTCGGTCGCTTATGCAACTTTGATTGGGCTTTGGTGCTTTGTGCAAAGTAGACACAACGACACACACACACACCGGAGTGGGGCGGGAGACCTGTTTTGGGGTGAAAATTATGCTTTGATGTTCCGGATTTCGTTTTTTTTTCGGGGGGAAGGAAGAGATTGGAGTATCGTTGTTGGAATGAAATTGATGCCCGGTTGCTGGCATGCCAGCTCAGTGAGACCCCCAGTTATTTATGATCGCACGGTTCAACACTCTTTTTCGGCCATCGGGGGAGGTGGAATATATTTTAATAATCCCTTCTGCAGCGTGTGCAAAATTCCAAAAACCGTGGCAGTGGGTTTTGTTCTTCTTTTTTCCCCGGTACACAGCCCGGTACTGGCGAAATGTCGGAAGCAATAAATTTCTTCACGCCGCGCCTGGTTTTCCAAACCGCGGTCAAATAATAGAAGCATAATCGGACGGACAAATTGTTTTGTGGGGTGCAACAGTTTTTTTTTGGAAATGAGTGAAACTGTGCAACTGTTGTGGAGGTGGGAAAGTAAGGACGATGCTTGGAGTCGATGCCGTGGGTATCTAAAATCACAAAATATATTGCTTGCGCATGGTAGCGTTTGAGCTTTGCGTGACACTCCGCATGAAGGAAAGAAGTAAATCAAACGAAGAATAAATCTTCTTCAAAATAACTTTTGTACGACGGGTAGATTTTGAGACGACAGTTAAGAAGTCAATAAGCTCTTTTTATCCTTGTTATGAGCTTTCGTTGTGCTAAATAGCTTTCCACCAACGGGGATTCAAGGTTGAAGTTAAAACTTACTATACATTTGCTGCTAAATGAACTAAATGGAACTTGATACAAAATATTTTGATTTCTCACTAAAAAGAACACAAAGCGTGGAGCTTTAAATCAATATCATTCTACAGGCGCTTATTTTCGGAGTGTGCTGCTAATAAAACAAAGCTCTAAACAAATAAGCAGTTGGCTTTCCGCCTGTGTAAAATGCTTCCGATCACCTCGGGGCGAAAGCATGTCTTGCACAGTTTCCCATCATACAATATGCAACATAATTCTCACCATAAAGCATTCGAGTGTCGTTTCGCTTTTACCACCCAAGCAACACCCAAACAAACATACTTCAAACATGTAAAGTACCCTTCCCTAGTTTTGGAGCCAGCACCAACGCTGGCATCCTCTTAGTGGGATGAGTGGGGATTGGTAAGCTTATTGAATACTTCGTAACAAAACGATACACAATCGTACACCGATTCTCCCGGATTCCGACTGTGAAGAAGTGGTTACACTACGGCACGATCCCAACATCAGCTGCTGCAGCTGGTTGGTTGAATAATTAAACAGCAAACCGTCGTAAGATAGTACGAGGGCGAGTGTGTTAAAGTGTCGGCAAACGTTAACGAGATCAGTGTTTTAAAACATGGTCAAATTGTACACGACAAGTACATGTGCAAATGCTCTCGGTACTCGGGCACAAACAAACGGGCACACTAATTACTGTTTAATTTCTACAACATTTGCGATAAAAAAATACTTCCGTTGCTTTGCCATGTTGGTGGTGCTTTTACAGGGTTGTTCCCAATCCAGGTCATCCGGAAAACGGATGTGTAACACAACAAGAAGAGTGTAAAACCTGAGACCGTACAAAACACAAGCAAAATGCATAAAAAACCCTGTTCCAGTCATTCCAGTCTCAAAGTCCAGGAAGGCCTCGCCCTTCGATGTGGTAGGTTTAAGAACTCCTAGCACAAATTAGTCAACTAGATAAATGGAAAGCGTGGTTGAGTTTGCCTCCTTGGTCCGAAACGATGGTTCGAAACGTAAATAAAAAGTTCAACTAGAGAACCCCAATATCTTCTCGTTAGGTTAAATCTGTCCTCGTTATAGACTCTAGACTATAGAGGGCCTCTAGTTTTGCGCTGAAGGAACGAAAGAAACGTTCCATTCGAGGTGCGTAAATAGTGGTTTTTCCATTCGCTTTTCTTCCTCCAACATTCGGCGGTCGGTTGTGTGGTGGTCATCCGTAAATGATTTTCCGAAGAGCGAACTATCATTTCCTGGGCTCCGAAAACGCTTTTCATCGGCACGGCCGACTTCAAAAGGCAGTGACTTTGCCAAGTGCTTTGCACAGACGCTTCGTACGATATAGATAAAACCTCCCGACGCCCGCCCCATTGTGCATCAGTTTTATTTCTCATTCACTTCAGGCAAAACCTCGCCCCGTGATGCGAATTGCTACCGATCACCGTTTTTTGTCTACTTACCACACCCACGGAAAAGTAGTTATTGACAATGTTGTACGGCACGGTGAATTCCGATCCGACCTGCGGTTTTATCAACTTTGGTAGGTCGATAATTTTCTTCTCCGGTCTCGGTTTGTCCGTGGTGCCACCGTTGCTGTGCTGGTGCTGCTGCTGCTGCTGCTGTGGATAGGAACTATTCACGGTATCGTCCACTGTACGCTCTGCTGTATCGTTCGCACACACGGTGCCGTTATCGACATCGCTGCTATTAGTGTTGGTAACGGTGTTAGCCGCCATGTCGACACCGGACACTACCGTTGCACCACCGTTGGTCAGCGCTACCGTGCCGCTAGTGGCATGCTCGACTATGAAACCTTCCATTATGCGCTCGGTAGGTCCGAATGTGGCTGAGGTCGGTGTGGGCGGTGGCGTACCGGTGGAGACTCCACACCCATCGGCGTCCTGTTCACCCCCGGCACCATTATTGTCACTCACGTGGGCACGTTGCGCCGTGCCGTTGGTTGGTAGCTCGGTCGCGTTTGTACTATTTTCAACTTCATCGTTGGTTGGGATCACAGATTTTTCAGCAATTATGCGATGCGAGAGCTCTATTACCTTTTGTACGTTCTCGGACAGCGTCACCTGGTAGAGGGGGAGGATGTTGTAAAGATGCGGCAGTCGGTAAAATAAGGTAATAAATATGTAAGGAGAAGCAGGAGAAAGAAAGCCATTCCGGTATATCTCAATCCCATTCAAGCGTTACCTTGTGGCCGGGCATTACCGTGGGCGTCTCTTCGGCGGCCAATGGATTGTTTTTAACCTCGATGCTCCATCGATCCAACATCACGACCGAGGCACGATTGATCTTGTCCAAAATCTTGGGGATGCTTTCACCCTCGTACCCTCCGCCCCATCGCAGGCAGCGGGCCAAATCGTTACCGGTACCGAGCGGAATAACGCCAATCGATGGTTGCGTCTGTAACACGATGCTATCCATTGCTTCCAGTACCCAGCCGACTGTGCCATCGCCACCGCAGCATATTACCTTAAAGTTGGGCACGTCCTTGAACATCGTAAGGCCCTCGAGCGGACCACCTTTGGACAGGTCGTACACCTGGCGCGGGTTCAGCAAGTATTGAAACTTGCGCAAAATTCGATCACCCTGCCGGCCGCCACTTTTTGGATTAATAAATACGAGCAGTGGACACCATCCGGGATCGCTAGTGATTTGGAAGTGTATTGTCGATGGTACGCTCTGAAAATGAAGAGAAAACGAAGAAGAAGGCATAGGAAATGAAACGATTTCCTAGTTTAAACGGTTCAAAATGGATAAAATATTAAATCTCGCAACAAATCTTTACGGAAGAGAAATTCTTTACATTGAAGCTTATTTTTATTGCTGCCTACTGGAGCTTAAGAAAATACCTAATTGAATGTATAATGAAGAGAAAACAAAATCAATCGGAATAAGATTTTACCGATTTAATCAAAACGTCATTAACATTTAAAAAAAAATCACTCCGGTTTTACGGTAAATATTGATTTGAATTGATGCTTCTCCATACACATACACACACATTGAATAAATTAATGGTAAGCAATTTATCACCACCGGAAACAGACAAATGCCCAGGCATGAAGTGATTACCAATAACGTCAGTTTCGTATCGCGTAAACGCGTATTTTTTGTTGCTTCATTTAACGTTCCATTTTCCACTGGTTGTGCACGCGCTGGCAAAGGAAATAAATGAGTTTTGCAAACGGGACTTACCTTTCCCTTGTTGGTGGTGAAATTGATCGATTTCTGACGATCGAGCACCGCTGGACAGATGGAGGTCGGTGGTAGTACGAGGTTGGCAAACTCCCCAAGCGTACACTCAGCTTTTACGAGCGTGGCGCACTTGTTGTGAAGCTGCAAATGATACGGAAGAGTATTAACGATACGGTACGGAAGTGGGGAAGATGGTTAATGTAAACGAAAACTCATTTCTCCTTTACTGTAACGTAGGACTTTCCGTGCATTTAAATCGTTGAACACACACACACGCACCATATAGTGATTAGTTTTTGCGAAAAAGACATTTAAGGAATGCAGGTTTATATGAAAAAAAAATTAAAAAAAAAGTGAGCAAAAGCTTTAGTTCACCATAAGCTACCAGGCGTCTCCATTATGAATTGCGAAACTTGCGATACAACTGTATTTGTTTTTTATTTTATATGAAAACGCGAGGCCATATTGCTATTCCGCATACTACAATCCTTGCATAAATCAAAAGAAACAGCACACATAACTTAACTCATTTCAGCAATTCAATTAGTATTAATGGAACATTACTATGGAGATTATTTTATATCGACCAGCATTCGAATATCTCAACAATGGCGTCAAAAATACCACACAAAATACAATTGAATGTAAATTTTGATTATATTTAATTTATGTATTTATGCCCTTCAACATTTGATGGGCATAATAAGCTTTGGCCAGAATTATTTATCTCATTTCCCATGAACTACCAGGCGTCTCCATTGTTAAGCGCATTTGAAATCAAACGCTTCAACGGCAATATCTAACAGTGGGGAGTTAATTAAGCATTTTCGAACAACTGGTGAGTTTCTGGTTGAAAAACATGTGTAAATCAAAGGCCTGATGTGGGTAACGGAACATGAAAAGCGCATGTAAATCCGATATACGGCTCCATTCGGCTACATTCCAAAAATGGAGGCGCAACGGTAGAGAATGTGCTTACCATCATGCGACACCAACGGCAGGTCAGCCCAGTAATGCCATTGTATGCTTTGATCCGCTTGCGGCATTTCGAACATCGCCCGTAACAGTTCCCTTCGACCCAATGATGCTGGAACGTGGCAGTGGCCTTTGACTTTTTCGATTTCACGTAGGTAGCGATGCAGGACGCAGGAGCCCGCTGGACGCAACGTTCGTGCACCGTGTATTTGCAGACTGGGGAAAAAGAGGGGGATGAAAGAAGGATTTGAAACATGTCCAAAAACCGAATGCTTTATTTCAATTTCTATCCACCACACACATAAGCTTGGTAATTGTTGGAAAATAGAAAGATACTTACGCACACAGCAGAGGCCCTTCTTCCCAAGCCCGACAAGCATATTGAGGCACATGTTGCAGTAGGCAGGTTTGCTGAAATGTTTCAATCGCCACACATGGTATCCATCTTCCTTGAGCGTGTTGTCGACGCCTGGATACGTTTTGTAACAATCGTCCCAAATGGAAGGACAAAAAATGGAAAACAAACAAATAAAAAAATGGAAAAGGAATTTTAATGGATCCGTACATGGCAGAGCGCCAGTCGGGGAAAAAAACTAGAATTGGAAGGATTTATGTGCCCGTTGAGATTCCCCGTTCGTCGTACGGGGCGCCATCAATTACCAGGAATTAGCCATCGGAAAATCGTCCATTTCCTCGAGGGATTTCCAAGAACGCGACCGTACCATGATCGATAGTGATGGGTTTTCGGGATTGGACGGTGATGTTTCACATCGAAAAAGCGAACCTGGTGCAAAAATTGCACACCACGCTTTTGCATTAAGCTTCGGGCCAAGGTGAGTCGTGTCCGCACAAAAGTGTTCTAAAATTTTCTCACAGGCATAGAACATATCACCAAAGTGAGGCCATTACCCAACCGAAGCTTGACGCTCGTTTCCATACTGAGAGATTGATGCTAGCCGGGAACATGGCTAAGGCTTCGGGGCCAGGGCAGGAATACTAATGACCAGCTGGAACACTCCAGTTCGATATGTGTTTGAGATGGCAAACAATGCCACCGGGAAATACGAAATGAAGTGGATTCGCATTACGAAACTATCTTTACACAGCTGTTGTGCGAACGTTACAGAACATTCTGCAATGCTTTAACAGTACAGTACAGTACTGATAACACGTACCATTCAATGACGCATTCAGTAGAATTCTAATTTAGCTACATTTATTAAGTTTTTTGCCTTTTTATCATGCTTTGCATGGGAAGTGGGAAGTGTTTACCTATCAATGTCCTTTGATCTAACAATTAATATTCCTTCTGAGTTAAGAAAAAGTTAAATACTTGCCCTAAATCGTTAATCAATATGAAAAGTTAGGGAAAACATCAAATGTTCTGCAGCAACCCTTGTTTGCGGTGGAACACAATTTCTCGCTGGCTGAAAGATGTGCTTCGAGATAAATCTAATTTTCAATGGAAGGCACTCCATGAGGTAAAACCCTTTTAAAATTAAAATTTGAGGAACTGTTGCTTTTAAACTCGATAGATCACGGACATTCCTAATGAAAAATGCTGTACAGCCAGCCATTATTAATCTGTTGATATGAAGGCTTTCAAAATGAGGTAATTTATCAAACTATCCTATCCATTATTAAAGCCATCCAAACGAATAAATATCATCCATAACGACGGACGCAATTTAAATATGTCCATTTTGACGGAACGATTGAACTGTGTAAAAACCCGAAAAAACGCAAATACCATTTTGCTTACGTGATCAGCATAACGATGCTAAAAAGTAAACCGGTTTGAACCCCGAACAGACAACCCCAATAAAGGCCAGCAAACTAACGCATGAGTATAAAATTAATTTCGATAGTACTCATCATCCCCCGTGGCGTCGATAGCCGTACCAAACCAAAAAAAAAAGGCCACAAAAATAGATTCACATCAGTCTCTGTCACTGGCTCTATCGAGTGGTTTGCCTCGATGGGTGGCTTAGTAAGGCACTTCGTCGCATGATGGATGCGTTTCCCACCCCGCCCGGCCCTATTGTTTGGTGGTGTTCATTGACCCGATTTTTCAGTGGAACTGCTTTTCTTCCGTTTGTGCTGAGATGTTTACGGATGTTTCTCCGACGGTGGTGGTGGTGGTGGTTTTTTTTTGCAGTACTGACGGATGGCATTGGCAACCACTTCACTATCCTTTTATGCTTGATCGTATCGATTTACCCGAGCACCGAGCAAGTTGTAGCAAAGCCAGCTACTGCAAGCCACAATCGTATTAATCCGGGGTTCAAAAGCTCAGGAACAAAACAGTCACAAACGGATACGGACAAAGAGAGCAGCGGCCAAACAGTGGCAGTTTGGTTTCAGGTGACGAACGAATGCCCCTACGAAGTCCTTCTCTCCTTGCATTTGTGGCGTGCAGAGCGTGCGGATAAGATGACAGTGTTTGCTTTTTTGCGAGCTGATTGATGACGTTACGTGGTAAAGGCGAAGAAACTGTTAGCTTTGCGGTTGCCGATTGCATTATAGCATTAGGATGGGATCGTTTCCCCAGCGTCAGTGGGTTTTTCGGGGGGAAGGGGAAGGCATTAGCGGTTGACGGAATTGATCCCTTGGGAATGGGAACTAACCGAACACTTCGAGCACGAGCTTTTATCACACAAAAACGACTTTATCCCGATTGAGCGTAAATGGGGGAGGGGTTTCGTTCGGTGTAGATGCGTAGTGGATTACACTCCAGAGGTTTTCGCACCGACCCCGCAAAGCTGCCCCAAATGATACCCAGCAGTATCTTCGTGTACTTGGGCACGTACAGGAAGAAAAGCACCGTATGCTTCTTGCACCGATGTGCAACACTGCCACAAACGAGAATGGAGCAATTAAGTTAAGTGTAGATTAGTATCCGTACGGCTCGCACGTAGCCCAACACGGAGGTGTTTCGTTCGTCGCTCGGTGGTGACTGGATAATTGATTGAATTATCTTTGCCCGAGGTTACGATTTGCGCGCCCAAGGGGTCGGTCCCGATCGGCCATAAGTGGCGATCATTAACGTTGATGCCTTAACCATTTTACACACATTGTCCGGTTTTAGACTATTTGAAGACTTGTTGGTGGTGGTGAATTTATAGCTCAGTTCATAATAAAACATCTCTTGATAGGAAGTTCGAAAATGAGTTTCAATTAAAGTGGATTAAACAGGAGAAAACATGAGAAGATGAGGAATTATTCTTCAACAAAAGATTATCAATTTGTGCTGAGTAGAACACAAACTTGTAATAAACCTCTAGAAAAGAATTGCCGACAAATTCTTCCTAAACAACGCACAATTTCCCATAGTTTTCCACCACTAACGAAGCTTTTAAACGACTTAAGGTAAGATCTTAACGCTCCTTAATAGAACTTGCTGCGACAACAAACAAATCAAGACGCCATTTACCATCTTCAACTTCGCGAAATAAACAGCAAAACATCGTTGCACAGGAGCAAAACAAAAAATCTCCCCCACCCCCTGGTGTGCACCTTGTCAAGCTTTCCATCATTAAGTTCCTCGTTCTAATAATCTCCGGTGCGAAAGCATAACAATTTTAATTGGACTCCGGTTCCGGTAAAACGGTCGGTTAGAAGATTCGCAAGCCTCATTTGCAGCCCGATTTTGCCCCCCCCCTCCCCCCCCATTATCTTCTGCACGCCATTAGTAACGCCTCGTGTAACGGGCCCGTCCGGTGGAAAGTTACCGACTGGCGGTGAATGTCCCCGGACGGTTGTTTGCTTGGCAGGATATTTGATTACATACTGTTTTGCTTCCTGCATTGGTGGTTGTTTTTATTTTTGTTTTGTGTTTTGATGTTACTGTTTGTTTCGTGGCCTAGCTTTTTATGTCGCTACCATCGAGGGTTTTTGTGTTTTTCGTGGAAAGCAACAAAATGTCGCACACACTGTCTGTAGCTTTTGTGAAGTGTTCTAGGAAGTGCATAATATGGCCTACCGTACCCATGGGACTTGTGGCTTACCGAGAAGTACCAGCAGCGGGATCGTTGTCAGTCCACCACGTTGCCATTCTTCCAGCGAAACGCACCCATCACCATCGTAGTCAATCTCCGTCATCATGTCCTGTAGGATCTGTTTTTAGAATTTATACCGAATTGCGTGCCGAGAAGCAGCATCCGCGGCAAGCAAACAAAATTGAGAGAGAGAAAGGGAGAAAAAAGGAAAGATAAAAAGAAATTAATCAGTAAACTGTGTCGGTAACTGAACGGCAACGCTTTTCCTGGTGAAGACAAACAGAAAAACACGGTGGATTCTATTTATGATACACTTTTATGAACTAGCACCACACTGTGATACCGGCTAGATTCCGGAAAATGCCACGTGCACCACGAACGGTCAACATGGCGAATGCTTCCGGATCGGAAGCGCGTGCAGGTTGGGATTGATTGTAACGCTTACCGGCCGTAGTTCGGACACGTCCCAGCCGAGATATTCCGCTACCGACATCATCTGGTTGACGATTGCATCCGTTTCGGTCGTGTCGAGGACACCATTTCCGTCCGTGTCGTACAGCCGGAACATAACTGCGAGCAGAATACGGTAAACATTAGAATAATGCAAACAGTGGAAAATGTTTGTCAGGATAGCAAGTGTTCGGCTAGGCGTGAACGGCACTTGACAAAACTGATTTTCTAGGCTCCATTTTTAATTAACAAAAAATAATTCATTTTTATGTTTCCATTGCATTGCAAGATGAATGGGAATTTATTTCGATTTTACCATCGTTTATAATACAGATCAATCAACAGCGCATTAAACTTTGCTGCCCAAATGCATAACAATAAGGAACAATCAAACCAATCTTCCCTCTATCATTAGTATGATGGAATGCTGGGGCCGTTTTCTTTTTGTTTCCACAAGCGACACAGCAAAAACCTAGCCTTTGGAGGGTGTGTTTTGAAAAATTGAAACGATTTCGAAAATAGCTTATCTACCGTAATGTTGGTCATTTTTCTTAAAAGCACCCATCTCCCGTCGAGAATGCCATTTGTTATTTGTACCATATCCACACACACAATTTGCACGGCACACAGCAAAAGAGCACAGCAGGCAAGCTGTCGAACCCAAAGTCACGCGGGGGAAAAAAAACTGCGGAAAATCGTATCCCGAGTTGACCCTCCGGTGTGGTGTACCATTACTGCTCGACAATCTATTGCTCGGGCTAGTGGATCACCGAAGGATCTTGTGTAAAACCCTGCGATGAAAATACATTGCCTTTTGTTTCTTGCCGGCCTGGGGCTTTTGATTGAGAAGGTACCGTTGGCATGTTTCTTGGGAGGTGTTTTTCTTTCCTGCGGTCCCGGTTCGTATGTTTATCGTCTTAGGTACTGTGACGGTTTGCCATTTGATATGAATCGGAAATATATCTATAAATAAATATTATGAGAAAGGCTTTCGCCAGCAACCGGTTAGCGTCTTGACGAATGAACGTACCGGATGCGGGGACGGGGATTCCTTTCGTGGGAAGCGAAAGGAAGAAAAAGAGTTAGCAGAGACCGGATTCATCCTATGATTCAATGTTTCTCTGTGACCGCCTACCCGATACCTTTGCGGCTAACGTGAAACCGGTTACCGGTTTATCGTAAGTCAACGGCGTTTATCCATCAACGAATAGACGGTAGGCACTTATGCGCTCAAATGGAAAATTGATCGACCATGAGCAGATGGAGGTGATGGAGGTGAAAACCACTTGCCTTGGTCGGCAAATATTTCTTTTGCCTTCGTTAGATCGAAGCGCTGTTTTCACACATCCAAATACAGTTCCTTGGTCAATGGATGAGATAAAACAGAAAAGCGAACATAAAACCCATCGGCAAAAATTAGTGTTGCTATAGCATTCGCATCCAATGTTTCTGAGGAATTGATGGAGCTAGATGTGGATGGAGGAAACAGACGATAATGACGTCCTTACGTGGGATCTGGAAGAAAGGAAGATACTTTGACGTTTTGTTAGTGTATGAGAAAATCGACCCATGTCATCGTATTGAACATTGGATGCCTTATTTTACCAACAAAAAACTACCATTTCCATCCCATACTTGCTTCAAAATGGAAGGAAAAACATGTTCAAATTCTCCGGTCTTTGCACTAATGTGAACTGATATTTAGTAGAACCACAAGCTATGAAAAGGACGATTCAATACGAATGTTTAATCGTTATATCCTGACGGCAATGCTTTGAAAGTTTCCCTCCCAATATAAAAGACAGAAATGGAAGATGTAGACGATGGACTTTTCTCTTCTCCGAGACTTTATCATGTTCATTCCGATCAATAAGGCGTATATAATAACAAGCTATCTTCGCATTTTTGTGTTTCTCCCAGAGTCGATAGATGTTGATTGAAAATCGTACAACCATAAGTTATACATGCAATCCGGACTCATTACTCAGACATGATCAAAGGGAACTATATGAATACACAGAAACTGGTGCTTGTTTTTTCTACTGACTCGGACGTTAGGAAGTTATTCCTACATGAACTCTGGTTGAAATAAAAAAAAAAACCACAGAGAATATCAGGATGCAAGAAAATGCTAGTTGTCCAGCTTTGATTGTTTATCGTTGGTCAAGTTACCGCAACCCGTAGACACCATTCTTCTCGAGTCCACAAAAGTTCTCCCGAAGCAAAAGGATCACTGTAGTAATAGATTCTTTCGGAGAACAATGCCAATAAAGGTTGTACGAGGGATGGAAAACTTTTCCCCTAGACCGGACAAACTTATGTAGCGGTTGGTGTAAGCCTTGGAGGAATTTTTCCTATTCTACATGGACAATCCTCTAATCCACCTCTATTTCCTCACCCTAGTACTTACACATGCTTTCGGGTAGCTTCATTTACTGCTTAATCAAACGCCTCGTAGTTTTGGGCGAGTTTGAAGAGAAAATTCAAACCTAGTGACATAAAAAAAAACTTATCGAAAGTAAACCGAAGACGGGTGTCCTTTGTGAGTACAACATGCACTATAGTGCGACCAAGAGCATCGAAGTCATCCGACTGGATTGTATGCAGCAAAGTGTTGCGTGCCCATAAATAAAGCAATTCTCTTATGCATGTGCGACCGGGCCGGGTTGGATTATTGTTTCGGTCTTCCGAATGGGACAAAGTCTTTGCTTTCATACCACACCAAACGAAGTGGCTGGACGGACAGGACGTAAATGTTGATGATTGCCATTTGTATGGTAATGGGGACGCCTCACAGCCAACGGGCGCTCGCGAGCATTTCGTCGTATCAAAGGATTACTGAAGCACTCTGTTGTGTGCTATTTATTTTCTCATGATCCTCTGCCAGCGACGTCTGAGTGGATTGCAAAGCTAAAAGAACTTTTTCGACTCTGTATGTTTTTTTCTTCTTCTGTTTCTTTGTTTTAGTTTCAAACGGGAGCTTTCGGTGCTGCTTTTTATAGTTTGCAAAAAAGCCAGTTAAGGGAGTTTGCAAGTTTGCAGCTGCTATTTTTAAGGATGTCAAATGTAGAAAAATAAACGATATTTAAATTCTATTGTTTTTTTTTCGTTTGTCTTTGCAGAGTGGATTGCAGAGCTCAAGCTAACTTTGCAATTTTAGTGTCACTTAAGTACATATCAGCTAGTGAAATATGTCTAGATGGAAGAGGAGGATGTACAACTTTCAATTTATAATTATACTTCAGGGCAAAGTTTATTTTGTAATATTTTTGGTTATGATGAAGTTGGCTGCAAGTAGCGTTGGGTCAAGTAGCTCTTTTGCAAGAGCGGAGCGCAACGCTCTCGCTCTCTAAAGTGTGCTTGAGGTAGCTCCACATGGAGCGCTGCACACAGCGGCGATTCCTGCGATACTGCTACCTCTTTTTCCCGTGGGCTGTGCGGGATCACCCACAATAAGATGAGCGGAGCGATTAAAATACCTCCTTTGCTCTTGACCCACTAGCTATAGCCTTATAAAATTTTCAAATTTTTATAATTTTTTTTTCTGATTTTTTATTCCTTTTTTAATTTAAAACATTATTTGAGTGAAAAGAAAATTATTTGAACCAATTGGCATTAAAATAAATCAATTTAATTTTTTTGCAAAATTTCTCAAAAAAACATAAGGGGTAAGCCTTATGAAATTTTCGAGTTTAAAATTTTTTGTAAATTTTTTTCTGATTTTTTATTCTTTATTTAACTTAAAGCATTATTTGAGTGAAAAGAAACTTATTGCAACAAATTCGCATTAAAATATATCACATTTAACAAAAGTGGCTGTAAGTGAACTGTGGCAAATGAAAAGAACTGTTTTAAAAACAAACGTTTCACATAGATACTCAGGATAGACTTTGCTCACAAAGGAATATTCTCGAACCGTTGCGAATCATTGAAATACACCCCTTTTGTATACTTACACTCCAGCTTATCCTCCGGCCGTCCAGCCTCGAGCAGCGAAAGATAGCAGACAACGTCCTTGAGCGGTACCTTCAGCAGTAACGGATCCAAAAATGATTGCTTTCTAGGAATCAGCCGTACATCTGCAACGGAATGAACAGGGTTCTTGGTATTAGCAATACACTTTAGACGCAGATAGATGAAAACTCCGTTCTCGATGACCGTGCGCTGGCTATAGGTATCGCAAGGTCGAACGGCAGGAACGTGTAGAAAAAAGTGTAGAAGTTAAATCCCTGCCGTCACGTCATCAACTCCATCACGCTCGCCGGTCTTGTTGACCGATTCCAGGAAATTGAGAATTCACCAAAGCTCCCGGGCACGCTAAATTTGTTCGTGCGAACGTGCCTTCGGTTCGGCGAAGTTGATATAATACGCAATGAAGGTTGAATCACTAACAGGTAACGCATATGGGAGAACATCATCCCCTGTCGGCGGCTAAGCTGAGGCTTAACGTTCCAGCTCGGTTCCACTGTCCACGTCGCAAAAACCCCTTCTCGAATACTCTCCGCCCATCCGGTTAGCAAATCCGTATGAAACAGAATCGATATGTGAATTGACATGCAACAGGTAGCTTCTTTCGTTACAGTGGGTGAAATCAGAGATGAGTTTTTAAAAAGAAACAAAACCGTCCCAGCTTGAAGATTGACAGATGCTTTGTGCATTTTTCCTGTATGGCTGATTTTACAATCAAACCGGTGTTTGGACACCTGTCTTTGCTGGTAACCGATTCGGATTCGTATTGCTCCAACGTCCTTCGTGACGGTGGTCCGTTTGGTTTCGAAACGGTAGCGCAAAAGTAGGCCATCCGGGACGGGACGAAAAATATTTACCTTCTATGCGACAGTTGACGGAGTTGTTGCTTTTGCGCGACGAGTTCCGGGAAATCTGCGAGTGACTGTGCGAATGCGAATGGGAGGGACTGGAGTCGGCCGAGCGACGGAACGGTGGCTGCAGGATTGGTGGCGTACAGCCCATCGGGCTCGGCGTTACCGTCAGCATCGGATGGACCGTCCCTGCAAGGGGGTGCGAAGTAAGCAGAAGTGAAAAATGGCGCAAACCACAACCCATGGATCCTGTAGTGCGAAAGTTTTCCGGTACATACCACATTTGCCCTTGTTGCTACTGTCACCACCGCTATCGAGACCGAGATGGCCGAGCGACTGCAGCTTATCGGTCAGCCCGTGTATCCGCTCGACGAAGCTGTTCCGCTGCGATTCCTGCGATGGTTGCGGTGTCGGAATGTCCACGATGCTGTTCAGGTTCGGGATGGAACCTGGACGGAAGGTAAAGCACGAAATGTTCATCATTGTTTGCCGTTGCATATGAAAATCGAACCGAACCGAAAAGTATGTTGATGCGATCTTTGCACTTTACCTCGATTATGGGATGTTACTGGCGCACAGGCCGCATTGCTGCTAATTGCCGCCATTTGACTGAGGGCCTTCCCATGGCTGTGCTGTTGCTGCTGTGCCTGGTAGAGGGCCGGCTGCAGGAATGATATGAACAGGTGCTTTGACAAGTCCTCCGGTGTTTCGCAGTCCAGAAACGAGTCAAGAAACTTTCGAAACCCGTCATAGTCGATGTCCTGTTGGGAGAGGAAGCAAGTGTTGGTGAGGTGTCCGTTACAGATATCGGTACGATTTGGCACAAAGGTGAGGTGTGGTGATTTGGAAAAGTGTTTCTGGAAGGTTCTCGGAAAGGAATTGTCTGAAAACCCATGTAATGCTAGATCCAGGCGTTGAATATGAAAGTTCGTGAAATGATGCTGAAATTTTCGTGAATTGTCGACGGTATGTTATTTTGAAAATTTAAATTTTTCTCAAAAAAAAAGTCTGAAAAAAAATGGATTTGTTTATATAAAATATTGCCAATGGATGTACCTCTTTGAATGATTATAGCATTACAGAATAAACTAAATATTCTATCAAGTTTATAACCCATAGTTTTAAGAAAATTTCTCAAAAAAAAAATAACCAAATTACATTAAAAATTGAAATTGGTTTCTACAACTTTCTATGCCACTTTAAATAATCCCAACCATTCCAAGCATCTTCCTTAATGCCAGTAAAGAGTTTGCCAGTTTTCCATTTCTTTATTGCAACGTACCAAACCCAACCCCCCCAAAAAAACGCTTTCTTTTGTGTCTTTTTTGTCAACACGCTTAGGTTGTTTGTGACAAGAATTTTTATTCTCCTTCGCATCACTTTCACAGCTATTTCAATTAAGTGGTCGTTTTGTTTTTTGTTCGCTTCTGTTTTGAAGGACCTTTTTTTTGCTAGCTGCCAAGGGGTGTCATCATTGCAAAAACAAGATTAACGAGTTTGAGCCACGGTCGTACGGAACAGTACGAGCGCTGTCGTCCCGGTAGAAGAAGAGCATTGAAAAAGATAAATAGTCTTACGGGGCTTTTAATGATATTAGAAACAGTACAAGTTTTGTAACACTGCCCCAGTTAAGATGCTGGTCGCTGGATTTGTTAGTCACTGGAGGATGGAATAAGCAATTTGTTTAAGTTCAATTTTATGTACTGGTTCGATTAAAAATAAGTAGCAAAGAATTGACCGAAACATGCCTTAATAATGCCATAAAATATGTTTTTAAAGAAACAATATGCCTTTATTTTTAAAAGCCACTATGTAAATCATTATAAGAGGATTTCAATGTTGCATTATAGAACAGATTTCAATTTCCAATCGGTGGACCCATTTACTGCAAGCCACACTTATCAGCAAGCTCTCCCGACAGGCTTGACTTTCAATAATCGCACTACACTTCAATCTGGGAAGTTTGTGCGGTGCAGCATATTTCAGATTTTACCCCCCAAAAGGCATAATCGTGTACACGGATTGTGCCCGAATATGTGGTCTGGATACGTGTCGTCGTTGGGAGTGCCTTTCACGTATCCACAAAACGTACCATTCTCATTAGAACTGTGTGCACAACCCGTACCCCGTTGCTGTTTACCCTTTGTAGGTCATTTTTTTACCCCCCACCACCCACTTTATGCACAACGGGCTCTATCAATCAACAAAACCCACGTGTTGGGACGATGTTTTGGGATAGATTGCACTACAGGAGAGGGCCGAACGCAAAAAGACACCAGGGGAATCATTCCGTAGCTGAAAGATGCGGGGCTTTTAAGCCATAATCTCCGGACTACTCAACGTATGATTAGTATTCGTCGAACGTCGGCGCTACCGGCGTCGGTCGGTGGTTAGCGGCGGCAAACCGAAAGCCAAAACGGAACGAATAACCTTCCGGATGCGCGATCACGGAATTGGGACGGAAGGGAAGCGGAAAGCGCCTTTAGATATTGCTTCCGACAAAACCGACAAGATGAAGAAGCCGAATGTTTAAGCCTCCTTGTTAAGGCTATAATCAAAATTTATTACCATGCTGTCATACCAGTGATCGTGAGGCAAAAAGTGAGCCAACATTATGGCACACCATAAGGTTAGGCGCATATTGTGCCGGCACGGTTCACCAGGCGGGTGTCGGATTTTGGGGCGGTTGGAGGAGGGGAGGTGAAATTTTCTCCGGAAACCCGCGACAAGCGGAGGCTACAAAATTGGTTGCCATCATCATTTTTCGTACAATCCGCTACAGGCGCCACATGAAACCCGGGGCACCCCGAGCGACATTGACATTTGAGTGGATAGTGATTGGAAAAATGGCTGCCGATAGAGCGAAAGCTTCCGGTATCGTCTTACACTGCCGGCTGGCATTAGACAGTAGTCGGTTTCCATTAAGCTTACGTGGTTGCTGACAGTGCTCAACCGCTTCTTACAGTTCACTTTGGTGGAAAAGTTAATTAGTCTGAAGTTATAATTATCAAACAACCGGGTGAGGGTGTAGGGATTAAAGGCAAAACTGTACCACAAGAGGTACAACCGGAACAAACGGGAACGAACACATGCGTCGGATAGTGTGGAAATCATCGGTTTGCCATCGGTTGCCAGACACTTTAGCCGCGGAAGGTAGGAAGCGTATCTCCGGGGGATGATGTCAAAAAAAGTCGTGTGGAAGAAAATTATAAAGTAATGAAATGTATTTCTAGTTACAATTAACTTGGCAATGACGCAATCTGCTAGTGACGTTAATAGGCAATTTTTCTGACGGTAAGGAAGATTTGTATTTTTACTTCTGCCTCCTTATAAAAAGCTTTTTTGATCTTTTTTTCAATAAGATAACTTGCCATTTTCTTTCTTAAAGCAAATTTCGATTTTCCATTGTTATTCTTTTTATTAGTTTAAGGTTTAAAATAGGATAGGGTCGTTGTTAAGCCTAATGGCGGATATATGTAATAATAAATAAATAAATAAATAAATAAATAACTAAATATATAAATCAATAAAATATACTAAGTACTAACTCATACTACTGAGCTTGGGAGATATAAACAAAACCATGTTGGGACTAAAAATATGTCAATTAAATAATATTTAAATATAACTTTCACATTTAAAGATTAAAGGAAACTTTCTCCTATATGGAAGATAAATATCTTCCATCTGCCGAAATATTTTGATTTTATTACCATTTTATAAGACATTACTTCCCTCCACATTGATCGCAATTAATGCCCAAAACAAACAATGTGAAGTTTATTTGACGTCGTATAAAATATTGTTACCATACGGCTCTCCACAACGAACCGGTGATGACCCTTCGCTAATACCCTTTATCCTTCCGAATGGTCTTCCGTTTTCCGCAGCATCGGTTAGCACTTGACGAACGAATCATCGAGCAGGTTCACACAATTCATGCGTTCGTAACGTTGTTTTGTGCTTGACGCACAAAATTATTGGAAACGAACCGAATACATCGCCAGCATCCGTGCTCCATGCATCGGCCAATCGGCCCATGCCTTGCACAACACAATCGTCTATTTGATTGCGGGTAAATTGGTGGAAGAGATGAAGCAACTTTCCTGTTCACTTTTACGCCATTTGAGTGCGTCGTATTTTGTTCCCCCCACCTTCCCCCGTTTAGCTTTTGTCCTCACGATGAAAGCGATATCGAAACAAGACTTTTCGGTGAGGCAAAGGCCGAGACAAATCATCAAACGTGTGTTGCGGTGGCGGGATATTCGGTTCGGAGAGAAACATCAGAAATATCCGCCCATTTTCACAAAAACCGTGCACCGAGGGAGGTGCGAGTAAGGATGGTTACGGTCAGGAGGGTTTGAATGATCGCCGTGAAGGATTTCATCATTGTCAGCGTATTGGAAAAAGCTATGGTACGCCATACAAGGGCTATGTGTGTAGAAGCTCTCGCCGAGCAAAGCCTGGAATGCTGTAAATGGAAGGTCCTTTCCAATCGTCAGCTGTTTGTGTTATCGTTGTTTTTCGTTTTTTTCCCCTGCCATGGTTCTCATTCCTTCTCACAAATCTTTGCCTGACTTTCCGGCTATTGACCTTCGCCGATTTCACGATGTCACTTTGATAGGCAGGCGCTGTGACATGGGATGCGATCCGATGTGAGCATAAAAGCTAACGCGAAACCGTGGCAAAATGCTTCCCGTGTTGGCTCACACGCACGGTTGATTGTTTTGTGCTGTGCTGCCTGCGCTGGAATCGGTGTGAGGATGAATCTGGCGGAAGGTACACGGGGGAATCAACTGTCTTCCGCTAAGGATAAACCGATTTACGCACCATGCGAGAAAACGAACCTCGGAATACACCATGTGAATGGGGAAAAGTATCCTTCAATTTCTTTCGCTTGTTCCCTCGGGGGAAGGTTTGTGTTTGTGTTGTGCTGAACTTAGACAGGGCGGGGGGGAAACACTGCTAAAGCATGTTGGGAACTACCGGAAGGAAACGAGAAGCGAAGCGTAGTTACGTTTGAAGTCAACACGAAAACCTTTTTCCGTCTGCGTGCCGTGAGCGCTCGATGGATTGACGGGCCGATTCTGGGGATGGCACCAGAGGGTCTATTTATTTTCGCAACATTATGACAATTTGTACCATCGTCATAATGTATCAAGCGGTTTGAGAAAAAAAATATAATTTTCAGGACATGATCTATTAGAAGAAACTTCGCCATTCTGGTGGGGTTGTAACCCTTGTTTGTTCGAAGTTTTTTTTTAAACAAATGTTGATTGAATAATGCGCTGTTTGTTATGTTTGTCCTACCCTAACATCATTTTTTTAAAGTATGTAAGTGTCCAAAAATACACACATTGAAATCAATCATTTCGTGATGATATCGGCGATCAGTTAAGAAAGGATATAAAATTGGGATTTAAAAAATATCAAGCGAATTTCAAGAAAATGTATTTTACTTTAACATTTCACACTTTGATACATTTTAGCAACATTACTTTCTTTCAAGCCCAGCATCAACCAACGACAGTGTCCGGCATAAAACCAGAAAAGCAATAAATTGTTAATGGCCTCAAAAGCATAAAGCATGCTCCCAAGACATTGTCTTCCATTTTTCGACCGGAACAGCAGACGTGGTTTGTCGCGGCCATAGGTTAAGTTGTGAATAATCCTTGCTTGGTCCCTCACCTATACGCCGGAAAAACCCGGATCGAGTGGATAGAGCGAGAGAAACAAAGGACATCCAGCAATGATGACGTTTGTTTGCCGCTACTAACAGATGGTAGACAAGCTTTCATCCCCTCCATTTTCTATCGTCCATTTGCTGACGTCATACTAGCCAATTCCATGTTGCAGTTTCATCGGGATAAACTGCTACCACGTTGACGTCATCGTTTTTTGGCGACAGTCCAAAATGGGATGCACTTGTGGCATCGAACTGGTGGTCGTTTGCAAACCCCGAACGGCACGTCCACAATATGCCGTTCGCTTTTCAACGGTGCGATAGTGCTCCGATGGTGAAAGAATGCGAGCAAAAGTTTATGTTTTTATGGGGCTAATAAAGGACAGCAGTTGAAAATTGTTTTGCGCCTGAAAACACCAGTTCGGTTCAGCGAACATAGCCTCACCGCAACCGGGCCGGAGGTTTTTATTGCATTCATCAACGTAGATCTGTTCAGGGTTTTGGGGCACTCAGTGGATGTGGAAGTTTTGGAAAAATTTAATCCATTTTCAAGCAATCTTGTTAATGAAGCCATGGAGAGTTCCAGCTTTGAATGAGGAGTTATATGCACTGTGGAACCATTGAGAAGCGTTATCAGCGCTGAAGTTGAGTGACGTTTATGTGGAAATTTGAATATTTTTAATTTTCGTACATGTGTACCAGCTGGTCAGAAAATGTTACCTCAAACTATGCCAATGTATAAAGAGATAGGAAAACACAGAGCAAAAATAAAAAAAATACGCCAAAAATGTCACATCACATCCGTGTGGGAAACTGGCGAAACAGTGCCCGAATGCCGGATGGAAAAACTCCCAACTCCCCGAGCAATAATAATCCAATTCCCGAGAGTGGAATGTCATGACAATTTCGGAAATTTCTTTCCTCTTTGATGGTGCTCTTCGCAGTAAGTTGTGGCTCAGGTTGGGTTTGGTGAAATCGTTTTTTTTTCTTTTGCAGTGTGCAAAAAAATTGGGACAATCATACAAAAATAAAGTAAGGAAAAAAGCAGATACAACACGGATGTTGGCGCTTCAGGGTAAGCTATTTTGGAACCGCGCATAGCGCTGTTCCGTTTTTACGCAAAATGATTGACTAACGATATTATGGTAAAAGTGTACATTTTTCACGGCGATCATATTAGCTGACCGTATTCAGTGGAACATGATTTCAATTAAGGTAGGTATTTTACGAAAAATTCTCCTTAATTCATTTGAGTTTAACAAGAATACATTTTGTACATTTTCGAAACAAGTAAACAGATGAAATGATTAAATTTTTTCAAGCAATTTTTGATCAGAAATAATGTATCCGTAAGTCATAAATTATACTCAGCAAGCAAATATGCATAAACACAATTCAATTCTGTATCGAGTAACTCATAAATAGACTTCAATTTCAATAGCTAAATAATTGATCTTATCCATGGGTCTTATTGCCCCGGACCGTAATTTCCCTGAGATTATCCGGCACCAGCATTTACTCAATTATGCTCGTTCAAGCGACTGAACGCTCGGAAGGCTTTTTCGAGATAGTTCTGCGCGCTACGTAAGCTTTAGCATTTTCTGTTTCATACTACACCAAAACAAACAAACAGGCACCGATGCAAGTGAGGGTAGCACGATACGGCCTGGGCATGATGTTTGCAGCAACACGTTTATGTTTGCATTCCACCCGACCGCATCTGCTTCGTAAATTATTTGTTATTTATGAGCTGCTACAAGAACAACCAAACAATTCGATATTACCTTCACTAATGGGTGTGTGTGTAGAGAACAAGAAGGGGAAAAAGACACAAAACCAAACAGACCAGGTTGGGTGATCTGTTCTTTTGCAAATTTGAACCTTGACTTGTGAACCTTCCAACCTTTAAAACTGAATCTATTAATAAGCGATTTGATTGGAATGAGTAATCTAAAAGATGTAAATAGCAAGGAAATAATTATATTAGAAGTAATAAACATCAGGTTTTTAACTGATAAGTGACATAATTGCCATTGCTTTATGCTCTTTGTTTCCGGACTTCAATTTAAATGATTGATTTAGAAATGAAGAGATCCTAGAGAAATGTTTTTCCACCATCTTGTTAACTGCTTTGATACTCAAACTTGTTTGTTTAACCATTAGTTTATTTATGTTTCTAACCGATATGCCTTCAATCACTATCAATCTGAAACCGTTTTGCAACATGGTGATCTTTAGTCTAAAAAGGAATATTGGATGTTGTTAGTGTTAATGCGTGCTTGGAATATCCTTCCGAAAGGATAAACCCAAGCGAAACAGATTTTCCTTTACCCGGGAACCTTGTACACACGTACGACGCATGAATCGAATCACGTACGTGTTGCTTTTCACCGTTGTCGTCACCTTTTCTGTGGGTTTTTTTTTGCATACCAGCAGGGCGGTTGGACGATGTTGAAAAACAAAACGGGAGGGTAAAATCGAATCATTGGTGGTTGCCAAACCACCTCGGTGAAGTGTTTTTTTTGGTGCGGTTCTGTCTGGATATTGAACCACCAATTGGATCGGGTCCAAATTGAATCAAACCGTCGGATAATCCAATCTTATATGTGGCTGTAATTACAGATCCATGGGTAGAGGCTGAGATAAAGCAAGTATGTAATTTCTGAGTCGTGAAGAAATTACGTGTAATGGCGGATGTGATTATTTAAGTATTTTATATTTGCTACGCTTCATTGGAAAATAATAATACATTATTGTAATAATCATGTTTTTAAGGTTCCAGACTGAACAAAATTACTAACTATTATGTATTTGCCCAACATTTTATTTGATTCTTTATGTAAATTTGGTTCACAAGTTTATTAAAAATAATGAATTTAAAAAATGTAAGCAAAATAAATGATTTTTTAATGTACAAAAAGAGTGAAACACCTTTTAATATGCGGAAATGAAATGGCAAAAAATACCATCATGCCATGGCTTCGTTAACGATGGCTTCATTGTGGAATTCTAAGAAAGAACGAAAAATACTCAAACAAGCGTGTATCTGATGTAATTATGTATCGAGCGCTAACGAACTGACGACAACTTTATTCACAACACCTTTGGAAAATGATAGTCGCCCAATATCGAACGAACTCGCAAACTTTTCCACCGGAAAATGAACATCAGGAATGTTGCGGAAGCTCATTAGATTGTTTAGTAATTCGTTTGTTACCTCAGCATCAGCTGAAGTGGATGCTGTGATTCGTGGAAAACGTGGAAAATGTGGAAAAAGGCTCTTTAATGAACCCTTCCTCAAACTATGTGCTGAATCGAATTCAAATCTTTGCATAGATGAAGCTAAGGTAAGCCAAACAATTCAGTAAGAAGATAAATTCGCTAAACGTTTCTCGCATTATCCCAGCGAAAGGTTTGCTTTGAAGTGAAAGGGGATTAAAGCGATGTTACAACGAGACATTTCTCATTCTTCAAATGGGTCGCGCGAAAGATTGACGGAACAATATGTTGTGGTAAGAATTTTACCAAATGTTTCACCCTCTGCTCGTCGGTATGTTACAATGCTCGTGTGCAGAAAACTGGCACGGAATTAAGTGCGCTCTGTGAACCCAAGAGAACGCGGGTACTCGCATCGTTGCATCGTTGGCCCCAAAAACTTTCCAAGAGTAACTTTACCCTTGGGAGGGATTCACTTCGGAATTCAGTTGGGCATCCCAGTCCCGTTCTATGCAATGTAGGAAAAGTGGGAAAAATATGTTTGGAACATTCTTACCAAATCTTTAGCGAGGAGCTTCTGCGGCGGCATTGCGTCATAAGCAGAACGACTAAGTGTGAGCGCCATAAAGTGCTGTAAGCATGAAAGCACTTGCACTCAAACAGGCAAGAAATGGTGCACGGTATGGGATGTATGTACATATGGTGTACGGAACGGTTGAAATTTAAAGTCTTAATGCTCTGTGAAAACGTTAAATGATAAAAACCCATTTTTGGTTTATAAATTCTTCGTGATGTTTTATTCTTTTTATAGCACTATAATCTGGGACCTTTCCTGAACTAACTGGATAGTCAATCCCGCGTACCATAGTGAATCAATTTCCCCTTATTTACTATGCTGCAACATCAAAAACAAAAACTAACGAGAAAAGTTGCATTTAATTCGGAGCACGAGAGAGAAAAAAAAACTTCTGGACGCGGAACAACAAACTAAAGCTTTTTACTGTACTATAAACATTTCGAGAATGCTCCAGTGAAGTGAAGTTTTCTAATCCCCATGATTAAGCCACCGACTACGAAGAAGATCTGCCGGAAAAGCTTACAAAGCTACTCACCGTGACAGGTGGAAATAGTAACAGGGCAGATGGGAACATAATTAGGTGGTGAAACATCGCGAAGCAGCAGGCAAAGTTTTTGCTAAACGGCTCACTAATTTGAATAAAATATTCACGATGTTTAAATCATGTGCGAACGCACATCTTAATTTGTACCATCCCGATGGTAACTCTCTAAACGAGCTGCTGATTATCAATATATTAGACCGCAATGTCGTCCAACGAATCGAACCATTTAAGTCTGGTGGGATGGATAAACTTTTGTCCCAAAAAAAAAAATACCACACATTCACGCGAGTGAGAAGTGGTTGAAACTTTACCTTACGTGAACAATGGATCGCAATGATTCGGAGAGCTATTTATCGGCACCTGCAGGCAAGCAAAGCCGCTCATTACCCCACGTGGAATGTGGGTTTTTCAATTTGCAATATCATTTTCCGCATGCTACAGGGATGATTTTGAGTCAAAGCTTCTTCAAAAGTATTTGATGAAAGCAAAGTTTCCCCAAAAATCACAAAACTCCCGTGGGTTCTGACCGTGATACACGAAACGAAGTAGAAGTTTTTCACACCTTGGGTTTTTTTTGCCGTGGCTCATTTTGTTGGCGTGTAAATAATACCACCCAAAAAAAAAGACCTGGATGGTTCAGGTAGCATAAAGAAAACAATTCAACGCCACCGACACCGTTGGTTTGAGTTTTGATTTTGAGAATATTGTAAGAATGTTGCTTTGGTGCGGGGTTTCGGTAACACACGATCCTGCGGTTCCTTTGGGAATGCCGCAAGTTTATCAGAAAAGCTTGAGTGAGGCTTTTTTTCTCTATAACGGTGGTAAGCAGCAAAAGACTCTTTGTGTGTGTCTGTGTGGTAAAGAACAAGGTGTTCCGCGTTCCGCTCATCAATATTCATTGCCCGCGATATTCCAAAGTTCTCAAGAGAACTCAGCTTGTTTTGGAGTTGGAGTTGGAGTTTGGAGGACAAGATTATCCAAATTACCAACCATCGTCCATGGTGCGATTTTGAAACGGTTTTACGAGTGCTTCTTGAGCGTGGATTATGGGATTTTACCAAAATTATCCATTTAAGACACCTGCAAATATTCAATTTGTAATCGTTTACGCATATTAAATTTAAAAAAATGTTATGGAAATGATACATATTAACAGCTTTATGATTATTATGGTTCTTGTAAGTTAAAATTATATTTCGTAATTGAATGCGTTTCATTGTCCAAATCAATAGAACATTTTTCAAACAAACTTTCCTCAGTTTACTATAGACTACTCTCGAACATCAGGATCATTCGGTGAAAAGAACGATTTATGCGTCCCCAAATGATCGGGAGCAAAATGGCAAACGTTTCCCAAGTCAACTTTGTTTCTGTCATCTAGTTACAATTCAATTTAATCTTATTTAGCTTAAACGAAGACAAAAAAAATCAAACCATTTTCCTTCTGTGACATCAGTCTCACTCGGTGTTGCTCAGGAGCCAAGCTGCCGAACATTAAGCCAAAACTCCACACCCGTTCCACATTACATAGGGTGAGGGTGATTTTTTATGACTGGTTGGTAAGAAGATTGTTACGCATGGGTGAAAGTTGGGTAGGAGTGAAAAGTCTGTGAAATCTTTTGAAAGTACCGAAAAGAACATTTGCTTGCCCTTTTTGTCTGGAGAGTGTTTTTTGAGAGATTTTTTTTACTAAACTTCCATATTGAGTACGTAGAAACGTAACGGATATTGGATAACGGTAAAGATGAAAAAACGATAGGAAAATAGTACGTGATAGTGGTGTTATCAATTTGTACGAATTTGGATTTAATACAATTCCATCCAAGTTTTTGATACGAACGATTTTTTGACAACAATATTTAAAAAATATTTACATTTTATATGGTTGTAAAACATTAACGATTCATCTGTAAATCGGGCACGCTTTCATTCACTCATTTATAGTTTTTTTACACAACACGAACACAGGAATAAAATATGACTTAGAAATGTTTGGTAAATTGGAATAAATTATATCCATAACTGCTCATGAATGGGTCATTGTGAACATTAATTATACGACAATGAAATGTACAAACGCTTCATTCTTTAAAGAGCATGTTAGAGGAAAGTGTAAAAATAGCTTCAGTGGTGTGGCAGTTCCTTCCTGAAGGTTATGAGTCCGGCTTTTTGGGGATGATTTATCGTGCATCATAAATGTTCCTTTCGACCATTCACCCGAATGACCGACCGGAAATAAGTTCGGACAAAAACACACTCAACGTTACCAGTACCGTGTTACTGGTTGTTACAACAAGAAGCATTGTTGTGTGTTTCAACTTTTCTTGCTTTCGGCTTACGGTACGGAGCCTTATTTAGCACGCTAAAGGCCCCATTTTGAAGAAACACAAATTGAATTACGCTTGCCGACTGTAGGAGCTCCGAAAAGCAGCAGGAAGAAACAATATTACGACTCGGTTTGCCGACTTGCCGTCAAAAAAACTTCAGATAAATTGATAAGAAAACCACGCTTTGAAGGCGCCATTTGCCTTTGCCGGAGCTGGTAGGCATGGAGATTCCATGCGAGGTCGCTGCAACCGTTTCGCGATATGATCCGCGAAGTGAGTAGATGCCGAAAAACAATAAGGAATGAAATCTGTCGACAAATTGTTACTAGGATGGAGCGACACTTCCTCGGTGAAAGGGCGTTGGGTTGGGCGGGAAGGGTGTTTTGAGTGCTGACAGGCGGTTCTTAGGTGATATCGTTTTGCCAGGTGTTCCACTTTCACTGTTTCAACCCTTATGCTCTTCCCGCACACGCTGCCAAAGATTGGGGATCATTTTTCTTTTCCGATTGATGAAACGTTCTGCAGACGGTAGCGTTTGAATTTATACCGGTACGGTGTAGGTAAACAGGATTTCGCTATCTTTTTGCATACGGTCCTTTAGCTGGTGCCGGAAGGCTGCAAATAATGCTCTAGTTGCTATCCACTTTCGACACGTCGTTTATTTCGTTCAGCGGTGCACAAATTCATACCCTTTTGTGATGGTTGTCTAGTGTTGTTTGTGCTCCTTTCTCTTTAACCCCGTTCGTGAGGGAGTGTGGAAAACAGAGGTTCTGAGGTGTCTTAGAGTCAAGGGAAAAGAGTCTTGTCAGAGTGATACCTTTTAGGAGATATTGTCAGTTTAAAGGTTTCATATTTCTACACTACATGACAATTGAACTCGTAAATTCAACACAGTATGTTTTAAATTTGGTTTAAGAATTTATGCATTTGTATAGTAGTATTTTTAAGCTCAATATTCAGGTTTAAATATTTGTAAATAAAATAAATTAGATATTATTATAATTATTTTATTATTATTCTAATTATGTAGATATTAGATATAATTAGAAATTACATAAATAAAATAGAAAAAATGACGATCCAATTTAATAATAATATTTCTTGATTTTTTGTGAAATTCTTTAACAATGGAAATATCAGAGAAAAGGAACCCGAACACAAGACAAAAGACTTTAGACCATACCTCCTCAAATAAATTTCGACCGATTACCTATCCAGAGATTAATAGCGAGCTCATTCATTACTCTTCCACCAGTCCCCTATGGTCATCGTCACATCGTCGTTGCACAGCCGAGTGAGTGAACTAGATGATAGCGGATACTAATCGTTGGAAAGGTCAAACCAATTCCGTACCCATAATCCTACAACTAAATCCAACCGAAAAAGGGCAGGGACAACTGGCAGCGGCTTCCGTGTGGTAAACCACACGGAACAGCAAACGCAAACCGTAAACGAGTACGAGGATCGTCATCCTTTCCGGTGGACAGTTTTACCCGATATTGATATCCGGTGCCGAATTTCATCCAACCTAGCCCAAAAAAGCAGTCCTTCTTTTAATCCCTTCACCCATTTGACGCATTTTATAGTCGGGAGGGGTGATGATTGGCCATTATTATGCCGATTGCACCCGGGGCTTTAAATCGGGGTCGGACCCCGTTGGATATGGGCTCAAACTTTAAGCGGTAAGATTCATGGGAAAGCTACGGCAGTTGGCAGATTTACGAGCATCCTTCGGCATCGTGCTCGGAGTACGGAAAGCACACCGGTACACATCAAACGAGTTGTGTCTTGTGAAATGGAAGCTCATCCCGATCACCCGGTACGAGGGAGGATTTGCGTCACCGGGCGTAATCGAAAGCGATTTTCAGACCGCCTGAAAATCCCAATCAATATTAATACCAAATTTGCTGCCTTGACGATGAGATGGGGGGGGTGGGCAAAAACAGGGACCCCGTCCGCTGTTCCGAAACCGACTCCGGGAAGTGATTTTTCTTCCCTGTGCATCATGGTGCGAGCGACCGAACCCGATCGTACCATCTGCCAGGTGCTGGCCATAACTTCCATCTGATTTAGCCCAATTCAATTACGATTCGCACCCTGGTAAAGCTATCGTTAGCAGGCGATAAAAGTGTTTCGCACAAGGAAATAGGGCGGAAATAAAATTACCAACCGATAGAATTGGGCATAAAGAGAATTATGAGGAATGCGGGAGAGGACAGGAGAGACTGGAGAAGCATAAAATCTTGATAATATCTCTAGGTAGCGGAACAAACCGTCCGTACTTACCCCGTCTGGATGGAACCGTGAGGCGGACGGTGTGGCCGGTGAACAAAACTCTTGCAGTACATTCTGCAGCTTTTTCGTTGAATCTGCAATCGAGAGGAACAAAAGCGACAAAGCGGTAAGTCGAATGCGGGAAGTTGCAAGAAATTCACAAAAGTAAAAACTCACATGAGGCTAAGTCCTGCAGCTGCTGAAATTCGCTAGGTGAGAGCTTTTCCCATTTGTGTATGTTGGAAGCCATTATGCCGACGATCTGTCTTTTGATGCAATGTTTCTACGCTTTCTACGCTTTATTCACGCAGTTGCTTACGGTTGTGCTTTGATGTGCAAGACAGCTAAGTCATTAGTTGATATATCTGTAAGTGATAAGAAAAAAGTTTATATTGTAAATGCTTCTTCATTTGCACTTGAAAATAATTTTAAAATATTGTACCTCTCAAAGTAAAGAGCAGGAAAGAATGGAATAAAACTGCTTAAATTAATATTAAATTAATTTTATTTGACATTCAGTTCCACATCCAAACCAACATTCGTTCAAAGTCATTAACATAAGTGGCCATAAGATGCAAGCTGCATGCACCCGGTACTTTTCGTTTACATTAATTATAGCATGCACGGTTGCAATAAAAACGTTCGCTTCGTAACGATTCAATTTTACTATTCATCAAATCGTAACGCACAACCGAAGCGGTAGCTAAATATTTGCCAACTCATCTGATTTGCGCGCGTTTTCCTGAGCGAATGCATTGGTGCAATTCATGCGACCAAACATTATCTACTAAGTCATGGATGGAAAATGGAATGAAAATAAAATTCGTTTCCTTGTTCGCCACCTTGCGCGTCTCGCCCACGATCTTAAGAAAATCTAAATGCTTTGTGTCCCTACCGCAAGGATGCATACTCTTGAGTGAAATATCTCGCCGGAATATCATTCTTCTCTTTCTTCTCGGAAATGTAACATACAATCGAGGTCAAGCGTCAGTTCACACTCGAATCGATTTATCTTTCCATTGCATTGATTGCGCCTAGAGTTATGCCTTATTACTGCGACGCATTCCACATGCAAAATATTTGCATAAGTTCGGGGGAAGGGGGAAAACTTCAATGGCGGTGGACGGATGTAAGTTTCTGCTGAAATTCACAACCAACTTCAGCATACATCAGACTTTGATTGGGTAGCGGGAAATATCAACCCCCCGGCTTATACAGGCATGATTTTCCAGCGAACCGAACGATCCGATTCGGAAGCTGAAAAATGCCTCTAATGCAGCATCAGCATAAAAACGCAAACATGTAAAGCATCGCTACGCTTTGGAGAATTGGGCGTGCACCGAGCTGGAATGGAATGCGATTAGCAGTTGGTGTGCCAGTGGATGGATGGTGATAATTCCGGAAGAAACAAGCTAAGTGAAGTGCACTTCCGGGAGATAGAATATAAAATGTTGATAGCGTTATCGGAGGTACATGAGCGTACCCTTCAAAAAAAAGTGTATTGTAACTGATATTTCATAAAAACCTTGGGCTTTTCCAGTAATTGGAACCATACTAATGCTGTACACTAACTGGAAGAGGAAACTTAAATGATAAAACAAATTAAAAGCTTCATGGAAGATTCCTAAAGGTATTTTTAGAATGAATAATTGGAATATATTTAGCTATTCGAACAATTCTACCGAGAATTCTTGAAATCCTGGCAAGTAAGAATTCCAGGAACACAATTATCGCTATTCAAAAAGCGATGGAAATAAACAATGTATTTTTATTTATAACTGCTTCTAAACTGGACTAAACTATCTTAAGAAAACATGACCAAACATTGTTGGCAAAATATTTAACACTTTCATTTTGTTCGTAGCTCTAAAGGGTGCTTGTTAGGGACGCGTGTGGTTTCAATGATTGCTCTACTCGGACTGGTTTATTCTCTCTA